>NC_085843.1:62611700-64005450 GCF_035594765.1 Anolis carolinensis | reverse complement strand
CTGTGTCCAGGCTGGTTCATCAAATGCTCTGCTATGGCTGATTTCTCTGGTTGAATTAGTCTGCAGTGCCTTTCATGTTCTTTGACTCTTGTTTGGGCGCTGCGTTTGGTGGTCCCTATGTAGACTTGTCCACAGCTGCATGGTATCCGGTAGACTCCTGCAGAGGAGAGAGGATCCCTCTTGTCCTTCGCTGACCGTAGCATTTGTTGGATTTTCTTCGTGGGTCTGTAGATAGTTTGTAGGTTGTGCTTCTTCATCAGCTTCCCTATGCGGTCAGTAGTTCCCTTGATGTATGGTAAGAACACCTTTCCTCTGGGTGGATCTTTGTCTTGACTCTCATGGCTTGTTCTTGGCCTTGCAGCTCTTCTGATGTCTGTGGTGGAGTATCCATTGGCCTGTAGAGCCCAGTTTAGGTGGTTGAGTTCACCTTGGAGGAGGTGAGGTTCGCAGATTCTTTGTGCAACATTCACACTGACCTCTCTCACCCTAGACTTTCCACAGATATATATTAACCTCTTTGCTTAGTTTTCTCCATACCTCACAACCTCTGAGGATGCCTGCCATAGATGTGGGCGAAACGTCAGGAGAGAATGCTTCTGGAACATGGCCACACAGCCCGAAAGACATACAACAACCCCACTATTTTAAGTCTTTATCAACCAACTGTGTGTTGATAAATCGCCTCCTTCTCCTCTTGTTGCTGCTTGGGCTCTTTTTCTCTCCCTTTGGCTTCTCCTTCCTCCCTTCCTTAGGCTGTAAATTGTAATTTTTTATGATTTATAATAGTCTTTTAGAATTTATTGAAAAATTGCGAAACAGCGAATCCGTGAAAAGTGAACCACAAAATAGTGAGGGAAGACTGTATTTTGAATGTTTAAAAAAACCTATGGGGTAAAATGGTCTTTAATCACTAAATTATATCCTTTGGGGATAGTTTACCATTTTTAGATCCATCGATTTTTCTTCAGCATGGGACGTTGGAATGTGTGTTGCTCTACATGGCTCTTGAAATCTCATGAGGGCCTTGGAGAATGGGAGAAACACGTCTGTCATGGACCACATAATTTCCTTTCCAGCCTAACCAAAATGGTGTGTAGGTGAAGACATAATAAGGAGGTAGTCTAAGTAACAGTTTAATAGCTGCCACTACATTGTGCATTGCGACATGAGAAAGTCTGAGATAGCCAGAATAACACAACTTCCTATATCAGACTCAGGTGGTAACTTGCCTTGTATCTGTTTGCAGTATTTTTTACTCTTTTAATCTTGCATTGCATGTCATCCTGCGTGTAAGTGGTCTTACCAGTTTATGAATCTGTTGGCAGTTGTGCACCTTTTACTGCAGAGCAAATTGGGTCTTTAGACTGTAATAAAGTTTGCATTGTATACATAAATATAATGTTCAGTACTGTTCCATTATCTGGGCGGTGGCCACCATGGGGTGCTAGAGAGACATTTTACGGGGGAAGAAGGGTTAAGGATTGAATCAAATTCTCTCTGTTTTCCTGTTATTTCCCCCACCCATGTCCGTGTTGTGGAAACAATCCTCCTTTATGAAATGGGTATAACAATGAAAAAGGGGGAAATTGCTTTCCTCCTTCAACTCCCCTCTCCCAAAATGGACTATCCTTCTCTCTCTAGTGGCCCCTGGTGGCCTCCACCCAGATAATGCAACAGTATCTAATATTCTCCACTATGGTTGGAAAGAATATTTGACCACACTGAAAAAAATGTTTGGAAAACAAAGTTCCTCTGCAAGGAAACTGTTCCAAGGATAATCCTAGACTTCAAATCTTCACAGTACTTATTCTGTACAATATGAGCATATGTTCATTGTGAAAGAGAAGAATATTATCTGTGCAGAGAATCATATGTGCAGAAAAAGTCCTTTCTTTGAAAAAAGTGCTAATATTGTGCAGAATAAATCCAGTACTGTTAATAGTTTTGTAAAGTTGTATTTTTCATCTACTTTCTTGCACTTGGAAGAAAATTGCTAAAAGTATTGATTGCTTCCTTTGACAACAAAAAGAGTCAATAATTATATACCTGCTCTATACTCTTGTAATCCTTATTCCATTATTGATTCACTTAATGTTTGGGTGTCCATTGATACCTAAGTATACCTAAAGTACATATCTATATAGATAAATGAGTGATGGCATCACGGCGACCCACAAAACAACAAAACTACAGGCCCCCCAACCTCGAAATTTGACAACACAACCTATCATCCACGCCTCTAGGTTGATACAACAAAAAGAAAAGAAAAATAAAGTCCTAATTAGAGGGAGAACAATAATTGTTTTTATCCAATTGCTGCCAGTTTAGAGGGCTAATCTCTGCCCACTTGGTCTCCTAGCAACCAACTCAGCCAAGGGACAGCCAGGGTTCAGTTAGGGAACAGGCAGACTTAGGCTTCACTTAGGTCTCTTCCACAGATTATCTAATTTGCACTGTAGACTCAAGGCCCTTCCACACAGCTATATAACCCATTTATAATCTTATATTATCTGCTTTGCACTGGATTATCTTGACTCCACACTACCATATAATCCACTTCAGTGTGCATTTTATACAGCTGTGAAGAAGGGGCCCCATATAATCCAGTTCTAAGCAGATAATATAAGATTATCAATATACAGTAGAGTCTCACTTATCCAACATAAACAGGCCGGCAGGATAAGTGAATATGTTGGATAATAAGAAGGGATTCAGGAAAAGCTGATTAAATATCAAATTAGGTAATCGTTATACAAATTAAGCACCAAAACATCATATTATACAACAAAATTGACAGAAAAAGTATTTCCATGCGCAGTAATGTTATGTAGTAATTACAGAAGAGTCTCACTTATCCAACACTCACTTATCCAACGTTCTGGATTATCCAATGCATTTTTGTAGTCAATGTTTTCAATATATTGTGATATTTTGGTGCTAAATTCATAAATACAGTAATTACTACATAGCATTACTGCATATAGAACTACTTTTTCTGCCAAATTTGTTGTCTAACATGATGTTTTGGTGCTTCATTTGTAAAATCATAACCTAATTTGATGTTTAATAGGCTTTTCCTTAATGCCTCCTTATTATCCAACATATTCGCTTATCCAACATTCTGCCGGCCCGTTTATGTTGGATAAGTGAGACTCTACTGTACTGTATTTACAAATTTACCACTAAAATATCACAATGAATTTAAAACACTGACTACAAAAACATTGATTATGAAAAGGCAAACTGCGTTGGATAATCCAGAACATTGTATAAGCGAATGTTGGATAAGTGAGATTCTACTTTAATATGAAATAATTACTGGGATAGAATAATGCAGAACTATATAATCTCTAAAACCAGGACAGTAAATAAAGAGCAACAGTCTGAAAGCAGGGAATTTGGAAATTCCACAAAGGAAACAATCAGGGCCAGCTAACACCTCCCAAGAAAGGATTCTTCCAGAAAGGAAGCTGAGAAGGGAGTGAAGCACTGTGTTTTACCAAAGTCATTATTATTACTATCATTACTATTATTATTATTATTATTATTATTATTATTATTATTATTATTGTGTTGTGGTCAACTGTGAAAATGAATACAATCAAAAACACTAAAATCAGAATATATAAAAATTAATGTGGTATAATAAAACAGAACAATACAATCTCTAAAATCAGAACACTAAATAAAGAACAACACTCTGAAAACAGGGAAATTCCACAAAGGAAACAATCAGGGCCAGCTAACTCCTCCCAACAAAGTATTCCCATCATCAAAGTCTGGCAAATCCTCTGTTTTCTCAGGGCCACAGACAGTAGAAGCACATAAAATATCGCAAAGAACACCACTCTGAAAACAAGGGAATTCCAGACAGGAAACAATCAGGGCCAGCTAACACCTCCCAACAAAAAATTCACCCAGGGAGGAAACAGCCAGGCTTTAAAGCTGCAAGGCTATTACATCCTGATCATTTTTCCTAATTGCAGCATTCATATTTGCCTCCAACTGACAAAAAAAAATCAGAAATATTGTATATTCACAACCTTTAGGAAATAATATCCCCTGATGGCACAGCGTGTTAAAGCGCTGAGCTGCTGAACTTCTGGACCGAAAGGCCGCAGGTTTGAATTGGGGGAGCGAAGAGAGCCCCCACTGTTAGCCCCAGCTTCTGCCAACCCAGAAGTTCAAAAACATGCAAATGTGAGTGCATCAATAGGTACTGCTCCGGTGGGAAGGTAACACCGCTCCATGCAGTCATCCCACATGACCTTGGAGGAGTCTACGGACAACGCCGGCTCTTCGGCTTAGAAATGGAGATGAGCACCAACCCCCAGAGTCAGACATGACTGGACTTAATGTCAGGGGAAAACGTTTACCCTTTACCTTAACTACCACCAATTCCTCAATACTTTATTTCCCATACTACCATACTTCGCCACAGCAACGCGTGGCCGGGCACAGCTAGTTGCATTATATAGCTATTGCTGCATTCCTCTGGTACAGATGCATAGTGGAGTATCCTACGGATTCTGGAGAATTGTAATAGTGAATAATATCGAAATTTATATTATAACGTTTATTTGAGTGAGTTTAATATTTGTTTTAATTGTTAATGTAGTGACTAAATAATTTTAAATAATTTTGTCGTGTATGGCTTTTAATTAAAATCTAAAGTCAAGATGATTTTCAAAATGATTTCTCTCCTTATCTGTAATAACGCCTGGAAGACTAATATCTTGGACTAACTCTTTTGAAATCAAATAATGGCAGAATGCATTTTGTAGTTCAGACTTGTTCATTTTGGTATGCTTCATAAAGAAAGATTAATATCTGTTCTGCCATTAAGACATTAATTAATTTTCAGTGTTATACACCCACATTACGTAACTTCATATTTCCGTACAAGACAAATTGTTACATAACTTTCAATAACTCTCTAGAGATTTATTAATAGTATAATGAGACCATTGTTTAAATAGAAGCATTTTGTTATTTAAAACACACAATCACACGAACAGTAAATATTCTTCTAATGTTCAACATTGTATTTCTAGTGCAGTTGGTCCATTGCCATTTTTTCTGAGCAATTAAATATGCCTTCTTTTTTTCCCTGCCTCTCATGAACTCTTCTTTCTTAGACGTGAAACTTAAATAGAAGCAATATTTAAAGTGGCAATGCCAGATTGCTGCTAAAGTCTTCTCACTGGGTATACCAGGAGACTGGATGTTAGCCACAGGTGCTTACACATTGCTTCCTCCTCCCCCACCGCCCCGCCCACAACCCAGGACTACTCAAGACCTTTCGCCCTTAACTGCCACAAAGCCCTCACATTCTGCTTTTTAACTTACTTACTTGAGAGCAGGTTTGGTTTAAGATTGAGAAAACAGATTGCAAAAACTACCGATAAATTGTGAGTCTAATAAGAAAGTGGTTAAGTCTACCCTCCACAAACTGTGTTCTAAAAATGAAATCCCACAATGCAATAAACAGTTGGTTCAATGAACATGTAGAGCTAAATCCTATTTGGTGTAATGTTATATTATGCAGGTAATTAAAGAAACAAGTACTGGAGTATTTCATTTAATGTTTCTCTCATTGGCTTCTACAACAGCTTGCTTTAAGTTTCACTGGGCACATACCTGCTAATCTGTTGACCAATCGAATGAAGTAAATGCTGTCATTCTGTTTATTAATAGGGTATCCACTTTCATAAGAAGTCTCATTCATAAAGGTGGATTTTCAATTCGAATACATTTTAGACAGGTTTCATATATAAACTGGAAGGAGTTAGACACCCATGCATCATTCTTCTCCTCCATCCAAGCTTGAGATGAGAGGGATGAAAGAAAAATGTTAGTCATTGTTATTATGACTCCCATGAACCACAGTGGTTTCTCTCCTTTCCTCCTCATATACATACTTAATTCTCTTCTGCTTTTGCAGTGTCTACAAATCCTCTGCCACATCCACCAGTTCTAAACCATCTTCCTAAATTGTATAGAATGGGGTGCCTTGTAATCTTCTAAGTCCATGATTCCTTAAAGAGTTAAGGAGTAGACAGAATCTCAGAAACTTTCAGATTCTTTATAAACTTTTATTTGGATCAAAGCTAATATATGTCCACTTATCCAACAGATCACATTTACATGATCCTTTTCAAGTTGTCTTTCTAATCTGAAATTTGAGTTATATGTGTATGTTCTCCAGCATTACTAGGTTTTTCACTGTTAGGTTAAGACAGTAACCTAACCCCCTGCTTTTCTACACCCTGTCTTTCCATCCTCTAAGGGCCACCAAGGAGGGAAGCAAAAGGCATGTGTGTTTGCAAATGGAATGGGTGTGTGAGTGGACTGGAACTTGAGCCATTGACAGGTCCATAGACTGCTGCCACCACCTCCAATACCATTGAACTAAATCAGGAAGGTGTGTCAATCTTAGCTTGCAGACTATGCCAACAGTTGCAAGAGAAGCTACAAACTTGGAGGCACTACCTGCCTGCCTGCCCTCTTTTTGTTGCTGCTGCTGCTGCTGCGGCTACTGTTCTGGGATACATTTATTTATTTATTTATTTATTTCCAGCATTTATACCCCGCCCTTCTCACCCGGGGGAACTCAGGGCGGCTTACAACAGTTGGCAACATTTAATGCCAAGAACATAATAATAAAACAAAAACAGTACATATAATCAATTAAAACTATAACAATACATCATTAAAATACATTATAAAAATGTCACAGGACATCTGTAGTTGTTAGTCTGTCAGGGTGCTAAAGACTCATCTTGAGTGACATGAGTGACTTAATCTAAGGCCTGTCCATAGTAGCAATACTTTGGACTTGTACTGGGGCAGCTATAGTGTACACTGTGTCCTGCAGTGGCAGCGGGACCAGGCTTAGACTATCTAGCAAGCCCAAAAACAGTTTAGCCCTTCTGGACCTCCACCTTACCTTGCAGGTCCCCTATCACTACTCCAGAGAGTCTTTGGCTGTAGCCTTTGCTGTCATCAGCGAAGATACCCATGCAAAGAGAGAGAAGGATGGAGACATGGTGCGGGAGTGCAACACAGGCCCATCCATCCCCTTTTCTCTTCATCACAAAATGAAGAGTGGAAACTCTAGTCTAGAGCATTGCTCGACATACCACTTTTCATTGACAACTGGGAAGTGGGGGAGAATTAGAAAATTTAACAATTCCTATCCTATTTTATTTGGAGCTAGCAATAAGATTCAGACCCTCATGAAATGGTTACACTTGAGAAATTCTATATAAGCAACTATGAATGAAATATGTTGCACAACAGCCAAAAATGTGCAGTCAGATGTGCAAGTAAATTTGTATGAGTGAACAGCAATGAGATTCTAGCTACGATATTTTAAATGGTTAATCAAATATCCACATTACAGAACAACTTTGGCTCAGAATTCCTAAAAATGGGAATTATTCATGAAACGATGAATAATCAAATGAGAAAAATATATCCTTCCCTCCCCCCACAAACCAATCTTTAGCTTCTCACATGTTCTCATCTTGTGTATATCGTAGTCCTGTCAAACTTACATTTTGTAAGGACCCTCACTACAGGTGGACTATTTGTCACACTCAACCATTATATTCACTGGCATTGCATAAATAGACAGTATACATTCCCCATAATATAATAGGCAGGGGGCTGGGCTGTGACGCAGGCTGGTTAGCAGCCAGCTGCAATAAATCACAATTAAATAAAATATAGCCCCTGCTTGTTGTTGACCTAAGCAACCCGAAAGATAGTTGCATCTATCAAGTAGGAAATCTAGGTACTACTTATATGTGGGGAGGCTAATTTACAACACCATAAAAATCACCCAGCCACCGTTGAAATGAGGAAGTGACGTCGCAGTGGATGATGAAGCATCTGCTCTCCCGGTGGCCGGAATCAAGCATACCCTCAGGAAGCTGGAAACTGGAGAAGTTTTAAATTGTCTCTGCGTCTGTCTCTGTCTTTGTTCTATGTTATATGGCATTGAATGTTTGCCTTATATGTGTCAATGTGATCCGCCCTGAGTCCCCTTCGGGGTGAGAAGGGCAGAATATAAATACTATTAATAAATAAAATTAGTAAAAAATGAACTGGTTGCACAGTATGAGTATTTGGCAGGAAGTAGTATAATACAACTATAATGTATAATACAACTATCTGTGTTTAGATTTATGTAATTCATACAAAATATCAGCTGTCATTCTGTGTTTACACTCATCCATCCAAACAAAGTGGCTGACAAAAGTATTATATCTTGAAAAAATGTGGAAAATGAAGAGAGCCTTCATTGTTAAAGTTTATGATAAACTTAATCACTAATACTTTCAGTGTATAATAATGCCTGTTTATCTGAGTTCTGCAACTCAACATAGTTTACAAAAGATCTATATTCCTTTGCATAGTATTTGAAGCTAATGTACATTAAGAATTTGAGAATTCTTGGTTAATTGTGAATTATTCATTTTATCATTTACCCGTATTTACACCAAGTCTAATGGGCCATTGAATCTAATGCACACCTCAATTTTCAAAACCCTGAAACTCCAAAAAATATTTACCGTATTACATAAATCGAATATGCACTCTGATTTTACGAAGGTAATTTAGTCAAAGAAAGGTGAGCATTAGATTTGAGTAAATATGGTTTATTCCTCGATAGATTAGGAATGGAAAGAGAGGGAGAGAGAACAGTGTGAAAATCCTTTTTTTAATCACTACATATTGAGTCACATTTGCCATTATCACTCACAGAATAATAGAAACACTAATTCTATAATAAGAATTAGGCAAAATTAGCTATAGGAGACTGTTTCCATAAAATAGAGTTGTCTGTCTGAATTTTACCTTAAAATTTTAGAATGCAAACTATCATTGTAATAATAAATGTGACTTAAAAGATAGAGGCTTGTCCTTTTGTAGATGAACGTATTTTTAATGAGCATCGAATCCTTGTGAAAAGTGCTGGGTTGTGACAGCAACCGAAGATGGATTCCTGTATTTATCTGCAAAAGCGACCCAGCACAGGCAGCTGTGGGACAAGCTTCCCTGGTGTATGTCTCTGAACTCTGACCTAGAGATATCACCTCTGTGAGATGTGTTTTCATGCCCATTCAATCCTTGACCCCATTGCTTCAGACTGCCATTGACTTTGCCAATTTACAATGGGGACCAGGCACTGCTTGTTTCATATCTTCTGCCAAACTAGCTTTGAATGGCAATGACCTGGTGATAACCTGAACATGCAGAGTCAAATCAACGTCCTGTAGGTGTGGGGCTGTCATTGCATCATTTATCATACAAGCTGTATATGCTTACCTGTGAACATACATGCATGCCTTCTCTCTCTCTCTTTTTTTAAACTGATTCTTTCGTAATCATAATTCTGTCCAGCATGCATCTTTCTAGCTTTAAAGAGGAAAGCAGAGAAGTAGGTTACTGTTATGAACAAAATCGAGTCTTTTATTTCTTCCTATGCAGAACAATATAGACTTGCTGGAGTTTTTAGGGTAATTCTTACTGATCCATGCCCCAAAACATGGAGGTTTCTTGCGTGACCCCCTTGTATGGTGTATGCTTTATTCTCATTAGGGTGAAAGAGAGCCAAGTAATGCATCTGAGATTTTCCCATTATTAATTAATTCTACCTCATCACTTTCACTGGAGCTTTAATGGTGTCAAGGCCCTTTCCTCCCCCATTCCTTTCCAAAGCATTTGAATAACACTGTTCATTTAGAACCTGTCTTAACCTCAGTCTGCTCAGGCAATTTGAATTCCCATTCTTTCTTCCTTTCTCCCCTATCTACTCTTCCAGTTGTTTAAAGCTGATTCAGCCATGCATTACGAGCCAGCCTTATGTATAAATTCTGTAATAAATTAAATAAAGCTCTGTGTGGGTCAACTTAGGCTACCCTGATTAAAAAATGATTTACTAAAGAGACAGAGGGAGAGGGACAGTAGAATGTGCTTCTAAATCAATTATGAGTTCATTCACTGTCAGCCTGTTGTACATAATAGTGTATTAAAATGCATTCTATAGTGTAAAAAATTGACTCTTTCATTGAAAGTGAATTAATATTTGCAAGTGCATAATAATATTTGAAAAGCTATAAACATTCAAACTCAAATCTTAATTTCAGGCTAAATATATCCAGCAAAAATGTATTATACAGATAAGTCTTCATATTATGCTCATGTCATTTTTATAGCAAAATGTTCCCAGTGTTAAAAGTAATTCCAGGGTGGTTCTTTTAGGCTTGTAAAAAAGGGGAAAATTGGGCCACTGGACAGTAAAAATAAAAATTAATCTCAAAATTCTATTCTTTATATTAAAAAGATGCTTAGTTGTGTTGGCAAATTACAGTTTGTTAGGGTATATTGATATAGGTAAACACATAAGTACTGATATATTTTTAGTGTCCTAGAATAAATTTTTATCAAGATGAAATCTCATTATCCATGAAGACACTCTAGAATGGTTTTAATTACCATCTGAGAACAGGAAGCTTCTTTGCTGATGATGTCATACTAATACTTCATGGTCAATAATAATAATAATAATAATAATAATAATAATAATAATAATAATAATAATAATAATAACTTTATTTATACCCCGCCACCATCTCCCCAACGGGGACTCGGGGCGGCTTACATGGGGCCATTCCCAGAACAATACAATATAATAAAATATAAAAGAACAACACATCATAACACATTAAACAATTCAATAGATAATTATATACATTCCAACGCAAAATCAGGTAAGCATAAAAACAAGGGCGGGCCACATGAACACTAAGTTAAAACTCGGGGTGAGAAAGGAATAAGAATAAAAACCATAAAGAACAGGGTCATAAGATGGTGGTACAGTCTAGAGGATAGATATTGGAGGGGAGCAACAGAAAAGAAGTATATAGTAGTTACTCTCCAAAAGCACAACGGAAGAGCCATGTTTTCAAGTCTTTCTTGAAGGCTAGTAATGTGGGGGCTTGCCTAATCTCAATGGACAGTGAGTTCCACAATCGGGGGGCCACAGCAGAGAAGACCCTCTCCCTTGTTCCCACAAGGCGGGCCTGAGATATCGGCAGTAGCGACAGGAGAGCCTCCCCTGACAATCGAAGGGATCAGGCAGGTTTATGATAGGAGATACGGTCACAAAGGTAGGTGGGTCCCAAACCGTTTAGGGCTTTATAGATGATGGTATGCACCTTGAATTGGGACTGGAAAATCAACGGCAGCCAGTGGAGCTCCTTGAACAAGGGAGTGGATCTTTCCCTGTAATTCGCCCCCAATATTAATCTGGCAGCTGAGCGCTGGACCAATTGTAATTTCTGGGCCGTCTTCAAGGGAAGCCCCACGTAGAGCGCATTACAGTAGTCCAGTCTAGAGGTAACTAAGGCATGGACCACCATGGTCAAGTTAGACTTCACGAGGTATGGTCGCAGTTGGCGCACAAGTTTGAGTTGTGCGAAGGCCCTCCCAGCCACCACTGACACCTGCGCCTCAAGCGTCAATGCTGAATCCAGGAGGACCCCCAAACTGCGGACCTGTGATTTCAGGGGGAGTGCAACCCCGTCCAGCACAGGTTACCATCCAATACCCCGATCCGACGAGCAACTGACCAGGAGGGCCTCTGTCTTGTCAGGATTGATCCTCAGCTTGTTCCTCCTCATCCAGTCCGCCACAGCGGCCAGGCACTGGTTCAGCAACCGAGGGGCTTCCTTGGAGTCAGAAGGAAACGAGTAGTGGATTTGCATGTCATCTGCGTAGAGATGACAACACCCTCCAAAACTCTGGATGACCTCTCCCAATGGTTTAATGTAGATGTTAAATAGCATGGGGGATAAGATAGACCCTTGCGGGACCCCACAGGTCAATGGCCAGGGGTCCGAGCAGGTATCCCCCAGCTTCACCATCTGGGAGCGGCCCTCCAGGAAGGACCGGAGCCACTTCAAAACTGTGCCACTGAGCCCCATCCCGGAGAGCCTCCCCAGAAGGATACCATGATCGATGGTATCGAAAGCCGCTGAGATGTCCAAGAGAACCAGCACGGTCACACTCCCCCTGTCCAGCTCCCTGCGGAGGTCATCCACCAAGGCGACCAAAGCCGTCTCGGTACTGTGCCCAGGCCTGAAGCCAGACTGCGAGCGGTCCAGAAAATCAGTGTCATCGAGGAACGCCTGAAGCTGCGTGGCAACCACCCACTCCAGAACCTTGCCCAGAAACGGGAGGTTGGAAATTGGTCTGTAGTTGTTACATACAGATGGGTCTAGGGTGGTCTTTTTTAATAGCGGTTTTACTACCGCCTGCTTAAAGCAGGATGGAAATGTCCCCTGACCCAAGGAGGCATTTATTATAGCCACAAACCAATCCAACAACCCATCTTTGGCCAGCTTAACCAGCCAAGAAGGACAAGGATCCAGAGCGCAAGTGGTCACCCTCACAGACCCAAGAATCCCCTCCACGTCATCAGGAAGAACAAGCCGGAAAGAATCCCACAAAATCGGACAGACAGGTACCTCGGTTACCTCCACTGGAACTACATTTAAGCTGGAGTCCAATTCACGGTGTATCTGAGCAACTTTGCCTGCAAAATGGTGCGTGAAATCGCTGCACCGAGTTGCCAAGTCATCGGGAAGCCCCTGGGCCTCAGGAGGCTGCAGGGGCTCCCCAACAACTCGGAACAACTCCAATGGCCTGTTGGCCGCAGACGCTATGCGGGCAGTCGTGAAGGCTTTCCTGGCTGCTCGCAAAGCCACGGAGTAAGCCTTAATAGCGGCTTTAGCCTGTGCTTGGTCAGACACATCGCGAGATTTCCTCCAGATGCACTCTAGTCCCCTTCTCGCAGGCTTCATCACAGCCAGCTCCTCAGTGAACCAGGGAGTCGACGTGACTCTACGCAGCGAGAGGGGACGTTCGGGAGTGATCATGTAAAATGCCCTTGCCAGCTCACTATTATATCGATCAGCCAGGATATCGACAGAATCGCCAGTCTCCAGAACAGGAAGATCCCCAAGAGACCTCAGGAGTCCATCCGGATCCATCAGCCTCCTGGGGCGGACCATCTTAGTGGGTCCACCACCCCTGCGGAGGTTAGAAGACACGGTTAAACTTAAAGAGATCAGATGATGGTCAGACCATGACAATGGAAGAATGTTTTGCTCTCCCACTCTGACTGTCCCACCGTCCACAATAAAGACAAGGTCCAGTGTGTGTCCCGCCTGATGTGTGGGCCCAGATATAACTTGAGTCAGCTCCATGGTCGTCATGGCAACCATGAAATCCTGAGCTGTACCTGTCAATGTGGTCTCGGCCTGGATGTTGAAGTCCCCCAAAACTATAAGTTGTTGGGAGACCAGAGACCACTTCTGCTAGCTCAGACAGAGAGACTGCTGGGATGGACGGTACACTAGGAGAATCCCCAAGCTGTGTCGGGCTCCCACCTTCAAGTAGACACACTCAAACCTCGAGGATTGCGGAATGGTGCATCTGATCAGGGCGATGGACTGCCGAAAGATCACCGCGACTCCTCCTCCCCGCCCCCCAGCCCTGGCCTGCTGATGCACCCCGAAACCCGGTGGACACAGCTGGGTGAGATTCACACCACCCAGCTCATCCAGCCACGTCTCGGTGATGCATGCCAGATCCGCCCCCTCATCCAGGATCAAATCCTGAATGACAGCTGTCTTACCGTTGACGGATCTGGCATTCAAAAGCAGGACTTTAAGGCTGGGGTGTGTGTCCTGAAGACTACCACACCTATTCCTCTCCAGGGTCGCAAAAACTCTGTTGCGTTTCTCCCTGGGTCGCGACTGCTTTTCCTCCTCCCCCACACCACCTCGATGATGCCCCACCCGAGTGAACCCTCTTCCCCCTGGTGTGTTGGCTGATTGGAGTTGCCTTCTGAAGGGATTAGTCAGCTATCCTGAGATGGAAAACCTCCAAATGTGTTTGTTTGTTTAAGGAAGGAGCCCATCTCCACTGGTGGGAGAGAAAAGGAATCATCCGATATGCATCGTCTAACATGGAAAGAGGACTAAACAAGGGTACACACAATATAAACATACCAGTTACCAAACATGATTATTTCACACAGGAAAAAAATTCAACAATATCAAGGTGATAAAAAATTTCCTGTGGGTTGTGACCTTACAAAATAAATAAATAGCTTTATGATAGGCTTTTGTATCATTTGTTGGATTTTCTTAGTGGATCTGTAGATGGTTTGTAGGTTGTGTTTCTTCCTCAGTTTGCCTGTGTCAGTGATGGGAAACCTTTTGAGCTTGGTGTTTCAAAATTCGGTAAAAAAAGTGCATAACTCAGGTGGTGTGTCACTTCACTATTTCTAATGGTAGGAAATGTCACCTCGCCTCTCCCAGCCTTCCCCTCACTTATCTCAGTAATGAGGATCAATTTGAAATCCACGACACCCCAGAACAGTAGATTCAATGATGGTTGCTGTGGTTATGTGGTTCTGGTAATGGCAATCACAGGGCCCCCAGAGATGCGTCCCCATGCCATTCCACTGCTCCCTGCTCCGCCGGCCAGGTGTAAGGTCAAAGATCCCCTAAACGCCTAACTGGTCTGGGCTGTGGCACAGCGTGTGGAAGAATGAGGAAGTACTCCATCAAGGACTCGGTGTCACAAGTGGACAGTGAAGCGGCAGCTCCCCCTGTGGCCGGAATTAAGCATACCCTCATGAAGCAGGAAGATGGAATATGTTAAATTGCCTCTGTGTCTGTCTATATATGTTGTACGTCTAATAGCATTGAATGTTTGCCATGTATATGTGCATTGTGAGTCCTCTTCAGGGTGAGAAGGGCAGAATATAAATACTGTAAATAAATAAATAAATAACCAGAAGTCCCAGAACTAGACGCTCTGTGCTGGAGTTCTGTTGATTTGGCCTACAGACCTCCGGTACAGAGTGTCAACACTACAGCAAATGTTTCATCCTCGGCTACTGCAGCTGGCTGTGCAGGAGCCGAGGATGAAACATCCTTCTTAGTATGTGGCCCCATACTTCTCTGTATGCAGCCGTGTGTCATCGAAAATGGCTACACATGTCAGTGCTGACACGCGTGTCATAGGTTTGCCATCACAGGCCTATGTGCTCAGTGGTTCCTTTGATGTGTGGTAAGAACACCTTTCCTCTGGGTGGATCCAACAAATGCTACGCTCAACAGGGATCCCTTCACCTCTGCAGGAGTCTACTGTATGCCATGCAGCTGTGGACAAGTCTACATAGAGACAACAAAACGCAGCGCCGAAACACGAGACAAAACGTGAAAGGCACTGCAGACTAACTCAACCAGAGAATCAGCCATAGCAGAGCACTTGATGAACCAACCTGGACACAGTATATTATTTGAGAACACAGAAATGCTCGACCACTCCAACAACTATCATGTCAGACTATACAGAGAAGCCATTGAAATCCACAAGCATGTGGACAATTTCAACAGAAAGGAGGAAACAATAAAAATGAACAAAATCTGGCTACCAGCATTTAAAAAACTCAAAAATCAGAACAGTAAATAAGGAACAAAACTCTGAAAACAGAGGAGTTCCAGACATGGATCAATCAGGGGCAGCTAACGACTCTGAACAAAGAATTCCCCTAGGCAGGAAGAAGCCAGGAGATGAAGCTATTCAATGCTAATTAAGGTGATTAATTACAACATTCACACTGGCCTCCAACTGACTACTGGACTTTCCACAGATATATAAACCTTCCTTTATTAGTTTTCCCATATACCTCACAACCTTAGAGGATGCCTGCCATAGCTGTGGGCGAAACGTCAGGAGAGAATACTTCTGGAACATGACCATACAGCCCGGAAAACACACAACAACCCATACTCCTGATGGCTTGGTAGGTAGTTATATTTAATTCCAATCCCAGTTGTAGTTTTACTCAGTCATATAGACTAATTAAATAGATAGCTCTTGGCAGAACCAATTTCTGATGGGATGTCAGGATTCAGTTGAGTTACTCCAGGGGTGGTAATTTTATGACTCTCCAGATTTTGGAATATAGTACCCAGTATTTATCATCTTAACATGGCTCGGGTTTCTAGCAATCCCAAAAATATCTAGAAGGCCACATGAATCCTACACCTCGTTCATTACCCCTTCCTTGAAAGCATGCAGCATATAGAGGTGGTATCAGTGCTGAAATAACTTTCAGTAGTGTTGACATCTTTTTTTTTCTCATGTCCACATTTGTAGAGAGAGAAAAATAAGAAATCAGAAAAAAACTGTTAATCCCATAGTAATTTTTTCCAGAATTCAAAAAAAGAATAAAACACAGAGGTGTCCTTTAGAACCAGCTCCTTATTTCCCAGAGAAAGGAGGGAGAGTGGTTGTCCAGATTTGTAATCACTAACAATTGTGATAACTTAACACAAGGTATGCTGTGTGGCTGTGATTACATTTTAAAAATATCAATAATAAATTATAGTGTCTAAACATTTTACTTAAAATATATTATATTGGTGTTTTCCCTGTATGCAGATTCCCTCTAAAGTTTGTGCAAAATATATGGGGAACTCACCAAATTTGTTCTGGATTTCATTCCTTTTGAATGCTTCAAAATCCCTTGAGGAACTGCAGGTACTCACTGGAATGGTCACATACTCCAGGTGATTTTCAAGGTAAATACAGAGGTGTTCCCACTCTGATGTCTTCATTGAATAGTGAGAAATTACTGAAGGGATCTGAACTTCTCTTTGAGAACTGTCGTCATTTATTATGTTTGGTCAGGGAATCAGGAGCTAGAAAATAAAATGAACAGAAATTGTAGAGTTCACCTTAACGGGGACACACAGAAGTTCAGAAGATGCTTTAGGCTTTGTCTTGAGCTACTATTTTCATGCATTTTCATTCTTCATGAATGAAAATATATGACAAAGGCAGATAGAATAGAGAGTAGCAATGGAGTGTGATGATATTAAGCAACTCAGACATAGTAAAAGAACATTTGCGCTGGGTTTGATTGATTAGGATCTGAGAATTGGCACACTAGAAGAGAGTCAGGAAATTGCCTTCTATTCTTTCCTTCCAATACATGCACACACCAATATATTAAAAAGTGATACCTTCACATAAGAGTTTAATTCATTCTATGGCCAAGCTCATAACTTAATTTGCTCATATGTCAAAGCAAATTTTCCCATTGAAATGCATTAAAAAGCTATTAATCTATTCCAGAGCTTGGTCACATGACAAATTAAATCCATTTGCCAAGACCCTGCCGGGTTCAGAAGCATCAACCAGCCCCTCCTTCTTTCCTCCTCCCCTGAGTGGCTCTCTTTCGGTCTCCCCTTCACCATCCGCCCTTCAGAGGCAGAGACTGAGAGAAAGGAGGCCTCCAGTCACCTACGCCAAGGCCCCTCCCTTCCTCTCTCCTCCCTCCCTCCCTCCCTCCCTCCCTCCCTCCCTGTGAGTTTGGTCTGCCTTCGGAGCCATCTCTGGCTCTTCTCGCCACTGCTGAGGGTCCTCTCAAGCTCCTTTGCCAGCTTTGCATGGCCTGCTCCGGGTTCAAATGACGACGTAGTCCCTCGGTGGGTGAGTGGAGCAGTCACTGCTCTGGCCGTTCTCTCTCCACCTCAGTTTCCCAGCATTGCCATCATTTTGGAAGGGGCTTGCAACTCTGATCTGGTTCACATATTGAATAAAAAAAAACAGATGATAAAAGCTCACAACTTGGGACGCTCGTAAGTTAAGTTACATACTATATTTCTGCAAAAAATGACATAGGTGGCATCAGAGCCAGCCCAAGGTAATTTTAAATATTAAGGCAAACAAAAATTTGCACCCCCCGTGGCGCTGCGGGAGGTGTGACCATGCACCGTGGGAGGCGGGGTGTGGCCAGACCTGGCACTGCCATCCATGCCCTGGCCCCACCTCCCACGTCATGCACCATGAGCCTGGCTCTCGCGCAGTGTGGGAGGTGAGGTGTTGCTGCGCGACGCAGGAGGCGGGGCACCGCCTCCCGCCCCGCGCGCCCTGGCCCAGCCAGCCAGGAAGCAGTGGGAAAGTCCTTCACTGCGGCCTGGAAGGAATCCCGCTGCAGCCTGGCTGGCTGGGCAAGGCCAGCCGGGCCAGGGTGAGTGGCATGAGAGGCGGGGCCAACCCTGGCCCCGTCTCCCACGCCGCGTGGCTTGACTGCGATGCGGGAGGTGGGGCACTGCCCAGACGTGGCCCCACCACCCGCGCCGCTCGCCCTGGCCCGGCTGGCCTTGCCCAGCCGGCCAGGCTGCAGCGGGAGAGCTCGCTCATCGCCAAACAGGCCTTCCTGTTTGGTGGCGAGTGAGCCCATGGTCCCCGCCAGGGCGGGGGGGAACCTCGACGGTGCCCCTGGAGACCGTGCACCTGAAGCAGGCGCTTCAATGGCCTCTATGTTGGGCCGGCCCTGGGTGTCTGAGGATGCAAATGTGTCTGAGGATGCTTTCTCTTCATGTTGTCTTGTGACACTGTGTATGAGACAATTATAAATTGATCCCTTTCCCCATATTTTAAAATTGTACTGTCTTGTTTATACCATGTTGGGACAAAGATATACAGTGGAAATCCAACTTAGTCGCATCCCAATTTAAGAGCATTTTGAGTGAAGAGCCATCACTCGGCCCAGTTTTGCTTTGACATATGATCAGTGTTTTGAGTTAAGAACTAATACCAGCGCCAAAGAAAGTGCTGGTGCAAGAGTTTGGGGCTTCAGAGCTTCAAGGGAGCAGTCTCTGTGCCTCCGTGACTTGTGCCTTGTACTCTTCTCCGCTTTGGAATATTGCTGTCCACTTTTGCTCTTGTTAGTTGGTTTTGTGTGGTTTTTATACCTGGTATGTTTGGCTTCATTAAGGGAGAGAGGGAAGGAGAGCAAAAAAGGGAGGGAGGCTGGAATGAGTACAGTATGAAGAAAACGATGCTTCTGCCTCTTCATTTTGTGCTTTGTGCTTCCTTGCCACAATTTTCTGCTTCTACCATTTGAAAGTTGATCTTTCTTTTTTATTGTTCCATGTGAATGTGCAGGTTTTCCCTTGCTGTTACACTGGTCAAAACATATTTTTTT
The DNA here is from genome assembly GCF_035594765.1 of Anolis carolinensis. Classification (NCBI taxonomy): domain Eukaryota; kingdom Metazoa; phylum Chordata; class Lepidosauria; order Squamata; family Anolidae; genus Anolis; species Anolis carolinensis. Next base: position 63,986,360 of record NC_085843.1, on the reverse strand, counting down.
TGCCTCAAATGTGCTTCCTTGCCATAACTTTGTGGCTTCTACTATTTTAAAGTTGATCTTTCTTTGTTTATTGTTCCATGTGAATGTGCATTTATACATTATTTGTTATTTACAAAGTAAATTTTCTTATTTTAAAAACATGTAGCAAAAATGGGAGTTCGGGGGGAGAAATAACATTTCAGTAGGAAATCGAGATAACAGCTATTTCAGTTAACAGTTTGGTCATGGAACAAATTAAATTCATATTGCATTATATGACAGTGTAGATGGGACCTGTTATACATGCACACAAGATGTCAAGGCTTAATGTCCAGATGAAGGGTCAAAGATGCACTGGTACTCCTACGATCCCACTGAAGGCAGGAGCCCCCTTGGTGAAGAGGGTAAGGTTAGGAAAGACACCAAAAGTTGAATCTTCAAACTGCAGAAGCTGTTTATTGCAAGCTTAGCAATAATGACAAAAATGCATACAGGAATGCAATCAAAGATTTTGTCGCAAACCAAATTGGTTGCAATGGCTTTTTATCACTATTACAGGAAGTTGAAAAGACATTCTTATTGGTTTTCAAAGATCAATCATTTCTTTGATCTAAAATTGATTATGTCACAAGCATCTAACCTACAATTTCATTGGTTTCTGTTTTATTGAGTAAAAAGAAACATGTGATTCTTTAGACAATGGTGATTTTATGTCACTGACCCTGAGCACAGTACCTGCAAGCCAGGCTTATCTACTCCTATTGCAAGCATAACTCCAAAACGGCTGGGAAACTTAGGGAGTACTAGCTAGCCAGTTCTGTCCTGATGTACTTTTTATCCTTGAAAAGTAACTTTCTCTCTGCAGCAACTCTTTTTCCAAACATCAGCGTTTTCTCTCAAACATGGTTCCCATAAGGGCCTTTTGCAAATTAGGTCAAATAGTAGTAAATCATGTCAGCGTGGGAGGTCAGGGTGCGTGCGGTGTGGGTTTCTTCAAGCTCCATCAATCATCTCCTCCAGCACCCTGATGAATTGGTTGCAATCAACTGTCATACCAATTCCTCTGTTCAGTGTCAGACTCAATCACATCTGTTGTCTGAAGTCCAAACATTTATTTAATATCTATAAACATATTTACAAAGCATAGCAAAACCCATCGCTCTGAGCTGGCATTCTCTTCAGCCTCTTCGCTCGGCAAGCACCAGCTCAACACACAGAGATAAGAAGCACATTCCTCAGTCCGAAGGAAGTTGCCGACCTCCAAAGCCCGAAACCATGCCTGATAGGTCATAGCAGGCTGTCAGTCCCCAACAGGGGACTCAGGGCGGCTTACAATAAAACACATATATAAAAATTATTCAGTTAAAAAATTATTAACTTACATCAGTATTCATAAAACACATTATAAAATACAGGTAGGCGTGTTCAGTTAAAAAAACAAAAAACAAACAAACTGGGTCTGTCGATTGAGTTCAGCGTACATGATAATAATTAACCCTGCCAATTATTATTCAAAAGCCTGGCCCCATAACCAAGTTTTAACCTTCCTACGGAAGGATAGGAGGGAGGGAGCCTGCCTGACTTCACTGGGGAGGGCGTTCCATAGGCCGGGAGTCACTACTGAAAAATCCCTGTCTCTCGTCGCCGCCAGCCGCACCTGTGAGGCTGACGGGACCGTGAGCAGGGCCTCATCTGATGATCTTAAACTTCGAGGTGGGCCGTAGCGGGAGACACGTTCGGACAGATAAGCTGGGTCTTTCAATTGCCTTGTCTAGCAACTAGATGGTATCATATGTAGAATTAAAAGTATTAAGTGATTTCATACTGATGACTGGAAGTGTATCTTTTTACTATTCTTCTTCTTCTGTGATTTTGCCCATATCCTTTCAGGCTAGAATGATTTCCAAAATAAAACAGAATAAAAATGTAAAAGCTATTACATAAATGTAACTTTAACCTAGATTTCAAGGGCAAATAGTGAGAGGGTGCCTTCCAAAATCAAAGCAGGAAACAATATTAATAGAAAATTAGAAATAGAATAGGTTGCATGTCAGTTTTATATTATGTTTAAATGCCTATCAAGTCTCCCAACAGGCTCCTAAATGACTTACGGAGAACTGAAAGCAAAATTGTGGGAGCAGCAGAGAGAAGAGGAAGAACTGACTTTGAAAGAAGATGCAATAAATTGAAAAACGCATGCAATTGTTGTATTTATATGAGTATGATTGTGTGTAAGAGCCACCATGGTATAATGATTTTGAGTGTTGGACCACAACTCTGGAGTCCAGGGTTTGTATCCCTGCTTTGGCTATAGAACCCCCGGGTGACTTTGCGCAGATCATACTCTCTCAGCCTAAGACAAAGGCAAAGGCCCTTTTGAAAATATTGTCCACCCAAACACTGTGATAGTTTCACCTTAATGTTGCCATAAATTAGAAATGACTTGAAGGCACATAGCATGTGGTATTGGGTGTAATTGGGAGACTTTATTCTTTTTATTCTGCTGTGTAAGAAAACAATCAATTTAAAAGCTGAATTCATCTTTTTGTCTAAGGAACTAACTTGACACCTGGGGGTACTTTTTGATATCAGTTAAACCAAGAAAAGAGTAAAATTGTCATTTTTTAAATTCACACAGTATTTCTAAGTCTACAGAGATGTTTGGATTATGATAGCCGTTAATGAATAAAATTTTAATTTTTCATCAGTGTGTCTCAAATTAAATTAAAAAACTCCAGTGAGTTTCACACTCATATGAAAGATAATTATATATAAAATGTATGTTCTGACTTCAGTCTGGCTAAGTGGGATGCTAGAAATCCATACATTGATCTGTATCTCTGCCTAAGGCTAATCATACAATGCCTTCTCTTTGTAATCTAATAGATTTACTTTTTAGAGTAGTCTCTAAACTGAAATCCCAGTGGTTTTAATAATGAGAAAACCTTCCCCACTGATTTATTTCCTCACATTGCTTCTAAACATAAATACTGACAGACATCAGAAACACCTTTTGATTCTACAAAGATTGTTTTAAGTTTCCCCACCCACCTCATTGCCTTTCTCCAACTGTAAGAATTTTGAAAGTTAGTCATTTTGTTCTTTTTGTTAAAGTTACACCCTGCTTGGAATTCCACAGAAAGTATATTTGTCCATATTTCATAGACTACTTGACTCTAACTCACTTGCTACAAATACACTCTTTTTGCACATCTTGGTGCGGAATACACAGGTATGCCAGGTCTTACAGTTTAGTCCCTCTGTATCTGTCTTTTCTCATTGCTGAGGTTGACAGACAATTATGAATTTATTGTAATAGGCGGTGAGTCTCCACATCCCCTTAGAACCAGTCAGCCAGTATCAGTGGTGCTGACTGAGGCAGCATTTGTTTTCACTATCTCCCAAGTAATGTCACTATTCAGTGTGGCAGAAATGTGTTTATCGGGAGATTGTGTTTAAAATGTCTGCTGTGAAGGAACTAAAAAAGAAAAATCTTTCATGGGTTATAAGCTATCTTTTAGCATAATGGATGATGTTTTTGTACTGTAGTCATAAATACGAATTCGCTGGTACTTTGCAAATATGCGATTGTTTTCTGTACATAGAAGAAATCATAAGGTAACTACACACTCACAGAGAGAAAGCTAATCAATGGATAAGGTATAAAAACCAAAACATAATGAAAAATGATTGCTTACAGAATGTTCTGCTGGGTAAATAAGCAGCTATCGTAGTAACAGACAACATAGAACTAAAGAAATGGTGCTCTGCATTCATTTGACTACAGTTGTCAACCGAGACATCGTTCCCCAAACTGGTGCTTTCAGAATATGGTTTCACTATAAAGATCACTGTCAGGGAAGATGACTTCCCAAACATCAAAATATACTTATTGATCATATGGGATGATTCTTATCACCCTTGACAACATGACCCCTTTTGGTTCCCACCGTAGCACATCTCTTTGAAACTGAAACTCTCAATGCATTGTAACTATTGTTGGACTCAGTTATCCAAGCACTGATCTAGACATCCATGCTCCTTTTTTTTACTTCCCCATGCCTTACCCCATCAAGGGAAGGTTTGTATTGCTCTTCCAAAAGGGAGCAATCAAAAATAGTCCTGAGTTTTCAATACTATAGTAGCCTCTACCTAAGATACTTCATAACACCAAAAGCTGGTGGGAAGTTCACTTATTTTGAAGCTCCAGAATCTCCATGCCTTCTTGATCTCCAAACACTTTCACATGGTAATACCATCTACCATTCTACCCTTTTTAGGCAGGAAACTCCTTCATAAAAATTGATTTGAAGGACTCATACTTCCATATAAATCTCTGTCCACAGCATCAATTTCTCTAGTTTGCCCTCATATCCAAACCACTCCAGTGCTGTTGTGCTCCTTCCTGCCTTGTGTCAACCACAAGAATTTTGATAAGCTGTCTAGCAATGGTGGCAGCCTACCTCTGTCTCAAGGGTATTATGGTATTTCCCTTTGGATAGCTGACTGCTAGACTTTCATTCCAGATCTCTCCGTTTTTGTCACATTCATTAAATGTTTTTATTAATTCTGAATGTTATCATCAACCATAAAAATCTGTTTGAAGAAAGCAAGCATATTGTAAGAAGTTAATTTAAAATTATTTCTTTCTATATACATGTTTATGGTTGATCTTATATGCATTGTTTTTAGAATTATTTTTAAGGCTAAACAGCAAGCGATACAATGACAATCTTATCCACAGATTCAATATCCACTGCTTCATTCACAGTCCATAAATATTCACTCCTGGAAATTTTTGTTGGCATCTCTAGATCCTCCAGTGTGGTCCCATGGTATGCTTCCTGCACTGGTATAATCAAAATATAGGATTTGCCATTATCTACTGTTTCTGGTATCTCAATAGATAAGGGATTTTACTATATATTAAACTTCATCTATATTCAGATAATTGGATCAACAGAGGATTGTCAACTCGAATATTGCATGTTTGAAAATAATTCCAGTGATAGGTAATAAAAATCATGAAAAGATTAATTGATTCACTCTTCTACCTCATAATAAAGTCAAAGGATGTATTAAGGCCCCTAATTGGCCTTCCTACTCAGAATCGTTAACTTCCCTTGAGCTTTGGGACTTCACCCTTGTGTCTTTGGAAATTAAATATTTAATATTGCTTTGTCTTAGCTTTGAATGAACTATACTTATCATTCATTTGGACTGTGTGCCAAACTTCATTGGGAAGCAATGGCTAATGTTACTGGCCAAAATGAAACCTCTCACTTTCTTTAACCCCAGGGATTATTATGGCATTACCATTTCCATAGTCTTCTAGCATGGCTCGTGTTAGAATTGTAGTTTGATATTGTGCAGATTAATCCAAGCAGAGTCCTGTTTTATTAATTTACCAGCAGTGGGATTGTTCTTGGATGAGCAATTACTGTTGAGTGACTTAATGTGCAGAAAGACTGTGAGGAATTCCAATAGGAGAATTTTATAGACAACTTTCCTTAAAAAAAAGATTATTAAATTCATGGGATAAGAGAGTATCTTATTAATATGCTCATAACCTTCACAATATTTTACTCTAATCTTTGAGTTCTTTTGGACCTCTTCTATGTTCTTTCATTGACTTTGGTAGCATTACAAAACAGGTCAGTATGTGTGAAGGAGGGAGGAGAATAAGCTGGTACATATATTCCTAAATACTTCCCTTTGATGATTTTTAACTAATCAGACAAAAAAAAGAGGTTATACACAATATATATTGAGTGAGTTTAAGGTTAGATGATAGCTGCTTGGTATCTTCCAGCTTCTACTTTTTGTGGAAACTTTTTTAAGCCCTTTAGAAGTATCCTATGAAATGTTTATGAGAAAATCTGCATGGATATCCTCAGAACTCTTGCAAAGTTTTTGGCACTTTCAGAACCTCTGCTTGCTTGTAATTTCACTGCTGCTGCTGCTGCTGCTACTACTGTTGTTGTTGTTGTTGTTGTTGTTTTTGTTGTTGTTGTTGTTGTTATTTATACTCCACTTTTTCTCTCCATAAGGAGACTCAAAGCAGCTAGGGTTTCAGGGTCATCAGTGGCCTACTTTCATTTCATAGGAGCAGGTAGAGTTGCCAGATTGGAGATGGGATAGGATTCTTCTAACTATAAACCCAAAATGCCTGTTTAATAGCTGGGGCTTCCATACAAAAGGATAAAGATGTTGCTACTTCATTGCCGCCTTACTCCAAAGAACATAATGAGATGGTACCTGTGTCTACCATCTCTCTCCTATATTCCCATACCCCCATACTCCCTTGCTCTTGTGCTTTCAGACGTGCCTCACAGAGCTGTATTAAAACTTTCTTCTCCTCTAAGCCTCTTGCCCATGATATTTTTCTCCCCACTTAGAAACTCCAGGAAACTCCTCCTGTATAGGAGGAGGGAAAGGGGGGGGGGGGAAACTGACTTTCTGATGCTCTAGAGACCAGGGCACAAGGGAGCAATGGGTTCAAGTGGCAGGGAAACAGATTCAACTGAAAAGATTAGGAATAACTTCCTGAGAGTAAAAGTGTTGGAGAGTGGCCTAGGCTGCCTGGGAGAGTGGTGGAGTCTCCTTCTCTGGAGGCTTTTCCACAGAGGCTGTCTATTGGGAGTGCTTTGGTTGTGCCTTCTTGCATGGCAGAGGGTTGGACTGGATGGCCCTTAGGAATCTCTTCCACTGATCTAATGGATGCACTTTTTCTCTCTCATCCACCATCTCATCTTGACCAAAGCTAATCCTTTTGGGATCCAAATGTTTCCCATCTTCCCTTCACTTACTGCCTCTGAAAGAAAAGAGGAAGGGGAGGAAAGAGAAGGGAGGGGACCTGGAGAGAACCCTCCCCGCCCACTCACCCCACACCAGTCCGCCATGTGGCCCCCAAGTTAGAAAGTTTGCCTGTGTCTGCTCTAGATGCAACTCTGCAACACAAAAAAGGTAAAGGTTTCCCTTGACGTTAAGTCCAGTTGTGAGCGACTCTGGGGGTTCGTGCTCATCTCCATTTCTAAGCCAAAGAGCCGGCATTGTCCATAGACACCTCCAAGGTCATGTGGCTGGCATGATTGCATGGAGTGCCGTTACCTTCCCGCTGGAGCGGTACCTATTGATCTACTCACATGGACATGTTTTCGAACTGCTAGGTTGGCAGGAGCTGGGGCTAACAGTGGGCGCTCATTCCGCTCCCAGGATTTGAACCTGGGACCTTTTGGAAATTGTATTCAAAAGCAGTGAATGTTTCATTTGGTAAACACAGATAACAGTATCCAGTTTCAACGGGACAGCTTGTTTGTTTTTGTTTTGTTTTTCACACAAAAGTTTTGACAAAGGAAAATGTCACTACTGATATGCTATATAACATTTTGCATCTTCCTAGGTGACAATACACTGTGGGGCTGATTAAAGTTGGGAACCTGTGGAGCTTAAGGCATGATTTACAATTGAAAAATGAACTGAACCTTTCTTACATATATTGACTATTTTGGAGACATCTTCTGGGATTTATGTATGCAGCTCAAGCAATCTTCTGGTTCAGTTGTCTTGTGTTTTTATACATGCAGATACAAAGTTCCTAGGATATGCTTCTCTTCTCTTAGAAAAATAAAGCATGGCCAAACACTTGCAAAGCAAAACAAATTACATGATACTTGTTTTCAGCACTGTCAGAATCAACATAATTTAAATTTGAGAACTTCTAGCACGAAGTGAGAAACACAGTTTGATGGTGTTACTGTAGCTCATATAAGAGGCATGTAAACTGACTAAATAATCTTTACAGAATTTTCAAAAGGAAATGGAAGAAAAACACTGACCAAAAAACTAACTTTTCTTTTGATAGCATAAGAAAGCAGTGCCATAGGGCTTTTTGTCACAAGAAGCTTGACATAAAACAAAGCACATTTTAATCTGCTATTAATATTTGTTAAAATTGTCGACATAATCAGTTTAGATATCCCTAAAATGTAAGCAGAGCCTTTGCTCAGGAATTGAGGAAAAACTTGTTCTTTACCTGTCATAGCTTATAAAGCAATTGAATAAAGACACACATATAATACGGAATGTATCAGTTGCAGGAAAACAGGACAGACCATCTTATGAACATCCTAAAGACTGAGTTACTAATAAAAACATGATAAGATGGGTGTTTATTAATTTGGTTCATGGATCAATTTTCAGATTTGTACAGTTTATTGCTAACCTGATGTTAGAAAGAATTACTACTCCTATAAGCCATTTCCTGATGGAAAGTTAAATGGGAATTAATTGAACACAGCGTTTTAGTAACACACTAGCCGTTTGAATGGTTTGGAACATTTCAGAATTTTGCAGACTCTTACAAATAATATACTGATGTTTATTACTAATTTCTATACATTACAGAATGACAGTTTAAAAATGGTGAAACTAATCACTAAAAATAAAATGAAATATTCTTATGCATTTTGCATTTTAACAAGCCTGCTGTCTCATTGGAATGCACTGCCTTTTTGTGCTACAGTTTATTTTTGGAATTTAATAAGGCACCTGTCATATCTGCCTCAAGGCTAAAGAATATAAAGGGGGGAAATCCAAAGTACTGTCATGTTTGAATGACATGGGGCCAATTTTAATTTTTTATGGGAGGTGACTGAAATTAGCAGCCTTAGTGGCAAAGATGCATTGCTCTGCCATCTGCTTTAAATACCCTGAGTTGATGAGCCACTAATGACGTTGCCCAGTGACATTCAATGTTAGATGATGACTCTTCTTCGTCTTCGTCTTCTTGATGGAGCTTTGTTAGTAAAATCACCTTTGCAATGGTTTTATGCTCTTCCATAAGCAATTCTCATAAACCATATTTTTATGCATGGTTCTTTATCATGTAATATTCTCAGACCCCCATCTATACTGCAGTATAATCCAGTTTCAAAATGCAGATGAACTGCATTGAAGTGGATTAAATGGCAGTGTAGACTCATATAATCCAATTCAGTGTGGTTCAATCTGCATTATATGAGTCTACACTGGATTATATGGCAGTGCAGATGGGTCAGTGATTAATTTAGCACTGATGTCTGCAAGATGTTGGAAATCAATTTTGGTAGAACTGGCAATATGGGATGCATTAGAATTGGGGCAGTTATCAACATGGGAATTTTTAAAATGTATATTAAGATACATTTACTTTCATATCCTGACTTTTGTTAGTCAGTTTTCATTGGATGTAAGTTAGGTTGTACTTCCATTTATTTATGTTATGGTGCGTGAAGGAAACACATTTACATTTTTATTTGAGGTGCTCTTGCCTTGTTTTTGTATCCAAACTCAAAATCAAGCCATCTCCTTTTACTAGAGGCGAAAGCGGACTATGTTGTTTCTAAGACAGGTGCATGAGCCTTCCCAAATAATATCAAGTCATCCTAGTTCAAAAAGGTTGAAAGCAAATAGTGCACCCATAGCCCAGATCACTTGAAAAGCAGTGAGATAACACCTGGTGGTCCCATTTCTGAAAAAGCTTTGTGAAACAGAGTTTCTAACTGAATGTGTGATCAATAATATACTGATGTCCATAGATACCATGTTGCTGACTCCTGTGTTCAGAGAAGAAGACAAAACAAGCATTTATCAAGAACTCTTGATAAAGGGGTCTAGAACTCTACAAGCATACCAATGACTAGTGAACTAGATTTTTGTAATCTAATCCAAGTTTTAAAGTAACCACAGAAATACCTATTCATTTATCATCTAACTATTTCAGACCATAGCAAGAAAACATAACTAAAACCTTTTTATTCAGGTAGGCTTTTAAAGACAAGGGTTTTTCCGACAGAGCCAGGGTGTGCTGTGTTTTATGTAATTTAATAGTTTAGGTTTTACTGCTTTTAACTATGTATTTTAATGTTTCTATGTTGAATTCTATTTTAATGTTTATATGAGTTATGTTTCAATTCACACATTTTTCTAGTTTTTAGTGTTAACCACTTTGGTTGAGAAAAAGTGGTGTGTGTGTGCACTTGTATGTATTTGTGTGTGTGTGTGTGTGTGTGTGTATGCATGCAAAGTGCATACAAGCATACAAGCGTGTTTCTCAAGAATTGATATTCCTTGCCAAGGCAAATGCTGGACTGCTGAGAATATTCACAGTTTAGGATTTATTCTTAAATTACTAATCAATCCATCCTTTTTTCTTTTTTTCTTTTCTTTTTTTTGGTAGCTCACCTTTCTCCCAGACTGGGACAAACAAAGAGGGAATCATTAAAACACATTTAGTTGAAAACCAATATTATATAACAGTAGAATTAAAAGCTACAACAACAACAACAACAACAAAATTTTATTTATATACCGCTCTATCTCCCATAGGGACTCAGGGTGGTTTACACATGATAAACATTGAATACCATTTGATAAACACAGATGTCTATTCTAAACAATGTAATGAGCTATACAAAACACAATAATGGTTCAAAACATAAGTAGTACATAATATGTATATTGAATACCAGCATACAACATACAACAATCCAATCATAACATCACAATTTAAACATGATAAAAAACTAAAACCATGTGCTCATTTGATATAAAAAGCAATTTCAAATAGCTCCATTGGGTGAATCAACAACCAATTTGCATGGGTCATGATGTCTATAAGAGCTGGGGTAGGGTTCACACAATAAAAATAACATAAAGCCAGAGTAGAAGCATGATTGATCGCAAGGAGCATAAGACAGGATTACACCACTTCAGACCTGCTGAGTAGCTATAAGGGTAAAATTAGTTAAACTAGCATAATGACAAAATCGAAGGAATAAAGTGTAGAACAGGGACCATATTATGGCCAGGGTGGAGTCTGAGGTTTCAGGTTAGTCACTTCCAAAAGCCTGTTGAAACCACCAGGTTTTCAGATCCCTACAGAAGGATAATTCTGACGGGGCTTGCCTTATCTCTTTGGGGAGGGTGTTTCAGAGGCAGGGGGCCACCACCGAGAAGGCCCTCTCCCTCATCCCCACCAACTGTATCTGAGTCGGCGGTGGGAGCAAGAGGAGGGCCTCCCTGGAGGATCCGCACTGGGACATAGGGGGAGATGCGATCGCTAAGATAGGTAGGGCCCGAACCATTTAGGGCTTTATAAGTTATAACTTGTACCTTGAATTGGGCCCAACAACTGATTGGCAGCCAGTGGAGCTGTTTTAGTAGGGGAGTTGTCCAGTCCCTATAACTAGCTCCGGTCAAGAGTCTGGCTGTGGATCTTTGAACTAGCTGGAATTTCCGGGCTGTCTTCAGGGGCAGCCCCACATAGAGCGCATTACAGTAATCCAGTCTAGATGTAACCAAGGCATGGACCACCATGGCCAAGTCAGGCTTCTCAAGGAATTGTTTTAGCTGGCGCACAAGTTTTAACTGTGCAAAGGCCCTCCCGGCCACCACCGACACCTGAGGATCAAGCATCAGCGCTGAGTCCAGGAGGACCCTCAAGATGCTGACTGGTGTCCTCAGAGGGAGTGTAGCCCCGTTGATCACAAGTTGCCACCCAATACCCTGATTGGTCCCACGACTGACTAGGAGGACCTCTGTCTTGTCTGGATTAAGTTTCAACTTGTTAACCCACATCCAGGTCAACACAGCTACCAGACACTGGTTTAAGATCCAGGAGGCTTCCTTGGAATTTGGTGGAAAGGTGTAGTAGAGTTGGGTGTCATCCACGTACAGATGGCACCCAACTCCAAAACTCCAGATGACCTTACCCAGTGGTTTCATGTAGATGTGAAAAAGCAAGGGGGATAGAATGGAACCTTGCAGGACCTCACAGGTCAAAGGCCAGGGGTCAGAGCAGGTGTCCCCCAGATTCACCAACTGGGACTGACCCTCCAGGAAGGAGCGGAGCCACTGCAAAACAATGCCCCCATTTCAGAGAGCCACCCCAGAGGGATACCATAGTCAATGGTATCAAGAGCCGCTGAGATGTCCAGGAGAACCAACAGGTACACACTCCCCCTGTCTAGCTCTCTTCGGAGGTCATCGACCAAGGCGACCAAATCCGTCTCTGTTCCATGGCCAGGCCTAAAACCAGACAGTGCTGGATCTAGATACTTTGTCTCATCCAGGAATTCCTGAAGCTGCAATGCCACTGCCTGCTCCAGAACCTTGCCCAAGAAGGGGCAAACCCAGTCAAATATTACATTTAAGTATATTTAAAAACAGTTGTTGTGTGCCTTCATGTCATTTCTGACCTATAGCAACCTTAAGATCATTGGGTTATCTTGGCAAGATTTGTTCAGAATGGGTTTGCATTTGCCTTCCTCTGCAGCAGAGAGAGTATTAATTGCTGATAGCAGAGTTAGGATTTGAACCCTGGCCTACAGCACTGTAGTCTACCCAAACCCTTACATCACATTGACTTTCTTAAAACAGAACAAGTCATATAAGCCCTTTTTGGGTAAAAATCATATCTTATAGTTTATGTTTATTCATTTTGCTAATGACAATGCCATGTGAATTGCTTTTGTCAGAAGCTAGTTCATGCTGACATTCTTAGATCAGAGATCAAAGCCATTACATTTTCTTCAAAAAGGGAACAGATGAAAAATCCAGTTGTAAAACATGACTTTATTTATCATTTTAAATACATACCTGCCACTTCACTTTTCCTGCAAAGGTCAGAGAGGGCACAGACCTTCAAGCAGTGCTTCTGATCAGATGAACCATGGGAAACATTTGCTTTTACCTACATTTAGCAAGCCAGTACTTTGCTCTGCTTCTTTGTGCTTGTTCTTTGTGTCCAACTTTGCATTTTGAAATACTACCATATTGTTAGGAGATAATGGATTGTTCAGAGGCAGGTATTATTTCAGATATATCAAATTTCTTTCATCCTTTTCTCTTCCTTCCCTTTTCCCTTATTTCATGTAGAAATATTTTCCAACCCTCTGATTTGTCCAGTTGTCAATCTTAATGTTACCTTTGAATCTTTGTAGTACTTTGAGTCTCCTGCTGATGGTCAAGGCAGAGTTAAATAACCTTATGGCTGCTTGTTACTATGCTCTGTTAGCAGTCATTCATGACCCTAGCAGATGGTTGTGCTTTGCTTTAAGAGAACATTTCTCTTTTCCCCCTAAGGGCAAATAATCCAGTGTCTGGAAACACAGCATTTTTTCACACCAGCAAAAAATATTTATAGTATCTTCATCTGAGATTTCAGGAAAAATTACCACAGACAAAATAGGGGGAAATTGCTGCACAGCAATATTTTTCATTACACAATGGTGGTTAAGCCAAAGAAGATTAAATAAAGAAAACTCATTATCTGAAATGCAATGCATTATCCTCAGTGCTAGTACATTTACTTGCCACTGCCTTTACATGAATCAGAGGGTTCAGGATAAAACAGAATATTGTATGAACTTCATTCTATTGCACCCAGGAAAGCATGAATCTGGAAATTAGTTGACCATAATCTATACATTAGATGATTTTTTTAGAAAGCTACTAGGTACTGATCATGAGTGACACCCCATGACATGCAATATGACTTATCTATATGACCATTAATTAAAATAAATAACTGGTAGAAATCTTCCTTCACCATGATTTCTTTGTATCATAATAAGAATCGTCATGCCAGAAGCTTCTATATATGTGTGCTCTGTGTGTGTGCATGCACATGAATTTCTGTTTCAAACTGCTCTCTCTTTTGTGTTCTTGCAGTTGAAATTGGCAGCATATAAAGAAGGTGCTCAGGGTGGATGGGGTCAGTTATCCAGGTATAGTACAGCTGCTGGGGATAGACTGGGGTTTGTACTTCAAAAAATTAATTTATTCTTCACCCAGATATACAATGCTGACTATGACCTGATAATTACGCCTCTATCAATGATAATTTTAATATATCCATTTTGAGATTAAATCTAAAGAAAGATATCATGGTCACAACATGTGGCCTAAATTTTAGAACGATGAAAAATTCAGCATGATATAAAATCTTGCATATTTTATGGTCTTTTTGTTGGACCTACCTTAGCTATCTTTTTTTAGCTTTGTTGCTCTATTGGTTTGCACATGTGAGCCTAAATAGCTCAAAATTTATCTAACTTCACAGGAAATTATAAGATAGCAAATGAAATATTATGACCAATATGTAAAGGATGAAAAAGGTCATGTATGCGATTGCTCCTTAAAATTGAGATTAAATTTTAAGTTAGGTAATTCTAAAAGCACACTGTAGAATAATGAAGCCACTCAAAGTTGATGGCTTCCTTTCAGTAGGCTGCTGAAAGTGCTTCAAGTGTTAGTCCAAGGTTTTGGGGAACAATTGGAGATTCTAAAAATTGCTGAACATATTTTGGGAATGGGCTTCAAAACTGTTAATAGCTTTTTAACATCCAGAGAAATGCCCATAGAGGTTCTTCATGGTCTGTCTGACTCACACAAATGCGTTGTCTGCACCTGCACAGTGCATTGTTCAGAACCTTCTAGAGCTATTATATAAGTGTTTTGGTAGTAGCCCTTCTCATCAAATCATGTAGCATATTATTATGTGCCCTGCCTAAATCCTAAGTTCATTTTATCTACAGCAGCAGCAGTGTCAGTTAGGTGTCTTCTGTGCATTCTCTGATACTTTGGACTTATTCTTGGTTTGATTTGTACTTTAGATTGGGTTTAGGATTTTGGTTTAGGTTTTTGGCTTTTCATTTGTGAGCTGATGCAGTCTTTTCGACTGCATCAGCTCTTGTATTGTGGTTTCTCTGCTTTGTTTTCCCTTGTGTTGATACTCCTGCTTTGCTGGAGTCTGTATTGGTTTATGCTTTTGGATCTAGGGGCGTTTCTACACTGATAGTAAAACTGAGTTAGGAAGTGATTTTAACTGAACTGGTTTTGTTATGCAATGCCTACAAAATCACCTCAATAACAGCTTCAAGGTTGTGATGGTAGCCACAGTATCCACTACAGTAGAGTCTCGCTTATCCAACATTCTGGATTATCCAACACATTTTTGTAGTCAATGTTTTCAATATATCGTGATATTTTGTGCTAAATTCGTAAATACAGTAATTACTACATAGCATTACTGCGTATTGAACTACTTTTTCTGTCAAATTTGTTGTTAAACATGATGTTTTGGTGCTTAATTTGTAAAATCATAACCTAATTTGATGTGTAATAGGCTTTTCCTTAATCCCTCCTTATTATCCAACATATTTGCTTATCCAACATTCTACCGGCCCATTTATGTTGCATAAGTGAGACTCTACTGTAATTGCGAATCAGAAACAAACCCAGAATTTGTTCTTACCTGTCTGTTGAAATGCACTGGTGCGCATTGCCATATTCATTCAGGATTAGTGCTGGACTGTTGCAGGGCATAGAACATGAGAATAGAGCGATGGAAAATGAGTGTTCCCATGGTAATAATGTGATTCCTCTCCTAGGGGAGCACTTACTTACTTTCTGGCCAGCTGTGCTTTACTGTTTTGTAAAGTGTGTCAATGCTAAGGCTGTCAAGCACTCCACATTTTTAAATCTCGGAGCCTTGAATCAAATATACTCTGATTAGTTGCAATGGATTTTCTGACTTGTTCTGGACTTCCTGTTGAATTTTTCTAGCATGCTGTTTCTGGCATAAAGTGTGCTGTGGCGCGCATTGAGAGTGAACATTTTGTGGACACTCCAACCTTGTGCTGACTTTGAATTGCATTATAGTGTCTGTGTAGAACCATCCTAATTCATAGATTTTAAATCCACTTGCAGCTCAAATTTACTAGGCCCTCTGGTAGTATGGCCTTCAAAATATAGGAGTCAGCATGCAGATTGTACTGTGAAATGCTTGTGTCATGCCAGAAGAAATTGTGTTAACATATCTATCTAGGCTTCTAGGTCTTTCCATTTCAAAACTACAAGTTCCATTTGTTATTACAGATTTATAATTAGTTATGAATGAAATTGGATTATACTGATTTCGAGATGAATTGTTCGGAATCCTGTTTGAACATTGTTCCTAGGGGGAAATGCAGTCACGAAGGTAGGTGGGTCCCAAACCGTTTAGGGTTTTGTAGGTATTTCCATCTAAATCCAAGGAAGCCTCTGGGATACTGAACCAGTGTCTGGCCGCTGTGTTGGTCTGGATGAGGGCAAACAAGCTGAGACTTAATCCTGACAAGACAGAGGTCCTCCAGGTCAGTCATACGTCCGATCGGGGCATAGGGTGGCAACCTGTGCTTGACGGGGTCGCACTCCTCCTGAAGGTGCAAGTCCGCAGCTTGGGGGTCCTCCTGGACTCGGCGTTGACACTTGAGGCCCAGGTGTCGGCTGTGGCTGGGAGGGCCTCTGCACAATTAAAACTTGTGTGCCAGCTGCGACCGTACCTCGAGAAGTCTGATCTGACCATGGTGGTCCATGCCTTAGTTACCTCTAGACTGGATTGTTGCAACGCACTCTACGTGGGGCTGCCTTTGAAGATGGCCCGGAAACTGCAACTAGTACAACGCTCGGCAGCCAGGCTTTTAACCGGAGCAAATTACAGGGCATGTTCTACTCCCCTGTTTAAGGAGGTCCATTGGCTGCCGTTTATTTTCCGAGTCCAATTCAAGGTGCAGGTCATTACCTACAAAGCCCTAAATGGTTTGGGACCCACCTACCTTCGTGACCGCATTTTCCCCTATGAACCCGCAGGATCTCTTCGCTCGTCGGGGAGGCCCTCCTCTCGCTCCCACCACCGTCGCAGTCGTGGTTGGTGGGGACGAGGGAGAGGGCCTTCTCCATCGTGGCCCCCCAGCTCTGGAACTCGCTCCCCAGGGAGATCAGGCAGGCCCTATCCTTCTCTCCTTTCGGAAGAGCCTAAAAACATGGCTCTTCCAGCAGGCCTTTGACAACTGATCTAGTAAGATTGACCAGTCGCCTTCCACTAATAGTCTCATTTGTACGCCTCTCCTAGCACTTTTGATGGCTATGACACTTTGGATAACCACTCCCCCCTAATGATATCGACATAACTAGCACTTTAGCCCAGTTTCCTACAGATCTTATCCATGATTTTATCATGATGTATTGTATGTGTTTTTATAACTTGTTTTATTGTTGTTTGATTTGTTTTACTGCTTGTTTTTATATTGTCATGACCGGGCTTGGCCCCATGTAAGCCGCCCCAAGTCCCTTCGGGGAGATGGGGCGGGATATAAGAATAAAATTATTATTATTATTATTATTATTATTATTATTATTATTATTATTATTCCTGATGTTCTGTATACTTCGTTTTGAAGCACATTCTGATAAAGCTTAAACTGAAAAGTTAGGGGAAAAAACGGGAATCGTTATTTAGTGATTTGATTGAAAGGTTACAATGTTTAAATGTCAAGTTACAAGATTCAACGCCATTTTTAGATGCTTTGTAGACAAGGGGTTTTCCATGAGAATAGAGGTTCCTGCCATGTATTTAGATTGTTACAATTGAAAGATGTTTTGTTATGATTAGATAGAATGGAAATGTTAACATTTATCCATTGTGTCTTTGTGTAAAACCATATGCTGGATTGGAATCGATCTATCAATTGGCTGAGCAGAAAACTTCTGGATCTTGGGATGCTTTTAGAGTTTCTGCAGTTGCAGGACACTCTCGCTTTCCAAAGGAGGACTTTCATATATAGACACCAATGGACCAGGTGATGGAAGAAGTGAAGCTAACAATTTCTACTTTGTGCATTTGCATTAAACAGTTTTAACATTTTTGTGCAAGAGTCAGTGGCCTGTGGGTTTTTTTTTCATTGTTTTTTCCCTATGTAAAATGCTACTCCAAAAATATGCACATCAGTGAGGTGACTTTGCTGAAATTGCATTTGATTTTTCCCTTTCTAATGTGAATTTATCCCATCTGATTTTAATGCAAGGCTTCCTTTTGTCATTTGGGCTGTAAACTAACCTGTACATACTAAAACTGAGTATGACTGATCTAGAATTTGTGATGTTAATAGTTCTGACAGCAGTGAATTCACAATGGCTTTGAGGCTTGCAATTTAATTTGGAACTGCTACTTCTGCTACTTGGGTGGGAAATGTGATTCCATTTGACCTGATCTAACTGATCCAATATCAGAACCAGCATTTATGGCTACAAATGGGGTGGGCATAGCAGCTGCAAGATCCAGATGCCAAGAATCAGAGTTTATATTTACAACAGTGCCATCTGGGTCTCTGACTAGTTCCTTTTATTGGTTCTTGGCTGCCTTTATAGCTGGTTTGCTGGGCAGCAGAACAGCCTGTGGTATATTTTCTGGGTCAAATACTTTGTGGGAGTCTGTTGTCGTGTTCAATTTCATTTCTTCCATCACACTCCAATGAAGGTGGTTTTGCTCTTTTAAAATATCAATATTGTGCTTTTGAAGGATGAACAGGTGGCTCTTTTTTAATAAAAGGATTCTTAAAATGAAGTGTCATATCTGTTTGGTTGTTGCCTGCGCAACTTGCATAACATTCACAGAACTGCTTGACACATTTGATGACATAGCCAGTTGAAATGGAATCCCCATGTCATCTTCTTAACATCACTACTCTGACTCATAAAACTTTGTACCTCTGAGACGTAGGACCTCATACTCTTGGCAGAAGCTCACAGAATTCCAATTTCAGTCTCTCAGTATTCTCTGGAGTGTATTGAAGAAGATCTGGCATGTCACCAAAAATCTTCATTCATACACATATACAGATTTGTATCATAGATGTACATATACAACAAACACAGAAATATTAAGTGTGGTCATTTTTATTTGCTTGTTACACCACATGGCCCAGTGTCTTTTGTAAGTAAATATATGCATCATTCGTAATAAGTGGAAAATAAGTAGCAAACTTTACAGTCTATGTAACAAAATGAAAAAAATAAGTAGAACACGTGAGTATTGAATCGTACAAATGTTTTTTTTTAACCACAAATGTATCCAGAGACACAATTATTGTTTAATATAACAATCCCTGGCACTTAAACTGAAAACAATTTTTTGTAAAAATGATGGAAACACTATGTAACAAAATTTGAAAAAAAAAAACTGTTCCTGGTTTGAAAGTGTTATTTCTATTTAATTGTGTGGTACATACTGTACTTTGAAGGTAGTTGTTATACTCCAGAAACTTCATTTTTGTGGCTGCTACAAACTATGTTGAATTGTTTGGGACTTGGTGAGATAGTTATTGAAAAATTATAGCAAAATGTGCTGCGGGATGTCCCGCAAAAACAAAGTTTTTGCAGTTTAATATTTTTTTCATGCTTTATGATAGACTCAATTAGGAAATGATATTTATAACTTAGGAACAAAATTGTGTTACATAATGCTATTGACCTGAATCTATTGTTAATCCTAACTAAAAAGACTTACTGAATCAATGAGATGTATTAATATGTTGAGTTACCATTTAACAACTGGTTCTGTGGGTGTTCAGTGAGATTGAGGACATTGTTTGGCCAAAGAGGGACGAGGAAGGTGCTTGAGAAATATCAGGTAAGACTTAGGGAGCTGAGAACAATAAAGGACCATAGTAGAGAGAAAGGATGTTTAGAAGAACCACGAGGAGTGTGCTTTAAGCAAGGGGAACACTGACAGGTTTTATCAGATGCTTCACAAAATGTGTCCACATGAGGCCTCATGATTTTTTTTTTTAAAAAAAACATTCTAGGTGACTGGTCCCGAGAGCTGTCAAACTAGAGGAACAAAGAACAGTAACTTTGGGAAAACTCTTCAAGAATGGGGATCAGTATTTATTGGCCACTTTTGCAGCTACTTTTTTTTTTTTTTTACTGGAAATGTGGGACAAAATTCTTGAATTAGTACCTTGAGCATGAGGTAGGATGAAAGACAAACTTGCTCTGGATACATAATTGCATTACTGAGTCAAAGTTAACTTCGGACAATTACAGTAAAAGGTTACCAGAAAGGATAGTCAGCGGATGCTTTAATCTGAAGAGAAGAGACCTTCCCTTCAACCAGAGCAGTTCATAAATAGTTTGGCAGTTCTCTGCCCTTGGGTTTACAATCTAAATAAGACAGGCCATAGAAAGGGAAAATAAGATATGGGGGGGTGGGGGTGGAATTTAAGGTCATGATATGCAAGCTGCTCTTCTTCCCCTTCAAAAGGCAGAGCAAAGATGGTTACAATATGAAGCGGGGCTCTCATTGACTACTGAGACTCATGCAAGAGGGAGATGTTGCTTTTCTCCTTCAGAGGCCTGAACAATGGCAGTTGTAATCTGGATGGACCTCATTGACTGCTGGAACCCAAACATGAAGGAATACTTAAGAAGGACAATTCTGCTTTTCACATACACACATCATATTACTGTGATATCCTTTTCCTCCTAGCTTCTATGTGAGTTTTCCCCATGTAAACTTTTGTGGAACAAAAGATTTGGCCAATATGATTGCTTATGATGTGAACATCCATTGTTGGCCCTGTTTTTTTGTTGAGCGTTGTTCCGAAAAAGATTTGGGTGTGTTTTTAAATAGACATTCAGCATAAATCTGCAGTATGTACCCATTATGGTTACATGTGAAGAAATCCTTAGAGTATTTGCCAAAGTGGGGGATAGGGGAGGACTCTTATTTTAATCGCTAGGGATAAATGCACTCTGAAAGTGTGTGTCTAAAAATAAAAGAAATATTTCTTTCACAAAGTCTTCTTTAAAGGCAGAACATTCAGATGTGAAATGTGTATTTAAAAGGTGCTGATGTCTTCAACACAAAGAGCTTTTAGAATAAAAAGGTGTTTCTTTTTCAAATGCAGCCTTGACAAGGAACAAAAAGGAATACAGCAGTACAATGCTGTCTTGTTTTCTGGATTAGGCAGTTAAGAGGAAGCGGGTTTTCTGCCTTTTCATTTCATTTCATTTTTTTTTCTTGTTAGAGAAACTTGCTAGCAGAAAAGTGACTGAAAAAGAAATCATGAAATAATTACTGGCTGTTGTTGTGGCAGCAAAGTTGTAAAAGATAATTTTTGAAAAGAGTTTATATTACTTCACCAGGAATGAAGAAGACCTACTAGTTTAGGGCAGTTCCTCTAAAGGCTGTGATGCCAACCCCCCCCCCCCCAAAAAAAAAACCCAAAACAAAACAAAACACACACACACACACACACACACATTTCAGATCTCATCTAAAATGTGAATGTGAAAACAGTTTGTAGTTTCCTGAAAATAGCCTTACACTGATTGACACGGTTTCCATGCTGAAAAGTAATAGCTTGGGGGCTGCCCATATGGTAATTTCCACTCCTTCAGTTTTCATACAGTCTGTTACTAGCTTAAGAATAAATTTCTTGCTGAACTATAGTGGCCGCATACAAATGTGTCACTTTACAACTTCTCCAGTACATGTTGCTGCTCTGTCTTTAATGTGGCTGTTTGCATTACCTCAGAATCAGAAAACAGTAGCAGTGGGTTTAGGTAAAGAATCTTTAGCATTGCAGGAGATGGACAAGTAACTTGCTACTTTCGCCTACTTTATTGCTGCTTTAAGAATGGACTAGGAATGTTAAAAGGTTTGATTAAGAAAATGATACATTGTTTCAGTGAGATTGAGTGGGTGTAATAAGGGCCTTGGATAAGAGCAAATGAAAATAAGCTTAATCTGCACAAAGCAGGAAACCTGTTTGACAGAAGTGAAGACAACCAGCAAAAATAGAGCCATTCTCCCTCCTCCTCCATTTTTGTTGTTGTTAATAAAAAAAGGACAATACTTTTTCAGACACCTTCAGCAGTTGCACTGTATTTAAAAGATCTTTCCACTTTCAACTTCAACTTGGATATAAAGAAATTCTAAACTAGAAAAACTTAGATATGAGAAGTGACAGAGACAATATTTTGAGTTTCAGGAAAATAACCAGGTTCGGATTGGTGGATGTGGAAGAAGGGGGAAATGGGCCAGAGTGGATACTCCTGGAATTGAGCATGTTCTGGATAGAATAGGATTTCCCTTAAGGAAAGAGCACTGTGAAGGGATGTACTGCTATGTGATGTTTGACCAGGAGCACTTCAGATCAGCTTGAAACAGCACCAATTTCATTTTTTTATTTTTGGTCTTGGAAGATGCACCATGCACCATAACCCTGCTAAATGATGCTCATTTTCTCAGTTGATTATACAGCAGCCAGACAACTCACAGGAGTTGCATCAGTTCTCAGATCGCTTAAAATGTCCAAATTCAACTTCTATGCAAAAATGTAGATGTTGGACTTTCTGAGTCAAGAGGAACTAGGCACCCACAAAGCATTTTGAAACAGAATTCTCATAAACCCCAACCAACATGATGAGGAATAATAAGAATTGTAATTAAAAACATCGGACAGGCAGATGCGGCCCTAGGTAATTTTGCCTTGTAGGCGAACCTAGTGGCTGCCGCCCCGCCCCAAAATTGCGCCCCCCAAGGCCCTGCACATACCTTCGGCGGCGGTGGTGGTGGCGGGGACCATCGGCTCCCTCCTCGCCAAATGCGGAAGGCCTCAACTGAGGCCTAGCTCTTCTCACGAGGTCTTCTCGCTCTTAGCTCTTCTCGCGAGGTCAGTTGAGGCCTTCCGTGATCTTGAGGAGAGAGCTGATGGTCCCCGCCGCTGCCTCCGCGGCTGCCGCAGGGCGCCTCGACGGCGACCCTGGGGACAATGTGCCACAAGCGGGTGCTTACATTGGTTTCTATGTTGGGCCGTCACAGCGGACAGGCAACTTATTGTCTAAATTAGAGATCTCCAAATTAAGGCCAGTGGGCCAGATGCATCTCTCCAAAGTAATTTACCAGCCCCCAGCCCTGAACATTAAACTTAGGGTTGCCCTAAATCTGACTTGAAGACACACAACTATAAAAAAAATCCTAATTTACTTGACTATCTCATCAATCAAAAGCAGGCCCACACTTCCCATTAAAATACTGCTAAGTTTATGCTGATTAATTTTATTTTTCATTTTAAGTATTGTATTGCTTATAGAATCATAGAATCATAGAATAGTAGAATTGGAAGAGACCTCATGGGCCATCCAGTCCAACCCCCCTGCCAGGAAGCAGGAAATCGCATTCATAGCACTCCTGACAGATGGCCATCCAGCCTCTGTTTAAAAGCCTCCAAAGAAGGAGCCTCCACCACAGTCCGGGGAAGAGAGTTTCACTGCCGAACAGCCCTCACTGTGAGGAAGTTCTTCCTAATGTTCAGGTGGAATCTCCTTTCCTGTAATTTGAAGCCATTGTTCCGCGTCCTAGTCTGCAGGGCAGCAGAAAACAAGCTTGCTCCCTCCTCCCTATGACTTCCCCTCACATATTTATACATGGCTATCATGTCTCCTCTCAGCCTTCTCTTCTGCAGGCTAAACATGCCCAGTTCTTTAAGCCTCTCCTCATTGGGCTTGTTCTCCAGACCTTTGATCATTTTAGTTGCCCTCCTCTGGACGCTTTCCAGCTTGTCAACATCTCCCTTCAACTGTGGTGCCCAGAATTGGACGCAGTATTCCAGGTGTGGTCTGACCAAGGCAGAATAGAGGGGGAGCATGACTTCCCTGGATCTAGACGCTATTCCCCTATTGATGCAGGCCAGAATCCCGTTGGCTTTCTTAGCAGCCGCATCACATTGCTGGCTCATGTTTAACTTGTTGTCCACAAGGACTCCAAGATCTTTTTCACATGTACTGCTGTCTAGCCAGGTGTCCCTCCTTCTGTATCTTTGCATTCCATTTTTTCTGCCAAAGTGAAGTATCTTGCATTTGTCCCTGTTGAACTTCATTTTGTTAGTTTCGGCCCATCTCTCTAGTCTGTCAAGATCGTTTTGAATTCTGCTCCTTTCTTCTGGAGTGTTGGCTATCCCTCCCAGTTTGGTGTCGTCTGCAAACTTGATGATCGTGCCTTCTAGCCCTTGTTTGTGTTTTTTTGCACTACAAATAAGAACCTTGTGCATAGGAATTCATTCATTTTTTTCAGACTATAGTCCAGTCCCACAATAGTCTGAGGGACTGTAAACTTGTCCTTTTTTTTTCTTCCTTTTTTTCAAAGTTTGAGGACCTCTGGTCTCAATGGTTTGAACTCTAGAAACTTTAAGGCAGTGGTTCTCAACTTGTGTGTCCCCAGATGTTTTAGCTTTCAACTCCCAGAAACCCAAAAGCTGGTACACTGGCTGAGGTTTCTGGGAGTTGTAGGCCAAAACACCTGGAGACCCACAGGTTGAGAACTACTGCTTTAAAGGCTTCCATCCATGTGAAGCTGTCTACACACATTTTTATGTTTCTTTTTGGAGGCCTGGTCGCAAACTTCTACTATAGGTAGATCAGCAAGGGACCATGATTAGCAAGTGACCTTTCTCTGTATATTATTAGTGTTCACAAAATTTTGTTTGATTGTTTATGCTGATTCCTTTGTAAAATTATTTGTTTCTTCCATGTTGTTGTTTTTTGTTTCTTTGTGGTACTGCATTATATATTTTTTATTCAGATTTGCTTACCATCCTAGGAAGCTATGTCCTTTGTGGACCCATCTAAGGGCTTGACAAACATACTGTTTTAAATCAGTAGATTGTGCAATATCATTATTCCATTTAACAGATATACATTGACACAGATAAAGATATGTGGCTGATGCAATATTTCAAATGTACTTGTTGTACCTAGGGGTTATATCCCTTCTGGTCATTTTGCCTCTTTGTAATGTCTTTCCTTTATTCTTTCATCAAATTCCTTCCTTTTATTTATGATGCATATAAATCATTTTTGTACCGCATTCCCTGTATATCTTCTTGCTATTTTTCATGTACTATTTTGTCTTACTTCTATGAAAAATAATAGGCAGGCAAGCATTCAATAATAGAATTTTATTTTTGTTTAGCCCCAGCTTTCAACACTTCAGAGATTGCTCAGTCCTGCATGATTGAATCTTTCAGACCACGTAAATGCATTGACTCATATCCCTACCTAGGTTGTCTATCAGTGCAGAAAATGAATAAATGAATGCATTTAACAAAACAGAAGGTTACATTAGGACATGTGCCTAGGTTTATGGCCTTAAAGTAGACACTTTGTTATAGGCTTGTGTTTAATTAGATGTAATAAATGGAAAATCTATTTAAGAAATAACCTAACTTTAAGTATCATGATAGTAAATATAAACAACCACAATATTTGTAAACATAAATTCTAGCTCCCTTAATCCCAGTATGATTTTTAAAATCCCATTATCTGCTTGATGTCTTGTTGGTGCATTTTGTATTATATTACATTTAAATGAGCGGTTGACATGTCTATTAATATAAATGCTACAATGGAAGTGTTTCTCTCAAAGACCATGATCTTTATGACTGCCTTTGTGGCACAGATTTACAGTACAAGATGTGGAGATGAAAATGCACTATTTTTTATCCCACCACAGGAGTCCCATTCAAAGGAGTCGAAGTATGACCACTTCTTGTGAAAGCACATTTAGCTATTTAGCAGCTGTTGTTTGTTTATAGGCAGGTGAGAAAATCTTCCCAGATTCTTCTTCTACAGATGTGATAAAACTCATTTGTATTCTACTTTCCCAAAGAATAGAATATATATGATGACACACAGACATACACACATTCTTATTTTCCCCCATTATTAGCAAGGTAATTAGCAAGGTATTACTAGTAAACATTTAGCTGTTGTTAAAAGCACTATTCTGTGATTTGAACAAAGGCTTTTATTATATGTTCCACAGTCCACAGAGATACTTTAGGAATATGCATTGCCTACTTAAACCTATCTAGTTTTTTTACTACATTATACTGTGAAGGCCTATCTGCAATCCAGCTAACCATTTTAAAATTCCATGTGGAATTAAAAATCAAGTCAAATTCATTTTATCTGGGATCTATAAGAGATTCTCCTCTCCATAAAAAAAATCTTTGAATCTCAATAATTATTTATTTAGATATCTTGTTCTTTTTTATGAAATACTTTTATTTAAACATTTGAAACATATTACAAATGTTTTCCCAGATCTATAACCCTCCCATTATGTACACAACAGTATAAAAATAGCATTGTTCTTTTCTGTATCCCATAGATTGGCAACCTCTGACCTTCTGACTAAATTCTGTCAACTAGACTGCTCCACCGAGTTCATGGTCCTGTCTACCTAGCCTTGATTATTCCCTGCTTCCTCTAAGAGAGGAGGAATTGGAATTGATTTACAGCTTCCAAGCTGTGGCTCAGTTACTTCCCTCCTCCTTTGGAAACTTCTTGTGGATAAGATGGGAAAGGAATACAGTTGGAACCACATACTTCACTTCTCTACTTCACATTCACCACATGAACAAGCAGGAAAGAACTAAAGTTGGTATTTACCAATCTGGCAGTATAAGTCCCCAATTGAATCCAAAAGTCAGGGCTCACTTGGCTTTCCAAAGAATCTGTGACAGCTTCATTCTTCTTTAGTCTTTGATATACATAAAAATGTACAACCAAAACTATGGCATGTCTACACTGATACTATAATGCAGCTAGGAACTGGTTTGGGAGGAACAAGTTTTTTTGCCCAGGTGATTAGATTGACAGGTCTGGAATGGGTTTGAGGCCAAGTGGGTGATTACATTAACCACAAAATCAGGCCTCAAAGCACTATGCCATTTTGGGGGAAGCAGGTTGCATTTAGGAGAAATGTGCATAAGCATTGGTGCTCCAGAAGCATACAGGGTGGGGGGGGGGGGGGAAGGGACAGTGATAACTAGAAATGGAAGCAATCCATTACCATTCTCAGAAGATCAATTAGCTCCCTAGTGCCTAGTTATACCCTTGGGATGCTTTTTGGCAGCCCTTGTTCTGAAGTCTGAATGTGCTTCAGCAGGGATGTGGAACCGATTTCACCCTGAATCTGGGTTTCACTAGTATCTGTTGCAATGCATTATTTTGGCTGAATATGGATTTTCCTGTGACTTTTTAAACACACGGTTTACCCTTCAATGTACGCTGCAGGTATTTTGTGGCCTGCACAGTTTTGAGTAATCTTGAAACTGCATCATAGTATCAATGTAGATAGGGTCATCATACACAACTCCAACAGGTAATTACATTGAGAATTGAGATCCCCTACATTGTTAATTAAGCAAAGGAGGTCTTACCTCCTGTTGGCATTTCACCTGTGAGAGGTGTCCAGATAAATTATTTGCTTCTGAGGAACAAATAGTGAGTAATATGGTCAAAGTCTCTCTCAGCAACCCCCTCTGATACTCCAAATCTTGCCAAGAAAATCCCAGAATAAGTTTGCCTTAAGGTTGAATCATCAATGGGAAAATAAGCATATTTCAAAAATGTGCATAATTAATGTAAATGTTTCAAAACATATCCATGAATATACACATACATTTTCTTAAGAAAAACAAATGACTAAATGTTTAAATCCTGCATGGACAAGAGCCATGAGGAGATTTAAGAAATCAGAACATTTTGTTGAACTTGCATTTTGTCATTTCATGAAATCAGTAGAGCAGCAATGTTTATTTTAAATTTACACAGAAAGACCATTCTACTTGGAAAAATAGATGATAGCACTTGTTGCATTTGAAAATACTTGTGTATTGGTTTGAAGACTAAAAATCATATACCTAACCATATCTTCATAATTAGTATAAGTTCATAAAATACTAGATTATTGCATTCTCCCTGGAAGAAAATTTGTGTGTAAAAATGTAACAACAACAGGTCACTGTGCAAGAGAAAAGTGAACAGGCATAAATAAAGCAGTTCATTTGTGAGAGGGTGATTCCTATTGCTCATGCATTAGTGCTTGTGGTACAGAAGAGTAGTAATTTATTGATGCAGATGGCTATGTAAAGTGCATACAATTTGTGATGGGGCTTGACCCTTGACTGATGGGCCATATGTTGCAAAACCCCAGAGGCATCATTTGCCTGAATTCTCTTCCCTTCTCTGTCTCTGTACCTATGGTCCTTGTTCAGTCATCACATATTGAACTATAGATGTTCTAACTCCCCCAATAAATCTCCAACTAATGGCTCACAAGGCCATACATTTAACTCTTTCCTTACAGATGAATGCACTCTTGCTTTTTGTATTCAGTTAAATAGCTGATCAATGGTATTTATTTTAGGTATGGCTTTATTACAATACATTAAGTCTATAATTGTCACTACATTTAGAAGAAGCAAAGACAATTTCTCAGTGTTGTATTTTCATACAAAGTTGTATGTAAGAAGGCTTAAATGATTATTAAGTAACAATCTAGCCCAATTTAATCACATTTAAATCTGATTTTAAAGAAGTTAAGTATATGCTTAACTTACTCTCTTTGAAATAAATAGCTTATATTGTGCCACAGTATTTTAGTTTTATTTCTTCTTTCATCCATTTATATTCTAGTTATTTTAAGGAATACCATAGCCTGGCAACATGTCCGTTTCCAACATAAACTGAGTAGATTGTTATCCCTATTACCAATTATTTCATATGATAGGATATGACTAAGTCAGCATATAGTAATGCATTCATCAGTCCCCAGCAATTACTCTTGTAGTGTAACTTCCTTCCAGTAAATTATAGTTTGGAAGAACTCACCTGGAAGATCTCTGTTTTGTGTTTGAGTCCAAAATAAAGGAGGTAGTGATGCTGATAACAGCTTTAAATAAATCATGATCTGCAAGTGGAACTAATCTTTTACTGATTTTTCCAATAAGTTTTTAGGAAGAAATATATACAAATATTTGATTTTCTCCCCTTATATCTTTCTTTTTTTTTTAAAAAAAAAATGCAGACTGTTTGCCATTCTGTTAAATCAGGTATCTGGCGCATAAGTATTCCAAGTAGCTATGGATATATATTATGTTATTGGCTGTTATTTCATAATTAATGAGCCTGTGTAGACAACATTGATATTAGTGGGATTTACAAGGGCAAAGGTCCTTTTGTAGCCTGTGATACCAGAAGTCTTTTAGGACTGAAATCCTATCAGTAATTATTTCGGAGTAAGCTTCATTGAGTTTACTGGGGTTTACTTCTGAATAGAAATGCAGTGACATGTCTTCTGAATACATATGAAGCATTTTTAAATAATGAAAATGTATAGGAATTGAATTGGTCTTTTAAAATTGACTAGGATTCAAAAATGTCAATTTTTCACTTTTAGGACTTTCATTTCCAAATGCATCTGATAGAGAGAACTACTTGTATAATTATGAAAACCTATGCCAAATACATTCCTTACTTATTACAGAGACAGAAGACCATTGTTATTTTTAATTCCTTGTAATGAATGGCAAGAACAGTTAGAATAATATAATATGAATTATAAAAAGGGAAAATATAAGCTTACAGAAACAGAACCACAATCCTTTAAAGAAATTGCACGATTTCTGTACAGCAATTAAAATACAGTCTTCCCTCCACTTTTGTTGGGTTTAGGGGTGCATGTCCCCCGAGAAGTTGGGAAAAATACATGAATAAAAATTATATCTCTGTAGGAATCTCAAAGGTTCTGCAATGTGACTCCATGTTCAAATTCCAACATAATTGTTCTGGAGGACTTATAAATATTGAGAATATCTTTTTTCTAGGATTTTTTTAGGTCTTTCAATATGACTATAATTCTGTTACGGAGTTTCACAGGGGAACCTAGAGATTCCTAGAGAGGACATATTAGCCCGGGCTGTGGTGCAGGCTGATAAAGCAGTCAGCTGCAACAAATCACTGTGACCAAGAGGTCATGAGTTCGAGGCCTGCTCGGAGCTGCGTTTATCTCTATCTTTGTTCTATGTTAAGGCATTGAATGTTTGCCTTATATGTGTGATGTGATCCGCCCTGAGTCCCCTTCGGGGTGAGAAGGGCGGAATATAAATACTGTAAATAAATAAATAAATATTAATGAAATCCACAAATAATCAAATCTACAGAGGAGGTGAGACCCAGATAGTCCACAACTATTATAATGTTGATGTTTCTTATTTTGTTTAAAAGTAAGTAAGTAAGTAAGTACCGTATTTTTCGCTTTATAAGACGCATCTGATGATAAGACGCACCTAGTTTTCAGAGGATGAAAATGGGGAAAAATAATTTGAACTAAAAGATGACCTAGAACATTTTAATAAAATAACATAACAGTAAGGGAGAATTGGGCGATTGTGATTCCTTTATCACTTTTAAACTTAATTTATTATGCAATGCTTTTGACGCGAAATAAAAAATCCCGCATGGCAGGGGGTTGGACTGGATAGCCCACCTAGTTTCTTCCAACTCTGATTGAGTCCCATTTTATGTTTTAATGGCAGTGTAGAAAGGGGCTTATAAAAGTGATATACAAGAAGGAATTGCAGCCAGTGTCAACAAACAGCTCTTGGTGCTGAAATCCCCCCTTTCAACAGTGTGTGTTATGAGGCTATGAATGGCAAGCCTGTAAGTGCCTTCAGGCCCTATATATCTTCACTGGGTACTATCAACCTGCATTATATGAGTCTACACTGGTCATATAATCCAGGCAGGGGCCAACTTGGGTCCTCCAGGTGTTTTGGAGTGTGGGAGTTGAAGTTAGCAACACCTGGAGGGCCGAAACTTGCCCATGTGGGCCTCAGAGGGCGAGCTGTGGCGATTCAGGCTGGCGCTGAGGCGACTCCGATGGGCAACAGGAGGAAAGGCATTTGGCGCGCGCGAGGGGAGGGGGGGAGCACGGATATCGCGTCTCGCGCTCGGAGGCTCGGCTCTCGCAAGGTTTCGCCGCCGCGGCTGTCACCTTCTTGGCCAGCCGGCGTGAGCTTGGTGCCACTTCAGGACTCAGGCGACGATGGCAGCCCTGAGGGGGCTCCTGTGGTGGCTGCTGCTCCCCCTCCGAGCTGCCTCCGCGCCGCCTGCTGCTGCTCTGGAGCGCGAGAGGCAAGGGCCGGGCCGCACTGAAGAGCGGTCTGAGCGCGGCGGCGGCAGGGGCTGCCGGCAGGGCGCTGGCTTGGCTCGTCTGTCAGCGCTTCTACGGCGAGCGGGAAGCGTTGTTTGGTGGCAAGGGACACCCGGCGGAGGGACGGAGGGACGGAGGCTGCTGCCCATCCCTGTGGCGGTGGCTGCCAAGGAGACGGCGGTAGGTGCGAAGGGAGGAGGAGATAGGGAGGCCCCGCCTAGGCCCTCCCTCGCTCTTGCTGAGAGGTAGAGAATGAAGGCTGTGGCTGCTGCTGTTATGGATGCCGTCTGTCTCTTTCCAGCCTCTTTGCTTTCTCTCCTTCCCTGCACTGCGGCAGGGCGATCTGCGGACGCGTCCAAGAAGGGAGAATGGGGCGATCTGTGCCGTGCGCATGCGTGGACGGCACAGATCGCCCCATTCTCCCTTCCTGGACGCAGATTGCGTTTATAAGACGCACTGACTTTTTCCCTCTATTTCGGGGGGGAAAAAGTGCGTCTTATAAAGCGAAAAATACGGTAAGTAAAAGTTTGTTTGTATACCACCTTCTCTCCCAAGAGGGACTCAGGGCGCTTTCCAATATAAAATCAGCATAAAACATTGTACAATAAAACACTGAAACACTATCAAACGATATAAGAATACAAAAAAAGAAGAAGAAAAACATAACAATTGACTAAAACAATCACATAAACAGAAACAATATAATCACTCAAATAACATATGAATCACAGAAAGAAAGAAAAGGGACCACTGGGATGGAGGAGAGGATGGCCTGGAGGGGCCACTAGAACTAAAGTGGTAAGATATTAATTGATTGATTGTCTTACACTTGCCAGTTCTGGATCAAATGTTGATTACATTACTTTTTTTCTGAATTGCACATAGTAATTGTAAGTTATATCCGAAAATAATTGTTTGATTTTTGTTTTGCATATGTCCAAGTCATAGCTTTAATATAATGCTTATGCTGGCTTTTTTGAAGTTCAGGACTAAATTGATAGTATTTTAAAATTATAAAGTATTTTGCATTATAAAGTGATATTTGAAATGATATATGAGTGATAAATTGTTGTTATCCATAAGGATAATTATGCAGCCAAAATCTATATTGGGAATTAGGGTATTAAACGTGAAAGGTTGTTACAGAAAATTTCTCAAATGATTCATTAGCTCATTTTACTATACTTAGGTCTCCAAAGTGAGGCATAAATTATTTACTGTTCTGCCTTGTAAAATGAAGGTCCACATGTAATACTTAACATGTACTGAATTATATTGAATATATTGGAAACAGTGAGTAACATACAATTGAGATTTTAGTCAATGGGTTGTAGATTAGAATTTTCAATTAGAGATAGTCATTGGTAATGTTTTAGATACCTGAGGGGTAGAGAATCAATAAGACTTTTTTCATGTCTAACACCAAATTATGATATAGTGTTATATTAGAAGTTAGGAAGTTGATCACATTTTGTCTAGTCACAACATAATGGCCTAAACTTGACAACTCCTTGTTAAGCTTGAATTTCATTTGTGTCCTGAGAAGAGTGCAAGTCATTTCCCTTCTAAACCCCCTTCTTTCGTCCACAGTCTTACCTTGCCTTTTCTTTCTCCACTCCCCAAAGGAAGCAAAGATAGAGTTTCCTCTATCTCTTTTTCATGCCTAAAACATTTCTACATTACTGGTGCAGACAGAAAGAGCCCTGGGAATTTTCCCAGGACTGTCCATAGTAATGACACACCAATAGTCCTGAGGAAGTTACATTGCTGGTTTCAAAGCCTTTAGAAAAAAGATGTCTCCATCTCTGGGTTTTTGGTAAAGTAGGAACCATCTTTGGCAGATAATGTATGTGTATTTAACATTCTAATGTTCATTTCTTTTGCCTCAGGACCAGAAACAGCTGTGTATTTCCAATTTCTTTTGAGCTCAAGTTAAGATAACTTGCTGAAGGTTACCCAATAGGTTTTTATGTCTGAGGGCCCTTCTACACCCTCTATTGCCCCCCCTCTATTCTGCCTTGGTCAGACTACACCTGGAATACTGTGTCCAATTTTGGGCACCGCAGTTGAAGGGAGATGTTGACAAGCTGGAAAGCGTCCAGAGGAGGGCAACTAAAATGATCAAAGGTCTGGAGAACAAGCCCTATGAGGAGCAGCTTAAAGAGCTGGCCATGTTTAGCCTGCAGAAGAGAAGACTGAGAGGAGACATGATAGCCATGTACAAATATGTGAGGGGAAGTCATAGGGAGGAGGGAGCAAGCTTGTTTTCTGCTGCCCTGCAGACTAGGACACGGAACAATGGCTTCAAACAGCAGGAAAGGAGATTCCACCTGAACATCAGGAAGAACGTCCTCACTGTGAGAGCTGTTCGACAGTGGAACTCTCTCCACTGTGGTGGAGGCTCCTTATTTGGAGGCTTTTAAGCCGAGGCTGGATGGCCATCTGTCGGGGGTGCTTTGAATGCGATTTCCTGCTTCTTAGCGGGGGGTTGGACTGGATGGCCCATGAGGTCTCTTCCAACTCTTCTATGATTTTATACACATAGCTAAAACCCTAAAAGTAACTGGATTAAAAGGGGGTGGCTAAGTTATATTTAGCCAAAGTGTAGGCCACATCGGGTTAGCAGCTAAAAAGCACATGTTAAAAGGGTGTGTGTAAAACCTGATTCTGCCCAAAAATGCCTACTTTCTCATGGCTATATATTCCTGCAGTCATGCAAAACACATGGTTCTCTTCCCTCTGTGTGAACTGTTCCAGTGAACTTGTACTTTTAAAAAGCCCACAACAGCCAATCAGGCTGTCAAAACATGGAGCCATGAACACACAGGAGGTTTAAGGGAAGCACAAGTGGAAAGCAATTAAAGCTCTCTAAAACTCTTTCTTCAAAACTTGATAATGTTAAACAGAGTTTGAATTAACAATGAGGTGAAGAAAGAGATAAGAAATCTGCTTGTTTACATTAAGATATTCACACATCTTCATATGAGGTCCAGTGCACCACTGGATGTCCCCCAATCGTCCTCCATTCTGATCTGCTTCAAAGGAAGACATGAGGAAGGCGGGGGACCACTTCCTGGAACTGTGTGGACCTGCTGTCAGGTCCTGGGATTTTTTTTACCTCAGTTTTATAACATGCATTTTGGTGCTTTCTGGAAGTGCTCTGAGAGACAACTTGAACCATAGTTCCCCAGAGTCTTAGTTCCATAGTCTCAATGACTTTCCATAGCTCACTTGTGGCACTATTTAATACCAAGGATTTTTTTTGAAATAGTTTTTAGACCAACCTTATTAGACCAATTAGAAGATTTCATGTAGGTCAGTAAAAAAACCTAAAAACTGAATACCTTTGACACAATACATGGCCTCTGGATTTAGACATAATTTGTTGTAATTAGACAGGCAGTAAGTATGTTTTCAATTTGACATCAACTTCATGTACATCTTCAAACTTCATTTAAAAAAGAAATGCTTGCCTATATTGAAAATGGTGACTTTATAAAATTCTTCTTGTTATCGTCATTAACCAAGAATTTAGTGAAGTGGAAGTAAAGCACATCTGTAGATAGCGTAACTTATACACATATATTTGCACATCCTCTGCCACTCTGGCATCTGCAATGGAAAGCAGAGACTGTGAGAATAATTTGAAGTAAAAGAAAAGCAGCAGCAGTCATCCCATAATTAGTCATCCCTTTTGCTGACTTCAGCAGAGATGCTAATTTCTGTGGATCTCATTTGTTTACTTCGCCAAAGGAATCCCAGCTGAATCAGACCTACTTTCTGATACTCTGTAGCCATACGGTTGTTTTTATCCAGTCCTGCTCCTCTGGGCCTCCAACATGGTTAAGTTATTTTAAGCACATTGCTTTTTACAGGAATATTCAACTACACCACCATTATAATTTCAGCCTAATAACAAATGATGCAGAGAAACAAGCAGCTTGGAAAGGAGCACTAAATCTGATAAAATATAATGGAGGTATGAGAAGCATTTGTATATATACTTTCATACCAAACATTATCCTTGGATACAAATTAATAATATAGAAATATACTGTTAAGTAGCTGAAGGGCTAATTTTTATCTAATCGTCTTTTTATATGTCCTTCTTTCATAATTGAACTCAAGACAGTGAGTTCAGAGATACAAAGAGGTCTCCTTTCCAAGTGTTGGCTAGAGCTTACCATCTCAGCAAGGTGACGGAATTATGTTTCCTCAGATCTTACATCAGGATCCACACTATTCGTAATAACTAGCTAGCAAGAGTATGAAACAGGTGTTTTCATGCACTAATATCCAGAAGTCTTTACCATCAAATCCACCAATATGTCTTGAATTTTATTTTCTAATTTTTTTCCCTTATGAATTGTAAGGCACTAGAGTAG
Source organism: Anolis carolinensis (assembly GCF_035594765.1). NCBI lineage: Eukaryota > Metazoa > Chordata > Lepidosauria > Squamata > Anolidae > Anolis > Anolis carolinensis. The sequence continues at coordinate 63,951,128 of NC_085843.1, read as the reverse complement.
CAAACTGTCCTGGGAAATTTTACATTCTTGTGGTCACTGTAGCAATTTTCCTAGAGATAGATTTATTAGTCTCTTTCACTATGTGAAGAAGTGGATTAGACTCCATAGATGATTATGCTGAAATAAATTGATTAGTCTTAAAGATACCACAAGACTCCTTTTTTTCTTCCGCCTTACTTTGTTATTCTATTTTCTATATTCCCTGCCTTTATCTAAAGTACATTGACACCAGATGATGAAAATGCTTTCTTTTTCACTATATTAATTATTATCTAAGCAGAATCCTAATTTGCTCAGTCTGCTAGAAACTATGCCAAAATGGCATAGCAAGTGCATAATAAGTAAAGGTAAAGGTTTTCCCCTGACATTAAGTCTAGTCGTGTTCTCATCTCCATTTCTAAACTGAAGAACTGGCGTTGTCACCTCCAAGGTTATGTATGGAGTGCCTTCCCTCCTGAGTGGTACCTATTGATCTACTCACACTTGCATGTTTTCGAACTGCTACCCTGTTTCCCCAAAAATAAGACATCTCCTGAAAATAAGACCTGGTAGAGTTTTTGCTGAATTCCTAAATATAAGGCCTCCCCTGAAAGTAAGACCTAGCAAAGTTTTTGTTTGGAAGCATGCCTGCTGAACAGAACACCAGAGCATGCAGGATCAGTACCATATATTGTTTTACATGGAAATAATGGTAGTAACAAGAAATTCTTGATAGGATTCACAGTTTGTCTGGTTATGCTGGTTTATGATGACAACTACTGTATAGTATATGATATATGTTCACTTTTTCGACAGTAAATATGAATTCTTCTTGCTGGAAAAATAAGACATCCCCTGAAAATAAGACCTAGTACATCTTTGGGAGCAAAAATTAATATAAGACACTGTCTTATTTTCGGGGAAACACAGTTGGTTGCCAGAAGCTGGGGTAACAGCGAGAGCTCACCCTTCTCGCCAGATTCAAATAACAATCAGCAAGTTCAGCAGCTCAGCAGTTTAAGCCATTGTGCCATGGGGGCTCCAAGTGCATAATATTATTCATTTATATTTCATAAAGAAAATATATATAATGGATATTGTAACACAAAATCAGATATTGTGCAGATACTTTTATATCAAGTTAAACTATCATTGAAGAACAAAGGGCAATAATTATTCTTTTTTTTAAAAAATAATCTTTATTAAGTTTTCCATTTACATATTAAAATATAGATATAAGATAATAAGCATGATTAAATAGTGAGATAGAAAAAGAAAAAGGAGAAAAAAGAAAAAAAAGAAAGAAAAAAGAAAGAAAAAAGAAAGAAAAAAGAGAATAGAGAATATATATAAAATAAATTGGACTTCTGGGCATCTTCCTGGAGATTTCCTTCCTTTTCATTCTTCAATCTTTTCCTTGTTTCATATCGTTTCTCTGGAGTCCTTCCTTCCCGTCCTTCTTCCATTCATGATGGGGGGTTTCCTTTTTCATCTTCTGTTTTTTAATATTTCCCTTCTTAGTTTTCATTTTATCCTGACTTCCTTTGCTTCTTATGTTATCTTTGTTTTTGTTTATTTATTTATCTATTTATTTATTTATTTCTTTTCTTTTATATATGTCTCTTGTCTTTCCATTTTTATTCTGTGGTCTTGCTGTTTTATTTATTTTTATATTTATTTTGAATGTTTTATCTTTCCTTCTAGGTATTTTGTTACATTGTCCCAATTTGTTTCTTTTATCGGATTTCCCTTACTTTTTGATAGAAGGAAAGTGAGCCTATCCATATTTTTTATATCTTGAATTTTTTTCAACCATTCTTCTTCTTTAGGGATTTCAGGATTCTTCCAAATCCTCGCATACCATATCCTTGCTGCCGTCGTTAGCAGAAATAATAATTTATCTTTATTTTTTTCTAGTTTTTGTTCCGTTATTCCTAGTAACCATATTTCCGGTTTCATTGGCAGTTTTATCTCTAATATCTTTTCTATGTCTCCCCTAATTTTCTTCCAATATATCTTGGCTTTTTCACATCCCCACCACATATGGTAGTATGTGCCCTCAATCTTCTCACACTTCCAACAATTTTTTTTTAAGTTTTTATAACATTTTCCTAATTTTTGTGGTGTCATGTGCCATCTATAGGCCATCTTAATCCAATTCTCCTTTAGATCTGTTGCATAGCTATATTTCAGTTTCTCCCTCCAGATTCCTTCCCATTCTTCTTTCCTAATCTTCCTGCCTATATTTTCATTCCATCTGGTCATATATGATTTTTCCTCCTCTTTTCCTGTTTCCCATTCTATTAATTTTTTATAGATTTTTGTTATTATTTTTCTGTCTGTTTGTGTTATTTTTTCCCAAAATGTATTTTGCTCCTCAAATCCTACTTGTTTGTCTGTCTTAAAATGTTCTTTTACCTGCCATATCTGATACCAGGAAATCTTTTTATTTATTTCTCTCAGTTCCTGTTGGGGTCTCATTTCCCATTCTCCATTCTGTTTTACTAATAATTCTTTATAATTTGGCCAGTTGTGCCATCCCAGTAATCTTCTCTGCGATGCTTCTAGGGGAGAGACCCATAAAGGCGTTTTGTCATATAATTTCTTTTTGTATTTTTCCCAAATTTTAAGAATTGCTGAGCGTATAAAGTGATTATTAAATTCTTTCTCAATTTTGGATTTCCCATACCATAGGTATGCGTGCCAACCCAATCTTAAATTTATTCCTTCCAAATTTAGCAATTTATTATTTTCTAATTTTGTCCAATCTCGTACCCACATTAAAGCCGATGCTTCGAAATAAAGTTTTAAGTCTGGTGTCGCTAATCCACCCCTGTTCTTTTCCTGGATCATATATTTCAGCTTTATTCTCGGTTTCTTTTTTTGCCATATAAATTTCATTATGTCCCTGTTCCACTCTTTAAGGGTCTTTTGGTTTCTAATTATCGGCAGATTCTGAAATAGGAATATCATTTTTGGTAAAATACTCATTTTTACACATGCTATTCTGCCTAACAGTGAAAGTTTTAACTTCCCCCAAATCTCCATTTCCTTCTTCATCTCTTTCCACTTTGTTAGATAGTTATTTTCAAGTAGCTGAGAGTTTTTCTGGGTTATAATTATTCCTAGATATTTTATTTTGGGGGCGATAATTATTCTAACGTGCTTCTACAACTAAAGAGGTGACAAAAAGAATATGTTAAATGATTTCCTATTCAGCTATTAATAATTCCAGCTATAGTGCCAAACAAACACATGTGTTTGAAAACAAATTTACTCTTGGAACCTAGTTTGACCCAGAATGCTGAAATATGTTTTCTGTAATACCTCTCAATATTTCTTTGTTTATGCAGCAAGTAATATGCTAATATACAATGGTGGCACACTGATCCACAGCAAAGTTGTTGGATTTTGGTCTTTGGAAAAAAAATAATTATTTATGTAATTACAGCCCTCCCCCCCCCCCCGCCCCAAGTTTTGTGCTGGATTTTGAGATTAGCATAATATAAGCAGGTCCAGTTCCCAAGAAAAAAAATTTCAGCTCTTCCTCCCCCCCCCCCCTTCTGTTTGGGCTGCTTTCTGTCTCCCCTCCTCAAAGTAAGTGGTCTGTATGGCATATAACAATATCTGACTTTGAATATTAATACTAATTTAGGGAAGTCCCAGGCATGGTTAATGACATAAATTTGCTATGGAGCACCCGCAGCCCTAGCAACATCTTTTCTCAAACCTTGGGGGGGGGGGGGGACGAAAAAAGAATTAAGAGAAGTTGTTAACCTTGAGGGCCAACATTGATTTGATTAATAATACAAACTTATTTACACAAGCTGCTTGTTTTGTTATTCAACTGATCTGATTGACTTAATTTTGTGCTTCAAAATATTATTTAAGTACTCTTGTAAGATGTTCAAGAGCAAATATCCAAATTATTATCCAAAGATAAGTTTTATTTATTACTATTGGAGTAATTACATATTTACTAATAATAGCAAAATAATATTTCTACGGGTAATGCAAGTGGTAATATGCACTTAGTAGGCCACATTTCACTGACACAGATTGTCAATAGTCTTAATGTATTTATGGCATGATTTTGGATCATGCCCATATATACATCAAACCCCTCTATAATCCGAGCCAGGGAAATGTGGCCTATTATAGGCATATGGCGAGAGAGGCTGCTGTGTTATGTCAGGTCCAAATCAGTTCTAGTTCAGATACATACTTTGCCAATGTAAAGTTCCTATAACATTTCTGAGAATAGTTCAGCGTCCTCAAACTGGGAAGAATTTGGGTAAGGCAGCTTCAATTGATCAGGTGTTGCCTTAGTTGGGTCTTGGCACAATTGCCAGTTAGAAGTAGGCTCTCAACCAGCAGAAACGTTCTACCAAAGATGGAGGATATCGCCTCGGAAATTGGCAGAAGAGCATTTTTACTGGTAATTCTAAATACCGTTTGGTGCAAAAATTAGTTTTAGGCCCATCTTGGGAGATAGATGAAATAAGGAAGGAAAGTGGGTGATTGGACTTGTGCCTAGTCATAATCCCATCCAACCCACCAGGACAAATTATCACTATTGTGTTAGTTTTCCAAATATTGTCATTCTAGATGAAATATATTGTATTCTTGTTACATAAATATTTTTCTCCTCACTCCATTGTGGTAGTGGTAGTGGACAATTTGGGTTGGATTATGTGTCAGTTGTGATGAACCAGAAACTACAGTAATGTCTATGTATTAAATAGTTCTGGGTCAAGCTTAGATTTAATTATCCTTGTTTTAATGGGTAGGTACTAAAACACACACAAGACTCTAACCAAAAGAAGACAATGTGTGGGGACGGGGGTTAAAGAAAACAAAACACATGGTATCAGTAGGTCACCAGACAAATACAGTAAAAGGAAATGAAATTAGAAAAGAGCTTTAATAGATGAGGTAGTAACCTACAATCTATTCCTAGGTCAAGGAACTCACAAAAGGTTACTTTATTCTCTGCAGTTTGAGAAACAAAAGTCCATCTGCCTAGGAATTAGTTTCTATGCCAATTTCACGAAAATGTTGCCTTTCTATTGCCCTCCTACTAGACCACCCAAGTCTTCTACCCATCTCTCTTTCTGTCTTTTCTTTCCCATTCTATTTTCTGTCTCTGCATAAAAGATAGGAAGGTTTTGTTTTTCTACAAAGAGCTTGACCTTTTATCTAATCTGTATTGATCATACATAGATTCATTACAATCATGTTCTCCTCTAATCCTTAGCTTCTCAGTAATTATTTTAATTGAAGGAGACATCTTTAAATAGTACAGAAACATTTGTACATTTATGAATATGAGAACTAAAATATATTTTGCTCTAGATTCAATGTAGAATTGTTTAATTGTTCAGATGCATTGTAAAATTGAACATAAAATAGAATATAGGCAAAATACCCTGTTAAATGAAGGATCTCATTTTTTTGTGCAAACTTCGGCATTGAATTCATCTTTTTCTGACCAGTGGAATTTAAACCTTAAAGAGAGCTTGGTAGAAAAATTTGAATAGCTACTGTGTAGTAAATACAACCACTAATTGAATTAGAACTATGGCCTTCTTATCCCAGTTATTACTTTTTCTCATTTTTAGAGTACAACAATTTCTGTAACGTTATTTCTTATTTTTAGGCTACATGGCATATTTGAAAACTATGAATTATGAGGCTCTGTAGTAGACAATTAGAATATATTTAATATTTTAAGAGAAATAGCTAGTAGTGTGTAGTATGTGCATGAAGAATAAAAGATAACATGTTTTGTTGTTGTTTTATTGCCATTCTCCAGTCAAAAAGAACAAACATTTTAGGATTTCATTTCATTAATTGTTATAGAACTATAAAACAGGCCATATGTCCATTAAAATGTGCTTTTGAGCCATTGTATTAATGAACCATTGAACATATCCATATCTACAGTTAGTTCCCAGGTTACAAACATCAGACTTTCAAATGAGTAATAGTTAAGAATGAGGGTGAGACAACAGGAAGTGAGAGAATAAGTTAAAATGGTGCACTTAAAACCCTGTTTTAGCCTACAATATGCATATTCACGTCACTGTATATCCCTGCAGTCAAGGAAATCACATGATTTAATTTGTATGTCCTGGTGTGGACTGTTCCCCATCCATCTTGTGGATTTCTAAAATCCGCTACAAACAAAGGTGTCAGGGCGGTGGGGGACCATTTACCAGGGCTGGCAGATATGTGATTAGCCTTGCTATTAGGTCCCAAGATTGTTTGCCACACATATTTGTCTCACATTTTGATGTTGTCTGGAAGTGCCCTAAGACTGCATCTGATATTGTATGTCATATGTAAGCCATGGTGACCAGTAGCTGATGATAACCTTATCCTTCATGAATTTGTCCAATACCCATTTAAAGCCATCCTTTTTCGTGGGCATAACAATATCTTGTGGTAACAAATTCTGTAGGTTATGTCTATGTGATGATGCATTTCCTTTAGTCCTTTCTCAATGTCCCACCATTTAGTTTCGCCTAATACATTCAGACTCTTGTTTTATGGGTATAGTAGTAGTAGTAGTAGTAGTAGTAGTAGTAGAAAATATACAAATTCAGATTTTTCACACACATATCTGTACAGTTTTCTTAACTGTTCATCCTTCCATCACTTTATGTTAAGACCAATAAGCCAAAATATATATATAGCCATCAGTGCTTCTGAGAGACCATCCACACTGCAGAATTATAGCAGTTTGACACTGTTTTAACTGTCATGGCTCCATCCTATGGTATCCTGGGATTTACATCTTGTTGTGGCACTTCTTGGCAGAGAAAGGTAAATATCTCACGCAACTGCAATTCACGAAATTTCATAGCAGTGAGCCATGGCAATGAATGTGTTGTCAAACTGCTGTAATTCTGCAGCATGGATACAGCCCAAGAACTAATTCTTCCACTTTAAAAATATTGAGCCAATTGAGTGAAGAAAAAAAAGATGAACATTTTAAATTAATAGTTTCTTCTAGGAAATAATGAAAACCCAAACTCCAAGCAACCTTTATTTTCTATTAGCATTTCTATATTTACCAGCCTTTTGATGTATGCCATTAAGATTTTACATAAATGTTGCACTTCTCTTCGGCAACACACATATGATAAATTAAAAACAATACTTATAACAGTCCTCTCTTCCCTAGCGAGACTGATAAGCAAGAGCAAGCTACTTACAAAGAGAAATTAAACCAGGACAGTGGTTTCTAGCTGGTGCTCCACTATACTCATAATTAATAGTTTCTTTATTCTTTTGCATGGATTTGACTCATCCTTCTATTATGGGCAAACAACAACAACAACAACAACAACAATAACTGTTTGCCATTATTACTTGATAATTAATTAATTAATTAATTATGATTAGCATCAATCAAGCCACATATTCTTGGTTCCTGAATAAAACCCTCTGTTTTTAGATATAATACAACTATAGAGTCACTAGCTGTGCCCGGCCACGCATTGCTGTGATGTTGTCTGGTGGTGTTGGTGAGAAATTGTTGAGGTAGTGGTGGTATGTGTTGTATGGTTGTCTTTAGATTTAGTATGCATTTGGTTGTTTGTGTACTGTGAAAGTGGTGAGGGTAGAGGGGGTCTATGTCCCTGTGTAGTATTGTATAGTATTTATATGTTGTCCATGTGTTGTGAATGCTTGGATTGTGTCCTGCTGCATAGTAGAAAGGGTTGGGTTGGATGGCCCTTAGGGGTCTCTGCAAACTCTTGGATTCTATGCTTCTATTATTATTATTATTATTATTATTATTATTATTATTATTATTATTATCATCATGTTCATCATCATCATTATTATGGAGAGGCTGGATGGCCATCTGTCAGGAGTGCTTGGATTGTGTCCTCCTGCATGGTAGAAGGAAGTTGATCTAGATGATCCTTAGGGGTCGCTCCAAACCTTAGGATTGTATGATGTTGTTGTTGTTGTTATTATTATTATTATTATTATTATTATTATTATTAGTAGTAGTAGTAGTAGTAGTAGTATTGAGAGGCTGGGTGGCCATCTGTTGGGAGTGCTTGGATTGTGTCCTGCATGGCAGAATTGGGTTGGACTGGATGGCATTTAGGGGTGTCTCCTAACTGTCTGATGCTATGATTACCTATTATTATTGTGCAGATATTGGATGGGCATCTGTCAGGAGTGGTTGGATTGTGTCCTCCTGCATGGTAGAAGGAAGTTGAACTGGATGATCCTTAGGGGTCTCTCCTAACCTTAGGATTGTATCTTCTTCTTCTTCTTCTTCTTCTTCTTCTTCTTCTTCTTCTTATTATTATTATTATTATACAGAGGCTGGGTGGCGTGCTTGGATTGTGTCCTCCATGGCAGAATTGGGTTGGACTGGATTACCACAGTAATTATTTCATATTGCAGTAGAATCTCACTTATCCAACATTCGCTTATCCAATGTTCTGGATTATCCAATGCAGTCTGCCTTTTAGTAGTCAATGTTTTTGTAGTCAGTGTTTTAAATTCATTGTGATATTTTGGTGGTAAATTTGTAAATACAGTAATTACTACATAGCATTACTGCGCATGGAACTCCTTTTTCTGTCAAATTTGTTGTATAACATGATGTTTGGTGCTTAATTTGTATAATGATTACCTAATTTGATGTTTAATCGGCTTTTCCTGAATCCCTTCTTATTATCTAACATATTCACTTATCCAACGTTCTGCCAGCCTGTTTATGTTGGATAAGTGAGACTGTACTGTATATTTATAATTTTATATTATCTGCTTAGAACTGGATTATATGAGGCCCGTTCTACACAGATGTATAAAATGAACACTGAAGTGGATTATATGGCAGTGTGGAGTCAAGATAATGCAGTTCAAAGCAGATAATCTGTATTTTATAGGCAGTGTGGAAGAGGCCTAAGTGAGGCCTAACTCTGCCTGTCCCCTAGGCTGAGTGGGTTGCTAGGAGACCAAGTGGGCGGAGCTTAGCCTTTTAACCGGCAGCAATTAGATAAAAACAATTATTCCTCTCCCTCTAATTAGGACTTTATTTTTCTTTTCTTTTTGTTGTATCAACCTAGAGGCATGGATGAGGGGTTGTACTGTCAATTTTCAAGGTTGGGGGGCCTTTAGTTTTGTTGTTTTGTCAGTCGCCGGGATTCCATCACTCTTTTATATATATAGATATAGAAGATAGAGTTGGAAAAGGCCTTATGGGGCATTTACTCAAACCACTTGCACAGTGTAGGATCTGCAATCTAAAGCATTCCCAACAGATTGCTGTCCAGCCTCATATTGAAGGCATGCAGTGAAGGAAACTTCCACCACTGCTCTGGGCAATTGATTCCATTATTAAGGAGTTCCTTCTAATATTCAGTTAAATTCTATTTTCTTGTAACCTCAAACATTAGAATTGATCCTGTCCTCTGGGACAGCAGATAGCAGATCAGCCTTCTCTCTATGACAAGCTGAAAATGCATAGCTTTTTCAACTTTAGCTTTTCCTGTTAAATGGTGAGTCAACATATATGTAGATCCTATTGATTCAATAAGTCTACTCTAGTCAGAACTAACAATAAGATTTAGATAAAAATGGTTTTGTGATATACTTATGCCTGTGCTGTGATGAACAATAAGCTAATAAACTTTATTTATATATAAATTGGAACCAAAAAACCAACAGCCCACTAGATTGAGCAAAGTGTGGTTCTAGCCATCATAGCCAATTATGAGGAATGCTAGGAGTTGTAGACCAACAACATGGGAGCGTATCCCTTTGCCCACTTCTGCTTTAAAGTGTAAATGCAATTGTAATCACAACCAGAGCAGACAATTAGCTCAATAGGAATTTGGTTAGTCAACATTTAAGTACATTTCATTGATTTTTATAGGTCTTTTCTAGTTGAAACTCATAATTAGATTTGGAACTTAGTTCGCAATTAGAGAGATTTACTTACCGCTGTAACTCTCATATGCCCAGTCTAGCTTACCTGTCCAAACATATCTCCCTTTACGAACTGGTTCGAGCACTAAGATCTGCCAGGGAGGTTCTGCTCTCAGTCTCACCACTGTCGCAAGTGTGATTGGTGGGGATGAGAGACAGGGACTTCTCAGTGGTGGCCCCTCGGCTATGGAACTCCTTTCCTAGTGAGATTAGATTGTCCCCCTCTCTCCTGTTATTTAGGAAACAAAACAAAGTGATGGAAAAGCAGTTTAACATTCTATCATAATACACTTAGAAATGAAGTAGCTGAATTCTGATTAAGGGATTCAGCTGCTTCATTATGTTTTGTGTTGGGGGTCTATCATGTTTTAATATGTTTTAGGGGTTTTAATGTGTATTTATATATTTATTGATTTTAATGATTTTATATTTTATTTGTTTATGTATAATGAGGCATTGAATCTTTACCTAGACATATGATGTACACCACTCTGAGTCCCCCACGGGGTGAGAAGGACAGGATAAAAATGAAGCAAATAAATAAGTAAATATACAAGCATTCTCGGAAGTGCTATAATTCTTATTCATTAAAAAAATTAAAAATGCTCATAATTTAAATTCTGTGGGTATTCTTAAAATCAGGAGTATAGATATCAAAAAAGTTAGGAGTTATGTTTTCAAGAAAGAAATAAGAATCTTTGCCCAGCTAGTCACCAGGAACAAAATCCTAATAGCAGTGTTATGGCACTTCTGAACCTCATCTGTTTTGTGTGTGTGTCAGGAGCAACTTGAGAAACTGCAAGTCGCTTCTGGTGTGAGACAATTGGCCATCTGCAAGAATGTTGTCCAGGGGACGCCCAGATGTTTTGATGTTTTAGCACCCTTGTGGGAGGCTTCTCTTATGTCCCCACATGGAGAGCTAGAGCTGACAGAAGGAGCTCATCCATGCTCTCCCGGGTTGGATTCGAACCGGAAACCCTTAGGTTAACAACCCAACCTTCAAGTCAGCAGTCCTGCCAGCACAAGGTTTTAACCCATTGTGTCACCGGGGGCTCCACCTCATCTGTTAAAATAGAGCTATTTCAACTGTTATAACCCAGATGCTCAGAAAGAACGGAGGGGTTTGTGTGGATGGTTGTGTTACTCCACCACTGCTACTATAATTATTTTTCACATATGCTCATTATGTTTTGATTTAAAGATAAAAACAAGGATTTTCTTTACAGATGATTATCTATGCTGATTTGATTTTTGTTAGTATTTGTTTATAATCCCCTGAGTATGTAAGATTTGTATAGTTCACTTAGAGTATCAAACCTTACAAAAAAGTCAACAGTCAAAGGTCCAAGTAAATGAACAATATATTAACAATGGCAAATCAGATTCAGTTGAATAAAAAGAGTAATTATTTAAAACATTAGGGAATGTATGAATAAATACTTACATATTTAACCAGTTGAATTTAAATTACCATAGATAAATGGATAGATATGTGTACAATCCAAACTATCCAAGGCTTGGTCTTTAATAAGCAGCAACTGATCTATTTTTTCTAGCCAATCAGAGTCAACATTTAGAGAGAGTCCTGTGATCATTGGTAGGTTACCAGGTTCCAGGTCCAGAATTATTTTGAGTTTTATAGAGCAAAAATAGCACTCTAAATTTTCTAGGAATGAAATTGTGGAGCATGAAAATGTAATATCCTTTTCACGTGTACTAATCAACGATTTTAAAGTATTATTCATATATATATATATATATATATATATATATATATATATATATATATTCATGAACATTCATGAACATTCATTAGAAAAATTGGTCAGCATAATCATAAGTGTAAAGCTAGCTCCTCCTATCCCTAACCCTGAGTACCCAACTATAAGTATGCATATGAGAAAGTAGATTTGACCCATATCTACACATACCCTGAACCTGTTGTGAGCAGTACACACAATGACATATTGCCAGTTTTGCAGCAGAAGTACTACTTCCATTTATTAATCTGGCACATGAAAAACAGCTGGTTACTCCAGAGCTTCCCCCATGTGCTGGAGGGTAGCAACACTGTGAGGGAGTGCTGCACAGGGCTGCTCCTCATTTCCATGGCAAAGTTAGACAATTTGCCTGGCTAATACGATGAGGTCCTAAATCTACTTCCTAAGACTTGGAGCTTGTCTATGCTAGCCCAAAAAACAGACTCATTACAAATGGACTACACACTGTCCCCATGATGCACACTATCTTCCAGTGAGTATTGGCTTATTTGTTTGTCTAAACTACTTTTGTCTTGCTTTGGGTAAAGCTGGAGGACACTCTGGGGTTTGCTGGAAATTCTGGAGTATCCCACAGTTTCGGGGCAGTAAGATTTAGGTTCTATTCAGCCCAATCTACTGTCCAGCCTGGACACTGGTGCCATCACCATTTTCATGCCCCTCTTTTTTGCTAATTGCATGGACACCCAATTCTAACATCAGGAGAGGCACATGAGTTAGCCAGGAACTTGGGTGGAGTTCTGTGGCAGGCAAGGAATAGATGTGGAGGAGCTGAGATGCAGGCCACCCCAGATTTAGCATTATGATATGCCTCTAGGATCCAGTTCTCTTTTTAAATGTTACTGGCAATAAGAAATAGTGCTGTTGAATTTAGTGCTCTTTGTAAAGTGAGCAAATTTCTCAGATTTTGAGTGGTTTTACCAGAAATAATATATTTAAAAATATTTATATCACATAATTTAGTTTGCTTTTTGGAGGAGGTTAAAAAAGCGTGTGAGTGTATGATGGGAACTTACCCATCCTTACCCATATAGCTATTGCTTTCCAGACTTACTTTTGTTTCTTTATAATAAGAAACATTAGTAACTCATAGCTTGGAAAAGGAGTAGTGAGATATTTTATTGCGCCAAATTGCTATGTGTGTGTGTGTAAAGAAATCCTAGCAAAGTTGCTTGCGAAAGATCTCTGCAAAAAGGGAGCGGATCTTTTTGCAGAGGCAAGCCACGCCTCAAACAATGTATCGGTTTGCTGGCAGATGGCTTGGTTTGTCAGTTGGGAATTTGAGCTTGGAGGGAGAGCACAGAAATAGACAGGCTCTCTGGCTGCGGTCAAGTAGCTGTTTAAATATGCTATGCTGTATATATTGAATGCTGATTGATTAGTTATTGATCCTATGCAACTACAAGGACATTATACGATTGCTGAACTGTTTATTTGACTTCAACTCAACAAGTAAAGTTTCCTTTGTTCTTTCAATTCCTCTGCCTGGTGTGAGTTTTCTTTGCACATGGTGTTAACTGGACGTTGCTGGTTCCGCTATACACTCACCTGGTAACATTTCTCTTGAGGACAAGTAGACCACGTAAAGTAAGAACCATTAGACAGAGCAATGAAATTACTGTCCTAGAAATGGTTTATCACATATATTATAAATTTTACGGGTCTGCCAGCGTATTCAACTTACAAATGTCAAACATGATTTAAAAGGTTATTATACTATCAAGGACTTTCATCACCTAAATTTCAGTTTCATCCTTCAACACATATTGAATCTACTGAGTTCAATATAGCCCAATAAACTACTTCTATCTTTAATAAGAGTTTTATGGGCTGCAGATTGGGAGAACCATTTCCACTTTATTTGTACTAGGGAATTTGATAATCTGTGGTCAGTGTGATAAATATTGCAAGTTAGTATATATAATTCTGAAGGTTGCTGTTACTGGTGGAATTAATTTATTGGAAAATACGTATAAGTAACAGGTGTTGCTTGTAATTATATTTTTGAATATAGCACTATCAATGTGTATTGAGTTTAACAGAATACAAAAGGACAGCTTAAATCTAAAAATGTTCAATTGGAGCAGAAAAAGGGGGAGAAAGTGGCGAGAAAATGGAAATGGGGCAGGCATAAAGAAGTAGAACAGTATATGGCTGTTTCAGTTCAATATGGGTAGACTTGGTTTTTTATTTTATGGAAGAATTGGAGTTTCAGAAGAGGTCTGAAAAATGGCATCTTGCAGGGTTTTTTTTTAGTTCATTTCTAAATGAATAAAGTGTTAAGGCAGAAAAAGTATCATATTTTGTGAAAATACCATGTCTCTGGATGGTGGAACATGGTAAAGTTGAGGATTATATGGATGGTTGTCATGGAATATGAGAACAGAGATAAGGTATGGAAATATTTGAAGGTAAATATTTGAAGGTAAACAAGGTGCTAGAAGGAATAAGGGAAGCAAAGAGAGATTGCTTTAGCAAAAGGAAGAAGATTTTAGTAAGTGGATTCTTTTTCTCCCCAACTTGTTACATCCAAGTAGAGAGCTTCTTTCTAGCCCTGGCTGCCACAATTAGTGGTGGAACATACACAAACAGATGTGCACACAAATGCAGATTTATGCACAAATATATATGTATGAATATATATAGTCTCAGCATATATAGACACTGTACGTTTTACAGCTGTGTGTTCCTAGATCCCTGCAATCTTCACCAAAATTGCCAAGAACATCCCCCTCTCCACCATACATAGGCACTTCAGATGTGATCAGAAGACTGTAGGGGAAAGGAACATGTTGTGTCATTGGCTTTGGGAATCAAACACAAGGTGTAACCATATGAATGATCACCATAGCTTGTAGCAGTCTTGTCATTTAAATGATTTCAAACAGTTTTAGACCTTTCTCACCCTTGGTCATTTTCTCTCTTTTACCATCTGTCTTAGCACAAAGTCTGCATCCACTGTAAAATTAATTCAGTTTGATGCAACTTTAACTGCCATAGCTCCATTCTACTGCAAATTGATGAAGAACGAGCAATTTTTGGCAGAGGAGGCTAAAGAACTTGTAAATCTACAACTCTATGAATCCATAGCATTGATCTATGGGTGTTAAAGTGGTGTCAAACTGCATTAACTCTACAATGTAGCTGAGGCTTGGGTAAACTTCAGCTCTCCAGGTATTTTGGATTTCAACTTCCAGAAATCCCAGTTAGCTTACTGCCTGTTAGGAATTGTGGGAATTGAAGTCCAAAACACCTGGAGTGCTGAAGGTTGCCTTGCCTGGTGTAGATACAGTGTTCCCTCACTTATCATGGGGGTTAGGTTCCAGGACCACCCCGCAATAAGTGAAAATCCGCAAAGTAGGGACACTATATTTAATATTTATACATTATTTTAGTAGTTATACACTATTTTAAGTCTTTATCAACCAATCATGTGTTGATAAATCATCTCCTTCTCCTCCTGTTGCTGCTTGGGCTCCTTTTCTTTCCCTTTGGCTTCTCCTTCCTCCCTTCCATAGGCTATAAATTGTAATTTTTTATTATTGATAATAGTCTTTTAGAGTTTATTGAAAAACTGTGAAACAGTGAATCCGCAAAACGTGAACCGTGAAGTTGTGAGGGAACACCATACACCCAAAGTTCCTCTAGGAAACATGCTTTAGGGCCCTTCCAGACAGGCCCTATATCCCAGGATCTTATCCTTGGCTTTCTGTTTATCGCAGATTATCTGGAAGTGGGAGACTCATGTGATCCATTTTAATGCAGAAAACTTGGGATCAGATCCTCGGATATAGGGTCTGTCTGGAAGGGCCCTGATATGAGACTTTATGAAGCTATATGGATTTATAAATGAGGCTCTTAAACACAATCACCTATACCAGCAGAGTAGATGACTGAACAATTCACACCTTCTATCTTTGTCTTGATAGTCACTTTCTGAACCTAACATGTTGATACTTACTCTATATACTTATGTATAAGTCTAGAAACTGTTAGCAAAAAATCAACTCCCCAAAAACCTTAGTTGACTTGTTCACAGGTCAATGTGAGTAGTACTGTACATAAACTCTTCTTTAAAAAGGAACAATTTCCTTCTCTTAGTAGAGTGGCAAAATGCAAGAGTTTAGTCCAATCCCTGGAGAACCTAAAGAAATAATGAACCCATGTACTCTTTCCATTATGGCACCACTTCCGGCCTTTTTTAAATTTTCCATTTAAATGTGGAAATGTGAACTGATTGATCCGAGTAGTTCCTATCTCCCAAAATATCACTTTTGTGTAAAATTACCTTTGCACAAACTTATTTTATATCCCTTTCACTAAGTAAATTACAGGTGGATAAATATACCTAAATGTCCAGTGGATTTTACATGCAGCTATAAATCAGGAATCAGAGATGCACAGTGTTCGCAATAGTCCTTAGGTGGGATGAAAAGGACAAAAGGATTTCTTCTCGGGAACTTTGATAACATTTTCTCCCTTACCTCTTCACCCTGAAGCATAGAGTTCAGTGCTGTGAATTCACACAGGTTCCCGCGTACAATATCAAGATTAAATTAAAGAATAGGGCAAAAACATTCTGTAGGGGGGAAAGGCATAAAGGAATAGCTCAGCATGAAAGCGAACACTGAATTATTACAGATTCAGTACCTTTGTAATGTTTGTTTCTGACTCAGTGGGAAAATGGGATTTCATGTATTGTATGTTTGGAGATCTCAAGTTTCAAGGTTAGTTCTTCTTAGACATGAAAAATCATTAAACTGGAAACAGAAATAACTTATAATAAAAATACACTAATTCACTCCTACTGCACCATCAAATGTGGAGTTGTATTTTCAATGCTAGGGATGTGTTTTATATGTTGTTCATTGGTAAGCAGGAATTTACTTTCAATCTCAGTTGTTTCTAGGACTTGAAGTTATACTTTTATGAGAATTAGATGAAAAATAATCAAGGCAATGATGCGTTAAGTGCTTTTATTTTGTCACTCATTACTCTTGTACAAACATAGAATACTACTACAATAACAGACTACAAAATGACCATAATTTCTTTAGCTGGAAAAATGCAGTTCAGTACTTCCTTGATCTCTGGTCATTAAAATACCCTGTAAATATCATACTGACCTTATCAAAAATGTGGGAAATGGGTAACTAATAATTCACCTTCCATGATTATATGAGAGAGGATGAACAATAGAGTATATATCATATGTCCCCTATAATCTCTGGTGGTTTTCATTCCATTTATACTGCAGTAGAAAATAAGACCTTCTAAATGTTTTTGGACTGCAAAACTAACAATATCTCTCCAATGGGTATCTTGGTTAGGTCCCATGGTATTTGGAATTTAACAACACCTGAAGGGTCACAGTTTTCCACCCCTTCTTTGGAGAAATGACAAGATATGGTGAAAGCAGATACATTTCTAATTTTTCTATCCATCTGCATATAAAATATGTGTACATATAAAATATGCCTTCATTTGATCATCTTTCCACTCTGCCACTCAATCTCTGTTATTTACTATTAACTTCATGTCTGGAACAAGTAATAAGGAACACTAATGTAGTATAGTGATTTAAGTGTGGACTGTGACTCTGATTACTAGGATTCAAATCCTTGCTCGGCAAATATACCTACTGGGTAGCTTTGGGTATATCACATTCTCTCAGCCTCAATGGCAGACAATAGCAAACTTCTTCTGAACAAATTTTGACAAGAAACCCCTGGGATAGTATTAAGGTTGCAATACATTGGAAATCAATTGAAGGCACACAACAAAAAATGATACAGTAGGTCACCCCAGTGGCAATGGCGAATGTAAACATTGCTTTAGATTCCATTGCAGATATCACTATAGCTACGCCTTAGCAAAGAGGTTCACACACACACATTTTTTTTAAAAAAAAAATAGAATCATACATGTTTCTATTCTTCTGACAACCAAATTTCTTGATCTCTGCTATGTGGTAGTGGAGTCCACTTTCTCCAAGAAAACAGATTTGCCAGCACTTTGATCTCAACTCCTAGTACTGTACTTTAAGGTGCCCCATTCCTGTGGGATGTTCTACTTCTGTGGCCGAAATAGCCTGGCAGTTTGTTCATTCATGTGACATGCTAAACAAAACAAAACAATAGCGCAGATTAAAAAAAACACATTTTCTTGATTAGTAAATACATTGACTAATAATGCAATTCCATTCACAGCTTCCCAGAAGCTGTAATCTTTATTTATAAACAGTGTGTATTGTGCTTTGAGTTTTCATTTTCTATGAAATATTGTTGAGTTTCATTTCAAGTATTCTTAGAATACACTATTACTGTTAAGCTTCTGTAATTTTTTTCAAGGGCAAACATTTTGTAAGAAGCAATTAAAATGTTCTTAGAGAATCACAGCCATTGTTAGATTGTTTGTTGAGAAAAAGAACCAACAAAAAGCACCTGGCTTATATGGGCAGTTCAGTTAATTTTCTGCTCAAAAATATAAGTATTTATTTAACTCTGAAATAAAAACCAAAAAGAAAAAATTAGATACTTAAAACATGGGAAAACATAAAAATATAAAATCAGTTCTTAGAACAAAAATGTACTGTAGGATGGAGTGAAGATTTAAGATGGAATAAGATGGGCTACTGGCACGACACTGAAAACCAAATAATCCAACATTTGAATGAGGATCAGTGGCTGAATGTAAATGGTTTAGATGATATTTGGGAAATTTATTCCAGTTACAGTGTAAAACTTTAGTATGATGCAGAACTATATATGCAATAAATTACTTGCATGGATAACATTGTTTGTCATAAATCCTGGTGCTAGTCCCAGTTATGGTAACACCCATATATTGAAACAACAGGATTTGAACAAGTCTTTACTTCACCAGTAAGTAATTTATGTCACTTGTTGCTATAGTCTGCCCATAATTTTGGATTTTTTTTCCTGTTGATGTGTTATGGTGTTAAATGCTGGACATCTGCTGCAGTTGTGGAGCATTTGGGGGGGGGGGGTTGCAGGGTTATTAGGTAATGTGTCAATGCATCTTTCTTTGCAGAGGACAGTGCTCTTGTTGTAGTTGAGTCTGCTGGCAATATTACCAACGGTAGTAGAAGTACTAGTAGGAGGAAAAGGGGTAATCTTGAGCAGGTGCCAGATGAAGAACAGCAATGGAAACAGATCCGGGAGATATTTATGGCACCTTCTGAGGAAGACACGTTTGAAGGGTTTTCAAGTGATGAGGAATCTATGATTGAGGGAGGAGACAGGATAGATGTGAATAGAAAAACTAAGAGGGTTACTCGGGAGCAGGAATCAGATGAGGAACGGGAGAGGAAGAAGCTCCGGGATATACTTACTGCTCCCACAGAGGAGGAGTCATTTTGGGGTTTCTCTGGGGATGATGGGTCTGAGAGTGATGAAAACGGGGAGGGCACATCGGACTGGACTAGGGTACAAGAAATAAGGGATATGGTCGCAGAACCAACTCCTAGTGATGTGTTTGTGGGGTCTTCAGGACAGGAGGATTGGCAAACAGCTGATACACCAGGGCCATGGGGAAACCAGTCTTGATAGAAGATGGAGGGATGAGAACTGGGATTCACATGTGATGACAGGAACAGCTGTGGGAGATGATGATGGGGTGGAGGCCAGCTCATCTTCAGATAATGATGTGTAAGTTTAAAAGTAGGGTCTGAAGTGGAGATCCTTTGCAGAAGGCAAAGTGTCATTTTGGTGTAGGTTTGTCCCTGCCTGTTTTTCCATTTGGGCTTTGGGTCCTGGCTACACAGCTTGGCGTTCCTGGTTCCTGTGATTCTTGGATTTGGACTGGACTATTGTGAATTTGCTTTTCTCCCTTCCTGGACCTTTGGGCTGGCGACTTCGGCTCTGTTTGATGACCTCTGGTAACAACGCTTGGATTGGCTTATCGCGGTTGCAGCTTTTTCCCTTCCTGGCTTCGGTTTGACTTCACTTCGGCTCTGGATACCCTCTTCGGAAAACTACCCTTGGATTGGCTATCGTGAGTGCGGCTTTCCCCTGCTCCTGGCTCCTGGTTTGACTCGACTGCGGCTTATGTAAACACCTTGAGGACGTTGTTAGTTTGTTTCTTCTGTTCTGCTGCTTTTTTGAACTTTGACTAGTTTTGTTTACTTTCTGAGTACAGCGCTGCCTTCCAGGAAGTCTGTTTCAGCGCTGTTTTCTGCCAATTCCATTGACTGCATTTTAATCCGGATTATCTATCCATTTAATCCGGATTATTTTCCGTTCTTCCTTTTGAGCCCAGTTTGGGCTAATATTTTGAGTTTTGGTCAGAGACACTGCAGTTAAGTGTCTCTGAGCCTGTTTTTGAGTTGCAATAAATCTTTTGTTAAAGCTGAGTATTGTGTGTGTGGCTCTTTAAGGCACCTGTGTTCTGACAGCTCTATTTAGAGACATCCCTTACTTGAAGGCTGTTCATCCAAGGACTGTTGAAAGGTAAAGAACTGGAAGAAGAGAGTTAAAGTTGTCTATTGGCATTTAGCACATGTGCAAGAAAGCTATGACACATCACAGAGTCTCCTGCTTGGAATAATATTTCCACTCAGGAATTATTGGCTAGTATGTTCAAATGTATTCTTTTTTCTTCTCTTGTTGATGCCTGACATTGCCAGCGGTGTAATAAGGTAGATATAGATAGTAATCAGAAATTTCACATGCTCAATATGACTCATACTTACCATATCTTGTACATGTTGATGTTACCGTGTACACTGGCGAATAGAGAAACTTAAGGGCCTTGTTACACTTGAGCTTAAAGAATAGGCAAAAAATATGTATCACATTTGAAATCCGTTGATTGCCTTCTGCAGAATTCTGGGGGGTGTAGTTTAGGGAGGGGCCTTTAAACTGTTCAGCCAGAGAAGGTACTGGGCCTCACTAAACTACAAGCCCCAGAATTCTGCAGGAGGCAACCACAGGATCCCAAATGGATGTATAATATTTGCCTACTCTTTAAGCTCTAAGTGATGAAGAAGAAGCCATATCAAGATTACTTAAAAGCCACCTGACTTCATTATGTAGAGGGCCTCTTTTCAAATGTTCTGTGTTAACATGGCTAGAAATGAATTCTTTTGTTACTTTGGGATTACATCACATTAAAGTCTGAGGGCCATTACAGATGGGCCAGAAATCTGGGAGGAACTAGATTATTTCAACCCAGTTCCTCCTGGATTTCTGTCCTCACCCCCAACCAAACTCGGGGGTTTCCCTCGGGAGGTGGCTAGATGATACCCAGCCTTCCCACCAGCCCCCCATTTCCCCCAAAAAACTTACTCTGCAGAATACTCCTGATGCACAAAAATGATGTGTCGGGGGGGGGAGGCTTTTTGTCTCTATAATAAACAATATTGAAATAAGAGTAATTACTAGTCCTATGAAAGTACTGATCTGATATAACTTTGGTGACAAAATTAAATGGTTGTCATGTATCACAGCTGAGTTGCTACAGTAGAACAAGCCCTATGAGGAGCGGCTTAAAGAGCTGGGCATGTTTAGCCTGCAGAAGAGAAGGCTGAGAGGAGACATGATAGCCATGTACAAATACGTGAAGGGAAGTCATAGGGAAGAGGGAGCAAGCTTGTTTTCTGCTGCCCTGCAGACTAGGACACGGAACAATGGCTTCAAACTACAGGAAAGGAGATTCCACCTGAACATCAGGAAGAACTTCCTCACAGTGAGAGCTGTTCGACAGTGGAACTCTCTCCCCGGGGCCGTGGTGGAGGCTCCTTCCTTGGAGGCTTTTAAGCAGAGGCTGGATGGCCATCTGTCGGGGGTGCTTTGAATGCGATTTCCTGCTTCTTAGCAGGGGGTTGGACTAGATGGCCCATGTGGTCTCTTCCAACTCTACTATTCTATGATTCTATGATTCTATGATTCTAGAAAATATATGGAAAACAACATGTTTTCTTGAAGTTACAACAAGCAACCATAATCAATTATTAAATTCCAAATGGCAACTGATGTGAACAAAAGTATAATAAATATAATGAAGCCTTGGAATGACAAGCCTACTTTATAACTAGGCATACATTTCTTTAGGATTTAAGATTAGCTCAAGAATGCTTCCAATGGGACCAATCGTCTTGGACCTTTGTCCTATTTTAGTTGAAAGTTTATTAAGAGCTTTCCTATTTTATTCAGCTCTTGGATTTTTATAGGTATCGTGATTTGAAATTCTACCTTCTTCCAGTGCTCATTAGTTGCAATGGCCTTTCTAAACTTGGCCTTAAGGGAGAGAAGTGACTGTGACAGATGGTAAAGGAACAGAATTACACTGGGACACTGGCTCTCACTTTGTCTCTGTCTTACTCTGATTTTTTCCCCTCCCCATTTGCTCCCTCTTTGCTACACTCTCTTCTCTGCATTTTAATGTTAGATTCCTATGCATTTGGCCCTGGGGAAAAATACACTGCAGGAGCTGCTTTTGCATCTGTTTATCAGCCACTTGGAAAACCAACCAACAATTTCTCTGTCTAATATGTTTTACTTAGTTAAATACAAAGAAAGTTGCTTTGTTTTACTTTTTCAGAAGTAAATTCTTCCTCTGGGAAAATAAGATATTAAAAATAGGTTTGCATTAAGGGTAATATTACAATGAATTTTTTTCCCAAGCAACATTTTCTATTTCACAAGATCTTCAGATTATAAAAGTAATGAGTATGCCTCCTCCTGTTTTTTTCATAACCAGCATATTTAATCAGAAAAAAAACTTATTGAATTCAGCAAGAATGACTCTCAGTCCTAGGTATGACTCTGTGTAAGTGTGGACAACATTGGGAAGAGCAGCTATATCATCTAACAAATCAATTGGTAATTGATTTCTTGAAAAATTACTAAATTTGGCTGCATTTTATTCTATCTAAGCCGTTCATTTATATGTTTGAATGTTTGCCTTTGTTGGGAACTCCATTTACACAGAAGACTAGTACAGTAGAGTCTCGCTTATTTATTTATTTATTTATTTATTTATTTACAACATTTATATCCCGCCCTTCTCACCCGAAGGGACTCAGGGCGGCTTATCCAACTTTCGCTCATCCAATGCTCGTTGCTGACCTAGCAACCCGAAAGATGGTTGCATCTATCAAGTAGGAGATAAGGTACCACTTATAAAGTGGGGAGGCAAGATTAACTAATTTACGACCTGGAATGAGGAAGTGCCGTCAGTGTGGATGATGAAGCAGCTGCTCCCCCCTGTGGCCAGAATCGAACATGCCCTCAGAAGAAGGTTAACTTGCCTCTGCGTGTGTCTCTCAGTCTCTGTTTGATGTGTTTATGGGCATTGAATGTTTGCCCTATGTGTGTTATAATGTGATCCGCCCTGAGTCCCCTTCGGGGTGAGAAGGGCGGAATATAAATACTGTAAATAAATAAAATAAATAAATAAAATGTTCTGTATTACCCAACACAGTCTGCCTCCCACTCAGATCCACAGCTGTTTCTCTAGGCAGCAATGCACAGTGGGCACCCACCGGGAGGGGCGAGATGTGGCCAGCGCAGACTTTTGCCATCGGGCATAGCATCTGGCCTGCACCAGCTGCGTCTCACTGCTCCAGTGTGTGGAGAGGTCCGCTGCATGTTACTGCCTAGAGAAACAGCTGTTTCTCTAGGAAGCAATGCGCAGTGGGCCTCTCCATAAACCGGGCACCCACTGAGGGGTAAGACGTGGACGGCACAGACTTTTCCTATCGGGTGCAGCATCCGGCCTGCAAAGGGGGATTAAGGAAAATAGGCTTTTCCTTAAGCCCTCCTTATTATCCAACATTTTCGCTTATCCAACGTTCTGCTGGCTTAGGTAGAGAACTTCCCATAGACATCAGTGGACAAATTTATTTGAGAGGTGCCAGTTAAGTGGATGTGTTATGATGAAACACAACATAAATAAAGTATTATGCATGACCTGCACTCAGGAGAGTTGCTGCCACTTACATGAGTTTGGGATGTGTGTGTGTGAGGTTGTTTTTGAGATTTCTTTAATGAAATGGTTAAACATCAGTTGTGGCCTTAAGTGTACCAGACAGTGGGAATGAACAATAGTGCATAGTAATTGCCCAGTCAGCAGTAAATAATCCTATAAAGAAAGCACTTTAAATAGGATGATAAATAAATAGGCTGGTATTACAACAGATTGCAGTAGTGGTGGGAAGCATTGCCTCAAGTCACAAGTATACCAAAGCAAAGCTGTGCTGACAGTAGATAAATAAGATGTAGATATATAGAGACAAATAATATGCTGACTCTACCATCACAGGATGTAAGTTCAGTGCTTGCCTAAATTGCAGAGTGTCTGTGGGAGTAGAGCAGACTTTTCATAACAAAAGTTCATACTCCAACTTGTGGAACTTGAAGGGGACAGTGATAAAGTGAATAGCACCAACATTTTTCCTACTCTCTCATACGGTTCCTTCAATCTCTACTTTAACCCATTCTCTGTTACTGCTATTGAATACAGTTACCACTATTAAAAAAGTATGGTTTAATATTTGGGCATTATGCATTGTTATGTGGATCAAGATCTACTTGATTTAAAGAAAATGAATAAGGTGGTTGATGAGGCTGCAAATTGCCTTGTTCCGTGACATATATTTAAAATTGCAGATAGCAATACCTGTTAGCAATACTGTCATGCATGCAATAGCAAAAGAATGTTTCATACATGTAGCAAAGAACAATTATAATAGCCTGAGGAAAACAATATATGAAAGAAAACGTATTCTGCTACATTGAAATAATTACTGTTGCATGTTGGAAGCTGAGCCAATTATTGTTTTGCTTTGTTTTGTTTTTTCCATAATGCCAAATGTGTTTGAGGAGACTGTGGTTATATTGTGGTCAAGAGATTATAAGTACTCATGAACTTTTACAACTGCTGACTACAGGTCAAATAAATTACAGTCTTAATATTGTGCACTAATGTTCTTGGATCAAAGGTAATAAAGTTGATTTGCATTTTCCTCTGTTTACCTTACTATTGATCTCAAAATGAATGTGGAGGCTACCTATAACTCTGCCAGTGTGATATTGCAGAGGCCTGAGGCTGGCAACTATTTCTTGAATTTGAACCACTGCATTATTAGTTACTTCCTAGTTCATGAAATATTTTCAGTCATATTTTGATATCTTTATGGATTCCACTGCACAAAATACTAGTTGTTAGGAAAAAGACATATAGTAAGTTGGCAGTCTTCTTCATGCATTGGCTGGATTGGCATTTGCTCTGTGATAACAAGCTGCTATGCAGTGTCATGGAGGCTTTTGGGCTTGATTTAAGAGTACTGACACTAACTGCTTGTTATTTCATATTTTAGAACTCTCAGGAAGGCAACAATGTCAGTACAAAATTACTGGATTACTTTAGATCATATGAGAAGTGTGCCTCTATTGACAGTAACAAATCAAACATCAAAGTATTGACCTGTCAGTAGGATAGATCTTTTGCCAGTCTTTATGAAACTGGTTATGAGATAGAATGCCTAACAAAAGCACAAATCCATAGGTGATTGAAGAATAATTCAAAGCACTCTATTTGAATGTTTATCCGCATGAGGCTTTGTACCTTACTTTTTATAGCACATGTGTCAAAACCAAGGCCTGCAGGCCAAATCCGGCCCACCATGTAATTCTAAGTGGCCCTCCAGATGCTAGACTACAACTCCTGTATTCCTCATCATCAGACATAATGACTAGAGCTGGTGGGAGTTGTAATATAGTAATATCTGAAAAGCTGAAGTTTGTTCTGTTTAGTTAGGATAATGGGGTTTGAATTTCGATACAAGGCTTGACTCCTCTAACCTTTCCCCAATCTCAGAGCCACAAGCCCTGTTGGGTTGCAATTCCCATTATCCCCAATTTGCATGACAGATAATCAAAAGTGATGAGAGTTGTTGTTCAGTAACCTCTGGAGACCTATACTGGGTAAAAACTAAAGAGCACCAATCACTGTGTAAAAAATAAATAGTTGGCCCTATATATCCACGGATTCTCCAGCCATGGATTCAATGGCAAGCATAAGCCTGATGTAGTCCTTGATGAAAATGAGTTTTACACCCCTTTCAGAGTATTCAATCCACCTTTATATCATGTGACCTAATTTAAAAAATGATGGATAGATGGATTGGGAAAGGGGAAAAAACATCAATTTTTTTGCACAGTTCCAAAAGGCTTATCATAAGTTAAATCAAATGACGAATAGATTTAGGCATACATCTGAGCATTGGAAGCTTTTGGATACATTTACCATATATACTCATGTATAAGTCAACCTCATATATAAGTTGAGGGCAGATTTTGGGGCCAAAATTATGGATTTTGATATGACCCATGGAAACATTGAGGGTCATTTTGCAGAGAAGGGAAACATCAGTCACTTTAAATATGTATCATGGTGGCCACATGGAAGGCCACAAAGAAATAGGTTTTTAGCACAGCCTTTTAAAATTAGTATAAAATAGGAGATGACTCGTTAGAGATATTACTGGTATACTGTATATAGGCACTTAGATGTAATAAGTAGTCTTTAAACAAGCCTCAGCCATTTAACTTTTGAGGATAGAAGGATGTGTTATGGAAATATTTTTATAAAAAATATAAAAAGTGTTTTGATTGTTTTAAATTAATGTCTTAACACAATGTTTTAATTGAACAGGTTATTTAACATTGTCTTAACTTCTGTGCACACATTGCATTATCAATTTTGAAATTTATATTATGAAATTTTTAAGCCATTTTGGGAAAAAAGATAAGATATAAATCAAATTGATGATAATGAATCTTCACCATGGTTTGTTATAAACTGTTGTTTTTAAGGTTCAGAGTGAAAGAAAACATTACTTGCACAATTTTTCCCACTTTTCAAATTTATTGTTGTTGTTGTTGTTGTATTTATATGTCACTTTTTCTCTCTTAAAAGAGACTCAAAGCGTAACTGTTTTTTTCAAATATTTATAAGACTATGTTATCAGAAGTCAAAGCAATTTATTTGTCTTACACATTATAATGTGTAAGTTACATTATAATGAACCCAAACACACTGCAACACTCCAGTGCTATGATTTTGCTATCAAATTGGTGATTGAAAAATATTGTGTGGTTATCAGTACCTAACCTTCATGTGCAGTGTACATTTTCCATCACTGTGAACTTTT
This sequence comes from Anolis carolinensis, assembly GCF_035594765.1. Taxonomy (NCBI): domain Eukaryota; kingdom Metazoa; phylum Chordata; class Lepidosauria; order Squamata; family Anolidae; genus Anolis; species Anolis carolinensis. Next base: position 63,924,233 of record NC_085843.1, on the reverse strand, counting down.
AAAATAGACATTGACTTTTGACCTCTCTAATTCTATGATGTTTGGGATTATTATGGTTCCCCCCCCCCCCCTCTGTTTCCTCAAGCCCATCATACAGGTCTTGGGGGCTTCTGATTTCTCTAATTCTCTCTCAGTATATACCAATTGAAAGCATTTAGTTGAGATTAAAACAGATTGAACGAGATAATCCCTTTGAGTGAACAGCTTCAAACAGCTCAGACACAGCTCTTTGGGGACATGAACTAACTCACCACGAGTTAATTCCTGCTTCATATCCCTTGTGGTACATCAGGTGCACCACTCATGTGCTATTTTTGTTTACTAGACTACATGATAAATTTATATTTTATAGTGTAACACCCCCTCCCTCCAATATTAGTCATAGGAATCTGAGGCAATGCTTCTTTATCATCAAATCACATGTTAATCCACATCAGGAAATGCATGCACATTAACAGCAAACAAAACATGTAACACTGAATATAATTACTGAAATTATGGGTACTGACAACCTTGGGGGATAGAACAATGAGATGTAAAGAAGTTGAAGTTAGGCTTCCCACTTCCTGCAAAATGCTCACACTGTGAGCACTAGTGATAACTTTACTTCTAGAGTTCTTTATACAGATAATATAAACAGATGATATAAATAGAACTATTTTGATAGAAGTAGGAATAATAAGAATTTAAATGAGTGTCATTGGGTTTTGTAATGCTTTTACATATGTCAAAAGACAACAGAGTTACATGCAACAAACGAATCCATTTCAGGGCCATTGAATATTGGCAGAATACTCTAAAACACAGTGGCTTCGGGAATCTTGAACCTCTGTATGTGTCAGAAACCACAGGGAATATGGAAGTAAAGGTGTTCTTTACTTTGCCAAAATGTGACACATCATACAGTTCATAGCCTTTTTTGGTTGCCTTTAGACTCTAGGATGTCCTTACTCTTCCCTGGCAACCAGCAAACTGACATCAGCTGGGCAGGGGGTGTCCAATGGATTACTATTTCCTTGTTGGAAATACAGTCAAACCTTGTTGAGGACATTATCTCTTCAATTGAGGGCATGATCACTGTTTCCTGCTACTAATAAATAAATACCCCAATGGTATAAAAACTATAAAGGACTGCCTTCTGCCATTGTTTGATCCAGGGGGCAAGTCTGGAGACAAATAAACCTCCCCATCCTTGTCCACTAAGATATAAGTAGGAGAAGCTGACTTACCCTGGCATTACATGTGCCCTCAGGGCCAAACGGTTGTCTAGTCATGATTATCTTCTTATAATTCTTAGTATGTAATCTAATGTACAGTACTTGTAAGATGGCTAGAGCAGGCAGTTTATCCGAAATCTTGTAATCTAATTAAAATGTATATAATATTAAAGATCTAATATAATGCTGCCAGAGCATTTGTCCACCAATATAAGTTAAGCTGCTCATTAATTGAGTGGGTTGTTTTCTTTCTGCTTTGGTTACTACCAGCCACGAGGCTCTCAGGCTCTATGTACACCACCATATAATGCAGTTTGAAATTGCATTGTATGGTCAGCATAGATTCGTCGTATAATGCAGTTCAGTGCTGGTAAACTGCATTATATGAGTTCACACTGACCATACAATCCAGTTTCAACTGGCATTATATGGCAGTGTAGATGGGGGTGTAGACTGTACCTATATCAGATTTTTCCTTTCTTGATGTGAGAAGATAAATTAACAATGGTATAAAGAACTTGCTGTTGATAATCAGGTAAAGTTAAAATCCTCACATTGTTGAACATGCTTACTAAGCGATGGACTGACTATCCCCCACCCCTTCCCACACATTGTTTGTATCTATAACGTGAAACCCATAACAATATATATATGTTCTGATCCTGCAAATTCTTGCTCTACAGTATACTATTGCTCTAAAGTTGCTATTAAACAGATAATATATAAAACATTTTAATGCCTGCATATAAAATCAATAGCTGACCACCCAGGTCCACTTATGTATTAAATGTTATTCAGAAGGAATCTCTGTATCAGACTTCTACCTGGGGTATAAGTTTTATTCTGTATACTTCAATATCTAACCGTGTCACTCTTTTAAAAGACGGGTAGAGACTGCCAATTGACAGAGTTTTACTTAGATCCTAAGCAGATTAAACCTCTTCAGACAGAAATGTCCACAGTTGGGTGTGGTAACTGGTGTGGTTTTGGTTGGAGGGTGCAGTATTTTAAGATGCTTTTCTGCCAGAAAACAAAGTAGGCAATCAAGGCATAGGGTCTTCTACGTCTTCAAGACTTAAATGCTGAAGCTTGGCTGTGAAATTAACATAATTGCATAGTCTTATATTTAGAGCTTGTTTCATGGGGCTAGGGGAAATATGTTCTTGTCCTAGAATGAACATTTAGTGTCACCATAGAAACTAACTGTAGTTATGTTTAATCAGAAATTAGTAGAAAATTTATAACTTGAGCCATTCTGAGAGAGATCCAGACAAAGAAAGATGAACCTGTATTCTGTTGAAATAGAATTGTTATGGTAAGAGTGAGAAACCCAAAAACATTTTTCCAGAACTGTGTCTGTTATATCAAAAATGACAACATATTACTTAGCCACATTTCCAAATGTCTCTTGATTTATTTGCAAGCGTATCCCTATGATTATATTAATAGAAATTGTTGTTTTATAGATTTAGTAATTAATAAAAAATAATGGTTTTGAGTACTCAGTCACAATTATTTTGTGTAATTTTTCACCAGTAAAGTCAATATTTGATACAGCAGTTAAATCAGTAACTGGCAGTTCTATGGCCCCTTCAACAGTAAAAAAAAAAAAAAGGTTTCAGGGTCTCCAACTCATTTAATCAGATTCCTAGTTGCTTGGGCTGTAAGATAAATGAGGTTCTCTCCTTCCCAGAAACCTAGACTCCATATGCACTAACTGCTGGACTAATCTGTGGTGATACAAACAAAGACCACCATAATATGATTTTTCTTTGTGTTAGCTAAAGTTGGGGGAAAGCCCATATTCTGCCTCAGAATTTATGGTTTTCTTTGACTTTGGTCCAATAGTGACAGTTGTGGCTGGTTCCCAAACCGAACCATCCATAATTACCCCCACTCAGATGGCCTGGAGAATGGGATTACAGTCCCTTTTCCCCATGCCCCCATGTTGCTGTGGTCTCTGGCCACAACATGGAACCTACCTTTCCCTATCACTTATCCTGACATCAACCAGGATCAGAGAGAGAACTGGGAAGGGACGGGAAGAGGAGGGGGGGGGGGCAATCACATTGCTCTGGCTGATGTCAAGGCAAGAAACAGGGAACAGATATGTCCTGTATTGCAACCAAAGTCCACCACAACACATGAGGTGGCAGTCAAAGGGGCACAGTTAGGATGGCTGCTCACGAGTGTCATAGCATGTCTGATGCCACTGGGTAATGGAGACTCCCTTCTCCCTCCACAGTGGTAGGGAAAATCCCTGCATGGACACTTCTCAGATCAGGCCCAAATTAAGTGCCTTCGTATATCCAAAGTGGTCACTCATAACCTTTAAAAATGCCTAGGATTTTCTAGGTAAATATCTGTTTCTTGTCTTCCAATGAGGTAGCTACCGTTCTGCTAGAGGAGAACTTTATATTCATTAAAATGTTAAACGGAAGCTAACACATATTTTGATACTTTACTGTTCCAATATGTGGTAGAATACATACAAAATGCTTGACATAGTAAGAAAGAAATCATTCAAAAGATACCTGGTCATTGAATAGTTGTTTCTGAATAGCCTACTGAGATTAATAATATTTATGCAAGGGATTATTCCAAAACCACATTTATTATTTTAGCTGTATCAACTGTCATGTCTGATATATATTGATAAAGCCTCATGAATGCATTGTTGGGGTCTGTTTAGGGATCTATTAATAATGGATATCATCCATCTGTCTCTTGAAAATGAATTTTCATGATTCTATTGTTTTGTGTGTTGTGATAAAGCTCACAGTTGCTATACAACACAAAGAAAGGATTCACCCTACTGATCAGACCATTGGGGCATGAAAGCCAATAGCTGCCAGCTACTATATATATATATATATTAATTCTCCAGATGATGTCTTTCTGCAGTCATTATGTGTTTCAATTCCTAGTACACCTTATATGAAAAGTGCATATAGCACTTCTGGTGCCTTTCAGCCTGTAGTGGCTTCATGAAATCATGATTGGTAGATGGGAGATTTCTAATGTATCCTGAAGGAGTCTATGTGGCAAGTAACAAAAAGCTACATTATACTGCTGACCTAGTCATATATTGGTGTTCCTGCTGCAATCTTTTAATAGCTGAATAGCCATCAGATGTTCGCTGTTAAGTTACAGGACTCAGGTATTGCTGATCTGGTAATTTTATCAGTGAGAAAGACAAATATTTATGTTTAAATAATGTGGTGATTTGTTAAAGTACCCTGTCTTGTTGACTTTTCTTACATTTGCTTTTTTATGGAAAGGATTGCATAGGGATTTTTCCATTGAGGATGTTGTACAACATCTCACTTTTCTCTCCAACTTCTCTGCTTTTTATCTTGGACATATTTCCTTTGTTTTTTTGAAACTATTAAAACAGCAACACTGTTTATACACAATCATACATGAACATACATACATATTGTTGACCAATCAAAATGTTTCTTTGTATTCACTCAACCAGAACAAACTGTGCACAGAGCTGCTGCTGCTCCATAGCTCTAACGAAGAAGTCCAAAGAGGGAGAGCACTGATACAGCCCTTATTCTGGTATAGCTCCGTGTCCTGCTGTCTGTGTCCGAGCACAAGATACTTGAATGCCACTTGCTCTGGCCTCTTCTCATTTAATACCAGCAAATTAACACACACACACCCCACCAGATCTGTGCTAACGGGGAGGAAAATCGAATATGTGTGTGCATACATACCCAGTCATGTGATCAGACATTATGACAGCGAGGATTGTAGCAGCTTAATTTATAATGTTTTAAGGGGATAAAGACTGTTTATAGGATATGAACCAGAAAGGGCAACAAAACACACTTTAGCAAATTATCAAACATCTACATGATTAAAACTGGTTTGCCAGTTTGCCCTATTCCTTGAGATCTCAGGTCTGGCCACAATGATACAGGCCTTGATTATGTGTAATCTGGATAACTATAATGCACTCTACTTGAGGTGATTTTTTCCCATAATTTGGAATCTGCTGGAAACGTATAACTCCCCTATTACAACAGCTTTATGGCCTACCAGTTTCCAGGCACAATTCAAAGTGCTTGTTATGATCTATAAAAATTTGACTGGCTTGGGTGCAGACTTTCCGACAGGCTGCATCGTCCAATATGAGCTTAAGATCCTCAAGGGAGTGTTTTCTTTTTTCAATCAATCACAGCCATATTTGGTGATGACTCAGATAAAAACTTCCTCAGTACTGGCTTCCAGACAATGAAATCATTCCATGGGAAACTAGGTTGACCCCAGTCTTCTTCCACCACCTGGAATGTTAATTGTCATTTCCAAAAGGTGTTTTCATTGGGGTGTGCTGTAGTTTTATCATTATTGGTATTTAATGATAGAGATTTGTTCTGAATAGAATTCGTGTTTCCATAATCTACCCATGGCAGAATCTGCAGCTCACACCTCTTTCAACGTTAGTTTGGTGTTAATTATAATTTGAAACCCAATATCCAGAGAATCATGAGTTGAGCTCAGTGTGCATTTTAATGCCATATTTGGTTTCTGGGCAAATACATATTTTAAGTATTCTTTAAAAGTTTATGCAAGGCTATGTATATAAGAGTTTGTCATTATGGTATATCAGTACAGTCATGACAAGGATCTAAAGGGGCTAAAGATGCAGAATTGGGCAAAAGTCCAGATAATCCAAAATTATGTGGCAAAATTAATATGTAGCTGATGAAATAATTAAAATCCCACACTTAAACATATCATATGGCACTGATTGTCAATGAAATTATTGGGATATCCTATATTGGGATATCCCTGGATGGTTCAGATCCAGGGTATTTGGCTGACCACATCCCCTTGTATAAACCAGCCTTGGCCCTGAGATCTTCAGGAGAGGCTCTTCTCTTAGTCCCACCTCCATCTCAAGCTCGGTTGGTGGGAACGAGAGAATGAGCCTTCTCAGTGGCTGTCTCACAACTCTGGTTTAAGACCGTCAAAGGCTACTGTAATTTTGTGATGTGATTTTATATGCTTTTATTATTTTAACCTGGGTTGTTTTAATATTAATGATGTTTAATACTGTTTTAATATTTGTATATTTCTATAATTAAGTTGTATTGAAATTCTTTTAGTTGTGAGCCACGTTGAGTCTCCGTATGAAGAGAAAAAGTGGGATAATAATAATAATAATAATAATAATAATAATAATGTGGTATGCGTAAGAACTACAATTTAGATCATATTTCCATCATTTCCCCTTTCAGCAAACACAAGGAAGTAAATACCTTATGTTCATTCATCTGTAAACAAACGTTTTGTTCATGGAAAAAGTCCAACACTGGCATGCTTTAAGACTTCAAAGCTTGTTAATAAAAACTTTGTGCAGACATCATTGGGAATAATATCCATATACATATCAATGTTATTATACCCATCAGGTAAGGGACAGTCTGATTAAAGTCTTGGTTGCCCAATATTTCTGGATTTAATGATATGTAATAGAAGGGCACAATGGATTATCTGAGTTATAAAAATAATTGTCCTGTAGTTTGTAAAATTATAATGTTCCAGCACTCTACAGATAGGTAGCAGACACTGTGTTTTATTTTGGCTACTATCTCTAATGAAAGATTATGTGTTTCACTTATTATCACTAAACAAGCAGTGGTTTCCTTATGTATTCTTTCCCCCTCCTCATGCAAACACAGAAATACAAGAATTCTCTGGGAAAGGGAAGTACAGTGATACGGAACCCTTATGAGTAATTTCCTATAGTATATCCTACTTCTTTATTATTCTACCAGTCAGGGCTGTTATAACTAGTAACAGCCATATGAAAATTGCTTCCCTAATACTCTCAAATCCACAGACATATTCCAAAATATTTACAGTAATAACAGGAAAACAATCTGGAGGTATCATGATACACGGAAGCCTAACTAAGCTGTCCATGGGTGCCAACACATGTGCAAACACAGCACCACACAGGCCCCCAACATGGTCTATCTGATAGGAATGATAAGCAGGGCCATCTCTTGCTGTAAGTCTGAAGATCCCAGGCTTAAACCTTCAGTTTTAAAATATTTTATATAGTCATATATAACAATGTATAGCAGCTGAGGACTTCCAAATAAATATGATTGGACATTTTAGCAGTGTATGTGTATAAAGAAGGAGATGTCCCATCCTTATCTTTCCCCCATTATATTTCACATTTTTCAAACGATGGAGCTTGTTAGGGAGAGCAGAATGTACATAGTATTACGGTAGATAAAACATATTTCTCAGAAGTAGGAAAGTCAAGTAATCTTAATACAAAATCATCTAAATTTACAATATGCTCATGAGGAATCTCTTCATCTCTTTAAATCCCGCTTGTCCACTGGTAGTGAGGCACATCTTTCTCTCATTCACTGTCCGCAGTATTCTTGGATATGTCAAATTAGTTTTGTGTAAAAATTGACAGGTGGGGAGTCTTGAACGTTTTTGAAGTCATAGCCTTGCAACTGAAAATCAAGGATTCACAATAAAAATGCAAATTACAGTGACTGTGCAAAACCTTTTCTTTCTGTGTCTGATTATTAACATTTGCTAAAAATGCATTTAGCATGCAATATAAAATATACCTACCCAGAGGCTTCCAATGTGTAAACAACATCTAAGGTAGTAGGGCAGTTGCAGTTTGTAGTCTGTTGCCTTGAGGAGACTCTTTAATGAGTTGACATGAAGCCTTTTACAGCTTATTGCAGATGACATTTTGAGGACACTTGCAGTTGGTAGATGGAAGAACAATAAAACTGAAGTTCTTTTCCTTCAGACATCATCATTTTCTTAAAATTGCCCATCCATCTTTTGATGATTCCACATATAGTTGAATAATGACTCTTCAGAATAAAAAGGCAGCCTTTTCATGCAGCAATGTTATGTGTGTAATAAACCAGAACTACAAAAGGAATGCTATTTTGAACTTCTTTCTTTAAGACTACACATTTTTCACCAAATTCAATTGAAGATAAAAATTGAGACACTTTTTTAATTACAAAGAATTAAATTATAGCTTTTGCCTTTTTAATAATCCAAACAAGTTAATACAGTAGTCTCGCTAATCCAACATTCTGTATTATCCAACGCAGTCAACCTTTTAGTAGTCAGTGTTTTCAATACATTGTGATGTTTTAGTGCTAAATTCGTAAATACGGTAATTACTACATAACGTTACTGTGTATTGAACTGCTTTTTCTGTCAATTTGTTTTAAACATGATGTTTTGATGCTTAATTTGTAAAATTATAATGTAATTTGACATTTAATAAGCTTTTCCGTAATCCCTCCTTATTATATCCAACATTTTCGCTTATCCAATGTTCTGCCGGCCCATTTGTTGGATAAGTGAGACTCTACTGTATATAAAACATGCATAGCATCTATATTTAAATGGAGAAAACTTTATTGTCTAAGTCACAATTATTTTTATTTTGTAATCTCCATGCAAGGGAAGTTTCAGTACTAGCAGCGAGAATGATGAACAAATGCCTGGCTGAGAAATGAATTCAAATATTTTAAATCAAAGCCAAGCATATATTGATTATGCTGAGTAAAATTTTCTAATAAGATGACATTAAGATCTCTTCATATGGCAATTTAAATTCCCAGGTCAGCTAACTACCATAATTTGACAAACATAGCTATTCCTGTAATGCTGTTCAAATATTTCTGTATTATACATAGTCAGTGCACAAAATGCAATTGTTATGATATACATCTATAACAAACATTATATATAATATGTGTAAGCAGCAATGTAATCACTCATTTCTGCTAAGCAGAGCTCAGTAAATATACTGGACTTAAAAAGATCACATTTTTTCAATTAAGGGCGCTTTCAGATGCGGGACAAATAAGTGGGGCAAAAAATCGATAAATACTCTGCCATCCTGGCATGGTAATTTGTAGTGGATTTTAGAAATCTACAAGATAGACAGGGAACATCCAAAGGAAGTCTACTTTTATTTTATTTGTTTAAATTTTAATTGACTCTCTGAGCTGCGCTAGACCTCATAAGTGCTATGACGATATCTGAATGTGCACACAAGCAGATTTCTTGTCATTATCTCTCTTCACCCTCCTACTACTTTTACTTTTTCCAGTTGTGCTTCCATTTAGCCACCTGTGTGTCCATGGTTCTATCCGTTTACATGTTTTCCCTGAGTGCAAGGGTATACAGTCATGTGAATATGCAAATTTTTTGGGGCAAAAATCAGATTTTAACGCATTTTTTTTTTTTACTGTTAATGTGCTCCAGCGGGCATTTTCGACAAATGCCATTTAGCCACCTCCCTTTATTCCAGTTCCTTCCACACTTTATGGCCTGTGTTAGAAAGGGCCAAATGGTGCATCTACACTATAAAATTAAAGTCAACACATTAAAACCACCACTCTGTCTTCTGCTTCCCTTATTATGAAACAGGATAAGGGGGGTTATTTTGCAAGAGCTCTGCTCTATTTTGTTACATTTTTCCTTTAGAAAAAATAATTAATTTAATTTTAAATTTTCCATAGATATATATCCCCCCTCCCTCCCACCATTCCCCCCCCTCCCCCCGGTACAGCAATTCAGATTATTGTCATTGCATCAGTTTAACCGTATGGAAAGCCTGGTTCAAGATGCTGTGTCTGTCATCTCCATCTATTTTGTCAATTAGCACGGACCATTTCCTGAACCAGTCTTGTTCTTTTTGGCTATGTGTATATTTGTTTTTCCTTTGATTGATAAAGTAATTAATTATATATTCTGATATATAAGCCCACCAAGTTTCTAAATCCCATTTTGTATCATCTCTCCATCCTCGGGCTATCATGGTTTGTATTGCGGCTGTCATATATTTTAGGATCTCTGTCCAATTATTGTTATCTTCTTTTGCCTTTATTGTGAGGGACATGAATCTGGCTTTATCCCACATTAATTCTTTCAGTATTATTTCTTCTAATACTTTTTTTATTTTACTACAATAATTCTGAATTTTTCTACAGTCCCACCACATATGGGAGAATGAACCTGTTCCCCCACAGTTGTGCCAACACTTGTTTGAAGTATTTCCTATTATGTGTGCTAACTGGAGGGGGGTTCTGTACCATTTAGAGATTATTTTCCTTTGGGTTTCTTTGATCTTTATATGTTTAATTTTATGAATATTATCAATCCAAGACCTGATTAGTTTCTCAGTAAAAATTTTCTCTTGTTTCCAGTTCTCTATAAGGGTTCTTTTTGTGTTATAAGTTAAGGTAATTAGTTCCTCATACAATAGCCCAGTCATTCCTTTATCTATTTCTATTTTCCTTTTAATTATCCTATCTAGTGGGTTTTCTGCTGCTTCTCTTCTTCCTCTATTTTGTTATATTATTCTTCCTTTATGGACTATGTGGACTATTTCTTTTCAGATTAGGAACCAATATATCTCCATAGTGTTGGAAATCAATGGCAGTTACTCCAGAATACGTATTTTTCCAGAATATTTTGTTATATTGCTGTTGCAATTCAGTTTTCCTCACTGGAGAATGTCTAGTTTATAGCCACCGCAAAATATTACACAGTTTCTAAGTCAAAGCAAATATACAGTTGCCACATACATTTGCTCTGGATTTGTTTGTATATTGATTTCCCTGGGAGAAATTCTGAATATAACTCTTACAGCAGGAGAGTTATTTCTAAAATATATCTGTGTTACTTCAATAACATGGTATCTTTTATTAATACCTGTTTCCTAGTCCAGAATATTTTCACCTAATTGCAGTTCACATGATAGCAAATTAAGTAAAGGAGAATTTCTATAACAGCAGGCTTTGTGCTACTGTGTATGCCCATGTATAAGTCTAGAAATTTGAGTCATAAAATCGACTTCAGAAATTTGGGTCTATTTATCCTTGGGTCAGTATAACAACTATACTGTAACCTTTATTTAAAATGAGTCATCTCCTTATCTGGGGAGAGTGGTAAAAGGCAAGATCTTCCTCTTTACCAGGAGAACCTAAAAGAAGCATTATCACCTCCCTACATGATATTTCCCTGTCTATATGTCATAGCAAAATCTATGATTTTGGCTCCAAATTTTTCCCTTGACTAACACATGTGGTCAACTTATGCAAAAACATATGTGGTATGTCCTTGGTATTCATATTCCAGTGAATCAAATAATTACATATTTATGCAAATAGCAATAATCTTGATTTTATAATGTTGTATCTTGCCAGTGGCTTTAGCCGTACAAAGCACATAGCAGTTTCACATGTCAAGCCTATTTCATGCAATCCTTGAGCCTGTTTTCAAATATAGGCAGTCTCCAAGTAATGAACAAGGGAGGTTCTGTAGGTTTGTTCTTAAGTTGAATTCATTTATAAGTCAGAACAGATACATTTTTAAGTGTAACTCACTCTCATTCTCTCTCTCTCTCTCTCTCTCTCTCTCTCTCTCTCTCTCTCTCTCTGTGTATGTATATATATATATATATATATATATATATATACACACACACACACACACACACACACACACACACGTTATGCCCGGCCACACGTTGCTGTGGTGAAGTATGGTGGTATGGGAAATAAAGTATTGAGGAATTGGTGGTAGTTAAGGTAAAGGGTAAACGTTTTCCCCTGACATTAAGTCCAGTCATGTCTGACTCTGGGGGTTGGTGCTCATCTCCATTTCTAAGCCGAAGAGCCGGCGTTGTCCGTAGACTCCTCCAAGGTCATGTGGGATGACTGCATGGAGCGGTGTTACCTTCCCACCGGAGCAGTACCTATTGATGCACTCACATTTGCATGTTTTTGAACTTCTGGGTTGGCAGAAGCTGGGGCTAACAGTGGGGGCTCTCTTCGCTCCCCCAATTCAAACCTGCGGCCTTTCGGTCCAGAAGTTCAGCAGCTCAGCGCTTTAACACGCTGTGCCATCAGGGGATATTATTTCCTAAAGGTTGTGAATATACAATATTTCTGATTTTTTTTTTGTCAGTTGGAGGCAAGTATGAATGCTGCAATTAGGAAAAATGATCAGGATGTAATAGCCTTGCAGCTTTAAAGCCTGGCTGTTTCCTCCCTGGGTGAATTTTTTGTTGGGAGGTGTTAGCTGGCCCTGATTGTTTCCTGTCTGGAATTCCCTTGTTTTCAGAGTGGTGTTCTTTGCGGTATTTTATGTGCTTGTACTGTCTGTGGCCCTGAGAAAACAGAGGATTTGCCAGACTTTGATGATGGGAATACTTTGTTGGGAGGAGTTAGCTGGCCCTGATTGTTTCCTTTGTGGAATTCCCCTGTTTTCAGAGTGTTGTTCTTTATTTAGTGTTCTGATTTTAGAGATTGTATTGTTCTGTTTTATTATACCACATTAATTTTTATATATTCTGATTTTAGTGTTTTTGAATACTTGGAGCCAGATTGTATTCATTTTCACAGTTGACCACAACACAATAATAATAATAATAATAATAATAATAATAATAATAATAATAGTAATGATAGTAATAATAATGACTTTGGTAAAACACAGTGCTTCACTCCCTTCTCAGCTTCCTTTCTGGAAGAATCCTTTCTTGGGAGGTGTTAGCTGGCTCTGATTGTTTCCTTTGTGGAATTTCCAATTTCCCTGCTTTCACACTGTTGGTCTTTATGTACTGTCCTGGTTTTAGAGATTATATTGTTCTGCATTATTCTATCCCAGTAATTATTTCATATTAAAGTAGAATCTCACTTATCCAACATTCGCTTATACAGTGTTCTGGATTATCCAACGCAGTTTGCCTTTTTATAATCAATGTTTTTGTAGTCAGTGTTTTAAATTCATTGTGATATTTTAGTGGTAAATTTGTAAATACAGTACAGTAGAGTCTCACTTATCCAACATAAACGGGCCGGCAGAATGTTGGATAAGCAAATATGTTGGATAATAAGGAGGCATTAAGGAAAAGCCTATTAAACATCAAATTAGGTTATGATTTTACAAATGAAGCACCAAAACATCATGTTAGACTACAAATTTTGCAGAAAAAGTAGTTCAATACGCAGTAATGCTATGTAGTAATTACTGTATTTATGAATTTAGCACCAAAATATCACAATATATTGAAAACATTGACTACAAAAATGCGTTGGATAATCCAGAACGTTGGATAAGTGAGTGTTGGATAAGTGAGACTCTTCTGTAATTACTACATAACATTACTGCGCATGGAAATACTTTTTCTGTCAATTTTGTTGTATAATATGATGTTTTGGTGCTTAATTTGTATAATGATTACCTAATTTGATATTTAATCGGCTTTTCCTGAATCCCTTCTTATTATCCAACATATTCACTTATCCTGCCGGCCTGTTTATGTTGGATAAGTGAGACTCTACTGTATATTGATAATCTTATATTATCTGCTTAGAACTGGATTATATGAGGCCCCTTCTTCACAGCTGTATAAAATGCACATTGAAGTGGATTATATGGTAGTGTGGAAAGATAATCCAGTGCAAAGCAGATAATATAAGATTATAAATGGGTTATATAGCTGTGTGGAAGGGCCTTGAGTCTACAGTGCAAATTAGATAATCTGTGGAAGAGACCTAAGTGAAGCCTAAGTCTGCCTGTTCCCTAACTGAACCCTGGCTGTCCCTTGGCTGAGTTGGTTGCTAGGAGACCAAGTGGGCAGAGATTAGCCCTCTAAACTGGCAGCAATTGGATAAAAACAATTATTGTTCTCCCTCTAATTAGGACTTTATTTTTCTTTTCTTTTTGTTGTATCAACCTAGAGGCGTGGATGATAGGTTGTGTTGTCAAATTTCGAGGTTGGGGGGCCTGTAGTTTTGTTGTTTTGTGGGTCACCATGATGCCATCACTCATATATATATATATATATATATATATATATATATATACACACACACACACACACACACACACACACACACACACACACATATACAGTAGAGTCTCACTTATCCAACACTCGCTTATCCAACGTTCTGGATTATCCAACGTATTTTTGTAGTCAGTGTTTTCAATACATCATGATATTTTGGTGCTAAATTCATAAATACAGTAATTCCTACATAGCATTACTGCATACTGAACTACTTTTTCTGTCAAATGTGTTGTATAACATGATGTTTTGGTGCTAAATTTGTAAAATCTTAACTTAATTTGATGTTTAATAGGCTTTTCCTTAATGCCTCCTTGTTATCCAACATATTCGCTTATCCAACATTCTGCCGGCCCGTTTATGTTGGATAAGTGAGACTCTACTGTATATACACACACACACACACACACATACATACACACACATATACATGCACACACACATACACAAACACATAGTTATGGATAACATAGTGAATGGTTATCACCCATGTGGTGCTTGTTTTGTTGTCTGTGCCCCTGTCCAGAAGATTTTACCCCACTTTCTGTCCCTATGAGAGTTGGATTTTTCAAAATTTGACTTCTTGTGAAAACAAGGATTGGTGATAAAGCTTCAGTTGATATATCATTTTCCCCACGATAACTTTTTCAGGAGTGAATTTCACTTCCTAGGGGTAGATTTATCTCACTTCCTGTTGTCTCACCCTCATTCTTAACTATAAATAATTTGTAAGTCTTATGTTTGTAACTTAGGAACTGCCTGTATAAGGGAAAGACCACATATTAATTAAAGTGTATTTGGGCTAGAATGAAAAGACATGTTCCCCTTTCTATGCAATATAAATTTGAGCAAATACGTAGTTGTTACAGTGTGGTGTAATATTCTAGATCTTACAAAAAGTCTGGATAAAACCTATAAGATCACAACTATCTTGGAAGTAGAGAAAGAGAGCAATGGGGTGATTGGGCTGTGTGAAACCAAAAAGGCTTGTACAATATAATATCTACATTGTACACCTGATCTTTAAAAGGCAGGCAGACCTTAGGCTGTTCTCCTTCTCCTCCTCAGTTTCAGAATTACCAATGATGAGCGCTCTTGCCTTGATGGATCACTTGAAAACAATTTAACCTTTGTCAGAAACACCCTCCAAGAATTTGCTGAGGACAGCTCTTAATGGGGGTGGGCAGTGGGAAGCAAGCTGGGTGTCATGTGCATATTAATGAGTTCTCATTCTAAAAACGCAGAGGATTTCTTCCAGTGGCTTCATATGGATGTTAAATAACAACAGTGTCTAGAAATATCCCTGAAGGGCAGAGGAATAATCTTCTACCAACAGCTTTTGGCCATGGGCTGTCAAAATGATCCTAATATCTTCCAGGGTTCTGCATGGTTTAGTAGGTGATCTGCTTTTGCTTTATAAAACACTAAAACATAGCAAATCTTTTCCAAAAAGGGGGAAAATAGAAATGGAAAACCAGTAGTGAATTAGGCTTCTTCCTTTAAAAAAACACACACACCACAAACTGAATGTATTTTCTCTCTCATTAATAATAACCCTATCTGGCTAATAGGCTAATCTGACTAGGCTAATAGAGCAAGTCTCTCTGGCTGGCTAACGGGATTCTGCCTTGTGCTATAATTTGAAATGTGAGTGCTATAGAGAGTGCTCAAAAGCAATTGCCAAGTTTACAAATGGTCTTTGTTAAGAGATGTTTGCTTTATTTTTAAGCTATCCTTTTAGACATGGTAAAGGCAGGGAGGGGGGAGCTAAACTGGACTTTTTGTGAAACATCCCTTTCCCCCAATAAATTGGAAATCAGCATTGTGTTGCTGGATAGAAGAGACTGCCCAATAATGTAGGTCCAGTCCGGTGTCTGGAGAGCCTTATCAGGCCCACATGGCAGATAGAATTCCAAACCACCTCAGAGGTGGCAAGGAATCCCAAATGCCCAGCCATGCTGAACACTGTTCAGCACATCTGGGCAGCCACCCTAGGGAACCCCTACTCCTGTGTTGTGGTTGTGTCCAGCTGAGACACACCCCTACTTGGTCTTGGCTTACTAAGGAAGCTGGTGGGGATGACAGAAGACTGCCATCCCACATCTCCAGGCTGCCTGAACAGCAGTGGCAGTGAAGACAGTTGCAGCTGGTTCCAGTTAGGATCTGTCTCAGGATTTTGGCTTTCTGGGTTAAGCTGGATAGGCCCTGAGTTTAGCTGCCATGGGGCTGATCTATTGGTACACTGGCCTAAGTGGTCAGTATAGATGAACCTTTGTATGCGCAATGAGCCTTGTAAATATCTAATGGATATATACACATTTTACATTTTTTGCATGTGAGGGTGCTCTGCCCCTAATTTTCGTGAAAGTGGAGGGCCAACTATACTTGTAAGTGAATATGCTGTACATCTCATTGCAGAGCTGTCTTAAATTATTTTCTCTACTGCTGTTACTACTTAGCAAAGCCTGCATTTGGAATATTCCTTACTTCAGCTGAGGGGTTATGAGATACACACACACACACACACACACACACACACACACACACACACATATATATATATATATATATATATATATATATATATGGCATGACATTACAAAATACCATGTTTAAATGGACAGAGGAATTAAGAGTGTGGGGAGGAAGCATTACTAGCATTAACTTAAAACCTGTTCACATTTATCCCATCATATTCCAGGCCTACATTAGAATCAGAAGCATGGGCTTTTTTCTTCTCTTTTACCTTCCCTGGGTAGGAAGCCCAAAGGTAAGAACAGAAAGATACAAAAAGTCTGAGGTTCACAAATGCCACTTAGCCAATCGTAAAGAATTGCAGACCCTTTCCACCATGTCCCTGGATTATATATTATTTTTCACTTGTCTTATTATAGAATCATAGAGTTGGAAGAGACCTCATGGGCCATCCAGTCCAACCCCCTGCCAAGAAGCAGGAAAATCACATTCAAAGCACCCCCGACAGACGGCCATCCAGCCTCTGCTTAAAAGCCTACTAAGAAGGAGCCTCCAACACAGTCTGGGGCAGAGAGTTCCACTGCCGAGCAGCTCACACAATGAGAAAGTTCTTTCTAATGATCAGGTGGAATCTACTTTCCTGTAGTTTGAAGCCATTGTTCCACACATGTCTCCAGGGCAGCAGAAAACAAGCTTGCTCCCTCCTCCCTATGACTTCCCCTCACATATTTATATATGGCTATCATGTCTCCTTTCAGCCTTCTCTTCTGCAGGCTAAACATGCCCAACTCTTTAAGTCGCTCCTCATAAGGCTTGTTCTCCAGGCCCTTAATTGTTTTAGTTGCCCTCCTCTGGACACTTTCCAGCTTGTCAACATCTCCCTTAAATTGTGGTGCCCAGAATTGGACACAGTATTCCAGGTGTGGTCTGACTAAGGCGGAATAAAGGGGTAGCACAACTTCCCTTGATCTAGACACTATACTCCTATTTATGCACGCCAAAATCCCTTTGGCTTTTTTTGTCACTGCATCACATTGTAGGCTCATGTTTAACTTGTTGTACACGAGGACTCCAAGATCTTTTCATTCATCCTCTACAGCAGATATGTCAAATTTGTGATGCTCCAGATGTTTCAGAGTCCAACTCCCAGAAGCCCTGGACAGCATATCTGGTTGCAAGGAATTTGGGAGCTGAAGTCCAAAACACCTGGAGGGCCATATGTTTGACATTACTGCACTAGAGGCAAGGGGAAAAATGTTGACCTTCAAGAGCCTAAAGGTCAGTTATCAAGGTCTCTTAAAAGTCTAAAGATTGCCAAAACACCCAGCAAAATTGCCTTTTAAACTTTTAAAGGACACAGATATTTTGAGAATTTTCCACTCCTAAAGGAGTGTGGGGTCCCTGATAACCACATTAAGCCATTTGATTCACTTTCCAAATCTCCCTTACAGCATGGCCTGTCTGTACAGACACAAACTGTAGGACATCTGCTTCTCATTAGCTTCATCCCACTCTAATGGTAAGTTTTACCTTTTAAAAAAAATATGTGCAGCTCCCGCCCAGTATTATATATTTGCTGTGTTCCAGAATTTCTCTGTGCTGAAATACACCTCTATGTGTGGTAGCAATTTTTTAAAAGTCTGTTTCCAGATAGCTATGTGGATTGTCTGTGTTTGTATGTATACAAATTTTCTGTTCTGCAAGCAAGTACAAAAGTCAGCCGCCTTGCACAAAATAAATGAGCTTGTCAGGAAATGGGGTGGGCTTGGCATAAAAATGCAGGTTTTGTACCAACCAACACCCCAGTTTTTATGCTAAACATGTTTTTTTTAAACTGCTGTGATGTCTCATGGGCCATGTAGTCCCGTTCCTAGTACTATTGTGGCAGACGAAGAGGAAAACTTGGGTTTCCCACCGATTCAGCCAGAATCGGAGCCCCTGCACCTGCAGGATGTTTGCCCTCAAGAAGTCAGCCAAACAAGCCTTGGGCAGAATTCTCCCCTGTTCTCTCGTAAGGATAATTATAATAGAGATAGAGGTGCTAGGGAGGCGAATCGCCGAAGCGCCAGAATCGCTGCCAGACAATTAGCTGATTAAGCCTGTTTCCCTTGGGAAATCGTAAGGAGTCATGCATCTGGACACAGTTTGGGTTTCACTTCTTGTTCCCCAGGGAAAGTGTTCCTTGGCGGGAAAACAAGATCCTATATAGGTGTTTTACTGCAAGGAGATCCTTGCGGAGTCAATTCGTCAGCTTGAGGAGTGAGAACGTGTGTGGACTACGCTACTCCAGTTCCTTGTTTCCAGGACCAAGTTCCAAGCCTGCCTTGTTCTCTGGACCTTGCCACGGACCTTGTTCTAGTTCCAAGCCTGCCTTGTTCTCCGGACCTTGCCACGGACCTTGTTCTAGTTCCAAGCCTGCCTTGTTCCCCGGACCTCGCCACGGACCTTGTTCTTGCTTTTGTTGCCTTGTATCAAGTCTTGTTTGCCAAGAATCTAGTTTGTTTTCAGCCCTGTTGTCAAGCTTCAATGGACTAAAGGACCTTGTCATTTCCCCACACTTTGCTCGGCAGAGTGTGTGTTTCGGTTATTGGATTATAACTTTGGACCTTAATATCTCCTATTGGACATTATTTTCTTGGACTATATTTGACCTTTCCTGAAAGGTCTATTTCTGAACTTTATTCTTCACTTATTTTTATTGACTTTATATAATCCTTTAATAAAGATATTAGATAGATTCTGGTCTCTGCGCATGGTTATTGGTGCTCTGCAGCCTGGGTCCTGACAACTGCATAGATTTGTTTGTGCAAAATTAGTGAATTTTACACTACAAATGATTTTTTCACACAATATGTGGGTTTCTTGGTGTTTTTTCTTGTCATGCAGTAGGCCATTTTGTATCCATGGTGACAAGTCAATAATAAAAGAAGGGACTTTTACTAATATATTACTTGATGTGGAATCAGTTGTAGAAGCCATTTTATCTTGTACAGCCCAGCCCTGGAATATTGGTTTAACAGAAACACCTGGTTGTGACAACTCACAAAATGAACCAAAGTATACAAATTGCATACACAAAGACACAACCACTCAAAGCCTTGCCCAGTGCTTCCACCAGGCCAATACAACTTTTCTTCTTTATTGTGTTAAACAAAACATACCTTTTCCTCATTTCCATTCAGCAGTAGCTTCTATGGATACTAGATTCTGCTTTTACTTATTATTTCATCATTTGAATATTAGTTTTATTTGGTTGAAAATGAAAATGTATTAAGTTGTGATCTTTCCAAAGAGATCTGAATTGTTTTATTTTATTTTCATTTTCACATTTGGTTCACTGCCTGTTTATGGTTAAACCAAACAAATCATTTTCGATATTTTCTAAACTGTATTCTTGTGTTATCTGGAATCAAAAGTGGCAGAATGTTTCAACTTTACAAGATACAATAACATTACTATTCACCTATATTATTCATTGCATTATTTAATTTATCAGCTTGAAAAAAATGTTACTTTATATCTATTTTTAAATTAAAAAGCCAGACACTAACAATTCCTTCCCATATTTCTTCTCTTCTATGTCCTCAACGGATGTCCAATGTGGAAAATGGCCTTTATGATCAAAAACCATCTTTCTGTAAATTCAATAGGTAAGTAACTATATCACCATTGAACTGTTAATAATGGATTCATTTTGAAATTGCTATTACAGGAGTATATCAAATGCATAATATGCATGGGCATCTAATGGTAGTTTTGATGTGGATGTGATGCATTAATCCACAGACTTATGACTTGTCTATACCAGCCTGAAAACTTCATGTGTACCACAGGTCACTTGTGGATTTCCAGTCAATATCCATAAACTCACAGTACTCAACGCGAGGCAAACTGGGCTGAACCAATTTAGCTCTGTGTTAAGCAAAGTTGAGTTTTACCAAAACTCCATATAAGCCTTGAATTTCTGACGAAGTGTGGACAGCAGACCAACTTCAATAGCAAACTGATCTGCTGTCCAGAATTGCCAGAGCTGCTATCAACTTTACCTGGCTGAAATGTTCTCTTCAATTTCACCTGAAACCCCAAGGCCCAATGTAATATAGTAGAATACCAGTGTAATACAAATGAGAAAGTTTCCATATTTGTCCTCTTAAATACTTTTACACCGTAATTCTATACATATATCATCTGAAGTAAATCTAGTTGTTTGCAGCCAATAAAATATGGAATTGACTTCTGAAAGACAGAAGACACAGTAGCTGAATGTTCATATTTCAATTATATTAGACTTTGTTTGTCAACTAAAAACTGCCTCATGCACACATGACATCTTGACTTTCATTTGAAGGATGCCTGTTGATGTTGCAATGAACATGCAAGTCTGATTCACATTTGTATGATTAACTGTGGAATCATCTTCACTAAAACTTAATTTTAATAATGGAGTCTTAAGGTTCTGCATATATTTATAAGTATACCTTGAATTTCATACATATTTCAATTCAGAGTTGCTTTGGTAACCAATATTTTTATAGTACATAAGGAAAATTCCCTCCAACCATAATCTCTGAGTTAGTTATGTGTTTGATCATTGTGCTATTAATGCAGTTGCTTTGAAAATGGAATCCTTGACATTTCCATATACCACAATTATCTGTTTTCTTTTCAAGCTATTTCTTTATTATTTATTTTTATTTATTGCTTTATATAAGTGTTTCAAAGTTGCCTTTTAGGGGAAAGCCTTAATATGTATTTTGTTTCTTTTTTGCTACTTCCCCATTTCCACACTCTTCTATTATCCCTTGTTGTTTTCTTATATTTCGTTTTTTTTAAAAAAATCTTTCTTGTTCTTACTTAGTTGCTTATATTAGCAGCATACTGTGCTTGCTCCCTTTCTCTGCACACTTGTTTCCCCAAAAGAGGTTAATTGTTTTCCTATCTGTATTATTATTTGCTTTAAAAAATAAAATAAAACCATTATATGTTTTAATGTGAAAAGAATGTAGACCTAGCATCTGGGGAATGGAAGAATATGCATAATGAATGAAACACATCAGAAGTAAGCCTAAAATGTATTAATTGAATCTGTTCTCATTATATTTATTTGATATGATGTTGAGCTTTTTCCTGAAAGAAATGTGCCAAAGCTGACCTCAGCCTCTTGGGAGATAAACCTTTAGTTTTCTGCTCTGCTGGTTGTTCAGTTGCACTGATTCAGTCTTTAGGGTTAAATTGAGCAGCTACGTAATGGGAGAGAACGTTTTATCATTAAAAAAATGACATTTGTGCAGCATGTAAAGGGGAAAAAGAAATAGGATGCCTTCAAAATTTAATTAATAAACTTGTGTTACATTTAATAGTTTCAGAGAACAGTCCTATATCTGTGGGCATCTTTTATGTGCATACTTTGTTCATCAGCCGGTGCAAGCTATTTATTATAATGTTTAAAAGAAAACAGCCATTGGCAATTCATTGTAACACACAATTGATAGGAATAACCAGCACACAAAGTAGAATTTAGGTATAGTTAGTTGTGCTTTATAGAAAGTCCTCTTCAATACAGTAGCACAAAGACAGTAATACTATGGTTTAATAAGCCAAAAATAAATGAATCCACATATAAGCATTGTGTTTCATTATGAGAGAAAACTAAGAATCTCCAGCTCACAATTTTAAAACAATATGATATGAAGGTTCCCTTCCAGATGGCTTTAGTTAGCATATCCAGTGAGGAGAAATGCTGGGAGTTGTAGTTGAACAATATCTGGAGAGCCATATGATCCCCATGTCTGACTTGGAGCTCTTCTCCTCCGACCTCTAATGTGGGTCCTATCCAGCATGATGGATGCTAGATCAGGCCCAGCTGGAGTTCTCACTGGGACTCCATTAGCTGCCTTAGAGGTAAGAGGAGGCCCCTACAGACCAAAAGGGCCAAACACAGTTTGCCGCTGTGAACATATAGTTAAATAAATAAAAGCTGGCTCTATGTTAATGCTATATCACATTTGGAAAATATGTCTATTGGCTATTTTATATTTATGCCTGTGTGCTGATGTACATATTCTAATATATTTACCTTAATCAGTGAAAAACATGCAGAAGCGGTTTGTCCTTTTTTACTGTTGTCTACAACTTTATGAGAAGGGATAGAAAATAAATGATTGTTTCCTGAAATATTGTGACAGCAAACTCTCAAGAAAGGATGTAGAAATGGGCTACTACTGTTAAGTATTACTTTACTGTGCTAGGCTATTGGGAAATAAAACACCTGTCTATGTATATGATATGTACAGACAGGTAAAAAGAGAGGGGAAGTAAAAGGAAGCCCACTGCACACATTAAGATATGGTACTGTTATTCAGTGCTTTTTTTTATGAAAATCTGACACGGTTGTAATATTGTCAACAACAGCAGGTATCACTAGGGAGTGAACAGCTGGATGCATTATAAGGTTTTATGTTGTACATAAGGACACCATGTTTTCCATTGTCAGGCTGTAAAGGAAAATGAAAGCCCTGGGTATCATTAAAGTCTTGAAAGCTCGGGATGTGTCAGTTCTTTTCCCTCAACACCTAGACTGAAAGCCTACTGTAAGGTCACTTAGAAAACAAAAGCTGGCATTCTTGTGTAGTTTTGTTGATAACAATTAATTTCTTGGTAGTTTTTCATTCAAGTTGTTCTCAGAAACATTGGCCTAGTTGCTACTACAATAATAGTCTGTTTATTAATTCATTTCTTTCTTTGTTGCAACTCAGAATTCATTACAAATTGAATTTTATTTGCCCTCTATATTTGCTTCTCACTTGGGGGGGGGGGGGCATGGGAAAAATTACAGCGAGTTTGTTAGCTCACCTTTGATGGACAGTAGAACTCAAGATGTTATACATTTCTATTTAGGTCAACAGTTGAATTTGCCAGGCCATATGACCTGTTCGGGGTGATGTGGTTGGGAAATATGTTTTGGCCCCATTTCATATACAGGTTGCTTCTGGGTTGTCATCTGCCCTTTAACACTAGCTGGGAATACTGCATTGTAGCTTCCACATAATATTTTGTCCTTAAAGCAAGCCAAAGTTGTAAAATCTGGCCTGAATTATTATTTATTTTGCATTTTTGAAAAGAAAGACCACTGGATGGTCTTCTTTACCCATGATTAAAGCATGAAAGCCTCTTTTAAGAAATCCATCTTAATTTTCAATCATATTGTAATGGCCTTACATTTCAGAACAGCAAACAATAGCTAACATATTTCAGAAACTGAAATAAACACAGCATATATAAATCCCAATCTTGGGAATCACTTACTGTATTGCATTTTTCAATTTTGAAGCAGCACTTACACCTCTGCTCCCCAAAATGTTTGGAACAGTTCTGCATAAAGTTACCACAAAATAGTTTAGAGCCAACACGTTTCTTCTTCTACGCATAGTTGTATAATGCATGAATAAACCTAAAAACGAAATATGAACCCATTTCCCTATACCTAATAGTAGGTATTGAATAATGAATGGGAATGCATATTCATATAGATTTAAAGTTTCTCTGTTCCTCTGAAAAGTTTTCAATAAGAGAAAATGGCTTGTATATAGCTCTGTGTATGGGTACCACATAGCAGAAGAATGGGAGTATGATATTTTAGATGCAGTAATAAACTGGTTTGGGCTAATATGTAATAACTGCAATCTTGGCACCTTTCTAAAATGAGCAATAAAAAAAGACATTCAACATGAAAAATTAACAGTGTTATGGAGATGTTGGAAGAGATTTTCTGTGTCTTACGGAAGGATTATGAAAGTGATGAAGGATTTGAGTCTTTGTGAGCGGGAGATCATAATTTTCTCTAGTTCTGTAGGACACACTATGCTTAGCAATGAACGTGCGTGTAATAAAATCTGAGGTTGAAATATTACCACTAGCATCCAGAACTTTATTCCATTTATGTTCTCAAAGAAGTGTACTTCATTAACTCCTTCAGGTATCAAAGCTATGCTATAGTGTTTTAATACAGCATGTATACAAATAATTAAAAATCGACAAATCAAAAAGCCTAGAAATCTCTGTAGCAACACATACACTAAATTATCTAGTCTATTCCACCGTTAAGCTTTAGTCTCAGGTCATATACTAGTCACAGAAACCAGAAGAATTTGTGTCTGTATAGGAATAAAAAGCTTGGGTCAATTTTATTCTTCAGTATACAACTAAATCCTCTGTAAATCCCATATTTACTGTACTGTGCATTCCTGGCCATCTCAAGAGCCATCTATGCTGCAAAATTAATGCAGTTTGACACCACTTTAACTCTTAAGGCTCAGTGTTCTGGAATCATGCGAGTTATAGTTGTACAAGATTCGTAGCCTTCTCTGCCTAGAAGTGCTGGAACCTCACCCAACAATTATTACCAGGATTCTTGAGCCATGGCTATTAAAGTGATTTCAAACTGTGTTAATTCTACAAATTAGATATATATATACCCTCAGAATCCAGAACTTCGATGCTCAAGCCCCATCTATAACTCAGTTTCTGAATCCAGATTATCTGCTTTGAGCTAGATCAGGCATGGGCAAACTTCGGCCCTCTAGATGTTTTGGACTACCGGCTGTTAGGAATTGTGGGAGTTATAGTCCAAAACACCTGGAAGGATGAAGTTTGCCATGCCTGAGCTAGATTATATGGGAGTGTAGATCGGGCCTTGGGGTTCAATCTAGAAGTGTATTCAAACTATGGGTTCATGTCTACAGGCATAGTGCAATCCATCCTGAATGAACTCAATCCCTATACTTCTGTCTTGTATTGATTAAGCATCAATATATTTACTCTCCTCTAATCCATGACTGAAGACAGATAACAGTTTAGAACCAAACTGCTTCTCTGCAGCCAGAAAGGATAGTCATCAGCAGTTTCACATATATGTCGACTAGCATAATGGACAAAAAGAAACCTTGAAGGATACCAAAGGAGTAAAGAAGGAATCCCTTGCTACCATCTTCTGGGCTTGCGTCTCTATGAAAGTATGGGGCCACAATAAAACTATGCTTCCAACCCGTTTTATCAGTCCCTTGGTAAAAAATATGGTTAATAGTATCAAGAAATTCTGGAAAGTCTAGTGGACCGAACTGGGACACACATTCTTGCCCAGTTACCTGGCTTAGATTCTTTTATGCTTTTGAACTCTTCCATGTTACATTTTATTTGGAATACAATTTTCTCCTGCCGTCGTCGTTATTGTTATTGTTGCTGGTGTCGTTTTATGATGTCTGCCAAATTTTGGTATCAGGAAGCATTACCGTATTTACTCAAGCATAAGCTGATTTTTCAGCCCATTTTAGGGCCGTTCTTTCTCTTCCCCCCTCTTGTGCATTTTCCATTCTCTTCCCCCTCTTGCGTTCATCTTCCTTTCTCTCCCCTTTCTTGCACCTTCCTTTCTCTTTCCACCCTCTTGTTCATGAGAGGGGAAGGAAGGAAGGAAAATGGAGGGAGAGAAGGAGTGAGAAAAAGGAGGAAAGGAGGTGTGAGGGAAGTCAGGGGAAAAGGAAAGATGGGAAAGAAAGGAAACGAAAGAGAAGGAAAGAAAGGAAAAAAAGGAGGAGGAAAAAGAACAGCTGGCTTGCTGTGACTTCCTCTCCCCAGTCCTTCCCACTTCCTTTTTTCCCCACCTGTTGTTGTTTTTGTTTTTGTTACAATTATTATTTCACTCTATGTATTATTGTTATTATTACATTTATTATTTTACTATTTTATTATTATTGTTACATTTATTATTTTACTCTATTATTATTGTTATTATTACATTTATTTTAATTTGTTGTTGTTGTTATTATTATTATTATTATTATTATTATTATTATTATTATTATTATACTTTAGCATTATTGTTAATATTACATTTATTTTTTTTACTCTATTTATTATTATTGGAAGGACACCTAAGCACATATACATTGAAGGAGGTTAGAATAATGATTTAATCAGAGTTGGAAAGCCTTATCTTAAATTACAGTTTATGTAAATATTCAAAAATATTCAACCTACCAATGCCTCAATCAATGTAATTTTATTGGTATCTATTTTTATTTTTATTTTTGAAATTTACCAGTAGCTGCTGCATTTCCCACCCTTGGCTTATACTCAAGTCAAGAAGTTTTTCCAGTTTTGTGTGTGTGTGTGTGTGTGTGTGTGTGTGTGTGAAAATTAGCTGTCTTGGCTTATATTTGGGTTGACTTATACTCAAGTATATATGGTGCTTTTTAATCAATTAATCAATATAAATTTTGTAGACACTTTACATTTTCACAATAATTTTTCATAGCTGCCTTTCATATGATGATCAATGGTGAATATTTCTCCAAACAGCAACTTTAGAAGAAAAAAATGCAAACAAGCACTGGGAACTTCATGTCAAGTGAATTATTTCTTTCTGGTACAGCATCCCCAGGAGAAAAGAGGTAGCTCAGAAACATATATTTTGATTGCGTGTGCTGAAAAAATTATAGCTCCCAGCAGCCCCTCACTTCAGGGAGAAAATTCTCAGCATGGGAGGGAAAGGTCATGTAACCCACCCAGAGGCTGGCTTTGTTCCACCAATAGTGTTGACAAAGTTAGGGGAGGGGGCATGGAGAGCCTCTGTGACATAAAAGACAGCAAGAAGACATAAAATATCCTCATATGTTACATATATTACAGTCAGATTCTCGCTATGTATTTATACATTGTAAATACATCAGAAGATGAGTGTTGCCTTTCTGTATTATGTAGAGTGCAAAATATATGATATATAGATCTGATAATGTAAAAAGGATTCAGGACAAAAGCACTGAGAATGGCATGTTCATAAATGCAACAGAACTGTAAAGGATGATAAAAAAAGCCCATAAACATGATGTAGCAAATGTAGAGTGTGTAGAAACACATTATTGTTGTTAAGGATTGGTGAACTTGTGCTGAACTGTGGACTGAATGTCAAGATATGCTAAGATCTCTTACACTGGTTTGGTTGCAAAAGTGATCTTGTAATAGAAAAAAAAATCATAGCAGGTGAATTCAGATGTCGATATAGAAAACAAGGGAACATACCAGCATTTTGTAGCCCAAATGTAGGATGCAATGCAACTAATTAGCAACCATGTTTGCCTACCCCTCTAATTTCAAGAAGTCCAAGTGCTGACACTGGCTGTCAAATTTCTTTTTAGTCAATCCCAGCCTTGTCTCTGTGGAAGCCAGCAGGCATATTTCTTTACAAAGGCTCAAAACCAGATGATGAGCCACCCCCCATGCAGACATGAAAAAGGATGGTGCAGGGCATCTAAACAAAAAAGCAAGGAAAGAAATAATAAGGGAGGAAAAGACAGGTTCTGTCTGGGTTGGTATGCTCCATTTACCAATCAGGTACTTTTGAGAATATCAGGATCTGATACCGTCAATCCAGTTGGCTTACATGCTGGTAAATCAAAATCAGTCTTTCTTTTCCAAACTGATGCCCTGCAGACATTTTAGAGTTCATCTCATATGATTCCTCTCTGAGGAATAGCCTATGGTCAAATTGCTGATAGCCTATGGTCAAATTGGCTAGACTTGTCAGCCCTTGTTGTGGGCGAATGCTGACTTAAGTTAATTGGACAGTTCTGACCTCATCATATGGGGCAAATGCCGATCTAGCCCCGGTCACCCATGGAGCAAGCTGGCCATCAGATGACATCGTGCTGGCTCCATGAGTGAAGTTGGGTGGAATCAGCCTGCCACCGCTGCAGCAACATGGGAGGCTTCCCGTGTTGCCATTGACTTTAATGGGGGGGGGGAGCCATGTGTTCTACGCTTCTCCCCAAGGGCTGCCGGAGGAGCCTGGCAATGCAGGACGTGGGGGCGGTGGCTTCCCCACACCCCGCAACAAAGCAGAACAACATGGGATACTTTCAGCGGCCATGTAATGAAGTCATAATTAGGTTGCAGCTGCTTTTGTCAATATTGATAAATAGTCTTGTGACAAGGAGGCCTCCCAATTTCAAATAGAAAAAGCAATTACAGTAGAGTCTCGCTTATCCAACATAAACAGGTCGACAGAACGTTGGATAAGTGAAAATGTTGGATAATAAGGAGGGATTAAGGAAAAGCCTATTAAACATCAAATTACGTTTAATTTTACAAATTAAACACCAAAACATCATGTTTTACAACAGATAGACAGAAAAAGCAGTTCAATACACAGTAACTTTATGTAGTAATTACTGTATTTATGAATTTAGCACCAAAACATCGCAATGTATTGAAAACATTGGCTACAAAAACATTGACTACTAAAAGGCAAACTGCGTTGGATAATATAAAATGTTGGATAAGCAAAGGTTGGATAAGCGAGAATCTACTGTAGTTGCAAAGTCTTCAAGTTATGCATTGATAATACCTGTTTGATGGAAATGGAATTTCTACTTGTATCAAATATGCTTTGAAAAATATATGGACAAATGCATGTACAAAACATTTTTGTGAACAACTAATTTTCTTTGGATAGTGTATCAAATTTAACAATCGTGGCAAGAAATATGGGAGTAATAAATGTGTAGCATGCTTCTTGGCAAGATACTGTTTTTGTGCCAGACCTGATTCATCATACTAAAACAAGCAGTTGTATTGACTTTGTTATACTGGAGGCACTTGGTGATTGTGTATGTTGTGTGTATATGTCTGGAACAGAAAAGGATCTTAAAATGTTTTACTCTAAACCTTTTGATGTCCAATTGAAATCCCTCTGGGTAAAGCTAAGCTGAAATGCCCTTCTACTTAGTTTACTTTTTTCAGGTTGCAATGTTAATGGGATACTTTGGCACTTTGGGGGGGGGGGTGGACATTTGGACCACATTTACTGTTAGCAAATCCTTCATCCTTTTTTTTTTCTTTTCCTGTTGTCGATTCTTTACTCTGATTGTGTTTTGAATTCAATTCAGAGTG
This sequence comes from Anolis carolinensis, assembly GCF_035594765.1. NCBI lineage: Eukaryota > Metazoa > Chordata > Lepidosauria > Squamata > Anolidae > Anolis > Anolis carolinensis. The sequence continues at coordinate 63,894,713 of NC_085843.1, read as the reverse complement.
ATGTCAACAGTAGGAAGCTTCATTTTCTGATGGGAGTGAGTCAGGTTCATAGTAAACTGTTAAAATACACAGGCCACACAGACAGCTGCATCGGTTGGGATATTGAATAAATCAGCATGATAGGGGTAACATCTGTAGTCAGGATTATATATTTTGATGAGCAATCTCGCCCTCTCTTACACCTCAGTTCAATCCACAGATGTTCAATTCTCTTTAAAAACATTTTAAAAGAAATATAATTCCTTTTAGTGTTTCTCTCTCTTAAACTGTCCCACATTTTTATACTACATTCGTGATTTAATTGCCACTGATTTCACTTGATATCACCATTATATAAAACACAGTGAAGATTTATTGTTTTATTGGGGAAAGAATGAAGTAAAAAAAAATCTGGCCATCCTTTTTGGTTGCATAAGTATCCATCCCTTTATTCAATACATAGTAAAATACTTTGGTCACAATTATAGCTGCATGTCCTCATTGATATGTATCCTACCATATTTGCACGTCTAGTTCCTGCCCATTCTTCTTGGGAAAGACCCTCTGCTCAATCAGTCTAAATAGGAACCACTGTTGAACACAACTGGATTGAGATCTGGCCTTTGGGTCATTCTGAAACATCCAGGGTTTTGTTTCTTAACCACTCACGTGCTACTTTGACTGTGTGTTTATGACACACAGGACTTCTCCAGAATTCCCATATAATTGGCTCTATTCATCTTGTCCTCAGTCTTTTCTAGTCTTCTAGTCATTGCTGAGGAAGTGTACCTTCTTCTTCATGGTCTCTGTGAAAATCGCACTTATGGTAGTTGACTGCACCTGTGCAGAAGTCTCAGAATCTTCTAGAAAACTCTTTGGCTCTTTAAGACTATAGCCCCGTCCACCCTCCCCAAAGGTACATAGCTAGAGGAAGGGGCTGTAGCCTCAGTTCCTTCACTGCCTATAGCATCCAAAGGACCAAGGCATGACAGAAAGTGGGGAGGATGGGTGGGGATGTGCAAATTTTACAGATGACAACTCAAATAAACATGGTTACAACCATTCCTTCTTCGTGGTCTCTGTGAAAAATAGCACATATGGTAGACATGTGGTAGACTAGCATGCTACTGACTTTGGATGGTGGGTGTCATGCCACTGATGACAGTAGAACAGCTCTCCCAAAAGTCGAGCCCCTCCTGGAGATTACATCCATGTTGTAATGGGTGATAAATGTTAGAAGGGTGGACCATATGGTCACCCTGCAGATATCTTGATGAGGAACACCTTGTAGAAAGGTTTTCTGAATTTCACAGATGACCACTCGAAGAAACACCGTTACAGTTAAGCAACCATTCCATCCCTTCCTGCAGAATAATGAAACACAATTTTTCATCATAATGTGGCTCATTTACCAGGAGAATGAACATTGTTATTTCACAGGGCCCAAAAGTTCAGTTTTGGTCTCATCGGAGCCACTTTCTAAAGGCTTCCTTTTGTCTCCCACATAGCTTTTTAATAACGCTAAATGGGCTTTGCCATGCATTTGTTTCAACAATAGCTTTGTTATCATTCTTCCATGAAAGCCCAGATTTTTGGAGCTTCTTTTGCATGATTTCTCCAATCTCAGCTGCGGATCCCTCAAACCAAGAGGCCAAGTTATCCTGGGCCTCTTGGTTGTTTCTCTGAGGCTTAGTGAACCATATTCTTTCAATTTTGTAACAAGAAATTTAACAGTGCTCCGTAGGATACTCATGGTTCCCATCTGGTTCAGTACAAAAGGGGAATACTTAAATGACTTGCATCACAAACTGGGAGAGAAGCACTGCAGAAAACCTATAAAATATAAGGCAATGTAACTGCATAATGAAAAGCTAAAAGAGGTGGGGAAAGTATGTGGATTGGAAACTCAAAGTGCTAACAGAAATAGTAGCACTTTGTTTTCTTGAACTATATTCAGACTTAAAAGCTATGTTAGGCTAAAGTGTGTTTTTATCAGAACAGTGGGTGTTACAAAGATTATTTTAACAGCAAGTTTGTACAAAGATGAAGGTATTTATTTCCCTCTGCTGATTAGCAAAGTCCCAAATGGCAAGCATGATAAACCTAGTCTTTTGATACCCCCTTTTCCTCCAATTCAAAGCCTTTTGAGATCATAAAGTATTTTTCTCCAAACAGAAACTAGAATTTTATTCTGACTTCTTCACAGAAGAGCGATATGCTTTTGGCTCTGTCTTTCTCTGTCTCTCATTCTGTTCCATGATATCTACAAAATAAGTATTCTGGGATGTCCTCTCAGACCATAAAATCACTATCAAATTACTCTTCTCTTTCTAAATTTCCTACATAGATCTTCTAAGGTATATTGCAAATCTGATTTTAGCTGAACCTTTTGGTGATAAGCTTTTAAATAGTGACTTTTACACTCCCTGCATACATTCCATTTCTTATTGTGACTATTTGTGTATCTTCTGACATTTGTACCACATCCCTGAAAATGCTATACAATGAGGAAAATGATATATAGTCTTCATAATCTCAAGTCTGTTTACTTGAGAAAAAAGAGTTGTTAAGCAAACCATTATGGCACATTGGGTGTCATATGTTAATCAATTAAGTACACATAGATTAATCTCTAACCTGGCTCTAAATATCTTTTCAAACCATAGTTTCATGCTCAGGAAGAAATGGCTATTAATTGGTAATTTAGTGGTTACAAAATAATACTACAATGTCTGTTGGAAACACTTCAAAACTGTGTCAATATACTTTGACAAAAATCTGATTTCATCGATAAACTTCAGTGGACACACAAGTGTGCAAGCCAAGTCAGTCTTTCTTGCCCATTGTGCTTCCTACATATGTTTTCAAAAGTTTAAGAAATGAAAATGACCTTTCATTTGTAACTGTTGACACTGGCAATGTTACAGAAATCTGAAGAAGCTTTTTCACATATGGAAAAATCATTCTATCACAGACAAGATAGGTTTCCAGTGCATTTAATGGTTTTACTGCAGGTGTAACCCTTTTCTATTTTCTACACCACAGGTCAAACTCTTCCTTCAGTGTGTCAGTATCTGGAAGGCATTCATAGTAAAGTTCTGTGCACTTGTTCAAATTGGATTTAAAACTGTCACAATTAATAGGAACACTTGCAGTTCCTGAACTACTTCCATGTGCTTTCTAAACCTTTCTTGAATCTGGCTGCAGAAAAGGTCCATAAATGGGATGTACACACTTAGCTTATAATATTCCATTAGTGTTGGTGAAGTTGCCTGGATGTTGCGTTTACAAGTTTGCCTTGAACACATGCGAGGAATCCTACCTTCTCCGCCCATAGGCCCCACTACTGATCTTGCTGTGTCAAAGATCGCCAGAAATTCTTATACAGATTCTGTGTGCATCTCTCTGTCTTTTTCTAAGAGACTGTCGACATGTTGCAGACTACAAAAAATGTCCATCTCTACTCTTTGTAATGTTTTGCTAAGCTGAAGGGATGATGACAGATGCTTTCTTAAGATGTGTATGGTTATTACAAATTCAGCATTCAGAACAGCTAAAAGATGGTGTCCAGCTTGGAAAGAAGTCTCATTAGTACTCATGTGCGATTGATTAAAAAAAAGGTTTCAAAAGACATTACAAAATTAGGGGGCGCTGGCATTTTGTTTCTAAAGCGTTTCATTACTATAATGAGAGTAACAAATTTTTGTCACTTTTTCATTATAGTAATTGTGCATAATTACTATAATTGGAGAAACTTCAGGAACTCCTTTCTCCCTCATTTTTCAGCTATTAAGGGGAAACTTGCTAAAGTGGTAGAACATAATTACCACTGTTAGCCCATCAAGTTTCAGAAGATTTCTGTTATCCATGAATTTTCAGGAAATTATCAGTTTTTTATAAACAACAAGAGTTATCTCCTTGAATTTTCTATACAATGACACAAGATAACAGGGAATCATTCACCACAACTTAGAAATATACATCTACTGATTTTAGGGATTTTTTAAAAAAAGTTTTAACAAAAATATTTTTTAAATATCCACAACAGCTATCTCATTGAATATATCTCATATATTAACCAATCAAAACCAATATTGACCAATTCTGTATTTTCATTGAATCCTAGAGTTGGAGGGGACCCCCAAGGGCCATCTAATCCAACTCCCTTCTTCCAGAAGGGTACCTTCAAAACTCTCCTGTCATATAGCCATCCAGCCTGTAAACTAATTAATATGCTTCTCCCATTGCCTTGGAAGGGAACCCCAAGGGCCATCCATCTAGGGATTTCTTCCCAGCCCTGCACTGATTTACTTACTTATATTGAAATATCAGTCAGTCGTCCTCTTTGCAGATTCAGCAATTTATTGTAACTCTGCTGGCTGCTGCTACCAAGGGACAAATCTCTCCCCTCTCCTAATTGGGACTTTCTGATACAAGCTGAAACTACATTTCCAAAAGTTCTGTGCTGTCTTTCGCAGCAAATAAGGCTCCCTGCTCTCCCTCTCCTAATAGCAAGAGGCCATTGATTTAAAGAGTAAAGGCAGCCTTTTTGGGGCTTTATTTTGCTTGCTTGTGCTGCAATTTTGACTTCGGGAGGCTTCCAAGATTTACAGAATACAAAAAAAAAGTATTGGGTAAGTTTTGATTTGTAAGTTTTTGGCACAGGCCAGGCCTATATGTCGGTTATCACCTCATAAGTATGAATTTTAAAAAATTGATATAACTTAACAATAACTAATGAAAAATGAACACCTCTAGTACCTAGTTATTCAAAAACACTTGATTTTAGGAGAAATTAAAGTATAAACTTCTAAAGCAAGAACAAATTATCATAGTTGTTATATACCTGGAAATACCTTAATTTTATATTTAAAGGACACTCTAAAATGGTCTGGCATTGTAAACACGAGGATAGCTACCGTCCTTATTGCTCAAATCAGTTCTCCAAGTGCTTCAAAACACTTGCAAGCACTTACCACAATTGCTGGGACTTGTATCCTCCTGACCCATGTATGGCCCATTTATCTATGCCCCACTTTTTAATGGAGGAATTGTATCATCCTATAAATTCAAAATCTCATAGGAATCAGGGCATCACAATTAAATACTCTTGCAAGTTCACAAACACTGACCCTTTAAACATGTAAGATAATAATCAAAAGGGAAATAGGCATTTGCATTTACTAGCCTTTCCCTGTTTAGTGTATTCTGACAGCAAGAAGGCTAGTGCTCACTGCCAAACCCTCACGGGGTGATGAAAATGGATTATTTCAATTAATAAAAAGGGAAATATGCATTTTGCAATTAGAAACCATTCTCTGGTTTGTGTATTTTATAAGGCAGAGGGCTATTTCTCATTGCCAAATCAACTCAGGCTACAGGTTGCTGCCATTCATTCATATTGATCTCATGTTTGCAAAAGAACAAAGGAAAGTTTAGAAACACTGTGGAAATGCCTAATCAAATTCCTATAGATGCTTGAAATTAGCTCTGATAATGTACAGTACCCTTTTTTTAATGAATAGGTAAAAGAGGACAGCTATGGTTTGTCTTTCCATTTTGATCACCAGAAGTAAAATGACTAGCACTATGGCCATGGAGAAGTGAAGCTATTCAAAATGATGCAGTTCAAAGTGATGTATCCAACAATCACACAGTGACATGTCTCCATACCCAAACTTATTGCTGAAGTACTTTTGGATTTACTACACACCTGAAAATACAACCTACAAACTATCTACAGACCCACGAAGAAAATCCAACAAATGCTACGGTCAGCGAAGGACAAGAGGGATCCTCTCTCTTCTGCAGGAGTCTACCGGATACCATGCAGCTGTGGACAAGTCTACATAGGGACCACCAAACGCAGCGCCCAAACAAGAGTCAAAGAACATGAAAGGCACTGCAGACTAATTCAACCAGAGAAATCAGCCATAGCAGAGCATTTGATGAACCAGCCTGGACACAGAATACTATTTGAGAACACAAAAATGCTGGACCATTCTAACAACTATCATGTCAGACTACACAGAGAAGCCATTGAAATCCACAAGCATGTGGACAACTTCAACAGAAAGGAAGAAACCATGAAAATGAACAAAATCTGGCTACCAGTATTACAAAACTCAAAAATCAGAACAGTAAATAAAAAGCAATACTCTGAAAACAGAGGATTTCCAGACATGAATCAACCAAGGGCAGTTAACGACTCTAAACAAAGGATGCCCCAGAGGCAGGAAGAAGACAGCAGATAAGCTTTTCAATGCTAATTAAAGTGATTAACTACACAACATTCATACTGACCTCTCTCACCCTAGACTTTCCACAGATATATATTAACCTCTTTGCTTAGTTTTCTCCATACCTCACAACCTCTGAGGATGCCTGCCATAGATGTGGGCGAAACGTCAGGAGAGAATGCTTCTGGAACATGGCCACACAGCCCGAAAGACATACAACAACCCTGTGATCCCGGCCATGAAAGCCTTCGACAACACACCTGAAAATAGTTTGAACATATATTCAGTGTGCTGTCAGCTGCCTAAAAACAGGAGTTCTCTGTTTTGTTTTTGGTTTTTTTGAAAAGCACTGGTTATAGATGAATTGCAGACTGTTTGGAATGAATATAAAATGATAGCATGTGGTGGTAAGCAATTCCATTCATGACTGGGGAGGCAGTAGTTCATGTTATGAGCTTTGTGTGATAATGTCATTAGATGGATTGTAAATTGAAGTGCCTTTGCATTTTCTTGTGTTTTGGAATATTCTGAGTTGTTTTGTGAGGTCAGTGCATTTTAACCATTGTTTAACATTGTCTATTTATTTATTTACACTCTGTTACAATGGTAGGAGAAAGAAAATCCACCTAATGGCTCTGCTGCCAAATGCTTGAATTTGAGTCTGGAGGACACCAATCCAATTGTCTGACATTTTCCTAGTTTAGTTGTCGGTTCACAACACTACATTAGCTTTAATCTGATTCATGAATAAACTACAGATAGCCATGTGAATTGTATTTTCTGAAGAGGCAGTAGAACTATGTATTTGGATATTGCTATTTATTTTCTGCATACCAACTAGCAGTTTTAAAGGAAAAGCTCATCATTAACTAAATGTACACTATTTCTTACATATACTGAATGTGTTGAGTAGATAGCCCTGCACAAAATGTGGTACTACTATGTGAACTTCAATACAATTGTCAAGGTTAAAAAACATATTGTCCCACAACACACCACTAGCAATATGTTATAGGCTTACTTCATAGTTACAGTGGCTTCTTAAACTTTAATTTTCTTCTGGTGACTAGAGAATTGCTGGCAAAGAGAGCTATAAAGGAAGCTATTTCAGCAGAAATGCTACCAGCTATGGTCCATGATCCACAGTGGAGTTTTGTAAAAATAAATGAGAGGGAGAGAACAATGGAAACTGCAAGAACTCTGCCTAAAATTGATGTTTGTTTTGCTTTGTCTTCCTCATTGGTAAACTGTGGATGCTACAAATCATTTGGATATAGCCAGATTCATCTGCTGAGTTTGCATGCTTGTTCTATATCAGTGTGTAAGTAACATGCCCATGATTGCATTCTATAGCAGTGCTTCAGGTGGTGGTGGTGGTTTAAAATGTTTCCACAATGATGGTGATGATGTCAATAAGATATTAAGTGCATTCTCTCAAAGATGTTATTGGGGTACCAGCTGCCACCACCCCACTAAACAAAAACCAGCCAAATTTGAAGTAGGCATATTATATAAATAAGACAGTCCAGAGGAATTCATAAACATATTCCATATAGAGTAGAGTCTCGCTTATCCAACACAAACAGGCTGGCAGAATGTTGGATAAGTGAAAATGTTGGATAATGAGGGATTAAGGAAAAGCCTATTAATCGTCAAATTACGTTATGATTTTACAAATTAAGAACCAAAATATCATGTTTTACAAGAAATCAACAGAAAAAGCAGTTCAATACACAGTAATATTATGTAGTAATTACTGTATTTACTAATTTAGCATCAAAACATCACAATGTATTGAAAACATTGGCTGCAAAAATATTGATTACTAAAATGCAAACTCTGTTTGATAATACAGAATGTTGGATAAGCGAAGGTTGGATAAGCAAGACTCTACTGTATCACTTGTAATTGCTTGACTTGCTTGCACACTATGCCAGGTGTCATCATTTGTAGTACAGTGAAAGGATCTTGTGCAACAGACTTGGAAAGATCACTATCTGAGACCTTGTTTGGGATGCTGCTGACACTCTAATAGTGTTAGACTAGTTAATGGTCTGATGCAAAATAGGTCAGTTTCATGTACATTGATGTTTAAATTATTGCATCTATAGCTTCAGGCTTTGAGACAAAGAAGCATACAAGCAGATTGACAAGTCTAAGTTTATTGTAATGTTTTTAATGGTAAAATTAAAACATTTAATGTTAAAATTATAACATTTACTCTCAATATACACCTTAAAAGCTCATTTTTCTAAATCAGATTACGTTTACACAGAGCCTTGGAAGAAACCAAATTTGTTTAAATGGCTGAAAAGCTTGTTAGGGACTTTCTGCCATATGTGAAAGAAATAAGCATGATGTAGGGCTTTTAGTATAACACGGAATGTAAACAATGCCACCCTTTCTTTTCTGTGTTAAAGTCATCTTTTGTGCCAAAGGTCCTTTCAATGAAAATTTCACTAATAGGGCCTTTTGCACAAAAGATTAGGCCAGTAGTTTGATGCAATTTTCACACCATTTGTCTTATTAATTGATATAATCCTCCTTATTCTGTGTAAACAACCTTAATTATCAAAATTTGGCATCTGTTCCTTGTATGATGGTCAAACGACTTGCCTATTTAGAAAATTTCCTTTATTGTTTGAAATTTATTTACTCATACACAAACCCTTTCTCGATTATACCACTATACTCTCTTTTGCTCCATCAATCCTGATTCAGTTTTTTTTAAAAAATTATATAAACAATAAATGTGAATTCTTATTGAAGTTTATGAAAATATATGCAAACTGTAAATGAGGCATGATTGATCTGATGCTAATTTGATGCAATCTAGGTGCATTTCATGGAATGTGTGCCAATATGTGGACTTCAATCCATTGCTTTCATCCTGTGCTGTCAGTAAAACATTCAGAATCACCATATCCAGAAATTTAATTTCCAGGAGGACAGATGATTCAAAAAGCAAATATTCTATGGATATTTCTGGTTCAAAGTGGCATATATCAGCTCCTCACTTGAATGGAGGAAGTCTATATTTCTCCTCTCTGAAGAGGAACGGTGTTTTTCTTGCTGCCACTAAAGGGAGTCCTCCTTTGGGACCTTGTTAGATGCTTTCATGTGAAGACCATTTGACCCAGCTCTGATTAGTGAGCAAGCTTAGAAGGCAAGAGTGGTTGGGGGATGCCTTTGGCTAGGGTCCTCCTCCCCCTTCTTCAGTAGGAGAAACCCTCAGTGGAATATATTAGGGATAATAACAGAGTAAAAAACGTCCGTTGAAAGAAGTGAGATAGATAGAGTCGCTTTAAACACATACACTCATGGTAGTAAAGTGTCTATTCTTTCCACAAAGAAAGATGAGCTGTACATTGTCACAGCTTGCCCAGATAAGGATATTTGTATATCCAAGCCACTTTACTGAAGTGAACATCATACTGGAAAATACTGATTTGGATAATAAGAAAAGTTTGGATTATGATGTATTTTGTTTCTTAAAACAAACATTGGCTTAGTTGATACAGTATGTTTTTGATGTACACAGCATGTGAGAACACACTTACATCTGCACTTAAATTTAGAGAGGTTCTGAAAGAATTCACATATATACAGTTATAATTTTTAGATATGATACTGAATACATGAAAACGGCACTTCTATAATCCTGCTATTCCTTCCATGTGTTCAAAGAAGTCAAAAATTGCTTGTATAAACCAAGAGGTGGAAGAGAGGCAATATGCTTAAGTCTGTAGATTTAAGAGTTACCCTTACATTATATTATTCTACACATAACTATAACCTGGAATTAGTGTAGAAACTGAAAGTCATGGAATGACTGTGTTAGAATGCATACATTCTTAATAAAGCAAGATGTAGGGGTTCATCTTTGCAAAACATGTGTTGAATAAAAAAGAAAAACCCTACACTAATCACCATTTATATTTGTCTAATATTTCCATTTATTAATGCCCAGACCAAAGATCATTTGCATTCATGCAGATAAGCCAATATCTAAAAGACGATATAAAAAGCAACAATTTACAACAGGATAAAAGGACAACAGTATAATACATTATAAAAGTACTACATAAAATATTTAGCATAAAGATATTGCCTATTAAAATTCAATACCATTAAAATATATATTTCATATTTTTCCCAAAGTAATTGGTAATTGGTTCAAAATATCCAAAACTTGTGATTAGAATAGTATCATGAAGTGAATTTGAGGTGGGAGTGGTCAGCTGAGAGAATGGAATAGATGGGTCTAATTAGGATGAGACAGGGAAAATATAATGGGAACAGTGGACATTTCTAGATGGACAGATGGAAATAAGACTTTGAGAAAATAACTGTGGTATTATGTTTATGGGAAGCACTTACAAGCTTTTAAATTTTGTTATTAATCCATTATGTTGAATTGTATCATTTTATTTTTTTCCCATCCTTTGCCCAAAAATTGGGATTCAAGGCATAAGATAACTAGAAATACAAGAAAATGTGTATATATGAAATCATGTAAATTGGACCTGCTCTCGATCCCACCTGCCTCGCAAGTGCAGCTGGTGGGGACGAGAGATAGGGTCTTCTCAGTGGTGGCTCCTCGGCTGTGGAATTCCCTCCCTAGCGACATCCGGCAGGCTCCATTCCTTCTGGGTTTCAGAAAGAAATTGAAGACCTGGCTATGCGCGCAAGCGTTTAAGGAATAAGCTCTGTTGGCTTTGATTTGGTCTGGATCAAGTTTTATGTACAAGGTTTTGCGGATGAATGGGTTAAGCTCTTTGTATTGTTTTAAATTTGTATATTGTATATTGTTATTCGTTTAACTGTTTTTAACTGCTTTATGTTTTATTCTATTGTATTGTATATTGGCATTGAATTTTGCCAGATTTGTAAGCCGCCTTGAGTCCCCTCGGGTAAGAAAGGCAGGATAGAAATAATGGAAATAAATAAATAAATAAATTGTTGGGTTTAAAGTGACATTAAACTGTTTCAATAAGGAAAAACCCTTTCCTGTAAACATTCACTTCCTAAAATCTAATTGTATTAAAAGGGTCACACCTGTAAATGAAAGGATATCAAGAATAAAATCTCACTTGGTTTTCAAGTCTATTATCTTCCTATGAAATATGCCTTTAAATATCAAAGAGGAGCACATCATATAGGTCCCTACGATTCTTATGATAAGGAGGACCAAGGGGTTATAGGGGTCATAGGCCATAATTTGATTTATACTGTGCATCATTTGATGGGATCTGGTGGGCTCCATCACCGAACAGTGCTGAAAGCGTTTTAGGATGGGTAAGTTTGTCCATATGAGGAAGTCCTTAGATTTGGTATTAGAGTATTCTAAACTGTCACCTTGGATGCAGTGTACTTTTGTCTTCAGTAATTGAAGAAAGCAGAGGTCAAACCTCATGAATGTATTACTTTTGGTTGTTCATCATACATCACAGATATATAGTTAACTGCATCCTTCTGGGGCCCTGAACAAACTACACAGAATGTAAAAGAGAGAGAAAGCACCAACACCATGGAAAATAGTAATAGCAATGGATTTTTCCTCCATGACTGTGGGAAAGATGCCCATAACAATCAATGCCATGTTTAGGAAAGCAAAGCATTATATAATAATAATAATAACTTTATTTTTATACCCCGCCCCATCTCCCCGAAGGGACTCGGGGCGGCTCACATGGGGCCATGCCCGATACAACAATCAGAAATCAATCACAAAACCATAGCACAATTAACCCAATAAAAACATCAACATCAATAAAAACAATCATTAAAATGAACATGAATCATGCAATATTAAAATCAGCGGACTAAATTCATAGATCCCGGGCAAAGTGCAGAAAATACCAAAATGGAGAAAGGTAATTTCACAGTTAAAATGGACTATAAAGTGCAGTGTAATAATGGTAAGACATCAGGAATGGGGCAATTATAGAATGGGCAGACAGGTCAATCCAACAACAATTAAATGTCAAAGGCCTTTTGGAAGAGCCAGGTTTTTAAGCTCTTCCGGAAGAAGAGGAGGGTAGGGGCCTGCCTGATCTCCCTGGGGAGCGAATTCCAAAGCCGGGGGCCACGACGTAGAAGGCCCTCTCTCTCGTCCCCACCAACCCAGATTGCGAGGGTGGTGGGAGCGAGAGAAGGGCCTCCCCCGACGAGCGAAGAGAATGTGTGGGTTCATAGGGGGAGATGTGGTCTCTAAGGTAGGTGGGTCCCAAACCGTTTAGGGCTTTGTAGGTAATAACCTGCACCTTGAATTGGGCCCGGAAAGTAAATGGCAGCCAGTGGAGCTCCTTAAACATTGCTCTTTGAATCATAGCAGAATTGCATGGATAATGTTTTATCTTTTCCATAGTTATTATTTTTTCCAGCTAATGTCCTACAGCATTTAGATCACCATTGTAAAACATTTGAAGTTACTATGTGATGGTCACTTCTTATGTATATCCCTCTGGAGACAGACATTAAGATGATCAAGATATAATCTATGTAATACTGACTGCAGGGAAGGAAATAGAGGGAGAGACACCTAGAGACTGAACTAAGGAGGCAGAGTATAGGGACAAACAGATAATCAGTCATAAATGAGCTTCTATTCGACTTGTAGCTTTTATTTGAGTATATGTCTTCATTTCAGTTGTGATAAATGATCTATAAGCACAAACCAAAGAAATTAAAGTACAAATGTGTTGCTGAAAATCAATTGCTCTTAGCCCTCTATTTTATTTAGAACTGTGTAATGACACTGCCATAGTTGAAATTCAAATTTTCATTGCTTGTAATATTCATGTTTAGTAGAATTGGTATGCTCTTATTCTGAAAAGTCTACTTCATTTCTAATTAATAATTATTTGTGTTTTGGGGTTGTTCTTTTTTCCTTGGGCAATTAGTAGCATTTGTGCTTTGTTCTTAATTCTTATCAAGTTGGCTTCAACTATCAATGACAGGCTATGAGACAAACTATTATTAACAGCCCATCTTGGGTCTTGCAGTCTCAACCATGATGTTTTTAAAATTCAGTTTTAACAGCTGTAATGCATCTTCCTCTTTTCCTACTGCCATCAACAACAATAATGACTATATGTAGGTTTACTTGTAGACCTGTGTTTACACTCTGTTCCTTAACTTTAATCTGTAGTCATTCCGGGTTTTTGCTATTTTCTGCAAGTAGTATGTTGTCATCTGCATATTTTAAATTAGTCTCTTTTTCTTTTTTTTGTTGTCTTCATTTTTTTGAGTTGCTATATAGTTTCTAGTATACCTATGCAAAAGTTGGTGAATAGGTGTATTCAGGATTCTAACCTTATTTCTGTTGCCTTTTACTTCTTATCTGACTGTAACAATTTCAAGAATTCCATATGTCACCCAAGGAGGTTCTAGTATGTATTTTGTTACATGTCTAGAACTTGATTATTTGAAGGTTGTGGCGCAGGCGGGAGAGCAAGCCAGCTGCAATTAACTGCAATGAATCACTCTGACCAGGAGGTCATGAGTTCGAGGCCCCTCGGAGCCTATGTTTGTTTGCCTTTGTTCTATGTTAAAAGGCATTGAATGTTTGCCTATATGTGTAATGTGATCCGCCCTGAGTCCCCTTCGGGTGAGAAGGGCGGAATATAAATGCTGTAAATAAAATAAATAAATAAAGGTATTCCTAGGCTATATCTACACCAGCCACTGAATCTGTGACCAGTCAAGGGTATTATACTTCACACTAGCCTCGGATGAACTGTGATCATGGCCAGATGCAGCACCATTTTAAAGTCCAGATGGGCTAAGACCACATGGCCCCATTAGGCTGTCCATTTTATCTCTTTCATATATTTCTTAGGTGCACTGTTTCTACAGTCTTTTTATTTGTTCGTTTGTTTTGTTTCCCATGTTCAGCCTTTCCAGATATTCTTTAATTTATGCATAGTTGAAACTTGGCCTACCAGGAATTGTGAAAATTGTTGTTACTAGTATTACAAAGAAATGGAAGAAATGTAGTGTGCAAAGCTTCATCTACTAGAGTTCCTGATATTGCACATGTTTGGCAAACAATGAAATCATAGGTAATTGCTGAGAGAGCATATTGTCTTCCCTTCAGAACAGTTCTCAAGCAGAATTTTATGCATACATCATAAGTTTGTGATGCAATTTGTTGTTTTTTAAGCAATCTGATTTTTAAGTTTTATCAAGTGGAAGTCAGTGTTGGTGTTCATGGGAATTTTGTAATTTTAATGGTATTTAATTTCAATTAATCTTCTTATGAATCATGCCAAAATGTATTTAATTAGCACTCTATTTATTGTACTTGACTGTGGACATTATTAAAAACAAAAACAAAATAGAAGAGAAAGAGTTGAGCAGAAAAAAATATAGCACAAAGATTTTACTTTGCTATCTTTAAAGTATTGTTTGGTTTTAAAAACTTGAACATTGCTAGTAGCTTTCATACTCTTACAGCACTTATGCAGCAGTGTGGAATGGCAATTAGTAGAGTTCCACTTGGTTATTTTTATTTAGATTAAAACAAAAATAAAAATAATAATTAATTCATAGATTTCTCATATACAGGGTGCCCCAAAAGTCTCCATACATAGAAAAAATGAATGAACTCATACCTTGGAAGGTGTTGGCTATGCGTGAGGAAGAAGACTTTGTGTGTGTATAGAAAGAGGTAGTCAACACATAAATAATATTTGGTACATATTTTTGTAATGAAGATTTTTACATCAAAATGAATATTTTCTTTACATAATTATAGATGCATTTAACTACAAAGGTACAATTTCCCATTTTCCCTATGTATAGCTTTTGGGACACCCTGATTTTCTTAGTATTGCCACATAAAGCATCAGACAAAATAGGGCGTCTATGTATGTGCATGCATTTTTGTGTGTGAGATAAGAGCAACCATTTTATCAAAGAGATTACTTATTTTGACCTTGCTGTCTCTCTCCCTCCAGATACAATTGCTGTATCACTAATTATTTAAAAAGCTAGAGATTGCTTAATGTATATAGTAGATATTAGGCTTGCTCAAATAATTCGTTTTCCCCGTTTACCGTTATTGATTCGTTATTTTCGTTTGTTTTGAAGCAATATCGAACCTTGGTTGTCCACACACCTGGATATCGCGGTTTCGAACTGTGATTGGCCGTTTTCCGTTATGGCGCCTTTTTTTCGTTTTTAAAAAATGCTTTGGCAAATCATCCAAACTTGTTTAAGTCCACTGGGGCAATCTAGCGTATTGTTTGCACCTTGTAGCCAATCAGAGAGCACGTTTAACCAGGGGGAGGGGCTGGTAGGACGTCCTGAGCGTGCACACGCCTCGTGGCTCAGTCGCACTGGGAATTTTGGAGAGGGTAGAAGGGAGATTTTGGTGCAGGCACTGGCAGGCAGGAAAGATTGCTGCGTCACAGCATGGCTGTGTGAAGACCGGGAGAAAAGGTGGGGTGGCTGGCTGAGTTTGGGTGGTGTGTGTTAGTTGGGTCTTTCTTTTTCTTTTGTTTTTGCAAAGGGCTGTCCTGTGGGTGTTTTTTTCCTGGTGCTGCGCCATTTTTCCTCTTGCGGGCGGGGTGGGCTTTCTCCTTTCTTTTTTCCACGCAAAAGTGTTTTTGGAAACAAGGGATCCGAGCCAGGGACGCTTCCTGATAATCCTAAGCCAAGTTTGGGAAAGCGTTGCATATCCCATACTTCCCTGTACAAAATACAACTCCTTTTGGGGAAAGAAGGGGGGTGCCTTTGTCCCTTCACCGCTCTCAAACACAAGCGGGGCTGCTTGTGTCTCAGCCGGGGACGCTTCCTGATAATCCTAAGCCAAGTTTGGGAAAGAGTTGCATATCCCATACTTCCCTGTACAAAATACAACTCCTTTTGGGGAAAGAAGGGGGGTGCCTTTGTCCCTTCACCGCTCTCAAACACAAGCGGGGCTGCTTGTGTCTCAGCCGGGGACGCTTCCTGATAATCCTAAGCCAAGTTTGGGAAAGAGTTGCATATCCCATACTTCCCTGTACAAAATACAACTCCTTTTGGGGAAAGAAGGGGGTGCCTTTGTCCCTTCACCGCTCTCAAACACAAGCGGGGCTGCTTGTGTCTCAGCCGGGGACGCTTCCTGATAATCCTAAGCCAAGTTTGGGAAAGAGTTGCATATCCCATACTTCCCTGTACAAAATACAACTCCTTTTGGGGAAAGAAGAGGGGGTGCCTTTGTCCCTTCACTGCTCTCAAACACAAGCGGGGCTGCTTGTGTCTCAGCCGGGGACGCTTCCTGATAATCCTAAGCCAAGTTTGGGAAAGAGTTGCATATCCCATACTTCCCTGTACAAAATACAACTCCTTTTGGGGAAAGAAGGGGGGTGCCTTTGTCCCTTCACCGCTCTCAAACACAAGCGGGGCTGCTTGTGTCTCAGCCGGGGACGCTTCCTGATAATCCTAAGCCAAGTTTGGGAAAGAGTTGCATATCCCATACTTCCCTGTACAAAATACAACTCCTTTTGGGGAAAGAAGAGGGGGTGCCTTTGTCCCTTCACTGCTCTCAAACACAAGCGGGGCTGCTTGTGTCTCAGCCGGGGACGCTTCCTGATAATCCTAAGCCAAGTTTGGGAAAGAGTTGCATATCCCATACTTCCCTGTACAAAATACAACTCCTTTTGGGGAAAGAAGGGGGTGCCTTTGTCCCTTCACCGCTCTCAAACACAAGCGGGGCTGCTTGTGTCTCAGCCGGGGACGCTTCCTGATAATCCTAAGCCAAGTTTGGGAAAGAGTTGCATATCCCATACTTCCCTGTACAAAATACAACTCCTTTTGGGGAAAGAAGAGGGGGTGCCTTTGTCCCTTCACTGCTCTCAAACACAAGCGGGGCTGCTTGTGTCTCAGCCGGGGACGCTTTCTGATAATCCTAAGCCAAGTTTGGGAAAGAGTTGCATATCCCATACTTCCCTGTACAAAATACAACTCCTTTTGGGGAAAGAAGGGGGGTGCCTTTGTCCCTTCACCGCTCTCAAACACAAGCGGGGCTGCTTGTGTCTCAGCTGGGGACGCTTCCTGATAATCCTAAGCCAAGTTTGGGAAAGAGTTGCATATCCCATACTTCCCTGTACAAAATACAACTCCTTTTGGGGAAAGAAGGGGGTGCCCTTGTCCCTTCACCGCTCTCAAACACAAGCGGGGCTGCTTGTGTCTCAGCCGGGGACGCTTCCTGATAATCCTAAGCCAAGTTTGGGAAAGAGTTGCATATTCCATACTTCCCTGTACAAAATACAACTCCTTTTGGGGAAAGAAGAGGGGGTTCCTTTGTCCCTTCACTGCTCTCAAACACAAGCGGGGCTGCTTGTGTCTCAGCCGGGGACGCTTCCTGATAATCCTAAGCCAAGTTTGGGAAAGAGTTGCATATCCCATACTTCCCTGTACAAAATACAACTCCTTTTGGGGAAAGAAGGGGGTGCCTTTGTCCCTTCACCGCGCTCAAACACAAGCGGGGCTGCTTGTGTCTCAGCCGGGGACGCTTCCTGATAATCCTAAACCAAGTTTGGGAAAGAGTTGCATATCCCATACTTCCCTGTACAAAATACAACTCCTTTTGGGGAAAGAAGAGGGGGTGCCTTTGTCCCTTCACTGCTCTCAAACACAAGCGGGGCTGCTTGTGTCTCAGCCGGGGATGCTTCCTGATAATCCTAAGCCAAGTTTGGGAAAGAGTTGCATATCCCATACTTCCCTGTACAAAATACAACTCCTTTTGGGGAAAGAAGGGGGGTGCCTTTGTCCCTTCACCGCTCTCAAACACAAGCGGGGCTGCTTGTGTCTCAGCCGGGGACGCTTCCTGATAATCCTAAGCCAAGTTTGGGAAAGAGTTGCATATCCCATACTTCCCTGTACAAAATACAACTCCTTTTGGGGAAAGAAGGGGGGGTGCCTTTGTCCCTTCACTGCTCTCAAACACAAGCGGGGCTGCTTGTGTCTCAGCCAGGGACGCTTTCTGATAATCCTAAGCCAAGTTTGGGAAAGAGTTGCATATCCCATACTTCCCTGTACAAAATACAACTCCTTTTGGGGAAAGAAGGGGGGGTGCCTTTGTCCCTTCACCGCTCTCAAACACAAGCGGGGCTGCTTGTGTCTCAGCCGGGGACTACACCAATTTAACAAAGTTTCAGCCACAAAAACAAAGTTTCTGAAGTAGAGCAATGACTTTCACAGTAAAGACAACCCAATTTAACAGGAAATAAGACTTTCAAACCAGGAACAGATTTCTGCAATTATTAAAAATGGTTTATAAAAGCTATGAAAATTTGCCAAAAATCAGAGGATAAGGGAAACGTTCCACATTTTGGTGAGTTATCAGTGTTAAATGTGTTCTACCACTGTACCAAGTTTGAAGAAGATCACTCAAAAAATGAGGGCGGGAGAGCCCCCTAAGTCCCCCCCCTTTCGGGCTGTTTTTGGGCCACCGCGCATGCGCGTCCGCCATTAACGAATTAATTTCGAAAATAACGAATTTTCGTTAATTTTGAAAAATTTTGGGGGCCAAATTCGTTATTAGCAACAAAAACGAAAAAATGCCCCCTCTAGTTTTGAAACGAGTTTAGAATCAAATTTTTCATGGATCGATCAAGCCTAGTAGATATGATATAACAAAAACAATGTAGTAAAACCACACATTACTGATATGTAGATTTTATATTGTATTGAATAGTTTCATTCAACATGATTTAAGCAGGTCATTCAAGTGACTTATGTATTTATTTATTTATTTATTTATTTCAATTATTTATACCCCACCCTTCTCACCCGAGGGGACTCAGGGCGGCTTACAAGTGGCAATTGATGCCGTTACACTGATATACAATAAACTAAAATGATTAAAACAGTTAAAACAGTCATAAAATAGTCATAAAATACAATATACAAAGTTTAAAACAAGGCAAAGTGCTTATGCCATTCATCCACCAGACGTTATACAAGAGCCGTAATTCAGACTGCGTCGAAGCCAACACATGCTTATTCTTCAAATGCCTGCGTACATAGCCAGGTCTTCAGTTTTTTTCTGAACCCCAAAAGGGATGGGGCCTGCCGAATGTCACTGGGGAGGGAGTTCCACAGCCGGGGAGCCACCACTGAGAAGGCCCTGTCTCTCGTCCCCACCTGCCGTGCCTGTGAGGCGGGTGGGACTGAGAGCAGGGCCTCTCCAGAAGATCTTAAGGTTCTTGTGGGCTCATAGGGGAAGATACGTTCGGACAGGTAAATTGAACCAGAACCATTTAGGGCTTTGTAGGCCAAGACCAGCACTTTGAATTGGGCTCGGTAGCATATCGGCAACCAGTGGAGCTGGCTTAACCAGGGAGTAGTATGCTCCCTGTAAGCCGCCCCAGTTAACAATCTGGCTGCCACCCGTTGTACTAATTGGAGCTTCCGGGCCGTCTTCAAAGGCAGCCCCACGTAGAGCGCGTTGCAGTAATCCAGCCGGGATGTGACGAGAGCGTGGACCACCGTGGCCAAGTCAGACTTCCCAAGGTACGGGCGCAGCTGGCGCACAAGTCTCAATTGTGCGAAGGCTCTCCTGGCCACCGCCGAGACCTGGGGTTCCAGGCTCAGCAATGAGTCCAGGAGAAACCCCCAGACTGCAAACCTGTGTCTTCAGGGGGGGTGCGACCCCGTCCAACACAGGCTGTAACCCTATACCCTGTTCAGCCTTACGACTGACCAGGATGTACGTAGTTTATGTCGCACCCGTCAATTGGGGTTCTATATTTGCAACCCCCTTTCTTCCGCAGCTTTGCCCTCTGGTTAAGGAGAATACCCAACACAAACTGTCTCTTTAACAAAGAAAAGGTTTATATAAAGGTATTTACAAATACAGCAGAGTCCTTGGATTTTTCAGCTGCTTCCACACAATTACTTGTAAATAATAAAGTCCTTATCTTCAGCAAGATGCCACAGTCTTGTTCTTCAGACATTGCAGCAATAATACACCTCTGGCAACTCCAACTTGGATAAATCGGCTCCAGCAACTCCAGCTCAGCATTCAATCTCCAACCTTGAACCTTAAGCACCAACCTCCAACCTTTCAAACTCTCTGGTTTCCAGACTCTCCGTCTTCAAACTCTCTTCAGTTCCACTCCAACAGCTCTCCAACAGCTCTCATCCTCATCACCATCATCCTCATCATTGTCATCATCATCAACAACTCAAGATTTACGCAGTCTCTATTAATAGCACTCAGTCTTTAGCAGGTGACTTGATTGCTGCTGGTCATACATTGATAGGACATGATTCTTACAAACACTTATCAATTTTCACATAAGAAATGACCTAAATAATATAAAACTCTGACAGTTTATAAGGAGGTAGCTTTAATGTCAGAGGTGAGGGAGATCTGGTGGCAACATCTGTCCTCCCACCCCAATGGATTGCTATGGTTGATTTGGCTGATATGGCTGCTAGGTGGCTGCCAATTCATCCCTCAATTCTCCATTAATGTCATATTCTGACATCACAGCTCTATATGTCTGACTTCAATCTCTTATTCTAGTTTGCTGCATCCCATTGCCAAAGGGTTATGTCTACCGGCAATTAGGACAGTTATTACAATTTTTCCAGTGTTATGATATCAAACTTAAGGATTTTCCCCCAGTTTCTTTTGTCTGTCAAATGGCAAGCATCTGGGGTGTTAATGTGCTGAAGAATATTATTGTTTTTTCTTCCACAGAATATCCCATATGCACAATGTATTTTACACTCTGAAATACTTTATTATTTGGGTCTGAAAGTCGCAGACATTTTTAGCTTAAATCCTTAACAACACATGTAGTTTCCTCTAAAATATATCTTGTTTAGTGAATTGCTTTATCGTAGAGTAATAATACAGTTTACATGCAATACTTTCACATATTCTCAAACACCTCATATGAAAGTGAAGTTTAAAGTGTACATCGTACATAAACACCAGTTAGAAACCAGGAATAAGTAAATTAATATTTTTAGTTTCATGGATCATCAAACTGAGGCAACAGCAGGAATTCTGTTCAAGAGTTTTTAAAGTCACATAAACAAGGAAAGGATGAATTGTGTAATCTGTCCATTCTTGAACTTTTAGAATTTCGACAGCTGAACTGTCTTAAGTTTAATAAGAAACAATTATGGTTCCTTATGGTGACATGCTTGGAATTTTTGCAAAACTTCCTGCTGTGTTCTCATTTGATTTCACAAAATTTAAATAAATCATCCAGGAAGGAAGCTTAACATAACATAATTTAGGATTAGCCAACTATTTTAAGTAGATAAATTGTAATGAGTATTCATAACAACTG
Source organism: Anolis carolinensis (assembly GCF_035594765.1). Taxonomy (NCBI): domain Eukaryota; kingdom Metazoa; phylum Chordata; class Lepidosauria; order Squamata; family Anolidae; genus Anolis; species Anolis carolinensis. The sequence continues at coordinate 63,873,193 of NC_085843.1, read as the reverse complement.
AAATAATCTAAGCTCCCAAATAAGTATAAGAACATAATTTGTTTTATGATTTATGGAAACATATTAACACAATAGCGCTATTACACAAAAATCTAATGGCTACCTCTGTTGTTTGAGATGTAACCACTGATAGTGTATAATGTAAACCTTTATCTATTTCCAGTTTAAATAAGTAGATCACAATCTCAGAAGATTAAGTACAAGTTCGGTAGTTAAAGGAGTAGTTACTTTTTAACATTTTTTTCTTAATTGTCTTTATGATTTGCCTCTGCTGTCCTGGAGGAATGTCAAATCTTGATGTAAAGATGTTAGATTTAGCAGTTGTTCTCAATTAAATTAGTAAAAATTACTACTATAGTGTGACTAATTGAACTAGAGTCAAATTTAACCATCCTCTTAAAAAATGAGAAGAGCAAAGTATGTGTTATGATTGAGCCTCATGGCTCTGTTACTGGCAGACGTGGGCGTAAGACTCCTCGAGAGTCAGATACTCTCGAGGAGCGAGAAAGAAAGAGACTGCGAGATATCTTTGCAGCACCATCTGACGAAGAGTCTTTTGAGGGGTTTACGGAGAGAATGGAGGAGGGGCTGGTTAGCTCGGAGGAGGATGAGATGGATTGGACTCGGGTGAGGGAGGAATTGGGTGCCACTGGCAATGATGGGATGGAAGATGAATGGGGACCTTCAGGATTAGACCCATGGACAAGCTGGAGGGATGGGACGGGATCCACAGCTGGGGATGCTGTGGGGCGTAGTCAGAGGTGTTCCAGCTCTGATGAGGAAAGTGATGAGGAAACGCCCGGGTTAAGGAGGGCAGCTGATAGTGATGAGGATTTGTAACTGGCATAAAATGAGGCTTGGGAGCAATTGCAAATTGCGTTGGGCAAGGTAATCTGGACGAACGCTTGGGATCTGTGTGGGACGCTTTCCTGAAGACTGGTGTGTTTTCGTGTGCTGATACGTAAGTTGTTTTGGAATTTGGGGTCAGACGGCGGGAGGAATTGTGTGGGCTTTTGTTTGTGCAAACTTGTGCTTAATCTCATTAGCTTTGACCTTCCGTCGTCTTCTTGACGGACGCCATCTCCTGCTTTGGATTTCGGACTGAACTGACCACGGCTTGACTTCCCCCTACTCGGACTTGGTGAAACTACAAACGTCTGCTTCTGGCTTGAACTACGGAAAGGAACTGGGTCTACTCTAATGCTTCAATCCTCGGCTGATCTGTGTGTATTGGAAATCTTGCCTGCTGTGTGGAGGAGTGACTCAAGTTACTCAAAGCACAGTGCTGGCAGCAGAGAGGAATCTGCTGCCAATTAATTGCATTCTTTTGAACACTTTGTTCCCCGGCTTCTGTTTTGTTTATCCCCAGGCTGAAGCAAGCTGTTTTGTTTTTACCCGGATTAAACTCCGGTTTAATCCGGTTTATCTTTTGAACGTTTTTCCTTGCCCCTTTTTGCTTTTAAAGGCTAATACTGCCTGGCCCTTGTATTTTACGGGCATTTTGAGTTCTGTTATCCAATAAACTCTGTTATCTTTGATCTTGTGGCGTTCTGTCTTTGACAGTATTAGATGATAATAACACATCAATTTATTGGGAAAAATTCCTTGGAATAAAGTAGCTCTTGGCATGTGCTAATATGTATGGAAGCTTTTGGCATCATATTAAGAGAGTTAGCAATGAGTTACATTCCTATTAGCAACACCTTCCATGTCCCATTGCATAAGTTTTTGCACACAGACTCACAAACCTCATCAGGCGCACTTTAAACTAGATCCACTGGGGGAGGGGAACAACAGCCTGGCGAACACTATATTACCCACGACCACAGGGAACCGCCGAAAGGCTAAACGGAGGGCTGCACAAACACAGCAAGGACCAAGTACAGAGAGCACAATAATCCCAAATAAACAGTTCGAGGGGAGGTCACAGGGGCTTACATGTCTTTACACTAATGCTCAGAGCATGGGAAATAAGCAAGACGAACTCCAACTCCTAGCACAGCACCACACATACGATGTCATAGGCATCACTGAAACCTGGTGGGATGACTCCCATCACTGGAATTTAACCATTGAGGGCTATAACCTCTTTCACAGAAATAGAACAAAGGGGAGAGGAGGGGGAGTAGCTTTATATGTCAAAAACAGTTACGTTGCAGAAGAAATGCAAGACTGTAATCCGGGAAACCAGCTTGAAAGCATCTGGATAAGAATCAAGGGAACCGGGACTCAAAAAGATCTTGTCGTGGGTGTCTACTACAGACCTCCGAGTCAGGATGAAGGACTTGATGAAGCCTTCTGTCAACAGCTGACCAAACAGGCACAAAGAAGAGATATAGTAGTCATGGGCGATTTCAATTATCCCGATATCTGCTGGAAAACAAACTCAGCCAAGAGTACAAAGTCCAACAAATTCCTCACTTGCCTTGCAGATAATTTTATGGTCCAGAAGGTAGAAGAGGCAACAAGGGGATCAGCAACTCTTGATCTAATCTTAACAAATGTGGAAGACCTGATCAATACAGTTGAAGTGGTTGGATCCTTAGGGGCAAGTGACCATGTGCTCCTGCAGTTTGCAATACAAAGGAATGCTGAAACTAAGACAAGTCAAACACGCATTCTGGACTTTAAGAGAGCTGACTTCCAAAAAATGAAGGAATTACTGAGCGGCATTCCATGGACGCCGATATTAAAAAACAAGGGAGTTAAGGATGGATGGGAGTTTTTCAAAAGTGAAATACTCAAGGCGCAAATGCAAACAGTGCCAACAAAGAAGAAAAATAAGACAAGTGCAAAGAAGCCAGAATGGATGTCCAAAGAACTTCTAACTGAGCTAAAGCTCAAAAGTGACATGCACAAGAAGTGGAAAAGGGGAGAAATCACCAAAGAAGAATTCAAACGTATAGCCAACACCTGTAGGGAAAAGGTTCGCAAGGCTAAAGCGCAAAATGAGCTCAGGCTTGCCAGGGACATAAAAAACAACAAAAAAGGCTTTTTTGCTTACGTTGGTAGAAAAAGGAAGAAAAAGGAGGCGATAGGGCCATTGCAAGGAGAAGATGGGGTGATGGCGACAGGGGACAGGGAAAAGGCAGAACTACTTAATGCCTTCTTTGCCTCGGTCTTCTCAGAAAAAGAAAGCCATCTTCAACCTCAGCAACACGGAATGGACGAAGGATTGGGGGAAATCCAACCCCAAATAGGGAAACAAGTTGTCCAGGAACACTTGGCCTCTCTAAACGAATTCAAGTCCCCAGGGCCAGATCAGCTACACCCAAGAGTACTGAAGGAACTAGCGGAAGTTATTTCAGAACCACTGGCAATTATCTTCGAGAGTTCTTGGAGAACGGGAGAAGTCCCAGCAGATTGGAGGAGGGCGAATGTGGTCCTTATCTTCAAGAAGGGAAAAAAGAACGACCCAAACAATTACTGTCCGGTCAGCCTCACATCAATACCAGGCAAAATTCTGGAAAAGATCATTAAGGAAGTGGTCTGCGAACACTTAGAAACAAATGCGGTCATTGCTAATAGTCAACACGGATTTACCAAAAACAAGTCATGCCAGACTAATCTGATCTCTTTTTTCAATAGAGTTACGAGTTAGGTCGATACAGGGAATGCTGTGGATGTAGCGTACCTGGATTTCAGTAAGGCCTTCGACAAAGTCCCCCACGACCTTCTGGCAAACAAACTAGTAAAATGTGGGCTAGACAAAACTACGGTTAGGTGGATCTGTAATTGGCTAAGCGAACGAACCCAAAGGGTGCTCACCAATGCGTCGTCTTCATCATGGAAAGAAGTGAAAAGTGGAGTGCCGCAGGGCTCCGTCCTGGGCCCGGTTCTGTTCAACATCTTTATTAACGACTTAGACGAAGGGTTAGAAGGCACGATCATCAAGTTTGCAGATGACACAAAACTGGGAGGGATAGCTAACACTCCAGAAGACAGGAGCAGAATTCAAAACGATCTTGACAGACTAGAGAGATGGGCCAAAACTAACAAAATGAAGTTCAACAGGGACAAATGCAAGATACTTCACTTCGGCAGAAAAAATGGAAATCAAAGATACAGAATGGGGGACGCCTGGCTTGACAGCAGTGTGTGCGAAAAAGACCTTGGAGTCCTCGTGGACAACAAGTTAAACATGAGCCAACAATGTGATGCGGCTGCTAAAAAAGCCAATGGGATTCTGGCCTGCATCAATAGGGGAATAGCGTCTAGGTCCAGGGAAGTTATGCTCCCCCTCTATTCTGCCTTGGTCAGACCACACCTGGAATACTGTGTCCAATTTTGGGCACCACAGTTGAAGGGAGATGTTGACAAGCTGGAAAGCGTCCAGAGGAGGGCGACTAAAATGATTAAGGGTCTGGAGAACAAGCCCTATGAGGAGCGGCTTAAAGAGCTGGGCATGTTTAGCCTGCAGAAGAGAAGGCTGAGAGGAGACATGATAGCCATGTACAAATATGGGAAGGGAAGTCATAGGGAAGAGGGAGCAAGCTTGTTTTCTGCTGCCCTGCAGACTAGGACACGGAACAATGGCTTCAAACTACAGGAAAGGAGATTCCACCTGAACATCAGGAAGAACTTCCTCACTGTGAGAGCTGTTCGACAGTGGAACTCTCTCCCCGGGGCCGTGGTGGAGGCTCCTTCCTTGGAGGCTTTTAAGCAGAGGCTGGATGGCCATCTGTCGGGGGTGCTTTGAATGCGATTTCCTGCTTCTTAGCAGGGGGTTGGACTAGATGGCCCATGTGGTCTCTTCCAACTCTACTATTCTATGATTCTACGATTCTATGATTCTAAGTTACAATGGCAAGCCCAGTGTCCCATCTCACACATGTGCATGGAAGCATTTTCCTTTAAGCACTGAAGTTTGAGCATTGAGACTTAGGGCCCATCAACATGCGTGATTTTTAACTGTTGTAATGTTTACATTTTTATGTTTTAAATATTAAATATTTAAATATTTAATATTCTAAGCTTTAATTTTATATGTGTTTTGGAGTATTGAATTGTGTCATGTGTAAGCCGCCTTGAGTCCCCTTCGGGATGAGAAAGGCGGGGTATAAATGGGGCAAATAAATAAATAAATAAATAAATTGCTTATCCTGAGTGAGATACTCTGGCTCAGTGTCACCTTGGTCTGTTCAGTGAGCCACCAAGCCAGCTCGAGGCTGGGTGATGTCCACTTGTATTCCTCAAGTCATTCAAACTACCCAGCCTAACCACCTTACTTTGCCCCTGTCATTATGGACTTTGTAGTGCCCACAGGGTATGAAAATGGCAGTGTCCATCTCTTAGCACCTGTAGCAGCAATAGCCAGAGCAATGAAGTGATATGAGCAAAGGGAGGAAGGAAAGGAGGAACCGCTTCTTGCTTCCCCTCCTCCCTTCTGCAGATGCCATTGGATAAACTCTAGAGAATCCCACAACCTTCTCCTGCATTAGGGCAAATAGACCAATTGCATCATGTGGTTGCCACCGAGACCATTTATCTCCAAGCTGACTCATATGGTTCACGTAGATGATGTAAGATGCTATGGTCTATGCCATAGAGTGCTGTTGCCTCACTAAACTACAACTCCCATGATTCCGTAGTATCCAACTATGGCAGTTAAAGTGGTCTCAAACTGCATTCATTCAATAGTATACATGCACCCAGATTATTGTAGATTTTCCCTTATAAAATGTAATCTTAATAAGGACTTTGGGAACATTTGATTTAAATAAGTTTAATCCAGTGTGAAAAATATAGACAACAATAGATTGAAATTCAATCTTTCAACTCATGTAAAGGATTATTTCAGAAGACATTGCTGCAATTTTACTTTTGCATCTGGTCCTGTCAAGGACAGAACGCCACAAGATCAAAGTTAACAGAGTTTATTGGATTACAGAACTCAAAATTTATTGGATTACAGAGTTTATTGGATTACAGAACCGTAAAATACAAGGGCCAGGCAGTATTAGCCTTTAGGAGCAAAAAGGGACAAGAAAAACGTTCAAAAGATAAACCGGATTAAACCGGAGTTTAATCCGGGTAAAAACAAACTGCTTGCTTCAGCCTGGGGATAAACAAAACAAAAGCCAAGGAACAAAAGATACAAAAGAATGCAACTAATTGGCAGCAGATTCCTCTCTGCTGCCAGCACTGTGCCTTGAGTAACTTGCGTCGCTCCCACACACACAGCAGACAGGATTTCCAACACGAACAGATCAGCCAAGGATTGCAGCAGTAGAGTAGACCCAGTTCCTTTCCGTAGATCAAAGCCAGAAGCAGACGTTTGTAGTTTCCAAGTCCAAGAAGGGGGAAGTCAAGCCGTGGTCAGTTCAGTCCGAGATTCAAAGCAGGAGATGGCGTCCGTCAAGAAGACGACGGAAGGTCAAGCTAATAAGAGTAAGCACAGGTTTGCACAAACAAATGCCCACACAATTCCTCCCGCCGTCTGACCCTGAATTCCAAAACAACTTACGTATCAGCACACGAAAACACACCAGTCTTCAGGAAAGCGTCCCACACAGATCCCAAGCGTTCGTCCAGATTACCTTGCCCAACGCAATTTGCAATTGCTCCCAAGCCCCATTTTATGCCAGTTACAAATCCTCATCACTGTCAGCTGTCCTCCTTAACCCGGGCGTTTCCTCATCACTTTCCTCATCAGAGCTGGAACACCTCTGACTACGCCCCACAGCATCTCCAGCTGTGGATCCCGTCCCATCCCTCCAGCTTGACCATGGGTCTAATCCTGAAGGTCCCCATTCATCTTCTATCCCATCATTGCCAGTGGCACCCAATTCCTCCCTCACCCGAGTCCAATCCATCTCATCCTCCTCCGAGCTAACCAGCCCCTCCTCCATTCTCTCCGTAAACCCCTCAAAAGACTCTTCGTCAGATGGTGCTGCAAAAATGTCTCGCAGTCTTTTTCTTTCTCGCTCCTCGAGAGTATCTGACTCTCGAGGAGTCTTACGCCCACGTCTGTCAGTAACAGAGCCATGAGGCTCAATCATAACACTATCCCCTCTCACAAAGGCCTCCTCCTCCGATGGCGGAGAAGTGGCAGTGATACCCTCCACTATAGCACCACGACGACTGGAGGTATCTAGTTTCAACAGCGAACGATGGAAAACTGGATGGACCTTTAAACTAGACGGTAAACGCAAACGAAACGCAACGGAAGAAATCTTTTTAACGATAGGAAAGGGACCCAAATACCGAGGCGCAAACTTTCCCCCAGCCTGTTTAATATGTTTGGAAGATAACCACACCAAATCCCCTTCTTCCAACTCCTCCCCTGCCTGCCTGTGGCGGTCAGCCTGAGTCTTTTGCGTTGCCTTAGCTTCCAACAGTAAGCGACGGGCAACATCATGCAATGCAGCCATTTCCGAAGAGCGGTACACAGGGTCCGAAGAGACCACATTGGTCGACGGCGCCACACCTCCCCGTGGGTGAAAACCATAAGTTAGCTCAAATGGCGTATGCTGACTAGACGTGTGCACCGCATTGTTGTAAGCGAACTCCGCCACCGGTAACCACTTCACCCAAGCCGTGGGTTGATCTAAACAAAAACAACGCAAATACTGCTCTAAGAGCCCATTAACCCGTTCCGACTGTCCATCCGTTTGCGGATGAAAGGCTGAAGAAACGTTTAACTTAGTCCCTAAGCACTCATGGAAGTGTTTCCAAAAGCGTGACACAAATTGCGGAGCCCTATCTGAAATAATCACCTCGGGTGCTCCGTGCAAACGATAGATGTGCTTAGTAAATAGTAAGGCCAACGTAGGGGCCGCCGGAATGGTTGAACAAGGAATAAAATGAGCCAGTTTGCTAAATAAATCCACCACCACCCAAATACAAGTATAACCCCCAGACTTAGGCAAATCCGAAATAAAATCCATGGAAATGATTTGCCATGGCCTCTCAGGAACAGGTAGAGACGACAACAACCCTCTAGGGCGCCCAACAGGCGTCTTACTCTGCTGGCAAACAGCGCAGCTGTCACAAAAGCGCAGAATGTCTTGCCGCATCTTTGGCCACCAGTAACTCCTGGTGATAAGCTGTACGGTCTTGAACCTGCCAAAGTGCCCAGCCATGGGTTCGTCATGGTGGGCTCTAATCACCTCCAACCTGAGGGCCCCCACTGGTACGTAGACCTGCCCCCTGCGTACCAATACTCCGTCTTGATCTTGTAGATGAGGCAGTATTGTACGGTTACCTGCTGATAGCAGCATCAGTTGCTCCTGAGTCCACACATCATCCCTCTGAGCCTCAAGGATCTGGTCATGTAACCCGAGCTCATTATCTACAACACATAGAGAGGCAGTAGGCAAGATGGTCTGACATACTACCTGCTCATTGGTCTTAAACTCCGGCTTGCGGGATAAAGCATCGGCCCGCAAGTTTGCCTTCCCCTCCACGAACTGCACCTTGAAGTTAAACCTGGAGAAAAACAAAGCCCATCGGATTTGACGCTGGTTTAACTTCTTTGCTGTTTGCAAGTGCTCTAAATTCTTGTGATCAGATCTGACCACGATCTGGTGCCGCGCCCCTTCTAGCCAGTGCCGCCACACCTCAAACGCCACCTTAATCGCCAACAACTCCTTCTCCCATATGGTATAGTTCTGCTCGAAGGGTGTTAGTTGCCGCGAGTAAAATCCACAGGGACGCAAGGTCCCTGAGGAATCCTTCTGAGACAATACAGCCCCCAACGCGTAGCTAGAAGCGTCCGCTTCTACCATGAACGGTTTGTCAACATCAGGATGTGTTAGTATGTTGTCCGATTGAAAACTAGACTTAAGTTGTAAAAACGCATCGTGAGCTTCCCGCCCCCACACAAATGGCTGTTTCTTACGCAGGAGCTGCGGCAAAGGTACCGTGAGCTTTGCAAAATTCGGAATAAACTCCCGGTAGTAATTAGCGAATCCTAAGAACCTTTGCACATCTTTCTTAGTCTTAAGCTCCTGCCATGAGTTGACGGCGTCAACCTTATGTGGGTCCATTTTAAGTTCCCTACCTGACACTACATGACCTAGGAACTCCACTTCAGGCACATGAAAGACGCACTTGGAAGCCTTGGCGAAAAGCCCATTAGCCTGCAGACGGTGCAGAACCTGCTTGACATGTTGACGATGTTCTTTCTCGTCCTTAGAAAAAATCAAGATATCATCCAAATAAATCACTAAAAATTGGTCAATTAGGTCTCTGAACACATCGTTCATGAACCTCTGGAAGACCGCAGGAGCATTGCAAAGTCCGAAAGGCATGACTCGGAACTCGTGGCATCCGAAACACGTGTTAAATGCCGTCTTCCATTCATCACCTTCCCGTATACGGATTAAGTTATATGCCCCCCGCAGGTCAAGCTTGGTAAAGACCTTGGCCCCTTGCACCCTTGATAACAGTTCCGAGATTAAAGGTAGCGGGTACCTATCCCGAATGGTATATTTGTTTAGGATCCGATAGTCGCAGACCAGCCTAAGTTCCCCAGTCTTTTTGGCTACAAAGAATACTGGTGCCGCAGTTGGAGAGCTAGATGGGCGAATAAACCCCTTGGCTAAATTTTCATCTAGAAACTCTCGCAAAGCTTGCCTTTCCGGTACAGTCAAGGCATACAGCCTTCCTGCTGGCAATTTCGCACCTTCTGCTAGCTTAATGGCGCAATCATATGGCCTGTGCGGTGGTAATTTGTCCGCTTCTCTTTTACAAAATACATCAGAGAACTCCCCATACTCAGCAGGCACTCCCTCCATATCAGATTGAGTAACATTCAGAGTGCAACAATCCTGCCTCTTTAAGGTCAATTTACGTGTCGCCCAATCTACTTGTGGGTTTACTACAGCTAGCCAATCCATCCCCAGGATCACATCATATCTAGGCAAGCTCGTAATATCCCACACAAACGTTCCCGTTACTCCCTGCACTTCCCACATTACTGCTGAGGTTTCATGGTTAACCACCCCAGTCTCCAGCAGTCTCCCATCTGCTCCTTCCACCCACACGTCGCATGCCTTGCGCACTCTAGGAATGCCATGCTTTTTGGCAAACTCAATATCTACATAAGAGACCGTAGCCCCTGAGTCCAGCAGTGCCAAAGTAGAAACAAGTTCCCTTCCCCCAACAGATAATGTAATGGGTACGAAAACATGCTTCCTCCCCTCAGTTGACTGCTTGAGGAGCCCTAGTGCGTTGGACTCACGTCGCACTAGGGCTGGCCTTTTCCCGAAAGCTGAGAAGGTTTCACATTACAGTTTTTGGCAAAATGCCCAGCATTCCCACAGTACAAACACAACCCCAGCTGCCTCCTACGGCTCTTTTCCTCTGTAGACAGCTTTTTAAAGACCCCAAGCTCCATAGGCTCTTCCCCCATCACCACAGGTGCCCTGGTAACATGCATGGGTGGCGCACACATTGCTTTCGAGTGTTTACGAGCCTCGAACCTCGAATACAAGGGCCAGGCAGTATTAGCCTTTAGGAGCAAAAAGGGACAAGAAAAACGTTCAAAAGGTAAACCGGATTAAACCGGAGTTTAATCCGGGTAAAAACAAACTGCTTGCTTCAGCCTGGGGATAAACAAAACAAAAGCCAAGGAACAAAAGATACAAAAGAATGCAACTAATTGGCAGCAGATTCCTCTCTGCTGCCAGCACTGTGCCTTGAGTAACTTGCGTCGCTCCCACACACACAGCAGACAGGATTTCCAACACGAACAGATCAGCCAAGGATTGCAGCAGTAGAGTAGACCCAGTTCCTTTCTGTAGATCAAAGCCAGAAGCAGACATTTGTAGTTTCCAAGTCCAAGAAGGGGGAAGTCAAGCCGTGGTCAGTTCAGTCCGAGATTCAAAGCAGGAGATGGCGTCCGTCAAGAAGACGACGGAAGGTCAAGCTAATAAGAGTAAGCACAGGTTTGCACAAACAAATGCCCACACAATTCCTCCCGCCGTCTGACCCTGAATTCCAAAACAACTTACGTATCAGCACACGAAAACACACCAGTCTTCAGGAAAGCGTCCCACACAGATCCCAAGCGTTCGTCCAGATTACCTTGCCCAACGCAATTTGCAATTGCTCCCAAGCCCCATTTTATGCCAGTTACAAATCCTCATCACTGTCAGCTGTCCTCCTTAACCCGGGCGTTTCCTCATCACTTTCCTCATCAGAGCTGGAACACCTCTGACTACGCCCCACAGCATCTCCAGCTGTGGATCCCGTCCCATCCCTCCAGCTTGACCATGGGTCTAATCCTGAAGGTCCCCATTCATCTTCTATCCCATCATTGCCAGTGGCACCCAATTCCTCCCTCACCCGAGTCCAATCCATCTCATCCTCCTCCGAGCTAACCAGCCCCTCCTCCATTCTCTCCGTAAACCCCTCAAAAGACTCTTCGTCAGATGGTGCTGCAAAAATGTCTCGCAGTCTTTTTCTTTCTCGCTCCTCGAGAGTATCTGACTCTCGAGGAGTCTTACGCCCACGTCTGTCAGTAACAGAGCCATGAGGCTCAATCATAACAGGTCCTTTGTGGTTAACCACTTGGTCATTGAACTATTTTAGTAAAAGATATTGGTTTGATAAGAAGGAAAAGAAATATAAATGAAATATAACAATGTTTTGTGTCTCCTAGAGATAATTAAGATCTGCATCTATGCATTGATAGAGATAATTAAGATCTGCATCTATGCATTTTCTTGAAACTTGCTTTATAACTGCTGAAATTTCATCTTGTATTATTTCTGCAAATCGGTATTGCTAGATGTGTTATGAGTCAGACGCCAGCTAATATAAACAACTCAGTTTATTGCAAAAACAACACAAAAGAGCCTAAGAAACAACCAAAAGGAGGCTCGGGGTAGCAATGTCCAAAAAAAACCCTCAAAAGACCCAAACTTGGGATATAATCTGGATTATCCTGGGAAATAATCCAGATTAAAACAAATTTAGCTGAAAAGGCTGGAAACTCGCTCCACCTGCTGGTTGGAGCTAAACAAACACATGAAAGCTACCAGCAGTAACCCACAGTGACCAACGGCCACACAATGCCCCAAAACGTTGCTAAAGCAAAACCACGTTGTAAAGGAGAAGTCACAGCTGCCACGTCCAGTCCGCGTTTTTAGGGAGAAGTCACGGGCGTTGAGTTCCAGTCCAAGTCATCAGGGAGAAGTCACAGTCACCGAATTCCAGTCCAGGTCGTCAGGAAGAAGTCACAGTCACCGAATTCCAGTCCAAGGTAAACACAAAGAGCCAAAGCGACGGAGGCAAGCTGGCAGCTAATGCATAAAACCAACACAAGACAATCCAGCGCAAACCCACACAATGCCAGCCCCCATTGCCACTAAAAACCCGGGTTAACACTTACGTCCCAAAGCAGTCTTCCAAACACGTCTTCTGAAACAGAGATCCCGAAAAGCGCCCAACAAAACACCTTGCCTATTGCAAAGTTATATTAGCAACAAACTTACTTTTATCTACAAGTCCTCCTCTGAACTTGAGCCAGCCAACGCCCCATCCACAGCTGGTTGATGCAAATCCTCATCAGAGCTGGAGTCACTCAATGCCCCACCTCCAGCTGCAGCCCTTCTACGATTTCTCCAGCCAGACCACCTTCTATCCAAACCCATAACTCCCCAGGATCCATCTGTATCTTATCCGTGCCATCCCTCAAATGTACCACTGCTTATGGGCTCCTCAAGAATCTCCCGGATCTCCTGAACCTTAGTCCAATCCATCACCTCACTCCCAGAGTCTGACATCCCATCCTCCTGACTCCCAGTCCCACAATCCCCTTCAAAACCCTCAAAGGTATCATCATCAGAGGGCTCCATAAGTATTTCCCGGAGTCTCTTCCTTTGTTGCTCATCATCAGAGTCTTGCTCACGAGCAGTTTTCCTGCCTCTTCTAATACAACTAGTAGGATCTCTACTTGAAGACTCCATCACAACATGATGCTCAAAGTAATTATGCTTTGTAGGAAAGGATTATATTAGTTATTTTTTACATAAAGGTTCTTTTTCTGAAGTTGTGTTCACAGGTCACACCAGCATTGGTTGATTTTAATTAAGTTATTGTTTCATCATATATTGTCTAGCAAATAATGTAAACTATACTTTTTCTTTGCTTATTCATATCTGAAATGTTTCTCTTGTGGACCTTTTGTCAGCTCCTTTTTCAAAGTGGACAGTTGAGGAAACAAATAAAAAGCAAGCCATTGTTCAGGCTTCAGATGTAACTGCAGGCCATTGTTCATATTATAAAATGAATTGGGATTGCAGCTTGCTGACTGGGATATATATGTACATATATGTACACAACAAAAACCCAGATTTTCAGCCATTGTAGTGGGGTGGAAAACACCCGTTCTACCTTCAACTTCCTCTACATATTTCTTGTCATACTAAAATGAAGGGAAAATAATCCTTTTGAGCAATCACTGTTTTTCATTCCAAATCTAGCTATGTGAAGGAAATCAATCCTAAATGCAACTAATGTATGCAGGAGTTTTAGGTGTATATTTTTATTTTGTTTTATAAGGAAGGGGTCACAATATTCTTCACATTCTCAAAGGGGTCCATGAACTGGTTAAGAGCTACTTTTACAATCAAAATTTTAAAAATTAAAATGAAGGTAAGTATTTAAGTTGTATGAAGCACCATAGCAGTCAGTAAAGCTGTGCATGAACATTTATAGTTAGGGACCTGCAGACACTAAGTGGATAAAGGGTTAGTGTGGAAGATGACCCCTGTATCTGAGTACAATTCATTCTGTGATATGATTGGACAGAAATTCATGTACAAGACACATACCGTATATACTCAAAGATAAGCCGAGTTTTCCAGCCCTTATTTATGAGCTGAAAAAGCCTCCCCCGGCTTATACTCAGGTCAAGGTCAAGGCCGGCAACAGAGCCTGCAGGCTATTGCTTGCAATATGTGATCTATTTCTCTCTTCTCTCTTATCAGTGTATTTACTTTTCCAAAGCCTCCCTCGCTCATAATCAAGGGAAGAAAAATATATATTCATTAATCTTATGAAAGCATTTCCCCCTGAAATATTTGTTAAACTCTCCTACAGATATATAGGCATTAACCCCTTGCAAGCATTTGCCATCTCTATGTACCTTTATATGTGTATCTATCTATCTACATTAATTTTATATATGAATTTTCCCCTCATATGTTTGCAGGTCTTTGCAAATCCTTTATACATATAGATCCATGTATCTGTGTATCTGTAGCCATACATATACATTATTTTTATATATGAATTTACCCTCATATGTTTGCAAGTCTCTGCAAATATCTATATAAAGAGAGATGTCTGGATAGATATGAATATATTCTTACCTATCTATATATAGGGCTTGCAAATATTACAGGGGGGAAATGAACACACAAATACATATAGACATGTCTAGATAGATATGAATATATATATATACACACACACACATATCCACACACACACACACACACACACACACACACACACACACACACACACACACACACATATATATATATATATATATATATATATATATATATATATATATATGGTTTGCAAATATTGTAGGGGAAATGCACACACACACATAGAGAGTGGGGGGATTTGCAAGCGTTTCAGGGGGAAATGCATATGTGAAGTTAGTATATATAAGTATAGATCTATATCTAGCTCTGCATTGTGTATGTAGGCTTTGAATGTTTGCCTGTTACTATGTTGGAAGCCAGCCTGATTCCTCATGGGGAGATAGGGTGGGATCTAAATGAAGTTTTCATTATTATTATTGACACAACGACGTTGTATGACACAGCAAACAAGATAGATATGCTGGATTTCGTTTCACAAAACCACAAGTCGAACACTTCCCAAGTGTCTAGGACTGTGTGATGTATTTTCGGATGATGCGTGCAGATCCCAGCAGGGTGGCCTTTTGCAGTTGGCAGATCGTAATTTTGTCAATGTCTATTGTTTCCAAATGCCATCTTTTGGCACGGCATCCAGTGTGCCCATGACCACCGGGACCACCTGCACTGGTTTCTGCCAGAGTCTTTGAAGTTCAATCTTGAGGTCCTGATAGTGGCTGAGTTTTTCCTGTTGTTTTTCATCAATGCAACTGTCACCTGGGATGGCAACATCAATTATCCAAACCTTGTTCTTTTCCACAACTGTGATGTCTGGTGTGTTGTGTTCCAGAACTTTGTCAGTCTGGATTCGGAAGTCCCACAGTATCTTTGCGTGTTCATTTTCCATGACCTTTGCTGGTTTGTGATCCCACCAGTTCTTTGGTGCTGGGAGGTGGTACTTGAGGCATAAGTTCCAATGGATCATTTGGGCCACACAGTTGTGCCTCTGTTCGTAGTCTGTCTGTGCAATTTTCTTACAGCAGCTGAGGATATGGTCAATGGTTTCGTCAGCTTCCTTGCACAGTCTGCATTTTGGGTCAACAGCTGATTTTTCGATCTTGGCCTTAATTGCATTTGTTCTGATGGCTTGCTCCTGGGCTGCAAGGATCAGGCCTTCTGTCTCCTTCAATAATAATAATTATTATTATTATTATTATTATTATTATTATTGTTATTATTATTGATACCATATTGTTTTTGGTGCCCCTACTTTTCCATTTATAGAGGTAGTTTATTGTTTTTCTTTGAAATATGGTAAATACTCAAAAACATTTAACCTACTGATGCCTTGATTAATGAAATTTTATTGGTATCTATTTTTATTTTGAAGTTTACCCGTAGCTGCTACATTTTCCACCCCCGGCTTATACCCGAGTCAATAAGTTATCCCAGTTTTTTGTGGTAAAATTAGCTGTCTCGGCTTATATTCGGGTCAGCTTATACTCGAGTATATATGGTATTTACAATCACATGCTCCCTCCCTCATGCATTTCCTTGGATGTGTAACCATTCTTGCATGCCCATATATGTATCTTAGTTTAAAATGTTACACCATTGAACAAGTTAATGAAAAGTGGATATCTCTCTCAGCAATATGTTCTGTTTTTCCTTAGCACAATGACTAACTGTTCTGACTGAATATATTTCTTATCTTATTCTTTCATCTATTCATGCTTTTTATCCATTGTTGGTCAACCATGGAATAATGAGGCCAGACACAAAGATTGAGTTGAATGAAGGACACTTTATTTAGACTATGTCCTGTTTAATTTATTTGGAGTTGAAAGGAGAGGAACCTGATATGGGCCTAGCTGAGGGCAGGTGTCTATCTCAAGGGAACTCCAGTAGTATTTTTTTTTGGTGAACCGCCTAAGTCCCTGGGACAGTCCAGGTATTTGAGTTGCTTCTCAGCTGGCCACTTACTGGAATGTAAACCTATCACTTCAGGTATCTAGCCAATAATTTTAAATCAAATGTTTGTGTTCCAGTTCCATACATAAAATATGAAACGCCTTTTTAATTATAGAGATATAAAACAAGTCATCACAATTTAACATTTTCAAAAAAAAATCAGCAATGTGAATCAGAACAGGGTTGAGTTTTAGGGCCAAACTATATATTATGATGTTTTGTTTGCCTTGTATTTTCAAGAAAATCACACATAGGAAGCCTTCTACATCAGAAGTGTAAATGTGCATCCATTTCTTTATTGTCACTATCAAAAGATTTCAGATGGCTTTGTATAACAAAAAAGTCCTAGGCAGAATATAGACGCAAGCAACCAATATATCTTTAAATTATACTTAAATTAATTAAGACTACGGATGTATGACAGGAAAATATATGTGTTGTCTCAAAAATTCAAACCTATTGCATTTTGTTTCATGTAAAATTACAAAACAAAACAAAGAAACTTCCCTACAGTATAATATTGAGTAGCTTTGCTTTCTGCAAAACAAAGCAAAAAAAACCCCCAAACCTCCCAACCCTCCACCTTCTTCTACTATCCTACCATTATAACACTTGATGTATTGGAAATGTTGTTTGTCATTATGCAACTGACAAGTCCCCACCGTGTGCTCAGTTTTTATTTAAATACCTTCCCAAACCCTATCCAGTGAGCAATTTGGCCAGAGCATACAATGACACCACAAGTGAAATGAGGCAGTGATCCGGAATGGGCAGCAGTCACCAGTGAAATTACACTGTCCCTCAATGAATGGCAGTTTGTCATCCACATGAAGAAAGTGAAGTCCCAGAGAATGTTCTCACTTTCAAAGACATTTCTAATAAATAGGTAGTTGGTATAGATCTTCTATATTAACAGCCTCCTGTTTTAAGACACTGATTAAATGAAATTCAAAAAGAAGAAAATCTGCTATGGGTTAACTAAACTTTAGATTGAGAAAAATGGAAATGACCCCTGACATAAATTGCATTAAACCTTGTGTTTAGTTAGAATTTACTTTTATTTAGTTCCCAATTCCATCCCCAATATTGTGAATATTCAGCCTACAACAGTTGAACTATGAAAATCTAATGGGTCTTCAATGCATTGTAGTAAATATGCCTTCGTTTCAGTGTCTTCTCATTGAATATTTTATATTCTGTTGGAAAATTCTGGATGTAATCCATTATTTACTTATTACAGTATCTATGCAGATATGTAGATACTAAATTTATATCATGTCTTTCCATCAAATGTTGCATAAATAAAATACAGTACAATAAAATGTAGATGTTACATTTCTGTGCATTAGTTACAAAATCCAAGTCACAATCAGAGACAGCCGTGATATGGAGAACAGGAGGAGATAGCAAGTGACATCATGTGTCCTGGGGCCACACGGAATGGCAGTGAAAACAGTTGCAGGGTGGCAGTGAAAACAGAACCGACCCAAATGTTTGCATGGGTTCACAGACAGAAGATATTCTGGGCCAGAATTTGGAGTATCCCCTAACTTTGGTAAATGTGGTTCAATGAAGCATCCAAATGGTTTTTCCCTGAATTACTCTGAATCAGCTCCATGAAGCATTTGGCCATGGAGCTGATTCTAGCTTGTTCTGCAGTAAGTAGTCAGTAATATACCTGTGCCCTGGGTTTGTTTGTTTGTTTTTTGATACACTGATACGTCTTTATTAAACCACTTTCATGTACAATATGATTAGTTTTCCTTTTCATTTGGTGTTAACATTTCTAATGTGTGAGCAAGCATTTAAATTGTGAATACCAGAAGATAGAACCAAGGAACTATGGTAATACACCATAGTAATGGTAATACACTGGAAAGCTCAGCTGGTGTTTGTTTTACCAAGATATATTTTTATTTTTTCCTTTTTCTATTTCTATTTTACAATTCTTTTTTGTTTTGTTTTTAAATCTGCTTTCCAAAGGCACATTCCAAGGTAATTGCCATTCTTGATGCAGCAGTACAATTGCATATGGATTGATTTATGATCCTTTTCCAGGCCTATTTGTGTTTATATTCTGGTGCGTGTGGCATTAACAAAGTTTGTGTTCTGTTCATTTGGCAATTTTCCAACAAACTACAAGACCAAGACACTTTAGGGGTTTTTGGTGTGTGTGTTTATTTGTGCAAGAAATATAAAAATGACAGTTTATCTCTTTAGCATAGCTCATCAATATGCACAGCGCAACTCACAGCTAATCTTTTCAAGGAATTAAATGCAATTCAAAAGAGAGATTATAATATGTAAACAATGGTGGTTTAGATATCTTTCCCACTGGCCTAGGGTCACTGCATAGATCCTGCAGAGTTTACCTTCTGTATCAGTAGTTAATTAAGGTGAAACATGAGGTAATTAGGGCTAATCCCAATGCTATCCTGCTGGCCTGTTGCCTCAGAGGCCATCCCCCAAACCAAAATCCTTTTCACAGCTAGTGAAATCTTGCCATTCTTTGAACCCATTTTAAAAATTTATGACCATGTGTATTACAATCATTGTGCCTAATTCCTGGAATACAATGCTCCTGACAAGCTGGAAATAAAAAGGCTACCTAAATTATTTAAATGACTAGAAAATAACAATGCTTTAAATAAAATGACCCTCTCTCCAATAAAGCATAAGGATTAAGTGTTTGTTTGCCACCTATCTGTGCTTATTGCTGACAGAATTCATGGAACTATGCCTTGTTCATATGAGCAAAGGGAGATGGAAAGCACTAGAAAGTATCAGTCCATGAGCATAAAAGAAATATAGTATAGACCTTATTACATAATGTAGTTCTTTAAATAATTTCCTGTAGTTCTTCAAGGAGTATTAACAGAATAACTACTTGTCCTAAATTTCAGGATTGTACCAAACCTTGACTGTAATCTTAGACAAAATGAACTGGTAGTAATTTTCATTGAATATTTCATTTGAAAACCACCCAGTAGCTGGCACCTAATTTACATACCTAAAATGCAATATACTAATAAATCAATGAAAATAAAACATATTAGATTAAGACAAGATATACAATAATATGCTTTCTGTTTTGCATGGATTGATTAGAGTTGGCCCTCTGTATCCACAGGTTTTACATTCACTAAATCAACCACAAATCAAAAATATTATAGGGAAAAAAATTCATAAAATTTCAAAAAGCGAATAGAATTTGCCATGTGCCGAACAATGTGTTGAATCCACATGAATGAAGCTACTTTGTTGTAGCTTCCTGCCAATTCATAGATCATCTGCCTCTCTCCAGAACTCATTTTTAGCATGGTTTGCCTCCCATCTCATTTATTTACTACTTGTGTTGTATGCACTCTTTGTTTAAAGTGCCTATCTCTCAATGAGAAACATTGGAACTTTTTAAATGTGTGTGTCGCTTGCTGAAATAAATCCTAAGGGCAAGAAGACTAAATTGAGCACTCATACAATAATTAGGTATTATAAGTAATCTAGAAATGAAATCTATTGAAGGATGTGCATAGGTTATATGCAGACATAGGCTGCTGTGTATAAGAATCTTGATCATTCACAGATTTTAGTATCCAAGTGTGGTGGCGGGGAGCTGGAATCAATATCCTATAGATACTAAGGTATATGCTTCCATAATAAATATAATGTCATCTGGCAGTTTCATGAAAATTGGCCTTCTCTGTGGTAGTGCATGGCCTTTGTAAGTCTTCCAAATTATTAGAGAAACAGAAACAGCATTCATATTTACTCGAGTCTAATGTGCCATCAAATCTAATGCCCACTAAGATTATCATATTACATGAATGTAATGCACACTCTGATTTTGGGAAGGCAATTTAGCCCAAAAAGGTGAGCATTAGGTTTGAGTAAATACAGTAGAAATGCCAGAAATGTACAGTATGCATCTAATTTTAGTAGTTATACACTATTTTAAGTCTTTATCAATCAATCATGTATTGATAAATTTCCTCCTCTCCTCCCGTTTCTGCTTGGGCTCCTTTTCTCTCCCTTTGTCTTCTCCTTCCTCTTTTCCTTAGGATGTAAATTGTAATTTTTTATGATTTATAATATTCTTTTAGCGTTTATTGAAAAACTGCAAAACAGCAAATCTGCAAAAATTGATCCTCGAAGTAGTAAGGGAACACTGCATTGTACATAATTTTGTTTTTATTTACTAAGTCATATGTAATTTGTTAATTATGTATATATGAATAGATATATTAAGAAAAGGGGCCCACACAAAAACATAAGAATAAAAAGTCACACAATTTTTTGTTTTAATTCTGTAATGCTCAGAAGCCTATCAAAGTCAATTTCATTTTCAGTGTGAGGCGAAGCCAAAAAGGCTGCAATTCCTCTTTAAATTAATGGCCTCACGCCATAAGGAGGGGAAAGCTGCTGCAGCAGCAGGGTGGGACAAACCCAGAACACAGAAATCTGGGAAATGTGTTTTGGAAAGGCAGGGAGCCAGATGGCAATTCAAAAGACCCTGCCCTAAACTCAGAGCCGTCCTTAGGTAATTTTCCAAAGTAGGCAATCAGAATTCTCCCCCCCCCCCGCCCCCGGAATTTTGGTGCCCACCCCCAGACCGGGGTGGGGTTGAGCAGCATAGAGGGTAGGGGAGGATCAGGGCCGGCCCGGAAGGAAGGCCTCGTCAGGAAGGCATTCCGTACTTCTCTCCTCAGCAAGGTGCCCAAGAACGTCTTCCTGGCAAAAAGGAAGACATCCCTTGGCGCTTTGCCAAGGAGAGAAGCGGGCTCCACTTCTCTCCTCAGCAAGGCGCCCAGGAACGTCTTCCTGGCGAAAAGGATGACGTTCCTCGGCGCTTTGCCGAGGAGAGAAGTGGGCGCCGTTTCTCTCCTCAGCAAGGCGCTCAGGAACGTCTTCCTGGTGAAAAGGAAGGCGTTCCTTGGCACTTTGCTGAGCAGAGAAGCACAGAATGCCTTCCTGGTGAGGCCTTCCTTCCAGAGCCAAGATTTGCCTGAACGGCACCCCCAACAAGATGGCGCCACAGGCAAAGGCCTAGTTGGCCTGGGGGGTGAACCGCCCCTGCCTAAACTACATTTCCCAGAATTCTGCTCAGCATCAGAAAGCTCCAATTAGGACAATGGAGAGATTTTTTGTAGAAGTTTCCCCAAAAACTAACAAAAATTAGTTAACTCATAACAAAAAGTAATGAAAAGGTAGTTAACCCCTTATAGTTATGATACAGACCCTGTTCAATTTTGGAAACATTTTAGAAATGATTTTCCCCCACCACCTAATTTCATAATGAGTATTGAAACTTTTTTCATTGATCACAGAGGCTATGTATATATACACACATGTGCACACACATGTATACATGTATACACATGCTTTGGATAGCATAGGGAAGGCTTAACACAAGGGTGTTTGTTTTACTGTCTGTGCAAAGATTTTACCTCACAATCTGTCCCTGTGATAATTGGATTTTGAAAAAATTGATATGTTGTGAAAACAAGGATTGTGATAAAGCTTCAATGGAAACACATTTTCCGCATTATAAATCTTCCAGGAGTGAATTTTCCTTCCTAGGGGTAGATTTCTCTCGCTTCTTGTTGTCTCACCCCTGTTCTTAACTATGAGTCATTTGTGTCAAATGTTTGTAACTCTGGGACTGCCGGTACTTGTACTGTATGCATGCTTTGTTTAAAGTGCCTATTTCTCAATGAGAACCTTAAAACCTTGGAACATATTAAATGTGGCATGTTGCTTGCCAAAATAGACCTTATGGTCAGTAAGATCGAACTGAGCATTCACACAATAATTCAGTATTTTAAGTATTCTAAGGATGAATTATATGGGAGGATATGCATAGGTTATATGTAGAAACTAGGCCATTGTATATAAGAATCACCCACAGATTTTAGTACTCAAGGTTGGTGCGGGGAGGGGAGGAAGAGCTGGAATCAATATCCTATAGATACCAAGGAACAGCTATACTATATATGTATATATACAGTACAGTCTCGCTTATCCAACACAAACGGGCTGGCAGAACGTTGGAAAATATTGGATAATAAGGAGGGATTAAGGAAAAGCCTATTAAATGTCAGATTACGTTATGATTTTACTAATTAAGCTCCAAAACATCACGTTTAAAACAAATGGACAGAAAAGGTTCAATATATGGTAATGTTATGTAGTAATTACTGTATTTATGAATTTAGCACCCACACATCATAATGTATTAAAAGCATTGACTACAAAACATTGACTACTTAAAAAATGACTACAAATAAAGATAGAACTGCATAAAATAAACTTAATTAACAACATTGTTGGAGGTTAAATCCATAAAAAAAATTAGTCCTTGCTGCCTAGAGAAACAGTTGTGGATCCAGACGGGAGGCAGACTGCATTGGATAATACAGAACGTTGGATAAGTGAAGGTTGGATAAGCGAGACTCTACTGTAATGTCATCTGGCAGTTGAGATTCCACCATGAAATAAAGAGACCAAACACAGGAAAATGGCTCAAAAGGGCCATTTCCTGACCCATTTATTTATAAGAACTACTGGAATAACCTGTGAAGGAAAAAAATACTGTTAACGGGATTTAATCTTTAACACTTAACTCATGGTGTATTAGCCACCTTGTAAGAACTGCCCCTGGGCCAGATGTGACCAAAATATGAATATATTATGTGTGGGTATGAATGGGAGCAAGGAATGTGAGCCAGGAAATTTGAAGACACCAGTCTGTAGACTAAGGCCTGCAAACCATTAACTGCCTGCTTGCTGAATTGTAATTAAAACCTGCTAATGAGACATGAAATATGTGTTGTCGAAGGCTTTCATGGCCGGGATCACAGGGTTGTTGTATGTCTTTCGGGCTGTGTGGCCATGTTCCAGAAGTATTCTCTCCTGACGTTTCGCCCACATCTATGGCAGGCATCCTCTGAGGATGCCTGCCATAGATGTGGGCGAAACGTCAGGAGAGAATACTTCTGGAACATGGCCACACAGCCCGAAAGATATACAACAACCCAGACATGAAATAGTTGACCTGCCTGGTAAACTGTGATAAAAACTGTGACTGATAAGAGAAATGTTTATATCAAGTTAAGAAAATATTTACCACTGCTAAGAAGGAAGTCAATACAGAGGTGCTTGCGTTTGTTAACACCAATCAAGAGGAGTCACATCTAGTCCAGGAAACGGAAATGAAGCCAGAATGGAAGACGTCGATTATTTATTTACAACTTTGGGACAACATCAGCAAAATATTGCTATATAAGTTACCTTAAGACAATCCAAAAAGTGTGACAGAGACGCTGTTCACCCACTATGCTCTGCTCCATTGGGAAGGAGAGAGATAGTGTATGAGTCAGATCTGCTATGAGAAAGCAGGATTCTGGTCACTTTTGGGGCCTCCTTTTCTCATGGGAAGAGAAAGGAGTGCATTTTGGTGATGTTCTTTTTGAAGTTTTGAAGTTTTGGCATTTTGGAACTATGTGTTGGCAGGCTGCAGTGGAAGCTGGGTCTGGCCTAAGCAGGTGCTTCTCCAAGGAGGTAGAAAGGATATGGTAATATTTGGTATGCATGAAGATGGATGCATGTACATGTTTGTGAATGCTGAGTGAAAATGTACCCCCCCCCCCTTTGTCTGTTTGTTAGCCAATGTAACTGTAGGTTGTTTGTCAATCCGATGTAGTTGCATAGAATTTGTATCTGTATGTCTAATGTCATTCTTTGTTGTTCTGTAAAAGTTCTACTATACCTCTCACACTGAAACTGTAATAAAAAGAACCAATGCTTCAAAGTTATTGAAAAGTTATTCATAACACAGGTGTCCCTGCCTCTGACAACCTCCAAGGACATACAGGCACCAAAGATCCCAAAATTCTTTGGCTGCACCTCTTGGCCAAACCTCAGAGTTTTTAAACACTGAGAACCCTCATTACAGCCCCAAGGGTGGCCTAATTTCCAGGCCTCAACTCCAAAAACATATATGAACTGTTATGGATGTCCACCCTTTACCCCCTAAAATAGTGGGGGTGGGGTGCCATGGTGCCTACCAGGACTATTTTGCCTTTATCATGCCATGGAACTTTTTAACTTACTCAGGAAAACTTATTGAAGTTACTACACCCAAAGCCAATTACCACACCTCTCCAAAACAGTGTGGGGTAGGCAAAAAACCAAGTATTTCTTTGGGCGGGGATTCCTATCCGGCCCTTGTGCAACCAGTGTAAACTCACACCTTTCATAGGGTGAAGCAAAGAGGAGGGAGGGAAGCAGCTTTAACTATCTAGCAGCTCTGCCCCTATCATGTGATCAGGGCTGGTGAAGCCAACTGGTCCCACTAAGTCTGGCCTCCTCCATGGGGGCCTTCAAATACGCCCCCCCCCCATGTCTTCAGCTTTGCCTGCCAGCTGCGGGTGGCCTTTTCATGAAAATCAGTCTTCTCTGTGGCAGTACAGGGCCTTTCTAATCCTTCCAGAAACAATAGAGAATCAGAAACAGCATTTATATACCTGCTTAAAATGTATAGTGGACCCACAGTTCTATGCTTGAATGGAATATGCTGAATACAATTATACTATCTTCTGTTTATGTGAACGTAGGACCAACCTTTCAGGGTCTTAAATCTAAGTGGCTTAATAACTACTTTTTGATGCATAGTGAATGAAACCTGTGCCAAACCTGCAATCATTTTTATAACTAAATACAGATATTTCATATGAATATTACCAATGTCTCATGTTACAGTAGACACAAAAAATGGTGAAGACTGTTCAGATCTTGAATTTCTGAGTACTTCTGTAACTTGCAACAAATAAACAGCTGCTGTTTTGAAATCCCTGAATAGCAGCTCAGTAGAATAAGTCCTTCAGAATCGTCTCTTTTTGAACCACATTGAGAGATGATGCTGCAAGAGACCAGCATGGCTACTTCTTTGAAATCAGTGCAGCGTTGCCACCTTTCCCATTGCTTTTGTGGGACAGACCAGAAGCTACACTCTTGGTCTAATGGTTTTGCACGAGGGGTTGCTTAGCAACCTCTGGACATGGTCCTAATGAATTTCTGGCTGATGGGATTTGAAGGGTGGCAGAAGGGACACCTGGCAGCTGTCTACATGTCACACGCTGGAGGTCTGGCATGCTGAAGCATTGCCCATTTTGTCCAATGGCCTTCATAACATAACAGTAGGCTAGACATCAACCATAGGTCATGCTTTGTTGTTGTTTAATTGGAGCAGAATTCTACTTTTGCACAAGTTGTAGCTCATTCTGCTTGTGACAGATAGTTCTTAAGTTTCAGCCTTGGTATCGGCTTAATCTTGTTTCTTATCAGTCTTCATTGCTTGTATGTAATAAAAATTGTGTGCAACCCATTTTCATTTTAGTTGTACTAAATAACAATAGGACAGAATCATGGCTGCTTATCTCACTGCTCTTACTTCAGCATCTTTCTATCTCAACTGAAAAAGCTTGTACTTAATGTATGTTTCCTATCTCATATTTCCTATGCTAACTTAGAAAATTTCTGTGCTCCCTAGCAGTGCTATTATGGCAGCCCAAATCGCAGCATTATAGTTTCAGGTTTAAAACAAAGAGGATTTCTTTCTGAAAGATATTGGTTTTGTCCTTTTTATAGCCCACAGGGTTTAAAATGAGGGTAGATGGGGCATTCCCTCTGCATAAATGTAAAGAGGATTTGCAACATGACATTTAGAAATGCATTGTATGAGGTTTGCTATTGATCCCACATGGTGGGGATGAGTGCTCAGAGAGAATAAATGGGCCACTTTTATGAGGCTCCTTGTCATCATGGATTTAGCTGTTTCATTTGCAGATTCCTGTAAATGTTTGTTTGATTCATGGCCGGTAATTTTCCATTGGATAGAGAATCGACATATAGTCAGCAAATGACTGTATGTCATTAATACTTCCAAGTGGCGCCTGAAAATGTTCACACAGTTCCATTGATTCAAACTGTCTTCTTTTCCACTCTACCTGGGCTTATTGTTCATTGATAAACCAAATAAATGATAGAAAAACATGGTAGATGCTTATGAACCAAATGAACATGGCCACTAATATTTATTCATACTATGGCATCACATGCTGTACAACATGGTTTTAATTTTTAAATGTATCCTTTTTGTTTGTTTTTCAAACAAGGTGGATGCCAATGTGTTAATACTTCCTAGATACAAGGTGGATGCCAATGTGTTAATACTTCCTAGATACATATAACGTATACTGTATTTGATGTTTTTGTATTGGATGCCATTGACAATATTTGATTTTTCACATGTAATGTAATTCCATTAAAATACTCTTTTTTATAATCTAGTTAATTGTTTCATATGGTATCCTGAAAAGCTGATACAAGAAAAAATATGTCACTGCCCACCAAATTATCCTGTAACTCTTTTCTTCAAAACAACCACCACATCATTGTCCCCAACACCTGGTTCCTTTTTATATTAATTGAAGATTAATTAAAGAAATGTTTGTTTAGTTTTTAACATATTTCTATACCATATGTAAAGAGATGCTTGGAAGGCATGCATTGCAGAACAACACTTGAAGGAGGCCATGTTGATATCAGATGCCTTCTTTCTTCCATAAACAATGAGCTACCTTTGAAAACTTCCCCTGCCTCTCATCTCTAACAAAGAAGGAATAGAGAGGAAAGGCCTTGACTTGTAGTGTCAGCATATAGGAGAGTTCACCAGCTTGGGCTTCCAATGCTTTTAAACTAATGTTTGGATCTCTAGTATTCAGTAGAGCAAACAGAATTATTATAATACTGGCCTGATATTATTGTTATCCTGTCCTGGCACATGTATTCTACTATTTACAACTTCTATTTGTAATCCAGTAATCCAGTTAGGAATGGGGTTGGGTGGGAAGATATATACGGACACGAGTAATTATAGCAAGAGTGTTCCAGGCCAGGATACGCTTCAGCCAGAAAACCTATATAGGCTTCTGGAGAGAAAAAACGAATATACTGGATCTAATAGAAAACATGTTACAAGCTTCACCCTCTCTCCAAAATACCATCATTTTGAAAACTGTACATAACATTGCCATTTTTTTGGCGTAGAGTAGGAGTGACAATTTTAGAGAGTATTGGGCCAATCTTATACCCTTCAACTCGTATTTCAGTCATGCCACCTCATCCCAACAAAATAGAAAAGACTAACATTTCACATCCATCTTCAATGCCACTTTTAATACTTAATCGATCTAGCAGCCACAGAAACAGATTGTATGAAGCATATAGTTTGGGGCACACATGTTGCCCATCTCTGATATAAAACTTCAGTTTGTTGGACTTCAGCAGAGGGAATCATACTATAACAGGTAATATGCTTATTAATTTAGATGTCTTGTTTCTGTAGACTTCAGTGGTATAAATATTTATCAGTGTTATTATAGTTAATTATCTAATGACCAGTGTTAGTTCATTCTTGATGTAAAATGCAGCATTATAAAA
This sequence comes from Anolis carolinensis, assembly GCF_035594765.1. NCBI lineage: Eukaryota > Metazoa > Chordata > Lepidosauria > Squamata > Anolidae > Anolis > Anolis carolinensis. The sequence continues at coordinate 63,845,396 of NC_085843.1, read as the reverse complement.
ATATTGATTTCTTTTAAAATGAAAGAAAACCAAGCAAAACCAGTCTTGTTTTACTAAAGGAATGCTATATTGATTCTGTCTGACAGTGCTTTGTCCACAGATCAATTTGGATGGACAGTATAGACCAGTTAAGAATGAATCAGGGTCAAAAAAGGTCAGCAAACGAACAAGGCATTTGAAATTATTGGATAAATGAAATGTATATATCATAAAATAGATCTGACAGTTGTTTATAAAGAATAGTGGCAAGCACCAGCACTAGTAGGTGTCCTTCTGCTCCTTTCTCATCTATGCAAATAAGCTTTAAAGCATAAACTTGTATTTCTTCTATACAATTTCTCATCCAAAACTGGGCATCCTATCCTGAGTCAAAATGTTGATGAGATTTTATTTCTCTCATTTTCCTGATTGGAAATGAATAACACATATACCAAAGAGAATTCTAAAAGAGTCCATACACTGCAGAGTCAGTGTTGTCATCGTCATTGTACTTGTTATTAATTAACCTTATTTATAGTCCACCTTGTTCACATCAACAAATGAATATTATAAACTAGCTTGTAGAAAAATACACAATTTCTTAGTCTCTAATTATATTGTCTGTCTCCATTTGCCCCATGGGCTGTTGTTACATTGGCTGTCTCTATTTGCCCTGTGAGTTTATATCAGAGGAAAGCAATTGGATAAGGGGGAGACACGCTTTATAGGTTAGCCAAGTGCTCAAGGGTGGCTGTGTTGTAGTGTGCCTTCAAGTCACTTCTGTCTTCTGGCAACCTTAAGGCATGGGGTTTTCTTGACAAGATTTGTTCAGAGGGGGTTTGACTTTGATTTTCCCTGAGGCTAAGCATGGGATGCGTCCAAGGTTACCCAGTGGGTTTCCATGGGTATGTGAGGATTCAAGCTCTTAGTCTTCATAGTTCAGTACTGAAACCACTACATCACACTGGCTCAAGTGTGGCACTTTAATGTTTTAATTGTTTATATATTTACTTTTTTAAAAAAAGTAAAGAATACTAAAAATATTTAAATAGAAATAGTTATAACTATTCAAGTAATTATAATTTAGTATTCATTTCATAAATAATTATTTTAAAATATTTACCATTTATTTTTAAACATGATTTTTATTAAGATGTTTTAATTCTATATCTTAATGTTTACATATTGCTTATGTTTCATATTTTAATGGTCTTAATGGCTTTAATTTATAGCTATATGTTATTGTTTAGAACTTATGAATTGGTTTTCACATGTATGTTTGGCATTGAATTTTACAATTATTATGTTGGATACTGCTTTTAGTCCCTCCAGGGGTGAGAAAAGTGGTATATAATTGCAGTAAATAAATAAATAAATAAATAATCTTCAAAATTACTACATTTATTTTTAAACAAAATGCTCAAAATTGCTACATTTATTTTTATTTCAATAGATACAACTTTAAAAATTGCAAAGTAAATTCTCGTACTATACTAATATGATTTAGTGCTAATGCATATTAATTTAATTCATTCAATCAGTGCAAGGGAATAATAATAATAATTAGCAAACGAGTGCAAAAAGTCAAGAACTGGACATCGCCTGGTAGTGATCAACTTCATGGATTTTGGCTCAAACATCTGATTAGTTTACATGGAAAAATGGCCCAACAATTCAATGAGATGCTGCAGAAAGGAAGTATCAGTGAATGGCTAACAACTGGAAGAACATACCTGATACAAAAGGATCCAGCAAAAGGAGCAGCACCAGGAAACTACAGGCCAATAACGTGTCTGCCCACTATGTTTAAACTACTGACTGGCATCATAGCTGACAGAATTCAAGACTATCTTGAAGAAAAAAACATCTTGCCAGATGAACAGAAAGGCAACAAACGGAAAAGCAGGGGCACAAAAAACCAGTTATTGATTGACAAAATGATTCTGGAGAACTGTAAGAGCCGAAAAGCTAATCTTCACATGACGTGGATTGACTACAAAAAGGCCTTTGACTCACTCCCACACAGCTGGATCATCAAGTGCCTGGACGCCATCGGGATTAGTAAAAACGTTGGCACCTTCATTGAAAACATGATGGAGCACTGGAAAACTGAACTGTTTGTTAGAAATGAAAGCTATGGACTTGTCAACATCAGAAGAGGAATTTTCCAGGGAGATTCATTGTCCCCTCTGCTTTTCATTATTGCCATGATCCCTCTGTCAACAATCTTACAAAAAACAAATCTCGGCTACCAAACATCTAAGAATTCTCACAAAATTTCACATTTGATGTACATGGATGACCTGAAGCTATATGGGAAAACGCAAACTGAAATCCAGTCTCTGACCAACACTGTCCGAATTTTTAGCACTGATATCAACATGGAGTTTGGTTTGGACAAATGTTCGACAGTGGCATTGAAGAAGGGAAAAATCATTGAAAGTGAGGGCATAAATATGCCCAATGACCAAACAATAAAGTGTCACCAGCCAGAAACCTATAAATATCTGGGCATATTACAGCTGGACAACATCAAGCATGAACATGTGAAAACTGTGGTCAGCAAAGAATACACACAAAGGGTCAGAAAAATTCTTAAAAGCAAGCTCAATGGAGGCAACACCATCAAGGCCATAAACACCTGGGCCATACCTGTCATAAGATATACTGCTGGCATCATAAACTGGACACAGGCGGAACTGGACAATTTGGACAGAAAAACAAGAAAACTCATGACCATTCATCATTCACTGCACCCTCGCAGTGATGTTGACCGGCTCTATCTGCCTAGAAGATCAGGGGGCAGAGGACTCTTACAAGTAAAACAAGCAGTCAAAGAAGAAGAACATGCCCTGGCAGATTATGTAAAGCAAAGTGAAGAACCTGCTTTGATTGAAGTCAAAAATCAGAAACTCCTCAAAGCACAGCAGACAAAAAACCAGTACAAGAAAACTCCACTACAAACTAGAGCTGACAGCTGGCACAACAAAACACTGCATGGAAAGTTCCTTGACAAAATTGAAGGAAAAGCTGATAAGGAGAAGACCTGGCTCTGGCTCACGAATGGGACCCTGAAGAAGGAGACAGAAGGCCTGATCCTTGCAGCCCAGGAGCAAGCCATCAGAACAAAGGCAATTAAGGCCAAGATCGAAAAATCAGCTGATGACCCAAAATGCAGACTGTGCAAGGAAGCTGACGAAACCATTGATCATATCCTCAGCTGCTGTTAGAAAATTGCACAGACAGACTACAAACAGAGGCACAACTGTGTGGCCCAAATGATCCATTGGAACTTATGCCTCAAGTACCACCTCCCAGCAGCCAAGAACTGGTGGGATCACAAACCAGCAAAGATCGTGGAAAATGAACACGCAAAGATACTGTGGGATTTCCGAATCCAGACTGACAAAGTTCTGGAACACAGCACACCAGACATCACAGTGGTGGAAAAGAAAAAGGTTTGGATCATTGATGTTGCCATCCCAGGTGACAGTCGCATTGACGAAAAACAACAGGAAAAACTCAGCCGCTACCAGGACCTCAAGATTGAACTCCAAAGACTCTGGCAGAAACCAGTGCAGGTGGTCCCGGTGGTGATGGGCACACTGGGTGCCGTGCCAAAAGATCTCAGCCGGCATTTGGAAACAATAGACATTGACAAAATTACGATCTGCCAACTGCAAAAGGCCACCCTGCTGGGATCTGCACGCATCATCCGAAAATACATCACACAGTCCTAGACACTTGGGAAGTGTTCGACTTGTGGTTTTGTGAAACGAAATCCAGCATGTCTATCTTGTTTGCTGTGTCATACAACGTTGTTGTGTCAATAATAATAATAATAATAATAATAATAATAATAAACAACTTTATTTATATCCTGCCACCATCTCCCAGAGGGACTCCAGGCGGCTCACAAAACACTCAAGGTATGACACAAAATACAAAATACAACAAGTGCAAAACAAAACATAGGAAATAAACAGTCAACACAACATCATAAATTCACAGTACCCCCTGGTAGAAACAATAAAATACACCAATTGCTGTAAATAAAACAGCAGTATTCGACCTCAGAATTGTAAAGTGCTAAAAAAGAGTCTAAAGGTCCTCATATGTATTATAAGAGAGTCTATACATAATTGAAGGCTTGTCGGAAAAGCCAGGTCTTTAATTGTGTGCGAAAGGTTTGGAGGGCAGGAGCTAGCCTTATATTTAGTTTTATTCTGATTATTTCACTTGCAAACTTTTAGGGCTTGTTTAGGACTTGTTTTCATGAGCCCACAACCCAAAGTGACTTCCAGGAAGTTCTGGTCCTTATTGTGAGCTAAACTAGCATCATGCTAAGATAAGTGCTTCAGTGTGTAAATGAATTTTCAGAGCACTTTGGGAACAGTGTAGACAGCATAACTGGCTCTGATATTTTGATTGTCATGGGTGCCCTGTGCTGACCAGAGATACTTGTGTGACCAGGGAGAAGAACGAAAAAGGTTTGGAGGAATAAGCAGTCTCAGACTACAAACTTAATTCTTTAAAGCAAGTATGGCCTCATTTACAACTATATTGTACTGTTTTAATTTATTCTTCTGTAAGCTGCTATGGCTATTAATCCAGGGGAAAGGTGGCATATAAATGGAATAAATAATAAAAAAATAAATATAATAAACTCACTTACCTAGTTGAATAGCCAATCAACAATAATTAAATAATGATTTTTATTAATGAGTTTTTACAAAGTACTTAAAAACAAAGGGTAGAGAGGGAAAAGAAAGGTGGGGTAAGGGGTAAAGACTGTTTTTCTGCTTAAGACTGTTTTTATGCTTAATCTCCCTCTTATCCACCCACCCACCTCACATGAACGTCTTTGTATAACATACAGAGTTATTGAAACAAGGTAAAATCAAGAAGAGAGCTCACTGATCTTTTGTGTGCCTTCAAGTTTTTTCTGACTTGTCATGACTTTAAGGCCAACCTATCAAGGGGTCTTCTTGACCAGATTTGTTCAGGGGTGACTTGTTTTCTTCTGGGGCTGAGAGACCATGACTTAACGAAGGGCATCCAGTGTGTTTCCATGGCTGAGTGAGGATTGGTCTTTGGAGTCATTGTCCAACACTGAAACCACTACACTGGCTCTCAACCATGTTGGCTCTTGGATCAATATTACTGAAATCAGTTTTAATATACATTTTCTTGAAAAAGCATTAAGACAGTTATTTAAACAATATTTTTAAAAGAAAATAAGACTCATATTATCTCATGGTAGCTTCTTAGTTTCTTATATTTATTTGTTAACTAGTTTAATTGGAAAACCCTGGCATGTTTTTTATTGAATTTGAATTCAAATACTGGACTGACTGCTCCACAGGAAGTATCCTTCAACCTCGAAATTCATCAGCTATTTAAAGTCAAGTATATGTTATTTTCATTCTGTATGTTCTTGCCTCTGGGGTAAGTAATTATTTTATTTTATTTTACATGTGCTTTATCTTTTCACATTTGTATGCACCATGTTCTTTGTAATTTGTATAAACAGCAAGGTAGCTTTAGGATCAGCCATTAATATTTATCTTTTATAAATGCTTCTTCATTAACTATGTTGGATAAATCCCAAATAATGCATTCATTAAAATCTAAAGTAATGCAAGCTGAAATAATCATTTCAAACTCTGTCTTCTCTAAAATTTGGATTTAATGCAACAGTTATTTGATGCTATTCTTTGCATATAAATTGTTGTCTGGTATATAAATTTATAACAAGATTTTGGCAGCCTTCCACATGTTTGTGTGTTTTACCTTTGCAAAACACAGGCTAATACTCTTAGTTAATACCCTTTAAAAAATCACAAGGACTTGGGTGGAATACCATATTTCTGTGCATTTGATTTGGAATTGCATAATTTAGCTGTTATGGGGATAACAACTATTTACTATATATATATATATATATATATATATATATATATATATGATGGGCTATCATTTCTGATATCTGAATGTCAACAATATAGAAATCTTCTTTGGAATGTTTAAGTTTTCTTATACATCGATAAAGCAACATCAGTTCATTACAATAAAACTGATCCACTTTAGGTGTAGAAATATATATGTTGTGTTGTTTTGCTAGCCCCAGAGCACACTTAAAATAGAACATTGTTTAAAAAACAAAAATGACCACATTATCAATGCCACTCTCAACAACTGGAGGCAATGATTCTAAATTGGCGATGTTTACCCATTGAATATTTATGTGATGGTGGATATAAGTCTGAAGCTTTAAAAAGGATTAAAGCTACTACTTTGTCATACACCTCACATTTGGTTTCTAAATATAAGCACCTATCACATTTTTGAAGAATACAATCTTTCCTGGAAGTATGGTGATGCAATATGAATCTGCACATCTCTAATACCAATCTGTGAATCAAAATACAATATTGTAGAGTTACTCTTTTGTCTGTTTTTCATAGCAATTTTGAAAAGAGTGTTTTGGCTGGATATGTTATAGCATTTGTGGTCTATCTCAGTTCATATTTCTTTTATATAATGCCTTATCTTGGCAAAATGTATTCTATCTTCCAGGATAGATTTGTGGAATACTTACGGCTGTAGTAAATTGTTCCACAGATCGATTCTTATTCAATATGCAGTTAAGTACTACTTCATGATAACAGTTAAGAAGTAAGTGTCTCTGAAAAGCTTGTGATCATGGCTTAAGTCAGCAACTGGTGTAGGCTGCAGCCCATCAACAAAATGATGGACACTGTGGAGTTTCACTATGTCAGATATCTTTCTTTCCTCAATTTCTAATAGCATTCAGGTGGAGTGGCTGCAGCCTGTTTTCTTCATACAACTGTTTTGTGGTCTTTTTTGTTTTTTCTTTTACCACTTCTACTGTTATCATAAGCCACATTTGCAAGAAAAAGAAAAATTACATCCTCTAATCAAAATTTCTAAAAATGTTGCAGCTGTGAGCTATGAAGTTACTTCTAAGAAGGGGTATAAATAAAAGAAAGGAATCTTTTCTGCCCAGAAATATGATGATGATCTTGAGATGGATAAGGAAAATATGTAGACATGGTGAAAGTAATCATGTAGGTATCCAAAGAGAAAAATGCTGTGATAATGGGTAATTTTCATTATGTATATTACTGATGGGGAACATAAACCTGAATTGAATCAAGTCAATTACAAAGATTGTAAGAAGTCAACGTTCAAAGAGTTCCAAACTGAGAAAAGCTTTTTTCTTGCCTTCTGTGACAGGAGGAGCTACCAAGCCTGGTTGGTGTAATCCAATCACAGCTCAGTGAATGTGAAGGAAGGAGAAATGCTAGAAGCCTGAGGGTTGTCTATGGCACAAGGCAGACTGGGAAAGATGATATAGGACATATCTTCATGACCACTTAGATCGCTGTAGGTTCAGATCTGGGTTAACTCATATCAAGGCTACCTTAAAATGGCCTTGCTGCTGGTGAACCTGAGTAGTATTTCTTTTCTGACAGATGGGTTTTACCGAGATCTGAAGAACCTAGTTTTCAAGACATTTCCAGGTTTTAGAAAATTGTAAATTCCCACTTCAGATGCAACTGATCATGAATAATCTCAGAACGAATGCTAGTGCATGCAGCTTCACCATGAGGATGGGATGTGCAAGTTTCCAGAACCCCTTCACACATTTGCTGGTGAAATTCTGAGCAGGTCTGTGGTAAAGTCTTTACATATTATGTGGCATTACTATGATAAGTAACAACACATGATGGATTCTGTTTTAAGTTGATTCCATTTGCAGTTAATTATGGATATATCTCTGTGTCATATATTGTAATTTAAGATTTCTTATATGAAACTATTCATACCTATATGCAGGAGGTTGGGATTTGAATGATCACATTGAACATAAATAGCTTAAGAATATAATTGAAGGATGGCAGAAAGTTCAAATAAATAAACCTTGATTTATTTTACCTGGATATTTTATGCATGTAAATTGGGACACATAAAATAAAAAGTAAACTAGAAAATCCTGTTTACTTGGAACTGTGTACATTGTAGAGCTGAATAACATGGTAGGGGTTTAAGTGATACTTAGACTTTTGAAAAATTGAGGTCATTAATTGGAAACAAAAGATTTACAGAACTAACAATATATTTCTATCCAGATGTACAAGAAGGAGTATGTTTTCAGCTACTATTCAGTTTCACAACTAACATATTCAGCATGCGTAGAAATATTGTATCATTTTTTGTCAGAGATGGAGAAAGTGCAGTCCTGAGACTACATGTGGATACCAAGGCCACCCCCAAATCCTATCCACCACCACAAAGAGCCTTTGACTTGTGTGGGCAATGTTGGCATTCCCTCACCCAAGCAGTTTGGAAATTTGCTAGTTGTTTGCTGCAATTTAACTAAAGCAAACACTTCTGGCTGATGTGCAAGTGTGGTACATTTTCTCAAATACTTTGACTGGTTTTGTAATAATGAACTGCATTAGCAAGCTAACATATCAGTGTCAGTTCGGTAGTAAACAATACTGGCTCCATAAATTTGAATAAATTTAGTGAGATATAAATGGGTCGCAAAATAGCAAAATTCTACTGGATGCTCATGATAAGCCTTTTATACAGAAAAACCTATTCCCATATGCCTCAAAACAGGCATTAAAACCAATGTACCTCTTCTTTGACATCTGTTAGAACAGAATGAGTCCATTTCAAATCCCCCAAACACACTGTCATAGTGACAAAATTGTAGTAAATGAAGCAAAGTGATTGTGGGAAATGAGAATTTATAAACAAGCCAATCAGATATTATTTACTTTCCTGGATTATTGTAATATTTATTTCAGGAATTCTCCACTTAATGGGTGAGGGTACTCATGCATTCATCCATTCCTGTTTTTGCCACACCTTTGTTCCACATCCTTTTTTTCCCCTTTCTTTTCTTTTCTTTTTTTTTTTTTTTGGGGGGGGGGGGGTTATTTCTGTCTTAAGACGTAGTAGTTTTTGGTTTGTAGTAACACTTTTTTTTTTTGGTTTTCAGACTATCCCAAAACATGTGACTTGTTAATAAAACCACAAGAATGGGCAACTTCTGGGTCAGGATAATTTGATGGCTTTCCAGTTATTGTTAGTGCTGATGTGACAGTGTGTTTTATTGCCTGCCACTGACTATAAAAATGGTTCCCTAGTAGTAGTCTAACCTCAGGTCAAAAATAGTGTCAGAATGATTGGAGATGTTGGAGCAAAGGGAAAAGGTATAGCTGCTCAGTCATATACTAATAATTACTTCATTCATTCTTGTCTATTGACAATCTAGCATAGCTCGATGAGATGAGATAGTCATGATGAATTCACTGTATCTCCTTTCTCACAATGTCATGAATTCTGTATATCCTGGGAGCAGACACCATGATGTACTAATTTGCCTCATTTTTAGCAGCTTATTTCATCTAATGAACAATTAGCATGCAATTAATTGGTCCTACAAAATAGGATGGGCAATAAAAGTATCACTTTCTTTGTTGCTTCTCGTTCCAGTGCATGGAGCTAGTGGATAGGTTAAAACATCTCTGCCCACATCTGGTTTTCATATATTCAGGATTTTTTTTATCTTGCTACCATGGGATCCTGAGATCCTAGAAGAATTAACCTGCTAATTAAATAATGAAATTTTGGAAAACAGTAAGTCTGCACAGAATCATTATATTATGCTCTCTCTACAATGGTGGGGGGGGGGAGGTGTGTTTAATAGATTGATGTCAGGATTGACATAAACTTGTAACCTCCTGGAGAGCAGATTGCAATTAGTCATTGACTGATGTACTTTAAGATCAATGTTTATTTGATATGTGTTGATAGCTCCAGTCTTTTTGATCCTTCCATATAATTTCTTCCTCTTTCATTTGTTAGTTACCATTCTGTTTGTAATGTTTTTTTTCCTTTAAAATCAACCTAAAGGCCCCAAACTTTAACAGAAATTAAATCTGAGAGCATGGATAACTACTTGTTTTACCTTTGTTCTCTAGATGTGTACCCAAAGGAGCAGGCAAGACACTGACTGCCTTTGTTAATCCTGAGAAAATCTTAGTGTTTCATTTGAAACTGCAGGGGAGAAAAATCACATTAGATGGGGTTTTTAAGAATATGTGAACTGAAGCATTAGTACTAGAAAACTAGGTTGGCAGCTTATAATATATTGGGGAGTAACTGTGCAAACCTGATTTGTTAATATAATCTTTAACTGAATACAAACAAACAAACAAACAAACACTTGCCATATCTTTAACTATTATACAAAGACTTTTGTTTAATCATACTAGATAATCTAATTTGTTCATTTCTGCCATCTTGAATATCTTCAAAATGCATTCTTCTTTTTTTGGCAAATCCATAATCTTCCATTTCTGGTCTTAAAACAACCTCGCACTAGAACCATATAATGCACCAATTTAAAGTTCTAATTATTGATTTGTTCATATGGCATAGAAGCAATTATTGTTACAAGTTAACTTTAATCTTGAAAATATCTTGCATTGGCCTGCAACTCAACTTACAATACTTCTTTGCTTTGTCACAGGTCTACCATATATGGTAAAAGGTTTTACACATTTTTACCACAAATGCGTGGACCCCTTATCAATAATTTGCTTGGAGTCAGATACAATACAACATTTTCAATTTTAGAATTAGAATTAGAATTATACTACATAAGCAAAATCCATTGTAAAAAGTTTTTGGGACCGGAAAATGCCTCCCCTAGCCATCGGAGCTCTGTGCTTAAGCACACCTAAGCAAAATGGTAAATCCAGCACTGCATAGGTATAGATATACATACATCCACACACACGTGTGTGTGTGTGTGTGTGTATATATTTCACCAATTCCTGCTGGATTCGAAATTTGTACTGATCATTCACAAAAAGCAGCAGATCTTTGTAACCTGAGTTTGATGGATTTTAAGGCAGGGAATGAGTGGAATTTTAAAAAGGAAATGGTAAAATGGCCAGAAAAGGCTACTACTTAAACTCACAGACTCACCATAATATTTTCACTATGATTAAAAATGCGACAGTTGTCTAATTTGGACCATAGATACCTAGTATGGAATTACAGTTGCATTTGGGTGTACTCCCAGATTGAACTCTGACTCTGGTTCCAGCATAGACCAGGAATGCTTTCTTGCAATCAAAGCTTATTCACCAACTGTGCCCATTCCAATAAAAGTCAAATCTGGTCATAATGATACCTGCCTTGGTTACATCCCATTTGGATTACTGTATGGTGTTCTACTGTGTTTCCCCAAAAATAAGACAGTGTCTTATATTATTTTTTGCTCCCAAAGATGTGCTAGGTCTTATTTTCAGGGGATGTCTTATTTTTCCATGAAGAAGAATTCACATTTATTGTTGAACCAAAAAATTGAACATTTATTATATACTGTACAGTAGTTGTCATCACAAACCAGCATAACCAGACAAACTGTGAATCCTATCAAGAATTTCTTGTTACTACCATTATTTCCATGTACAACTGGTATGTACATTTACCAATCCTGCATGCTCTGGTGTTCTGTTTGGCAAAAACTTTGCTAGGTCTTACTTTCGGGGGAGGCCTTATATTTAGCAATTCAGCAAAACTTCTACTAGGTCTTATTTTTTGGGGATGTCTTATTTTCGGGGAAACAGGGTATGTAGGACTGTCTTTGAATAGTGCTCAGAAACGTCAGTTAGCCCAAAAGAGCTCCAGCCAGGTTGTTAACTGGGATTAGCTACAGAGAGCTCTTAACTCGCTCATAACTCCACTGGCTGCTAGTCCATTTTCAACCACAATTCAAATGCTGTTATGACTTACAAAGCTCAATATGATTTGCATCCAGGTTATTTGAAGAAGTACATCTCTCTTTATGAGCTTATTAGAGCACTAAATTCATCTGAAGAGCCCCTTCTTTCAGCTCCATCACCTTCCTAGGCTTGATTGGTGGAAAAAAGGGCCTTCTTATTGTCTGCTTCCAGACTACTGAAATGTAGGATAAAAATGAATCACTCAAATAAATAGCTTGCAATTTTTAACTCAGATTCAGGGGTCTAAAATTCAAATTTTAATCAGCTATGATATTAGGACAGGTAAACCTAATGTAACTCACAGGACTTCTGTACTAAGTTAAAACAGGATAATCTCATAGGAGCTTGATGTTCCACCAGAATAGTTTAACAGTTTCACAACTCTGTTCATAAGTGATAACCCTTAGAGCAAATTTAGCACTGGTGTCAGAACCTTTCTGGTGAGTTCTGTTTCCTGATAGGATTTCTTAAGTGTTAAGAACTGTTACTCAGTTCTCCAGTGGGAACTGAGTAACAATGAATAGTTTTTCCATCTCTGCTATTATCACATAGTTTCCCCAAGTTATTACTCTCTAGATTATACTAGGTTTATTCTAGATGTCGATATTATACTAGGTCTGAGCTCTTTTGGCTGTATGTTTCTTTATTATAAACAATCATTTAGAAATAGCTACATATTATAAAATACAATTAATTCTATCTACATAAAGTTAAATGTTAGAGAAGAAAGACCTTTTTTAACCCATTGTGTGAGTGTGTGTGTGTGGGGGGGGGGATGGTATTTTGAAGGAAACAATTTCACCTGCACTCTGAACAAATATATTCACATTTATCACTGCATCTGATCTTTCAAAGATCTTGGCTATACATGTTCAGTAACAGGAAGCAACATCCCTGAAATTCATTTAGAGATCTGAATAGGACAAGAGAAAATATTCCTGAAAAGGTAGGGAGTAAATATCTGGAGTTTATTAGAAATCTAAATAAGGACTGTTTATTTTCTTACCTTACTTGATTTTTAAAACTCAAAGCAGTTCAAATACAGAGGGCATTTATCTTAAATGGATGAGATAATCATTGTTGCAGTGTGCAGTTCTTGCTGCTGACCCACACTTGTCATGGAAGGAGGGAACAGATGGCAACGTGTGTATTTCCTTCATTACTGTAATGGTTATGGAGGTCAGAAAGCCATTGAACAAGAAATCATAGAGAAACCGTATGAGCTTGAAAAGCATAAAGGACTAAGCACTACAAAATTGCCTTAGGCTTTCCCATTAAAAGATCTCAGTTTGCTAAGCACCAATCATTTCTGTAAAGTATCATTGGGCTTAAACTAGTTTCCTGGGAGACATCTCATTTAAGCAGATTTCCCACTTAAACACAGGATGGAAGGCTGAAAGACCAATTCACTCCTCTATTAATTGATGAAGTGTCATGTTTACTTGTGTGGAGGGAATTTGTGATTTTGAAATAAATTTGAACTTTCTGTACTCTGTAGTGCTCAAAAGAGTGGTAACAGTTCCAAGTTTCTTTCCCTGATCACTACATTTTCTGTATCAAAACCTAGTTGAATGAAGGAGCATTTACAAAATGCTTCTGGCTCTGCTTCATGGCTTTCAATCCTATCACTTAGTCAAGAGACAATATTGAATTATGACCTCAAGATTGACAGTGCCATCTTATAACATTAAGAAAAATTGGAGACATTATTAGATCGCCTAGTCTTTCTTTCAGAGAAAGGTAGAATCCTACACTGGGTTTTCTAGTTATTTGTTCAATCTTAATATCAAATGTCCCAAACAATTGTTTTCTTACTATCTCTTTGAGTACTATGTTATGGAAGATTATATCATTCCCATTAGTCCATCCTTGATATTAATTTCATTCTATTGTGCTTAATAGCAGCTTTCTGTGGAATTCGAAATCAGTTATTCCCAACTTTTTATTTATAGGATGGCAATTCATACAGTTTTTTATTTAGGGTAAATTATTTTCCTTCCTACCAATTTACAGAAGAAAATTTTATCTTTTACTGTTTTACAGACCATGCTGAGATACCAATTGCATATGATAAAAGCATAACTATATTATGAAATTCTGGAGTTCATCTTCTACATGTAAATTGAGCACTATAAATTTGGAAGAATGCTGAACCCTACCCCTCCCATTCTCTGCCCTTTACCACTAAAAATACAGCAAATTCCTTCCTTCATGTTGCCAGCTAGCTCCGGCAGGGAGACTGTAGTGTAGCGGGGTGGTCGGTACACTAACAGAATCCCAAATCTGTCCCGGTCTCCCACCCTCAGGTAGACACATTCAAACATGGTCGACTGCGGGACGGGACACCTGGACAGGGGGATGGAATCCTTATAGACCACTGCAACCCCACCTCCCCTCCCTCCAGATCTCAGCTGGTGCTGTACGGAGTAACCCGGCGGGCAGAGCTGGGCAAGATTAACTCCTCCCATCTTGTCCAGCCAGGTCTCCGTAATACAACAGAGGAACACACATTCCCTTTGTATTGCAGCCATTCTCCATTTTAATTGTCAATTGAAAAGCTTTGTGTCTGTTGTTTAATTTTCAGGCAAACAGATTCTACATTTGCTTTGTGTTTATTTGTCTTAACTTTGAAGGCTTTGTGCTGTTGTTTTATTTGTTAATTTCCATCTTGGGGACACTGCTCTAGTCTGGCTCTGATCCTTCCTGAAAGGGCAAACTCTGAAGGTATTGGAAGACTCATGTTAGACAACTTTTCTGTTGGCTTCTGAGGTACTTTGGGTTCAGTTTTGTCCTCCACAGTGTTTAATATATACATGAAACTGCCAGCAAAAGTCATTTGAAGGTTTCATGTCACCATTATGTTCATGACACCCAACTCTGACTCTCCTTTCCAGATGAATTTTAAAAAGCTGTTCTATTACTGACCCAATATATGTACCCAGACTGGTAACCCAGTAATAGACTGGATAAGGCAAACAAATTGAAACTTAATCCAAAAAATACAGAGCTTTTTCTAGTCAGTTAAAAGGCATTCAAGGGAATAGGGATTCAGCCTGTGTTGGATCAATGAAAAATTGGATTTTGCGGATGGCTGTATTATGGCTTCAGCTCTGAGCCAGTAGATTTGCGGTTCAGTGGTGGCTAGGAGTCCATTTGTACTGCTAAGATTAGTACACTAGTTGCACCCACTCCTTGAGAAGCCACATGTGGCTATAGTAACACATGCCTTGAATACATCTTGATTGGACCACTATGGCACATTCTACATGGGGCTGCCTTTAGAAACTGTTTGGAAACTTCACAAAAAATATCCAGTGAAAAAGGACACATGTAATACATTTTAGCAAAGTTGCATGTTAACCAATTGATATTATGAATGTTTAAGAGCAGTGCACATAAAACACATTTTCAGCCACAGTTACTTCACTGTGGTTTTCTGAAAGGTAATGTGGGATGGTTTAAGCCATGCACAGTAGCATCAACACAAACTAAGCACTTTGTTCTTACAAAGATACCATATACAGTAATGTGGTTTAAAAAACCTCAAGATGGTACTTTTAGGAAGATCAAATATATGTTTTTAACAATAGACAGTATTTTCGAATCCTATAAATTATATCAAAATAGCTTTGTCACTTTTAGAGGAAACTGAATCTCTTTAAAACCAATCAGAGTGGAAGAAAAAACCAAAATAGTTGCATTTAACACTGCTGGAGCCAGGAGCCATATGAAAGTACAACTAATTTCAAAGAAAATATATCTTGCAGTGAGGCTCAAAATAGTAGTGTTTGATCGAAAAAAGCTATTCACTTCCAACAGAGAGTTTAATTAAACAGGCCAGCACAGGTAACTAATAGATCTAAATTTTGATGTGGAGCACAGCAGTAATAGTTTTCTTCTTTCTCCTATTCTCCCCCTCCTCCTTTATCCTGTCCTCTTTTTTTCTCAAGAACATTTCAATAGTTTGTGTGGAAGGGAATTAAATTCCCCCAAACGTCAAAAACAGTCTTTTACTATTAGCATCCTGTTTGACATTCTTTTTTAGTATTACTGTTTTGAGGACTGGAGACAAAAAATAATGTAGCATGTTTCATTGTTACATTCAGGTTAGCGGTAGTACCCATGCACATCTTGAACAGGGGCAAGTGGTGGGCTGGATAATGTATGAGGAGAGGCGGGCAAGGAATAATAATAAATTATTAGTATTATTATTATGAGGACTAACCAACATTCATGTACATCTATCAAAGTTTGAGACTCTGTGATTAGTAGCTCTTAGGTCTAGGAGTTGTGCAGTCTAACTGTTACATATTAACAGACATGTCATCTTGGGCTGCTCATAGTATCCTTCCTACTACTAAAGACCAAAATGGTCATGTGAGAAAAAGTGCCTATTTTCAGGTTCACCTGGTAAACAATGATAACTGAATGGAGTAACCTGACAATAGTCTTTATTATCATTATTGTTGTTATTATAATTTTTGTATGTAGCACCATTACTGTACATGGTTCTTCATAAGTAAAAGAACATGAAACAGAACCTCTGAAGATGCCAGCCACAGATGCAGGTGAAACATCAGGAGAGTATGCTACTGGAACATGGCCATACAGCCCGAAAAACTCACACCAATCCAAAAGAACATGAAATAATTTCCTGCCCTCATGCTTAAATCTAATCAAAGTATGATTCAAAATGAAAAGAGGAAGCCAGTGTGAGAGGGGATTACATCCAGTAGATACCGTCTCTTCTTCTCTCCTGCCAACGCAGGAGCACCTTTCATCTCTTTTGGGCTTAGGCATGATGGAATCTTACTTGTTTCTTTCCTTCTATTCCTCCAGCATTAAAGTAGTGACAGTTGGGTATCTATTTCCTTAAAACTGGATGATCTAATTTGATGATTAAGCAATTTTTTTGCTGATCATGGCAATCACAGTGGGGTGCAACAGCGTTACATAGAGGTAATTCTGCTGATTTTATACTCCAAAGTAATCCCAGTTATGGTTACCACATGTAAAAGAGGGAAGTACTCTTAAACCTTTTGCAAAGGTGCAAAAGAACTGATTTATCACCCGAGTTGCACCCAATTCACCTCCCGCTGAAGGAGTTTCCGTATCTGAGAAATACCAATAAGAAGGGCCTCCCACTTGTCTTCATAGAATATGCCTCTGAGAGAGGTGGGTTCAGACAAGGGCCTCCTTTAAAGAATTTTTTACCCATGAAATATGAGAGAAGAGGTGTAAGCAAAGATATAGAATCATAGAATAGTAGAGTTGGAAGAGACCTCATGGGCCATCCAGTCCAACCCCCTGCTAAGAAGCAGGAAATCGCATTCAAAGCACCCCCGACAGATGGCCATCCAGCCTCTGCTTAAAAGCCTCCAAAGAAGGAGCCTCCACCACAGCCCGGGGGAGAGAGTTCCACTGTCGAACAGCTCTCACAGTCAGGAAGTTCTTCCTGATGTTCAGGTGGAATCTCCTTTCCTGTAGTTTGAAGCCATTGTTCCGCGTCCTAGTCTCCAGGGCAGCAGAAAACAAGCTTGCTCCCTCCTTCCTATGACTTCCCTTCACGTATTTGTACATGGCTATCATGTCTCCTCTCAGCCTTCTCTTCTGCAGGCTAAACATGCCCAGCTCTTTAAGACGCTCTTCCTAGGGCTTGTTCTCCAGACCCTTAATCATTTTAGTCGCCCTCCTCTGGATGCTTTCCAGCTTGTCAACATCTCCCTTCAACTGCGGTGCCCAAAATTGGACACAGTATTCCAGGTGTGGTCTGACCAAGGCAGAATAGAGGGGGAGCATGACTTCCCTGGATCTAGACGCTATTCCCCTATTGATGCAGGCCAGAATCCCGTTGGCTTTTTTAGCTGCCGCATCACATTGTTGGCTCATGTTTAACTTGTTGTCCACGACGACTCCAAGGTCTTTTTAACACTCACTGCTCTCAAGCCAGGCGTCCCCCATTCTGTATCTTTGATTTCCATTTTTTCTGCCGAAGTGAAGTATCTTGCATTTGTCCCTGTTGAACTTCATTTTGTTAGTTTCTGCCCATCTCTCTAGCCTGTCAAGATCGTTTTGAATTCTGCTCCTGTCTTCTGGAGTGTTAGCTATCCCTCCCAGTTTTGTGTCGTCTGCAAACTTGATGATCGTGCCTTCTAACCCTTCGTCTAAGTCATTAATAAAGATGTTGAACAGAACCGGGCCCAGGATGGAGCCCTGCGGCACTCCACTTGTCACTTCTTTCCATGATGAAGACGATGCATTGGTGAGCACCCTTTGGGTTGGTTCGCTTAGCCAATTACAGATCCACCTAACCGTAGTTTTGTCTAGCCCATGTCCTTTTCTTAATAAGTTTCTAAGATCAGCTTGCAAGATTCACCTTCTTTTGCTATAGATCTACTGAAGGTATTGAAGTCTTTTACTCTTTACATTTGTCCACTATACCAGGAAGGTAATAAAGCAGGTTACGACAGTGTGACAGGAAGAACAGAAGGAGTTTTTCAAAATTCTACAATTTCATGTTTCTCGTCTAAAGCTGTTAAGAAAGAGAAAGGGTCATACTACTCAGTTTAAATTACTGTTGATATTGTCTTACAAGGTATGTTTTTACTGGAGGAGCTTTAGCATGCAATTGAGGAATCAGTTTCTATATGAAACTGAGAAAATACAGACTTTTGTTGCTGCAGGTGCAATGTGTTCTGTAAGGTGAGGTGGAAGTTAAAAAAATGTACATGCACAAGGTTTTGACTTGGTCTCTCACCATTGGCCATATTGACAAGGAATGTTGAGAGATATAGGACTTTACTGCATTAAGCAGGTAAAGTGGCATTGCAGCTGGATGATATCAGGTGAAGAGATTCACCTCCTCTCTCACCTCCCCCTTTGCTGTTTCCAAACTGGTTGTATTCTTTTTAATTTATATTTCATTTTCATATTTACTTTTTATTAAAAACTGGAATTGTGCTAAGAGTGTTGAATACAGGTGACCAGAGTTTGAATCCCTACTCAGCCATGGAAACCCATTGTGGGCCCTTCAATACAGAAGAAAATGTGTATGGAACTGGCATTTAATATTCTGATTCCCTGCACATTTTCTGCTCACACAGGGGGCAAAAACTTGCTTTTAGGCAAGGGGATGGTGGCATTCCCTTCTGTACAAAACTAGCATCAGCACAAGGGGTGGAGGCCACCTCCCCCCTGCCCTCCCTCGCCCCCTTTACTATCTTTAAATACTTAAAAATGGAAAGTTACCAAGGCTGGAGACTTCTCAGGGCACCATTGCACCTGATACTGATGCACTGAGCTTTCAAGGGGGAATTCCCCCTTCCCCTCATAAAACTCCTTTGCATCATTTTCAGGCACAATGGAGCCCAGAGAAACATTCAGCCTTGGTAAGTTTCCGTTTTTAATTGTTTTAAAGACAGGAAGGGGGCATGGGAGGAGAAAATGATACTGCCATCCCTCCTCCATGGGCTGCTTGAGCCCGCAGAGGTAGAATGGCAGTGTAGATTGCCCCTGAAATCGTGGATGGCAATCCCGAGGGTAGTCTCCACACCCCCACACCTTATTGAAAGGTCTGGATCTTTACAGGTGCTTTTTAAAACTCTGGCTGGATCTAAACTGCCATATAATCCAGTATCTGATCCCAGATTATTTGCTTTGATCTGGATTATATGAGTCTACATTGCCATATAATCCAGTACAAATCAGATAATCTGGGATCAGAAACTGGATTATATGGCAGTATGGAAGGAGCTTCAGAGTAAACCTGGAAATCCAGGTTTACTCCCAAGTTAAATGGGATTAGCCTGAAATGTTGTTTGGATGCCTCAGACTAATCCAGAAAAAAAACTCATGAGCTTTGTACCTGTGTAGATAGACCCTTAAAAGCCTGAATAGCCTCTCTGAACCTAGAAGAAGGCAAAGGCAAACCCCCCTTTGAACAAATCTCGCCAAGATGACCTCATGATAGATTCATCTTAAGATCACCCTTGTAGAGAGGTTTTGTGTTAAACAGAGATTATTGATATGATTTTATTTATTTGTTTGTTAAGGGAAAAGGGAGTTATATATTAGCAAGGAAAAGCCTAACATGGAAATCAGCTGGAAGCAGCGTTTGGTAGGTTGCCATGGTAACACAGCTTCCCTTGGGAGAAAAAGGGGGCGTGGCTAAGTTGACAGTTAGAGTATATTCCCTCTTTTTTTAAAAGGAGTTGCTGTGAGGGTTTAAAAAGGACAGTTGCGGTTAGGTCTTGGAAAGATTAGGAGCTGTGGAAATCAGCTAAGGATGGCAGCTTATGGTCACTCAGGGGAAAGGCTGGGAATATAAGTTGACCGGGAGTTTAGTATACTGTTTTGAAGAGAAGTTATTTAAGAAATATCCATTCAAACAAGACGGCATTGTAACTTAAGATGCTGAAACGTTTATGTATTGGAACCATACGCTTATGTACAAATAAACTTGAATTTTGTTATTGTTCATAAAGATAAGTCTCCTTGCCTCTCTGTAAGCCTGTTACCTCACGTTGGTGGCAGTTACCGTACCTATCTATATAAGTTACCGTACTTTTATATATAAGTTACCATCTTTACTCATTTAAACCCATCAGTTCGGTTATCCCTCCTTATCCCCTAAATCCTCCCTGTCATACATTCACACATCCTCCATCCCTCCCTCTCACACGCGCGCACATCTCCTCAATTGGAGGCAGCAGTGGGATTTAAAAAAAGGATTTCCCCTGCCTGAGTTGAGTACCACAAATTGGGCTCTCTTCAACCCTGAATTGGAAATGCACACAATAACATATTTTGTATTGCTTTGCAAGCAGATATAACAGCTCTGCAGTAACTACCAGTTAATTAGCCTATCATGCTAAATCTTTTTCTACACTTAAGATCTAGGCTATCAGAGAGTTAGCCTTAGCTCCCGTTGACCTCCATCTTTTGGGACAAATGCAGGACTTCTCGATTGTGTGACAGTTGCTATGTGAGCTTTGCAAACATAATGATTTCACCATCATGATCATGTTTCTGCCTCCAATATTTGTTAATGCACATATTCTGCTGATTGCAAATCTTGTTAGTTACTTTTACTGATTAATGAAATATTTTTGCTTAATATTTTATTGATGTGCTATATCATTTTAATTGTATTTTCTTAGAGATTAATCTTTTGACTTATTGAGTACGATTGCAGCTGATAAAGAGAATTTTGTCATAAACCTAGCACCTCTCAAGTTCCTGAAAGCTGGATAAGAGACAAAATAGAGGCAAAATCTTACAATACGAATATAGTACTAGAAGTAAGATTATACATTAATCAATTATGACTTTGTATTTGCCATATTCCAAATGTTGTGTATGAAAGATATTCAAAACAGCTGTAGCCTGTGTCACATAATACATTTCTTGAATAGTATTTAGTGTTGAGTGCACACTACGTTCCTCTGACAATTCTTCATATTCCATATGAGAGTTTAGTCTCTTTTCAACAACATTCTAGTTTAAGCATGAATTGGCAGGTGCTGATAGATTTTACACACTTTCTGCACTAAGTGAACTTAAACTCTGTGTGTGTGTTTTGGCAATGTAGTCTCGACAACTGCAAAGGGCTACCTTTGTCTAATGGTACTATTTTTAATAGCAAATCTTTCTCACATGTAATGAATTGCTGTTGAATTAACTGTAAGTTTCAAAAGTGATGTTACAAAAGGTGTTATTCAAAACAATAATGCTAAAAATGTCTTTACCATGTGCACCTGGTTACATAATCTTTTTGATACTGATCATAATGCTGATGGATCTGAAATTGTTTGAAACTATCATGCACTAATTAAAGTACCTGATTGATCAAAAGCTGAAGGCAGAAACCTGATCAAATTTCTTTTAATTTAAAAAGACATACTGGTGATACATGCTAGTAGGTTTCTTGAACATTTGAACTCTTATTTATACCTTTGTGAGAAATTGACTGAACTCTGATCAGAAAATTGTCCACCCTTCACCTTTTCAGGCTGTGTACCTCTTTACAAATATACGGTATATTTTTAAAAATTTATCATTCTTACCAATGTGCATTACCTTATCCTTTCTTGATATTGCCATGATGGTTACTTGTCTAAATTTGTCCTCTTGAATGTTTTGGTCTTTCTTTCAGCTTCAGAGCTATAAACAAGCTTTGTTTAATTCCACATTTTCCCTTCCTCTCTGCTGATTTCCTCATTGAAATCATTATTAAGTATATTGAACACTTATCCCAATACTGATCCCTGGAGTGCTTCACTCAACTTCTTTCCACTCAGCCATTAATTACAATTCTTTGTTTCCTATCACTTAGCTAATTTTTAATCCACAACTGGATTTTTCTTTGCTACCCTGTGGATATTTTGCTTAATAGTCCCATCAGTGGCTTTTGACAATCCAAGTAAATTGCTTGAAAAAGATCCTCTATTGTCCTCTTGTTTTATTAACTGTTTACAGATACTGTGATGTTTCAAAGAGGCTAGAATTTCCCTCAAAGTGGTTTGACCTTACCAATATATACTTATCCTTCTAGTATATTATTGTTCATAATTATGTTCCAATGCAACCTCTCTTGCATTAATACCGAGGTATGCATCAATTGCTAATTTCCGTGTTCGCTGTAATATTGACAACTATATACATCTTTAAATATTGCCAGTGGTACTATTTGCATTTAAACCCTATTTAAATTCCTCATGCATGGTGATTTACTTGACTTGGAATTCCCATGTTGTTCTATAATCTTCCCTTTAGAGATTTGTTCTTATGCTACAGCACACTTGTATCATACTGTGTAACAGGAGTATCTGCTCCATCTTTAATCATAAAGATTAATGCAAATAAGCCAGTTCTTTCCCCTAC
This sequence comes from Anolis carolinensis, assembly GCF_035594765.1. NCBI lineage: Eukaryota > Metazoa > Chordata > Lepidosauria > Squamata > Anolidae > Anolis > Anolis carolinensis. Next base: position 63,822,699 of record NC_085843.1, on the reverse strand, counting down.
AGTCCATTAATCCTCTCTAATAGCACCCTTCACCTTTTGTTGGCCTGGAAGATCCACTTACATTGAAACACCCCCAACTTGATGTTTGACATACCTGCAGTGGTCATTTCTCTGTCCTTGAGAAGTTGGGAAGTTTCTTTGTGAAAGGCAAAGTAACTGGAAAACATGGAAGCCCACAGAGTAGATAAATTGGTGATACAATAGCATTTGCTATTACTGATAGAAGTACAGGCAGTCCCAAAGTTATAAACATCCGGGGTGAGACAACAGAAAGCGAGATAAATCTTCCCATGGAAAGGAAAATTCACTTCAGAAAGAATTATCATGCGGAAAAGATGACTCCACTGAAGCTTTTTTGCCAATCCTGGTTTCCACAACAAGCATTTCCCCCCCCCCCCCCCAAAATCCAATTATCATAGGGCGAGAACATGAAGTGAAATATGCTGAACAGGGGCACAGACAGCAAAACATACACTACAGGGATGTTAGCTAGTCATTTGTTCCATTTGTTTAATTTGTGTTTCCATTTCATACTGTCCATTCGGATGGCACAAAATCGAAGCCCCCCCCCCCCCCCGGAACAAAAATCAACTCGATACAAAAAGCAGGTGGGAGACAGTGTTGGCTCCAAGCCTGCTTTTCAGATCAACATAAACCCAAAGCGCTGGGCTGCAGGCAACCCGGAGCTTTGTGCCTACAAGTGCAGGCTTTGGGCCTACTCGCTCAGGCCTCATGAGGTCTTCTGCAGCTGAGTACCGAGTAAGGAGCGCTCCTTCTTCGGCACTCAGCTGCAGAGCTTTGGGCCTATGCACCCAGGCCTCACAGGGCCTGCAGCCAACTGCTGAGTAAGGAGCACTCCTTACTCAGCAATTGGCTGCAGGCCCTGTGAGGCCTGGGTGCATGGGCTCAAAGCCTGCACACGTAGGCCCGGGTGCTTTGGGCCTACAGGTGAAGTCCCACCTGCCCAATAATGGGCCGAAAGAAAATGGATCTTTCAGCCCAGAAAAAAAGTTTGACCTCCCGATTTCGGGAGGCTTGAGACGAAAACTGATCAGGGCCCCAATGAAAACCAAGACACAAAACAGATCAAGGTAAGTCTCAAATGCACATCACTAATGTTAACCATTCCCTATCCAATTCAAACAATTTATCTGTAGCTATGCTTAAAAATTGTAACGCCTCTAGGCTGCGTGGAACCCAACACGAAGGCCAATAAACAATCTAATATCTTTATTAAAGCAATAAAGGAATCAAACAAAAATAAGCAGAGTATATAGTCCAGCAATAGACCTTTTAGGAATGGTCAAATATAGTCCAGTAATATAAAGTTCAATGTCTAGTATTAGAGTCCAAGTTTTTAAATCCAATAACTGAAACACACTCAAACTTCCAAGCAATTTAAGTGGGGAATAAAGCAAGGTCTCTCAAGGAAGTTCCAATTTCAATGTCCAAGGCAAGGAATCAAGGCAAGGCAGGAAATCAAGGCAAGGCAAGGTTGGTCATGGTGGAACCGCGACACAGTCCAGTCTTGGCAGGGAAACGGGACGCAACTCCTGGTCTACTCGTGAGTAGTGCACCGTCAGGCTGCTGGGATTCACAGGATCAAGAGTCGATGTTAATTTTCCAACTCACGTTGACACCGCGACAGGTAGCCTGTGCCCAGCACTTTTATGGAAGTTCAAAACTCCCCGAAACCAGGTGTTTGAGTCCACACTTTCCCAAGGGAACGAACTGATGACAACAACCTGCCAGATGTAAGTCTCCCTTAATCTTCCCAAGAGAAACGGTTTAATCATGATCTTCTCTCTCCGCTAATCTCGAACTTTGTATCAAAGACTCCTTATGGGAGTCTTTCCGGGGAAACAGGGTCTGTTTCAAGGGCTTCCGTAATTAGCTTTGGCACCAAAATATCAACAGGGGACATCTGGAAAGGAACAGAATCTTGCTGAGATGGGAAAAACCCCATATCCTCTTCAGTTTGATCTATGATGGCCGCGGGGTCATGGATCGAGGGTCCCTGAGACATCACAAAAATGTACCTGTTCCAACTTACATACAAATTCAACTTAAGAACAAACCACAGACCCTATCTTGCTCGTAACTTGGGGACTGCTTGTATATAGGGATAGGAAACTATAACATTGTTGATTTGTTTGTTAGATAGACAGTCTTCTAAAATATGTAACAAATGTTTTGAAACTCTTAAATGGATGCTTAAGGGGATACTCATAAAAAACAAGTAATTTATATAATACATATAGAATCCAATATTAGCCAACCTGTACCTGTCAGGCTGTGTGTAGTTCTCAGCCAAATTTCAAAAGCCCTTTGCAAATGAACAATTGTAAATTCTAGCAAAATTAATTTGTTTTTATCCCAGTGGCAGAAAGGGGAAAGTGACAGAAGGGATATCACAAGGGCAAAAATAAAAAGGGGATGATAGAAAGAAAAGTGATGGGTTCACTTATTTTTCATTCTGGCCATGGACTGTGGATTCAAGCCCTCTCCATTGCAGTTTACAATCCCTGGCAGATTTCTTTTTCTGTTGAAATCACAGGGCTCTCAACAGAATTTAAAGGTTTTATATGTGTATTTGTAGTCTTGTCCAAAGTCATTTCCAATAGCAGCTTCCAGCATCTCTGCAAATTGCACAGAATTATCACATTTTGAAGATTAACTAAAACTGAGAGAGCTTTATTATTGTTTCTTGTTCAAATGAGAAAAGGGACTACAATGAGATGATGCAGCACTCCCCATTAAAACCTAGTTCGTCCAATGTATATGAGTCATTAAATAATACTTCATGATGTGCCACAGAATGTTTCTTTAACCAAACAACTGTGTAAAGTGCAGTATAGTCTGTTGTCAGTAAGATCACATACTAGGTCCATGGTGATAAACCATGCACCCTGAATCTGCTTGTTATAATTATTTGCTGCTGGATACTTCTTTTCTTTTTCTTTAGGTTAGAATTGTTTGAGCAAGAAATGATTAGGGTGGTAAATGCTACACATGAGAAATTATCTGCGTCAGCAGAAGGATAATCTACACATGGATCTGAGTAATATTTCTTTTAAATACTGGTCATTTTTGTTAAGTTACAATATTCATTCTTTAGGTGACCTTACTAACTTTTTTCTTAATGCTAAGATTCACAAATTTCATTAATCAGCATTTGATTGATCAACATAAGATTCACAAGTTTGATTGATCAAACTGAAATTTTAGTTTATAAATCAATTCATCTACTTATTTTGTTGTTAACTGCTGTAAAATCAACTCAAAATCAAGTCAGCAGCTACCCTGCTCAGTTCTTGTAGTTCAGGCATGGACAAACCTCGGCCCTCCATGTTTTGGACTTCAACTCTCAAAAACCTCAGCCAGTTTACCAGCCTACAAACTGTCTACAGACCCACTAAGAAAATCCAACAAATGCTGCGTTCAGCAAAGGACAAGAGGGATCCTCTCACCTCTGTGGGAGTCTACATATCCCATGCAGTTGTGGACAAGACCACCAAACACAGCATTGCCCAAACATGAATCAAGGAACATGAAAGGCACTGTACACTAACTCAACCAGAGAAGTCAGCCATAGCATAACACTTGATGAACCAACCTGGACACAGCATATTATTTGAGAACACAGAAATGCTGGACCACTCTAACAACCACCATGTCGGACAACACAGAGAAGCCAATGAAATCCACAAGCATGTGGCCAATTTCAACAGAAAGGAGGAAACCATGAAAATGAACAAAATCTGTCTACAAGTATTTAAAAAACCTTAAAATCAGGACAGTAAATAAATAAATAAAAACACTCTGAAAACAGGGAATTACAGACACGAAACAATCAGGGCCAGCTAACACCTCTCAACAAAGGATTCCCCGAGGCAGGAATCAGCCAGGCTTTGAAGCTGCAAGGCTTTTAAATGCTAATCAAGGTGATTAATTGCAACAGTCACACTTGCCTCCAGCAGACAAGAGTTCTTTCTCCCACCCTGGACCTTCCACAGATATATAAACCTCCCTTGCTTAGTTTCCAATATACCTCACAACTTCTTGCTCTAACAGATGAGGCCTGTTGCTGCCACCAGTTATATTATATGTACCACTAGCTGTGCCCGGCCACGCGTTGCTGTGGCGAAGAATGGTGGTATGGGAAATAAAGTATTGAGGAATTGGTGGTAGTTAAGGTAAAGGGTAAACGTTTTCCTCTGACATTAAGCCCAGTCATGTATGATTCTGGGGGTTGGTGCTCATCTCCATTTCTAAGCCGAAGAGCCGTCGTTGTCCGTAGACTCCTCCAAGGTCATGTGGGATGACTGCATGGAGCGGCGCTACCTTCCCACCGGGTTGGGTTGGCAGAAGCTGGGGCTAACAGTGGGGGATCTGTCAGTTCCCCCAATTCAAACCTGCGGCCTTTCGGTCCAGAAGTTCAGCAGCTCAGCGCTTTAACATGCTGTGCCATCAGGGGACATTATTTCCTAAAGGTTGTAAATATGCAATATTTCTGATTGTTTTTTTTTTTGTTTGTCTGTTGGAGGCAAGTATGAATGCTGCAATTAGGAAAAATGATTAGGATGTAATGGCCTTGCAGATTTAAAGCCTAGCTGTTTCCTCTCTGAGTGATTTGTTTGTTGGGAGGTGTTAGCTGGCCCTGATTGTTTCCTGTCTGGAATTACCTTGTTTTCAGAGTGGTGTTGTTTGCGATATTTTATATGCTTCTACTGTCTGTGGCCCTGAGAAAACAGAGGATTGGCCAGACTTTGATGATGGGAATCCTTTGTTGGGAGGTGTTAGCTGGCCCTGATTGTTTTCTGTGTGGAATTCCCCTATTTTCAGAGTGTTGTTCTTTATTTAGTGTTCTGATTTTAGAGATTGTATTGTTCTGTTTTATTATTCCACATTAATTTTTATATATTCTGATTTTAGTGTTTTTGAATACTTGGAGCCAGATTGTATTCATTTTCACGGTTGACCGCAACACAATAATAATAATAATAATAATAATAATAATAGTAAGGATAGTAATGATAGTAATAATAATGACTTTGGTAATACATAGTGCTTCACTGCCTTCTCAGCTTCCTTTCTGGAAGAATCCTTTCTTGGGAGGTGTTAGCTGGCCCTGATTGTTTCCTTTGTGGAATTTCCAATTTCCTTGCTTTATTTACTTTCTTTATTTCTTTATTTCTTTATTACTGTCCTGGTTTTAGAGATTATATTGTTCTGCATTATTCTATCCTAGAAATTATTTCATATCAAAGTAGAATCTCACTTATCCAACATTCGCTTATACAATGTTCTGGATTATCCAACACAGTCTGCCTTTTCATAATCAATGTTTTTGTAGTCAGTGTTTCAAATTCATTGTGATATTTTACTGGTAAATTTGTAAATACAGTACAGTAGAGTCTCACTTATCCAACATAAGTGGGCTGGCAAAATGTTGGATAACCGAATATGTTGGATAATAAGGAGGCGTTAAGGAAAAGCCTATTAAATATCAAATTAGGTTATGATTTTACAAATGAAACACCAAAACATCATGTTAGACAACAAATTTGGCAGAAAAAGTAGTTCAATACGCAGTAATGCTATGTAGTAATACTGTATTTATGAATTTAGCACCAAAATATCACGATATATTGAAAACATTGACTACAAAAATGCGTTGGATAATCCAGAACGTTGGATAAGCGAGTGTTGGATAAGTGAGACTCTACTGTAATTACTACATAGCATTACTGCGCATGGAACTACCTTTTCTGTCAAATTTGTTGTATAATATGATGTTTTGGTGCTTAATTTGTATAACGATTACCTAATTTGATGTTTAATCAGCTTTTCCTGAATCCCTTCTTATTATCCAATATATTTACTTATCCTGCCGGCCTGTTTATGTTGGATAAGTGAGAGTCTACTGTATATTTCTAATCTTATATTATCTGCTCAGAACTGGATTATATGAGGCCCCTTCTTCACAGCTGTATAAAATGCCCACTGAAGTGGATTATATGGCAGTGTGGAGTCAAGATAATCCAGTGCAAAGCAGATAATATAAGATTATAAATGGGTTATATAGCTGTGTGGAAGGGCCTTGAGTCTACACTGCCATATAATCCAGTGCAAATTAGATAATCTGTGGAAGAAGTCTAAGTGAGGCCTAAATCTGCCTGTCCCCTAACTGAAGCCTGGCTGTCCCTTGGTTGCTAGGCAACCAAGTGGGCAGAGATTAGCCCTCTAAACTGGCAGCAATTGGATAAAAAAAAATTATTGCTCTCCCTCTAATTAGGACTTTATTTTTCTTTTCTTTTTGTTGTATCAACCTAGAGGCGTGGATGATGGGTTGTGTTGTCAAATTTCGAGGTTGGGGGGCCTGTAGTTTTGTTGTTTTGTCCACTGCCCTGATGCCATCACTCTTTTATATATATAGATTGCTGCCACCAATTATATATGTGCCACCACTCACCGGAGCCAGCATGCAGAGCCACCCAAAATGGAGGGAAAGTCTGACTTATAGAGCGTTGGTTAATAAGCTGACAGGTTTATTATGATAAACTTTATTATGATGAACAGAAAGGCACATGAAAACTTGAGGTGAAGTAAAAACAGAAATTGTGATGTTTATTAAAACTTGAACAAAAAGGATGTGTATTGGTTACAGAAGAATAACAGGCTAGTTACTTAAAATAAAATGGTTCTTTAACTTTACTTTCCCAGAAACTATGTTCCCTCACAAGAGATCAAAACAAACTTTTAAAAACCTCACAGTCCTCTCTTCCAGAGGCACTAAATATAAGCACTTTATCCTTAGAGGCTCACTACAATATTCAGCACTTTTCCCCAAAGGCCAATTTAACTTTTCCTCACAAAGATTCTTAACTACCAGCTCCCAAACTTTTCCTTCCTTTCTCTACACACTCCAAACCCTGACTAAACCAACTCTCTGTCTGAATAGCTCTTTCCGTCTCTCTGGCACTGCCTACCTCCTGTTTCTAGGCAACTCCCTCCAACTCAATCAACCAATCAGACTCCGCTACCATATATGGAGCTGCCTGATCTCTCCTCCCCTTACCTGGCTCTACCTTTCTTACCAAGGCCTAGAAATGTCTTTACACACCAACCCTGTAAGATAGGCCTATTCCGTTACACCTACCATAGATGTGGGCAAAACGTCAGGAGAGAATGCTTCTGAAACATGGCCATACAACCCGGAAAATTCACAGCAACCCAGTTTACTGGCTGTTAGGAATTGTGGGAGTTGAAGTAGAAAACACCTGGAGGGCCAAAGTTTGCTTAGGCCTGTTGTAGATTGAGGGCTGTAACTTCCTTGACTGAGTCTATCCATCTCTAATGTAGCCTTTGTCTTTTCCTACTATCTTTCACTTTGCCAGTGATTACTGTATTTTCTAGTGTCATCTCATTATATATCCAGATTATGACACTCTTTTTGGTCATCTTGGTTTCTATTCTCTTGATTTGCTCTAGGATTTATTTATTTGTCTTTGTAGTAGTCTGTGGTATGCTATGGTATAAAATTATTCTCTAGTACCACATTTCAAATGAGTCAGTTTGTTTTCCTATCAACTTTATTCACTGGCAAATGTGTACTGTAGAAACTGAAAATCGTATGGCATGGGTATTCATAACTTTAATATTCAATAATATAACTTTACACTTCAGGATTTTGTATAGTTCCTTCATAACTGTCCTTCCAAGCTGTTGCCTTCTTCTGATTTTTTGACTGCTGTTTCCATTCGGATTAATGAAGGAGTCAGGGTGTGGAAAATCTTTAACTATTACAATTTCTTCATCATCTGTTTTAAAGTTGTCGAAAATATCTGTGGTCATCATTTTTTGTTTTATTGATGTTCAACAGTAAACTTGCCTTTTCACTTTCTTCCTTAATAATTGTTCCAAGTCTTTGCTGATGCTAGTAGTATGGTATCATCTGAATATCTTAAGTTGTAGATGTTCCTCCTATCAATTTTCATGCCTGCTTCCTGCCTAATCCTGCTTTATCTATGACATGTTCCCTTTCCAATTCTATTTCTCCATATTTTACCCTGAGAGTAGTGTCTTATCCTGAGTATAGTTTACGTTTCAACATAATAAAATGAGGCACACCCAGTTTTTTTAAAAAAAGTTAACCATACCTATTAATTATTATTAATCATAAGAACTTTTCCTACTAATTATAGCATTTATAGCTTGCAAATGGTATGAATCTGTATAAATTATATATTGACATGTACTACCTGGTTATTAAAATATAGCCCTACTAGGTAAGTTCTACAATGTGTTAAATTAATATGTAGGTATTAAGTTATGTCAAATTTCAATGGGTTATATTACTACTACAGATTAACACAAGCTTTTTCATTTCTCCCTTTTCCATAATGAGGAAGGGATGGCAAAGTAGAATCATTATCTGGTGATGCAGTAAGCTCTGAACCCACTCAGAAGAACAAATTGTTTCATTGGATACCTGCAGCATGTCTTCAAATTATTTTTGGAATAGATAGAAAGTCACCAGTCATTCATAGCTTTCAAAGAGTTTGTTATATAGATTTGGTGTTATAGAACTTCATATTAATTAATATAGAACATTCATCTTTATTAATTTGCAATTTAAAGCTACATATACACACACTTGGAAGTAAGTCCTATTGAATTAAGCAGATCTCTGAAGCAGACATGCATCCGAGAGTACTATTTATTTTTATTACATGTAAGCTACTTTATGTCATTATATTTCCATGTTTACTTCTGAAGTACTCTCATTGCAGAGGCTTTGCCAGAACAGGTTCATCTAAATTCTTCGTCAGCAAAAACTGCAGATGAAAGAAATCACAAGCACCAGATTATTAAATTCTAATCTGTAAAATAAAACATTGTAACAATCCTAATTTGTATAAAATAATTCAGTTATAATTAATACAATGTAATGAAAAAATGTGAGAACTTTAAAAAGAGGATTAAAAGGTGTGGTCTGCTGTGCCGCATTTACCATTGTACTGCCTGTGCCTGACTTTAAAAACCCTGCCTAATTATTTGTTATTTTTCCAGATAGCCCTTGGTTCTTGCTCACACACAGAGTAGAGATTACACTGTCCTATTAGTCCTTTTAAGGGCCAACGTATGCCAGCGATGCCATGTGTGAACAATCTGCAGGCACCATTAGCACTGCTTGACTAACTCTTGATAACACTCACTATGAAGTCAATTAAAGACGTCAGGAGGTGGGCCAGACTTCTTTCTTTTACTAACAACAATCCTTAGGGGGTGGAGCACAGGGATTTGTAGGTCAGGTGATTTTAGCATTTCCAGTAGGCTCAAGAAAAAAATCCTGACTGCTTCTCTTCTTTTTTGGCACACATTCCTTTAATTCTTCTATCTAAAGACAGGTCTGACAGATTTTCCACTTTATAGGAAGCTCATATAAGCCAAGTGACTTCAATTCACATTAAGTAAAATGGAGGCAGGAGGTGGAAAAAAAAGTCAAGACCTTCAATTAGAAGCTGGAAGAAAATAACAAAGCTTAGTTTGGAGACAGAATTATTTGTGTAACTGCTGTGTATTTTCATTATGGTGATATCTCGAAGTCAAAATATTTGGTAATGAGATGTTTCATAGAAAGGCATGGAAATAGGATGTTTATGGGTAAATATGTTCAGAAGAAGATTTGTCACACTTTCTGCACCAAAAAGAAAAAAAACCATGAAGGCTGAACATGTTCATAGCTTCTGTGCACACAATAAGCTCTAGTCTTACAGCTCAGGTTCAGGCTATTTGGCTGACCACAGAGTCCCCTCAGAGAGATAGGGTGGAATATAAATAAAGTCTTATTACTACTACTACTATTATTATTATTATTATTATTATTATTATTATTATTATTACTATTACTGCTACTACTATTACTACTACTACTTGTACAATCTTGCCCTGAAATCATCAGCAGGGGCCCTTCTCTCGGTTCCACTTCCATCTCCAGATTACTAGAAGTACATGATGCTGATAATTAAAATAGAAGATCCCATATGATGTTGTGTGCCAAATTATGGTGGCACTAGGGCAAATTATGGTGATCCTAGCACAAATGTATAATGGAGCTTTCTGGGCCTGAGAGCATATGACTCACCCAAGATATTCCAATGGGTTGCATGGCCAAGTGAGGAACTGAGTCATGACTCAATCGTAATCCAGTGTTCAAACCGGTACACCACACTGGCTCTGATTTATATGTTCAGTCAGTATCAGAGCATATCCATCAGATATTAGCTGTCTACCAAAATTTATTTGGAACCATATTATGGAATAATATGCCCTATTAACCTGTCAATGTTCTGATTATGCCTTAGTACATATGTGTTTTTATTTTGCTCAGACTCATAGTTGCCCAGATGTTCAATATTCCCTGTTAGCACTCTTCTTTGTTTATTATTCTCTGTGAATCTTCCATGCCAGTTCTTTTTTTCAATGTATGTTTATTGATTCCTACTAAAACCCGAATATATTCTATTTGTTGTGTATTTTAAAAACCAGAAACTACCTGGCTTTTGCAAATCATGGGGAAACAGTTCTTGTCTGTGTACAGTATGAAACATAGGCTCCTCAGACTATATAATGACACCCTGCCATAAATATCAGTTAAATATTGAGCCTCTAGTTGGTTTTGCCTTTCATTTATTTATAATTCCCCCCCCCCTATCTTTTCAATTTAGATTGTGCATACATAGGAGAAAGCTAGAAAGTGTATGATATGCAATTACTTGTTTTCAAATGTACCATCTATCTTCTAGTTTATATTTACGGTATCTCATTTAACCTTTCCTATTGAATATATGAAAATACAATGGAGAGAGTTTTCAGCATTAATACTTATTATTCCAATTACTTCGTTTCTATCTGGTTTATTTATATCCAGGCATCTCACATTGAGCTTGAGAGAAATGACACATTATCTGCAGGATTGTGTACAAAAGATAAAATGAGAGATTGTTTACTTGGCCAGAGAAGCACATTATTTGTTTTCTATTCAAAAGGATCAGAAAATAAATATGAACAATTATAGAAATGAAAATCTCTAACAAGAAAAGACATTTAAAAATACATCAACAGAGATTTTGGAAATACAACCTGATTTAGTATATATTATGAGAATATTTAGGTATGTGGCATAACATTCCATATATGATTGCACTATTATATTTCCTTCTCTTCTTGTTCCGTTAGTTTTCTTAAATTTAGATCCTTCAAACATCTGTTAATATACATTCTCTGAATATACCTCTGTATATCTACAATAGACAATTATAATTTCATTTTCTGTTCTAATAATGTATAGCACTGTATCCAAAGTAGGGGAACATCACTGGTTACTGAGCTGCAGCTCTCAATGTCCCTAGCTCTGACCTTACATGCAGGTCCAGTAAAGCACAGCTCAGCTGGTCAGAATCAGAGGTATGTCACCAATGAACAAGCAAAGCCAAGTCAGATACTGAGAGATCAGTGATGCTGCAAGAAGAATGGGAGAAGAGTGTGTCAAAATAGTCCAAGGTCAAAAGCCAGATAGTACATCCGTGTCAAAATTCCAAAGTTTGTAAACAGCAGTCAAACAGCTCAAACAGAGAAACAGTGGAACCTCAACTTATGAGAGCCCCAACTTACAGGGCTAAGGGAGCAGTCTGTGCTTCGTGCTCTTGTCCACTGTGGGAGATTGCTGTCTGCTTTTGTCCACTTTAAGGAGACTTTAAGGTTAGTTTTTTGTGTGGTTTTTATTCCAGGTATGTTTGTCTTCATGAGAGAGAGGAAGAGAAAGCAAGAGAGGGAGCGAGTCTGAGATGAGTACAATATGAAGAAAATGATACTTCTGCCTCTTCACTTTGTGCTTTTACCATTTGAAAATTGATATTTCTTTTGTTATTGTTCCATGTGAATGTGGCAGGTTTTGCCTTGCTGTTACACTGGCCAACACACATTTTGTTGCCTGAAATGTGCTTCCTTGCCACAGCCTTGTGCTTCTACCATTTTAAAGTTGATCTTTCTTTTTATTGTTCCATGTAAAAATGCATTAAAAATGGGGGAGGGGGAGTTAGGGGGCTGGAGAAGTTTTCAAAGGGGGTATGACACTAGCCAGCATAATCAATGGCAAGAGATAGTGGCAATCATAGTTACTCCATATCTGAAGTAAAAATGTATACAGTCATCTTTCCAACTTTGTTTAATTATTCAGGGATATGATTAAAATTCTCTCTAGGAATCTCTAGGCCCTCCAATATGACTATGGTGAACCTTCTCCAATCATGCTTGAAGACCTAGAGATTTCTATAGAGAACACCTCTCTAGGAATCTCTAGCCCTCCAATGTAATTTTGTGGTTGATTTCCAGTGGAAACTAGAAGACCTAGGAAATTTCTAGAGAGATGTTCTCTGAGGTAAAAAAAATGCCCTTTGCCCATAACCCCACTAAATGTGTGGACATGTGGACATTTAAACCCACATTTTTTCCCAATTTACCAGAGGATAACTATTTTATCTTCTGAAATTGGCTATGAGGATTTAAATCTTTAGTCATGTCATTCTCAAAGGAATCAGTGAATAATATTGATAACACAAATTTTCCAATCACCTGCTTCAACATTCAAATCTCCAACTAACTCAATAGGGGAAAAATTATGGCTTCTAGTGGAGAGTTGACATGTCTGCATTCACGAGAGAAATTTACCATTTTTATTGCTTGCAATGTTATGGAAGCAATAACAATTGCTGACAGTGTGCATTTCCATTATCAGAAGCAGAGCCTCCAATGTTTGTGTCCCAAGAATTCTATTTGTGTGGTTAAGGATTAAGGAAGTGCAAAAAAGTGAAGGAAGGAAAGACATTGTAAACTTATTATGTGGTACTAATAATTTAGATTTTTATTCATGTGAGTGGTTGTGTTTGCAGGGACCAGCGCACTGCTTTGCCAGGGGCTGTAATGCTGTTAAGATGGCCCTCGTTGAGTGTTGCTCAATAAATGATGATTTACAGTTAGCTATGAGGGTTGAATGAGAAGTAATGCCTCCACCTTCGTAACTCCTCAACAGATGGCAGTACTGGTATGCAGCAGGTACTGGCTTGTTCAGTAGACTCTCCTCTAAAGTTCCATTTGGCGGGAAGCCTTAGCATTGAACGGTTGTGTTGTTAAAGTGCAAAGTATGGAACCCTGCGCAGACGGTTGGTCAATGCGACTTAAGCAACGTGCAGTCATTGAATTCTTGACAGCAGAAGGTATCACCCCAAAGGAGATTCATCAGAGAATGCTAGCTGTTTATGGTGATTGTGTTGATGTGAGCACTGTGCATCGTTGGGTGAGTAAATTTAAAGATGTTGAGGTGGGAACATCTGGCTTGCATGACAAACAAAGAGTTGGATGTCCTGTGACAGCAACGACTGAGTTTCACAAGCAAAAGGTTGACAGATTGATTCAGGAAAATCGTATCACTCAGAGAGAAATTTCAAGCATAATTGGCATTTCACAAGAATGTGTGGGTCACATTATTGCTTTGCTTGGCTATCGGAAGATCTGTGCATGATGGGTACTGTGAGACACTGGTTGCGGAAAACAGCATAATCGGCATTTCACAAAAACATGATATATGATGTTATTTTATGTAATGTGATTAATAATTTTAATGTTTTATTAGGGGAGGGTCAACTTTGATGTTTTATGCTGTTTTTTTTATCAAGGGTATTGAATTGTTGCCAACACTGTGAACTGCTCTGAGCCCCCTTCGAGGTTGAGAAGGGCAGTATACAAATACCACAAATAAATAAATAATATGCAACATCATCTGTATCCAGAAGTGATCTCCTGGCTAAGACATTTTCTCAGAAAATTGGGGGAAAGTATAAAGGGCAAGAAGGGAAGAGTCTGGATTACACCAGATCAGCCTAGGAGCATAGGTACAATGTTGGAATCATGTTATCACAGGGATAGTTTAAAACAATTTCCAGCACCCTGTACAGAAACTAGTGCAAAAATAGAAACTGCGAACCTTACGATTTTTGAATCTCAGCTTGAATTGAGGATCCACTTAGAATCAAGGTGTCTTTAAATTATTTTGAGACAGAAAGATTAATTGTGAAAATACCAAATTAGGTTTTAGGTCACTGCTCATCTCTAAAATTTGGCACACTGGTTTACACAATACACAATAGGAGGGGGACACTTATCATTGTATTACACTTTATTTAATATTTGTTTCTGCAAGTTTCTGAAATATTTGTTATCTGAAATAAAAATAATTTAGTGTCATCTTCCGGTCTCACTGTTCTACCCAATTTCATGAGCTGGATTAATATGGCTACTTTTCCTAATTGGAAAAACAATCAGGAATAAACAGTAACGTAAAATTATTTTTAGAAATGCATTTTTAATTACTGAGCTGCTTAATTATTGAGTATCATCTAAAGTATCCTGTGAACCTTATCACTATGCAAATGTATTCAGTTTTGGAAACAATTAAATGATAATAAAGCATTCTTTTTTTCTTTTACCATATATTACCGTAATGAAGCTGTTACCTCTCAGTGTGCATTTTAATGAGTTTTAAGTAACATTTTAATGAGCTCAACATTACCATAAACCCAAGGATTAGAGTAAATTGAATTTACCAGGAAAAGAGAAAGGTTCATTAAGAGTTAATTATATTGTTTAAGGAAGAATATTATTCATTTTATGAAGTTCCGCCAGCTAAGAGCCCACCAACACATCTATGCATAGATATAATAATGTTGTTATTGCTTTGACATGACACATGGATTTATTCACTATAATTCTTCTGTGGATTTAATAAAATAGTTGTGTTTGTAAACAATATAGCCAATAATATAACAAATGCATTTTATTTTTTGTTGTACAAAACATGAAGTTTATGTATCCTGTTTTATTATTCTAGTTCTATGTTACTAAAGCTTTATATCAAGAAAATAAACAAATAACATATTTTAGGGAGTCATCACCTCATGATAAGCATGGGCTACTATTAGGTTGAGGTGGTCAACTAATATATCCATAGGCTGTCCTAGCAATAGAATGGAAATACCCCTCCAAGATTTTAGGAGTACTGTATCCTGACTTGATAGCTCTGAACACACATTTCATTCCATGCACTGTGCAGAAACTTCAAGTTCAGCAAATGGTGGGAAGCATATTGGGAGTTAAATCCAGATTTATTGTATCTTGTCCTCTAGGATTCTAAAACTAGACTAGATCCACTAGAACTAGAGTCTCCTGTTTTTCCAAACATGGGAGAACATTTCAACCTGGGTTGTTAATAGTTTAAATCAAGAATGGGAATCATGCTCTCTTCCAGATGTTGTTGAACTGCAGCTCCCAGCATTACCTATTGACTAAGGGTTCTGTGAGTTAGAGTTTAATAATAACTTGAGGACCACCTCTGTTTTAATAACCCCCCTTCATTTCTCATAATGGTATGAGAGATTTGTGAAGAACCTTATGTGAAGAGGGAAACAAAACTAAAAACAGCTCAGTCCTAACTCATACCATGCCAACAAGAATCCAGAAGGGATTTGGATAGATTGGAGACTTCAATATAAAATCTCTATGTCTTTCGGACTCCTTTCCTATAGAATTGATATCTAAGAATTTCTTTGCTTGCCCTTGCAGAATATTGCTTACAGAGACTATTGCTTATTGGATTCACAGCATGAGAATGTTCCTTTTGAAAATTAGGACTAAACCTTTAATAGGATTCTGTGAAACCACTGGAAATCCCAAATGTAAAAGCTACAATTAAATTAGTATTGTATCTGGTCTCAAAGAAACTGAGCAGAATTGTTGGAAGATATATTTTAAAGCAGACACACACACATACATTTTTTAGAATTTAAAGAGCCAATATTTTCCCCGCCTTCTATTTCTCTCCTTTCCTCCCTCCCTCCCTCTTTTTTTTTTCCCAGGATGGGGAGTATTTTTCTAAGTACGAGAAGCTCCATAGCTGAGGTATTTGTATGTGAACATGCAATGGAGTTTGGATTGGTACCAAGTTTATAATAATTACATGGATACTAAACGACTTCACCTGAATTAGAATCTGCTTTGCACCAATTACCTAGATAAAATATAATTAATAAACAGTTTGCATGCAAAAATGTTGACTACGAAAGTCTGGTTTAAACTGAAGGTTTAAAACATAATTTAAAAAACAATTGGATTTTGGGCTGCTACAGTGTCACTTATGAGAAACAGTCTTCATAGATGGAAATGAAAAAAAGTATAATTTAAGAAGAGAAAGATTTAAAAAAATGATACGGTCTGTATCATTCAGCTTTCCTGATATTTCAAAACTTTCATAATATAGGATAGAGCCCATGTTATAATCTATTATATGATGTAATCATAAAAATAGTATAATGCCAAGTTTTTAACTTTGTGTTTTTAAATGCATTACAACTGTACCCTCGGTTCGCTTCTGATATGATAAATAAAAAATAAATCATAAAAAATATTAATCATAACTTGCATATCTATGGAATTATTTAGTGAAGTTTCTGAATTCACTGGATATCCTAAATATACCAGATCCCACCTGATCTTGAAAGCTAAGGATCCAGTCCTGGTTAGTACTGGAAGACCGCCAACAAATAGCAAGCTCTCTAGGTTGTATTTCAGAGGAACTGGTAAAATTTCTACTCACCTAAAAAAACTCTGGAAACTAGAGGCAACTTGAAGGCACACATTTACACATTTATTGTGATTCAACTAAGGCCCACTGGAATGCATTTTATTGTGCATCCCTGCTGATACCATTTCTAATTTGGGTGGTATTTTGGGATTACAAAGTCCCAGGACTGGTTATATTTTTCTCCAAATAATAATTCTTATACAACATCATGAGATGCTGGATACTAGGAAAACATGGCACAATCTTCTCATTCGTCTATTATTTTTCCTGACAAAACTAATTTTTAACTGGGAATCCAAAATTGCAAATGTTATTTCTACCCCTAATTTAGGCTGGATCTACTGCATTGTATGGTCACTATAGACTCATATATCTGCATTGAGTTGTATTATATGGCTCTACACTGAACATATAATGCAGTTCCAAACTGCATTATATAGCAGTGTAGATCCAGGCTTGAATTTCATATCATGGTATTTAGACAATTTGGGAGGCCCCACAAGACTTGGGACTCTCAAAATCCAGGTGATAGCTGGTACAGCCTGCTTTGAAATAAGAAATGTAATATATTTGATTTTGCATTGCCATGTTTTTGTAAGAAATAAAAATATTTAAAAAGCTAAGAGCCTCTTTAATCTAGAATTCTCTCTATTTGACAATGGCGCCAGTCATTCACTAACGGAACATCTCATCCTTGTCATATTTTGGGCTTGTTAGTCTCTTTCCATTTTTCAGTATATTGATGTAAATGTACCTTGTCCTACAGATGCATGGCAGGGGGTTAAACTGGATGCCCCCGGTGGTTTCTTCCAACTATGATTCTATGACAGCATTGCTGTACAAAAGAGAAGTCAAGAAGCATAGTGAACACATTGGGGAGTGGGGGTAGTAATATAATAATACAGTAGGCCCTCCACTTTTGTGCTAGAATCCCAGATAAGTGGAACAACCATGAATTAAAAAACACTCTTTTTTTCCTTGATGGAACACCTTTCTAAGAATCACCAGGGCCACAATGGCCACTCTGAGGTCCCCCCAGCATGACCACAGAATCATGTGGAGGATCTAGAGATTCCTAGAGAACTTTTCTATCTAGGGATCGCTAGGTCCTTAGGCACGATTATATAGTCAGGTTTCAGTGAAAGTGGGCCACAGAATCGCCTCCGAGGACCTAGAGATTCCCAAAGATGACATATTAATAAAATCCACAAATAATCAAACCCCCAAAAAGTAAACTCACCAAAGAAGATTGTAATATCAGCCAATATGGTAGAAATGTTGGTTTCTTTCTCTGTTTCCTAATATTTCAGCTTTCAACACAGTTTAAAATGCTGTTTGATGAAAATGATAAATTGTTGTTCTTTTTATTTTAGGAATTGTTGACTGAGCAACTGTTGACAAAACACTAGATTCCCAAATTTTACAGAAAATTTCTGTACCTATCGTAGTTGATTGGTCTGCATTCTTGTTCAAACACTGTTCAGATTTAAAAATCTGGAACATAAATAAATTGAACTATTTCTCTGGTGATTTTAATCATTTATTTATTATTTATTTATTACATGCATTTATACCCCACCCTTCTCCCCGAGGGGACTCAGAGTGGCTTTATATTGCCTTTATTTAGATTACTGTGAGAGCAAGTATGTTTTAACTTTGTATTGCATGGTTTTATTTTGTGTTAGCCCCCTTGAGTAGAGAAATATATTTAATAAAATAAACAAATAGAAACATCAAGAATTAAAGTCTGACTTGTAAAAAAAATGCTGCCTGCCAGCCAGTCACATCTCAAGATATTGGTCTGAATATGGAATATTTGTGAACTATAAAGATTCTGTGGTAAAAAGAGCTAATGAAATAAGCACTTCTTAATGTCCAGGTTTTTTGTTAAATCTCATGTAAAATAATTTAGTGGCATGCAAAGTCATAGCATACTTCCTTTTCTGAAAGCATACTGCAAATCACTATGAAGCCTTCCATTAACAATTATTAACTACTTTAAAAGCCATTGTTATGATTGAGCCTCATGGCTCTGTTACTGGCAGACGTGGGCGTAAGACTCCTCGAGAGTCAGATACTCTCGAGGAGCGAGAAAGAAAGAGACTGCGAGATATCTTTGCAGCACCATCTGACGAAGAGTCTTTTGAGGGGTTTACGGAGAGAATGGAGGAGGGGCTGGTTAGCTCGGAGGAGGATGAGATGGATTGGACTCGGGTGAGGGAGGAATTGGGTGCCACTGGCAATGATGGGATGGAAGATGAATGGGGACCTTCAGGATTAGACCCATGGACAAGCTGGAGGGATGGGACGGGATCCACAGCTGGGGATGCTGTGGGGCGTAGTCAGAGGTGTTCCAGCTCTGATGAGGAAAGTGATGAGGAAACGCCCGGGTTAAGGAGGGCAGCTGATAGTGATGAGGATTTGTAACTGGCATAAAATGAGGCTTGGGAGCAATTGCAAATTGCGTTGGGCAAGGTAATCTGGACGAACGCTTGGGATCTGTGTGGGACGCTTTCCTGAAGACTGGTGTGTTTTCGTGTGCTGATACGTAAGTTGTTTTGGAATTTGGGGTCAGACGGCGGGAGGAATTGTGTGGGCTTTTGTTTGTGCAAACTTGTGCTTAATCTCATTAGCTTTGACCTTCCGTCGTCTTCTTGACGGACGCCATCTCCTGCTTTGGATTTCGGACTGAACTGACCACGGCTTGACTTCCCCCTACTCGGACTTGGTGAAACTACAAACGTCTGCTTCTGGCTTGAACTACGGAAAGGAACTGGGTCTACTCTACTGCTTCAATCCTCGGCTGATCTGTGTGTATTGGAAATCTTGCCTGCTGTGTGGAGGAGTGACTCAAGTTACTCAAAGCACAGTGCTGGCAGCAGAGAGGAATCTGCTGCCAATTAGCTGCATTCTTTTGAACACTTTGTTCCCCGGCTTTTGTTTTGTTTATCTCCAGGCTGAAGCAAGCTGTTTGTTTTTACCCGGATTAAACTTCGGTTTAATCCGGTTTATCTTTTGAGCGTTTTTCCTTGCCCCTTTTTGCTTTTAAAGGCTAATACTGCCTGGCCCTTGTATTTTACGGGCATTTTGAGTTCTGTAATCCAATAAACTCTGTTATCTTTGATCTTGTGGCGTTCTGTCCTTGACAGATCGCCCAACGCCATAAAAAAGGTTTATTGCAGTAATAAATCCCGTCAGGAAGACGATGGATGAGTTAAGGGCTAAGTTCGATCAACTACAAACGGCCTTTACTGTCAGTCAAACAGCTAATGCTGTTAAAGGACATGTTTTGACTCCTGAACGCTTTGACGGAACCAGGTGCAAGTTGCCAACTTTTTTGGCACAAGTTGAGCTTTATTTTTCCCAGCTCAGTGCTCATGCTTACCCTACAGACACTAGCAAGGTGGCATTTATTTTGAGTTTGTTGACTGGTCCCGCAGGACAATGGGCCACTAATTTAATTTTGGGAGATGACCCAGTCAAGGACAATTTGAATAATTTCAAGAAGTTACTAACTGACACTTTTGGGGACCCTCTCCGCACGGAGAATGCTGGGTGGGCTCTGTATCGGTTGAAACAGGGAAAGGGAACTGTTTTGGATTACTTAAATAAGTTTAATTTGTATCGCCACCAGCTGGACTGGGGGGAAAATGCATTCATGCTTTTGTTTACTGCTGGGTTAAGTGATTATCTCCAGGATGAATTAGCACGCTTGGAGCCGGCTGAGAATTGGGATGCCTTAGTAGCTAAGGTGCTGCGTTTGGACGCCAGGTTCGAGTCCCGTAAACACTCGAAAGCAATGTGTGCGCCACCTATGCATGTAACCAGGGCACCTGTGGTGATGGGGGAAGAGTCTATGGAGCTTGGGGTTTTTAAAAAGCTGTCTACAGAAGAAAAGAACCGCAGGAGGCAGCTGGGGTTGTGTTTGTACTGTAGAAATGCTGGGCATTTTGCCAAAAACTGTAATGTGAAACCTTCCCAGCTTTCGGGAAAAGGCCAGCCCTAGTGCGACGTGAGTCCAACGCATTAGGGCTACTAAAGCAGTCAACTGAGGGGAGGAAGCATGTTTTCG
This sequence comes from Anolis carolinensis, assembly GCF_035594765.1. Classification (NCBI taxonomy): domain Eukaryota; kingdom Metazoa; phylum Chordata; class Lepidosauria; order Squamata; family Anolidae; genus Anolis; species Anolis carolinensis. The sequence continues at coordinate 63,801,928 of NC_085843.1, read as the reverse complement.
TACCCATTACATTATCTGTTGGGGGAAAGGAACTTGTTTCTACTTTGGCACTGCTGGACTCAGGGGCTACGGTCTCTTACGTGGATATTGAGTTTGCTAGGAAGCATGGCATTCCTAGAGTGCGCAAGGCATGCGACGTGTGGGTGGAAGGAGCGGATGGGAGACTGCTGGAGACTGGGGTGGTTAACCATGAGACCTCAGCAGTAATGTGGGAGGTGCAGGGAGTAACGGGAACGTTTGTGTGGGATATTACAAGCTTGCCCAGATACGATGTGATCCTGGGGATGGATTGGCTAGCTGTAGTAAATCCACAAGTAGATTAGGTGACGCGTAAGTTGACCTTAAAGAGGCAGGATTGTTGCACTCTGAACGTTTCTCAATCTGATATGGAGGGAGTGCCTGCTGAGTATGGGGAGTTCTCTGATGTATTTTGTAAAAAAGAAGCGGACAAGTTACCGCCGCACAGGCCGTATGATTGCGCCATTAAGCTAGCGGAAGGTGCGAAATTGCCAGCAGGAAGGCTGTATGCCTTGACTGTACCGGAAAGGCAAGCTTTGCGAGAGTTCCTAGATGAAAATTTAGCCAAGGGGTTTATTCGCCCATCTAGCTCTCCAACTGCGGCACCGGTATTCTTTGTAGCCAAAAAGACTGGGGAACTTAGGTTGGTCTGTGACTATCGGATCCTAAACAAATACACCATTCGGGATAGGTACCCGCTGCCTTTAATCTCGGAACTGTTATCAAGGGTGCAAGGGGCTAAGGTCTTTACCAAGCTTGACCTGCGGGAGGCGTATAACTTAATCCGAATACGGGAAGGTGATGAATGGAAGACGGCATTTAACACGTGCTTCAGATGCCACGAGTTCCGAGTCATGCCTTTCGGACTTTGCAATGCGCCTGCGGTCTTCCAGAGGTTCATGAACGATGTGTTTAGGGACCTAATTGACCAATTTTTAGTGATTTATTTGGATGATATCTTGATTTTTTCTAAGGACGAGAAAGAACATCGTCAACATGTCAAGCAGGTTCTGCACCGTCTGCGGGCTAATGGGCTCTTCGCCAAGGCTTCCAAGTGCGTCTTTCATGTGCCTGAAGTGGAGTTCCTAGGTCATGTAGTGTCAGGTAGGGAACTTAAAATGGACCCACATAAGGTTGACGCCGTCAACTCATGGCAGGAGCTTAAGACTAAGAAGGATGTGCAAAGGTTCTTAGGATTCGCTAATTACTACCGGGAGTTTATTCCGAATTTTGCAAAGCTCACGGTGCCTTTGACGCAGCTCCTGCGTAAGAAACAGCCATTTGTGTGGGGGCGGGAAGCTCACGACGCGTTTTTACAACTAAAGTCTAGCTTTCAATCAGACAACATACTAACACATCCTGATGTTGACAAACCGTTCGTGGTAGAAGCGGACGCTTCTAGCTACGCGTTGGGGGCTGTATTGTCTCAGAAAGATTCCTCAGGGACCTTGCGTCCCTGTGGATTTTACTCGCGGCAACTAACACCATTCGAGCAGAACTATACCATATGGGAGAAGGAGTTGTTGGCGATTAAGGTGGCGTTTGAGGTGTGGCGGCACTGGCTAGAAGGGGCGCGGCACCAAATCGTGGTCAGGTCTGATCACAAGAATTTGGAGCACTTGCAAACAGCAAAAAAGTTAAACCAGCGTCAAATCCGATGGGCTTTGTTTTTCTCCAGGTTTAACTTCAAAGTGCAGTTCGTGGAGGGGAAGGCAAACTTGCGGGCCGACGCCTTGTCCCGCAAGCCGGAGTTTAAGACCAATGAGCAGGTAGTATGTCAGACCATCTTGCCTACTGCCTCTCTATGTGTTGTAGATAATGAGCTCGGGTTACATGACCAGATCCTTGAGGCTCAGAGGGACGATGTGTGGACTCAGGAGCAACTTATGCTGTTATCAGCAGGTAACCGTACAATACTGCCTCATCTACAAGATCAAGACGGAGTATTGGTACGCAGGGGGCAGGTCTATGTACCAGTGGGGGCCCTCAGGTTGGAGGTGATTAGAGCCCACCATGACGAACCCATGGCTGGGCACTTTGGCAGGTTCAAGACCGTGCAGCTTATCACCAGGAGCTACTGGTGGCCAAAAATGCGGCAAGACATTCTGCGCTTTTGTGACAGCTGCGCTGTTTGCCAGCAGAGTAAGACGCCTGTTGGGCGCCCTAGAGGTTTGTTGTCGTCTCTACCTGTTCCTGAGAGGCCATGGCAAATCATTTCCATGGATTTTATTTCGGATTTGCCTAAGTCTGGGGGTTATACTTGTATTTGGGTGGTGGTGGATTTATTTAGCAAACTGGCTCATTTTATTCCTTGTTCAACCATTCCGGCGGCCCCTACGTTGGCCTTACTGTTTACTAAGCACATCTATCGTTTGCACGGAGCTCCCGAGGTGATTATTTCGGATAGGGCTCCGCAATTTGTGTCACGCTTTTGGAAACACTTCCATGAGTGCTTAGGTACTAAGTTAAACGTTTCTTCTGCGTTTCATCCGCAAACGGATGGTCAGTCGGAACGGGTTAATGGGCTCTTAGAGCAATATTTACGTTGTTTTTGTTTAGATCAACCCACTGCTTGGGTGAAGTGGCTACCGGTGGCGGAGTTCGCTTACAACAATGCGGTGCACACGTCTAGTCAGCATACGCCATTTGAACTAACGTATGGTTTTCACCCACGGGGAGGTGTGGCGCCGTCGACCAATGTGGTCTCTTCTGACCCTGTGTACCGCTCTTCGGAAATGGCTGCATTGCATGATGTTGCCCGTCGCTTACTGTTGGAAGCTAAGGCAACGCAAAAGACTCAGGCCGATCGCCGCAGGCAGGCAGGGGAGGAGTTGGAAGAAGGGGATTTGGTGTGGTTGTCTTCCAAACATATTAAACAGGCTGGGGGAAAGTTTGCGCCTCGGTATTTGGGTCCCTTTCCTATCGTTAAAAAGATTTCTTCCGTTGCGTTTCGTTTGCGTTTACCGTCTAGTTTAAAGGTCCATCCAGTTTTCCATCGTTCACTGTTAAAATTAGATACCTCCAGTCGTCGTGGTGCTATAGCGGAGGGTATCACTGCCACCTCTCCGCCTTCGGGGGAGGAGGCCTTTGTGAGAGGGGATAGTGTTATGATTGAGCCTCATGGCTCTGTTACTGGCAGACGTGGGCGTAAGACTCCTCGAGAGTCAGATACTCTCGAGGAGCGAGAAAGAAAGAGACTGCGAGATATCTTTGCAGCACCATCTGACGAAGAGTCTTTTGAGGGGTTTACGGAGAGAATGGAGGAGGGGCTGGTTAGCTCGGAGGAGGATGAGATGGATTGGACTCGGGTGAGGGAGGAATTGGGTGCCACTGGCAATGATGGGATGGAAGATGAATGGGGACCTTCAGGATTAGACCCATGGACAAGCTGGAGGGATGGGACGGGATCCACAGCTGGGGATGCTGTGGGGCGTAGTCAGAGGTGTTCCAGCTCTGATGAGGAAAGTGATGAGGAAACGCCCGGGTTAAGGAGGGCAGCTGATAGTGATGAGGATTTGTAACTGGCATAAAATGAGGCTTGGGAGCAATTGCAAATTGCGTTGGGCAAGGTAATCTGGACGAACGCTTGGGATCTGTGTGGGACGCTTTCCTGAAGACTGGTGTGTTTTCGTGTGCTGATACGTAAGTTGTTTTGGAATTTGGGGTCAGACGGCGGGAGGAATTGTGTGGGCTTTTGTTTGTGCAAACTTGTGCTTAATCTCATTAGCTTTGACCTTCCGTCGTCTTCTTGACGGACGCCATCTCCTGCTTTGGATTTCGGACTGAACTGACCACGGCTTGACTTCCCCCTACTCGGACTTGGTGAAACTACAAACGTCTGCTTCTGGCTTGAACTACGGAAAGGAACTGGGTCTACTCTACTGCTTCAATCCTCGGCTGATCTGTGTGTATTGGAAATCTTGCCTGCTGTGTGGAGGAGTGACTCAAGTTACTCAAAGCACAGTGCTGGCAGCAGAGAGGAATCTGCTGCCAATTAGCTGCATTCTTTTGAACACTTTGTTCCCCGGCTTTTGTTTTGTTTATCTCCAGGCTGAAGCAAGCTGTTTGTTTTTACCCGGATTAAACTTCGGTTTAATCCGGTTTATCTTTTGAGCGTTTTTCCTTGCCCCTTTTTGCTTTTAAAGGCTAATACTGCCTGGCCCTTGTATTTTACGGGCATTTTGAGTTCTGTAATCCAATAAACTCTGTTATCTTTGATCTTGTGGCGTTCTGTCCTTGACAGCCATACTAAAACAAACATATCCAATGTTGCAATTGTATGAGTTCTCCATCTGTTTTGTAAGCAGTAGGAAATATATACAGCAACATTAAAAGAAATAATTAACCGTTGCAAACTTTTATAAAGAATGCGTAGTCCCAAAGACTCAATTGGTATATGTACAGTGTTTGTAATTTGGTCTTTAGGAAGGCTACATTTACAAAAGAGAAAAGGACTGGGAGAGAGAGTTTAGAATTGCTCATTGCTTATTGCTTTTTCTCCCTTGTTTGGCTGTCAAAACAAACATGTAATGAGATTGCTGAATGTTAACTGCAGCATTCAGAATTCATTAAGGGCTGAAAACAAGGAAGGATAAGGTTATTGGGACTTCAGTACAGTGTAGATAGGTCATACAACTTTGTTTTCAATCTCTGAGATTACCCATAAATATTTTATATTCTGGATTAGAAAAACCTATACTCTTCATGTTATCCAACAGTCAAGTAAAATCTTTCAAGAAAATATGGAGATGTCAACTTGCATTCTGTTCAACTCATTGATTCAGAACAATGTGCAGGATGCTCGTCTCTCTGTCATATTAGACTGGGAAAAACAAAAGGCAGACAGAAGTATGAAAACTCCAACACACATCTCTTCATTCAAAAGCGAAAGTTTAGTTTCCTTAAACCACTTAGCTGTTTATTGATGACAGATTTCACAGACCAACTCCCAGAGGTTGCAACTATTGATTGCAACACCTGGTACAACTCAAAAAGATGAAAGGTCATCGGAGAGTGAAATTTTCTCCTATGTAAAGGAATTCATGGGTAGGACTTTGCAAAGCTGTGTCTGTAATGTTTAATCAGATTGATATTCTTAATGATTTCCCAACTAAATTATTTCATAGAGTTTATTGAACTTCCGGTATCATATCCCATTATTGATGCTGATTGAATATATCCATAGAATCATAAAATCGTAGAGTTGGAAGAGACCTCACGGGCCATCCAGTCCAACCCTCCTGCAAGAAGCAGGAAAATCTCATTCAAAGCACCCCCCGACAGATGGCCATCCAGCCTCTGCTTAAAAGCCTCTAAAGAAGCAGCCTCCACCACACTGCCAAACAACTCTCACAGTTAGGAAGTTCTTCCTAATGTTCAGGTGGAATCTCCTTTCCTGTAGTTTGAAGCCATTGTTCCGCATCTGAGTCTGCAGGGCAGCAGAAAGCAAGCTTGCTCCCTCCTCCCTGTGACTTCCCCTCACATATTTGTGCATGGATACCATGTGTCCTCTCAGCCTTCTCTTCTGCAGGCTAAACATGCCCAGCTCTTTAAGCTGCTCCTCATAGGGCTTGTTCTCCAGACCCTTAATCATTTTAGTCACCCTCCTCTGGACGCTTTCCAGCTTTTCAGCATCTCCCTTCAACTGTGTTGCCCAGAAATGGACACAGTATTTCAGGTGTGGTCTGACCAGGGCAGAATAAAGAGGCAGCATGACATCCCTGGATCTAGATGCTATACCCCTATTAATGCATGCCAAAATCCCATTGGCTTTTTTCACCGCCGCATCATATTGTGGTACAGTACACTGAGGCTATAGAATGAGAAGGTTGCAAATGTGTCAGTCCTGGCTAGAAATTTTACAAAATATGCTTTGAAAGTCTAAAGAACACATGGTTTGAAAAAGAGCCAAGAAGCAACCTTTTGCACACAACTAAAGTGAATGTTTAGGCGCCCCGGTGGCAAAGTGTGTTAAAGCACTGAGCTGCTGCACTTGCAGACCGAAAAGTCCCAGGTTCAAATCCCGGGAGCGGAGTGAGTGCCCGCTGTTGCTCCACCTTCTGCCAACCTAGCAGTTCGAAAACATGCCAATGTGAGTAGATCAATAGGTACCACTCCGGCAGGAAGGTAACGGCACTCCATGCAGTCATGCCGGCCACATGACCTTGGAGGTGTCAGAGTCAAACTGACTGGACTTAACGTCAGGGGAAACTGGCGGGATCACAAACCTGCAAAGTTAATGGGAAATGAACACGCAAAGATACTGTGGGACTTTCGAATCCAGACAAAGTTCTGGACCACAACACATCAGACATCACAGTTGTGGAAAAGAAAAAGGTTTGGATTATTGATGTCGCCATACCAGGTGACAGTCGAATTGATGAAAAACAACAGGAAAAACTTAGCCGCTATCAGGACCTCAAGATCGAATCCAGCATATCTATCTTTTTTGCTGTGTCAGACTATGTTGTTGAGTCAATAATAATAATAATAATAATAATAATAATAATAATAATATCTTTATACCCTGTCACCATCTCCTCAAAGGGACTCAGGCAGCTCATAGAAGCACCCCATGCTTCATATGGACAACAGTACATAAGCATATACACAGTGACATAAGTATAAAAACAACATACATAAAATCCTAAGTGATAAAATTGTAAGAATTGTAAAAATAATAAAGTTCCTAAAATGCGGTAGAGCCTGTGAATAAAGCTAGCTATCAGCAGAACAAATCGAAATGCGAAGTGATGCAACCAGTGGATCCTCACCGATAGAAATAAATACCACAAGTACTAAAGTCAACATGAGTTTCTCAAAATCAGGTCATGCTACATAGAAGTCAGTGTCAACATGATCTTCTCCATATGGGGAAGAACCATAGCTGTTCAATTTGTAAAGTACAAGTATTGTAAATATCTTATCTCTTTTATTTATTTATTTATTTATTTATTTACAGTATTTATATTCTGCCCTTCTCACCCTGAAGGAGACTCAGGGCGGATCACAATGCACACATTCAATGCCGTTTTAGACATACAGGACAGACAGACAGATAGAGGTATTTCCTCATTTTGCAACTTCGGCGCCTGGAGGTTATGCTTGATTCCAGCCACAGGGGGTACTGTCTTTCTATCCCCTATGACAACAAGCCTTTTTGATCGCAAGATTTTTCCTCTTTGTTCTTTGATCACTGGCATTTTTATGGTGTTGTAAAATACCTCCCTGCTTAAGTGGTGCCTAATTTCTTTATTCACAGCTCAGCTGTTTTCTAATTGCTTAGGTGGACAGTGAGTTAGGCTAACGGTCTAGTGCACAATCTGACTCAGAATTCGTATGTATATATATATGAACTTTTTGACCTTGGCATACACTATCTTGAAGTGTGGTGGAATCTCATTCTCTGGAGGTTTTTAAATAGAGGCCAGATGGCCATAAGGTGTTCCTTTATAGTAGGGGGCTGGAAAGTCATGTGTTAACTTATGGCAACTCCATTAATTTTTTGGGATTTTCTTAGGCAAAGAAAAGGTAGTTTGCATTAAGGTAGTTTGCCAGTAGAAAATCTCCCCTAATCCCTATGAAAGAGTTTGCTGCTGCTAGCTTTGGATGAAGTGGAAGCTGGTGATTCCTTCATGGATAGTTTTATTAAATATGTTTTACTCAGCCACTGGAGCATAATCTTAAGAAGATGAGTAAAGATTGTCTCATAGTCAACAAGGGACATCATGTTTCAACTTAGTCAGATAAAACTAAACATCATCATTGGCTACATCATCATACCAAAAGCGCTTTGTTCTCTGGGCCTCAAGTCGCTACTGACACAAAAAAAAAGATATCATGGCCATAATATTAAATATGAGTCTGTTTTTATGTGTCATCAGTGCTACATCCTCTGAATTTGGTTTTCTCAGCCAAAGGAGGGTGGTGCTTTGAAATGGGAAAACAGTTGTATTTAAAATGCAGCAGCCTGTTTAAAGGAAATTTTCATGCATAATAAAGACTTCTTTTTACAAAACAAGAACGAACCATCACCCACAAAGTTCAACTGCTAAACTTGCAGCAATATTGTGTTAAACCTGGCAAGATGTGTATGTACATTCAATGTAACTTTATGTTAAATCTGCAAAATGTGAGATAAGCATCATATTTATTTGAATAATAATGTATGTGGGTGCAGGCAAATGCATTCACACTATATGTATACATATGGAATTTATAGAACAATGTCCGTGTAAGCTTTATATAGACTGCTATGGGAAAAGAATGCAAATTATTTCAAACTTCCTGAAAGACCTGCACTTTTCCCTTCTAACTGAGATGCTTTGACCATGCTATGGACTCATGGGACATGGGCCAGATTGAGAACTAGAGGCAGACAGATGGTTATTTGTAATCATCATGTAAATGTAAATCCTATTAAAATGTGTGTATGTGTTTAAAAAACAGTAGGGCCAGAGAGCTTCTATAGTAAAAAGGAGGATTAGGCTGTGGATATATAGATTAGAATAATTTTGACCCCTCTATTCACTTCTCTATAAAACACTCAGACTCCTTTAAACAAATTCTCAGAGCCTTGGGAAAGGAAATGAATTAATTTTCTATAGAATTCCTAGACTTTCTAGACATTATTTTGACCTGGGTCTGGATTTGGTCCTACATTGGCAGGTGTTAGTGAAGAGTTGCCTTGGTAGCAAGTTTTTTTTATTCCATTGTAGTAAGTCATTTAGCTGCAATTGTTCATCTTCATAATGTTTTATTTTCTTCCTGAAATGAAGTCCCATATAGTCAGTAAACATGTACTTAGGTACAGATTCTCTGTGCAGTATTGTATTTCACAGTGGACACTATGTTTTAGAAACGTCTGTATTGGTGAGTAAACATATACCAACAATGTCACAATTAACCTTAGCTAATTTATGTATTTGTCATGTCTGCAAATGGTGCTCCAGGTCACATTTTGTGCAAAAGGGGTGGAGTGGGGTGAATAATAATAGTTTCAAAATATACTAATGGTTTCCTTTCACTAACTTCGTCAGATTTTATGTCAGTGTTCAATCTTTCCCTCAAGGTTTATAAAATATTTTATAATATTAAATTATGTAAACAGTTTTATTTAGTTAAAATTTTACCTACGACCCTTAAATGCTTCTCCACTACCCTTTCTTTCTCCATCCTCATAGCTGTCATTTTGTACAAAATGTACTCACTTAAAGTAGACTTTGAGATTTGGATGCCATTTCCTACCCAATTATGAGATTATCTTATAGTTTTTGGTATTATATATAAATGTGACAAGTGACAAATCATTAGAGGTACTAATTAGTGCTCCACATACCAGGTTTTTCCAACTTAGTACACTTCAGATGCATTATTTCCAGTGTCGCATTATTCCCAGTGTACTTGGCTATTCATGATTAGGACTATGGGAGTTGCAGTGCAGTTATCAGATGCAAGAAATCTACCACATACACTGCCAAACAAATGGATATGTTTATTGAATAATTATTTACATATGTATCCATAACAGAAGCTTATCTGAGAGTCTTGAAATGTGTGTGTGTGGTTTCTCCTGAAACAGTTGATATTGTCCGCTTTAAAGTCTATATTATTTGGCAGCTGGTGTGATGAATGTCCTGCTTATGAGGCTATGAAATATAATTTTAGCTTTGATTATGTTTTTATGAATTTTAGCTGGTTTTTAAAATACATTTATATTTAATTCTGTTTTAATGTTTTTATTTTTTTTTTAATATTTGAAATTGTATTGAAATACTTTTAATGTAAGCTGCTTTGAGTCTCCTTGTGGAGATAAGAGTAAAGGTAAAGGTTTTTCCCTGACATTAAGTCTAGTCATGTCCAACTCTGGGGGTTGGTGTTCATCTCCATTTCTAAGCTGAAGAGCCGGCGTTGTCCGTATACACCTCCAAGGTCATGTGGCTGGTATGACTGCATGGGGCACTGTTACCTTCCCGCTGGAGCGGTACCTATTGATCTACTCACATTTGCATGTTTTTGAACTGCTAGGTTGGCAGAAGCTGGGGCTAGCAGTGGGAGCTCACCCTGCTCCCCGGATTCGAACTGCCGACCTCTTGGTCAGCAAGTTCAGCAGCTCAGTGGTTTAATCCGCTGCACCACCAGGTGCTCCTATGGAGATAAAGCAGGTATAAATAAACCTAATAATAATAATAATAATAATAATAATAATAATAATAATGTTAAAACTACATGCTATGCTTGCAAGGTCCATAGTTAGTGAAGTTGTTCTGTCATCAGTAATGCACTATTCCTGAATGCGGCAATGTTACACTTACGCTATTGTTATAATTCTGCTAGATTTGTGATAACAACCATATAGTGCCAGCTTTACCCATTGGTTCTGTACATTTTGAACTTTATAATAATGAGAATTTAAAAATCAATGGAATTACATTCAGGTTCAGTATGCTGCTTCTCAGTCGCATAGTCGTTTCCAACTCTTTGTGACCTCAGGTTCAGTATACCTTTTCCAAAATGCTTAGGACTAGAAATGCTTTGAATTTTCAGCCCCGCTCTCCACCACTCTGGTTTTTGGAATATCTATATTTGTATATTTAGATAGATAATAAGATATCTAGGAGATAGAACCAAAGTATGAGTTCATTTATGTAGCATATACACCTTATACCATAGCTTGAGGACAATTTAATACAATATTTTAATGATTCTGTGCATAAAACATACGTTGTGTACATTGAACCGTCGGAAAGCAAAGGTGTCACAATTTCAGATTTTGGAGTACTTTGGAATTGCAGATAGGGGATGTGTATGTGTGATTCCCTCCATTCAAAATATAGCTTTGGCTCAGTCTTTTGCAAGAGGATTCTGAAGGACACATTCATCTCACAAGATGTTTCATTTTAAAGAAAGTAGAGTCCTTTCCAGAATGATACTTGTGCCAATTCTTTTATTGTTATTTTCTGTGTCTAGACTTGGCATACATAGACCATTCTTTTATACTGGAAAGTAAGTTAACATTTAATTAGTTTCGCTCTCTTAGGATTTACCTGTATGTCATGAAAATGCTAAAACTATAAGCAGAAACCCATATCTGTAGCTGAGAACCAAATTTATATGCAGGCTCAACTCATCTCATTCAGTGGCTAATCCATGTGCATATAAATTTTATCCTTGCGTGTAACACACGGAAATGGGAAATGTGCAGTTCAAAATGTTAAAATGGAGCACATTTTATTAACAGCAAAAGCAGTAAATTAAATCTGCTTATAAGCTGAGAGTGAGTGTTTTTTGCTGAACTGTTCCGGCTGCTCTTTTAGTAAGATGCAGACTTTCCTTGATTTCTCAGAGGGCTCTTTTTCCATTAAAGGTGAGATCTGTATTAAAGTGAAAATGAGGCTCTTACATAGATGAAATACCAAAAAGGATATGTTCTAACTTTTAGTAGCTGCTTAGCTTGGAAGTATTTTCTGTTCTGTGGTTAAAGGATGAAAAATATCCTACATATAGAGACACATGTGGAAGAATAATGATGAAGTGACTATGATTTCTATATATTAAAATCCTACCTCCTCTGCTGTGACATAATATACACAGAAAGTATTATGTGTTCCTTGGTTTAGTTTACTACAGAGAGTAACATAGATGTATTTTCTTCCTTTGGCTTTCTCTCACGATATCTACTGTAAAGTTATAAGAAATGGCTAGCAAAATCATGGTTGCATAAATATTAAAAAATGAACGGAAGATATGCTTATTATATTGGCTCATTCAGAATACTATGGCATCCTTCAGATTCTTTTTGTTATTATTATTGCAGATAGTGAAATAAGCATGCCATACAGTAAAACTATTTGGCACATATATCATTTTCCTTTTGTCTAATTGTCTTTTTAAGTAGCTATTCTTGCAGATGTCAATTTAGAGATAAGCACACTAGATTTTCAAAAGGTTACAAGCAAGGTCCAAAACACTGGTTCTTTAATGGAAATAATTCTGTGTCTGAACAGCAGAAACTGTAAGGATTTTACCTCCACAGAATATCACACTGATCAGATGTTGCTTGGCAAACATGGCTGAAAAATGGAAAAGGGATTTGTGTATATATGTGTGTGTTTATACCAGAATTACACCTATGAAATACATGTCAATGGAATATTATTATAAAAGGCTAATTCTAGAATTATCTTTATTTATGTTACAGTAAATAGGTATGAAGGGATTTTTGTCAGCCTGTAAATAGATCCCAAGAACCACTGAGCAAAGAAACTTATTCACCTCTATAATGTTTTATTTATTTATTTACAGTATTTCTATTCCGCCCTTCTCACCCCGAAGGGGACTCACGGCAGATCACATTATGTACATATAGGGCAAACATTCAATGCCCATAAACACATCGAACTGAGACAGAGACAACAGACAGACAGACGCAGAGGCAATTTAACCTTCTCCTGAGGGGATGTTCGATCTGGCCACAGGGGGGAGCAGCTGCTTCATCATCCACTCTGATGGCACTTCCTCACTTCCTCACTCCAATGTTGTAAATTAGTTAAACTTGCCTCCCCACTTTTATAAGTGGTACCTTATTTCCTACTTGATAGATGCAACTATCTTTTGGGTTGCTAGGTCAGCAACGAGCAGGGGCTATATTTTATTTTCAATTGATGGGTGCTCACCCCGCCACGGGCTGGCCTCAAACTCATGACCTCATGGTCAGAGTGATTTATTGCAGCAGCTGTTTACCAGCCTGCACCACAGTAAATACGATTTGTTTAGTAAATATGATTTGTTTATCTTTTTTTGTATCAGTATTACGAGATGATTTTCGCCAAAACCCCACAGATGTTGTTGTGGCAGCAGGTGAACCAGCCATTTTGGAGTGCCAACCCCCTCGAGGACATCCTGAGCCCACTATCTACTGGAAAAAAGACAAAATCCGAATTGATGACAGAGAAGAGAGAATCAGTGTAAGTCTGCCCTAGTGAGATCTGGGCCATTTCAAAAAAATAGATCTTGCTGTAGATTTTCAGGAAAATTATGGAACCTAAAGCTTTGATGAAATATGACTATACAAGAACTTGACCTGTTGTAAATTGTGTATAGCTGCCTTCAAGTCTTCTGTCAACTTATGGCAACCTCATGAATTCTGTGGGGTTTTCTAAGGCAAGGTGGTTGTTCATTGACTTCATCTGAAATTTAGCCTAAAGCATGAGGTCAGATGAAAAGTAAGGCCTTTGAAGTGTTTAAGCTGCTATCATTAATCTATAATTATGTTCAAAAAGTTGGTAATCGAGTCTCTGGATTTAGAAATTGGAACACTTTTCCTGCTGATGGTCATTTAAAGAACTGCTGATTCTCAACAGGTCAGATATTATAAAATTTAGAAATAACAGTTTTCGTCAAGACAGACTGGTTAAATAGCTGTAGCCTGAAAAAATCATGGTATTGAAAGAGATGCTTTTCACACTTTGCACATTAACATCCGTTGTGGATCTCTATACCTGAACAGTGTGGAAATTGTTTTTACCATCAGTTGTCTACTGAAAGGAATCATTTGAAAAAGTATTTGTACCTTGTATTTGAAAATGTATTTGTCATCAGAAAATGACTGGGAAGAGCTCATCTCTTCAATACTTCTCCCATTTCACTTCATGTTAGATGGGTTGTAAATCACTTTATACATGAAACAGGTGTAACCTATATATTAGAATAGGTGCAGGATCTATTAATAGTTCAAATAAAATATTTTATTGCTATTTTTCTATATTTATGGAGTTATTATTTTACCATTATTAATAGACATGTCCCCACTCCCACCCCCTCTAATTTCTTTATTACAGATACGAGGTGGTAAGCTTATGATTTCAAACACAAGAAAGAGTGATGCTGGAATGTACACATGTGTTGGCACCAATATGGTTGGAGAACGGGACAGTGATCCAGCAGAACTGACTGTCTTTGGTAAAAATACATCCTTGATTCTTCTTATGAGATCCAAACAGAATGTATTAGTGATGAAATTCAACCAAGTACAACAGTATGAAACCAGTGTTGTAAAAATTATAATTTGTATAATAACACTTCATCTTGAAATGTACAGTGATTCACAAATCTCAGGATGTCAGATAGACTTCTAAAATGAAACAGTCCCTGTCCTCCAGAGTACAGAATTTAAACTTTAGTCAAAGAAACACATTCCCCTTAATACTAAATATATTATTACATAGAAATACTATTACTGTGTAAAATTGCAAAAACTCTCAAAGTTTGTTAAATGATTTTAAAAGTATGGTGAAAATCCATTTAAATATGCAGGTCAATATTTGTCCTAAAGAATGATGACAACTATTAATTTTTGCTCAATCTGATCATAGTATCCTCCAAAAACCAGCCACAATGTGTAACACTATTCCTGTAGCTATACAGGAAATTGTGATGACTTTCCATTTTATACAAATAAAAGCTGACAATATGCCACAGAATTGTTTGCATTCTTTTCATTCCACTCCCCCAAACTGGCCACTTGAGTGTTGAATATAAGAAACGAATCTATGTCATTTCAGAAATTTGTCTTGTGTGTGTATAGGGGAGCATTTGTATCCTGAAAAATCCATATATGCTAATCCTAATTAAAATAAACCTTTTTATAAAATAATATTTTCAAGATTGCAGCCTATGGGCTTTTTGTCATTGGCAACCTATCATACATTGTCCATACTTAATATGACCTTAATCCCTAACAAAAGCCAATGTAATTTAGACACAATACCTTGTTGTTTAACTTAACTCAGTAAGACCTACTCGTAATTAGACATCTGTAGGGTTGTGCTATCATTTGCACCAATATTTGTCCTAAATGTAAGAGGTTTAAACTTAGGTTTAAATCCTGTACTGGATTTATTGCAGTTCCTTGAAATGCTTTAGGCCCTTTTGCTATCCTCCAACCAAACAGGTGTCACATTGCTGCTCCCCAAATATAGGCAGATCCATCTGTAGTGAAAGTGAGTGAGACAATTGTTCTGGTATTTATTAATGCTGTTACTTATTTAAGTGTCATTTAATATGTCAGACAATCCTAGCCAAAGCCATACAATCTTATTTTTAAAAAATAAATTACCAACATCCACAGTATGAAAGGGAACATCATTAACACTGATAAAGGATATATTTTAACGACAAAGACTTTGAAGGCAAAAATAAGCAATTCTGTCTGTGCCATGTTGAGTTTCAAATGATCATAAAATATCCATGCCAATATAGCTGGGAGACATACTATAGAAGTTCTACAGTGGAAATACTTTGCTGAGTGTTATCATCATAAAGATGATACTGAAGGTCACAACAATGAATAACGTTTTCCAGGGACAACATATAAAGAGAAAGCAACAAAAAGCACAGAACAGAACCATATGGTACCCCAACTAAAATGTAAATAACCACCAGTCACCACATTAAATTAGTGGCCTGACACAAACCATCTGAGAACAGAATTAATAAACCATAAATCACAAAGGAAATTCAACACTAGAACAGGATCAATGACATCAAAGAACACAAGAAGATCAAGAAGGGTAAGAACTAAACAGTGGTCTTTTGACTTGACAAGAAGAACATCACCTGTGATCTTCATAAGAGCAACCTCTGCAAACAGTGAAATCCAGATTGAAGGGGATCCAGTGTAGAAATATAAGAAAGTAGGTAAATGTTCCTAAATAGCATGTTCCAAGAGTTTCAAAGAAAACACTAAAACAGAACTATAAATAGAAAAACATGATAGATCAAGTGATGGCTTTTCAAAAACTTGCTGTAGAGTGGTGTGTTTAAATTTGGAAGTTAAGACACCAGTAAAAAGAATCATGAGAACAAATACTGACAGACACCAGTAATTTGGATAGTTTATCTGGCAAGACAGGACTAAAGTAGAAAAAAGTCATATGAAACTGTGTTAATAGTGCAGTTTCAGAAATGTCATATGCCAACCCCACTTTCAGTCCTGATTTGCCTATTGCATTTAAAAAATGGACTTATATGGTAATTTTCCTACCTAATTTTAGAAGGTGATTGTTTTATGTCAGATCTATTTTTTATCCCATCTAGTATTCTACTTTTCCCTTCTAGGAGAGTGGTGGGTTTCTGCTGGCAAAATGTCATGATCCAGTGGAATTTAGCAGAGCTATATCATTCCCCCCCCCCCCCCAAAAAAAAAACCTGGCTCTAGAAGCCTTGGAAACTCTCCAGAGCCACGGCTTCATGGATTGAGGTATGAAAAGGCCAGTAGTAGTATATTGGATTTGGCCCGTAATCATAGGCTAATGCTAGATTATTTGATTTTCAGGCACTATAATAGAGGAGCAAAATAACATGAATGATACTTATTTCACAGGAAGTCCACTTTTTCTTATTTCTAATGGGTAAGCATATAAAAATATCTCATCCAATAAGATCTTGCTGTACTTTTGTCTTCCCTGGAAACCTATCCCTTCTTTCTGCCCAAAAGAATCACCCAAACCACTTGAGTTATATGTTAGGACATATGGAGCTACAGTTGTCTCCTTACTATTCTGCTGATAGAAATCATCAGTGGGAGGTTTAAATTGAATACAGTCCAAACTTCCTCAAAAACAAGGATATATGTTTTATTTTGACTTTAAAACATCTGTCTTACATTCCTAAGGCACTTGAAAATCCTACCTTATGTGTTTAATACCAATTTAAATATTTTTCCTCCAGAAACCTGGAAATGTTGCTTATATACCTAAAATCAGAACAGGAAATTAAAATTGGCTTGTGTGGGAAGCTGAAAGCAGTTTAATAACATTTTTGGCAAGTACACAGAAAGCCCTGGATAAGGTAGAGGAAAGTTAATTAGTCAGCTGCTGATCATTCATCTTTTGTTTTAAAAATATATGTAAGAGAGTTTTTTGCACATTCTGTTTGATATTTTAACATTCTGGTTTTCAAACTTTTCCAGGATTCAATCCCTAATTTGTTGTGGTCTTGAAATATTTTCAACTAATAACCGAAATCAGTTTTGGTGTGTCATTTATAACGGATCTCTAGATCCCATTGCAGTGAATTTAGCTAGAGGCATTGCCTCTGGTGATACTGACTAAGAGTAAATAGGGTGGTGAAAGGAGTCCAGTGGGAACAGGGAGACCAGGTCTAAAAATGTGCAAGATTATTCTGAAATAAGTTAGAAATAAGACTATAGAGAAACATATTGGAAAGAAGGGAAGGTGGGAGGGAGGGAAGGTGGGAGGGAGGGAAAGTTAGAGTCACAATAATAATTAATATTTTAGGAAGAATATTATTTTTAGAAATAGCTAGAGAATATCCAATAATAATGAGAACGCTTTTCTATCCCTTATTCAGAAAGATTTTCAGTGTGTTTGTTCACAAGGTTACTGTATGTGCTACTATAATTAATAAATGCTTTTTGTGTTCAAATTTGTAATTTTATTGTATTCAAGTGACAAACATAAGCAAAAATTAACTAGCAAAACAGGTACATTGTTTTACTCTTCTGCTTTTAATATTTTATGCTATATGTTGATTACTATGATGGTTTTATTGATATTGATGTTTTATTGTTGGTATAATTGTTTTATCACTTTATTGTTGTATGTTTTCGGGCTTGGTTCCCATGTAAGCTGCTCCGAGTCCCCATTGGGGAGATGGGGCGGGGTATAAAAATAAAGTTAATATTATTATTATTATTATTATTATTATTATTATTATTATTACATTGCAACATTCTAACAAATCCGTTCAACCTCTCACCTGTGACCCCACCACCTATGACTTCCATCGCTACTCAATGTGAATCTTATATCTAATAAAACCTACCCTTATAACTACTTTAGTAAATTCCCCTTGTGGCTACTTTAAAGTCAACATTCTCTTTCTTTCCAAATATTCAAATGCCAGCCTCCATTTTGGGCAACTCTTCATTATTTCCTCGCCGGATACCATTAGATAGCTTAGCCATTTGAATATAGTCTAATAACTTTTCTCTTCAGTCCTTTTTAGATAGTTCTTTTTCATGTTTCCAAGATTTTGCTATTGTCAATCTGAGTGCAACAAAACTATATTGACAAATTTCTTCATCCACTTTACTAATTCTCTCCTTAAATATTATAATTAATAAATTCTTAATATCAAAACAGTATCTATATAAGGAAAAGTATCCTGCAAAGAATTGTTACCTTGTAGCGGTGCTGGAGCTTAAGCACCTCAATGATGTCACGAGTGAAACCATGAAGGGACACCCAAGAGGGGAAAGTCATGGCAGAGAGATCAGACTAAGTATGATCACGGGGGAAGGTAATGGCAACCCACTGCAGTAGTCTTGCCATGAAAACTAAATGGATCAGTACAACCAGAAATATGTTGGTATACCATTGGAAGATGGGACTCCCAGGTTGGAAGATGGTCAATATGCTACTGGGGAGGAACAGAGGATAAGTTCAACTAGCCCCACATGTGATGATGCAGCTAGCTCAAAGCCAAAAGGAAGGCTAAGAGCCGATGGGGCTGAAGGTGAACGATGTTGTGGTTCAGCCTGATGATGAAGAAAGGGGATTCGGGGAACAACAGTTTGTCCCTGGGAATGTGGACATTTCTGAAATACAGTTTGAACAGCAGTCTGTCCCTGGGAATGTTGATGTTTCTGAAGTGCAGGTGGATTCAGAAAGTGTTGATAGCTTCGAAAAACAGGTCTGTGGATGCCTCTGAGTCTAGCAGAGATGCTGCCAAAGTTTGTGATAAGGATGACCTTTCACTTGAATCTGAGAATTGTCAACAGAATGCAGATGGGAACGAAGAGGATGAGTTTGTG
This sequence comes from Anolis carolinensis, assembly GCF_035594765.1. Classification (NCBI taxonomy): domain Eukaryota; kingdom Metazoa; phylum Chordata; class Lepidosauria; order Squamata; family Anolidae; genus Anolis; species Anolis carolinensis. The sequence continues at coordinate 63,783,075 of NC_085843.1, read as the reverse complement.
TTAGATAGGGATTCCAGGTTGAAATTAAAATCAGGACTCAGACACTCCGTGAGAATCAGAGGCAAGCGTTTGGGGGGGGGGGGGCTAGAGCTCAAAGGAATATGTTTTTCAGTTGCAGAGAGGTTCTAAAATAGATGTTTCTGGGGAGAGATTTTAGTCAGAGCAACCTTGCTTTTGGAGAATCAACTCTTGTCTTGTTCAAGCCTTGAATCTGTGTTTGAATTACTTTTCAAGCTTATGTATTCATGTTACCTTAGATTTACTGTGCTATTTTTGGATTTTGGACTAATATCTACAAAATTATTGAACTGTGTTTAAGGATTGCACTTGTAATTGGTTTTTACTTATTTTTCTGCTTTTTAATAAGTTTTGCTATCTTTCTTCAATACACTGAAAAGACTCAAGCCTGCTGTGGTGGAGTTTGTGTGTTGGAGCAAGGTGAACCAATGCTGAGGTGCGACAAACAACAAATCTGATATTCTAAAGATCAACACACTATAGGAAACTGCAACTTAAGATCTTTTATCCAGGGCAAATTGGACATTGTTATTGATGAGATGACAAAACTAAAGAAAGACATTCAGGGTGTCAGTGAACTGAAATGGATCTGTATAGGAAGGTTTATAATATTGAGGATAGCTTTGACAGTGGTGAGTCAATTAGAACCAGACATCCTGAGAAGTGAGGTTGAATGGGCTTTAAGAAGTATTGCTAATAACAAGGTAGCAGGAGATGACAGGATCCCAGCAGAACTGTTTAAAATCTTGAAAGATGATGCTCTCAAAGTGATGCATGCCATATGCCAGCAAATATGAAAAACACAAGAATGGCCATCAGATTGGAAAAATCAATTTATATCCCCATACCAAAAAAAGGGAAATGCTAAAGAATGCTCAAACTTTCATACAGTGGCACTTACTTCACATGCCAGGAAGGTAATGCTCAAGGTCCTACAAGGTAGACTCCAGCAATACATGGAGTGAGAGCTGCCAGATGTACAAGCTGGGTTTAGAAAAAGCAGAGGAATGAGAGACCAAATTGCCAATATCCACTGGATAATGGAGGAAGGTAGGGAGTTTCAGAAAAACATCTATTTCTGTTTTATTGACTATTCTAAAGCCTTTGACTGTGTGAATCATAATAAATTGTGGCAAGTTCTTAGTGGTATGGGGATACCAAGCCACCTTTTCTGTCTCCTGAGAAATCTGTATAATGAACAAGTAGTAACAGCAAGAACAGACCACGGAACAACAGACTGGTTCAAGATTGGGAAAGGATACGGCAGGGCTGTATACTCTCACCCTACCTATTCAACTTGTATGCAGAACACATTGTGTGACATGTGGGGCTTGATGAATCCAAGCCTGGAGTTAATATTGCTGGAAGAAACATTAATAATCTTAGATATGCAATTGATGCCACTTTGATGGCTGAAAGCAAGGAGAAGCTGAGGAGTCTTATAACCAAGGTGAAAGAAGAAAGTACAGTTAAACATAAAAAACCCCAAGATGATGGCAAGCAGACTGATTGATAACTAGAAATTGAGGGAGAAAACATGGAGGCAGTGACAGACTTTGCATTTCTATGTGCGAAGATTACTCCAAATGCAGATTGCAGCCAGGAAATCAGAAGATGTTTAGTTCTTGGGAGGAGAGCAATGACCAGTCTCAATAAAATAATGAAGAGTAGAGAAATCACACTGGCACCAAAGATCTGCATAGTTAAAGCAATGTTATTCCCCATAGTAACCTATGGATGCGAGAGCTGGATCATAAGGAAGAAGATAGATGCTTTTGAACTGTGGTGTTGGAGGAAAATTCTGAGAGTGCCTTGGACCACAAAAAGATCCAGCCATTCCATACTCCAGGAAATAATGCCCAATTGCTCACTGGAGGGAAGGATATTAGAAGCAAAGATGAAGTACTTTGGCCACATAATGGGAAGACAGGATACCTTGGAGAAGATAATGATGCTGGGGAAAATGGAAGGAAAAAGGAAGAGGAGCCAACCAAGGGCAAGATTGATGGATGAAGTGATGGCTTGACCTTGAAGGAGCTGGGGATGGCAACGGCCGACAGGGAGCTCTGGTGTGGGCTGGTCCATGAGGTCATGAAGAGTTGGAAGCGAGTCAACAAATAAACAACAAATGTTATAAATGAATAAAATATTGGCTTTATCTATTCTAAATATTTTACGTTTTTTACAAATAGCACAGTGCATACTGTCAAACTCTCTTAGGTCAAATCCTTAATTTTACCACATTCTTTAAGAATATATTAAGCTTGTCATTTGGTTTCTTGAAAAATATATCTTAACCCAATCAAATATCTGGCCTAAACAAACCAAATTATTTGAATATAACCAATCACCCAAAATAAAACAGCAAGAACAAACAAATTCCTTATAGAACAGATACAACTGGCAAGAACAATAATAATGCACTATGTGATTATTTGCTATAACTTAAATCCTTTTAGTGACAACTACACTAAACTCACTGAATCAATGGCGAGTCAACATTTAGATTAAAATCCATTGATTCAGTGTATCTCCACTAGTTGAGATTTACAATTGCTTTTAGGCCAGTGGATTTTAAGCAAGTAGAGCTTTATATTAACAGAAAATCACTTTTACCTACACAAAGTTTCACCCAAGCTTTCCTACCTACTGAAGCTCTGATGTCCTAGCCAAAGAATATCCCCGTCACTAGGAACAGCTTTTTAAGACAAGTGACTGCAGTGGGTAGATTAAACTGATGAATTAATGAAGTAATATCACCTTACATGGGCAGAAGTGTTTTTTGCTAGTGCACGTCCACCATTGAATACACTACTATATGTTAGAGCAAATGCAAAGTGCAAAGAATGACAAAATGGCTATGAGCCTGTGATGGTAATATATCAAGTCAGGTGTCTAGATTTTGCTAATTAAATGTTGACAGTCTAGGATTTATAGTCTTTTTTCTTATGGTGCATGGAAAAAGTGTATCTGAAAAAACCCATTTAGGGCCCAATGGGTCAGATATACTAATAAAAGAGAAATAAATAGAAAAATAAGTAGAAGAGGTAAACCATGGACCAACAGCTTTCAAAGGTTTTCTTTGTGCTAAAGTGAAGCCCAGTTTCTGAAAGTCAACTATTATTTTGCTTATTAATGCACATCTAGATGTTTCTTAAGTGCAGGGGCATTACTTGAATCGCTTGAATTTGTTAGGTCAATTGCTAGCCACATTTACAGCTATAAGCAAAGTTTATTCAGAAATTATAAAGGTCAGAACAGTAATAGTCGGAATGGCTGACATGACATATAACTTCACCCTATTTTATAGTCCCCTTCAAGGCTTTTAATATTCACCACAGAAACAAAGTCTTGGTAGAGAGTTCCTTATTTATTCATCTTAAGGTTATAAAACGGTTACATTAAACATGTTATATATGGCTATGATTTTAATTTATGTGTTGAATGCTGTTGACAAAATCACAATTTTAATTACGCCACTAGAATTTATAACTGAAACTTTTTAAGAAGCAAATAATATATTCCAAAAAAACTGCTGTGAAATTAGCTTGAGTGAGCAATATAAAAACATACTTTACTTAGCATATGCCTGAAAGCAACATTATGTTGTCCCCTGAGAGATTAACAGCGTGAGCAAGTTATGCAGGTGATGCAAATCCAGTTAATCCTACATAAAGAATGTTAATTGCATTGGCAGTGGTACTCCCTCTCCCCATTCCATAGAAATATAACTAGGTATTGGTCATATTCAACACATTTTGAATGATACTTAGAAAACAAGATGGAAAACTTCAAATCATGTAGAATGGAAATAACACATACCATAGTTTAATATGCATACCTTCTGCATCTCTACTCTGCATTTTGAATGTATTTGTTGCACGTGTCTTGTTAAAATTCAATAGTCAGTGTTTTGCTTTCAAGAAAATGCATTACTTTCAATAGTCCCGATAAAAGTTGCAATGAACAAGAGACTATTTGTGCAATCTCATTTGGTATTATTGTGGATAAAAACACATGCTATTATTGGGCAATATCTGACACTATTGTTTTTTTGTTTGTTTGTGTACACTCAGCATTAGCTGTAATTATTTCATATTTGATGACCAACTATGAAACAACAAAACCAAACTAAGAAAATTGCGTTAAACAAGGGCCACTTAATTTGATCTATAGCTTATTTTAGTGAGGGCTGAGCAAAGAAATGAGGGAAACAACCTGATGCGGGTCTAGCTGAGATCAGGTATTAACCCATAATCACATCCTTAGCAGCCTCTTGGGAAAAAATCTTGAAGAAAATGGAAAAACTATTAAAAATACCGCTTCAAGTGAACATGAATTTGATGCTAATGGGAGTTTTAGATAACAATAAGGCTAAAGTAAAAGATCAAGAACTATTTAAAGCTATGATTTTAACAGGACAGGTAGTGATAGCATAGGACTGGAAAGATTTTAAAAATTGGATTATGGAAAACTGGAATAACTACCTTTACGATCAAGTACAATCTGGAATGGAATATCAAACTCAGGATGCTACACGTGAATGTAAAACAAGAGAAATCAAAGATAAATTGATAGTTTATATGGAATGTGTTAAAAGTAGTGAAGCCAATTTGAATATTACACAAAATTAAGAAAATTGTGCTCATTATATAAAAAAAAGTATGGAGAAGATTCCTATCTGCTCCAGAATTGACCAGCTAGATTCATACTGGAGTGAAAGTGGGATGGTATGTTGTCAGCTGGAAGCAAAGTGGGATCTTGAGGGGCAAACTGGCCTTAAATAACCTAGGCTCTACCACATACAATTTGTTGCACCTTTGTATATTGCAGCAGGTTGCTTTTAACCTGACCTCTATTCACAGAGGTTATCAAAAAGCCCCTCACACACAGTGCCTCTTGCTGTACAACCTTGGGAGCATAATAAAGAATTAATCCCTTCCCAATTAAGCACCTTTGTTGGATACATATATGATAAATAAAGTATTGTTTCCCTTTCATAGAAAAAGTACATTTGATTGAGAGGAATTGGATGCTACTATGTGAGATGTAGTATTCCATGGAATGGAAGTGGAAAGCAAAATTCTCTTGAATATAGAAGCACTATACTTGTTTTGGACTGAATGCTTGTTGTATACTTGCTATGGAATCTAACTGTTGTTTGATGTAAAATCTTCTTTTCAAGAACGACCCACATTTCTCAGGAGACCAATCAATCAAGTAATTTTGGAGGAGGAAGTTGTAGAATTCAGATGCCAAGTTCAAGGAGATCCCCAGCCAACGGTGCGTTGGAAGAAAGATGACAATGACTTGCCAAGAGGAAGGTAGGAAAAAAACTTTATTCTGACACTTATTGTGATTAATGTTACATTTACTATTTGCTACTATACATTTGATACTGTTAATCAGAAAACATGTTTTGTGTAAAGAAACTTTATTCCTGCTTGAACATTTATCATTATAGTACAGTCGAGTCCCACTTATCCAACATAAATGGGCTGGCAGAATGTTGGATAAGCGAAAATGCTGGATAGTAAGGAAGGATTAAGGAAAAACCTATTAAACTTCAAATTACATTATGATTTTACAAATTAAGCACCCAAACATCATGTTTTACAACAAATCGACAGAAAAAGCAGTTCAATACATGGTAACGTTATGTAGTAATTACTGTATTTACGAATTTAGCACCAAAACATCACAATGTATTGAAAATAATGACTACAAAAACATTGACTACTAAAAGGCAGACTGCGTTGGATAATACAGAACGTTGGATAATCGAAGGTTGGATAAGCGAGACTCTACTGTACATCATGTGCATGTTTTTGCCCTGAGGCTAACAAATGTGCACAGTTCCTGTACGTTTCATAGTTTTGTAAAAACATTGAATAGTTAGCTTGTAATGCTAGAAATAATATATATGTATGCTGCATTTTTTTCTTGAAGAAAGCAGTGGTAATTTTAGCAATTTCTTTTTGCTGCAAAGAAGTTTTTGAAATTGGTACACTTGTGATTTAATTACATACAGTTTGGCAATTGTACTACATGGTTGTTTTGCTCAGAAAACCTTTATTTGCAGCAAACAGCATATCAAATGTATATTAAGCCTGATGCCATTTCTCGATTCCATTTTGAGTGACTCAAGATTGCAATGTTTTGCCTATCACAGGTATAAGTATGTAATACACAGGCCTATCTCAGTTACCAAATCATCTGCTAACAAAGCTTCTTTTCACAAAAATCTTGCACCTGACTTAGTGTTGCATTTCAGAGGTATGTCTGCAGCAACCAATGGAGTAAACATATTTGGAGCTGGGAAAGAATAGGATTCTACTATAGCCAGGCTACCATGGCTGTGGGTGCTAGAGTAATGAGGCAGGGCAAATAGCAGTGGTCACCAGAATTTCTTATGGAACATGCAAAGGATGGTACAATAGATAGAAATGATTATTTCAATGATCAAAGCAAGTGCCTGTAAAAGTTATATTGGGACAAAAGCTTCCAAAATCCCCCAAGCCAGCAAAATCTATTATTATTATTATTTGAAACACAATAATATAAGTCCACAGCAGACAGCCTGCTGGCTGTTGTATTAGATCACACGTAGGACACTTCCCAAGCGTCTAGGACTGTGTGATGTATCGGCGAATAATGTGTGCAGATCCCAGTAAGATGGCCTTCTGCAGCTGGCAGGTGGTAATTTTGTCAGCTCCGATTGTGTTTAAGTGCAGGCCAAGGTCTTTAGGCACGGCACCCAGTGTGCCGCTCACCACTGGGACCACCTTGATTGGCTTGTGCCAGAGTCTTTGTAATTCGATCTTTAAATCCTCATATCGTGCCAGCTTTTCCAGTTGTTTCTCCTCAATCCTGCTGTCACCTGGGATTGCTACATCGATAATCCATACTTTGTTTTTTAACACTATCGTGAGGTCTGGAGTATTGTGCTATTATTATTATTATTATTATTATTATTATTATTATTACTATTATTACTATTATTGTATTATGATTAAGACACAAATTGGCCCACACCATTGAAAAACATTCCAATTTAAAATGTTTCCAGATCCGACATCTCAAGAAATAGGCACAGTTGGCACACAAATTTAAAGGTGCAAATGCATTCATGGCCATCACAGAAACCTGAGCCTCCAGGTTCAGTGCCAAATCCAGGAGTACACCCAAACTGCAGACCAGGAGCACTTCTGTCTTTACTGGATGAAGCTCCATTTGTTTGTCCATATCCAGTCAATTGGTGGTGACAGACACTGGTTTAAGACCAAGGCAGCTTCCTTGACTTTGGGTAGAAAGCAGTAGTAGATACACTCCAAAACTCAGGGTGACCTCTCCCAGTGGTTTCACATAATCTTAAACAGCATGGAGAACAGAACAGAACCCTGAGGGACTCCACAGGCCAATGGCCAGGGACTCAAACAGAACTCCCTCAGCACCACCTTCTGAGTTCGCCCTTTTAGGAAGGAACAGAACCACTGTAAAACAGTGTCTCCAAGTCCCATCTCAGCAAGGCAACCCAGGAGGATACCATGCTCCAGTAAAACCAACCAGGACCCACTCCCCCTGTCCAATTCTATGTGTAAGTCACTCACCAAGGCAACTTGTTGGGAGACACTTGCTCGGCCCGGCATCCGTTGTTCTGTGGGGTCCCGCAGGGCTCAATATTGTCCCCCATGTTGTTTAACATCTACATGAAGCAGTTGGGAGAGATCATCCAGAGTTTTGGAGTCTGGTGTCATCTGTACGCAGATGATGTCCAGCTCTATCACTCCTTCCCACCCGCTACTAAGGAGGCTGTTCAGGTCCTGAACCGGTGCTTGGCAGCTGTGACAGTATGGATGAGAGTAAACAAATTGAAATTGAATCCAGACAAGACAGGATTCCTCATAGTCAGTCACAAGGCCGAACACGGCATAGGGTTACAGCCTGTGTTGGATGAGGTTACACTCCCCCTGAAGACGCAGGTTTGCAGCTTGGGAGTGATCCTGGATTCATAGTTGAGCCTGGAACTCCAGGTTTCAGTGGTGGCCAAGGGAGCTTTTGCACAACTAAAACTTGTGTGCCAGCTGCACCTGTACCTTGAGAAGCCTTACTTGGCCACGGTGGTCCACGCTCTGGTTACATCCCATACAGATTACTGCAATGTCTTCTACATGGGGTTGCCCTTGAAGACTGTTCAGAAATTTCAATTGGTCCAAAGGGGGGCCGCCAGGTTGCTTACCAGAGCAGCGTACAGGGAGCATACAACTCCCCTGTTGCGTCAGCTCCACTGGCTGCCAGTCTGCTACCAAGCACAATTCAAAGTGCTGTCTTTAGCCTAAATGGTTCCGGCCCAGTCTACCCGTCTGAACGTATCTCTCCTATGAACCACCTCAGAGTTTAAGATCATCTGGGGAGGTCCTGCTCTCAATCCCACCTTCTTTGCAAGCACGACTGGTGGGGATGAGAGACAGGGCCTTCTCAGTGGTGGCCCCCGGCTGTGGAACTCCCTCCTTAACGATATTAGATCAGCCCCCTCCCTCCTAACCTTTAGGAAGAAAGTAAAAACTTGGCTTTGGGAGCAGGCCTTTGACAAATAGCACAGTGCAAAACAAATTACCTGGGAATCATGCAATGGATTTTGGAACAGCTTTAGACCTTGCCTTTGGATGATGTGTCTCATACTGGAATGTATTTTAATTACGTTTTATGTCACTTTTAATTTTTGTAATTCTATTTCATTTTTGTGTTTTATGCCTAAGGCACTGTATAAGTGCCATTTGTAAGCTGCCTTGAGTCCCCCTTGGGGTAGAGAAAGGCAGGATATAAATATGGTTAACAAATAAATAAATAAGCTATTTGTGTTCAATAACCAGGCATGAAACCAGATTGAAATGTACCTGGATAACCTGTTTCATCCAGAAATCCCTGAAGTTGGGAGGTGACCATGCTTTCCAATATCTTGTCCAGAAGTGGTTGGTCAGCAGTGGGGATTCTGAATAGAGTGGTTCAAAAGCTTGTCTCAACAGCTATCCCACCCTATAAACCATCAAAATAGAAATCACAACAATGATGGAGTTTATCTATGCCCTTTAGGGGAAAATAAAAACTTCAGGTTCTCAGTTAGAAAGTTCAGATTTTTTTTTTCATTGTGGAAGGTTTATCTCACCTGTTTGTTTCATTCCATACGTGTTTGTTTCATTTATTTTTGAATAAAAATGTTCTGAAACATTTTAATGTGTTTATTTATATCCCGCTTTTTCTTTCGATAAGGAAACTCAAAGCAGCTAACATTGAAAGCATTACAATGAAATTTAAAATATACAAATATACAAATATTAAAATAGTACTAATCATCATTAGTATTAAAGCAATTCAAATTAAATCCCTGTTGTTTCTTTCTCTGGTACCAAATTTTCCATTAAAGAAGTAATGCCTAGGAATACATATAATTTGTTAACTGAAGTATGCCTGCATATATTATTTCACCAAAATTCTGCCTCATTCCAAAAATAACAGTACTGTATTCATATTATAGTTTAAATGATACCATTGTTAAAGTATAGACTACAACATTCCAAATTGGTTTGGCTATGTTTCTGAAAGTGTTTGCAAAATGCAAGCTTAACAATAGCAAGAGTGCATCTCTTCAAGTGGCTTATTAATGTCACTAGTTTTCTCCTTGATGTGTGCTTGATGCAAACAGGACTGACACTTTTATACTGAAGGGCAGGGAGATCCCCAAATGATAGAGAGCATCAGTAATGACTGCTAACTAAATGCGGCTCAAATCAACTCTTGAATCTTCTGCTTTATTTAGGCTTAGATGTGGAATCACGATTGCACTCTGAGACTCTGTGGTGTGGGGGATGACATTTCCTTGGCTTAACATTTAATAAAATTTGATTAGGGTTTGTACAGCATTTCATGTTTTCAAATTTCTCGCAAAGCCTCCGAGACCAGCTGCATAGCCTGTAATTATGTAGCAAGTGATACAGGATTTTTTCCCAAGGAAGTGGAAAGATTTTCAATTACAAGTTAAAATTTATGATACGCTGTAATAACTGTTTAAACCTTTTACAAGGGAGAAGAGAGCAGGGCCATCTCTTGTGAGACTGAAGCTACTGCACTGAAAGGAGTCCATTTCTTTTTTAAATCTAAGTATCTGTCACTTGACTCCTCTTTTTTTGGTATTTCTACTCTGAGCAGTACTTTGATTTCTGTAAATGTATCTTATATAAAATTATAATGAGTGCTTCTGAGTTGCTGCACATAGTAACATTTTTAATTAGATGAGTATTTGGCTAAAACAGTTTGAAGAATCTATATCCAACTCCCAAGTTTTAGCAGCAAGGTTTGCAGCTCTTCTGACAGTGAAATTTCATGGTAAATCATTACAGCAGCAAAGCTACAAAAATTAAATGGGGTACTGAAGTGGGAAAGTTCCTTCCTTAATTTGGTAGGACAATCTATCATCAGTACTTAAATAACAATGAATTGAAGCCTGGACTGGGGAAGTGAAGAGAAAATACATGTGTTGTGGTTTTCTGCTGTCAACTTTCTTGTTTAACTTACTTGTGAAAAAATATGACAGGCTCCAGGCACTTGGTGGCCTCATCCAGTGGCAGAGAGCAGTAGAGCGAGTCCCCATCTCTCTATGATTAATGTCCATCTGACTAGAGAGTGTTGTAGCCCTGGAAAATGAAATGGGAGGAAAAGGTTGATCCACTCTGTTGCAATAAATGGAAAGTGTGCAGCACAACCTCCTTGTATTTGCTGATAAGTGATGATCTCACTCAGTTCTTCTGCCTGCTACCAGAAAGCTCTGATCTCTCATGGATCTGTATTCAGTGTGTTAAAGACAACACACTCCATGCCATGAGCCAAGGTCGAGAAATGAAAACATCTTGGGCCCTGCATGGGAAGGTGCCTGATAACATGAACTCATTCAGACTTGAAGATCAGGAGATTGGGCGAAGGAAATGTTGGGTGTTGAGAGAGTAGTGTTTAAGGGATTAAAACTGAGAACTTGTCCATGCTTTCTTCATTTGTATTTTTGCTGTATAGTAGTAACCTAGCATTAAAGAAATTTCCAAGATTTCCATGTGAGTGAATGTAACTGCTACTAAGGTTCTTCAATCATTGCATACAGTTATGAATCCATTCCTGCTTTTCCTGACCTCAGTTGTTGAGAGTCAACAAATCAGCAGTTATGTCAGAGAAGAGAGACCACAGCAAAGGTGAGGGCAAACCACTTATCCCTTGAGGGATCAAAAGTCCGTCAGGGATCAAAGAACAGAGAGAAATAAGCCTGGGATTCAGTTGTAGAAGGCAAATGGACTGAGCCTACATGGTCCATCCCAGAGAGCCAAAAGTGCAGCACCAGGTTGTGGGAGGAAGAAAGAAGAGGGAGGAGCACTTGTGGAGGCCCAAAGAAACTGCTCAACAATTTGGTAACTTGGAATTTAAGGTAGAATCTATGGAGACTGTTCCAGCCCAGCCGCCTACTTGATCCCCTTTTCCCCTAAGCACCAGACAGATGAACAAGAATAGTAAAATTATTAAGAATAGAGTATCCAATATAAAAACAGTTTCAAAATGCATCCATCAGCCAGATTTCCAGAAGTTTAACAAAAAGCAATGACCAACTCTGAATTCCAAAAATTACTTAAGGCAAAAGCACAAAACTGCAATCAAATGGTTGTTGCACTTAAACTAGAATTATAAACAAAAGCTTGAAAGCATGAACATGACCATAATCCAAAGGCTTGAAATTTAAACTTGACTATAATCCCAAAGGCTTGATACTTGAACTTGACTATAATCCCGAAGTCTTGAAACCTGAATTAAGATTTGTAATCCAAACAGGAGACGTGGAATTTAAACAGGAAAACAAGACACAGACCCATGAACAGAACTTTTTACTTGGAGCTCCCAAGACAGGCAACTTGACACATAAAAATCTAATGTTGATCTTTTCACTGAACATTAATTCCAATTCCTTAAGAATACTCCCCTTGTCCATGACATCAATCTTTCTCACACCTGGGTTCCCTCTGTGTATTTTTCAGTCTTTGGTTACACCGGATTTGTCTCTGTTTCATACTATCCCTTCTGATCTGTAAACAATGGTATATCTGTAACCATCCTGTCTCCTCCACCTTCCTTTCAGGGTCATTCCCTAGCAGATTCTCATGAGAATCACTGCCTGTTTCCCCAAAAACAGATCTACCCAAAACATTCCCATCATCTGGGGGGGGGGGGGGGACTTTAGCTTTCTCCCACAGAAACACCAGGCTCAACCGGAATATCCCTGTCTTCATCATCATAGGCTTCACGGGCCTCAACAGAGACAGTGCTCCAAAGTAACATTGGAGGTAAAGCATCAATGATTGGAAGGACCATCAGGGCTTGAGTCCTGCTTCAAAGAAGTGTCCCTAGAACTGGGTAAACCAGCAGGCCCATTTACTCAGCTGTTGTGCTGGCTAACGCCAGATATCAGGTGTCCCAAGACCCACAGTCATAGAATCATAGAGTTGGAAGAGGCCTCATGGGAGATCCAGTACAAAGACCATTAAAAACATGGTCTTTGGGCACTTGGAAAAACTAAAAAGTTATTGCCTAACACAGCTGCCTACCCAAAGGGATTTAAAATTACAAGCAGCTTTAACATCAGAAAAAAAAGAGGTCTTAAGATGCTTCCTGTGTGAAACTACAGCCCCACCTATACTACCATATAATTCAGTTTAAAACTGCATTATAAGGCAGTGTAGATGGGGCCTAAGAAAGAAATGAAAGTTGTATATAAGGGTTCTTGTGTGTTTTCCGGGCTGTATGCCCATGTTCCAGAACATGGCCATACTGCCCAGAAAACACACAACAACCCTGTGATTCCAGCCATGAAAGCCTTCAACAACAAGTTGTGTATTGTTTATGAAACCTATAATATTGTAAACTGTAGAGATCTTTTGTTTCTTTGCATGGTCACGTGAATTAGCAATGTTTCTGTTTTTCTGTTTTTTTGCCCCCTTCCCCCACAAAGATTAAATAATATAGTTTACAGGGGAAAAGAGTGTGTGTTGGCTTCTTGTACATTTACCCCTCTCTTCTTCCTTTTTATGTTGCAATATATTAACACGCCCACTTCTTTCAAAACCAGGCTGTGTCCTCACTTCAAAGTTAGCAAGGTTTTAAAGTTAGTGATATACATGGAACTAAAAGGCCTTTCAAACCAAGACTAACCTGCGTTGATGTTTTGTACTTTTATTGATGACTTTGTGTCATTTTCATGGGGCGATAGCATGGAAAGTGTGAATTCTACTCAACTTTTAACAATTTCTCTAATCACATATTTTCAAATACATTGAGATAATGGCTATGGGAACAAATACAAATGAGTATTATCACTTCATTCCTTATTTATTATGGACTAAGTATCCACCTTAAATGCCCATGTGTCTTTCAAAGAGTAGATAAGAAAATGCTTACTTACAAAAGAACATTTATATTATGCAGATGAAAAGCTTGGGTATGGAACTAGATTTTTCACAACACAGGACCATGGGGAAATGTCCTTCTGATAAAAGATGAGTTAATAATGTTATGATATTATATGGTTTAGTCAAGTTAATCACAGCACAGATTGTAACTAAATGCAACCCTGTGTGTATTGCAAATTAATTAGAAGCAAGTCTTCTCTTTGTGGCATGTGGGATATAATCTTTGGTTATATCAGCATATTTTCCATTTTAATTAATAACAATTAACTATCTTAAATTAAGGAACAGGAGGAGAAAAGTGGTTTCTGATTTGAAGTACAGCATTTTCAATATCATCTCTTGCTAAATCTGTTGTATTTTCTGGTTTCCTGTGCTACCCATCAATGAGAGATTAATTTCATTTATGAGAAACAGAAGGAAGACAACAGGATGTTCTCAACAGCTTGTCAATGGATAGAGGGGAGTCGTGTCTTATTTGTAAGCTTATGTACATCTGGAGAGGTTAAAGGCAGTCTCTAGATTATTTAGTTATCTGGTTCTTAATAGAGTACTTTACTGCCACATGTTGTGCTATTAGAATTTATCTGGGCTGGTAAATATGATGTAGGGAAATGGAATGACTGAAATCCTTACCTTGCCAGAAGTACCCTCCAGTGAATTAATTCTGACATGCCTAAGCATGACAGAGCTAGGGAAAAATATTTCCCTGTGGCTTTTGTTTCCTCTTTCTTCAACAAAAAATAAAGATTGGAAGGCATTCAACTTGATTACATTTGAAAAGCTATCATCCATTGTGACTTCGCAAAAACCAAAATAAATGATATGCTAGTCAATAAGAATGGTTAAATTTATTTGTATCATTTATGCTTGTGGTTGAACTAATAACTGCTTGTTTATAAGTCAAACAATTGCCAATGTTTCCTTTTTTCCTGTTTAATAAAATAGAGGTTTTTATCAAATTAGTTTTAAAAAGCAAAAGATTTATATGATTTTAAGAGAAACCAAACCTGCCACATTAGTTTTTTTAATGGAATGATGATGGGAGAGTAATGACCTTCAGCCAGTGCTTTCATGCAAATTCACTTACCTTGTGACTGAAACTCAACCCATTTACCTCGGAAAATAATTTGTTCATTGTACCCTTTATTGCTAGAACTATGTTTTTTGTTTTTTTGTTTTTGCATGTGTGGATGAGCCATGCTACTTGTTGCTTGCTTTAATGTTCATGCAATTGGGGAGGAGGTGCTATGGAGACATGTTGTGCTAGTATTCCATAGGACCTTAATCAGTGCTTTTCAGTGGAAGATGAAACAGACCATCATGGCTAGTGCTGTTGCTTGGTTTGGCATGAACTGACTGTGAGGTAGCGCTCAGGTTATCAAAGTTCTGTGTTTGCACTTCAGTGAAATAAACTCATATAGTTTTAGTTGGAATGTAACTAATCATACTGTATAAAATAATTATAGAGGAAGAGGAGAACGTAATATGTAATAGTACTCCCCAGCCACAAAAGAGCCACTAAAAATAGAATTATGTGAACTAAACAAATTGGGCACCACCTTTCCTTCAAACAAACAAAAGCTGGGAAATGGGTGGAACTCTGCCTTGACATTGCAGATATGGAGATATCCTGCCATAATATTGATTGTTGCTCCCTCCCCTTTTTAAATAAAATGGTCTATAGTAGTCCAGAGTAGTGTCATTAATAAGTTACACTTCCCATTTTTCATTAGTTAGAAGCCTTTGTCCACATCCAAGTAGAGATTTATGAGGTGATGGAGTGACAAATGCCATAGATGCACACTCCTGGCTTATGTTTTAACAATGGTAAAGGCTCTGTTTTAACAGAGGTAAAGGTTAAATCTAGTCGGATGCGATTTGGGGGGGGGGGGTGCTCATCTCAATTTCTAACCCAAAGAGCCGGCATTGTCTGTAAACGTCTCCTAGGTCATGTGGCTGGCATGACTGAATGGAGCGCCATTACCTTCCCGCTGAAGTGATACCTATTGATCTACCTACATTTGCATGTTTTCAAACTGCTACCGTGTTTCCCCGAAAATAAGACCTCCCCAAAGAATAAGACCTAGCAGGGTTTTGGGGGGATTGCAACTAAGGCTGCAGCAGAGTTCCATTGGGAAGCATGGCTGCAGGGCAGAAGCAGCACTCATTCATACACCGGAGGGAGGGAGGGAGGGAGGGAGGGAAAGTGCTTGCTTTCTGTGCCTCCCTCCCTCCCTGCCTTGCCTTTCCTTGCCTGTCCCCCAGCCGAGGCTTGAAGAACCTTCCGTGGCTGCTGCCGTTTCTTCCTTCCTTCCGTCTCCCTCCTGGCCATGCTGCCTTGCTTCCCAGAGGCTTCTGATTGGCTCCTGGAGCCCGGGCAAGGGAGGGAAGGAAGGAAGAGGGCTTTCCACTCCTCCCCAAGGCTTCGCTCCTTAAAGGTACAGGACGCATTGGGATTCTATTATTCTATTGCCATATTATTATCATCATATTCTGTTACTATTATTATATCCCATTATTATATTATCCTATTAATATATTTTAAATAATTATATTATATTTTTCTATTATTACTATTATATCATTATATTATTATTCTATTATTATTCTATTATATTTTCATATTATTATATTATTATTCTGTTATTATTCAATTCCATTTTATATTACCCTATTAATATATTTATATCATTATATTCTATACTATTATTCTATTATATTATCATATTATTATTTTATTATTATTAGCATATTCTGTTATTATTATTATATTCCATTTTATATTATCCTATTAATATATTTTATATCATTCTATTCCATTCTATTATTCTATTATATTATCCTATTATTATTATATTATTATGCTATTCTGTTATTATATCCCATTATTATATTATCCTATTAATACCATATTATTATCATTTTCTGTTATTATTATATCCTATATTGTATTATCTCATTAATATATTGTATATCATTATATTATTATTATATTATCATATTATTATTATAGTATATTATATTATTCATCATTCATGACTACATTGAAACTAGAATAGAGAGAAATCAGCGTGGAAACCTTGTGAAACCTAAATTGCAAGAGGTACCATAGATTGTTGTACATGTAAATAATGGTAGTAACAAGAAATTCTTTATAGGATTCATAGTTTGTCTGTTATGCTGGTTTGTGATGACAACTACTTTACAGTATATAATAAATGTTCATTTTGTTGTTCAACAATAAATGTGAGCTCTTCATGGAAAAATAAGACATCCCCTGAAAATAAGACCTAGTGCATCTTTGGGAGCAAAAATTAATATAAGACCCTGTCTTATTTTCGGGGAAACAGGGTAGGTTGACAGAAGCTGGGGCTAACAACGGTACCTCGCCCCATCCTGTGGATTTGAACTGCCGACCTTCCGGTCAGCAAGTTCTGCAGCTTACTAATTTAACCCGTTACACCACCGCAGCTTTCTTTAACAACAGAAAGCTTTAAAATTACAAAATAGAGGGCTTTACCACATTAGGATTTTGAAATGGAATAAGTCATAAACACTTGATGTTTCCTAATAGAGCTGATGACTAAATAACAAACACTGTTGCTATGAATAGAAATATAGTTCTAAGAAAGAATTTGCATAACTAGTGGATAATGTGAGAGATGTGTCAAGTGACCTTATCATAAGGGGCTTCTTTTGGCAGCATATACTGTTGGAGCCTTAGATGATCAACAGAGCCCATCAGCTCCCATCTAACGATGCAGAGGAACTTCTAGCAGGGCTCCGTGGGTCATCTAGAGCGGAGCCAGCATATGCCACCATGGTGAGAACATGGGAAGCAATGAGGGGAAGTCATGTGGTTGACACTTCCCCCTGTGGAATCAGTTTCCTGTCGAGTCGGGTGATGTGGGGCGTGGGATGACGGGTTTCCCATGCGCCCCGACATTGGTCGCCTGATTTGCCACAACATATGGCGATTCCAGCAGCTATTGTCCAAATGGATAGAAAGAAGAAGCAACTATGAATAGGCCAGTCAAGTCAATGTCATGCCCAAGTAAAGCAAGACATTCCTGGAGAATAAAGGGAGGTATAGGGGCAAGGTTTCATCCAGTCCTGAAGTTATTACACGAAGCTAATAGTCTCTGGATAACCAAAGCCAAAATGTTTAAGACAAGTTGTCATTTCAAAGGTCAATAATCCCAAGCAACACACAGGCACTGCAAGCACTTCCAGTCAAGGAGATTAAATGATTGCAAGCAGCAAGGACTCCCAGTAACTTCTGGAGGATTTATATATGGCCATCTGTCAGGGGTGCTTTGAATGCGATTTCCTGCTTCTTAGCGGGGGGTTGGACTAGATGGCCCATGAGGTCTCTTCCAACTCTACTATTCTATGATTCTATAATTCTCTGATCACCAGGTGCTTGTTTAATCAGTGTTTGTCAGTTTTATATATATCAACTCTGCTCAAACTGCCTCATCTCTCTTTTCTGCACCTCAAGAAAAGGGTGATTCTTCAGTATATATCAAATCTTGCTGAGGAGCAAGCCCCTTAGCAGCTTTGACCATCAGCTACTCGGATTCAGGGAGTGACCACCTGGAGCCAAAAATATCTTGCTAGCAAACCCCTTTGTCCCAGTTTCCTTGGATTCAAGAGTGTGTGTTGTACCTTTCTGCTATTCTTCCATGACTTTTCCAGGTTGAAAGGAAAATGGGAAGAGTGCAGTACTGTTTCCAGAATGAGCAACAAGTCCAATTCTCAACCACCAAAGGGAACAAAGCGTGAAAGACATGGTGTGTCTTCTTATGTACAAAGATTTTTGTTAAATACTGAGATGCCTGGAAACATGGATGTTCCTGTACTGGAATCTTACTGGAATTGGGGGGCGGGGGGCTACACATTGTCTTAAATATGCTTCGGATATAATGCAAAGACCCACTTTCTCCCATTCTGCTAAAAGGATAAAAATAGTACAGTGTTCCCTCACTTTTTGCGGGGGTTACGTTCCAGGACCATTCGCAAAAAGTGAAAATCCATGAAGTAGGGATGCTATATTTGTGTTGTTTACAATCTCACTGGCAAGTAGCTTCTCTGTCTGCTGCTGCCTTGTGAGGTGAAAACAAAGCTGCTTCAGCCTCCTTTTTTCTCCCTTTGGCTTCTCCTTCCTTCCTTAGGCTTCTCCTTAGGAAGGAAGTAGAAAAAAGGATTTATAGTATTATTTTATGACATACTATTATTTTAGTATTTATTAAAAACCACGAAACAGCGAATCTGCGAAAAGCAAAAGTAGCGAGGGAACACTGTACTGTAGTTTCCATTGGAATTACTGATGTGTCATCTTATTTAGCTATGCCAATGAAGATAACAAAATACCTCCAGCCATTATGAAACAAATTACAGTCAGTTTACCTCAGTTAACAATCCTCTGACAGTGAAGCACCCACCTAAGTATGAACCAGTGTTGACCCTACTTACCTTTCAATATCAAATTGGATTTTGTGCCATTAGGGAACCACTTCCCACTCCAAACTTCATTCTCTCTATTATATCATAGGACTGGAAAAACATGGTATCCAAAAGCTAAGGAAACAAGTAGAAAGATTAGTCAAGATCTCTGAAGTTGTGAAAAGCAAACACTTCCAAATGTTTTTTTTTCCCGAGCAAGACTAATAATACAGCGATTTGGTGACCTTATTTGGCATGTAAATGGGGTGATAATAAGATTGTCAGATTTTTGCTCATTTGTCACAGAAGAGTGGAAGAACATTTTTAAAAAGCAAGCAGAAGCTGTTTTTTCCCCTTTTTTGATTTGTTTGCTTGTGTTGGATCTCGGTTTTTCAAATTAGTTTTGTAGTTTTGGGTCCTTTGGGTGTAAACAATGAAAAAGGAGGACATATACAAACACAAAAGTGGTGTTAACATTAGGCATATATAAGTAGCTTCAACTGCTTAAATATCAGAATTCTATCTATATATATAAATGAGTAATGGTGTCCTCCCCTCCCACTAAACAACAAAAGTACAAGCCCCAGAACCTAGAAATTTGGCAGCACAATCCACCATCCTTGCCCCTACGTTCCAACAACAAAAAGAAAAGAAAAATAAAGTCCTAATTAGACGGAGAGGAATAATAGTTTTTAGCCAATTGCTGCCAGTTAGAAGGCTAAGCTCCACCCACTTGGTCTCCTAGCAACCTACTCAGCCCAGGGGACAGGCAGAATTAGGCCTCACTTAGGCCTCTTCCACACTGCCTATAAAATACAGATTATCTTATTTGAACTGGATTATATGACAGTGTAGATTCAAGGCCCTTCCACACAGCTATATAACCCATTTAGAATCTTATATTATCTGCTTTGAACTGGATTATCTTGAGTCCACACTGCCATATAATCCACTTCAGTGTGCATTTTGTTCAGGTGTGTAGAAGGAGCCTCGTATAATCCAGTTCTAAGCAGATAATATAAGATTATCAATATACAGTAGAGTCTCACTTATACAACATAAAAACCCCGGCAAAACATTGGATAACTGAATATGTTGGATAATAAGAAGGGATTCAGGAAAAGCCTATTAAACATCACATTCCCTCACGACCCTATCTGCTGCCAAACTGCCATACATGTCTATGCCAGGCATCCTCAGAGGTTATGAGATCTGTTTGAAAACAGACAAGTGAGATGTTTTTTTCTATCTCACCAATGATATCCAGGATGGAACAACTCTTATCTGTCTGAGGCGACTGTGAATGTTCCACTTGGCCACCTTGATTACCATTGAATGCCCTTGCACCTTCAAGGTCTGCCTACTTCCTGCTTCGGAGAGGAATCCTTTGTTGGGAGATGTTATCTGGCCCTCAGTACATCATGTCTGGAATTCCCTGATTGCTCAGTGCTGTTCTTTAGTTAACTGTCCTGATTTCACAGATTTTTTAAATACTGGGAGCCATGTTTTGTTCATTCCAGGCAGGCAGGAACCATCCAGGCTTTGAAGCTACAAGGCTATTCAGTGCCAATTCCAACATTCACACTTGCCTAAAGCAGACAACAGTTCTTTCTTCCACCCTGGTCATTCCACAGATATATAAACCCCACTTCCTTTTGTTACAACACATTTCACAACCTCTGAGGATGCCTGCCATACACGCAGGCAAAACATCAGGAGAGAATACATTTGGAACATGAACAGGCAGACCACAGAATTCAGAGCAACCCAATACAAAGAGAAACAAAAATAATAAAATAAATACAAAAAACAAATAAAAAACAAAATAAAATAATACAATTAAAAACATAAATAAAAATAATATAATCAAATAATAATATATAATATACAAATAATAAAATAAAATAATAAAACACAAATAATAAAAGAATAAAAAATAAAATAAATACAAATAATACAATAAAAATAATAAAAAACACTAAAAATAATTAAAAACACTACAAAAATCATACAATAAAATACTATAATAACAGAAAGTAACTAAAAATAATACAAGAAAATAATACAATATAATAAATAAAAAGATAAGTTACAATAAAATTAATTAAAAAATACAAATAACGTCAAATAAAAATTCCACAACAATTTTTAAGCAATACCACCACCATTTTGCCACAGCTACGTGTGGCTGGACACAGCTAGTTGCTTATAAAATGTTTACTCAGCTAATAACTGGTAACCTGAAACTTCACATCAGTGATGTGTTTGAACTGACATGTATCAGGTTAAAAAAACTGTTATCTTCCTAGCATACATTAAAAAAATTCCTCTTGCACTTATACTTATTGAATGTAGAAATATATATTAATAAAAAAAACACCAAATAATTTTGGATTTTGAAAATGTGTTGTTCATAAGAGTGTAATGTTAGAATTCCATCAGCCCAGAAACCACACAATACTCCAATTCCTACTATACTTACATGTAGTAGGTTAACTAGTCTTATATTAATTATTTTACTTATTGATTACTGTCATTTGGCACAATTACATTTTCTAGTTTTTCCTTCAAGAAAAATGCAAAGCTCCTTTACCCTCACTTTGTCACAGCTGTTTACCAATCAATCTCAGTTCATGGTACAGTGATGATGGCACATGTTGTCTGGGGGCCAAATCTGATTGGGTTGCATTTTTCAGCAGTGCTTCATATCATGAAAAAAGTGCCTCTGTGGCAGGACTGTCAGCACATTATTATACAAGTGTCATTAATCAGACCAACAAAGACTGCATTCATATAAGCAAGAGACTGCCAGATTTCAAAATCAAAATCACCTCATTTCTATAAGAATTTCTTACTGAGTAATGTTTTTTCATCTGTTCCCCTGTATATTTTCCTCTCTCCTTAATGAAAGACAGATATAACTGCAGGACTTACTTCAGAGGAAAGAAAAAAGCCCTAAGTTTGGCATTCAATAGTTTTTTCTTATATCTTGAGACCAATGTTGTAGATTTGGCTGTAAGCTTTGAACTAGTTAAGAGTTGTAGTTTTTTTAGTAAAAATAATAAAACTAACAGCCTAGCTGTGTGTGTGACTGTAAGTGAAATGATCTTGGGAACCATTAAGTTGCTTGATGTTAAAAAGGTTAAGCTATTTAAATATTCAGGGAAGTGTGCGAATGATGTTATTTAGTAGTTGCTTAGTCTTGTAAAACTCTTCACTAAAGGAAGTTAAACCACATGCTTCAAACCTGATATATGAAGTGCTAGCTTAGACAATACTTCTTTGAAAAATGATGGGAACAGGCTTACAAAGTTGGAAAACCCTTCATTCAGATAAACACTGGCTCTCCAAGTTAATTGAGGCCTTTCTACACAGGCACTAAAATCCAGCTTGAAGCTGGTTCAAGGTTGAGTGTCTACAAAATGTACACCCCCAGTGTGACCTAAAAATCAAGCTTGAAACAGCATGTTAAAATACTTACTGGAAATTCTGGATCAAGTCAAAGAATCTGCTGAAGCTGATCTGTGTATAAGCAATGTACAACAAGAAGTTGAATGCCAAATGCGGAACATATAGGCAAGGCTAATGCGGCAGTAGTCTGAGAATGAACCTGGATACACAGCTCAGCATGAAGGTAAACAAACACCTCCCCGCATAGAAATAAAACCACAGCATTCCCATGAAAACACTCAATTGTCATCTCTTGCTTTTCCATGCTACAGTTAAGTGCTCAGAAGCTGTTTTTGCCATCATTTCTCACTGGAGGAAGTAGGGAAAATAACCCTTGGAACAGATTGACCCACACACAACAGATCTTTATGGCCACCATCCCAGCTTCCAGCCAGTTTGTGAGATGCCTGTTAAGGCACTCTAAAGTGAACTGGATCACTTTAATCCACATTTTGATCCAGATTATATTACTGTGTTTGGAGCAACCTAAGGGGGCTTCCACGCTGCTCCTAATGCGGAACAAATAGACATTTGTGCCACATTTTGACACCATGTAAAGAGGAGGGAACTCCACCTCATAGGGTGTGGGGTGGCCATACATCCTACCCTTCAGATCTGGTCTTGACATGGCTGATTATAAGGGAATGCAACTTTTTTCTTCCTACCCCTTTCCCCTAGTTTCACCCCAAAACAAAGGATTACTGGTGCAGGAGGCTTCCCTGTAGCTCCACCGTGATCAGTGATGATGTTATTGAGCTTTGGGGAAGGAAGGGGGACTCTAGGAATCTTTTCCCTATCTCTACATCATATTTACCTTATCTGGTTTCTGTCAGTGATGTGATTGGCTGGTATCAACCATCCTTGCCCAACTCCTTCCTTTCACTCAGCTTAAATTTAATGTTAGTATTAAGAATCCCTAAAATTGCTGAAGGATAACCCAATATCTTCAGCTATTTCAACCTGATTTTTTTTCAGTTCAGGTCAGCATTTACATGTGCCATCCAAATAATGCATTATGAAACTTTCTGCACTCACTTTACTGGACTTTGAAATTCTAGAATATTCAGCAAGCTAACAAATGATCCATGAACTATATAGAACCAAGAGGAATGCCCTTCTAGCATTAGCTCATTCTGTGTGATTCCTTAATTCAGAGGGTAACTAGTCAATATAAGCAAATATTCATTTATTCATATTTTTCCCTGGAAAATATTATTTTTGGCAGACCTGGTTAGTGAATTCAATTGGGTTTACTTTTTTATTTTTCTGTAAAAAGAATTCAAGTTAAACTGGGATGTATATGTCTATGAACTGAAGAAAATATTCTCTAAGCTAAATACATTTGTGATCTACACTGACTCGTCCAGTCACCAGCCACCTAATCATCTAGGAGATTTAATTAGATTTATAGTTATTACTATAGCTATAGTATTAGTTACAGGTGAAGATGGAGCAAACTTTTTTCTGCTGCTTCGAAAACTAGAACATGTGCCAACTGATTAAAACTACAGGAAAAGGGATTCCATCTAAATATTAGGAAAACTCCTTAACAGTACGAAAGAGCTGATTTAGAATGGAATACTCTACCTCCGAATATAATCAAATTGCCTTCCTTGGAAGTTTTTAGACAGATGTTGAATGGTCATCTGTCAAGTGTGCTTTGATTGTGTGCTTTGAATGGCCCTTGTGGTCTCGTCCAGTACTATATTCTGTAATTATTCTTAAGGCATTAGTGCTATTCACTAATGATAAAATAAGTTGATCAGGTTTATCATTATCTGAAACAATAAGGTTTGAATTTTTTTCTTTTTTTGTGAAGTGAGCAAATATATTACTCTACATTGTATGGAATGTAGATTATATTCTGTATTAAACTGATGTTTGTCTTCTCCTTAAAGCTAAACTAAATATGTTTTCCATTATTTATTCCACAACTCACTTATATGTGTAATTGTAACCTGTTTTACAGTAGTCATTTGCTGCAGTAGAGTGTATTAAGAGTCAATTATTTTCCATCCTGTTATTTGCTTGCTTCACCTGTCATAGATTATCACTGAACCATGATGACTTGTGCGGGCAGTGCGAGTAGACTATGGGACACTACATCAATTCTTTGGGAGAACAGATGGCTGTAATATCCCATGAGTCTTCCCATACACTAGCTGTTTGCAAGAGAGCATGCCACTTCAGGGTGGTCTAGAAGTTCACTGATAACGTGGCAGGCTAGAATGCAATGAGTTGGTATTCCTGAGCAAAATAGTTGTGGCTACTTTTTCGTTCTATCATACTATATACGTTTTTAAAGGTTTTAAAGGTTGTCAAAGGTTAGTCTGCTAAGATTTATAAAGGAGCTTTTCGGTATGCCAAAATCAACACATCAGTAAGATGAAGTGTGAACGAGTCAGCTAAAACGGTAAACTGTAAAATTCATGTTGGTTATGCCTGCCTAAATGTTTGGTCATAGCTAAGAAAAATTTTGAGAGTGCTACTTAGTACCTTTCTGGTAAGGAAAGAGGGAGCAATGGGGTGAATTGTCCTGCATGCACCTCCCTCTCGTGACGCTTTCCCCATCACAGGGGGAAAGTGTTGCCCTCGTGAGAGCCATTGGAGCCAGCACAACGCGGAAAGCTTCCCATGTTGCTGGGAAAGCATCTAGCAATGCTTTTATCCCGGTTGGGGCAGAGCTACAGGCAATGTCCTAGGATGCTTATTTTGAGCCATGTGATGAAGTCCATAGATTATCATATGGGGAAAAAGCAGGAAGATAAAGACATTATAAATATAGTGGGGGAAACACATTGGCACATAGAATCAAGTACCATATTGCACCAAGTACTGTGCTTTATCTTTAGTTAAATATCAGGTCTATGTGTGTCCTGCATGTATCCCTAGGTTTTTTTCTTGATTAAAAAGGTCAAGGGAGCAGAACTGATGGAATTCTTACTATATATGGAGAAAGCAAATGTACTTTGTTCATTCTATAAAGACTGAATTCACTGTTACATTGGAAGTGATCCAGGGAACTTCTACAGGCTCATCCATGGAGTTATCAATAGTTAATTTGACCCATTTAATTAATGCACAGCTTAATTTGGTGTATATGCTATTTTTACTTGTGGGACATTTTTGTCTGAAGTTCATTAGTATATTTGTAAGGACTGGCAGACTAATTGTCTCACCTTGTGCTTTGGGTTGTTTACTTTCTTATCTTCCATATCTATTTGTGTTCTATATCACATGTTTTTCTATCAAAATACCACATATGTACTTCTAAGAATAAGCTAATTCCTGTAATAATCTTCTACAGAAAAGCCAAACAGAGAGAAGAACACCGCTTGTTACCCTCTATATTGAAATCTTGTACTTTCCAAATCATATTGGTAGCCCAAAGGGAGTGGTATATTCTTTGTTTGTTTTGCTAAAGGACCGAATTGCTGCTTCATTTTTTATATTTTTCTGTTTGTTCATTTTTAATCATTGAGATAGTATTTTTTCTGTAGTTATCGCTATCATTTCTTTATCCCATTTGTTTCTTTAAATCCCCTTTAAAATATAGAATTAAGCAATTCCTATCAATTTGGTAAACAGATATATTATATATGGTATTTTGTTTAATGAAATGCAGTCTAGCATTATCTGATTCAAAACATTAAATTCATGAGAAAATGTATTGTAATCCTTTTTTATGATGTGTTTTTAAATTAGTATTTTATCATTACTATCAAAGATTATCATTGTTATTGTAAAACTTCTGTGGAGCTGAATTGTTTTATGGGTGTGGATTTTTCATTTTTGTATTTGTTTTTGTGAGATATTTTGTGTTTTCAGTATTGCATTAGTATTAATATTATTAAAGAATATTACAAGTTAAATATGCAACTCATGTAGTTAGAGGCAGGGTAAATGGGAGATGTCATACATTGATAACTGATGCATGTTAGCTCTCTTTTATCTTAGTGCTCTAGATCAAGGGCAGAATGACTGATATTATTAATAAAGCCTTGATATCACATGAATATAGCAATACTAATTTTACAGCTGTAAAGTTTTAAAGTAATGCATGGTGCAATAAAAGTGTCAGGAAGATTAATGTTCAGTAGAATTATCTAATTCCACATAATAAATTATCTCCTAAGAAATGCATCCAAGATAGAATAACTCTTATACTTTGCAGGTGAGAAATTAAGCTGAGCTGTGATTTTCATCTTCTCAATTTCAAATGCAGGTATGACATCAAAGATGACTATACCATGCGTATTAAAAAGGCTATGAGTACAGATGAGGGAACCTACACATGCATAGCCGAGAACAGAGTTGGAAAAGTTGAAGCATCTGCTACTCTCACAGTTCGAGGTGAGTACTAATGTATTTGAAAAACACAATAACACCAAATGCATTGTTCTATTTTCTAAAATATTAGAAATGTATTATTTCAGAAGAATTTCTTGAAATAGTTGGTGTTATATTTTTAAAGATAAAGTAAAAGCATTTTAGTTTATATAATTTTAGAACATCTATATACTTGTCTTCATATTCTTTCAATGTCATTCTGCTGACATTAGTTGTTTGAAAATTATAGCTTACTAGCTTTGCTCGGCCACGCGTTGCTGTGGCTTATGAGAATCATTTGTTGGCCAGGTGAAATAGCAGTGAATAGCCTTGTAGCCTCAAAGCCTGGCCGTTTTCTGGAGTAGCTGGAGTAGCACCCTCAATCAAAGAAGCCTGGCTACTTCCTTTGTTGGGGAATCATTGTTTGGCCAGATTGAATTGCACTGAATAGTCTTGCAGCTTTAAAGCCTGGCTGCTTTCTACATAGGGCATCCTTGCTAGGCCAGGTTGAATGGGACGGAGTAGCCTCGTGGTTTCAAAGCCTGGGGGTTTTTCACCTAGGGGAAATCTTCATTGACCAGGTTGAATAGCACTGAATAGTCTTGCTGCTTGCAAGCCTGGCTGCTTTCTACCTTGCGAAATCCTTGATTGACCACATTGAATAGCAATTAATAGTCTCGGTGTGACTGGTATGAATGCTGCAATTAGCTACCTTGATTTGCATTTAATGGCCTTGCAGCTTCAAAGCCTGGTTGCTTCCTGCCTGGGGGAATCCTTTTTTGGAGGTGTTAGCTGTCCCTGATTGTTTTCTTTCTGGAATTCCCAATTTCCCTGCTTTCAGAGTGTTGCTTTTTATTTACTCTCCTGATTTTAGAGATTATATTGTTCTGTATTATTATACCATAGTAATTATTATATATTATATTTATAATCTTATATTATCTGCTTAGAACTGGATTATATGAGGCCCCTTCTACACAGCTGTATAAAATCTACACTGAACTGAATTATATGGCAGTATGGACTCAAGATAATCTAGTTCAAAGCAGATACTGTGGATTATCTGCCTTGGCATTCTGGGTAATATAGCTGTGTGGAAGGGCCTTGAGTCTACACTGCCATATAATCCAGTTCAAATTGAATATTCTGTATTTTATAGGCAGTGTGGATGAGGCATAAGTGCACTCTGCCTCTGCCCTGGGTGCCATTTTAACTGAGGGAGTTGCTAGGATATGAAGAGAGTGGGGCCTAAAGGGGGGGGGGGGTTAAAGGCAGCAGAGCCTACCTTTCTAACTACCATGTTTCCCTGAAAATAAGACAGTGTCTTATATTAATTTTTGCTCCCAAATATGCTCTAGGTCTTATTTTCAGGGGATATCTTATTTCACATTTATTGTTGAACAAAAAAATGAACATTATATACTGTACAGTAGTTGTCATCACAAACCAGCATAACCAGACAAACTGTGAATCCTATCAAGAATTTCTTGTTACTACCATTGTTTCCATGTACAACACACTATGGTAGGTACATTTACCGATCCTGCATGCTCTGGTGTTCTGTTCGGCGGGCATTCTTCCAAACAAAACCTTTGCTAGGTCTTACTTTCGGGGGAGGCCTTATATTTAGCAATTCAGCAAAACCTCTACTAGGTCTTATTTTCTGGGGATGTCTTATTTTAGGGGAAACAGGGTAGCAGTTAGTTGGAGAAAAGCCCTTCCTCATCCTCTGGAATTTGGACTATTTTTCTAGGTTTTTTTATTGAAAGACATACCTTGGATGACTATGACTTTTGTGACACAAATGTTTTGCTGTTTACTCCATCATAATGTGCCACATTACATTTATATATACAGTAGAGTCTTGCTTATCCAACGTAAACGGGCCGGCAGAACGCTGGATAAGCGAATATGTTGGATAATAAGGAGAGATTAAGGAAAAGCCTATTAAACATCAAAATAGGTTATGAATTTACAAATTAAGCATCAAAACATGTTACACAACAAATTTTACATAAAAAGTAGTTCAATACACAGTAATGCTATGTAGTAATTACTGTATTTACGAATTTAGCACCAAAATATCACGATGTATTGAAAACATTGACTACAAAAATGCGTTGGATAATCCAGAATGTTGGATAAGTGAGTGTTGGCTAAGTGAGACTCTACTGTATATAGATGATATAAGGAGTTCTTACATCTAGGGAATGAAGATAAAGAGCATTTTAAAGAGTTTTATCAGAAGATTTTTCAGCCTGCAATATCAAAGCTCTTTTAGTGAACATTCCAGGGGTTGAGTATGGATCCTTCTATGCAAAGCATAAAATAATAATAATATATTATAATATAGAGGATAGCTTTGATGGTGTGGTGAGTGAATTAGAACCAGACATCCTGAGGAGTGAGGTTGAATGGGCCTTAAGAAGCATTGCTAATAACAAGGGAGCAAAAGACGATGGGATCCCAGCTGAGTTGTTTAAAATCTTGGAAGATGATGCTGTCAAAGTGATGCATTCCATATGCCAGCAAATATGGAAAACACAAGAATGGCCATCAGAGTGGAAAAAATCAATTTACATCCCCATACCCAAAAAGGGAAACACTAAAGAATTCTCAAACTTCCACACAGCGACACTTATTTCCCATGCCAGTAAGGTAATGCTCAAGATCCTGCAAGCAATACATGGAGCGAGAGTTGCCAGATGTCCAAGCTGGTTTTAGAAAAGGCAGAGGAACGAGAGACCAAATTGCCAATATCCGCCGGATAATGGAGGAAGCCAGGGAGTTTCAGAAAAACATCTATTTCTGCTTTATTGACTATTCTAAAGCCTTTGACTGTGTGGATCATAATAAATTGTGGCATGTTTTTGGTGGTCTGGGGATACCAAGTCACCTTGTCTGTCTTCTGAGAAATCTGTATAAAGACTAAGTACCCACAGTAAGAACAAACCATGGAATAATAAACTGGTTCAATATTGGGAAAGGAGTATGGCAGGGCACCCTACCTATTCAATTTGTATGCAGAACACATTGTGTGACATGTGGGGCTTGACAAATCCAAGGCCAGAGTTAAAATTGCTGGAAGAAACATTAACAACCTTAGAGATGAAGATGGTACCACTCTGATGGCTGAAAATGAGGAGAAGCTGAGGAGCCTTATCACCAAGGTGAAAGAAGAAAGTGCAAAAGCTGGGTTGCAGTTAAACATCAATAAAACCAAGATTATGGCAACCAGACCGATTGATAACTGGCAAATAGAGGGAGAAAACGTGGAGGCAGTGACAGACTTTAAATGAGATGCAATGTTTTAGGAAGATCTAGAAGACCCAAAACTAAAATTACATTCAATTAATGGAAAATGTTGAATCATGAGCTACAGTTGGAAGTTACAGCCTTTCTAGTGTTTGTTTTAACAATAATTGCGCTTTCCTCTAATAATACTTCTGAAATAAAGACTGAATGACAGAACAGAATTATTATAACAAAGTCTGTGTATGTCTTTTTAAAGTAGAAGAAAGTATCTGAAAAAAAACCCCGCTCAAAGCTGTACAGAGAAGGAGCCATACTTTAAAATAATATAGAAAACACCTATTTTCCCTCTCTAAATTGAATTACTCTTTTTCTGGGAAATAAGCCGCCTGGCTGAAGTAGCCCAAAGTTCTGTAGTGCTATGTTGAGGGCTGAAGGTGACAGAAAAAGTCTTTGCGAAGTCAAAAGAGACTCTTAATCAAACAATTTATTGTAGATAAAATATTTATTCAATAAGTCTCTAACAAATTACTTTGGGGGACAGAAGTTAGTCTAGTCCATTCATTTTCCTGCTTCTGGTATCCCATCTTTGAAAGATGCACCTTTCAACTCTGACTCTGTGTGGTGGTGCTATTACTTACTAATAAAATCAATCAAACCTTATAAATGGCCAGAGATTGAGCACAGTTATCTTGAAACCTGACAGCCATATTAAGATGGGGAATGATGTAAGTTCACTCTGAAAAACCTACTGTGTTTCTGTGTTTATAGGAATCACACATTATACTATAATTGTGTCTGTACAGAACCAGATATTATATTTTAATGGATAGCAAATGGATCCTATTTTTCCTATTTTATCAGACTATGCCAAAAGTTCAGCAGAACTATGAAAGGTTAATGAAAACATTTTTTAGCTTTATCTATGTTCCTTTCTCTTTTGCACACATTAAGGCCAATGATCAAAACCTGAACAGATTGGTTTATTAAAACAGAGTTGAAGTGACCTAAGACACTGACTTTCATTTCCATCATTTAATACATAGACACAGTTCAATTTAATATGATGAATTTTCTGCAAGAAAAAGGAAAAAAGAAAAAAATCTTGATAGAATAAAGTAAAGCTCGGGTCTTAATAAGAGATGGAGAAGGTGAAGAGTTGTCTGGACATAGCAAGAGAAAGAGGTTTTGTGATAATCTGGCTGCCCAAATATTACTGGTAATACTCGTTTCAGATAAGTATTAACAGTTGTACTGCATACATTTTCTTCAGTCTGCAAACAAGTTCACATACATTTTGCCTTTATTGAGTACATTTTCATTTTGTACTTCCATTTTGAGAAATGCAAAAACAAGGGTTACATTTGTGGAGAAAGCATCATACCCACCCGGTTGCTGAGATCTTCCGGGGAGGCCCTCCTCTCGCTTCCGCCCTCCTCACAACTGCGTTTGGTGGGGACGAGAGAGAGGGCCTTCTCGGCCGTGGCCCCCCGATTCTGGAACTCCCTCCCCAGGGAGATTAAGTTGGCTCCCTCTCTATCTTCCTTCAGGAAACAACTGAAGACTTGGATGTTTCAGCAGGCTTTCAGAGATAGTCATTAATTAACCAGCCCCAGAGGGTTTTTAATAATCTATCCTGTATTCATTATGGTCTTGCCTTTTATGTGCTTTTAATGTAATTTTTTATCCTGTATTGTCGTTTTAATTGACATATTGCATTTCTGCTTTATCTGTTTTATATTGTGATTGTATTATGTTGCTTATATTTTGTCCTTGTGTTGTTTGGGCCTCTGCCCCATGTAAGCCGCCCCGAGTCCCCACGGGAAGATGGTGGCGGGGTATAAATAAAGTTTTATTATTATTATTATTATTATTATTATTATTATTATTATTATTATTATTACTGCTGCTGCTGCTTCCCCCCTTTTTTGCAGAAATAATAGCGCTCATCATTTATTATCTTCAAATTTCCTTACAACTTTATTTGTAGCACAAATCATTGATACAAATAATATTCCTACACTTATCACAATGGGGGAAAAAGCTGTCTCTCACACCCCTTGCATACAAGTCCCCATGGGTATGATCATATAATACACTGCCAATTTCATATGCAAGCTATATGGACTCGTATGCAAAGAGTATGCAGCCAATACCTATTGAAACACGGATTCCAAATTGTCTTCACCAGTCTTTCTTTCTTGTCGTGCCCCAGAGGCATAGCTTTTCATGTGTGATTGAAACCCCTGTATGCATCTCCTCAGGTGTGTCAATGATGTGTGTTTGGTGGCAGTTTTTTCTTTCCACTCAGTTCTTCTTTGTGGAATTGTCTGGCAGTATACTTTAGCTATGAAGACCAAAATCCACTGCTTGTGGTGATATGTATAGTATAGAATCCATTGAATGTTTCCTGATCTTACTCTTTTGTTCAATGATTCTGAGCTTGATCTCTCTGCTTGTTTGGCCAATGTAAGTGAGCAAGCAAGGACAGGTGATGGCATATATTACACCTTTAGTGGAGCAGGTAGCAAAATGATTGATTTTATACTGAGTTTTTGTATGTTTATTCTGAAAAAACTTAGTTTGTACAAACTGTGAACATATTGAACAGCTATGGCAAGCATCATTTTGCTACCTGCTCCACTAAAGGTGTAATATATGCCATCACCTGTCCTTGCTTGCTCACTTACATTGGCCAAACAAGCAGAGAGATCAAGCTCAGAATCATTGAACAAAAGAGTATGTCCCCTTAGGATCCACCTACCCAGAAAATTGATGGTGGACTTCTCACCTTAAAAGTTGAAACTTTTCTGTTTATTTAAGTAAGTAGAGTCCCTGAACATACCTTGTTGTAATCTTTTTTGTAAACTTTCTTTACAAATTGCTGGTTTGCAAGTATATATTTATGATGTGTATTATTTGTAGACCCAACCGCCTGACGAAGACTCCTGTGAGTCAAAACCGGTTGCAGGTTTGAGTCAAGTTATATGGAAACTGGAGTCTACTCATACAATAAAGAACAGGACATTTACTCACATGAAAAACTTGTCCTTATACTTCAAGAGAAGAACTGCTGATTTCTACTTATATGCGATTGGGACAGTCCTGGTTTTTGGATAGACATTGATTTATGGATATACATTGAGTTTGTTTATTTTCATATCACCACAAGCAGTGGATTTTGGTCTTCATAGTTTAGGGGAACCCATTGTCCTTTTAAGTATACTTTAGCTGACAGTCAGAGAAAGACCTCGAGTAAAACCAACGTGCATGTGCTCCTCTTTTTCAGCATTGCTTTGATTTTTTTTAAATGTTGGAATTGCACAACTCTATAGTAACAGAAAAATGTTTTAACAATTACTGTTTCGCATGAGAGTTACAAACTTACACATTTGCAAAAGATCTGCCCAAACAAAATAACAAAACAAACAAAAAAGGAAGACAGTAACATTGGGCAGGGTTGGTAGTCCTTAACCTGCAGGAAATTAATGGTTGTGGTGTTGTTTTCTATTAAACAAAAGCCTACTCTCCATTTTCTCTAATCTTAGTGTTGAACCCAACGGGTGGGACATGTACTATAGAAGAATATCTTCTAATATGCATATTATCAAAGGAAAAATAACCTTATGTATTTGCAAGATCAACAGAAAACTTCCTCTTTTCTTGAAAAACAATTGCAATTGAAAAATAATCTTTGAGATCCAGAATAGAATTCTTTTTATACTTAATTACATAAGGTTTCTAAAGTAAAAATGGAAAACATATGGAAAAATCAAAACTTGAGAACTTTTCAAAGAATGGATCATTAAGATCAGTAATCATTTAAGAGTGATCCTAAATATTTGTCATCAGAAGCAAATACGGTTCATTTCAATAGGCTTTACTCCTAGGTAAGGGGCTGTAAACTAAAGCACTCATACTCCAACTATAATGTTGGATTTGTTTTAGTTGTTGTTTGTATTTTTTTAAAAAACCCACCTTTTTACTTAATGCCATCAAGGTCTGACATAGTTTCTATATTTTTAAAAAAATACATAATGTCAGTAGAATTGTATTAATAAAAGCTCATGCTGTGTATCATTGAATTCATGGTGTGAACCCATGAATTCTATAAGGCCTCTCTCCTACAAAACATGGCTCAGGCTATTCAGTTAAGAACATTCCTAATTGGAAGAAAATACAGCAACCAAAAACAGGTTGAAAATCTGAATGATCTTTTGAAGGTTTTGCAGTTAGAATCCTTTTATTTGCTCAAATCCAAATTAAGACAGACAGAACTTCAGTCTATCTCTCCATTCACTGCCCATGTAACTGTGCAGCATCTACTCTTTCCTGAGGCTAAATACATCCACAGGATTTGTTAAATTAAATAGAAAATGACATATGTAGACCTGAAAATCATTTGACATATCTACAAGTGTATTTGGAGCAGGAGTGGACAGTGTCAGTTTCTGCCTGAGAGAGACATACTTTGCTAGTATGCTGTTCAGTTATAATCTTCCTTAAATGATCTGTCCACAGATGGAGAAAGCAAACTAAACTAGATTAATGGTTCTTTTAGAATTATCTGGGATAAAAGCCTGTGGTAAAGACAAATTAATTTTAAAAGCCTTTGGTCTGAAAAATGTTTTTTCTTAATTGCTGGTTGTATACTGGTGAATTTCCTGTACAGTTGCCGAAAACCACTTCACAGGCCTACATTAGAAAGTAGGTTAAAAACTTATATCACTGTTATTGTCATCAGGGGCAGCAATAACATCTAACGTTCCTTGTGTAACTTCCTGTCTTTGTAGTCTGCCAATTGGGAAACTATAATTAGAATTATTCCCATTGCATGGTGTTTCGTGTAGAGAATATAGATAACACCAATTGTTGGTGGATTTATCACAGTGGGAAAGGGTTTTTTAAGTATCAAAAACTAGAAAAACTTATAATATTATGTAATATATGAAATATATTTTGTAAAATATATTGTTTCTTAACTAACAAAATTAAATGGGGGAAAGGAAACAGAAATACAGTATATTAAAACTGAATGTATCCTTCTTTTCTCCCACATTTAACCTACTTAAAAAATTTCCTACAGGAAAATTTCTATAAAGCCATGTTCCTTAAAATATGTTGAGTACAAGCCAGAGTGACAGCATCATGTTCCCTTCACTTCAGTAACTATAATGTACTGACAGACTCTTGCTAGAATAAAATCACTTGTTGGAGCAACTGCTTTCAGTCTTTCTATCAAAGTGAAACAGAAATAACCTGTCAATCATTCCACATTTTAAAAAGAAAGTGGAAGCAGCAATTTGGGAGATTCAGCATTGATGGTCATTCAGAATTATTTGTTACATTTTCATCACCTTTGTCAATGATTGGAAAAGGGATGTGGCATTGGCTTGTGTGTCTGTTTCCAAAATGTGGGGAAATTGTGCCTTGGGTTTCTCCAAACTGCACCATAGTACTGACCAGCCATGCTTTAAACTCCATTGGTATTTAAATCAGACAATGATGCTTCTTTTTATTGGATTGACATTAGCCAGTCTGTGGGTTTAGATGATATATTCATTGAGGTCTGTGTCATGGGGCCAATTCCCAGAGCTGAGTCTGCAAGCTCTGGAATTGGAGCCATAACAAAGAGCACTCCTCGACGGCTCATGAAAACACCTGGCAGCAGAGCATGGGAACTTGTGGAGTGAAAATCAAAACAATTATAATGAGTAGTTTGTGTGGAAATGGTAGAAATGTGATACAGGGGGTGGGGTTTGGTGATGATATTTACGTGTGATGTGACGTAGTAGCAAAGGTAATAAAATTGATTGTATGTAAACATTATGTCATTCTCGACTTTTCCCAAGTCGTGTATTCTTCAATAAAGATTGGTTTTGATAGCAGCTGTCTTTGATCTGCGTTCATGCTGATCGTTTGAAGTGAGCGTGACAGTCTGACTGTTTGGCCTAATATAAAACTACTTTACTTTAGTCAAGCATTAGCAGTGGCATTTGACGGTGGCATATGAACCTATGAAAGGTGTTATTCAGATGATTGATTTGAGACATCTTTTTCAAATTCTGTACAGTACTTATCTCCAACAAAAATAGTTTTAATAACTAGCCTGAATAGAAGCATTTAACTCAAGGTGACGTGTTGATTTAATTTTCAACTGAGTATCCGCAGTTGAACATAGCATTACACATCATGCATTCTGACAAAATTTCTTTTTTTTTCCTTTAATTTTATTATGTTCTCACCACATCATTGTAATGTCTCCAGCTCGCCCTGTTGGTAAGTAACCATCCTTCTATCCATTTTAGCATGGTTTCACACAGTTCTTCATCTTTCATTTCGTAACCATGTCGAGCTCCTTTGTAGTTATTAATTATTACTTATTTCACAGGGAAATGTATGCAAAAAATTATTGCCTTGTATCTGTCCCTTACATCAGTTCTCCTTGATTATCAGATGGATCTATATTATGTACTATTCCTATTTATCCAAATCATTGTATCTTCAATTTGTTCTGTGTGTATGTTTTGTGTGAATAGATATCCTTGTATATTTTAATTATTAATTATCCAAATATTTTGATTATTTGGAAAATCTTGACTGCTGTCTGTAATGACATCAGTTGTGGTGTATGTTTTAAATTGTGGGATATCAAAAACCAATTCTTCCAGTTTTCTAGGACAAGATCCCATTGGAACTGAAGTTAATGACTAATTAAAGCATATTGGTGGTGGTGGTGGTGATGTTACTACTCTATTATCTTATATCCCACCTCTCTTCTGATAATGCGGTTCAAGGCAGCTAACCACACATACTTAAGAAATACAAATTAAAAAGAATATAAAGCTAAAATAAAAGTATCATTTACAAAACAATTAAACCATTTATGTGTTAAAACATTAACTATATTAAAATGCATTAAAAGACTAAAACCTTTACAAAGCTTTAATAAAATCCTTTCAAACAAACAGCATTGAAA
This sequence comes from Anolis carolinensis, assembly GCF_035594765.1. Classification (NCBI taxonomy): domain Eukaryota; kingdom Metazoa; phylum Chordata; class Lepidosauria; order Squamata; family Anolidae; genus Anolis; species Anolis carolinensis. Next base: position 63,746,106 of record NC_085843.1, on the reverse strand, counting down.
ACTCAACCACTTTGCTAAAGCCTGATTGCACAAAAATGTTTTGACCTACCAATGGAAGAAGATCAAAGAGGGTCATCCTGGCCCCCCTGGGGAAGGTGTTCCAAAGTCTGGGAGCAGACAGTGATAATACCTTTTCCTTCTTCCCAACAAATAAGCCTGACAAGCATTAGAGCTCTAAGATAATCTGGAGAGACCCTTCTATTTGTCTCATGATCTTAAAGCTCAGATGGCTCATAGAAGGAAATATGGCCTTTTAGATAACCTTGACCCCAGCAATTTTATAGGCTTTATAGACCAAAACTAGCACTTTGAATTGTGCTGGACAGCAGACTGGAGGGGTTGTAACAAGGCAATTGTGTCCTCCTTATAACCAGCCCTAGTTAACAACCTGGCTCTTTGAGCCAACTGAAGTTTCTGAACACCTTTCAAAGGCAGCCCCACAAAGAGTGCATTGGAGAAATCCAAATGAGATGTAACCCAAGCACCGTTGCCAGGGTCAACATCTCCACAAATTGGTGCAATTGATGCACTACCTAACAAGTGTGAAAAAACATTTTTGGCAACTGCTGAAACCTGGACTTCTAGGCTTGGAACTGAATCCAGGAGTACCCTCAAACTGTGAACCTGTATTATCAGGGAGAATGTAACCCCATGTAATACAAGATGACCCCCTATTCCTAATCTGTATTTCAGATGACCAGGATTATGCTTCAACAGGTTTGCACCCCATCTAGTCACCAGTTCTAGGCACCAGTTAGCAGAGCACTATATTTCTTGGGGTTAGTTGAAAATGAGCAATAGAACCTGATAGCCTCAGCATGCTGGTGACATCTGACCTCAAGCCTTCAGCCTTTTTCCAGTGGTGTCATGTATATATACCAAAGGGGGCAAGACTGATTCCTAACAGACTCTACAGGCCAATGGCCAAGGGATGGTTCAGGAATCAATCAGCACCACCTTCTGAGAGCACCACTCCAAGAAATATCAAAAAGAAGTCCCATTCCAGAGAGATAACTCAGGAAGATACCATGTCCAGTGATACTGGAAGCCACTGAGAAGTCCAGCAGAACCAATAGGGGCCTCTGTCCAGTCCCTTGCATTAGTCATCCACCAAGGTGACCAAGATATTTCTATCCATTAACTAGGTCTGAAACCAGACTGAAATAAACCTAGATAATCTGTCTCATCTAGAAACCCCTGGAGTTAAAAAGCCAACACAAGTCCTCCAAAAATGAAAAATGGAACTGGCTTATAGTAGAAGCCGGGATTTTTTTTTTCCAGAAAAGGTATAACAACAGCTTTTTTTCAGGTGTGTTAGGGACCTTCCTAGTTCAAAGGAGACTCTACAAGTCCTCTACTGGCCTATTTAATAAACTAGGAAAGGCAAAAGTCTGGTATACATGTGGTGATTCTCCAAAGATGTTTTACATTCCCCAGGCTATAAAAATCTAAAACCCAACATAGGATTTATGGTATTACAAGCTCCTTTGCTGCTTTCTTTAGTGTAGCTTCTTACACAGACAGGGGATTGACTCTGCACTCCTTTATGAAGTTCCCACACCAAGAATATAATTTCAACACACACACACAAGAAAAAGTAGTTTATCCTTCTACTTTGTTTCAAAGAAGCTGCATCATTCAGCACAATGAGTCAACAGATATGGAGAAATCTGCTTTTGTTTTTGACTACATCTAGATCCAACACCTCCAATAATTTATTTCTCCTTGCATAAAAAGCTCTGTAAATTCTGTACCTGTACTATCAACATGATCTATGAAACAAAAGGTTTTGCCAAAAAATGGGATTGAATTAAGAGTATACTTTTTTTCTTCTTCATGGATCTTCCTGATATTATTAGGGAACAGTATTAAAACTGAATGATTATAAAGGAAAGCAATAAAGATTTTGAAATTTATAATTTACATCGCATTTCAAGTGAGATAAGAATAAAACTTATAAATTAGTATAATATGTTTTCCCCCTCCATTCCTTTATGTATATGTAGTGTAGCAGACACTTCCTTCACAGTGACTATAGCGTTGTTGATAACTTGAGACATTTTAATCTTTATCTCTAGTTGTCCTTTTTCCCAACATGTATGAAGATTTAATCTTAAATTATATCTGTTTGGCCAAGCAAACCATTTCCAACATATGGTGCTGGGTGTACATATGCAAAGTCAAGGACAGTTCTGCTTGAGGTAGATGGCAGCTGGTGAATATAACAGCCTTACAACCAGACTCCCATTAGCAAATCAAAACATTATGAGTAATAACTGTATTGCTCATCTCTGAAATAGCTGTTCTTTTTATTTTAAGCTTTTGAAAAGATTTCCTACATGAGTTTTCAGCAGATGGGTTGTGGAAGCAGGATATTTATTCTTATTTAGAACATTTACTTGTTACTGCTGTTATCGCATGAGTTTTCCAGATGAAGAAGTTGGTATTTTCGCTCCTCCAAAATTACTTCTACTGTATTTTGCTGTTGCAGCACATAAAGTTTGTTTCTCAAATAAGGAGTGAGAAATTATTGTGAGAAATTCAGTGCTCTGTTACCTCGTGTGAAAAATTAATTGAAAAAATGCTTCAATTATCCAGAAGACAAAAATATTACTCAGGGTATTAAGTAGGTCCAAAATTTCTCCATCTAATGACTGTTTCAGAAAGAATGGTTAGAAATATTTTTGATGCAGTCAACTTGAGATTCTGAGCACCAGAAACTAACCTGAACAATACAATTTTAAGACACTTTAGAAAATGCCAGTTTTCAGTCCATCTGGCTAGGTGTCTACTTTGACTAGCTGTTTCTCTCCTAGGACTCAGGCAGACAGTTTACCACCTTACCTGAATTGTGAGAAACATACTCTCATCTAGTAAAAATCGCACTGTAATTATTCTTTTCTATTGAATGAATCACAATAATATCCAGTCAGTGAATGTCAAAGGGAATTTCCCATTGTTTGCACTGGAATGCTTCTCCCTCACATCTTACATAAATGAAACATATACAACTAATAGTGACTTCTGTTGGAACACTGTTCCTAGATTAGCAATCTTATTCTTGCTACTAATCTGTAGCAATGTGCATTTAGCTATTCCAAGTAGAAATCAGATGAGGCAACTGTCAGCCATTTAACCATTAATTTTACATTAATATGAGTCTGATTCCTATTGAATGGAGTGGCAGGGCTGGTCTTTTAGTTAAAATGGTTTTATTCCACTTTCAACTGTCATAGCAGCATCCTATATAATCCAGATGTTTGTAGCCTATTGAGGCAAAAGAGATCTCTGTCTGAGAATTCTAGATATCCTACCATACTGCACATCCCAGGACTTCATAGAATATTGTCAAAACAATTAAAGTAACATATAGGCCAATAATTATGTTGTGTGAAAATCCTGTGACACACATCAATAGTATAATCCCTTCTCAAGGGATCCCTATTAAAAATACAAGATGTTCTTCCACTAGTTAAGTAGCCTTACCCAACATATAGGGCTCCATGCTTCATGTAGACAACCTTAAGCCCATTCACCCTCAGCCTGTTATACTTGGCCTGTGTAGATGCCAATCATGCCATACAACTTCTGAACATTAAGGTTCTTTAAATTATGGACCTTGATCATTGGTCAATCATAGGGAAACATTGTTGCTAAAAGACCAATCTCTCAATATTTCTGAATACCTTTGCTTTTTCTGTGAGATGGACTGAATCAAGAGAACCTCAAATCCAGACAGATAAAGTCCTTGGAACAGGGTGGACAAGACTCCACGTTAGCTAGTGCAGTGTCTATTCCAAATTATTTTAAAAGGTTATTAAGGTAATGAATCTCAAATCAAAAGATTTAAGCAATTAAACTTTTAGTCCTTATGCAGACAATAATTTAACTACAATTAAGATAAGAACTTTCATAACATATTTATTTTAGATCTTAGAGCCTAGAGGCATGAGTCCCATTATGAATTAAAGATATCATTTGATACACTATTTCCTTTGAGGTAAACATTGTGTTAATAAATCATGAAAGTTTCAAATGAGCTCCTATTTTTAAAGTGTAAGCTTTCCAAGAAAATTTTAATTACCACTTGCAAAGGTTAGTTTTAGATTTTTTTTTAAAGCACTCTTAATTTTGATGTTCTTGCTCTGGTCTGTCAGGAGATCCATAAAAAGAATCTTTCCTTTTGAGTAATTGCCAGTGGATTAATTTATCTATGATGGTGCTCATTAATATTCTTGAAACATACAGCATGTAGGTTAAAAAAAAGTAGAATAGTATATCCATGTACAATTCCCTATCCAGTCAATATAATTGTCTCTGTATTCTAATGAATTTAATGAAATCTTTCAGTATTAAATTTGCTGTTTCCCTTTGTAACTTCTCACATATTGATTACGATGCCTTATCTCCCCCGCCCAACTTGTATCCATCGTCACATACCTGAAAATAAAACAAGAGCTAGATTAGACTTATGCTTTCCTGTCCTTGTATCTGAGCATATTCTTAATATTAAATAATGCTATGAACTAAAAAAAAAACCCAAAAATATCTTCTCCACCCTGGAATAGTGCTATAGGGATAAATAAATTACTCGTGTCCTATTACAGTCTGCTGTTACTAATATCCACATATAAAAATTGCAGTTAAATTCGTTTAAATTTTTTTGTAATGCCATATTTAAAGATTTCTTTAAAAACTAAGTTACCGTATAAAATAAAGATATTTTCTTATGAATGCAACCTAAAAGAGCTATTTATTCAAGCACAATGAGATATCTGGAAAGGGAGTTCTACTTTTACCATCTTGAGGAACATACCAGTGCATACAACCGTGCCTTGCTGCCTCACTTTTAATTCCTGCTGTAGAATACAATCTTCCGCTGTAAGAACAACTTTGAACATGATGTGATTAACCTTAGGGTCCCATCCCCTCATCTTAAAACCCACTTTGTACTTGGCCTGTGCTTTCTATTCATGTTCAACCATCTCATTTCCATATCAGGTTCCTCGCCCTCCCAAGCTGCTATTAGCATAACAGAGCTTTAGCATGACATTGATTGGAGCCTGCACTTGCTGAACACAGTATCAAAGCATAATTTGCCAGAAATCAAATCTAATTTACTATGTACAGTATTTACATTGCTGTAAAACAGTGTTTCTAGGAAAAAGTGTCCCAAGCCTTTAATCTTACAGGGTTTTTGTTTGTTGTTTGTTTGTTGCTAATCTTGTCTAATTCTCTCAAAAGCATGCAATATATTTTCCTTTAGAGCTGTTGCCTTTGACTTGCAAATGTCAATTTGCACATAGATGTTTTTTTTCTGTTTTCTGTGACCCTGTTAATGTTAGACAAGAAGCAATGAATGGCAATTACTTGATAACCAAAAACTTTGTTTATCGCACTGTAAATGTTTCTTTCAATATTTGTTTTGATATGATGGATCTTTAAATGATTAGTGTATATATTCATGCATAAGTCTAAATATGTAAGTTGAAAAATTGACCAAAAAGCCCCTGACTCTCCTTATCCACAGGCCAATGTAAGTATTGTACTTTAACTTTGATCAAAAAAAGGAACCATTCTTCTCTAAGGAGAGTGGCAAAAAGGCTTTGTGAATGTTTGGGCTGGAAAATGGTGGCAGCACATTATATCAAAATCCATAATTTTGGCCCCAAAACCTGCCCTCAACTTATTCATGAGGTTGACTTATACATGAGCATATATTTATGATAGATATATGGAACCTAGTCCAAATGCTATTTCTTATAGCTGTTTTGGGTTCTGTCATGCATTTGTTTTGTGAAAGTAAAATACTTCACACAACCATATTTTACAAAAGTTCACATTTTTAGTTATTCAGACTTTTAGACTCCTGCACATAGATTTGTTCTTTTTTAAAATTTTCTGACCTGGTGGAAGTGTGGGGGGGGGGGGTCACTACTTAATTAGCTATTTAATGCTTAATCTGTCCAATCCATAAAATAAAGCTATGGAAAGATGTTCATTATCAACTGCTTTGTGCATATATGATAACTAATGTACATCAGTTGCAGAAAGAACAGGGAGGGGGTTGCTGGAAAATGTGGCTTCAGACAGTTTGTCTTCTTCAGTTATTTCATATTTTAACTGTGTATTGTCCAGTACAATACTCAATACTTCCAGGTCAAAAATAGCTTTACATAGTGAAAATCAGACAATATTGCTCATGTCAGTTAATAAGTAATTCTGTATCTGTCTGAGATGACACAGATTAATTAAATAACTGTATCCCCATTCCATGCTTCTTGTTTGACATGAATCTAACCATTTCCCTTTTGGATTCCCTTCTGGTTTAGGTTAGAGAATTTACAAATTTAATTGTCAGAAATTGTGCTTTTTCAGTAACCCGCAGTATTTACCTTTTCACAGATTTCAGCTATTTAAAACACATCTGCACCTGATTAATACATCTCATAGAAATAAATTGTGGTGCAAATTTAACATGTACAAACAGATTTCTCTTTGGATAGTCATTTGATCAGTGCCACTACTTATTAATTAAATCATGCCGTCAGGAGACAATATCAAGACTTGTTTTTTCCAAGTGAATAACCAGCAAAAACAATACTAGTTGAAAACTGAAGCACTTCATGTGTATCTGCAAAGTTCTGAATAAGTCTGGAAATCAATGTTAATTTTTCAATGGCATGCCTCAAAAATTATCTGCTTTGCAATCTCAAAACCCTCTTGAGAAATTTGGATGGAAATATTTTTAGAAGCATCCTTGTTTAAACTGTATGAAAACTTGGGTAGAATTTCTAATCCTTGGGTAAAATCAGTTGTCCTACCTATAACTGACCCATTGAAATGAATGGGTTTCATAGCTTTTATTCTATAATATAATGTAGCTGGCTTTTTCTGTCTTTCGAAAGCGTGTCTTCTTTTAATAATTAACTATATTTTGTGGAATGTAAAAGCTGTCATTAAAGTATATTTGTATACTTTGTATTGCTCCTAAGAACTTCAATTTTTAACACCATATTTTCACCTCTCACATCACAGCACCTCCACAGTTTGTGGTCAGGCCACGTGATCAGATCGTAGCTCAAGGCCGAACAGTGACCTTTCCATGTGAAACTAAAGGAAATCCCCAGCCAGCTGTGTTTTGGCAAAAAGAAGGTAGCCAGGTAAGTATTCTACATGTACATTTCTACTTCCACTCCTACATTACTACAGTAATACAGCTATATGAACATATACAAATATTCCTCCGTCTATTTCAAAAACTGAGACATTCACCTATGTTCATTACATTTCTATGTATCCTCCTCCCAAGGATCTTCATCATTACATCACTGTCATGTGTCGGCAATTTAACGTTCAAGGAATATAACAATGGCAACTACTTAATATTAGGGGAAAGACCCTGGTTTTTAATGAATAAATTTGTCAGTTGAAGCAACGTGTATGGGTTCCATGTGAGAAATGACATTGAAAGCACTACTGTCAATTCTGCAGTGCCTTTGTTTAGATCTGCAATGCAACCATTCTTGGCTTGCTTGCTATCCATTCCAAACAGGATATCAAAAAAAAAAAAAAACATTCAAAAGATGTTGTGTCATCCACATGAATATATGAATATAGCCCTGCAACTAAGAAACCAAGACATCCACATCTGTGATGCAGAAACTTTCCAATAGTTTTCAGTATGAGTGCTTTTTGGAAGAATGGGCACTTGGGGATGTGGGGTGAAGAAGTAAAGGTAAGGCACATAGCACAGAAAGGTGTTTTTTAACATCACAATGAACACTTTAATACATAGGAAGATCATTTTGTCCTGGGGACTCAATTACCAGGATCCATAGGATCAATAGAAGTTCAAATTGCCCTCACACTTTTTTAATCTTCACATTTTTGATACCAAAGCTTCATTTCAAAGCTATTACAATCTTACCTATTCAAAGATTATTAGTGCACATATTTTTTGGAATCCTGGCTTTAGTCATATATCCTTTTGAATTCAATAAAAGTAAAACAATAATTGTTGGCAAGAATGAATCCAAAATAAGTAAAATTCATCCAGAGAGGTATTAATAGCATGTTTCGGTCCAGAGACCTTTTAGGCATAAAGACTATTATAAATTAAGCACCAGGAGTTAGTCATTCAGCTTTTCTTGAGTGAAAAGATTTGTTTAGAGGAGAGTTGCCTCTAAACAAGGCAGCAGGACTTGTCCAAGGGCACACAGAGAGTTTCCATGGCCGAGTAGGGATTTGAACCCCGGTCTCCAGTATTACAGTCCAACTCTATAGCCATTACACTACACTGGCTTTTCTTGAGAGAAAAGGACAATAGTAGTCACACTTAAAGTAAGCAATCTATACTTCTGAGGGTGGAGATATGCAACAGTTCTCTTGGCATGGAGGTTAAATTTTTGATGTTATGTGTGTGTGTGTGGTGAAGTGACTGGCTTGACCTTGAAGGAGCTGGGGGTAGCAACAGCGGACAGGAAGCTCTGGCGTGGGCTGGCCCATGAGGTCACAAAGAGTCGGAAGCGACTGAACAAATAAACAACAACAATTAAGAGTGTTATTTTGATATACTGAAGAGCTTAACAATGCACAACAAATCCTTTTTTAAAAGAAAACATCCAATCCACTACACAAAATGTGACAAAATTTCATCTAGTCAGTCTTTTAAAAAAATATTACCTTACAGATAGATTCAGCGCCCAGCTCTCTGGAGGGATATTTTCAGTAACTGAGAACTGGAGTGCCTGGCAAAAGCTCTTTCTATTTCTGTTCACCCAGCAGAAATGCTTCTTTGAATCAAAAGCTCTCTGTGGATGGTAGGAGCCCTTCAGTTGACAGAGGGCAAGTCCTGGATGTAGTCCAGTGAACTCTGAACGTGAAAGAGAGTTCATGAAAACAAGAGCAAAATCAAATAGTGACAATAGTTTGTTAATACAGAATTTTTTGAAACATCAGCACTTTCAAGTAGACAGTAGATATTTTCATTAAATTAATCTTATTGGATTCAATTGGTAAAAATTTCCCTTTTAAAATTTGTTTTTGCAGTACCCTATCTTTATATGCTAACATTGAGACTATATCTGTACATAATTGTGGCAGAGCCTAATTTAAAGGAAAGCTTTGCAAGTGGCTTGTAATATACAGGGGCAAAGTTCACTACACTCAGTAAACAGAGCTAATTTTTACTGGAAAGAATTAGACCACAACTTTACTTGGTTGTGCCTGTAGTTTGAGGTCATTGGCTGACACTTCCCACCTTGTCCAAGGCCCAGAAGGCTCTGGAAAGAAGGCAAGGGTCTGGTGCTAAAACAACACTACCACGATGTGTTTCCACCATGAAACACAGCCACCTGGCAAGGTTTTTAAAGTGGCTGGCATAGATAGTGGTGGAGTACTTTAGGCTTGCAAACTGCAGAATTACTCATGTGTAAGCCTCAGACACTGAGTAGAGTAAAGTTACGTCTGTGCTGTGTATGGAGAAGCTGGCACCTCCATTTTGTGCTCTGTGTTGGCTGTTGATGCTTTAGGGAGTGGATGGAGGACAGAGGAGCTGTAATAGAGAGAGTGTATTTATTGCATATATTACGTCTGTATATATCTTCTTAAGTAACTGAAGATAAAGGCCTTCTTACATTCTAACAGTGAAATAATATCTGTGTATAGACTCTTTCCTCCATCTTTTAGTGAGATCATGACCCTGTAAATAAAAATAAAATATTGCAGCTACACCATAACGTATTCTTCCCGGATAAGTTCCAATCTGAATGTGATACATTTTAGTTATTGGGGACAGGAGCTTGGCTGTATATAACTCATTGCCCTCCAACCCACCGAAATAACGAGACAAGACAAGTAAACTTGGGTTTAAAACTGGGCAACTTTATTGATAGTTGCCTATTTAACTTTTGATTTGGAACTAGGGCCAAAATCTCAGTAGCCATCTATGAATTTGGTAAGGCATAAGCCAATATCGGTGGTCCTGCCCGACCATCCATTAAACTGAATTTAGGGCGAAACACCAGGTCCCCAACATATCTAAACCTGGATGACCTGAAGGGGAATGTGGTGGAGAGTTTTGCCTCTGAAACAAATGAGGTCAAAGTCTCCATTATCGTTTACCCTCGCTGGGGCTGTACAAACCCTAAGCGAGGATTCACGCCTCTGGCCAACACCAAAACTGAGGTGCCTTGTGGTGCACACCAAAACAAGAGATTCCCCTAAGCATTCTGCCACAGATCAGGAGCAAATGTCTATTTAGCTCCTGACCCCCACCAAATTCGCAAGAATTTCCCTAATTCCTTTTTGTAGGTCAGTTAGGAAAATTTGGTTGCCCAGTTCGGACAGATGGATCCTATCAGCCCGATACAGATTTGAATCATTGAACCTAATGTTATCATGTGGGATATAATAACCCAAGTCGTTCTCCAAAACTTTTCAAAGGGCCCAGTTGACCCGCTTCTGAGATTTATCCAACTTTTTGCCATTCACATCGGGCCAACGTGGCCTATGAATGATTGCTGACCATGCCAATCTGGTATGAGGCCACACCTCTTGGATCTTGTGCATGTCGTTCAAAACTTGAAGAAAAAGGGCCCTGCCTTTAAGCAGTCCCAAATGAATAACAATAAGGTCAGGTAGAAAACAGACCCCTGACCCAAACAACAATGGGAGCAAACCATCCCACCGCAGACCTCTTCTTCCCTCCACTCCATGAAAGCCATGGAAGCGAGGCCGAGATGCTGGCCGCAGGGACCTCTGCGCGCCTGTCACTCTGCCCAGTGCACATAACTGTGCCCGCAAATCAAGACATGGCGTCTACTCGCCAACAGGGTGGGTTCTGCAAAAAACAAAGCCATGTAACTAATCCAACATATGACGCACGTACGCACAGTAAGCACCAGATTTCCATCTGCCCAACACTTTTATTTTGTCTACTGAATAGCCCATTACACCAGCAGTGGAAGCAGCTCCAGTTCTAAAGGAATGAGTACCAAACTTCTGATCCTTGATCCCCAGCATTTTTAAAGCCCTGGAAGTCAAGACCCAGAACTGGTATTTTGTCAACAACGCTCCATCCCGATGACAAAAAAGGAAACCCGCTGCTGTCCCCCTGCATGCAACAAAAGATGTCATTGCTGCAACTGGGCATATTTCAGAGTCACTACAACGTCCCAATTTAATAATGGAATCCTTCCCCTTTTGATCCGTTTTAGAAGACCGAATTACCAATTCTAATTTTTCCTGCTGGAGCCGCAGGTCCAAAAATTGAAGAGGCGACCAACTCACTAACTCAAAGAGCCCCAAAGAAAGCAGTGAGAGCTGCCACCTGGAATAACATAGGTTCATATTGGGATTCACAAATTTGGGGCCAAATTTGCTTTAAACCCCTAAGTATTCTGGGGCCAATGGCTGGTGACTGTCTCGTGGCCTAGCTTGCTCTCTAGACAAGCCTTCCAGCCATTTGCGAAGCCAAAAATCGGCCGTGACATCTGGAAAGCCCTGTGCCTTAAGCCAATAAGCCAGGGCAGATAACTTGGCACAAATGGTTTGAGGGACCAACCCCTTCCTTTCCAGAAAAACGCCAAACTGTGTGACATGTTCATATGGAACCGGTGAAACAGAACTTATGGCATACAACTTTTTGAACTCATAGAACTCCTGCACCGATCTGATGTAAGATTTTCTGGAAGTCGTAGCCAAGGCTAGCTTCATTCCCCGAACTATGGACTGTTCCCAATTTTCCAAACATGCTCTGGGGGTGCAAATCTGCGCTGGGGGCAAGCTGCCTGAAGTGTTCCATCTGCATACGGGACAGAGCATCAGCAAGAGTATTATCTGTTCCTGCGATATGAAAAGTTCTAAACAGTATGTTCTACTTTAGACAGTGGAGTGTAAAAAACCTCAAAACCTCCATCAGTCTGGGTGACCTAGATGTTAGCGAATTGATAACCTGCACTGTGGCCTGGTTATCACACCAAAAATGGACAGTGGAATTTGTCAATTGATCCGCCCACGGCGTCACTGCTACCAAAATGGGAAAAAACTCCAGGAATATTAAATCAGAGGTTATACCCCTAGTGTGTCAACCCTCGGGCCATAACTCAGCACACCAATGCCCATTTAAAAATACACCAAAGCCGATGGCTCCAGAGGCATCAGACACTATCTGAAGGGCGTCTTTCAACAATAGGTCCTGCCTCCAAAAAGAAAACCCATTAAATTGACTTAAAAATTGCAACCATATGTCCAAATCAGCCCTAATCCCACGGGTAATCCGCACATGATGATGTGGAAGTCTCACGCCAGAAATATGCCCTGAGCAAATGGCACAAACATGTTGAAATTTACATCCCTTCCGGGAGCAAATTCCTTGAGAAGAATACTCCCAGCACAGCAAGCGCTGCTGCGGTTGCTGATGCTGCAGATGTTGCGGCTGGTGAAAGGAATGCCCAGCCCTATGGTTTTGGATTGTGTGCCCACTGTCGGCCTTCTCACCTGAAATGGGGAGTGCCAGAGTTAAAAATTCCAACCAGAGTTGGTGATCTATCAGGTCCCAACACAAAGTTGGAGATTGGGCATCACGAAGCCTAAAGCGTTTGTCATACAGGAGCCAAGCACCCCCTTTAAAATTCACATAGGCCGAATTAATAATATTCATATATTGTAAAAGAGAGTGAGATCTGGAAGGGTATGCCTTCACTAGAACCCCACCATAAATAAAAAAACAAGAGAACCAGTTACCCCAATTCTGGTCCACTTTACGCTTTTTAATAATTTCTTTTCTTTCATCATCCATTTCGTCCTATTCTTTCTTATCCAATTCCCTGAAATAACAGGGTAAAAATGTCAATGTATTCGTTGAATTTTATTGACAGTTTTTTGGGCCAAATGAGAGCCCAAAGCCATCGCACTAAGGCTATCAGGGGCAGGCAAAGGCCAATCAGCCATGCCCCAAAAACAAAGTGAGCTTTCCATAGTGGGAGTTGCAGTAACCGAAGACCCCACAAGGCTTGGTGTCCCGACAACAGGGGCCAAAATAGCTAATTGCGTACTGCTGGTAGAGGGGACAGGCTCTGAAGGTGTTTGAGTTGAATTTAAATCCTGAGAATCAGCCACTCCCCAGGGGAAAATGTGTGCGTCCCCATTACCTAAAGCAGTGGCAACACGCCTCGCCTCCCCAGCCGCAGAGGTTGATGGAATGGCTTCTGCAGCGACCGATGTCAATGTGACCAAGTGGTCATCTGTAGCAGGCATCCCGGTTCGCCTCTCCTCCTCTAAGGCAGAAATATGGGAACACAAAGATTTTATTAACATGGTATTACTGCCCTCACCAGATGGTTGAGCTTCCATAGCAGCAGCCACTGCCTTTTCTCTTTCGAGCAAATTGATACGTGCGCCTTCAACAGCTGGGATGAATCTTCCTCCTCATCTGCAGGAGCACTCGGTGGGGGAAGGCATTTGGCAGGAGCTTTCTTGGCTGGGCCCTTGCCTCCCCCCCCCCCCGATATTCTTCTTTGGTGCCATACTGTAAGAATAAAGGAATCAGTAAGACCCAAGCACTTACACAAAAAGGGGGGGAGGGGGGAGACCAAGGAGTTGGTGCTCATTTCCATATCTAAGCCGAAGAACCAGCGTTGTCCATAGACACCTCCGAGGTCATGCAACTGGCATGACTACAAGTTCATAAATCAATTAATTCCAAAATTCATACCAATTAATAAGATAATCTATAGTTAATAAATACCTCCAGCTTAAATAAATTAATATTTAACAGAAAACTAAACATTACTGCTGCCTATGTAAATTAATAGCTGTTAGGCCTGAATAAAAATGGCTGTAGTCCATATAAAATGGCCACTAGGCCTAACTTAAAATGGCTGCTGCCCTAAACAAAAATGGCTGCTGTGCCAACAGTCATGGCCACCAGCCCAAAATAAAAATGGCCACTACCAATACAAAGATGAGCACTGGGACTATACAAAATGGTGAATGTGACCAACCCAAAATGGCCAACATGCCCTCAATAAAGATGACCAACGGATAATAATATTGCCAATAAACATGGTCGACCTGACCCAACAAGTATGTCCGCCGCGCCCAAAACAAAAATGGCCACCAGGCCATCCATATAAATAGGCATTACCCATAAAAAGATGGCCCCTGAACCTGGAAAAATGGCACTGGCACCAGAAATAAAAATGGCCGACACGCCCTCAACCAAAATGGCGACAAAAGATGGCCAACTCACTAAAAATTGCTGTAAAAAAGGCAGCACAAAAAGGGCATGAAATTCAAAGTAATCGCTCCTCACCAACTGCCATCCAGATCTGCCCAGCAACAAGGGCCCAAAGATAGCGCTTCCCCAACTGCCTCTAAATCTGCCCAGCAACACAGTTATACTAACTAAGACCACCACGAACATGCCAAAATGGCAGCTGATAAGCCACTTATCCCCCCAAAAGCAAGCAATAGCCACTAGTAAGACACAGTCAAGCCAGACCCATACTAGGAAATATAAATCATTCGGACAAAAATCAAACACACCAAATAATAGCAAATAAGCTGAAAAATTGAAGCGAACCTGGCCAAACATCTACATAGCCACCTTAGCCCAAATGAACAATCAAATGACATTGCCCTGTGGTAAAATGGAGGACCATTCATGGCAAAGACAGCTCAGTGAGAAACCAAATGGCAGGAACTGAGGGGAGGTGCGCAACCCCACCGCACCAACCCATAACAACCAAGAGGAAGGTTTAATGCAGACTCCCTTCAGAAACAGCGAGGGAGGAGAACAGGGGGAGTCAGGATGACCCAGTTAACCCCACTCCTTCGCCTCGCCAGCCCATCTACAAACTTCTCCACAGCAGCACAATTGAAGATGGCCCGATGGACACTCTCTCCTCGATGACTCACAGGATTCCCTCGCTGAGCAGGAGCTCCCACTTTCAGATCCTTCCTCCCCGACGTTCAGAAAGTGAGTGATCTAGGAGGCGGGCTGCTTCCTAGAAGCCCCACCCCCTTCTAGAATTTTCTTTCGGTGGGAGGTGTTGTGACTCAGCAACAGCATAGCCTGCAGAGCCAGAGTGACGATGAAGAAGGATATTCTGGGTTTCAGATACAAGAATCAAATGATGGGATGCAGGATGCCTTTCAGGATGATGGCATGGGGATGGGAATTATACAGGCTGATTCAGAGGCTCGAAAAATGCAGCTTGAGGATGAACCTTTGAACTAGCCGGTCATAGATAACAGCCAGGAGGACATTCCCATGGGAAATAATGAGCTGGAGATGTCTCAGCCTCCCAGTTCAGTTCAGGTGCGAGATAATGAGGTAGAAGGCCTTGAAGAAGCGCCATCACTATCTAGAGCAGATCGCTTGCAATGGAAAGGAATGTCTCAGCCTCATCGTAGTTTGAGGTTGGCTGGGAAACGAGAGGCCTCTGAAGGAAAAAGAAGTGCATTTTTGGGTTGCCTTTAAAACTGTTTGTTTTGAGACAGATCTTTGTCAAAGCAAATCCTCGCTTCATCTGTGTGGATGTCCATGCTTCCCTGCCTTAGGGATTCTCCTGTTCCTGGATCTTTGTAACCTTTGTTCTTGTGGATTTTGGACTCTTGTTTTGCCTATGGACTATTATACTCTTGTTTTGCCTATGGATTATTGGATTTATTGCCTTTTGTTTTGCTTATGAACTATTGGATTTCACTGACCCCTTTACCACAGCTTTGGGAACTTTATATCTGCCTGCTTTGATTTATATATTTGCTTTTGCTCAATAAAACTACAAAAGACTACCTTTTGTGTGGGGTTTGGTGTCAATAGCAAGGTGAACTATTCTGAGGTGAGACAGGAAGGGGCAAAGCCACTTCCCTCCCGCATTGGTAGTCACTTTCAAACATGACCAAAAATTAGAAGAATTAGAAGAGAGGAAAAATCTTTAGTAGCTTTTTCTAGTCATGAAGAGTCGAAAACGACTGAACGAGTGAGACGGTGATGTAAGAATCATTATTTTCTGTCTACAGACCTGGATGTACTTAGCAGAGCAATACTTTCTCTGTTTAATGGCACTTACATCTGGATAAGCATGCATAGAACTGCAGTTTGATACACACCTTGTGTGTTAGATTTTAAATCATCAATGAGTGTATACATAATCAAGCATCTGTCTCATCAGGTCATCCACATGCTTTGATTGGGAACTGGATTCATTAGTATTATTTGTGATGGTTCATATTCATTCTGTTATAATTTGACCTCTATCGGAAGGCCGAGGCTATTGTTATCATTGTTGTTATCATGTATTAATATAGCACCATCAATGTATATGGCACTTGATATTTATATTTTAAAAGTACAGTATTGCTTTGCTATGCAAAAATATGCTTCAAGAGAAAAATATAACCTCATTTTTAAAAATTAAAATAAGAACTGATAGCAAACATTTTAAAGACCTTCTTGTGAGAAAAGCTTAATAACATGGTAATGTTTATGTAAAGTGGGCTTATGGTGTCACACTTGAATCTAATAAAGTGGACATCCATCATGTTGTAATAAAGAGAAGAGCTTCTAATTAAAGTAGGACATCATTTGCAGGATTAAAGTCATTTAGCGTAATTGAAAAGTGTTAATACCCTATTTTATCCTCTTCCATTGGTATTACTTCAAGGGTAAAACATTTTAAGGTGAAAATGTGTCTTGTGTCTTTAATTGAATGTTATTACCTACTGATTGTAACATGTTGAAGCTGTTTAATTACAAACCTGCAGAATTAATTACAATATTGAGACTCCGATCCCAGAGGGCTAGAATGTTCTCTCTTTTTTGGCAAATAAATGTAACATAAAAATTGATATCTCGGTTGTTTATAATCAAATGCTGAAACATAGTTCAATGTGATTCATTATATCCACATGTTTTTCTTAATTGGGCTGCAGTGAAGCAACAGAGGTTAACTAGGTTAATGTTCCATCCTAACATAAAAATTCCAAGGCTTTGTAGTGAAACATCAACCTATTAAGTATTTTAAAAGTCCAGTCACTATGTTTTATCATCAAAATTGAGAACATGATACTTTAGCCTTCTTTAATTTTATGTGCCAAGTACCTTAATGTTGTTGGCTTTTTTTTAGAGCGTCTAGTTGTCATTTCAATTGCCCAAGACACCTTTCCTTCCTCATCAACAAACACTCCTTCCCTTTGTAATGATTCTATGGCAGTGCTGAGTTCAGCTGCTTAGAGTTAGTACAATACTGAACAGCCACTATTAACGATAAGGCATATTTCACTCTGGACCTGTTCCTCTATGCTGTTTAGCACAGCCATCTGGAAAGGAGGAGAGGAGTTCCCCCTGGATTTTTCCTAGTGCCAGTTTATATATCAGCAGCTGGGCCTTTGTATTTAATAGCCTCAAACTTAGTCAGACCTTACAGAAATGCACTAACCTGATGCCAGGGAATGTGTACACGTCCTTGGTCCCACTCTCATGTAGGCAACATTTCAGCATAAGGCAAGTAAATAGGTTCAAGCAGGGCTGGTCCTAGGAAATTTTCAAGTGTAAGTGAAGAGAATTTTGACGTCCCCTCCCCCAAACCAATCACTGAAAAATAAAAGCGTTGGATAAACAAAAATGTTGGATAATAAGGAGGGATTAAGGAACAGTCTATTAAACATCAAATTACATTATGATTTTACAAATTAAGCACCAAAACATCATGTTTTACAACAAATCGATAGAAAAAGCAGTTCAATACATGATAATGTTATGTAGGAATTACTATATTTACGAATTTAGCACCAAACATTGCAATTTATTGAAAACATTGACCACAAAAACATTGGCTATTATTATTAACAAATTGACTGCAAATAAAGATAGAATTGCATAAAATAAACTTGCAGGAATAACATTGTTGGAAGTTAAATCCGTAAAAACTTCAGTCCTTGCTGCCTAAAGAAATAACTGTGGATCCGGGCGGGAGGCCGACTGTGTTGGATAATCCAGAATGTTGGATAAGTGAAGGTTGGATAAGCGAAACCCTACTATATGGCTGACTCTGCTTAGCTTCCAAAATCAGATAGGATTTGGTACTTTTAGGGTACTTAGGTCCTAAGATGTATATATCACCTTCAGTTGCCAAGAGTAAAATAAATACAAATTAAAACTTTAGAAAACAAGAGTCAATACAAAGAAACATTATTGGTGGGGAATTAACATTTTGAGAAAGCAGTGTATTTGTTGGATTGCTGTAGTTCTTTCTTTCTCACACCCTGGACCTTCCGCAGATATATAAACTCCACTTGACTAGTTTCCAACCTCTGAGGATGCCTGCCATAGATGCAGGCAAAACATCAGGAGAGAATGTTTTTGGGACATGGGCCATACATCCCAGAAAACTCACAGCAACCCAGTGATCCCGGTCTGACACCACTTTAACTGCCATGGCCCAATGCTGAATTGAATCCTGGGAGTTGTAGTTTGCCGAGATATTAGCATTCTTTGGCAGACAAGATTTCAACTGCCATGGTTCTAGGTTATGGAATCATGGGATTCATAGTTCGGTGAGGCACCAGTCTAGAGAAGGCTAAAAGGCCTTGTAAAACTACACCTCCCAGGAACACAAAGCATTGAGCCATGGCAGTTAAAGCTGTATTGGGCTGCATTATATATACAGTGTAGAGGCCTGGGCAAACTCTGGCCCTCCAGATGTTAGGAATTGTGGGAGTTAAAGTCCAAAACACTTGGAGGGGCAGAGATACAGCTTCCCTTTCCTGCTACAGCACAGGAAAGGCACTGCAGACTGATTCAGGCAGAGAAGTCAGCCATAGCAGAGCACCTGATGAACCAACCTGGAAACAGAATATTGAAGGAGAACATAGAAATGCTAGACTACTCTGATACCATCATGTCAGGCTACTCAGAGAAGCCACTGAAACCTACAAGAAGCACATGAACAATTGCAACAGATTGAAGGAAACCATGAAAATGAACAAAATCTGGCTACCAGTACAGTAGAGTCTCACTTATCCAACATAAACGGGCCGGCAGAATGTTGGATAAGCAAATATGTTGGATAGTAAGGCGACATTAAGGAAAAGCCTATTAAACATCAAATTAGGTTATGATTTTACAAATTAAGCACTAAAACATCATGTTTAACAACAAATTTGACAGAAAAAGTAGTTCAATGCACAGTAATGCTATGTAGTAATTACTGTATTTACAAATTTAGCACCAAAATATCATGATGTTTTGAAAACATTGACTACAAAAATGCGTTGGATAATCCAGAATGTTGGATAAGCGAGTGTTGGATAAGTGAGACTCTAAAATCAGAACAGTAAATAAAGAACAACACTTTAAAAATAGAAGAATTCCAGACATGAATCAATTAGCAGCAGCTAACACCTCCGAACAAAGGATTCCCCCAGGCAGGAATGAAACTGGCAAGGCCATTAATGCTAATCAATGTGATTAATTTCAACACTCACACTGGCCTCTGACAGACAAGAGTGCTTTCTCCTACCCTGGACCTTCCACAGATATATAAATCTTCCTTGCTTAGTTTTCCAATATAACTCACCACCATTGAGGATGCCTGCCATAGATGTGGGCAAAACGTCAGGAGAGACTGCTTCATACAGCCCGGAAAATGAACAACCCAGTGATTCTGGCCATAAAAGCCTTCCACAACACAAAGCTCGGTGGGGCTAAAATAGCTGTCGAAGTCACCTGGGGTGGGAGTGTAACTACAAACTTTCCCCTGATGGCTGCTGACCCGGCCAGGGAAGGAAGGGCTATTTCAAGCTCCTGGCTGGCAGGAATCTCCTCCGATTTCCCAAATGGGCACTGATCTGGAGGCCCTTTGGAGAGCAACCCAACATCGCCCAATGCTACTTCATTCCCACCCCAATTTGGGATGCTGGCTTGCATTTCCCCATGCCAGGTGGCCCTGGTGCCCCTTTCCCCCCGGACCTGAGGGGGGACTTACGTGATGGCCAATGGGAAAGGCCCTTCGGTGGAGACGGGGCTGGCGACCCAGATCTGTCTGAAGGTCAGGCTGAAGGTGAGGAAGAGCCCCCAGCCTAGGCCAGGAGCCAAGGGAGGGGAAGGGAGGCAGGCAACCAGGCAGGCAGGAGGGGGAAAGTTTCAAGAAGGAAAATAGAGGAGGTCATGCACAAGAGGTCATGCACAGCCTCCTCCCACCGCTGCTTTCTCTCTCTCCCTCTCTCTCTCTCTTCCCACGGCTAGCCAGAGGCAGCTTTATGGAAGGAGGGGAGGAGACAGGGAGGGAATGGGATGGATGGAGAAGGGAGGAAGGAGAGCAGCAAGGGGAGACCCAGCTACGCCGGCTGCCGGGGCGCCACCATCTGGGCAACTTTTGTAACCGAGCTTATGAGGGTGTGTGTGCATGTGAGAGAGGGTGCATGGATGGGTTGGTTCCTGAGGGGAGGGAGTGCCAGAGGGAAAGGGAGGGGGAGGCCTGCTCGTGCACTCACAGCTGGAGGGAAAACTCCGGCCACGAGTGTGCGAGCAGGCCTCCCCCTCCCACCTTCCTTGCCAGCCATGAGTGAGTGCGCGCACACGGGAGGGGGAAGGTGAGGCGCACCCGGAGGGCGTGCCCCCTCCCAGCAGGGAGGGGGAAAAAGAAGAAATCAAAAAAAGAAGCTACTCGTTAGTCTTAGGGCACTTGAAGGCACCTCAACTGCGCCCCCAAGAGGATGGCGCCTTCAGCAACTGTGTAGTTTGCCTACTGGTTGAACCGCCCCTGAGTTCAAGCTAAGGGGAGTTGACCAACTGCAATCTAGTATGTGTCTAGAGCAATCACATTTAATATACACTTTATTTTAAATTGCAATATAATCTCTGCTATTCATTCAATAATTGTATGTGATGAAGTTTCTACATAAGGATGAAGAAAATCTTCTTCAATAAAACTATGATGCATTTCCAGATGTATTACACATAAATTATATTAAAAATGGCTCCTTACAGTTCCACCAATAACTTTTCTCTTAGCAAGTACCCTATTATTTTCTCATTTGGCTTGTGATGACTATTACTGTGCTCTTCTCTTGATAACCCATAAGCATTTCACTAATATGGACTATACTCTCTTTGCAGAATCTTCTCTTTCCAAACCAGCCTCTCCAGCCCAATACCAGATATTCTGTATCACCCACTGGGGATCTCACTATTACCAATATTCAGCGAACTGATGCAGGCTATTACATCTGCCAAGCACTCACAGTTGCTGGAAGCATTTTAGCAAAGGCACAATTGGAAGTTACAGATGGTAAGAAATAGAATTTTTGCTGTACTATTTTTATAGTTCTTTGGGGGTATCATGGGTAGCCATTTGTGTGGTAGGCATTTCTGGTGGAGAAATCTCTTTGATACTCATGATCTGAAAATTAAACTATTTTTGACCTGTCTCTGCCCATTGCCTCTGCAAAGATCATAATGCCCATGTTTTCAAAAGACACTTATAGGAATTTGTAATCTAATGTTAAGTGAAATTCCCAGAGTTGTCTACAAAATATTTTAAAAATGTATACTCTCTCTTGCAAGTGTACCTGAATATTAAGGTCTTTGTGGGGGAGACTGCTCTACTCACAAGGTAAATTTTGTTGAGAAAATGAGAAAGGATCTTTTTGGTGGTTCAGTGCTACCGTGTTTCCCCGAAAATAAGACAGTGTCTTATATTAATTTTTGCTCCCAAAGATGCTCTAGGTCTTATTTTCAGGGGATGTCTTATTTTTCCATGAAGAAGAATTTACATGTATTGTTGAACAAAAAAATGACATTTATTATATACTGTACAGTAGTTGTCATCATAAACCAGCATAACCAGATAAAATGTGAATCCTATCAAGAATTTCTTGTTACTACCAATATTTCCATGTACAACACTTTATGGTACGTACATTTACCTATCCTGTATGCTCTGGTGTTCTGTTCGTTGGGCATGCTTCCAAACACAAACTTTGCTAGGTCTTACTTTTGGGGGAGACCTTATATTTAGCAATTCAGCAAAACCTCGACTAGGTCTTATTTTCTGGGGATGTCTTATTTTAGGGGAAACAGGGTAGTTGTTTGGGGTGGTTGGATCTAGTACCTAGAATAGTGCCTTTAAATTTTGGACTAAAGTCTTCACTGTATTAATTGTCAGCCAAGATTGAGCCAATGATCTGCCATGATGGTGGCCACTCCCAATTTCTGGATTCTCTGTTGTGGGAGACCAGGTTGGCCACTTCTCCATTGGCCTTCCAACAGCAGGGATTTTCATTTAGACAGCCTTTGCTATACTAACTGGGAAAAAGGAGTTATCTGATAATGCAACAAAATATATATATACAATTAAGCATTGATTTCAGGGGCTTCCTCAGACATCAAGTCCATGCATGCTCAAGTCCCTTATATAAAAAAGCTGACAAAGGTGCAAGATGAATCACCTGCCAGTGATCCCCAAATGCCCCTCTGCCAATTTGCTTTGGCAATCACGGGCACTGTAAAGCTGATGAAGAAGCAGCCAGGACCATACCACAGCTTTTGCAGCTTTTCCTCAGTGGCAGATCTCTTTCAGTCTATTTCAATTTTCAAATATTTTTTGTTATCAATATAGAGAGCCAAGTGTTTCTTCAACTATCTTGATTCCTAAGAGCTATTGGGAATCACTGATTTATTTGTTGACTGAAATGTTGCATCAGGGTGCAACACAAGATAGAAATAGGATAATTTGGCTTAGTCATGTTCTAAGTATAGAAGTGTGTTCAGCAAAATTACTATTGAATAGAAATATATCATTGTTTTTATACCTTCATTTCTAAATTATCTTTAATGCTTTTGATAAATCAACTTGCACTATTGATGTTGGAAATACCCCACATACAGGACCTCATTAATGGGGAACAGAAATATACTTTCTTAATTATCAGAATTTTAAGGATGTTTAAAAATATATGCTTAGCTGAGTAGAAGTGGAGGGAGATCACAGGTTCACTTTGAATTATCCAAGTCTCTGTGACAGCAGTGATATTACAAAACATCAAGCCCATTGTATTTCATATACAAAGAAATATATGTTAAACTATGACCTGTCACTCAGAAAAATTAAATATTTTCCCCTGTTACAGGTAGACACAAGTGTTTATCAGGGTTAGATATTAAGATAAATTGAGAGTGACCTATTGAAATTAATCTGAATATCTTTTGTTTCTTTGTGAACCAACCCTACATTGCTGAACTACAAAGATAATAGATTCACAGATTTAACCACTGCCACTTCAGAGCCCTGTTCGCTTATCATCTTTCCTATTACCAAGTCAGCTTAAGTGTGTTATATGTCATTTTGTTGACTTAGGATTTTAAAACAGGGCAATCTGGATAGTGTGGAGGATAGAAGAAAGATTATATAAAGGAAGACAATGGCAGATTCTTGGCATGAAGAAAATTTGTGGAAGTAAAACAGAGGATTTGGCAGGAAATAGTTATATGACAGGAACTCTTCTGTTAAAAAAACTAGATGTGAATATATTAATGAAGCATTTGAGTCACAACAGTTCTAATATTAATGAAAAGCATACTCATATATGAGAATAAATTTAATAAAATATTCAGAGGTGATAATAAAGTCAGGCTTATCCTATGTATAATGTATGGATCTTTTCTAATATAAATGTTCTAATTATATTATTTTTGGCAGGGAAGATGGTATTGCAAGAAAAAGCATTATCTTGTCATATATGTCCATATGTGTTCAATTTTCTTGCTGCATGTTTTTGTTAGTCATACAGCCTTATAAGACAATATTCTTGGAATTTGGACTGTTGTTGGTAATAAAACTAAAGAAGTCACAATTCCTGTCTGGTTGGTATTTTATTGCACTCTTAGACTTTAATATTATCTATCTTAACTGACTCATTAAATATCTCCTGACAGACGTTGATAAATTTTTACCATCAAAATAGTGTGTTACATTCAGATCTGCTTTTACATGTCCCTTAGAGACCTGAAGATAACATGCAAATATGAAAAAAAGACTAATTCTGAATAATCTGTCTTTCAACAAGCACAGATTCATCACAAATGACAGGTAGAGAGGTTTAGCAGCATGTTCTGGTGGACTGAACATGGACTTGGCGCTTTTCCTTTGTCTTTTGAAAAGATGATAGTATTTTTATGACAAGGAGAGATAATTTCTTCTTATCCTTGCATCTTTACAAGTGTGCTGAGTTTCTGAAGATTAAAGTCTAACCTTCACTCAGTGACCTCCTTAAGTCTTCCCTTTCTTTCATTCTTGATGACAAAATGATGCATTTTCATCCAGTTCAAATTTACATGTAGATTATAGGGACATATAAAATTAATGAAAGAGCAGTATTTTCTTAAAATCTGTCTACAGAGCTGTCTGATTCAGTGCCATGGCTGTGATTGGAATAAATAGAGCACACAAATATTGGCCAAGAGGACATTGAGCTGTTAATGTTTGCACCTGCTGGTGCTGAAAAGATTTACTGCTACAGGAGCTGAAAGGAGCAAGTCAGGTTCAAGGATATCAATGATGAGAAATTCTTCCTTCAGTCCGTCCAGTCTTCTAGTCTGCCTTACTCTCTGGCATTTCTTTGTACATAAGAGAAATAATGACTTCTCCCTATTTTTTTCTGTATCCTCAAGTAGTCATTAGTTCATTAAGTGAAGTACCTGCAACAAAAGGAGGCTCATTTCCAATTTCTTTATACCTTTATTTATTAGTTAATTTTGTATTCTGGCCCTCCTCCAAGCAATTCAGAGCAATATATATGGGATTACCTATATTCGATCCTGCTCTTAATACCTATTTTTAAAAGAACATTATTTTTATTGATGCTAATAAGATAGACTACTTTTCAAAATGGCATGTATAGCTGCTTATCCCAAATAAAATATTGGCACACCAGCATTGCTAATGCTAATAATATTTTTTAATAATTGACTTTCTGGTGCTTGGCTGGTGGTCTTAGTTTTCCTTCTTAGTCCATTTTTCCCTCTCTGGTTAATAATTTAATAGTAGATGTAACTTATCATTTTTGCTCAGAACACATTTTTGTTTGCTGTGGAGCAATTTAAGTTGAATTGAAGTGGCAGTACAGAATGAAAACACATATGTGCAGGAAATATAAGCACTTAATTATAACATATGCAGCAATGTTTCATTTGTTACACTTCTCATTTTGTAATCTCTGTTGGAAATATTTTTAACTCAAGTGTGCATATGAGTAGAGATTACTAACAGTGGTAAAATGTGCTGAGCTGAGTGATAAATTTGCTGATTATGGATTGTGGTAAGAGCTTGATGTATATTTGAAATTCAGATATACCGTATTTTCTTGAAAAACTGCCATACAAATTGTTTCTCTGTCTCTCATGGAAAATAAAAATCATTTTAAAAATTAAGACAGGCTGGCCAATTCTCTTCAAAGGAAAACTAGGTAAGCATCTCAGTCATATAATAATACATTATGCAAATATACTAAAAGCTTCAATATACCTGTCAGCATGGATTTAATATAGGAAATTCATTTATTAACTCTATACAGTTTTCAGTGCACTTGAATATTAAAAGCCAATCTTCTCTAATTCATTCATTATTCATTTTTGGCAGAATTTATTGTTGTTTCATTCTCTAGACCTGTTACTAATTGTTCTGTATGTAGGTAATCCATAACCCATATTTAAAATTGTAGTTTTTTAAATAATAATAATAATAATAAGCCTGACAGTATTTCCTTTATTGGTCAGTATGTGAATATGTGTTTCCAAATGTATTATCTCACTGATTTAAAATGTTATGTTTGTGTATAGTTTAAGTTCTGCAGTATATCTTTCTATTCTCTATGTATTAAATTCCTTAGAGTAACATTTGGTTTTAAAAGGACTAAAACACAGGACTCAGAAATCAAGCTTGTAGAAGTAGTGGAACACAGGTCCATTTTATTTTGGTATACAGTTGACCTTCCATATCCATGGATTCTGCATCCAGAATCAACCATTCATGGCATAAAATATTTGTTTTAATAAATGCAGTAAAGGAAGTTTTGAGGTTACTGTTTCATATAAGGGACACAATTCTCCTACACAATTGTATATAATGGGACAGGTTTTAAGGCCTGTCTGGATGAGCCCTTATTCTCTCAATGTCATGGAAATCTGTAGTAATCTCATCCGTAATATTCTTGATACTGAAGGTTCCTTTTAGCCAGGAATCTTTCAATTACTTGATCAGTTATAGTTAAAAGATTATGATCATCTAATTTGGAGATAATAAATACTATTACTATGCCAAGGAAACTGACATTTTTAAAACAGCTTTCAAAATAATCATGGTATCTCAAAACCAATGCCTCTACAAAGAGCTAAATATTTTAAAAAAATATCTTTATACATATAACTTAGATCCCCTTTCTAAATGTGCAGCTACAGTTATACTGCCAAAGATGGCAAAGACTTTTCCATATTCACTTTATTAGATTACTTGTCACAATGTGGGACAATGCAATATTTTCTTTCTTTGATTTCTTTGTTTTGTTCAGTTCTAGGTTAAGCTTTGAGTGAATACATAATGTCCATGAAAAAAATGTTTTAAGTTCAGACATTACATTATTTAAGTTAAATATCCTCTTTTGTGGATGAATGGATAATAGGCCATTATGAAGTCTGCATGCTAGGAATTTTAATATAGTCATTTTGATTTATTGGAGAGCTTTATATGCTACCTATTGTAAACTCATCCCAATGAATGGTGATTTCAAAAATTGTTTTTTTAATGTATTTATCAGTTTTACAGCCAGTGCTTGTTTATTTTGATTGCTATTTCAGCCTTGGATTTTAAGATATTTACATTCAGATCATGTTTGAACAACATGAGTCGATAAGTAAAAAAGGAGTTCTATCAATGTAATAATACTGACACTAAACAACAATTTAATTTCATATTTTATAATATAATGTTTATATTTTTAGTCAGGTAGGAAGCAAAAGCTATTTTTTTCTGCTTAACAGATGGCAGAGGGAATAGATTAGCAGTAGAATTATTTATGAAAAACTATTCTTGCAAGAAAAGTGAGCATGAGCATTTACCTCATCTTTAAGATATCCCACTGGTAGCGGTAAGAGGCACACATGCAGTTGTGCACTTAGAAATCACAGAATGATTTATAAAATAATTCAAGCATACAAATTTAAGAGAAAGATTAGAGCTCATAGTTTTAAAATGCAATGAAAAGATGGGGTGTCTAAGCAATTAAGCAGTTTGATTAAATATGAATTTTTCCTCACCAGAGAGCAGTTCATTCAATTAAGTGAATTAAAACTTTTTTACTTTTTGTTATAGCTAGAAATGAAGTTTTTTCATTGTTGATAAATACATTGAAAAAATTGAAAGGAACATCTGAGACTGTGCTACTCATTCAGGAGCAATTGCTCATCATTTTATTGTATTTTCTGGTGATCCAATTTATGAAAGAGAGACTGAAGACTCAAATATTTGTGCCAGTGGATTTTTAAATAATTAAATCCGAAGAGCTGCTTCCACACCATATTTAATCCAGCATCTTTTAAAAAGTCAAATACTATTTCAGCACACAAGCTGTGTGAGCAACACAAGTTTAAATCTGAATAGTCACATAATTATTGGCACAATTTTTAAATTGGACATTGTGTATTTTATATCCTAGTCTAAGCTGCGTTTTGAGGAACTAAGCCACAAAGGTGTTCTGAAATATATTTTATGTTCATTTTCAATGCAAGTAAAGGGACAAATAAATAAATGATAACTATGGTTAAATATATAAAAAGTATATTTATATTACTATTCTCTGTGATTATTCAAGAATGTGTAGATGTGTTCACGTGATCCTTTATTAAGCTGATTTTATACAGTTCCAATTATTATTCTTCTGAACTAAGTACAATCAGCAGAATAATACTTGGGGATATAGTTCCATTATTCTTGGGAAAGATGGAAAGTAGTTCTTCTCTTTCTTTCTGTGTACACTCCTTTTTTCTTACCGCTGTGTATTTTTTTCTAAGAGGATTGATTTGTTATAACATTTTTCTTTATCTTGTACAAATAGCGTTAGTATTTTTTTACAGTTTTATTCTAGTCTATCACCAGTAAAACTAGTGAATCTCTAAATATTATCTTCATGGTCATATTTTTCTTCATAAAGGAATTGGAACATAGTGTTTTATTATCTAATATTATTTATATTTTTTCAAGATTTTGTCATTGCTATTATGTCATAAACATGATCCTTAATCATATAATTTATGTGGTAGTACGTTTTTAAAAATAAAATTGTTTCTGTTCAGTTTTAACAGACAGGCCTCCACCCATCATTCTTCAGGGACCAATAAACCAGACATTGGCAATAGATGGAACAGCTTTATTGAAGTGCAAGGCTACTGGTGACCCAATGCCTGTTATCAGCTGGTTAAAAGAAGGATTCCCTTTCCTGGGCAGAGATCCAAGAGCATCTATTCAGGACCAAGGAACCTTGCAAATTAAACCTTTACGGGTGAGTGCAGCAGGCTCTAATAATATGTTTACCATCTTGAAACAAGGTGACTAATACTTAAAAGAAATCAATTTGTTACTTGTTGAATGTAATTCTAGTGGCCATATAATTAAACCGTTTTATAGATTGTGACTGTAAACTTCTATAAACAAAACATTTTTACAAGCAAAAGATCTCTGATCATCCAAGAGTGGTTTATTTCTCAACTATAGAAGAAAAAATATATTCAGGGTTTGAAGGAAGGATGAAATACTTTCCTATGTTATTTTAAGCATGTGTTTCTTGGGAGTGGGGATGTAGGTCTTCACTGCATTCCTGATCAAAAGAGTAATAGAATCATAGAGTTGGAAAAGACCACAAGGGCCATCCAGTCCAATCCTGTTAGACAGGAACATACAAAGCACCCCTGACAGATGGACATTGAGGCTCTACTTAAAAACCTCCAGACCAGAAGATTCCACCACACTTGGAGGCAACATATTTCATTGTAAAACAGTTCTTGAGTATTTTTTTTTAGCTTTTCCTGTCATGAGAAAGGCTACAAGAACTATAAGAATGTTGTTCTTGTTTTGGACAGAAAGAAGCATTTTCTACACAGGTGATATGTTTCTGTGCAAAAGTAATATAGTTTTCTGTATAGAAAATGCTGTTTTCGGTGTAAATCACCCATTTGTGAATTTTGTACACAGTAAGTCCCCAATTGCAGCATTTCCTGTGCAGAAAAAGAATCGCTCTGTGTAGAAATATTTTTATGTACAGAAAATGCCGCCCTGAGTCCCTTCGGGTGAGAAGGCCAGGATATAAATATTGGAAATAAATAAATTTTCTGCTCAAACCAACCATGTGTAAATTTGAGAAAGAATAAACTCAAGCTGTGAAGATTCTCTTTAATCCCAATTTTTTTTCATTTTAAGTTTCTCAAATATTTCTTTTAAAAATGTAACTATTTTTTTCAAATGTCTTTCTGTTTCTATTCAGGAACACCTACTGCAGGGCATTTTAAGTTAAACATGAGAAACTTTCTATAAATGTACTGCATTGTTGTGATTTAATTTTGAATGATCTAGAGACCTTTGAAGTGCATGTATTCTATTCTTCTGAATAGTTTCTCTGGTTGAATAAATAAGATCTTCCACAGACAGGGTCCTTTTTGTAACAGTTGTGCCAGTTGCTCAATGCTAATCAGTCTGATGGTAAAATAGATTAATAATAATAGTTATTTGTTATCCACTTCTCATGACTTGATGTGGGATACATGCTTAAAACACACAGATAAATATAATCCTATTAAATGTGCATATTAAAATTCACAGAAAAAAGATTGACACCAATACTAATAAAATGTAGAGTAAAAATGCACAGTTTAGAACTGACCTGGAAGGCCCGCTGGAAAAGATAAGTCTTCAGCTGTATTTTGAATTCTGACAGTTTTCTTAGCTGTCGAAGCTCCTCTGGCAGGTCATGGGCTCAGCCTGTGGCGCAGGCTGGAGAGCAGCTGCAGTGAATCACTGCAATGAATCACTCTGACCAGGAGGTCATGAGTTCGAGACCCGCTCGGAGCCTATGTTTGTGTGTCTTTGTTCTATGTTAAAAGGCATTGAATGTTTGCCTATATGTGTAATGTGATCCGCCCTGAGTCCCCTTCAGGGTGAGAAGGGCGGAATATAAATGCTGTAAATAAATAAAATACATAAATTCCACAATCTAGGAGTAGCTAATGAAAAGTTCCTTTGGGTGACAGTTGCTGGTCGGGTTATGGCCAGCTGAAATAGATATTCACCAGAGGACCTAAGTGCTTCAAGGGGCAGATTATAGGGGTGAAGGTGATCCTGTAGGTAACCTGGACCCAAACCATGTAGGGCTTTAAAGGTTATAACCAACACTTTATACTTTGCCTGGAAACTAATTGGCAACCAGTGGGGTGACCTTAGCATGAGTGTAATATGCTGGTTCTTAGATGTTACCGTAATGAATCTGGGTGGCATGATTTGAATTAATTGGAGTTGGTACCAAGTTTGAGAACACTGATAAGTGCACTGCATAAGTACAGTCTTGAGGTTACCATCTTTAGTTCTAGGAAGGGGTACAGCCGGTGTATTAGCTGAAGGTGCTAATAATCACTCCTTATTATTGCAACTATCTGAGGTGGCTTTTGGAGAGACAGATTCAGGAGCACCCTCAAGCTGCAAAGGTAGTCTTTCAGGGAGAGTATAATCCTGTCTAGACTGTTTGACACACCTTCAATCCGAGGTTAGGACCCTTAATGGCAAGCATATATTTCTTATCTGGATTCAGTTTCAATTTGTTTTTCTTCATCCAGCCCGATATCTCATCCAGGTATTCATTCAGAAGAGACTATGCTATCCTTAGCTAAAGCTATTTTTGAAAACATGGAGAAATATATTTGGGCATCATCCGTGTACTAATAGAACCCCACCCCTTTCCTCCAGATGATATCTCCCAGCGGTTTTATGTGCATATTAAAAAGCAGTGAAGATAGAATAGCGCCTTATAAGATTTCACATAATAGCTCCTTTTTTGAGCACCATCATCTGGAACTTGCCTGAGAGGTAGATTAGTTTATTTTTGCAGATTACTCTGTTATTGCTTACACAATATCTGTATGATAAATCATTCCTTTTTGTGTGAAATTAGCTGTACACTCAATGTTATTTCTTAGCTAGAAATCTAAAAATGAACTAATGTTTACTAGAGTTGAGATTAACAGCTCATTTTCTTAATTGTTGAAACCTTGCTGAACTTCAATCATAGGTAGCATAGGTGTTTATACATGCTGTGTAAGGGAAGGAAATGGAATATAGCCCAGAGAGAGGACAATTTGCAGGAAGAGAGACATTGCTGACTCTAGGTCTCAATTTATTAAGTGCAGTTTGTTAAGTGGAAAAAGAGTGTTATGTCTGCACAATACACAGTGTGAAAGAAAGGAATGGTTGAATCCATTGCTTCTGTATCTTGTACATTATAGATTAAATTGTGTTATTGTAGTAAATAATAGAATAATGGTTTATATTTAAAGATATGCTACAAGTATGTGAGGTGTGCATAATTAATTGCAAATAGTTTGTCTAATATATATAGAAAGAGAGAAGGAGGGAGGGAAGGAGGATATGCACAGAGAGACACCTATACATTCAGAGAGATAAATATAGATAAAGTATTCATAATTAAAATCCTAGTGCAAGTACTGTTTCATTTCTTACATTTATTATCATCTCCTTTTTTGTACCTCATATAGAGGCAGCTTTAAAATAACAGAATGAAAGGGGTTTTTTTTTGTTTTCTGCCACTATGTTATCAATGCTCATAAATGAATTGTTAACCTCCTTGGAACAAAGTGGAATTTATTTAAAAAAATGTATGCTAGCTTTCCTTGAGCAAACAATTTATCCTCCCTCTCAAGGCTAAAGGCAGGTTTGGGCCATTAAGGTTAATGCATTTTTACTGTAGAGCTGGATTAAAGAATGCGCTTGAATAGTCAAGATTCCCCAGTAGTGTTGGAAAGCAGCAATTAAAGACAGTAGCTTAGTGATTTCAAACAAACTTTCAGAACACTGAAGATGGGTTTCTGGCAAGAATCTACATGGCAGAAGCTTGTGCGATACTTGTCCATCTTTTAGTATCAATACAGCCAAATGTCAGTTTAGCCATGCACATCCATTAATTATTTTGTTGTATACATCAAATTTGTAAAAAAGATTAAAATAAAATAAATATTTGTTCATGGGGAAGAGCCTCAACAATGTGTAAGTCACTTTAAAGTTCAGGTTATTGTTTGATCAGATCTGGTGATTTGTTCATATGCAAAAAAAAAATCCTTGAACAAAAACAATACTTTTTACAGTTCAGTTTAGGTTCTGTCTGAAGAATGGAGACAGAAATTGCTGAGTGCAACAATTTGGTTATACAACTTTCAAACTACTCTTAGAGCTAATTAACTCATCTAACTATTCTTAGAGTTAATTAACATTGCAATTATGATTATAGATAAATTGGGGCGCTGACACCATGCTCCTACACATTGCTTTTGCATGAGAAAGAGAGTGGGAAAGATAGTGAGACCATCACATTCCCATTTTCAAATGTGGAGTTTGGTAGACCGACTTGCCAAATGTCTGAACATGGATCTTTTAAATTCATATTCAAGGTTAAACTTGAAAAATCCTTTGTACTACTGGGTTTTATTTTGTCTAATTCATGTTCAGAAAAGGATAAATTGCTTTGTTGAGGTTCTAGTAAGATGAGACCTTTGCCATAGAAGGCAAGGGGGGGGGCTATTTCCTTCAGTAACTGCCAAGTAGAACACCTCATTGGATTATGTTGGTTTAGTATCTGTCTAAAAACCCTTGAAAACAATGCACACGGAAGAAATGACAGAAACATTTGTGGAATGAATACAGATCAGTCACATGCACACAAATCTCACCCACAAAAAGAAAATCAATAAACTAGCATGGCCCCTACTTTCTAGATCTATAGGAGTCTTCACACAGGATATTATTTTCGATAATACGATATGATTTTAGTCTCTTATCACAAGTGTCAACCTTCTTTCTGAACCGCTTCTGTTTCTAGACTAGGATTAGGGCTTCATGGATTACTCCATACTCAACCTACTACTGTTTTTCATTGATCTGACACATTGATCTGATACATGGCCCTAATCTATGGTATTAAAAAGTTTCCTTGTGTTGTGGAAGAGAATGATGGACAGAAAGAGCAAAAACACAGAATATGATATATCTTTCCAGGAATCCCATTTATTTATTAATACAAATTCATTTCTTGTTTTAGTTTGCTTTTGCAGTAAGATTTTCAAAAGAATAAATGCACATGGATCTTCATTTGTAAAACTCATATTGTCTGTCAGTATTTATTTTAAAGTGATTTATCAGGGAAATGAAAATCTAAACTTTCTAAACTTTTATAATGAAGACATAAGGAACAGAAATTTAATGGATTTTGTTACTCATGTCTTCTGCATGGTTTGTTAAAGCAATGAAAAAAGAATTGCCATATTAAATTGTTCTTTTTACAAACTGTTATCCCAAACTAATTGCATTGATAACATGTTAAATTCTAATTTGTGGACAAAAAACTTGAAAGCAGATCAAATAGGATTAAAGTACAGGATATTAAATAGAAGGTATCATTAAAATATGCACTCAACCATTTCTGTGTGTTTAGATGTCTGACATTGGGACATATACTTGTGTTGCCACGAGTTCAAGTGGAGAAACGTCCTGGAGTGCTGTGTTAGATGTCACAGGTAAGCCATGGATATCATCTCAGATAGACATTATGTGAAGTCGTTCTGTAATGGTAACTTAGTTTCTTCCTAAATCTTCATGTTAAGGGTTAAATTTTACTTTATGTGAGCACATTATTATTCCCCTGCTATCTCTGCTCTCTGAGGTAGAATTTGAGAATGTGTAATAATAATATTATAATAATTTTATTTTTATATCCTGCCTCTATCTCCCCGGAGGGACTCAGGGTGACTTACATGGAGACAAGCCCAATCCAACATATATTAAAACCCCACTTAGATTAAAAACATATCTCAGTAAAATTAAACAACATTAGATCAAGATAATAACATAAAATCAACACCATTAACAACCAATAGTCTGGACAGTAATAAATACTGGAATTTGGAGGGTAGGAACTTGTGAAATAGAACTTCAGGACAGGGCAGGTGGAAAAATGCAAGGGCCAATAATAATAAGGTCTAAAAATGTGTAGAATGCATGAGAGAGGCAATCATCCCCTCCCTATTCTTTTGCCTAAAACTTCAATTCAGAGTTAGGTTGATAATCTCTCAAAGAGAAGTACAGTTCATTCTCCATGTCCAATTGATACTGCATCCACAGATACCATCACCCACGGCTTGAAAATATCTCCCTCATTCCAAAAAGCATACCTTTAATTTGCCATGTTATTATAAGGGACACCGTTTTACTACATCCTATATATAACTGGACTTAAGCATCTGATTTGATATCCATGGGGTGGGGGTGGTGTCCTGGAATCAAACTCCAGTTCATAATAGTTTTACTCTCCTCCCAAGAAGCAGACCCACCATTTTAACTAACCATGGTAGTTCTGTTGCATCTTGATCTTCATCTGCATGTCACCTCCTTCATATTACAAAATGGGGAAAGCTATAATTTAAAACAATGGACAGTGTTCATCTATGTGGACAAGCTGAGCAAGCCAGCTTTATCCATGGCTATATAGATCTAGTTGTGAAGGATCCAAATCATTTTGTTAGTTTGTTTTGCTGGAATTTTCGCCAAAGCTGGAAAAAGAGCAGTAGCTATAAAATATAGGTAAAGGTTTTCCCCTGGCATTAAGTGTAATCATGTCCAACTCTGAGGGTTGGTGCTCATCTCCATTTCTAAGCCAAAGAGCCAGCATTGTCCATAGACACCTCCAAGGTCACGTGACTGGCATGACTGATGGAGCGCCATTACCTTCCTGCTTTAGCAGTACCTATTGATCTATTCACATTTGCATGTTTTCAAACTGCTAGATTGGCAGAACCAGGGGCTAAAAGTGAGAGCTCACCCCGCTCCCCGGATTCGAACCTCTGACCTTTTGGTCAGCAAATTCAGCAGCTCAGTGGTTTAACCCATTGTGCCGCCTAGGGACTCCTATATAAAATATAGAAATATTCAAACTAGCTATCTATTCTTAGCCTGTGTATCCAAAATGGGTTTTTTAAATGCACCTTGTGAACTTACAAGATTTATATTTTAATACATTGCTTTGATTTTAAAAGCATAAAATGTAAGCATTTGTCCCCTACAGAATCTGGGGGTGCAGTAGTCAGCAGAAATTATGATTTAAATGATCTCCCTGGGCCACCATCCAAGCCTCAGGTCACTGATGTCACAAAAAACAGTGTCACCTTGTCTTGGCAGCCTGGCACTCCTGGAAACCTACCAACTAGTGCATATATCATTGAAGCATTTAGGTATGTTAACAACCTATTATCCTACCATATTGGAACAATTTTGATATCTGCATGTTGGAACAAACTCATTTTAGAGCCTTGTTAATGTTAGATAGCCAAAACATAAGAATAAAAAATGGTTGTTTGTATTAACCTACATATTCTGATGGAACATTCTGAAAAAATACTTGGTTGAATTTGCAATGATTCATACTGACTATGCTTTACTTTTTGAAAGCAATACAAACAGCAATGCCAGTATCACCGAGATCAGGATTGTTACCATTAATTGTATTATTCCAGTATTACTGGCTGCCTTTTGTTTTATAATGTGCGTTCATCATTCATTCATTCATCAACATCAAACTTGTGCAAATAAAGTAATGTTTTCTAAGCTTTGTAAAATTATCCACTTTGACCTGGATATAAACAGTACTGACATCTCAGAAGTGCCACAGATTATATTTATTAAGATATATGTAACATTGCACTGAAGGTGTAGTTCTTTCAAAAGTCTTGCCCAGTAATTATACACAGATACATAGTAGGGTTGTTGTATGTTTTCCAGGCTGTATGACTATGTTCCAGAAGTATTCTCTCCTGCTCTTTCGCCCACATCTATGGCAGGCATCCTCTGGGCCCGGACTGTGGCACAGGCGGGAGAGCATGCCAGCTGCAATTAACTGCAATGAATCACTCTGACCAGGAGGTCATGAGTTCGAGGCCCGCTCGGAGCCTATGTTTGTTTGTCTTCTATGTTAAAAAGCATTGAATGTTTGCCTATATGTGTAATGTGATCCGCCCTGAGTCCCCTTCGGGGTGAGAAGGGCGGAATATAAATGCTGTAAATAAATAAATAAATAATGCCTGCCATAGATATGGGTGAAACATCCTCTGAGGATGCCTGCCATAGATGTGGGCGAAACGTTAGGAGAGAATACTTCTGGAACATTGCCATACAACCCGGAAAACATACAACAAGCCCGTGATCCCGGTCATGAAAGCCTTCAACAACACAAGATACATAGTACTCTTCTTTTGCATATAATGTTTGGATTAGGTGTTACATTTATATTTTGCTTTAATAAAATTATTGTTGGCAGGTTTGCTCTTTTGAAAAGTATGTGTCCATAAGGTATGTTAGCCTGCTGTTTTCTCTGTTTTACAGGCATTTTCATCTTGTGTTATTAATGTTTATCACTAAAGTTATGAATTCTTTTGTGGTCCATATTAACTAATGCATCAAAATTCTTTAATAATTTTAATAATGCATTGCATACTTCTCTCCCTTCAGTTGTTTTTAGCAGAAGATTGAACCACAGCCCTGAAAATTATTTGTACTGTTTTGATCAAGTCTTCCAATATATTTTCATTTCAGTCAGTCGGTGAGCAATAGCTGGCAAACAGTTGCTAATCATGTAAAAACAACACCCTACACTGTGAGAGGACTCCGTCCAAATACAATCTACTTATTTATGGTGAGAGCTATCAACTCACAAGGTTTGAGTGACCCCAGCACCATGTCAGATCCTGTCCGAACCCAAGGTAACATCATTCTGTTTTTCCAGCAACATTGTCACAGTTAAATGTGGAACAACCATTCTTTTCCTTTACCATACATTCAGAATATGCCTTCATATCTTAGGATAACCAATAAAAAAAATCCAGGAAAGAGCTGTGCTGCTGAAGTAGATTGTGAAGGTATAGAAAATAGGTGGGGGATGTAAGCAAAAAAAATTCCCATTGAAGAGGTCTGGGCAGTAGTGAGGCTCTCTAAGGACACAGCACCAAAATATAATGATGTATTGAAAATATTGACTACAAAAATGTGTTGGATAATCCAGAACGTTGGATAAGTGAGTGTTGGATAAGTGAGACTCTACTGTATATATGTAGATGAGGGTAAGAACTGGCAAAGAAAATAAGTGGCATGAAAGGTAGAGAAAATACAAAGAGCATAGAGGAGAGGAAAACTGTTGAGAAATAGTACAGTAGTGGGAAGGTCTGGGTTTTTTTTTTTCGTGTCAGGAGTGACTTGAGAAACTGCAAGTCACTTCTGGTGTGAAAGAATTGGCTGTCTGCAATTGGCCCAGGGGATGCCCGCATGTTTGTTTGCTTTTTTGATGTTTTTACCATCCTTGTGGGAGGTCTGATAATAAAGAAGGTCTGATAATAGAGAAAGAAAGGAAGTGTGAAATGGGGGATTGCTTCACTTATGAAGAAGGATATTAAAAGTTACAAAGAAACTATCAGAAACTGAGAAAGAGTTTCTATTTTATTCAGTATTCACCAATTCAATTAAATTTAGCAGACATTAATAAAGTTATATTACTGAAATAACAAAAAATGGAAAAAAAACTTTACAAACTATCTGTTGTGAACCCAACTTTGACTATCCATGAAATAATTGGTCTTCATATCACAAGACGGTACTGTTCCATTATCCGGGTGGACTCCAAAAGGAGGGCTAGACAGAAAAGAATACTTCATTTTATTGTGGGGGGGGGGGCGAGGAGTTGAAGGAGGAAAATAATTTTTCTATTTTCGCTGGTTATTCTCCCCCCGCCCTTTTCCCATATCATAACGATGATTGTTTTGATGGCGGTGACATGGGTGGGGGGAATAACAGGAAAACAGGGGGAAATGGTTTAACTCCTTCAAAAGTGGACTATCGTTCTCTCTCTAGCATCCCCTTATGGCCTCAGCCCGGATAATGGAACAGTACCAATAAAATAATTTTTAAAAGAAATGTCGAAGATAGGTGGAGAAAAAGTGCCTGCAACAGGGGCAGGCTCTACAGGTTCTACAGCACTGGAAGACTCTACAGTCCTGATAATCCAATCTGAAATAGGTTTTGGGGGAAAGGCTGATATTTGGATGTTAAAACAAATATCTAGGTGTTGGAAAGGAAATAAATAGAACTTTATAACATAGCAAATAATGTGATGTATTTTATAACAATAGGGCCTTGTTATATAACAAAATTAATTTCCAGTAGATTCATAATGATCAAATGACTGTAGAAGAGAAGTTTAAGATAGCCATGTATAAATATGTGAAAGGATGTCATAAGGAAGAAGGAGCAGGTTTGGATTACATAGAACCGTGAAAGAACAGAGGAGCAAATGGAGCATATCTATTGAGGGAAATCTACCAATTTCTAATTGTAAGTAAACAAAGAACAAAGCAATTCTAAGAAGGCCAGACCTGGAAGGGGAAGAAAAGGACCAGAAGGAGGAGGAAGAGGAGTGGCGGAGTGGCAAGGAGCCGGCAACGCGACGTATGGCACACGACGTGGCGATGCAGAGAGGCACGCAGCGGCACGCAGCAACGCTGAGCAACGTGATGATGCAGTACGACGAGACGATGTGCTGATGCATTGTAGAGGAAGGGATGCAGCCGACGCAGTAAGGACACAGCAAGGGCGGAAGTAGGAGCAACAGTCCAAGAGTAAAAGAGCCAAAACGGCAAGAAGAAGGGAGACCAGGAGATTGGAAAGTGGTAAAGGGGATTAAGTGCAAGGTTAGGCAGTGTAAGGTTAGCCAAGGAAAAGAGGAGGAAAGGTGGAGAGTCTGTAGGGTGTGAGTAGGAAGAGTGTAGGGAGAACAAAAAGGTGCCTGAGACTAAATTATGGAACCTAAAGGTTTATACCTAGCATTGGGAAGGCCCGACCCACATGATTGTTGTTTTTGCTTTGGTTTCTCTAGTTTATAACTTTCAGTTTCAGTAGAAAATAGAGAGTAGAGAGCAGTTAAAAAGAGTAACATCAAGGGAGGGGAAAACCCAGAGTCAGCACTGGGGTCCAGAGACTGGACAGTTGTAAGGTGAGAAGAAGATATGAGTACGTCAAAATTCAAGATGGAAAAGGAAAAGGATAAGGAAAAAAGAGGAACTACAAGGAAAGACTCATTAACAGATTATTATAGATCAAAGACGTGATGATGGAAATATTAAAACTACAAACAGAGGTGATTAAGTTTCAGGAGAAACAAGATGAACAATACACCAAATTTAAGGAGGAGATGATGGAAATGAAAAAGAAAATAAAGGAGGAAATTCAAACATTAGTAAAGGAAGAAATAAGAATGATAAGAGAGGATATAGAATTAACTAAACAAGATGGCAAGGAGAGGGCTAAAGAAAGCGAAATAATTAAAAACCAACAGGGGGAACTGAAGATAGACATGGGAGTAATAGAAAGAACAATAAATACAAACAAAGTTCAACAAGAAATCCTAGAGACAAAAGAAGAGGAATTTCAATTAAGATTTCGCAATTTGCAAGAGGCAGAAAATGAAAATATAAGAGAGCTAATTATAGAAGTAGTGGCAAACATCACACAGAGAGCAAAGGAAATGATGGAAGTGAATATAGATAGATTCTATAGAATACACTCAAACTACTCCAAAAAAAATTAATACTCCTAGAGATACAGTGGTCCACTTTAGTAAGAAAAGTCTAAGGAATGAAGTCTTTAAGGGCAAAGCAAAAATCTCAACATTCTTCAAGGGAAATAAAATTGCAGTTTTAAAAGAATACCCTACATTGGTATTGGAAGGAAGGCACAAATACTTTTTTCTGACAGACGAGCTGAGAAGGAGAAACATCAGATTTAAATGGGAAAAAGAGAGGAGTTGATGGTGACATGGGAAGGAAGTAAGCAGTGGATAACAAGTGAGCCCAAAGCACAAGCTTTTTATGAAAAATATTTGAAAACAGGAGTAAGAGAAGAAAGGAAAGGAGAATATCAACAAAAAGGGAAAGGAGAAGGGAAGAGAGAGGACAGGAAAACAGGGGAGGAAGATGAATTAGTAAGACTGAAAAAAGACTAAGAGAAAAATCACCCAAAGACTTTATAAACTTAATGGACTTGGGCAAAACGGAAATGGACAGGGGGGAGGATGAAAAAGAGTCACAGAGACTTAAACTTTATTCAAACAACATTAATGGTTTTAATTGACCTAATAAAAGAAGGAACGTTTGGCAACAAATTAAAAAGGGTAAATCTGATGTAATATGTCTGCAAGGAACGCACATAATGTACAAACAGGTGACACATTTAGTACAAAATAGTTTGGAGAAAATATACTATGCATCTCATGCAGAAAAGAAAAAAAGGGATAGTGACCTACGTAAATGAAAAATTACCATTGAGAATAGCTTTCAAGGATCAAGAGGGGAGGATGCTAGGTGTCGTGTTAGAAATAGAGAATAGGAAAATCCTAATATGCAAACTTTGTGGAAACACTATACCAAAAATATTAGAACAAGAATACGCAGACCTCATATTGATGGGGATTTTAACGGAGTATTAAATGCAGCGCTTGATAAATCTAAACCTAAAGAAAAGGCCAAAAATACAGGTGCAGGAGAGTTGCCCTGAAGCTTTCTACAACTGAAAGAAGATCTCAGCTTGCAAGATATTTGTAGACACTAACATGGGAATGAAAGAGACTACACGTTTCTGTCACATAGACATCTGACATGGTCCTGAATTGACATGATTTGGGGAACCAAGTCAATAGTAACCAAACTAGCTAAATCTAAAATCTTGCCCAGTGTCAATTCAGATCATACACCTATAGAAGTGACAATAGAAAATTGGGAAAGGGAAGGGAGATAATTTAGATGGAAATTAAATGAACTACTGCTAAAAGACCCATCTGATCAGGATAGATACAGAGAGTTGTTGATAGAATATTTTAAATTTAATAAGGAAGAAGACACAACAATAGATATTATTTGGGATGCCAGCAAGGCTTACATAAGAGGACAGCTGATACAACAAAAATGCTAGAAGGAATAGAATAAGAAAATTGAAATTCTTGAAGATAGAGGAAGTGGCTAGATTAGAATCAATATTAAAAAAAAATCCTAAAGACAAGAAAACTCAATTCTGTCTAGAAATTTCTAAGAAACAGCTAGAGACTTTACAGGTAGAGGAGATAGAAGAAAGTTGAGGTTTGCAAGACAGTATTATTTTGAAAATGCAAACAAGGTAGGCAGGTGGCTGGCGAGGAAAATAAACAAAAGGAAACAGGCACAATACATCAACAAAATTCAAGAGGGCAGGAAAACCTATTACCACAATAATGAGATAAGAAATCAATTTACCACCTATTACGAGAAATTATACACAGAGGATAAAATTCCTAAAGAAAAAGTAACACAGTATTTAGGGAAGCAGGACATCCAAAAAATCACAGAGAAACAAAGGGAAATATTGAATAGAAAGATCTCTGTAGAAGAAATAAGTAGAGCTATTAAGAAACTCCCCTCAAATAAAGCACCAGGACTGGACGGGCTCACAATGCTATACTATAAAACATTTCAGGATATACTAATAATACCATTACAGAATGTAATGAATAGAATCCTAGAAGAAAAGAAAGTTCCACACACATGGAAGAGAGAAAATATAGTAATAATATCCAAGGACAAAGCAGATAACACCCAGGTCAAAAATTACAGACCAATATCGCTATTAAATGCTGATTATAAAATCTTATCTAGCATCTTAGCAGCTAGATAAAAAGAGGTGTTAGTACACAGAATAAAAGAAGATCAATCGGGCTTTTTACCTGGCAGACAGATGAAAGAGAATATTAGGAACATTTTGAATGCCATCAAATATTATGACAAGAACAATCAAAAGGAGATAGCTTTCCTATTTTTAGATGCCGAGAAGGCATTTGATAACATCAATTGGTTCTGTATGACTAAAATTCTGAGGGAAATGGATGTAGGGTTCCATTTCACAAACGCCATAAAAGTGATCTATTCCCAACAAACAGCAAAAATCATAACCAACTGATAAATGTCTAACACCATAAACATAAACAAGGGACAAGCTAGGGGTGCCCTCTTTCCCCCTCATTATTTATCTTAACATTAGAAGTCCTTCTGGAAGCAATCAGGAAAAACAAAGAACTAAAAGGACTTCGAACTAAAAATCAAAGTTATAAAATTCGTACATTTGCGGACGACCTAGTATACTTAATAGAAGATCCTTTAAAGCAATTTGATCAATGGTTAGAGACAATTGAGAATTTTGGCGATGTGGCAGGATTAAAAATCAATAGAGAAGAAAGTAAAATCTTGACAAAGAATATGCCACACAAGAAGAAGGAGAAACTACAAAAAGAAATAGAAGTAGTGAAAAAAATAAAATATCTTTGGATAGAGATAACAGCAAGCAATGCCCAACTTTATAAAAACAATTATGATAAGAAATGGAGGGAGATAAAAGAAAGAATGACAAGATGGAGGTCACTCCAGCTCTCACTTTTAGGGAAAATTGCAGCAGTTAAAATGAAGATCTTGCCTGAAGCGATATTTCACTTTCAAAATTTACCGATTTTAAGAACTAAAACTACATTAGCAGGATGGCACAAAGAAATAAGGAAGTTTGTATGGGGATGAAAAAAAGGCCAGAATAGGGTTTAAACACCTCAAGGACGATACCAGGAGAGAAGGTATGGGTCTTCCAGATTTTCAGCTGTACTATGATGCAGTGGCCCTGAGTTGGGTTAAGGACTGGGCCACTCTAAAGAAGAGGAAAACACTGGCCCTTGAAGGACAGGATCTAAACAAAGGGTGGCACAGCTACCTCTGGAGAGGGAAAATTAATAAAGAAAAATAATTGAAAATCATTATTTGAGGGCAGCGCTCATAGGAACCTGGGAGAAATATAAAAATAGATTTTATACAAAGGTACCGCTGTGGCTATCTCCACTGGAGGCTGAACACATGAGGGAATTACCAAGAGAAAGATGGTTGACATGCAGACAACTACTAAATTTGGGAAATCAAG
This sequence comes from Anolis carolinensis, assembly GCF_035594765.1. Classification (NCBI taxonomy): domain Eukaryota; kingdom Metazoa; phylum Chordata; class Lepidosauria; order Squamata; family Anolidae; genus Anolis; species Anolis carolinensis. The sequence goes on along the minus strand of NC_085843.1, from coordinate 63,702,757 downwards.
GAATCAGTCTTAAATCGTATGAAGAGATTAAACAATTGGAACTTACAATAACATGGTTGAATTATTGGCAAATTAAGGAGAGCTTCAAAGAGGACAAAAATACAGGATTTGAAATTAAGGATACATGTTGGGACAGAATATTAAAAATAGAAACAAAAATAATAAAAAATTCTATATCAGCAGTACTTCCTTTTAGGAATTACAGACTTTCAGGTGGACCTTAATATGGAAAAGCTCTTCATATATATGGTAACGGCTGCTAGGATATATATAGCAAAATTATGGAAAATGCAAGAAATTCCCTCAATAGAAAAATGGATGCTGAGACTATTAGACATTAAAAACATGGATTTATTAACACAAACAATATCACAGAACATTTCACCAAGACAAAAGACAGATTGGAACAATTGAGACAATATTTGTTAAGGGGAAAAATCAAACTTCTATGAAATATGTTTATAAGCAATCCTAGGCTTTAGGACATATACGGATGTTTGCCGGCAATTATTCTGAGGTGAAGAAGACATACCTCGCGATGCAGAGGATCTGGAAGGGAAAAACAGTTTGAGGGGGGGGGGAGGGGTTGGGTTTTTTTCCTTTTCTTTTTCTTTTTTCTCCTCTTTTCTATCCCCCAAAATTGTTCCCCCACTTTTTATGTATATTCAAAATCATAAATAAAATATTTTTTAAAAAAGGAAGAGAGAGCAGGTTTGTTTTCTGCTGCCTTGGAAACTAAGACTTGGATGAATGGGATCAAATTACAGGAAAGAATATTCCACCAGAACTTCCTAACTGTAAGAGCTGCTCATCAATGGAACTCTCTGCCTCGGAGTGTGATGGAGGCTCCTTCCTTGGAGGCTTTTAAACAGAGACTGGATGGCCATCTCTTGAGAGTACTATGATTGTGCTTTTCCTGCGTGACAGGGGTTTGGATTAGATGGCCCATGTGGCCTCTTCCAATTCTGTTATTCTATGATTCTATGAAAAGATATTACAAGATATTTTGAAACTTTGAATTTAATGACATAAAATAGGGGGTGGACAACTGTGATGAGTGTCAACTTTGCCCCCTGCACACCTTAGCAGCCTATACCGGGGTGGAAATTAAAATTAAAACCAGGTCTCACTTCTGGTTTCCAGTATGATCATTTTTCTGTGTTGTTAAAGTAAACTGCCATTCCACATAACCACCACAGCTAAGAATCATGATTGAATGTCGCTTCAGCTTGTGATTTCTAGTTTGCAGTCAGGCAGATTTTCCATGGTTTCCATTCAAAAGGGGGGATAAGGTTAATTTGAAATAGCAATTGAGCATTTTTCTAGCACTTGGGAATAGAAATTGCTTGAAAAAGTTCAAATAAGGTATAGGTGTAGAAAGGCCCTGAATCTCACGTGGACAGTAGGCAGTCACAAACTATACTTTTGCCACCTTACTGGCATAAAAGGAGAATTGAACCATACTGTGTAGGAGATGTCTTAGATGCCATGATGGCTATATGTAAAAGTTTACTTTTAAAAGAAGGAATATAAACACATACTGAAAACGCGTTCAAATATGGATGTCTTTGACATGTCCTTATATTTTCAAACATAATTGTCCAAACTCTGGAAATTGAATCTCAGTGTTTTGAGGCAGTTTACCTTAGAACTGTACTGCCTAAGGACAAAAACAGGAGAAGATAAAAGTTTCCAATAGCTATCAGAATGAACTGTTTACATAGGGAATATTGGAGTAGATGACCATCTGGTCTAAAAAGTATTTTGTTTCTCAAAGCCTGAAGGCCATGGCTGGTCTGGATGAATCAAGCTCGGCATTGGATCTGAAGGAGCTTACTCTTTGCTCTGACTGTAATACTCGTCTCAATGAGGGATTGAGGAGTAGAACACACTATGACATGCAGACTCATGTAGCTTAAGCTTGTACTGCTGCATCTGCTGCTGTTGTTACCAGGAAGCCACATTAAACTGAGTGTTCAGGTAACAAAATATATCCTGGTGAATTAAATATTTTTCCTGAAAAATGTCACATCTGTCTCCCTAGAATAAAATGAAAATTTGTTGTTGTTTTAATCAATCTGTTCACTGTATGTTCCTTCATCAAATCCTTAACTGCAGGGGGAGGGGGTTGATTTAATTCCTGAATAATTTACTACCCTTATAATGATATTATAGGTAGACTGAGAGAAATATAGCTATCTGATACATATTTTGTCGCAATCCATCAATTACTGGTTAGATTCTTAAACCATAATGCCAGCACATGTGAAAGGAAATCACTTAAATGTACTGATTTGATTGTTTCCAAGAGGAATGTTGACATGGATACAGTGTTCTGTATCTTCCCTAAGGGATATATAATTCATGCACACACATGTGTTATGCACAAGCCATTATAAAGGTTGCTAGACAAAGAATGTTGGGGCTGTAGTTTTGTGTGAATTACTTGCACCCCCATATGGTTTATTATTTCCTGCACATCTAGTGTATACAATTTGTGTGCCAAACCAGTTTCCACACACAGAAATCAAACTCATTACATTAATAATAATAATAACAACAACAAACAAACAACTTAATTATATACCGCCCTATCTCCCCGAGGTGGCTCAGGGTGGTTTCCAGTCAAAATAACAACATACATTACATAGTTAGCAATTGAGAGACAATATTAGCTAGGGATAACTCTTCTCAAAGATTTTTTGGACACATGGAGCAGCAACATTGCAAATAATTTCTTTGCAAACAATATCCCAATCTCCATGTGTTGTTTGAAGGCTGGGAGAGTGCCTCAAATTATCTTGACCCCTTGAGAACAATCCAGAAAACAGGCTCATTTGCCTCCTGGACTCACAATGAGTACTGTGCAGGCTGGGCATAATCTTGTTATGTCAGATTCTACCTGAAAGACTGACAAAAGACTTCCTTTCATTAAAACTGTTCTTTTATTTACTTCACATTTCTGATGTAGGTCCTATTTTTGCAAGCTGTCTAGCGACAAAATGGGTTCCAGCATTTGTAGCCCTGGCAGCTTTTGTGGTATTCTACAGTTTAATGAAATTAAATAATGAATTCAGATGACACTTAGCATAATGTTTTGATGTAATTTCAAATGGTATTCTCATCCAAGACAGCCTTACACAGAAATTTGAAACTGGGGGGGGGGGGGGGAGCCTATTCACAGTAGCCATTACATAGAAAAGAAACAGTTAAAAGCACTGGTGCATAATATCATTTGCAATAGTTTTTCTGACCATAGGCTGTAGTATCGTGAAAGAACAATATCAATTTACTGTGCAAAAAAGACTGCTTTCTTCAAAAGAAACCCGTATGTGAATTTTGCACAAAATAAATCCTGACCAGTTTGTGCTACTCTTCTGGCCTCTAATAGAATGAAAACCTAATGTACAAATCCCTTCTGAACTAATCTTGCCAAGAAAGCCTTGTGATAGGTTTGTCTTAGAATCATAGAATTGGAAAGGGTCATATGGGGCATCAATTTCAACTCTAGGATCTCCACCATATCCAGCCTTAGGATCACCATAAATCAGAATTTACTTGAATTGATGCACCAACAATTTGTGAAAGGGAGACCCATTTAGTGAGCTTGGCTTTTTTGTCTTCTTATTTGCACTTTGTACAAATGCACAGGGACTAAACAAAATGTCATTTTATAAAGGAATTTGCTGTACATGTATACTTCTTCAAATTTCTACAATTTACTGTCTTTTATGGTTGTATGCAATTATTGAAGAGACATTTTAATAAAACTCTGATATAGTGTTGCAAGTAATACATCCGGTTTCAGTTGTGGGAACATCCTTTGCTGCTATTATATAAAAACTGACCTATAATCCCATGGTATATCAAAGTTATTACTATTTGAAAGTTTCAGAACTTTTTCATCATTTCCTATGATGAAATAAATGATGTAGTAAACATCATTTACATTTACTATGATTAGAAAAAGTGTGTGCTTTAAGTCTTTAATATTTCTTACATTTGTATATATACTGGAACACACTGTGGTTAGAAAAGCAAGCAGTTCTTCCATGCTCTGTTGCCTGTAATTCGGTCTCATTTACTCCATGATCTCAAAATAAACTAATTTCGCTACGAATATTTAAATTATGTTTATTAAGCTTTTCAATCATTTAATGAATTGATTATTCTCAGTGCCTCTCGTTATTAAAATAATTTATGGGTGTGTGTGCATATGTGTTTGATTTGGCAGATATCAGCCCACCAGCACAAGGTGTAGATCACAGACAGGTCCAAAAAGAGCTCGGAGACGTCATTGTGAGGCTGCATAATCCTGTTGTTTTGACCCCTACCACCGTTCAAGTAACCTGGGCGGTAAGAGTTTTGTGAAAATACATAGTAAAAGAAATACACTTCTTTTCCTTTCCTTTTTCTTTTTTGCATTATTGTTGGTAGACAGAAACAACCAAGCAAAAGCCTTTCTGTACACTTTATATATATATAATATTCTTCACTCATGTGGAAAATATCAAGCTGAATTTCAAGCTGAAGACATTGAGGCAGGCATGCCTTTAAAATATATTCTCCTAAACAAGGGCTCTATAGCTTTATTGTACTGCATTGGACATCATAACCATATGTTTTGCTTTACAATAAAGATATCATAGCAGAATGTGTGTAAGAATATGTCTTGAAGCATGCTTGAATGATATTTGCAAGATTCTTCAGCATGGATAGCCACTGAGTGATCTTATATAGTGATATTTTAATATTTCTCTTCAGCCCAAATGGGCCTTCTTGCCACAGGGATTGATTTCTTAATGACCTTTGTAGTAATATTCTGTGCTACTAGCTGATCTATGCCTAAGGTAAAGAATTTCTAGTACAAACATCAGCGATGACAAAATCACTATCATCTTGGCATTACCTGAAATATTTTTGTTAAAACAAGATTGAGTGTTGTTAAAGATAGAGTTCAGTCGCTAACATTACTCTTCTTTTTACTCCAGGGAAGGACTTTGTAAGCATGGCAGCAGAATATTTTGTGACATCTAAATGAGTAGCTCTGTCCTTAGGCAGTTCTCCTACAGAAGAAAGTAGCAGGATGGAGGATCATATGTGAGAAATCTGAGAACGGTTTACCAGACTAAAAGGAGGATATTTTGTAAAATTATTATTAATAATAATAATAAACAACTTTGTTTTTAACTCACCCTCTTTCACCAAAGGGATTCAGGGCGGCTCCCAAAGGCGAAAAAGGCAAAAATGGCTAACATTCAATGCCATTTGAATAACAAAACAGAACATTAAAACAAACAATTGAAAATACTCAAATTGAACACAATAACACAATAAACCAGTAAACAACTAAACATCTAGGCTAAAACAAATACATCAATAAGGCATCATAACTAACACGTTCCAGTCCCACAGAATTTTGCTGTGGGACAGGAAATACTGTGCTTCCATACATTTATTTAAACCATGTGGGCCAGAAAATACACTACATAGTTTTAAGAATTTGTACTATCCTGTGTCACATGGCAAGATGTACTGCATATGGGTTCAAAGGCAAGAGGTCACTTCAAACACAAATATAATCCAATAATATAAACTACAAGACAGTTTTTCATATATATGCTGTAGTCATGGATCATTCAATGTGCAGACAAGGGTTGTAGAGGTTCAAAATATACTAAATGATTCAAAATACATGTCTCTAAATGAAAATCATCCTATATAGGAAAGGCGAGAATTCCTAAAGCAGAATCCAAAAGAATATAATCCATGTGTTACAAATACACATATTCATTGAAAGCATAGCTCTTATACTCAAGGTTTATGAGTTCAATGACATACAAAGTTCATGTTCCACATAGAAGACTGTACATTCAAACCTATATGTTCAAGTTTGTAAATCCTTTTTGAATCCAAAGTTTTAAATAAATTCAAAGTTTATAACCATCCACGACTGGCTTCGACTGTGTAGTCTTCCCCAGGTAGTAGTTTATGAAGGTACAGAAAACCTAGAATAGCCAATTTTCCAATATAACAAGTTCTTCAAGTAAATAAATTCAATGTATAAGTATCAACGATAGAGTGGACCTACAAGGAATACATATGAGTGGCTAGAAACGCTTGTACAGGATAAAAATTACAAAGTATAGTAAAAACATTAAAGACAGGAGCATCTATATTCACATAAACTCTCCTACAAGGGTTCTCTGCTACTAGTTTGATTCCTTAGGCAAGCACAGGAGAAGCAGGTAGAACCTACTGTATATAGAGAGAATTTTAAAGGGGGCTGGTGTAGCTATGTCCCAGCCATCTCATAAAAAGAACCTATTTGAACTTAACCAAAGGCCTACACAGGCTCACAGAAAACATTGTAATGAAATAGAATCATTGAGACCCTTAGGATGAACAGTTTTGAGGAAAAAATCCAGAAAGTTTCTCGTTGTAGTTTAGTGCAGAAATCTGTATTTGAAGGGGAAGTAACTACTTCTAAGACTAGGACCCTAAATGATTCAGGACTATGGTTCTTGACATTGAAATGTTTATACAGGCGTGAGCCAGTGGCCTGATTCCAGATTTTGCTCTTGTGTTTTATTACGTGGAATTTAATTTGCCTATTGGTCTGGCCGATATACATCAAGGAACAGGGACAAGTAATGACATAAATGACTCCTTTGGTGGTACATGTAGCAAAAGGTTGCAGTTGATGAACAATCTTAGTATGAGGATGCTGAAACACCTTAGTTTGAATAAATTGCGGACATATGGCACAGTGGTGACACAGAAAATTTCCTACTAAATTAGGTCTAAGTCTCATGATTTGAGAATCATGGTCAATATCTGAGTGTACCAATATGTTTCTCAAGTTCTGTGTTCTTTTATGTGCCACCATGGCGGGTTTTTTTTTTTTTTACATCCCGGTATATCACTGATGAGCTGCTAATATTTTTTCACTGTTTTAATGACCTGTCTGGAAAAATTAGTTAATGTCAAGGGACAGACCAATCTGTTGTCTGTGTACACAGATTTGTCTGCCAACAGGGTGGTACGTGGAACTTCAGATGCCCTAATGATGGCATTATCAACAATATGTCCCGGATAACCCTTGGATAATAATTGATTTTTAATCGATGTTGTGTTCAAAATCTTGTTGAAGTGTGCAATTGCATCTGATTCCCAATATTTGAGAATAAGGTAAATTATTTTTTAAGGATAGCAAATGAAAACTGGAATAATGAAGAGCTGAATTTCGATCTGTAGGTTTACGGTAATTGTTGACCATAAGTCTATTATTAAGTTTAGTAACCAAGACATCTAAGTACGGAATGCTTTTTGGGTCAATGTGTCCAGTGAATTTTATGTCTGGGTGGATAGTGTTTGCCCATATCAATAGATCATGTGCAGATTGTTGATTATTCATGATGATAAACACATCATCAATATACCTGAAGTATTTAATCATGTTGCTATAGACGGGATTCCACATGGGGTTCAAAACTGATTTCATTTCCAAATCGTCCATGAATAAATTGGCAATGGAAGGGGTAATTGGACTGCCCATGGCGACTCCTTGAATTTGAAGGTAAAATTGACCACTACATTTAAAATAGTTTTTTCCCAAAACAACATCCAACAGATCCAAAAGAAAATGTGTAGGGGGGTTTAAATTAGTTCTGGAATCTAATATGTTTTGCACACTATGCATGCCTCTGATAGGGGAATGCTGGTATAAAGAGATGTTACATCCATAGTCATAAGCACCACATCCGTAGGGAGGGTAAGCTGTTCAATGAGGGTAATAAAATGTTTTGTGTCTTTAATATAAGACTTGATGTGTTTCACATGTGGTTGTAAAAACGAATCCAAAAATTTAGCAAGTGGTTTAAGAATAGAACCAGAGCCTGACACAATAGGTCGGCCAATCGGAGGTATGGTGTTTTCATGTGTTTTTGGTAGCTTATAGATTACAGGGATACAAGGATGTCTGGTAGTTAAACAGTTTTTTCTTGCAAATTAATGTATTCCAAACTGAGACCCTCAAAAAGAATGGTTCTAATCATAAATTGAATGTGTTTAGTGGGATCACTTTCTAATAATGAGTAGTGTGCCCTAACAGATAATTGTCTGTGCACTTCTTTCATATAATCAGTGTGATTCATGATGACAATGACTCCCCCCTTATCTGCAGGTTTAAAAATAATATTTTGGTCCTGGGTTCACAACTAGACACCCGTTTTTCAATTCACTAAAATCAGTTTCTTAGGGTTTTTTTTTTGTTCAATTTTGACCACATGTTCTGTGGTTAGACTCAAAATGAGCGGAAATACAAAAAAGTTAATTGTGGGAGACACTAAATAGCTTACTCTGAGTCACCCTACAACATTTGCTTAGGACAATTATTCCTACATGTCAATGTTTTGGCCCTGAGTTGAAGGCAAATATTTCATTTACCAGGTCCAGACCCATTATTGTTTCTAGCAGATCTGAAGGACAATTTGTAGAGGTCATTTGCTCACAGTCTGTTGTAACACTGATACAGTGTTACCTCACTACTTCGTGGTTCACTTTTCGTGGATTCACTATTTTGCGGTTTTTCAATGGACTCTAAAAGGGTATTATAAATCATTAAAAAATACAATTTACAGCCTAAGGAAGGGAGCAATGAGAAGCCAAAGGGAGAGAAAAGAAGCCCAAGCAGCAACGGGAGGAGAAGGAGGTGAAAATAATTACGAAAATAATGTATAAATATTAAAATAAATATAGTGTCCCTACTTTGTGGATTTTCACTTTTTGCGGATGGTCCTGGAATCTAACCCCAGTGATAAGTGAGGGAGCACTGTACTGAAAATTCTGATGAGGAAATAATTTTGCCCTGTAAAAAAGCAATATGTCATAAGGAGAACTAACCTAAATGAACTGAACAAAGTGTCAGTTTGTGTCACTATGTTTCTTCAAAGGAAAAGAAGAAAGATGTTTTCTGAAAAGCAAAATAACATATTATGATTACTAATTCCAATTTACATGGTAAAGGAGAAAAGCAATGACCCAGTACCAAGCTAGCAATACACAATACCCACCAGAGACATATAAAAATTGCTTTAGGGAGAAAGCAAAAAAAGAAGAGAAAAGCCAGAGCAGCTAATTAAAAAGTTTCCAGCACCCAGGACAAAACCAATTAATTAACCAGAGTATCCATAATAACATCCCTATTAATCTGAGAGTGAAGCCAGGAATATTAACTTAGAATAAAACCTAATACACGTAGCTGACAAATGCCAGATGAGTAATGACTCTTCATTTTTACCTTTCACAGTTTGGAATTTGGTTTGGCTGATGACAGGCAAGACGTCTGGCATGCTGACTGCTGGCATGTTACCACCTGCCACTCCCACTTTTTTGTTCTGCTCATTTAGTCCAATTAGCAGTTACTTTAAAATTCCCTTCTCTGCGATAATTAGGAATTTACAGTCTAAAAGTACCAATATATACTATAATTTAGAAGTATTGCCTAAAACCAATAATGGAGGAGTGAAAAAGGTTTAAGATTGCAACTATCAAGCAAGAAGGGCTTTTAAGTCTAGAAAAAAATGATACTCAAAGGAAAAATTGCAGTTATGTAGCAGTTATGTTGCTCATTATGAGATTTCACATGGCTTTTACCTCCTGTTATTTAGAATTTATATTATTTGAACGATAAGAAAATACCCTATAACACAAACCCCGCCCACACTTTTTCCCCTCAAGAAAATCAGACATTGTGAAATCAGATATAGCTGTTCTTGTAATGCCAAACTTCTCTTAGGTGCATGCATTTTGAATATACAGGCAGTACCCAAGTTACAACAAGATCATTTCTGTAGGTTTGCTCTTAAGTTGAATTTATATGTAAGTCAGAACATGTACACTTTTAAGTGTAACTCCAGTCAAAAAATATATTTTCTAGCTTTGGATAGCAACCCCCTGTGGTGTTTGTTTCTCTGTCTGCGCCCCTGTTCAAAAGATGTCATCTCACTTTCTGTCCCTATGATAATTGGATTTTTTTTTTTAAAAAAATTGTCTTGTTGTGGAAAAATATTTGGTGAGAAAACCTTAGTGGAAGGCTACATGATAACTCTTTCAGGAGTGAATCTCCTTTCCTAGGGGTAGATTTCTCTCACTTCCTGTTGTCTCATCCCTGTTTGTAACTATGTTTGAAAGTCAGATGTTTGTAACTCGGGGAATGACTGTATATGCATAAAATTCAGAAGCAAAAAATTTCAAAAAAAGTGGCTCAGTTCCAAAAAATTGTTTTTACATTGAGCTATGGTGAAATATAAAAGGGAGCCCTATTTCCTAAACCTTGGACTCCAAAACCCTATTCTTATGTTGAGTAGCTGTAATTTCTGCTGAAATGCAGTTTTGTCATTGTTTGTTTGTATGTTATATGAAAAATAATTTCTCCTGATTGCAATTAACATTTTAAAAAGCAGTTTTATTTCCTGTTATTGCTGTTTCTACTATGTCCCTCTGCTCTGCTTTTTTATTCCATCCTTCATCCCTAACATCCTCAACTTCTACACCTTGTTCTAAGACTCTTCTAAACACTTGGTAAAGCATTACAGAAGATCATAGCATAATATATTTGCTCCCTGGATAAATCATTATCTCTATTCACATGTTTCATGTTAGACATGAGATTAGGAGACATAAATGACATTCTGTAACTTCTATTCAAAACATTGTCATACTTTTGGCTCAACAATAAATATGACAAACAGAATTGTTAGCAAATCAGACTTGTGTATTTACATAAGCCAAAATGAAAATCAGACACATTCATATCTATCATGCTTCAGTGTTCACTTAATTAGGAAACAGCATCAATACCATGTGGCCTGCCATTGACCCAGTAATACAGAAATTATAACTTGTCTTAGGTAATACACAATGCATAATACTTAGATAATACATAATAGTTGAGAGATGCGTATGATTAGTTCATTTGATTCCAAAAACCACCAAGACTATTGAATAATTTGAAATGGTAGACTAATCTGAAACCTGGTGTGTGTGTCAAGAAAAAAGATTTAAAGCTACAGTATTGAAATTTTCAATTCTCAATTTTGCCTTTCAATTAGGTAAGGCAAACTCTTTGACAGTTGTAATGAGCAGTGGATTATAATTGTTTATTAGCTTTATTAAAATGTAAATACATAGGTCAGTGAGAATAAATTGAGGAGATGTACATAATGTAGAAATTGAATGTAATTTTTTAAAAGGAATTTCTTATAGTAATATAAAATATATAAAAAAATAAATCCAGATTTTATTACAACCTTCAAGTATGAAACTGATCACCTATACATTAATATAATGGCCTCAGCAAGACTGTAAGTAACTGGCATCAGCTCTAAGGCATGTAGAATCTTACTGGGAAACCACTAGAAATTATCTGAAGTTGCCAACTATTTTAAAACTACTGTAATGTGAAACATTTTTAAAAGCTCAGCAAAGAGAACTTCTCATCATTCTGACAGTATATGGCAATGCAGTATCTCTCAGTACAACTATTACTTGTTTATGCTATTATTTGTGATTGTCTAATTATCATCTTCCTGTATGCCACATTCTTTACAATCCTTATGCCATTGATCTTTAAAACACCTGCCTAAAGTTGATCAATAAATGCACACTTTAATTCCAAGGTATTTATTTATAGTGCATTGTTTATGACTGAGAGAAGCATGAAAGCTGTTCTACCCAGACTTTTGTTCAGAACTTAAATGGGACAGAAGAAGATTTCCTGAACTGCTATTTTAACATTTTCAGTGAACTAAAGATTTCTTTGGGCATCTCTAGATCAAACTTCATTATTTAGCAGTGTAGATTTTATTTATTTATTTTTATTTATTTCCAATATTTCTACCCCGCCCTTCTCCCCAAGGGGACTCAGGGCGGCTTACACAACTGGTAGGATCACTACCAGTACATCATAATACAATAAAATAAGAATAAAACAGTTAAAATAATTAAATAACATAGTAAAATACAATATATAAAAATTTAAAACAATGCAACACCAAATATATATACCAATCATCCATCAGACCTTGTGCAAAAGCCTTAATCCGATCCATGTCAATGCTGAGTTCATTCATTAATAAATGGCTCCCCACCACCACCACTATGTTTCCCCTTCTTGACATCTTCTCTGGTGGGAGGATTTTTCCAGCAGCATAATTAGGAGGATAGTGAAGGAGGGCCCAAGAAACATAGAATTTCAGTGTTGTGTTGCAGCAGTGTGTGTGCAGTAAACAATGCAATAAAGCTTAAGCTGAGAAAGTTGTGTGTGCCTTCCTACAACAGCCAAAGTAAAGTGTGCCTCCAGAACCCCCAAAAGATCTTGGGGCTCCACAAGTGAAAGTGAGGGGCTCCGCAGTGCCATGCAGGGAAATTAAAGTTTGGCAGCAGCATCCTCCCATGCACAGACCATTTCTCCCCCGCCTCCATCACCACCCAGAATCTTTTTCTCGTTGCCCAGATCCCCCCCCCCCCCATCTCACTTTCTTTGCCTCCAAAACCCTATTTCCCTCCTACCACTCAGGGGGTGCTTTGATTGTGTTTTTCTTGCATGGCAGAAGGGGGTTAGACTTGATGGCCCTGGTTTTTTTTTACTGAAATACTGTTAAGCTTATGTTGGTTAAAATATTTTAAATATTGAATTGTTCGTTCTTTTCTTTCTTTTTTTCTTTTTTCTTTTTGCACTGTGAGAATTAGTTTACACAAACACTCTCCATCCATCTGCCACTGACCCATCCCATACCTGATATATACATTATATATAATATATACAGTAGAGTCTCACTTATCCAACGTTCTGGATTATCCAACACATTTTTGTAGTCAATGTTTTCAATGCATTGTGATATTTTGGTGCTGAATTCGTAAATACAGTAATTACTACATGGCATTAATGTGTAATGAACTACTTTTTCTGTCAAATTTGTTGTATAACATGATGTTTTGGTGCTTAATTTGTAAAATCATAACCTATTTTGATGTTTAATAGGCTTTTTCTTAATCTCTCCTTATTATCCAACATATTCGCTTATCCAACATTCTGCTGGCCCGTTTATGTTGGATAAGTGAGACTCTACTGTAATATAATATATAAACATTTCTTGAGGCTCCATGAGAAACTTTTGCTTCAAAAAGGGCTCCGAGCTGAAAAAGTTTGAGAACCCCTCCTCTAGAAGGTTCAAAATAATTCAATTTACTTACACAAGACTTAACCGTTCTGATTGATTCATTGAATGTTTGTATAGTGTTAGTTTTGAATAAAAGGTTGGCAGAAACATATTGAACTGCTATTCTTTTTTGTGGTGTGGAACTCATTCCTTCCACATTATAGCTACTTCTGGCACTAAGATTTGTGTCAAAAATTGTATCCAAGAACACGTCTGTTTCATTAACAGAGGGTTTTTATATATATTCTTTATAGTATTGTCATCTTGAAACTGGATTTTTGTCTCTACCTCCACCTTTTGACAGCACATAGTGAGAGGAGGAGGATCAATTTCCATTGTTTTGTCCTATGGATGCAGATCTAGGCAATATGTTGCAGGGATAATAGAAAAATCTGGACTGAGTTTCTTTCCTAAAAAGACTGTACTTGTACTTTTTGGATTTTCCAGAGCTTGCTAGAAAAGTGGGTTTGAGATTGGTTTTGAGAAGACTTCTACAGTGGACTCAAGAAGATTGATTGATTGATTGCTGTGAAGCCTGAAATATAATTTGTGGACTAATAAGAGATTATAAGGCAGTGCAAAAGACTATAATGGAAAAGTATTTAGAAATGAAAAGTAATGGGATAAGGGTTGTGGTTTAATAAGAATGCACGAAAGAGCATCAGAGTTCAAGAAAAGCAGTTTATTAAAGTAAACGGGGAACACAAAGAGCAAGATAGCAAGAAATATAATTGATAAGGGAAATCAGAAAGCAGTGAGTTTTATAGAGAAGAAACAGATGCTTCCTTCCTGTCTTTTTGAGTTGCCATTGCAAATTGGGCCATGAGGTTTCTACAGCCCTGCCTCTGAATGTGAACAGGATATTTAAATCCAGTACCATAATTTATATATTCCAAGCTTTCAGATGACTTAAAAAGCACTTTCAATAATTCATGCCATTTTAAGAAGGCAGTGTTCTGTATCTGGATAGGACGATTCTTTGGTATATGTGAACTGCTCTGCTAAAGGTAGATAGTTTTTTTTTCCATCTTTTTTGCTATGTGTGGAACCTTAATACTTTTCTGGTTTTTGCCTTACAAACCTCTGTGAATGCACAAGTACAAGTGTGCAGACTAAAATTAATATATCTCATTTTCTCATCCCAAATGGTACAAGTTTCAAAAGTTAAATATTTCTAGTAAAATGTGTGTGAATAGGATACCAAATATTCCTTATTTTGTATTGTTGCATCATAACCATGGATGGAGTAGGTTGTGCCTACATGGGACAAACTATTTAAAGGAGTTAGAAATGTGTTTTTATTTTAAACACTTAAGTTCATAAAGTCAATGTCCATAAAGCATTTAATTAATAAAACTCAAATGTGTATAAAAAACAATTTGTCCTGATTTACAGACTCCCTTCATTTGGAAGCAGCTGCTTAATGTTCTTTTTAAAAACACAGCTTGATTCCATCAGTATTAACAACCCATTATTGTGAGTTATGTCCTTCTTTCAGTGAATAAATTCTCTTAAAGTGTATCTAGAGAAGTTTATAAAATGCAAGCTTAACATATGTTTTTAACAATGGCTGTTTTGATGGAGTTGATTGATAACTTGATTTTATACATTTGGTTTCAGTTTCTCATTTGTCCATTGTATGTGCATTTCCCATTGAAGTTAATGATATTGTTATCAGTTACCTTTATCTCTTTATAATGTTGTATGAAAATGATTTTAGATTTTTAACCTTGCACTTATTAACTCTATATTGTTTAAACCAGTATAATTCTAAATCTGGAAAATCTCTGATGAGCTTAGCAGTCAGGAAAAAGAAGAAAATCCTACTTGTTGAATCTTCGTGGACTATAATTAATAACTCAAGACGTGGCTAGTTACATCATGCTGTTTGATATTTTGTCTATTTTGCTTGTATTGTTCCCTTTTTTCAAACAGTATAGCTTTTAGTGCTTGGTAATAATAAAGGGAGAAAAGTACTTGGACAAGCTCAAATTGTCCATCACAGTTTTGATTTATTAGAAACATTGAAAGGCAACCCAGAAAGAATGAACTGAAATTCCCCCTTCATCTGATGGCAGAAATGCTTGTCTTTATTATTTCAGGTTGACCGCCAATCCCAGTTTATTCAAGGTTATCGAGTCATATATCGTCAGACATCAGGCCTACCTTCACCTTCTGCATGGCAAACGCTGGATGTCAAGGTTCCTACAGAGCGCAGTGCTGTCCTAGTCAACTTGAAAAAAGGAGTGACATATGAAATAAAAGTCCGGCCTTATTTCAATGAGTTTCAAGGAATGGACAGTGAATCAAAATCTGCTCGTACCACTGAAGAAGGCAAGTAAACAAAATAGCAGACACCTGTTTAGCTAAGTCAGGTGAAAGAGTCTATCATCCACTGTTCCAGTGCAAGTCTTCCATACATATTGGTCATTGCACAAAGCATATCATGTTTTATTTCAATGTTAAAGCTCCACATGTCAATAAATCCTCCACAGCAGTAAACTGCAGTCACTGTCACTTTTGTGAATCCATGCATTCATTTACGTTGTTCTAGTTCATTATATTTCTATACATAAAAAAGTGAGTATAAAAGAGCTCACATCTTCTAAAGCGTCAATAACTGGTTATTTTTTTAAGGCAAGTAAAACAATTCTGAGTGTTCTTACTTAGAGGAAACACCTTGATATCAAATCCCATAGGTTGTGATTAGATTAATAGTAATCTTTTAAAAATACATTGATACCTTTAGTATTTAATATAATCATCAATTATGGGTAGCCAAATGAGTAACTACTACTGATGTATCAAATTGTGAAAAGCCAATTGAACTATAAAGAGCTTCCAAGAACCTCTAAACCCAGATCAACAGATCAAGTGATAGAACAAAAATCCGTTTTATATGTTAGGGATTTCCTGGGAATGACTTAGATACAGAACATGCAGAATCACTGTATCTTCATATCAGTCAGTTCTGTGGCAAATCTGGAATACTGTATTTAGCTCTGGTTCCTCAGTGTCAAAAAGATGCCATAAATCTGTAGAAAGTACAAATAGGCAATAAAAAGGAAAAGCTAAACTCATTTAACAAAAGTGACCAAAGGGAGGAAAATAATAAACATTTATAGAACCAGGAATGGTATGAAAAGGAGGTGAAGATTTCTTCCTTGCTCATTACATTAGAAGATGAGGCCAAACAGTGGGACCAAATACATTATTTCCTTATGTGAGGCATAATGCTATATATTCCATAAGTTGTGATTGCCTAGGGTACAGGTAGATTGTTTGAAAATAGTTTTTCAAACAAATTTCTAGGGCTATTAACCATAACACTTAGATGAAGCCAAATTCTATGATGGTACTCATCTGAACACCACATATTGGGAAATCAACATCATGAGGGTTTTAGGAGATGTATACATGGCATTTGTATAGACTGAATGAAGACTAGATGACATGGCTGTCCACTTTATTGCATGAAGCTCACCTTAAGCTGTACATGCTGCATGAAAATTAATGGAAATGTGGTATCAAACAAACAGTCAACTAAAATGATATTTGCATACCTCGTTTAAATCTACAGCTCTCCGGTAATGTGTTTGAGGCTCAAGTAATCTTATATGATGACTGCAGTCATCATATTGCCTATTTGTACTTTCTACAGATTTATGGCATCTTTTTGACACTGAGGAACCAGAGCTAAATACAGTATTCCAGATTTGCCACAGAACTGACTGATATGAAGATACAGTGATTCTGCATGTTCTGTATCTAAGTCATTCCCAGGAAATCCCTAACATATAAAACGGATTTTTGTTCTATCACTTGATCTGTTGATCTGGGTTTAGAGGTTCTTGGAAGCTCTTTATAGTTCAATTGGCTTTTCACAATTTGATACATCAGTAGTAGTTACTCATTTGGCTACCCATAATTGATGATTATATTAAATACTAAAGGTATCAATGTATTTTTAAAAGATTACTATTAATCTAATCACAACCTATGGGATTTGATATCAAGGTGTTTCCTCTAAGTAAGAACACTCAGAATTGTTTTACTTGCCTTAAAAAAATAACCAGTTATTGACGCTTTTTGGTTCTGAGCAAAGATTTTAGGAATATCCCTGCCTATAGATATGTTAAACTCACAGGCAGTAAGCTGCTATGTAGATTTATGTAACCTTCACCCACTCTGCTTCTTGGTGTCCCCTTCTGTACAACAAACAACTGTAACAAATTGTATTGTCAACAATTAAATGTCATACCGGTATGCTTCGTTTAAAAAAAGACTTTCAAAATGTCTGTCTGTATAGCAGATTATTTATAGGCCTATGTGGACAGAATATGGCATTCAAAAGGTATCATTCCATGTCCATTTTCTTTGGTTCTTTAATTATCTATATAATTACCTTAGGTTTATGTTTTATTAGATGTAATCTGAAGTAGATTTTCTTTTAATGAATATGGTTCCCTTCTCAGAAGGAAAAGGACAATCTTCTAAAAAGTATAATATTGCATGCCTTGATGCACACTTCTATTTTAGGAAATGGCAATGTAACAAGGGGAAAAATCTGTGCTATAAAAGAAAGCTTCAGAGGTATGATAAGAATATTGTAATTTTTTTTCCATCTTAGTATATGTGTTCTTAGCACAGCAAACATTTAAATATAAATCTAATTTCAGAAGAAATGCTTCTTCTGGTACCTAAATGGGGAAAAATGATTTTAACCACAGGTCTTCCCCCTTCTTTTCCTGGATATCACACATTTGTCACAATTCTTCATCCATTCATCTTTTGCCTCTTTGGCCTTGTGAAAGTAACAAATGGAATTCTGTTTGGTTTTGTCTGGAAAAGATGAGCAGTGATTTGGGTGCTTTAATATCTGTGGGAAGGAGCTGAGCACTGGAATAATTGACCTGTCAAGAATCAGGCATGGTGTTCCCCACAAGTCAGCAGCAAGGGAAATGAGAAAATCGTTTTAAAATGTTATTTTTCAGTGTGGTCCGTTTAATAACTGCAACACTCTCAGGGAAATGGGTTAATTTATATTATGGCGTCAGTTTTTACTGCGGCAATATTGTACAGATGAAGACAGAACATTCCATATTATGTATTACGGATTTATGTGGTTATGCATATAGGCAAACATGTAAATCAAATGAATTTTAAAATATCTCAAATTCTTGCCTCATCATCAGATTTTAAGTAGTGTTTTTCATTAGTGCTGGACAACTTACCTTAGAGTCAGATTCCTTTGTATTCCCTAGCGTTGAATAATCACATGACATACTGAATATTCTGTATATATCAACACTATGAAATTTGTCCAGGAACATTGGAATGTGCTTGTTCTACACTGAGTTACACATTGAGTGTAACTTTTTCCATTAGCACCATCCTCCAGTTGTGCAATTTTGGCTAACTTAGGGAGCTCTCAAGCCTGCTGATAATTTCCCTCTTGTGTGCCATTGTCTATCCATGGTCACTGCTAAACTTGTAATAATAAGTTAATAATGACCTGCCATCCAATCTTGAGCCCCTCCTTAAAAATAGTTACAGATTCCCTGAAAAAGTATTTTTGATTCACTTTTGCTGCCTCTATTTTGTACAGCTCCAAGCGCTCCTCCACAATCTGTAACTGTCCTCACAGTTGGAAATCATAACAGCACCAGTATCAGCATTTCATGGGATCCTCCACCACCAGATCACCAAAATGGAATAATCCAAGAATATAGGGTAAGGGTGAAATACAGCAGAAAAGGATAACTAAAATGGTGATGCATTTTTATTAACAATAATATGTAATCTATATTCATTTTTGGTTTAAAACTGATCTGTATGTATAATCTCCCCAATACTCCTGTGTAGTAACTTATTGTTGTAGTAATTCACAAAATACAAAAGATAAAACATAATTAAGTTATCAACAATTTAAACCAGTTAAAAAGAAACCATAAAAATATAGCACAAGACAAATAATAGTAAATTTAGCAGATGGTACAAGGTTTGCACTGTCCTACTTTACTATATTTTTTTTCCTTACTGCAATAAAATTGTCAAAAAACTGTCCCGTTTTCTATTTTCCAAATATTCCTAAATATTACTTCCATTCCTATTACTCAATTTACCTACCAATTGAGACCAAATTACCCCTTTATCGGTGCACCAGAGGCATATGGTGGGGAAAAAAGAGAAAGTGTCAATTAGCAGGGGAGGCAATCATGTGTCTCTCAAGGGGTGGCTCATTTCCCTGATGCCCAGCCATAGCCTTAGAGCATTTTTCAGCAGCCCCTTTATTGCGCTTCAGTAGTGACAGGTGTTTACAATGTGGAAGCTATCTGAGATACACTGCCATCTGCTGCAGCACATTTTTTTGGCTGAACTTGAACTTTTTAAAATGCCTGGTATACCTTTAAATGCCCACTGGCGGTGTCTATATTTTTACCACCACAGCCATGAGTCAGCTTCAAACTGCATTACATGGTCAGAGTTGAAGGACCCTCTGTCCCCTTTCCCTCCTTTTCATTCATCATAGGCACACAGTGGGGTTTTTTGATACTTACTTGGACTGCTCCAAGAAAGGTGACACATGTCTTCCTTCCCTAATCCCTTACCATGACACAGCTATAACCCTGATGGCAAAAGCCTGCCCAGTAAAGGTTGCCACCCCTGCTTATTTAATGGAAGCAAAAAGGCAAGCATATTTGCACTACTTGTTAAGCATATTATTTAGTCTTTAGGATAAAATGAGCAATGTCTGTTATTCCAACATTATCCAATAGACTTGTATTTCTGAATAGAGAGATTTAAAAACTCTACTGTCCCAAGTGCGTTCCTCTTAAATGACAAAATAAGTCAAAAGAAATCCTTCTTGGAGATTGTACAAGTTTAGGAATGTGAAATATGCTTTTATTGAGGAAGTCAGTGAGTTGAAGAAAGACAGAAGAAAGGGGGTGCATGTTTACTACCATGGAGAAAAAAAGTAAAACCTGCTAAATCTTGGGTTCATCTCTGATGTAACAAATCTGATGCCATTGACTGAACCCAAGCTACAAAGCAATTTCAGTCTTCCCTTTTACTTCATATTACTATATGAAAAATGAATTCCCTCTAGGCACATGCAAAAGTTTTCATTTGCCATCTGAGGTTTATCATTTTTCCCTGACAGTCTCCCTTGCTGCTCTGAAAACAGCTTTTGAAGCTCTTCAAAGGAATTATCATGAGACATTTTTATACCTGAAGTAAAAAATCAAAATAAGATGAGTACTCCCTTCCATCCAACATAGTAGTAGAATTCATATTTTATTTATTTTTAAATGCACAGGGAAGATAGCAAGGAAATGTAGGGAAATGGTAGCTTCTTCAGAATCTCTTAACCAAAGCAACTGCTTCATGGTACACAGGAGAGGCTGGTGAAATGAAGACTCTGCCCCATCTTTTAGTTCAAACACTAAAGGAGTTGTCCAAATTTCTGAATTTATCTGGGAGAACACTCAGAACCTTGGACAGCTCCTTCAGAATCTGGCCCTATTTCTATATTCTTAGTTACACTGTTTAGTATAACCTAACACTTTCAGCTTGAAGGGAATAGCTGGAATTCCAAATGGATGCTCTAAATTAAAACGATTTTCCAGAACCCTTCCCAATTATGGAAAGATGAGTGGGAATTCTCATTGATTCCTTCTCAATTTTATAGCTTCCTAATACTGTTTTGCGCATTATTCTAGAGAGTCTTCTAGACTGTCAAAATGTTTCATCAGAGCACTAAGAACTACAGAGGGGAGGGGTTATTGGTGAAAACCCCCACCTTTTTAAACTTGCAAGATTATCTCATGCACTGAAAATTATTTCATTTAAACCTGGATTTAGTCCAATGTTAATTAGTGTAAGTATAGATTTATTAATTCTAATTTTCTGAAATCTCACTAAATTTTGACAATTATAATAGAGTTATATTTCTTCTTCAAGAGGTCATACTGTGCATTGTGAAAGTTGGTTTGTAAACCTTGTACTGAGTTAACCTGTTATATGGATAATAACAACTCTGCCAATGCTGAATTTCTTTATTGTATTTTTTTTCCTTCTTTAGAAAAGAGATTTTTCATTGGATTCATATTGCTTTTGAAATGGGTTGTTTCTCACTATGCCATCTGGTAATTTGGCCATAACTTGTATTTTATTTATATTTGTGTAAACTGACTGAATTCAAGAGCAACTGCACACATGGAATCTCTCTTTCTATTTCCCATACTCTGTGTTTTCTCATGCATACAAACATCTTAGTGATTAAAACGTGTGCATGATTTTAGCAATCAGGGAGAGGTATTTTATAACAAATCATAATAAATTTTATTCATATCTCGCTACCATCTCTCCAAAGGGACTTGGGGCAGCTTACAAAAGCACTCCAAGGTGCACAGATAACATACAGCAAGTAAAAAATGGTACATAAGTATAAACAAGTCACATAAAATTATAGCTATGTAAAATCAAAATAATACAGTTTTAAAAACATCAATAGATAAAACTAGCTGCCATCGGTTCAGAAAGTGCCAAGTGTCAACTTCATATGGACCCATTCAGCCTACTCGAAGTCAAAAGCCTGTTTGAACATCCATGTTTTCAGGCTGGAACAGAAGGATTGAAGGGTGGGGGCTAATCTAATCTCTTTTGGGAGGGTATTCCAGAGCAAGGGAGCTACCACAGAGAAGGCCCTCTCTCTCATCCCCACCAACCATGCTTGATACAGTGGTGGGACCAAGAGAACAGCCTCCCCTGTCGATATCAGAGCCCATGCCGGTTCATAGAAAGAGATGTGATCATGAAGATAGGTTGGACACGAAGCATATAAGACTTTATAGGTAATAACCTCCACTTTGAATTGAGCCTGCACCTTGAATTTTCTCCTTTTGTCTGCTGAATGCATTGAACTATTTCCAGTGGTTCCAGTATACAAGCAGATATCATACCATGGCTATTGTGCTTGATTATTTTTTCATAAAACATAGGATCACTCTGCTCAGATATATGTTGCTACTTGGATGCTTTACTGGTGCATCAACATGCAGTAAATCCATTCAAAAGTTAACCTACATTGAAGATAATTGCATTGAAATAAATGGTGCTTCATGTAATATTTTGAAAAGAGCTCCACAAGTGATGAGCAGGGTATCTGTTCTGAATACTTGGGGTGAAATTAATCACCTAATCAAAAGAAAGAAAGAAAGAAAGAAAGAAAGAAAGAAAGAAAGAAAGAAAGAAAGGAACATGCTATGTTATAAAATGCTATATGTCAATTCTTCCCTCCAAGATATTTGTCTGAATTCACAGTTGAATACCTTGATGTCACTCACTACAAATGGTATTTAGTCTTGTTAGTACCCCACATATTAACAAGACCCTGAATGCTTTATAACTTTCCTTCCCTATAACTCAGCAAAAGTGTGTGTGTATATTTACCATAGGTTAGAAATGGATATAAAAGTTGATGTCAAGAGTCAGATGCCAGCCAATTAGGTAAATTCAGTTTATTTAGCAATAACTCAAAAAGCTCAACAAAAGGTCCTGGGAGCTTGCAACACTTTAACTTCAGTGTGAGTAAACAGTCTGAAACAAAGAAACCCCAAAAACACAAACCGGAGTATAATCTGGATTATCCAGAGATATAATCTGGATTAAAACTAGGTTGCTTAAATTCAGCTCAAAATTGCAGCACAGGGTCAAAATAGCAAAACAAACACAGGACAAAGCGCCCCAAAGTTCAAAAATGTTCTGAAACCCAAAATATACGAAAAAGGTCCCAAAATTGAAAGGAAGCCCAAACCGGGCTAGAGTCAACCGTTGAAAGCAGTATAAACAAACCTTAAGCCGAAAAACGCTGAGACAAAAGCGAAGAGTCGGAAGCCGGGCCAGTGGTCAAAGAAATGGAACGTAGTCACAGTAGTCGTAAGCCGGTCCAGAGTCAGGGTCGGAGACAAAGCTAATGGTCAGCACAGGAAGCAGCCAAGGGGACGGGAATGAAGCCAAGCCAAATTCGGGAGCGAAGAGATACACCAGGTCATAGTCCAGTCCAGGGTCCAAGGAATGAAGTCGTCACACTAAGGTCCATGTCACGGGGTAACAGAAAGAGCCAAAACGACGAGGCGACCAGCAGCTAATGCAAAATAGTAATAACAATGCAGTCCAAAGAGAAAACCCACACAGTTCCAGCCTTCCGTCGTAGAATAACCCGGATCAAATTTACATCAGTTGCAAAGTCCCAAGCCAGTCTTCGGAGTCACGTACAGGAAACCCAATGGCGCCCAACAACACCTTGCCACACGCAAGGAACAATGGCCAAAAATCCCCAATTTATTTAGGTTTCCTTGGGCGTCCAAACAACCAACGCCTTAGGATTAGGTGTCCCAAGCTCCTCATCAGAGTCCGAGCTCCAAACAGCCAACGCCTTAGGATCAGGCGTCCCAAGTTCCTCATCAGAGCCAGAATCGCCCTGCCCATGCCCAACCCTGTCCACACCTGCGGAATTGCCCTCATTCCTCCAGGCAGACCATGTGGGGTCTGCTTCTGAAGAACCCCAAGCTTCTCCTGCATCCTCAGCATCCATGGGCCCAGTTTCCTCTCCAAGATCCTTCGGAGCCCGTACCCAGTCTATGCCAACTCCTTCCACCACCACCGGGTCCTCAACAGTCATTTCCACCTCAGGATCCCCTTCCAAATCCCCAAATGAATCCCCATCTGAGGATTCCTCAAGTATCTCCCTGACCCTTTTCCTGTGTAAGTGTTCCAACGAGCCCTCCTCGCGAGGAGTTTTCCTTCCCCTCCTGATCCTACCATTGTCACTAACAGCCTCGGAAGACTCATTCACAACAGTTGATTTCATATGCAGAACTCACCTGATATATTTATTGCCCTATCCCCATTCAGTAGTGTTCTCCAACCATACATATAGGTCATATATAGGTTGTCAAAGGAGAAAGTTTACTGCAGCAAGTGTAGTTCTTGATACTGGCCAATATCTATTGAAAACTTGGGGGTTACCTTCATTGTATAATCAGTATGTCAGTTACTCTAGTTAGGTCTTTAGAATCATATGTGGTCTGACATTTAATTTCTCAGTGATATTTTCTTGGAACCATGAAGGAATGTTTTATTGAGGTTCATGGAAATACAAATAATAGGATGGTCAAATTTCTCTATTTCTTAGTTTCACATCTGAAATGCTTACTGAAACCTTTCTCTTTCCTAAACAATTCAAGGAAGAGCTTGCCTGGATTTTGTGTGCTCTCTGTCTTTTCATAAATCTGAATCACTGTATTCTTTTGAACTTTTAATGGAAAACATCCATAAATTTTTTGTGTTCATATAATTTGTTATTATAAAACTCCTAAGTAATCTTTAAAAAGACAGAAAATATACTATATTCTTTTTTGTGTGCTGAAAATTGTTATAAACAATTGTTTCCATATTTCAGATCTGGTGCTTGGGCAATGAAACCAAATTTCATATAAACAAGACTGTAGATGCAGCAATTAGATCTGTGGTAATTGGTGGCCTGTTTCCAGGTATTCAATACAGAGTAGAAGTTGCAGCAAGTACCAGCGCTGGTATTGGAGTGAAAAGTGAACCACAACCCATAATCATTGGTAAGTAAAACACACATCTTGCTGTTGTGATTTGCACCTTTAGCATGGTATGATATCTTTCACACACTACATTAAAATACACTTTGTACATTATGCACTGAATTTCTGTTTCTTTTTAGAAAAAAGTCAAAATGATGAAAGTGAAATGGCTCTTATTTTCTTGAAACATATCAAAACATAAATTATTGTCTTAAAGTAATGCTGCATTATGAATTTATCACTTCAGCAGTTTGAGAGATTTATAAAATAGCTAAATGAAGTGTTGTTATCTTAAGATTGCTAGATTATTTCCTTATTTATGCTACTGATGCCCAAGGCCATGTTTAAAGTTGTCTGAGCATTTGAAGTTTAGTGTTTATCAGCTATTCTAAGCAGATGGTGCTTTCAGTCTTATGCAAAGCACAAAAGTCTTGAGTCAAAACAGAGAAAAGCTGGAAATGTCATTTCCTTCCTTTGAAATGTCTGTTTTTTATTAGTTTCTATACTGAATTAGTTTCATAACCTGAGGCAAGTCTAGAACCTTACTCTTCTGAAATACATCTCAAGCATAAATGGGTGGATTGACAGGAACAACGGAGCATAGAAATATCTGGTTCACTTCCATTAAACTATGTGTTAAATTGCTGTGGAAATATTTAGAAACTGTTTTAAATGAGGACCAGTCTGTTTTAAATGAGGACCAGAATAATCAAATGGCATGAGTATTCTAGGAAATAAAGGATGGAGTTTCACGTTTAATCTTTTCCTCATTTTGTATTGCATGTACTAACACATATGTACAGGTTAAACATCATTTATTCAAGATTTCAGTATCCAAAATACCCCCAAAATTGCTCACATTTTGAGGTAGTGACACCTTTGCTTTCTGATGGTTCAGTGTACAAAATTGTTTTTAAAATATTGTGTAAATTTACTATCAATACATTATGTTTATTGTGTTTGTTAGGTTTATTTATACCTTGCTTTTTCTCTCCACAAGGAGACTCAGGCCAGTTAAATGCATGTTGAAGCAAATTTAAGAAATTAGCTTAGTTGCGTGTTTAAGTCCTCACACCTCCTTCCAAAACCTGTGCTTTTCCGGAGGGGTGTCTAGATGCCCTCCTGGTTTCTTTTGGGAGTGCACCCAGACATTTTGAATCTCAAGCATTTTGGATAAGGAAACTCCATCTGTGCTCACATAAACAATTATCAGATCATAGGGAGCAAGACCATTTCCCTTAAAAAGAAACAGAGACAAGAAGATGTGAGGGAGATGAATAAAATTAAAATTACCAAGACAGAAGGCATCAGGTATCACTATATTCTTCCAGATGGAAAGTTTCAAAAAAGAAGCTGCTAAGTTAAAGCATGCTCTAAGACAGAGCATATCAATGATTTGTAATCAGGACAGAAACAGACCACGATTTCCAAAGTAGTTGGCCTTTTAAATGGAACGAGCAATGTAGAAGCGAAAAGCATTGGGGAGATACAGAGAGAGGGGGAGCGGAAAAGATATAACTTGATATTGGATGTCCTTCTGTTAATTCACTCAACAGCTATCCTATGTATTGAGCTGATCAGTAGTGTAATAATATGGGAGACAGCTGTAAACTTTCACAGGTGCAATTGAATGTGATCTGTCTAATTAATTCTGGTCCAGCAAATTAGTATTGTTCTTCATCGCTTTCCAATAGGAGGGGCATTATATTTCATTATACCTTTGTCTGCAGAAACAGTGGAGCATTGCAGGTTGCACAGCTCTTTTGTCTATAGTCTAATTAGCTGAACAGACAGGATTGTTATGGAAGCACCTGCAATATATAAAGCAGCACAATGATAGCTAGCCTGATATATATGTGTGTGTTCATATGCATGTGTATTCTGATTAAATATAATGAAATGAAATTAATGCCACCTTTCTCCAAATCTTAACACTTACATTAATTCTGTTGAACATCAGTGGGAAGTGTACATCCATATTCATTTATGTTCAGCTGCTGAAATCACAAAGCATATGTTATTCTCACATTTAAATGAATTATTACTTTTGCACATGTAATTGCAAGCCACTGAAGGGGAGAACAAGCTGCCAAGCTGCTAACTTAAAAGTACATTGACCTAATTTGGAAGCCAACCTTCCTGACGTAGAGCCTTCAGGGGACTTTGGAACCCTCTGAAAACTCCCTTGGAGGGGTCTTTTTGGCAGGGAGGACCCCTGTTCTACATTAAGTGAAAAGGGATTCTAACTTCATAGTAGATGCAGCTGGTGCAATATTAAGATGCAGGGTGCACAGGGAATAAAATGCCATTTCATCACCTGCCTAGCATGGATTCAGGCTAGAGGAATAAGAACAAGTAATGACAAATAAAGCTGATCTTACCTATAGCCACAGTCACAACTCAGAAAGCTATCAGGAGGAATGAAATGCATTCTAGTGAGTGGACACTGCAAATTATAGCAATGCCTTGGTTTATGCCATGTCATTCCCCTGGGTTTCAAGTATTTTCTTCTGTCACATACCATAAGCAGCAAGTGATTTTCTTGTATGAACAGAAAGGCCTCAGAAGCATTTTATAGATTTACACCAACAAAGTGCTATTTAATAGCTGATGACTTCCAGAGAATGCCGCAATTGTTGAATGAAACATTTTGCTCATTTTAGAATTTCAGTTCAGCTCTTCCAATGGTTTCTTAGCTGCCTATTCCACCAGAGTAATTATGTCTAGGCCAAACCTTAGATTCCATACCTTGGAAACCTCACAGAAGGGTAGAAGACTAAAACAGAAATATATTTACTTATACATGGTGTGTGAATGTCCTGACATTATAAGAGACATATAAACTTCATCATCAAACTAGTTAGTTTAGAAATTAGTACAATAACATTTTAAAAATTTGACCAAGAAATTTACAGTTAAACTCTAATTAAGCTCTATTTTTTACCGCTGTACGATTTACATGCTGAATTAGATAGGGAAATCAGTCTACTGATTTGATTGCCTTGGCTAATGGAAATAAGAAATGTTGAAGATGCACAACACTTCACATTTCTTATTTTGAAAATAGCACTTGGGCCTAAAAATAATATTTAGCAAACACTGCCCAAAATTTCTGCAGAGTCCTTTGCCTACTGCACTGTAAAATCATTTGGCATGATTTTTAAGTTATAATAAATTCCATAGATATGATTATTGTGTCTCCCACTGGTAAGGTCTCACCTACTTGAAATAGGCTTCTTTGAGACTGTATTGTTTCTTTCTCCCTGGACTATCATGCAAACTATAATATATGTTCCAACTCTCCCTTTTTCCATTATTTCTGGCAAATGCCCACATAATGGTCTTTAATGAGTTACTTGCCTTCTCATTTTTAAGAGTTTGCTCCCCTCATGAAGTCTTTACAGTGGAAATCTTCTATCACACCAGCAGCTTGTCGTTTGAAGTGAGTCCTTTTGCTTGGATATAAGACCACCCTGATATGAATACTAAAAGAGCAGTCACATAGCCATGTGCCATCTCAAGACATTTCTGGCTCTCCATCCCCCATTTTACTTTTTAAAAATTGACTCTCATTCTTTGCAAAATCTTCTTTCTTTTTTTTTTCTTTCCAAAAAGTAAGGTTGGAAACATTTTGGAGATAACATTCCATAAACTAGGATTATAGTCTAATTCACCATGCAACCTACATCCTGCTATTTCACACATGAAAGATGATAATAGGAAAAGCAAAGGCAGCCATAAAATCCATATCCTTATTGCAGCCAGCCAAGAATAGTACAAAATGTGTGCAAGTTGCCAATTCCCAATGTTCCTTTCGAGATGCTGATAACAGTACAAGATTTCCCCCCTCCCCATCTCTCTCTCTCTCTCTCTCTCTCTCTCTCTCTCTCGTTGTGTATAAATGTATCTTTTGTGAAGTCATAGGACGTGTATCAAATACCTAATCTAAAAAGCTGCTGGAAAAAAAATTACAACGTGTGGGGCCCAAAAATGACATTTACTGGTGATTAACTAGCTCAAAAAATTAGTCTGCTTTCCAGGATTTTTCTGTGAATGTAAACAGACCAGTAATCATTAAAATGCCTAATCCCAAAAACAAATTCTTTCTCATACAAATTAATCCTGCATTTTGGAGCAAGCTAGCAACTGCAAAGCTTTTTGAAATGATGCAATTTACAGTCCTTTGATGTGGAACGAGCTGTATTCCCACAATTTATTGAAATATAGTTGTCAAGACATCAGACTCTTGAAACCCTTTAGGTAATTCAGTATTGTATATTGAATAATTTGTATAATGATTAATTTACCCATGAAAATTTTGCTTCAATAAATTTGTCTTGTATTTCTGGTTATAGAGTGTGTATGAAAGTGATGACCATAGTTTTAAGCAGTTGAAATGTTACATCCAACAATCAAAAGTTCTTCTGTTGTTGGAGGATACATCACTATCTTGGTTTCCCATACTATTGCATCTGGTTCTAGTCTGCTTCTGGATGAAGTATGCATTTACTCAACTCTTGCCTCCCATCCACAAATTTAAAAGCTAGAAAAGAGCGTTGGGATCTAAGTTATTTCCAAAACAAGGTCATCCAAAAATGCCTTATGCTGCATATTATTTGTTTTGCGCATTAGGAGATCTATAACTTTCATATGATTCATATAATTTGCACTCTGGAGGCGTAATTTCTTTCTCAACTAGAATGAATTGCCTCTTTTCTGTATGCTTTATAGCAAGATGAAAGCTATAGAAGACGGCTCACATTAGTATTTCTTTTTTTAGTTCAGTAATGCTCTAATTAATTTTTCAATCAATAAAATAAAAATAATTCTAGCCATCTTACATTATATCATTAGAAATTTTAGCATATATTGGCTTGAATCCTACATCCCTTTGTTAAAGAGAGCGAATGGAAGTGCATCATTTCTGCCATGTCTTCTCCACACCCGTGCCCTCCTTGTCCATCATGTTCAACAACATTTTCAAGGATCTCCCAGTCCCCAGGAACCTCTTTCGGGTACATTGGAGGTTGTAAAAGGAAATGACACATTTAAAAGTCTTGTAAAATGTACTGTTACATTGACACAAGGAAATCTAGGAGTTTGCTGTGTTGAGAATGCAAGTTGAGTATCCTTTATCCAAAAATCAGAAATACTCTAAAATCCAATATTGTCCAAGTGGTGGCCAAGGTAATGATACCTTTTCTTTCTGATGGTTAAATGTACACAGACTTTGTTTCATGCACAAAATTATTAAAAAGATCACCTTTAGGCTATGTGTATAGGATGTATATGAAATACTAATGAATTTCATGTTTAGTCTTGAGTCTAATCTCCAAGGTATATAGAAATATTCCAAAATATGGGGGGGGGGGGAATCAGAACTATAGAATCCTCTGGTCCCAAGAATTTTGGATAAGGAATACTCAGCCTGTACTATAGAATAAACACTGCCATCAGAATAGTTGAGGAATCCCATTCCGTACAGTGTA
The DNA here is from genome assembly GCF_035594765.1 of Anolis carolinensis. NCBI lineage: Eukaryota > Metazoa > Chordata > Lepidosauria > Squamata > Anolidae > Anolis > Anolis carolinensis. The sequence continues at coordinate 63,672,427 of NC_085843.1, read as the reverse complement.
TCCACCTCATCACACAGGCCAATCTGCCTGTCGTAAGATGCTTCACCTTCATTTTCAGCACGGAGTCCTTCATATGACTCACAGGCACTTCCGGTCAGGCTCAGTGCTGAAAAGGAAGAGGAATCAGCACACGCACGCCATCACAGCAACACAGGAGCCTTCCTGTATTGCTTTGTCAGCAATGGGGGGAAGCCGACTGGTGACACTTCCCCAATAGGATGAGAGGCATGGTAAGGAGAGTGATGCAGGGTATGGAGTGTCAGGTTCTTCTCGCCTCCGCCCCAATGGTAGCCCATGGATTCACCCCAATGTGGGGCGAATCCGTGGGCTTTTATGATGACGTCTTATGTTTCATTCTGTACATATATGTCAAACGTAGTCACATTATTTTCTCTTCAGTATGAGCAGGGGACTGGAAGTATAGTTTTAAAATATGTTTCTGACCTAAGTGTTTGCTGAATAATACATTAAGCTCATTCATGCAAAAAAAAAAAAAGTCATGAAGCCTACTGTGGATGAAAACTGGATGTGCATATGTTATGTATATATACCCAGTACATAAAATCCAGAAGACTGTTAAGACATTGAATTATTGGATATCTCTATGTCTTTTCTTCATGCATTTTCTTTTCCTGGTCAATGAAACTATAGGCAAGAACTTTACCATCTCTTACCTACAATTTGCCAAAGGCTAATAAAAAATTTTGAGCACTTGATAATTTCTACCAATTGCCATACTTAGAATCTTCAAAAGAATTATCTTCTGGCATTTCTAATACTCTTTGATATTATCTTTTTTAAAAAAAAAAATCTACCCAGGAGGTCGTAATGAAGTTGTTATCACAGAAAACAACAACAGCATAACTGAACAAATCACAGATGTTGTCAAGCAACCTGCCTTTATAGCTGGAATTGGTGGCGCATGTTGGGTAATACTCATGGGTTTCAGCATCTGGCTGTATTGGCGCAGAAAGAAAAGGAAGGGGCTCAGCAATTATGCAGGTAAGAATAGAAAATATTCCGTAATTGTTTGATGTTCAACAAAAACATTGCTAGTTCAAGGCATATGGTATGCTTGCTCAGTTTGGTGCAAAAGAACAGGGAAATGAAGAGCTTTGGGCCATTGCTCTGCAATACATTTCATCATTGCTACAGGGGCATTATTTAATGTTTTCATAATCAGAACATCTGATACGAAATACCTAAGAATTTTAGATTTTACTTTACCTTGAGTTTATTTTGTTGAAGGCAAAATATCAATATTGCAGAGGGCCCTGATACCAATATTACACTTGCAAAAGAGAACAAGGAAGTGTGCTACTAATTGGGAGTTTTAAAAGCTAAATTAACTGAAGACTAAAGTTTAATTTGAACAAATGGATTTTAAGGTACTTACGACTGACCTTTTTCCATTGGTTTTCATCAGGCAGTCATGACTAAATGTAGCTTACATGAGAAAAAATATTTTAATGCCTGGAAGTAAATGTAATTAGTCACTTACACCAAGATGATTTTAGACAATAAAAAGAGTGGGGGGGGGGGGGGGGATGATGAAAATTTAGCTCTTGGGAATCATATTCCCAAATAGTAGAGTTTATTCAAGAAAACAGTAGTCGTTCTTTTACTTACAATTTCATTCACATTGTATGATCACATTTTGATCCAAAGTTATGTTTGGGGATAAACCCATCTATTCATTTCTTTTAAACATAATAATTGTAATTTTGGTGAGACTTCCAAATTAGCTGCATGATGCATTTTCTGGTTCTTGATAGAATCAAAAAGGACAATGGAACCTCTGAACCCTTTGGTTTTTTAATTTGTTCCATTATTTTTGATCACAAAAAAATTGTGTGCCCATGTAGCCTGTACAGGATAGATGAATATAGGCAAGGGGCATAATATGAACCAATAGTGAGCAGCAAAGGAATTCTGCTCACGTGTTGAGGATTTCGTAATCAAGAAGAATGCTGAGGAAAACTAATATGTGCCTAGGAAATGTATGTCTTGTTTAGTGACTATTTAAATTACACCCCTTGTTTAAACAGTAACCACACTTTGTAGTTGGGTTTTAATCAACATAAAAGCAAACAAATCCTATTATGTAGTCTGATAGGGAGGCAAAACTTATAAGACCATGCATCACACAGCAATTGAATAAGAATATTAACACTGATTTGTTAGTTTCTATAGAATGTGGCCATCAGTTTTGGAACCATATTATTTCTAAAGAAGACATCTCTGATGATCTAAGAAACCTTTATCTTTTAAGCAGAATTTCATTTGACTATATAAATCACAAATCTGACTTTAGATTCCTGTTATTTCTTAGTAATTCTGTACCGTGAACCTAAATATCTATGGTTGTAAAGCTACATTATTCATAGACTGTACTGCTTCACATATTTTCTCCCTTTTCTGTTGGGTATATACTAACGGTAGTTTTTATTTTCTCTGACTTTTTTAAACAAATAATCAAACTTTTTTTAGAAGCTAAGATATGGCAAGGCCACTGACATCGAAAGTTGTCATGCTTGTCACCATTTTATTGTATGCCTTCATAATGAAAACTTTCAGGGTTTAGGAGTTTCAGTCCATAATGTTAGGCTTTCATAAACATCAGATGTGCTAAACATGTTTAGTCTTTTTCATGCTAATGAAATGATTCATATCATAAACTGATTGGTCTTGGTGTTATGATAGACAGCATGTTTTGGGAAATGGTCTTGAATCGTCTAACAATGTGCAATTTTAACAAATATGTAAGTATGTGTACAATTTATGTATTGAAATGTGTAGAAGATATAGTTCTTAGCTGCCAATCTTATATAATTGGTCAGCAGCAAATATTATGAAAAAAATCAATTTTAAATCACCCAGATACTTACGTATATGGAATTTACATTCATGACATTTTAAGACATTTGGCTGACTTGAAAAATGTTGCATTTGCTTGAAAGTGGGACGTTCATAAGAAGTTACATTTCAGAGCTGATCATACCATCTAAGGGGGGAAATTGCATGTCATTGTTACTAGCTACTGATAAAAATAATTGTCAATGGTTTCCATTCAACTCATTCAATCCTTTATTCCTCATGGGCTGTTGGCTGACTCGTGCTTAAAGCTCAGTTGCTAGAATGCTCACATGTTTAATCAACATGCATAAGTCAGTTTTGAAGGACTCTCACCCCCTTTAACTGACACTTCTTAGCAAGGTTTGTAACTCATAATGTATTTACTTTTCTTGTTTTGCAGTTCAGTCCTTCACCTTCACCCCAGCAGGTACTGTCCATTAGTCTGTCTCTTACCCCAACAACATGAAAATTAAGTATATAGTGGTTAAATCCTGCCCAATCATTCAGATTACACAAAGCCTACAGGCAAGAAGAAGCACTCTGTGCATCAGTTTTTTATTCATGTTAGTTTTTGACAAGTTTTTGGGCATTAATTTATGCATAATAATTATTTCACAGTAAGCCATAATGAAAATGGACATATAATATATATAAGGATCTCAAAGATCAATAAAAAACCCATTTTGCTTCTTTTTGTGGATTCTGTTTGGTCTTAAATATATGCAAGACATAGTCTGTTCCCATATTTTCCCAGCACAAATTGAGTATGTAACACATACATGTAACAACTGATTCTGTTGCATCAAATCCACAGAAATATAGTGTTTCAGTAAACAAAAATATTTGCAAAACAAGAACTGAAAATTGCTTCCTGCATATAGTTTCTATAGCAGATCTAACATACGGTACACAATTAAAGCAAAGGGTAATTAAGTTGTGTGAAGAAGAAACGAACTGTGGCTGAAGTGGCAGATTGTAAACAGAACTCACATATGTGAGGACAAAGAAAGCAATAGATAAGAGTTAACAGACACAGTCAAGACATTTTTTTTGTTTTACCCATCTTTTGCCTGTTCCTTCTTCACTTTGAGCAAGCAAAACCACAAAGTGGCCCTTTATCATCCATTTTAATGCTTAGTCTCTAAATCAGGGTATCGATACTAAATATTTATTTACGTCTGGTATTTCCAATTCAAAAGTACCATGCAAGAAAACTTACAATCAGGCCTGTAGCGAGGGGGGGGGGGGTTAGGGGTTTAACCCCCCCCCCCCGAAATTTTTCAGATTATAAAAAAAACCTGGTTTACTCATGAATTTTAACTGGTTAACCAAATCCCCATGCTAAGTCTATGAGACACAAAACATTAAGAGTCCCTCCAGGCACTATTTCAAGCAGATATTGACAGGTTTGTAGCGGTGAGGGGTGTGTGCTAGGGGTTAAACCCCCCCCCCCCCCCCGAAATTTTCAAAACCCCTCCCGAATTTTTTTTCTGGCTACGGCCCTGCTTACAATACCTTTAACGTTTTTCATTCAGTAACAAAGCTAAGAAAGCAAGATGAGCAGTCAAATTAAAAACTTTAAAACATGAAAGTAAAAACCATCGGGAATAAATCAGTCATCATCATCAAGATTAAAACAGAAGGGAGTGGGAAACTGCACATAATCTGTGAATTGAGACCTTGAGACCTTCATATAGGAAGATGTGGATAGAGATGGGCCAAAAGTGTCCTGGTTTCCTATGCCATTTAATGCTTTAACTACAGTAGCCAACATTTTCAATTATGCCCAGGAGAAAACCCACGTTTGTCAATGCACAACATCATTACATAATTCCATGGGGAAGTCCCATCAATAGCTTTGCTGCAGAATTCTGAATGAACGGAAGCTTCTATAAGTTATCTAAAGGTTGAACCATATTGGTTGCATTGTGGCAACTGAAATTAGATATAATGAAGACATATACTACTGTGACCAGATTCTGTTCAGAGGAACAGATGCAGCTAAAGCACCCATCTCAGATGACCAAATTTACTCCAGGTTACAGCTGCCACCTAATCATCCAGATATGAAACCAAGCCCATTCCCAAACCGTGAACTCATTTCTTCAAGGATGGTGTTACCCTATCCAAATTTTGAAGTTGCATTCCATCTACTCCCTGATGAGGAACATCTCTGTCTTGCCCAGATTAGACGACTATTTTTTAGCTCTCACCCTGCCCCATTAATGCCTCCATGTAGGTCTTACATATCATGGGAAACAAGATCAACCATGCAGATATGACCATGTCACTGAGCACACACATAATTAATAAGTATCAACATCATCTTATGGAACCAAGCTTCGAAGGAGCACCACAACTAATACAAAATGATGCTTCCAAATTGCATGTGTCAAGTTGTAGGAAGGGAGGCAATCTAACTTAAACCTTCTTCTGTCCTTAGTGCTGCCACCAAATGGGTGTCTGTATTGTCTGGTGTCTCTACTAATTTTTTTGTTATTTATTTACTTACTTTATTTCTACCCCACCTTTCTCACCCTGGAGGGGAATCAAGGTGGCTTACAAAATTCGGCAAAAATTCAATACCATGCAGACACAGAAAAAAACACATTCATCAAAGTATAAAACAGTCTAAACATATGAACAATTAAAATATGCATCAATAAAACAGATTAAAAACCATATAAAATGCTGAGTCATGATGTCATACTTATCCTTAAGTGTTTTCCAAAATCCATAGTCCATTATTTAAGTTGTTAAAGTCTCATTCCGTAGTTCCCTATTCACCAAACACCTGTGTAAAAAGCCAGGTCTTATTTTTTTTCTAAAAACCAGGAGGGATGTGGTCTACCTGATGTCACTAGGGAGGCAGTTCCACAGCTGAGGGGCCATCACTGAGAAGGTCCTGTCTCTCATTCCCAACAACTGCAATTATGAAGAGATTGGGATTGAGAGCAGGGCCTCCCCAGCCAATCTCAAAGCTCTTGTAGGCTCATAGAGCGAGATGTATTCAGACAGGCAAGTTGGACCAGAACCATTTAGGGCTTTATAGGCCAAAGCCAACACATTGAATCTGGCCCAGTAGCAAATTAGCAGCCAGTAAAGCTGATACAACATGGGGGTTGTACGCTCCCTGTATGCTGCTCCAGTTAGAAACCTAGCTGCCACCCATTGGACTACTTGAAACTTCTGGGCATTCTTCAAAAGCAACCCCATGTAGAGTGTGTTGCAGTAGTCTATTTGAGAGGTAACAAGAGCATAGACCACCGTGGCCAAGTACGGCTCCCCAAGGTGCAGCAAAAACTGGCACACAAGTTTTAATTGTGAAAGCTCACCTGGCAACTGCTGAAACCTGAGATTCCACGCTCAGCGATGAATCTGGGATCACTCCCAAGCTGCGAACCTGCATCTTCAGGAGGAGTGTAACCCTGTCCAACACAGGCTGTAACCCTATGCTGTGTTCAGCTTTATGACTGACCAAGAGTATCTCCGTTTTGTCTGAATTCACTTTCAATTTGTTCACCCTCATCCAGACCATCACTGCTGCCAAGCACTGGTTCAGGACCTGAACAGCCTCCTTAGCAATAGATGGAAAGGAGTGATAGAGTTGGACATCATCTGCATACAGATGACATCAAACTTCAAAACTCCAGATAATCTCTGCAAGTCAATGCTTGGGGGGACAAGTAGGTGTCCACCAACAACAGCTTCTGAGAATGACCCTCCAGGAAGGAACGGAGCCACTGCAAAACAGTGCCTCCAAGCCCCATTCCCATGAGGTGTCTCAGAAGGATACCATGGTCTATGGTATCAAAGGACGCTGAGAGGTCCAGGAGAACCAACAGGGACACACTTTCCCTGTCTAGTTCCCTACGCATATCACCCACTAATGAGACCAAGTCTGTTTCAGTTCCATGTAACGGCCTAAACCCAGACTGCAAATAAGTTTCTCTCAAGAACACCTGGAGTTGCGAGGCCATCAAATGTTCCAAGACTTTGCCCAAATAGAGGAGATTGGAAACTGGCTGAAAGTTGTTCAATTGAGTGGGGTCCAGCGATGGCTTTTTCACCAGTGGTTTGATGACGGCCTCCTTTAGGCTCACTGAAATCTTGCCTTTTCATAAGGAGGCATTAACCACTACCTTCACCAATTCTCCCAAACCCCCTCTAGCTTTCTTTATCAACCAGGATGGACAGGGGCCCAGGATGGTCACCCTTGACTTTCCAATGATCTTGTCCATGTCCTCAGACTGTAAAAATTGAAATGAATCCATTAAAATCGGACAATCAGGTGTTCAAGCTACATCTTCAGAGTCTGCTGTTAACATGGCGTCCAGGTCGGAATGGATCAGAGCAACTTTGTCCGCAAAGAACCAAGCAAATGTTTCACAGTGAGCTGTCAAATGGTCAGGGATCTCATCTTGTGAGGTGGGATTTAATCAACCTCTGACTGTTCGAAACAGCTCAATTGGATAGTCCTTGCAGACGCAATGTTGGCCGCAAAGAGATTTTTTTAATGCAGCGTTGATTGCCGCGGTGTATGCCCTTAGATAGACACACAGTTCGTTCTGACCCATTGCGCCCTAGATGCCACACGCACTTTAGTTCCCTCTTCTTTCACTTCATTGTTACCAGCTCCTCGTTGAACCAAGGAGATGGTTTAGCTCTACTATTCGATAGGGGACATTCTGGAGAAATCATATCTTCATAGGCTGAAATAGCCTTTCAGCCTATGAAGCCCTCTCTTGGCAGTGATCTAGCACTCAAATGTGCAATAAAGTAATAAGTCCTCAAAGAACGTCCTTCCAAAGGAAACATTTTTCACTTAAATATGTAGTAGACAACAGAATAAACTATAATTAACTATAAGAACAAATAAAAATATGCAAAAAAATACACACATCTAAACGGTCAATCTGCATCTATAAAACAGATTCTTGCCTTCTTAGAACATCTACCACAGACCTATCTTCTTTCTGATTTCAGTTCTAATTCTCAAACTCCTTCTCTTAGTTCCAAAATCTCATTTCTTCCACTCCACAAACCCAGCTTTCCAATGTGAGGATTTTTAATATTTCTCCCATTCTTTTTATCACACTCACACCCACATATTCACACTATTTTCTATCCCTCTGAACCTTTGCATGCCAAACTATGCCTTTTTTTAACAGGAGGTGAGCTAGAAGTCATTTCTGGATGCTGTTTGGGACCCAAAAGTGTGGATGAGGCAGATATACTAAAATCAGCAGAAGTTTTCTGGGACATGATTGTCAATTTGTTGGCCACTAGGGCACCAGTGGTTATACTGATGGCCTTAGCAATTAGCCCCCTTTGGAGCCAGTTAGAAAAATGAAGATTACAGTCTTGTGTAGGTTCTATTTCTTGAGAATTGTTAAAAACCGAGGCTGAATTTTTCACCTATTTGATTCTGAAGTGCCTCTTTTAAATGCTAGAATCCTTGACTGGCCTGTTACCTCTCTGGCAAACACATTTCCCTTAAAGGCTAAATTCACAGGCATAACATCTAAGCTCCCTAGTCTAAACAGCTGCTAAGACCAGAAAGAAAACATTTTCTATCCCAATACAAATGACTGAATGCTTTGTTTGTTCATAGAGACACAATACCCCATCCAGTTCCTGTCATTTAATATCTATTTGCCTAGTTTAATAATGGGAATTCTGTGTGCAATGGCAGGACTCCCATGTTATAGATTAATTCTGCCAATACTTGTTGTGATAATATATGATTACTTCAGCACATGCAGGATTGATGCAAACTGTCAAGCACACTATATCATTGAAGAATGTCAACAGCATACTTGCAAACATTAAAGTTGTTCACAAATAGGCAGAACCATTAGGGTGCAAAAGCACCCCTTTTTTGACAAATGTAAATGAAAACTTGCAGGAATGCCCATGCCACGTAAATTACTACCTTTCACCTCACTCAGTCGCATGAATTACTCAAGTTGACAACCTTCAAATCTTTTTTTAGAAACTGCCCCAGATTTTAGCCTAAGTTCATCTAAAGGGGGGGGGGGGGGGTCATGCAAAATGAGTGCTTCTTCTAACTCTGCCATGGTCACTCGCCTGATCTGCTGTGTGCAAACGTCACTTTTCACACCACCATCTAGTATTAGCTTTCCTCTTCCTCCCTCTTCCCTAAAGATTCCTTTCAATTCTTCCCTTCAGCACCATTACTGCTTTTCCAGGCTTTATTCAATGAATGTAAGCATCCGTTTACCTTCCATGTTCATGCTGTTGTTCTCATGGCCTCTCAGGGAGCCCCACCTCTCTGGTTTCTCTGCCAGCTAATTCCCTCTGCACCTGGCTTTGAGAACTCTCCCGCTTTCAGTTGCCTCTTTTCCAGGCTCAGTTGGAGGCCAAAATTGCCTGCTGAGAGAGGCAGCTGGCAGGATGTGGCGCTGGCTAACAGGATAAGCTTAACTTGGGTCCTTGTGGTTCCTCACAACTAGGTATGAAAACATAGATCTGTCTTTGCCAGGGACTCTTGGCATGTTTGCTGTGAAGGTGGGGAGAGTGACAGCCTGGAAAGATACTAGGAAGCAAAATATGACATGGTGTAAACTGAAGGAACATTAAAATGCTCATCTCCTACAGAATTAGAAAACCCACCATTGTGTCAGTTCTGTTCATTGATAGTGACATAAGAGAGACCTGAATCTAATGTCGTTCAAAAGCACATAGACAAGTGCAAAATTCATGGAGACTGTCTGAGGAATGGTAAGTGAGACTTTGCAAGAATGTTCTGTTTTCAAAGGAATAAAGCTCAAAAGTCTATGCAAGCTTCAAACAGGCTTTCAGCAGTCAATAATGTTATAAGGGAGAAATTCTGTGGTAGAACTCTTGATAGTATCTTCAATATGATGACCTAAACTTAAGTAGCGTAATCTTTGGCATCTTTCTAACAAGGTTGTGTTCAGGTTCATACATTTAGCCAGGGTTGGTGCTGGAAGACAGTAATGTATAAATATTCCGTATTATGAGCAGGCCTTTGACATGTGTACTTAGTCACGCAGAGGCTCAATTAACCATTTTCTCCCTCTCTCCTGCCCCCATTTTTAAGCATGCCAGTATCAAAGAAGCCAGGATTAAGTATGATACATGTGCAGAAAGTCTTGTTCTCACTAAATCAATAGCACCAATTTTTTCATACTTCAGTTGTTAGTGGGCTTGGGGCCATACCTGCAAGCAAATACACACATATGTCATCCACATTCACCAATGAACACAATCTTTCTGCAGTCATCTTCCTATAATATTAGCAGCTGAGAAGCAGCCAGGGAACATCTGACTTTATACCATGCCTTTTTATTTGTAGACCCCCCACAAGTTGTCTTACCATAAAAGAGTATAAAACAATACATAATGATGCAATGGAGGAGGGAAGCTTTGGTCATTTAGAAAGATATGATACTGGTCAACAATTTTTGGGAATGTTTTGTTACCTCCACAGTTTTGGGTGAACCAAGTAGATTTTAACACGCTGAACACAACTATGTATTTATTATGTCTGTAGCACATACAGTTTTTCAGAAAAAAGTGATACATCCTAAGCATTGCTATATGGGTTGCTGTGAATTGTCATTGCTATATCTCTATAATGGCATACATTAGGAAAGTAATGGTGCAATCAGAAAAAAACTAAAAATATTTTGCTGCAGATTTTCATTTGTTATCACTATCCAATGCTTTGCGGATGAGAGTCAAACAATAGTCACCCAACATAGATGGATTCTACTTGCCCTGATCCCATTTTTCTATCTTGGCAATGTCCTGATGAAATCTTTCACTATGTTTGTCACTCAAACCACCCAGACTGTCTGGAAAGAAGTCCAAGTGGGAATGAAGAAAATGTATCTTCAGTGACATGTTACGCTTCATTGATTTGTATTCCTGAAGCAGACTTTCAACCTGTTGGACATAATCTGGTGCTTTATAGCTGCCTAGAAAGTTACAAATAACATTATTGAAGGCTGTCTACACAACATGTTCTGCACCCTGTTGAAGACCATCAAAGTGGCTATCTTTCATCCCATCTCAAATTTGTGGGCCAATGAAAACACCTTCTTCTATCTTCACATCACTCTCGCAAATAAATTAAGGCTTAACTTTGCTTGTTCATTGTCTTAATAAAGTTTTACAGTAGCCCGAGTTTGATCTTCTTTGGATCAACCAGTGTGACAGTCTTTTTCCATGTAACCAATTTATTGCGGGGAGGCCAACCTTTTCTTATATAATGCAAATCTCTTGCTCAACTGTCACACTTACAAAGGAAACAGCAATACTTCATGTAACCAAGCTGCAGACCGAGAAGAACTACCTTAAGATCACCACACAAATTCCAGTTGTGCTTCGAGTATTGAAGACGGTTCAGCAGAAGTTGCATGTTTTCATATGATTCTTATGTCCAATAAGTAAAGGAAAGGTAAACGTTTTCTTCTGACATTAAGTCTAGTTGTGTCCAACTCTGAGGGTTGGTGCTCATCTCCATTTCTAAGCCGAAGAGCTTGCGTTTTCCATAGACACCTCCAAGATCATGTTGCCGGCATGACTATATGGAGTATTGTTACCTTCCCACCTGAGTGGTACTTATTGATCTACTCACATTTGGATGTTTTCGCACTGCTAGATTGGCAGAAGCTGAGGCTAGCAGCAGGAGCTCACTTCGCTTCCTGGATTCGAACCTTTGACCTTTTGCTGCAAGTTTGGAAACTTAGCGGTTTAATCCGCTGCACCATCAGGGGCTTCCCAATAGATATAGAAGGGTAGATATTGCCACTATGCAGCAAAACAGCCTTCAAGCTTAAAAATCTGTCAGAGGTACTTTGTGTTTTGCCTGCATAGCAGGGGGCTGGACTAGGTGACCTGTATGGTCTCTTCCAACTCTGTTATTCTATAATTCTATGAATGATGAGTCAATAAACAATCACCATTCTGTTGAGTCATGGTTGCATCTCAGAGCACAAAACAATCAGTTGATGTCACAACAAAAGGTCAGACTGTAAGCTTGGCTAAAATAGTTTGTCAAATCTTAATCACGGTGGAGAAATATTGAGATTTTCATACCGGATGACAAAAGATTCCATCCTTGCAGCCTTGATCCAAGCAGCTCTGCCTGATTCTTTGATAAACCAAAATCTCTGACCAGATCATTCAGCTCTGTCTGAGATATCACTGGATGTTGATGGCACAAAGTCAGGATCAGCACCAGCATCCATCTGCATTTGATCAACATCCTCGCCTACTTCCTCATCCTCTAGTGTCCGTGCCTCTAGCAGATACGAGCAAGTCTTTCTTCTTGTGGTATTTTATCAGATGGAGTCTCTGTTATATCTTCTATAAGGTTGGTTATGACTGTGACAATGTTGAAGTTATTTATGTGATCAGCATTAAAAAAATCTATTTGGTACACAAAAAATTGTAAAGAAAACAAAATACCTGTTTTGCAGTGATACCTAGGGCTCACTCAGCAAATAGGAACATTTAAGGAGTAGAAGGGAGCAGTAGAGAGGTGACAGAAGTACAAAAACAGTAAGTTCCAAATTTAAATCTATTCTTCATAGAGAAAGATGAGAACAGTCCAAGGGGCAAGAGCTAGACAGAAGAGGTAATAAGTCATTGCAGTGGGATATTTGAAAAATCTGTGCATATATTTGTCCAAGAGCTTAAAATATTTCTTTGTTCAGCTCCTATAATTCCCAGTAACCTTGTTCTATAGCTAAGGAAGTTGTCGTCCAAAAATACTGTCTTAACGGTGTATGACTAACATTAAGTCTAATCATATATTTTAACAATTGATCTACTACTGCCACATTGGTATATTGGATAGCACACCCTAACAATATACATATACATCTATAACTAGACCATCCAAATCACATAATATAATAGTCTAAATTCTGTTGGTAGTTCCAACTAGAGCAGAACTATAATTTATGTAAGTGCTGACCCAGTGTTGAACTATGGATTCAGTGGATCTACTCTAATATTGACTGTGAATAGACTTGAGGCATATGTCAGATGCAGTTAATTTCACTCTTTCATAGATGATCAAATAATGAGAAACCATCAGAGATGCATGTATTTGTGACCCAGCTATGTAATAACAGCTACATATTTCTGTGGCATCGTGCTAGAGATATATTGTATGCTTTGAGCTTACCTGATGTGTTGCCTAAATTATTTAATTTATATGCTACATTGAATATAATGTTGCAAGCAAGAAAAAATCAAATATTATAAATAAGCAATATACAATACAAAATTTCTTCATTGTAAAGACAAAATTTTCCATAGCTGTGAATAAGTCAAAGATCCTTATGAACTATTTTAGCAGTTTATAAGTTATCGAGGCATACCTATGATCACTATGTGATTAATACATATTGCTTCTAATAATCAGTTACTTCATTTCAGTGTGTTTACAGCCCTTTATTGATTCTTATAGTTACTTAGAATTGTTGATTGACTGGAATCTAAAATATGTGGTTTTTTAAGACAGTACATCTGACCCTAGCTTGCCAAATTCAGCATTTCATTCACTGTAGTAGATACCAAAACATTAAATAGCAAAGTGGTCAGGATTTCTCAGTGTCATCACCCACCAAAACATTAGATAGTAGATGAGGATTTTTTTGGTCATATTTATAAACCAGCTACATGGTCAGAGATTTTCAGTGCCATCACCCACCATCATTGTATGGATATAATATCCTAAGTTTAGAATTCAAAAAGCTAATGAACTTGAGTCATTTAAGAGGGAAAAAACAATCAGTTATTTAAATAGTTGTTGAGAAGGTTCCTAAATATCAGCAAAGTAAATGTCCTATATATCATTGCTGTTGATTTTACATGCATTTAGCTCTTCTTAATTTGACACTTCATAGTGCACAGCTTTCTCATGTATGTCTCCATTTGTAACGTCATCTGCAAATACCACCCCAGCACTCACAGAAATTCAATTTCAATTCATGGTGATATTAAACTAAACACTAACTTCCTGTTTTTCATGTCCAGCTTCCAAATCCCCCAGGTGCAAACATACACCTCATGCTTAAGTGTGACCCAAAGAAAGGTGAGCTGTCAGAAAGCTTCTAGACAGATTTCCCAGTTTCAGACTCCATAAGAATGATTGAATAGAAGTCATGTTTTAAGATAGATATTCTGTGCTATATATTTCATTTAGCCATTTAAATCTGTATATGGAAACAGAAACTATATGCATCTTTCATATAGTCTCAGTGTCTGAAGTATAGTTATATTTGTGTAAATGGAGATTTGACTTCAGATGTGTTTGCTATCAACCTGGCTAGAAAAAATGTATAGTTTTGCTTCCAAATAGTGAATGTTAGCACCCTGAAGAGTGTAAAGTTTTTGTCGAACTGAATAAACACAAATTAAAAATGGTTAGCTAAACTTTGACCACACAAAGCCCTAGCAGTAGTAGATGATTATAAATAATTTGACAGAAATCATCCAAATGCAGGCACAAGATTTGATAGAATTTTTATATGCTGATTATCTGTTTTGAGTTAATGCTTATTAAAAGGGGATTAATCTGTATTCATATTTGAGGAACAGCTTATCAGAAAAGGGAGAGGGACTTGACTGGCAACATTAAAGTTTTCATTTGTAGAAGGAAAATGTGGCCTACTAGAGATAGCCACACAGAAGGCTTTCTTGCTGCAAAATGTCAGCTGTTTATTTCTATTTTTTTTAGTTCTTGCCAGCATGACGATTATGTTTAACCTTGTGATACAGTATGTATAAATAGTTTAGTATGATAATATATATTTGAATACTATTTTTATAAGATTTTCCTTCAATTTCTGAGTTTGCATTCTGTACCTTGTTTCTGTAGTTTTTGCATTACAGGTTAACGGGGATTCTATTAAAAAAATCCATCCTGCACACTCAGTAAATCCCTATGTATTATCATATTTTAAGAAGTAGTTTTCTCCTTTACATTCTGATTGCTTTTTGACATCACTTTATGAACATTCGTAAGATCCCTGAGTACTGAAATGAGCTTTTTCACATGTTCTTTGTGAAAATAGATATAGAAAAAACACAGATGGAATGTAGATAGGGAGGACATCTTCCCCCTTCTTTTTGGTCTTTAAGATGTCTTGGCATTTTTAAAATTCTGAAATTAAATTCAGGGATTTAGATCCTGAATTAAATCTGCTGCAATGATTATTTTCTTTTGCAAGCATGTCTGTATACACTGCAGTCTACTGTATTCAAATATGTTTCTTTAAACTTTTCTAAGCTTGTTTTGGCAGTTCCAGAAATCACACAGCATGCATGAAATCTGATATCAACAATGAATAGCTTAGCAGCATAATAACTATTTAGAGGACAACTGTCATTGCCTTCTTCTGAAACTGAGAGAATGTGACTTGTGTAAGCTCACTTACTGGGATTTGAACCCTGCTCTCCCAGTGTCCTAGTCCAACACTGATCACTACAGATACAGATGCTATTCAACTTTATTTAGCTGTTAGGTCAGAGTGTGCTTTTGTTGAGCACAACCTGGTCTGGTGTCTGGATGTCTTGGTGGCCTACGTGAAATCTAATCAGCTAAGCCTGATTCACTAAAAGACCAAACACTCCCATACAAATATCAACACTTTGGGGAGAGGAACTGCTTATTGTAGTAAATGATTGTACTAATATAAAGAGTTCCTTTTGATCACTGCCTGGTGTCTACTTCCTGATTTCAACATAAAATCAATACATTTTACATGGTTACTGATTTTTCACTAATTATTAATTTTATCTCATGTTCATGATTTTAACTTTTTGTGTGTTCCATGGGTTTATTGTATTATTCTATTGTTTCAGCTACATTGTTGTTTCTTCTCCCCTTAGTTTTTACACAGATGTTCTTAATATAACATCCAGGATTTCAAACATGGATCTTTTCACAGATATAAACATTTCCTGTACAGTATATTTCTCTTCTATGGCAATCATGAGACTTATCCTGCCAGGTTTCAGTGATGCTTATTATTTCCTTTCCTGTATTAAAAGTTCAAGTTCATCTTGTTTACTTCCCATGCTCTTTGCATTCATATCGTGATATCTAAGATTATGACCCCCCTAGCTGCTTATTTAAGTTTTTTCTCTCCTACTATTGATTTAGGTTTGTATTATTTGCCCAACTGAGCAATCAAGCTAGTATCTTTAGCACCTTATGAACTTTTGCTCTCAAGAATACTGTCTTCCTTTAATACGTTGGTTTAAAGTCGTCCTGAGTCAATTTTTGAGATTCTTTGCAAAAAACGTCTTGCCAACTGCTGAGTGGTGCATCACTTGCCAGAAATCCAAAATAATATTCCAAAATAGTTAAATACATTTGCAAGCTTGACAGACTGTTTTGGAGAGAACTGGGAAAATTAATGTCAGCCAACGCAGTTGAAGTTTTTAAATCTGTATCTAGCCCTTTCTTTATTAAATTTACTTTGAAGTAATGTTATTTTGATGAATATAAAATGAATTGTAATAGGAAAATGGAAGAAGACAAGGTTAGAAATGTAGGTGGATCAAATGTAGTTTTTACTTATGTATTTCTAACCATGCCATCTGCGAGCAAATAAGTATACTGGCATCTTTTTTCAGCACATTACTGTAAAACTGAATAACTGAACAAATTATTTCAACTGTTTGGTATTGTGTTAAAAAGTAACACAGTAGTGCAGTATTTGTGAATGTCATACAAAACATAATTGCCCCGCAATTGTATTTGCAAAAACTCACTTCTAAATAGGTATAGTAAACCGTTTAATATGAGACATGCCTATTGTCATTTTCCAGCAACAATAATTTCCCATGTGGTGGTAATGAGCAATTAATCATCTGTTCCTAATTTCATTCTATATGAAGTCCCAAAGGGGTTCTCTTTGTCTTCACTGTGTATTGTGAAGCCACTTGTGGAAGTGATAACATGGCAAACAATCACCGGAAGACTACAGATATCCAGCTTTACATACCACCATCTGTATTAATCACAGCATTTTCATCTTCCATTTCATATATCTATACAGTTGTTTGACAGAGATTGGGGAGCATATGGCAAGAACACCTGCTTTCTGCTATAATTTATATGTATGTATTTATATACAATGGGCTATAATTTTATGAAGTTCTGTGGAAAAACATAAATAAAAAACTCTGGTTTTCCAAAGGTAACTGGAAATCTTAACTGCTAGGTTATATGATAACTTTCATTGTATACCTATCATTCTGATCTGTGGTACAAAGGGACATTATCAACACATAAATTGTGCCTTGTGATGCTTGAAATAATAGGGCCAGGGCTAGCAAAATGCACACAATAAGATATTACACCTGAATGAAAAATCCTGAATTCAAATCCTCTCTCGTCTATTACATTGTCTGATGTTGAAATGGACTCTTATCTTTCACCTAAATGTACTTCACATATTTTTTGTAATGATAATTTAGGAGCAAAATCCATTCCATTCCATTTGTGCCAGAAGGGTACACATACAGGCCTTTTCTTGTTCTCTGTTTTCTTTGTCTGGTTTAGTGGTTTACACAATCGTCCTCATCCTTTCAGTACTGAAACTTTGTGTTTCTCTGTACTGGACAACAATGGTTTTTAACCATCAAATGTTATTTGCTTTGCTCAAGGTACTTCCCATGTGAATTAGAGGATGTTTTAATATAAAATGAGAATGTACTTGTATTTTATGTTCCTTCTATTTCATTAACAAGCATAGCAATATTAATCTCCATTTTTGTGATAACAAGCAGATGCCTGTAGGCAGGCCTGTAGCGAGGGGGGTTTTTTAGGGGTTCAAACCCCCCCCCCCCCGAAATTTTTCAAGTTATAAAAAAAATCTCGTTTACTCATGAATTTTAACTGGTTAACCAAATCCCCATGCTAAGTCTATGAGATGCAAAACATTAAGAGTCCCTCCAGGCACTATCTCAAGCAGATATTGACAGGTTTGTAGCGGGGAGGGGTATGTGCTAGGGGTTCAACCCCCCCCCCCTGAAATTTTCAAAATCCCTCCCGAAATTTTTTTCTGGCTACGGCCCTGCCTGTAGGTGACTGCCTGATCATTACTTCCTGGAGTATTAACCTGCTAAAGAGAGTTTTAAAGAGACACTTTCATTTTTATGAAGATGGAGAGAAAAAAGGCAGTGCTATGAAATAAACTTTGAGCCACTGGGGGAATTTGGGCTTCTTGCTATTGATTTTTTAAATTCCCCACCACCCCCACCACCACCACAACCCCCCCCCCCCAAAAAAAAAACATTCATATCACGGAATCAGAAATAAATTTGTCACATAAGAATGTGGATGTAAGACATTGATTTAAGTTTATATTGTGTAGCAAGAAATAAGAAAAAATAACCATTTTATATTTACATTGTTTAATGTTTATATTTATATTGTTTAATGTATAATCTAATGAACGTTGATATGGTCTGATGTAAATGCCATAATATGCCTAATGGACTTTTCATATTCTTTCGTATTTAAAATCCAAAACAGTTACTTTTCAAAGAGGAGATGGAGGACTTATGAGCAATGGAAGGTATGCATGCAGGGTTTTTTTTTTAATCACTTTCAGATTTTGTCATATTTAATTTTTGATAAGGGACTTTAAAAAGTAACATTCAATCAGTTGTGGGACTGACAATTCTAGGAGGAATTAAATGACTTAGACCAGATTTTAATGATCTGTTTTACACTTTAGGGGAATCAGATCCAGATGTTTCATATCTCCCAGATGCCTGAGATGAAATTAGTTGGAAGTTTCAAAAGGAATGTGTTCATTTGTTTTCAGGATGTTTATTGTATTAATTAGGCATTAGAAAATGAAGTTGCTGTTGTTTAAGACTCCTTATTGGCTCCTACAAAATTGCTATGAGTGAACAATTACATACAATCGATCACAGAATGAATGATTCATGGAAGATGAATAGGTTGTAGATAAGACTGGATTCTACAACTTTGGCTACTCAATTGAAATTGATAAAAGTTGATAACAGACCCATATATCCTCATTTATTTTCTCTGTGCCAATATGGAGATTATAATTAGGCTCTGGTAATAACTTCCAATCTCCTATTTAATCAATATTTTAGCAAAAAAGAGATTAGGTCTAATGAGAGTTCATAGATGTGGTAGGAATACTGCTGGATCTTCTTCTTGTTGTTTCCATAGAAACCCATGTTTCTCTTGGGGATTATGCCATAATAGATTCATTGGGGAAGGGTGAAGTACAGTAGTTAAAAATGTTAAATAAGGTCATAGGAAGAACTCTTTTAGATCAGGCAAAAGTCCTGCATTGTCCAGTATTCTGTTACCAATCGTGATATTTTAAAATGAGCCACTATTCGAAGATAAGCTTCCTCTTATCTTTCTCATAAATTTGGGAGCAATATTCTTTGACTTACAATAAACATTAAAATATATTCAATCTTCACTTGTTCTCAAAATCTAAAATTAAATTATATGAACCTGAAAGCCTGTTGAGACAGATAAAAATGTTCTTTTGAACTTTCTATTAATCCCACTCAAACCAGCTTGCCTCTAAAACCATGCAAGAGTGCTCAAAGGAAGAGCTAGCAGCTTGAAGATGACAGACAGACATTTGGGATGCAGGAAGTGAAGGAATAGTCGCTCAGAGTTCTGGAAATGGCTGATACAGAACAGTCACTTTGACTGATTGTTCCCTTGAGGTGGCAATTTATCATTCATCCCTAGTTTAGGATCCTTCAATACTGCAGTTTCTTCGTTGTTTTCCAGAGAGACAAGAAAGTTGAACTGTAGCAGATTTTTTACTGAGGCTTCCTCCCATTTCAATAGACAGTATGTCTGATTTACTGTATATCATGCTCCATAACGAATGATAATTTTTGTCTACACAATTTTATTTTTAAATCAGTTTAAAACCTCAAGTTGCTGTACTTTGTGTTGAGAAACAGGAATAAATTCTCTTCAAATAGAACTGAAAGGAAATTCTAACAGATGTATTTCCTTGTTGATTTTCTTCAGTCGACCGGGCCTGTTAAATGCAAGTGACCCCAGTTATCCTTGGCTTGCGGATTCTTGGCCAGCCACCAGCCTTCCAGTAAATAACAGCACCAGTGGACCAAATGATCTTGGGAATTTTGGGCGCGGAGGTACGTTCATTTGCAGTGTTTTGAAAAATAATTGCCTTCTGTATGCAGACCAGAATATGCCAGGCTTTGCCCCAAGAAGAAATTATATTTGAAAATAAATTTAAAAAACAGTAAGTCAAAAAGAACAATAAAATAATATTACTAATTGAGATGAAACATGATTTGCATTAGATTTTTATGGACAGGTATCTATACTTCTTGAAAATGTTGTTATTATTTCTGTTATTTCTTCTATCCCCACCTTTTCTCAGATTTTCTCAGAACTTTATTAAACCTCTGGCAGAAGTTCTAAGGCAGAGAAATGCTTTAATTCAACATAACAGAGCCCCTTTGTTTATGTTTTTTTCTAGTTGCACAAAACATTGTTGTTTTTTTCTGGGGTTCCTGTGCATGCTACTATTTGTGCACCAACTGCTCCTGCAACTGGTCATACTACCAGATCTCTGATTTATTTCACAGTTGGAGATTTTGATTTCTCTTGAACACAGGGCAGAACTAGGCATTTGGAACCACAACATCACTTGTGTTGATATTATACAACAATTGGATACTGACAATAGTTATATAAATCAGATGAAATATTTAAAAATATGACCAACTTGTTCTGTTAAAGTTCTTGCTCATTTCAAAAGACATTACACAATCATTACCCCCACTTCCCAGTCATTACATTGTGCATTAATGACATTTTAATGTATTTAGTTTACAAACCCATTGTCCTCGAAAGTACATCCAATCTCAGAGAAGGAGACCTAGTCACTTTCTTCCCTGTGTCTACAGAAAACACCCTTTGAATATTTCTTAAATATACCAGTAAAGGCTGCTGTTGGAATCTATAGGAACATTCTCCCCACTCTAGATTTTGAGAGTATGAACTATAATTCTGGATTAATAATATCAGGGTGCTGAGGAGCTGGGAAAGCCTGGGATCTGTGAGCCACACTTCACCCACCTCTCTTCTAAGGCGTTAAAACATTCCCATCAATCAGATGACAGTGGCTATAATAGCTGCTTGCAAATTAATTATAGTCTAGGACGTCTTTAGGTCGCTCCACTTTCTTCTGCTATTTAAAAGCACTGCTGTTGCTCAGCTGGTAACACAGTGTTTCCACATGTCTTGAGAACAGGGTGGCAAACATCCGTGAAAAGCAGTTTCATGATGATAAAGCATCATCCTAGGGCAAAAAAGGCAGCTGCTGAAGCTCAAAGCAGTATTTTTCAACATAAACTGTGCAACTAGCTGAGATGAAAGAAAAAGTTTAACTTCAATAATAGGAAGGTTCAAGTGTATTTTCTTTTAATGCAGGTTCATAATGGAGTTCATAGTATTGTAGCATTGCACACTTACATGGATTTAGGGATATTAGAAAATGTGATTAATTTGCCTCTTATGCATGAAAATAATAAGTGTCCTAGGATGTTTCACTCATGGAGCCTCACAATATAGACTGACTTCCGGCAGTGAACTGGAGTGGCAGCATGGTAGGATGCTGTGCCGCCAACAAGGTAGCTTTCCTGTGTTCCATTAGGAACAACTGGGCTACCGCTGGATTAAGCTGCGTAGTAACGCTTCCCCATGTGTGATAGGGAAGCATCAGCTGCCAGCCGGGGCACCAGGATTGCCCCACTGCTGCCCTGATTTGCCGTGGAAGCTGGAGAATCACAACACGGGAGCTCATCCATGTGATGAGATTCTAATTCCTTTTAATATTTCTGGGATAATATTTTTTAAAGTCTGTGATTTAAAATATTAAATGTAGTGTTTTTCATGGATTTCATCCTGGAAGTAGAAGAAGTTGATGATGAGTAGATATTATATTTCAATTTCTGTGATTAGTCATGCTTCTTTTATACTTCAAAACTTTTGAGTAAAATACAGTCAAAATGTATACATTGAAATGCAGTCTAGCATTTATTCAGTTTTTCTGTTTATTGGTTGACATAGCTTTCTGCATTACATTATCAATAGTTTTGATGGTTTCATTAGTCATGGAGGGGAGCTTTTTCTTCAAACAGATATTGTTATTATCAGGTTATAAGAATGAGTAATCCACGCACCACATTCATAAAGTTATTAATTTGTCCAGATAGATGGAGGAATGAGTTTCATGCTCAGTGCAAACTATTCAATATAATGTAAATATGTTTTATGCATTTCTCTGATTTACCTTTCATTTTGGTGTGTATTTCAAGTTTATCAATGTAACTAAACATATGATTCTGCTTACCACTACTGAAATTTTCAAACATTACCAACCTCAATGTATATGTCTCTCTGAGTCTTTCCACCCATTTATTATATCCTGGGTGAACTTCAAAAAGCAAATGAAATAGTGTTGCATTAAAAATAACTTTTTGAAAGCACTACATATCTTGGAAAAGAATTGTCTGAAGGCAGCTCAGTATTTAGCCCATAGTGCTGTGTGTGGGGTGGTGCCTGAGGAGCAAAAGGAAGTGGTTACTTCTGTGATTTATAGAGTTACTCCTTTCATTGTTTCTCTAGAGTACAGACAGTTTCATTTGCTCTGTTGTGAGGTGAACAATTGAGAACATTCTTCAGGACAGAAATATTCCAAATTTCATTTTCACACCTGAAGGTATAGGGAAGAGATGGTTTTAAGCAGTGAGATGTGAAGGACAACTGAAAGTTTGTCACAGATGCTGATACTGAGGGGACAATTGTACATCATTTTCCCTTCATTGACTCATGGACCCAGCCTCTGCTGAAATGCAAACCTGCAGAATGTCAGATTAATTTTTCATATTAAAACCTTGGTATTTGGGTTTCCTGTGTAGTGTTGATTTGTTTCATTTGATTTTTCCCCATTACAGATGTGTTACCTCCAGTACCATGCCAAGGGGATAAAACTGCCACAATGCTTTCTGATGGAGCCATTTATAGCAGCATTGACTTCACTACCAAAACTAGTTACAATAGCTCCAGTCAAATAACGCAGGCTACTCCATATGCCACAACACAAATACTACATTCCAACAGCATCCATGAACTGGCAGTGGATTTACCAGACCCCCAGTGGAAAAGTTCAATTCAGCAAAAAAGTGACCTGATGGGATTTGGATACTCTCTACCTGATCAAAACAAAGGCAACAATGGTGATTCTGCTTGGTATTTTTTTCTTGTGAAAATATTTTGTAAGATTGTTGTGCATGGTGAGAAATTGCTTAATGCCCACCTTTATTCCCCTTTCCCTCAATTAACAACATACCTTGCTTGTATCCTCTACATTTCCATATGCAACTAACACTTTTTGCTGTGATTTCAGTTTTTTTCATCTTTTGCCATTGTCATAGACCACCTGTGCTCCATCTTGCTCCCACACTAGGCTGAATATTTCCCACAGCGCTATCACATTAGCTTTTTGCAGCTACCTGCATGTTGTGCATGTGCTAATAAACTAATCACATGATAGCACTGTGACCTTTGCCCTTTAACCCTTAGCTTTACTTTACATCCCTGACTATCGATTGGCTGAGGGATTGTCTAATAGAATGCCACACAACCAGTCACAGGATTTCAGCACCACCAGCTCTCACAACAGCTCAGAAAGAAGTGGCAGCCTCTCAGGTTGGTTTCAATATAATGTGTATAAGGGGAAGTGCTTATGCTTGTAAGCAGCTTTTTTAGAATTCTCAATTATAGCCTTCAAAGCTGGTCCCTACTCCCAGAGTCTGTTTTTGAATATTGCAATGTGATTTCCATTTAGACATTTGTGAATATGCCATTATCTTCTATAACACCATGACTTCAACAAAAAAAACCACCAGTACACCTTATTTCTCCTAACAGAAAAAGAAACCCATTTAGAGATAATAAGAAAATATTTGTCGCTGTTGTAGCCTGTGTATTTCAGCATGATTGGAAACCTTATTTTTTAACATTCTTGTACTTCTGGCGCAATGTTGACTTTATTCGTAAATGAATCTTCAATTTATAGCACTGCCTTTCTCTGAAGAGTCTCGTGATGAGGTTAATATTTTGGTTGTATCATTATTAAACCCTCCCCTCAATTCTCATAAGGGTTCACAGTATTTCTATCGTACATCAAAATATCCACCTATTGCCACATGCTGGAATGGAAAGATAAGCTTATTATGACGGTTCCTCTTTAAAAGTTCCAGAGCTGCATACAATCATAACATATAGGTTTTACGCTGCATGTTGTAGAATAATTCTTACACTGTGCCATTTTTAAAAATGGATCATCAATCTTTAGAAATATCAGCAAACAATTTGGCTGAATTAAATATATTAGGTAGAATTAAGCCATTTTTATAATACTTATTTTACATTCCAAGAATGTAATACAAAACCACTTCAATAACCTTTTTCGTATCTGATTGTTTTGACTATCCTTCTGCTTGATTTTCCTATATTTCTTCTGATCCTCATGCAACTTTCAGTTCCTAATTCTTACCTAAATGGACCCCTGTGCAATTGCCTGCTTCCCCATTCCTTGCTGCATTCTTTCTCCCTAGGTTGCAGATCTTAATCCCAACTGTTATTGGTTCTGTCATATCACAATTTTTTCTAAATGTTATATTAACTAACATTCTCTTCTTATTTCCTTATTTCTTGAATCTTCTTTTAAGTTGTATTGTTCATTGTTCTGCTTCCTCTCTAATCCTCCAGCAACTTTGTGCTAGGGTATTATCAGAGCAATTGTGGTGTAATGTTTTGATAATTGGACTACAGCTCTGGAGACAAGGGTTTAAATCCTTTCTTGGTCAAGAAAACTCAGTGGCAAACCTCTCCTCTAATATCTTACCAAGAAAACCCATGATAGATTCTCCTTCAGGCCACCATAAGTCAGAAAGGACTTGAAGGCAAACAATCATACTAACAACCTCAAACCTTTAATTAGATGACCTTAAAGATATTACTATCAATATATTACCATTTTTACATTGAATTCCCCCATAATTTCCCAAAAGAAATTAGGTTTACATTATTTTTTATCAACTCTTGACCTCTTGGATAAAAGGAGAATAAAGTTCAAATGGTAAACATTGTGATTGTATCTTTAACTACACTTTTCCCAAGCAGAGACAATATGCAAAATACTATTATTAATACATTGAGAACTGCTATCTGAAAAGCATTTGCTCTGGTCTATTTTTTTCCAAAGAGTGACTACATGGATTCTCAGACAGACATGAAAAATCAATAAATATAGTTTTGAAACATCAAGTACATTGTAACTTTTATTCAGCTTATGGTCCATTGTAACTACTCTATATAAAGTGTGTGAAATAAAAAGAACAAAATTAGGGCAATTATATGGACTATTTCCATTCCATTCCACCCTATTATTATTTATAACCTTATGACAATTATAAAGTGTTGCTGCTGATGTTGCAAAGATAAAAATACCCTCTCTCTCTCCAGCCTCCCTTTTAGTGTGCCATCTGGATTTAGAGCTCTTTCAGGATATGTAAAAATCATCTTTGTTTCTTCACACTTAAATAATGTCTCTTGATTTCAGGTGGGAAAGGAGGAAAGAAAAAGAAAAACAAAAATACTTCCAAGCCTCAGAAAAACAATGGGTCTACCTGGGCCAGTATTCCTCTTCCACCCCCTCCGATACAGCCTCTCCCAGGCACAGAACTGGAACACTATGGGGTAGATCAGCAAGAAGCAGGGTAATTTACTTTTCTTTCTTTGAGTAGAATTAAAAATTCAGTATTCTAGATCTACAGAACACAATCTCTGAAAGCATCTGAGAGGTTCTAGAGTTTAAATATAAAGATACTGTTATACATTGCATAGGTGCATTAATATGCATGATAATACAAAGATACAACCATCAAAATTATTGTTTGTGCCCATAAATGGACCCAATGTATGTGTGTATATGCCAATTAAATTAGAAAACCATTTTTCATAGTATGTAGTCATAGGACTATTCCTCACAGCATTTCTTCATTATTCTTAGAAACCATTTGAGGAAAGATCTAGTATTAAAATACTCATTTTGATGTCCCTACTTCAGCAAATGCAATCTTCCCATCTCTGGTCCTTTTAGAGATGTTTTGGACTATTGGCAGTTAATGGGAGCTATATTCCCATCCATGTATGAGTAGTCTTTGCCTAAGAAACCCTGTGAAATTCATGGGGGCACCATAAGTGGACAGGTGACTTGATGGCACAAAAATATTGCCACATCTGGAGTGATATCTGGCCTACTAGTATGTCCGAATAGATATAAAAATTTTCCCCAAGCTAAACCTCTTCACCCTTTCTTCATCAGACTTAGGAAATCTGCAGGAAGGCATTTGAAAGCCTTAGAATAGTAAATACCTTGGGATGTATGGGAATTGGTGTGGGGGTGTTAAGTGGCCCTGCACTGGTCTTACATGAACGTATTTTAGAGCAGTACTCTAGGTGGACACTTAACTATATGACTCCACTATGTAAAATTCATTGATCCTTGTTCACAATTTTCCAAAAACCAGCCCTTTCTAAGTTCACCAGAAGAGAAAAATACTGTCTGTCATTGCATTTATATTGCAGTGTTCATATTACTTTGCTAACGGAAGCCTCACTTACTCCTGAAAGGGTTGCCCCAATAAAGCATTTCACAATTGGGACTATACAAAGTAATTGAAAATTTACTTCAAGCAGTTATTCATTAATAATTACCCCCCCCCCCCCCAAATGATATCTTCACTTTAATGTATTTGCTGTTCCCAGCCCAGATAATTCTGCAGTAAAAGACAAATAACTCTCATATATTTTAAGGCACACTGTGATAAAAAAGACAAGTAAATTGATGCATTATCTGTAGAGAAACCTTTGTGACATAGGTCTTGGCTTCTCAGTTCTCTATAGTATCTATTATTTGGCTGAGAAAATTATATTTGTCACCAAGACAACACTGGTTATTTAAAGCTAAGTAATCTGTGCAGCTGACAGCATACTTTTTTGTTTCACACAACTCAACAGCAGCTTTTACGTTCAAGTTATTTATAATGTTGCATTGATAATGACTATAGTTTTACATAAAGTGCATCTGTATAAGATGAAAGCTAAACTTAAAAATCCAAATCCTTGACAGAAAAATTCAGAAAAGTTTACAAAAGTAAAATGAAGCATTCCTGCTTTATTCCATTGAATGATCTGGTTACTAAATACAAATAGAATAGTTTATACATGCATCCAGAATTTGAAATTAAAACAAGACTCAAATTAATGTTGGTATATATGTTTAATAAGCATTCGGGATTCATGAAATGAATGCTGCATCGCATCACCAGACCTTCCAGCTGCCTCTTTCTTTTTGGTGGCATGATAATCAGAGCATTCAAATGCTAGTAACTGATTATATAAGGAGATAGAAGGCCATCACTGCATGTTATCATGGAGCCTTTCTGCTGACTTCCTTTTCCTTACCTCAATGGTTGAAAAACTTCCCACCATTCTATTATGTATGCCCTTTACTTTTTATTTTACACTAGCTTGGGGACCTGACGGTGCCCGGGTCATTTGAGAAAGGCATTGTTTCCTGTGTTCCAAGTGTAGTCTAGATCCAATGTCAGCTGGGTTCAGTGGGTGCGGGTGAACTCCAACTCCCATATGCAAGTCCCATTGTCCATGTTCCACCCTCCTCCAAACAGCTCCGGGATGTAGAGTAGATCATGGGGGCCCTATCTGCCAAGTTTGGTCTTGATCAGTCATTTGTGGGGGACATAGTGGTCTCAGGAAGTTTGGGAAGGTACTGCAAGTCCCATCACCCTTGGTCTGTCACCCCCAATGCATAAGGATGTATAGTTGGTCATGAGGGTTTGTGTGCCAAGTTTGATCATGATTGGAGTGGATTGCAGTTGTCTGAGGAAGTGTGTGAAGGTACTGTAAATCCCATCATTCCTGGTCTGTTGTTCCCTCAAACTGCATGAGGACATAAAGAGGGCTACATTGCACCTTTGTATCAAGTTTTGTACAGTTTTGTCATTCATGGGCATCACAATGGTCTGTGGGAGGTCAATCAGATGAAAGTACTTGAAATCCCATCATCCGTGGTCCATTCTTCCACAAACCACACCAGGACATAAAGTGGGTCACACTGGACTTGTCTATCAAGTTTGGTACAGTTTCGTCATTCATGGGCATCACAGTGGTGTGTGGGAGGTGAATCAGGTGAAGGTACTGCAAATCCCATCATCCATGGTCCATCCCCTCCACACCACAGCAGGGTGTAAAGTGGACCACATAGCATCTGTGTGCCAAGTTTGGTCCAGGTCCGTCATTCGTGAGCATCACAGTGGTCTATGGGAGGCAAATCGGGTGAAAGTATTGCAAATCCCATAATCCTTGGTCCATCCTCCCCCAAACTGCTGCAGTGTGTAAAATGTGTCATTTGGTATATGTGTGCCAAATTTGGTTCAGTTCTGTCATTGGTGGCAGTTGCTGTGGTCTCAAGAACTGAGTGAAGGTACTGCAAATCCCATCATCCTCGGTCCATCCTGCCCCAATCTGCACCAGGATGTAAAGGGGGTCCTAGGGGTTCTGTGTGCCAAGTTTGGTCCAGTTCCCTCACTGATGGGCATCACAGTGATCTGTGGAAGTTGAAGCGATTGAAAGTACTGCAAATCTGTGGTCCGTCCTGCCCCAAACTGCACCAGGGCGTAAAGTGAATCATGGGGGATAAGTGTGTCGAGTTTGGTCCAGATCTGTCATTCGTGGTGGTCGTAGTTGTTCATGTAAGTAGTGGCCAATCAGAAAGCTGCCACATTACACAGATACATACCCACAAACAAACATACATACAAACACTGACTTTTATTATATACTAGCTTGGGGACCCAGCAGTGCTCGGGTTATTTGAGAATGGAATTGTTTGCCTTTGTTCCAAGTTTAGTCTCGATCCAGTGTCAGTTGGCTTCAGTTGGTGTGGGTGAACTACAACTCCCATATGCAAGTCCATGGTCCATCCCCCTCCAAACAGCGCCAGGATGTAAAGTAGATCATGGGGACTCGATGTGTCAAGTTTGGTCTTGATCAGACATTGGTGGGGGTAGCAGTGGTCTGGGGAAGTGAGTGAAGGTACTGTAAATCCAATCATCCATGGCCCATTGTTCCTCAAACCGCAGCAGGACATAAAGTGGGTGATGGGGGTATGTTTGCCAAGTTTGATCTTGATCAATCAATGGTGTGGGTTGCAGTGGTCTGAGGAAGTGAGTGAAGGTACTGTAAATCCCATCTTCCTGGGTCAGTTGTTCCCTCAAACGACAGGAGGGCGTAAAGTGGGCCACATTGCACTTGTGTATCAAGTTTGGTACAGTTTCATCATTCATGGGCATCAGAGTGGTCTGTGGGAGGTGAATTGGATGAAGGTACTGGAAATCCCATCATCCTTGGTGCATTCTCCTACAAACCACACCAGGACATAAATTGGGTCACATTGCACCTGTGTGTCAAGTATGGTACAGTTTCATGTTTCATGGGTATCACAGTGGTCTGTGGGAGGTGAATCGGTTGAAGGTACTGCAAATCCCATGATCCATGGTCCATCCTGCACCAAACCAGACCAGGGCATAAAGGGGGCCACATTGCACCTGTGTATCAAGTTTGGTACAGTTTCGTCATTCATGGGAATCACAGTGGCCTGTGAGAGGTGAATTGGATGAAGGTACTGCAAATCCCATCATCCATGGTCCATCTTGCACCAAACCGGACCAGGGCATAAAGGGGGCCACATTGCACCTGTGTATCAAGTTTGGTACAGTTTCGTCATTCACGGGAATCACAGTGGCCTGTGAGAGGTGAATTGGATGAAGGTACTGCAAATCCCATCATCCATGGTCCATCTTGCACCAAACCGGACCAGGGCATAAAGGGGGCCACATTGCACCTGTGTATCAAGTTTGGTACAGTTTCGTCATTCACGGGAATCACAGTGGCCTGTGAGAGGTGAATTGGATGAAGGTACTGCAAATCCCATCGTCCTTGGTCCATCCTCCCCCAAACTGCTGCAACATATGAAGTGTGTCATTTGGGGGATATATATATATATATATATATATATATATATATATATATATATATATATATATATATATATATATACATACACACACACACACACACACACACACACACACACACACACACACACATACCAGATTTGGTTCAGTTCTGTCATTTGTAGAAGTTGCTGTGGTCTCAAGAAGTGAGTGAAGGTACTGAATGTCCCATCATCCTTGGTCTATCCTCCCCCAAACTGCCCCAGGACTTAAAGGGATTCATGGGAGTTGTGTGTGCCAAGTTTGGCCCAGTTCCATCACTGGTGGGCATCGCAGTGGCCTGTGGGAATCGTAGTGATTGAAAGTACTACATATCCCATCACCCATGGTCCATCATCCTGCAAATGGCACTAGGACATAAAGTGCTTCATGGGGTAGGCTGTCTGGAATTGTGGGAGTTGGAGTCCAAAACACCTGGAGGGCCCAAGTTGGCTCATGCCTGGTTTAAAGGTTTTCATACAATTCTAGAGTTAGAAGGGGCACCCAAAGGCCATCTAGTCGAACCCCCTTCTGCCATAGAGGAAGACACCATCCAAGCCCTCCCAACAGATGGGCATCCAGTCATAAAAACGATTGGGAGATAGAGTCCTAGATTTGAAAGGGGTCTCTGAAGGTCATCCAGTCCAGCCCCGTCTGCTGTAAAGGAAGACATCATCCAAGCCCTCCCAGCAGATGGCCATCCAGTCATAAATACGATTGGGAGATAGATAGAGTCCTAGATTTGAAAGGGGTCTCTGAAGGTCATCCAGTCCAGCCCCTTCTGCAACAAAGGAAGACACCATCCAAGCCCTCCTGACAAAAGGTCATTCCAACCATACATACGATGAAGACATTTATTTATTTATTTATTTATTTCTGATATTTCTCCCCTGCCTTTCTGCAATGGACCCAAAGCAGCTTGCAAGGTCATTAAGCCACGTGCTAACATCCACCATATAAATAAAACATAAAAGTAACGTCAAGGAATAGTATAAGACATAAAAGTAGAAGAAGCTGCCTTCTTTGGAGCAATATTGAGGAGGCAAGATGGCATCCTCTTTTGGGGCCTAGGAGGAGAAAGCCAGCCTGCAAGACTTTAAACATGTCAGCAGAGGGGCCAAAGGGGCCCAGTGGTGGGTGGGTAAGGTGTGTGTGTGTGTGGGGGGGGGGGGGAAATAAAGGTTTTCAAAAAGAGACGCAAAACCATCCTTAAAAGGAAAGATTAAAAATATAGTCATTTTTTTCTCTTCAGTCTGTTGTGGAAAGTAGATACAGTAATGTAAATCTAAAGTTTTTTATTATCAGTATGCACAGTTGGCCATGTTGGGTCTATTTGGTCCAGATCCGTTGTCATTGGTTTCAAGGGTCCTAGGGGTTGTGTGTGTCATGTTTGGTCCAGGTCCAGCCTTTCTGGTGGTCCCAGTGGTATTTTTGATTACAAAAGTGTAGGCTGAAGGCTGTTAATGTACCAAAGCTAGCGTCGTTCTGAGGAGAGAGAGTAGGCCGAAGCCTGTTGGTAGTAGTTTTTGCCTCAGGGGTCCCAGTGGCCACAGCAACTGCTACAATTGTAAGCCGAAGAGCCAGCGTTGTCCGTAGACATTTCCAAGGTCATGTGGCTAGTATGATTGCATGGAGTGCCGTTACCTTCCTGCCGGAGCGGTACCTACTTACATTTGCATGTTTTCAAACTGCTAGGTTGACAGAAGCTGGGGCTAACAGTGGGAGCTCACGCCACTCCCTGGATTCAAACCGTTGACCTTTTGGTCAGCAAGTTCAGCAGCTCAGTGGTTAACCCCACTGTGCCACCAGGGTCTCCATTTTACATGTAGGTTTATGTTATTTCAAAAGTTCCAAATTGTAACAAGTAGCCATAGTTTAATGTAAAAGTAATGGGATTTGCAAAAAGTAAGCATAATAGCAGAGTATTGTAGCATGATAACATGTCTATGATTCAGCAGCATGAGAATCCCCCTACAAAAGAAACAAAGAAGCATTCTCACTTGCCAGTATCTGCCTTAAAAGTCAAGTTTGGCAATCAAACAACAAAAAGGAAAGGGCAGGAACAAGAACCACTTAGACAAGAAAAAGCTTGGATCTTCACACCAAATATCCTGCAAATACATATGTGCACTACATTTTCTAATTTCCCCAAGCATTAGTGTTTAACATTTAATAATCCTAAATGTATGACTTATGGATATCTTGTATGAGAATTCTACACAGTCACAGATAGTATCTTTACTATATAAATTGCGCTAAACTTCATTTATTCTTCTGGAAAATTTAAACACTTCAAACTCTTTGGAACTGCTTCCTGTTAAGACCTCTGGATGCCCCCAGATCTAATCTTTAGGCATTTGTGTACAAGGTGACAGTTTTTTGTCAATAGGAACTTTAGCCCAGACAGCAGCCATTCTTTGTTGGATTAAGTGGAAATTAGACAGGCTTCTCAATGAAAACTCTCAGCATACATCAGCACCAGTTGTGAGATCTGAGGCTCCCAGTAGTCTCAGTCCCAACATTATCTGGAGGGCAATAAGATTCCAGCCCCAGTCTTTCAACAGGGTGCATATTTAGAGATGCAAGAACTGTAGTCATGGCTTATCAAAATTTGTTGGAATGCTTCTAAACTTCTCAATAGGCTATTTGATTAATAGATGTTGTAGTTCAACATGTTTGGAAGTAAGAAGATAATAAATCATATTAATCAACATTTCATACATTTGTGTGTCTGACTGTCCAATACACTTAGAAAACCTTGAGTGCCCTCCATGAGAAACTGGTCATTCACTTCACCTTTATTTGTCCCTCAATTGGGATTTTAACTAAATTAGGATTATTATACTGTGGCTAATGAAGGTTATGGGGTGCTGTAATGGCCAGTTTAAGTTAAGTAGATTTTGTGCTTTTGAATTGTCAAAACGTTGGCAGCTTTAGTTACTGTCTTCTGAAATATCTATTGTATGCAAACCATAGACATCAGTATCTTGAATCACATCCCTTCTGCTTTGATAGTATTGTAGATAATGGCTGTTTAAACAAAAGCAGCAATTTTTTGACAAGAATATATTACTATGTGACATTTGGTCAGATAAATATGTTTAAAAGGCATTAGGGAAGAAGAAAATAGATTCCTCCCACATCAATTTTATTTACTGCCTATGTAATTAATTAAATAAATTACTTATGTGTTATTTTAATACTTATATCATTTGTTTTAGTCAGATATTAATACTTATTTTTTGACTGATTGATTGCTTTTGGGGAGTTTATGCCTTTTATCCTAAAGATGAAAAACTGAAATCTTAGCTTTGCTTCATTTTCACAAAGTTTGATTTTATTTAGCTGGGTGAGTTATACGCAAGATGGGCAATTTGTCTGTGTAACACAATTTCTGTAACCTGATGATCCTCAGATACAGGATGAGAGTGCAAACCAGAACTAGGGCCAGGCCTAGTTGCTACTTAAAAAGACTCTGCATGGAATATCAGGTGCCACATTCTGTATTCAAAGGAAGGAAATGGCAAACTAGCTCTCAATGGGACGGCAAGCCTCCCTTATGGGATCAGTATATGTTGACAGACAGCTTGAAGACACACACAATACATTATACATGTTAAATAAACAAATGATGTAAATGGATCAACCAAGTCCTAACCCATAACAATTTATATTCTAGATATGACAGTGATGGATGGTGCCCACCTTTACCAGTCCAGACATACTTGCATCAGGGAATGGAGGATGAACTTGAAGAAGAAGATGACAGAGTACCTACCCCTCCTGTTCGAGGAGTGGCTTCTTCGCCAGCCATCTCCTTTGGGCAGCAGTCCACTGCAACACTAACACCCTCTCCAAGGGAGGAGATGCAGCCCATGCTTCAAGCCCACCTTGATGAACTGACCAGGGCCTATCAGTTTGATATAGCAAAGCAAGCATGGTAAATGTGACAGTTACCCAGATGGTATTAAAAAATTTTTTAAAAAAACACCAAGGAGACATGAGAATATAATATTTAGATTTGAAAGCATCTACCTTTGAAAGAAATATCTGTGTCTTCAATACCATTTGACAGGATAGATCTGTAACTGAGTAGCAGGGAGATTTTGCCAGACAGACATTATGTGCCTATGGCAGCATTATGAAGGTAAAGGTTTCATCCATCAAATTGCCAGCCAGTAAAATAAGAAAGAGTTCTTTGCCTTTAATAATAATACCTTTTTTCCTTACATATCGTTAGTACACAGGGATGTGTTTTACTAAACTAATTCCTAGACTATTAAGATGGTTTCAAAGGCAGTTGAAGTATATTAAGATCATTACAGTTTAGCATTTTACATGATCTCTTAAGGTTTAAATTTTACTATTTACCTCAATAAACTAGTCACTGTTACACAGTTCAGTTGCATTAATAGGAATGTCTGACTTCTGTCATGTTACCAAAAACAAAACAATACAGTTCCTCATTGTCTATTCAATTAGTCTTTTTCAATTATCTTGCCTGAATAATTTAAAGCCTGAAAATCTGCATTCTCCAAAAGAAATCTTCCTTGATAAAAAAGGATGGCTTTTCTGCAGTAAAACTCAGAGCAGATGGATGTTGATTGCTACTTTGAGGACAGAGTGGTGGCATGTCCAGAACATTTACAGCTTTAGCAAGTATAATTTTATTATTATTGGTCATCTGATTAAAATAGATTATGGAGGAATATATATTCTTGTGTGCCTTCAAGTTGTTTCTGATTTATGGCAACCTTAAGTGGGACCTATAACTGAATTTTCTAGGCCCGATTTGTTCAGAGGGGATTTCCCCTTTGCTAAAGGTGAGATTTGCCCAAAATTATGCAATTGGTTTCCAATGAATGACCAAGGATTTCAATCCTTATCTCAAGAGTCATAGTACTCACACCACTTCACCATGCTGGCTCTCTTAAGGTATACATAGCATACAGGAGATTATTTTAGTATTGTTTTTCCATACTCAGAGAAGAAAGAAATAACAAAATATCAAGATAAGCGAGCCTGCTCAGTGACTGGACAAAGGCTTCCTGTACAGAATCAAAAGTCACAGGTTGTCATTTTAAAAAATTCTAAAAGTCATAAAACCTCAGCAAGACAAGAAAAGACTGAGAATGTGAAGCAAAGTAAAACTACTTGCTGAAAGGCATGGTGCCGGTTTTTTTAAAAAAAAATGGGAATGTTTCCTGACAAAGAAAGGCCACAATGTACATTGAAAGAGTTATTACAGGTCAAAGAGGCTTGTATGAATTTCCTGCTGATGCCAAAGCCAGCTGTTTTCGTTGGACAATTTTCAGTACTTCAACCTCGGCTGCAAGCTGCAGCCAATCGACAGGGTGCTTAGGCCACCTCCACCATGGGATATAGCTTGTTTATGTTAGAAGCCAGAAGCCCAAGCATCAGCTAATTTGGGTCTGGGTTAAATGTATAATTGTGCCAGGCAGGACACAGGTGCATGCCCTGGCATGCTTTCAGCCTGTACCTTGCAGCTGTTATGCTTCCTGTGGTGGCATACAAACTGCAGCTGCAACTTTTGGTGTCAGTTAACATCATGAATCTCATTAGGTAACTTGTGCTTTTTCAATGCAGAATTATGCCTTCAATACACACCAAATGTGATCTGATATGGTATAGTGTTAGATAACCCTGGCTGAATGTGTTACTATTTATATATGACACTCTAGTTATTATAGTTCATATAATCTCAAACTTTCAGTAGCAGACATTCAAAAATGTATTTACCTTTGTCCTTTTATACTGATCATAGTTTAGAAATGACATATACAACAAATGGTAAAGTAGTGGGGGGCATCCTTTCCTTTTTAATACATCTTTAAAAGAAGGAAAAAAACATTCTGCAGTGGTAATTCCAGATATAAATTCTGATTATAACAATGTTCAGATATGCAAAAGTCTTCATCCTCTCAACTGTTTAGAAGACACATGAAACGGAAAATGATACTCCCCGGAGAGTTTGCAAAAAATGGGTTATTGGATTTCTGAAAGAATACATTGATGAAGAACTGTTTTAGAAATCTCCTTGTCATGCAAATGCAACATGGATTATACACTTTATTTCCACCTTAGACTGCAGTCCTGTAAAAAAGGAACACACTTTCAAAGCAACCATCTTTCTGCTACCACCTCATCACACTGGGGCAAGGTTGTTGTATGTTTTTCGGGCTGTATGGCCATGTTCCAGAAGTATTATCTCCTGACGTTTCACCCACATCTATGGCAGGCGTCCTCAAGTTTCTCCATACCTCACAACCTCTGAGGATGCCTGCCATAGATGTGGGCGAAACGTCAGAAGAGAATACTTCTGGAACATGGCCACACAGCCCAGAAAACATACAACAACCCTTTTATCCCAGCCATGAAAGCTTTCAACAACACATTACACTGGGGCAAATTACCACTTTGCAGCACTTTGGGAATAGAGCCAGCCGAGCACCCATTACATGACGCTTGGCAGGCCTGCCCCATTGATGCTCGAAGTGCTATCTGATGGGGAAGGAGGGTGTATGGGTGCCACGAGGCACTCTGTGCAGATAGCGTTTCATCAGCAACTGTGAAACGATACAGGGGGAGGGATGTGTTCGCTGGTGACTACAAAATGGTATAGGACTTCCAGTGAAACAGTACAGTGGGGAGGGATGTATGAAGAGGTCTCAAGTCATGCCTTGAAGATTTAAAACTAAAAATTGAAGTTTGCAGTTAGCACACAATGTGAAATCACTTACTCTTTCAAAATACTTTTCATATCGGATATTTTTAGGATCTCTCTCTCTCTCTCTCTCTCTCTCTCTCTCTCTCTCTCTGACCTTGGAAACTAGGGTAAGCCCTGGCTAGTGTTTAAATAAGAGACCACCAATGAATATTAGGTTTTGTAACCTATCTGTGGCAAAACTACATCTCAGTATTCATTGCCTAAGAAAACCCTGTGAAAACCCTGTGGGGTCATCATAAGTTGACAATCACATTCACACAGAGCAACCCATCCTTTTCTGTCCTTTCAGGTGGGAAAATGATAGTAACTTGGGGAACTGTCAAAAGCATATAAAGGTCCTATTGATTTCAAGTGAAGATTAAAACAAGATGCTTAAATTTCACTAGTTAAAAAAAGGAATGTTCTTTCCTTTTAAAATATGCTAATAATTACCCTGCTTAGCATTTACCTTTTTCCTGTTCTAGGCACAATCAAAGCAATAGCCAGCCACCTCAGACCCCAGTTCCACCATTAGGATATGTATCTGGAACTCTAATATCAGATTTGGAAACAGAGATTCCGGAAGATGAAGATGAGGATGATATGGAAGAAGAGGCTATAGAAATCACAAGGCCACTGAGAGGACTAGAACATACGCCAGGATCCAGCATGGACAATCTAGACAGTACTGTGACAGGTAAGCAACCAAACATATCTATAACCCCTTTAATGAAGGTGTAAATACATCATGAATAATGCAATGTTTAGGGGCATGTTATTCTGCTCTATTTCTGTTGAATTTAAAATGTGTTACTATTAAGCACAACAGTTAAAGAAGGATTTGAAAATGCTTTTTCTTTGCAGCAAATGATAAGAAAATTCATAAATTTTAAAAAGCTTTAAAGACATGAAAGAAAAGTCAATTATATCCCTTCTTTCATGCAAAGTTGAGTCTACTGGGAAAGCAAGCCCATCACATGTGGATTGCAGGGTAGGGATGGGGGGAAGAAGCTTGACTGAAAAATTGTATATTTTATATCTCAGGAGTAGCAGCAGACTTTATTCATGAAAAGTTTCTAGATCTTTGTTTTACTTTTTAGCTCTGTAAAAGTGAGGAGCAGGAGTGAGAACACGTTAGCCTCAGAGCATTTTGTTACAAAATGAAAGAACTGAAATGTAGCAACACATTTATTTTGTACCTACTTCATAATGCTGGATTTAATCATTGTTCTATTTCAGTCGACAAACAACTTGGTTAATCAGATGTCTTTTCCTTTACTAGTTTGTAGTCCTTCCATGCCTATAGAAGTTAGAAACAGGATAATCGAAGTCCTACCTGAAAAAATAAGCTTGCCTAGCTGCAATTGGTGTGTCGGTAAAAGATAGGCAAGCATTTAATTATGCAAGGAAATTTTACATGAATATTATGACCTAATTCTAAGCCTCAGCAGACACTCATTCCAACTAATATTGTGCCTTACATTATATACTGTCTCTAGGTTGACTGAGGTCTGTTGGAGACCAAATATGCGTGGTCTATCTAGCTCATTAAAATACTGTATATCTCCCCAGTCGTTGATCTTTATGAGACAGTACTAATTTCTGCATATATTTTCAGGCTATTTCTGCCCAGTGAAGAATACCAGTGCAGCTTCACTTCATTTTCTTGCGTTCCTACCCTCTGTGTGTCTTACAAGTTGTTTTGAGCTGTTATCTAAACACTGCAGCTATGAAAACACATTGTAGCTTCCACTGTCAGAGATGACAATATGGCAGTAAAGAAGCATCAGTACCACAGATTTCCCTGATCTCAATCATTGAATTAAAAGAAGCAGTGCTTTATCCTACTTTCCAGTTTACCTTCCTCTGTGCCCTGGGGCCAGACTTTTTGCCAAGCTAATTAAGATTTAAGAACTATAGCTTGACTGCTGTGATTTGGAAGCCTGATCCAGCTGAAGGCTTGAGGTTACAAGTTTGAATCTCTGAATTTGCAAGATTGGCTTATTATTGCACAAATATTTTAAGCCACTTTGCCCATTTGGCTAGAATTGTAAGCATAAATCTCCTTCAGGCTATAATTCTGCATATTTTTGCATTTCTCTTTAGTCAAACAATCCACTATCAATTCAAGTGAAAGTCTTACCATGGTACTACAGTTTGAATGCTATAATTTTAATTAACCTACTTACTGTCCTTTTATATTTATTCATGTTAATGCAGAACATAGGTAACTTTTTTTAAAAAAAGAATAGTTTACATATTTACATTTATTTGATGTTTTACCATCCTTGTGGGAGGCTTCTCTCGTGTCCCCGCATGGAGCTGGAACTGATAGAGGGAGCTCATCCGCGCTCTCCCCGGGTGGGATTCGAACCTGGCAGCCTTCAGGTCAGCAACCCAACCTTCAAGTCACAAGGCTTTTATCCCCTAGGCCACCGGAGGCTCCTAATGTAATAATGTATCCTAACGTAATGTATTCAATGTAATAGTGTCCTGGTAGAAAAGAAAAACCAAAACCTTACTTGCACAAGCTATACTTGGTTTTACATGTGTTAACATACATGAATTAATTTAGTCCATTTTACATATCCTCTAGCAAATTTTCTAAAGTTCTTAATTGTGTTTTAATGTTGGGGGTTATTATGACCCCTAATGTTTTAATTCCACCATGAGGATTTGTTTAGTCTTACCTTTTCTCCAGTTTAGGTTCTTAAATACTCCTATTTTACAAAACAATCAACATGTAGTTGTTTGAATGCTGGATGTACTGGAAACAAGGTTTCAAATCCCTACTTGGGCCTATGAATCCCCTGGGTAACCTTGAGCAACTCAGATTTTCTCACAAAAGCAACAGCCCTCTGAACAAATCCTGCCAAGAATCTCCAGTGATAGGTTTACCTCAGGGGTGCTGTAAATTGGAACAACTTAAAGGCACACAACAACAAGTGTTTACTCCTCTATGCCACTTAGCACACTTTCCACCAGGAAGATAACAGACACATTGGGAGCAGATGGTGGCAGATAAAAATTTGGGGCTGCAAGATGAATGGTAACGGGTACCTTTATCCTGTTTTATTCTGATCCACAGTCTTTTAAGGATTGTAAGAAGTAAGAAGTGCCCCATCCCATAGCTACTCTTGCAATGTGTAAATAGTAGTTGCCAAAGTGTCACAATAAAGATATAAAATTAAATGTTGCATTCGCCACAACTCTTACCTAAAAAGTAATAATACTAGGTTGAGAAGCACATTGAGGCCACAATGAGTGGCCAAAACCCTGTTTTTATGGTTCAACAAGAGAAGAGCCATTGCATCAACTGGATGTAAAACCATTCAAAATTGATGTAATGCAGCCACATTAAGAGGAATGAATCAAAAGGATTCCAGCCAATACCTTCTAGGCCAGTGTTTCTCAATCTGGGGTCCCCAGATGTTTTTGCCTTCAGCTCCCAGAAATCCTAACATCTGGTAAACTGTCTGGGATTTCTGGGAGTTGTAGGCCAAAAACATCTGGGGGGCCCACATTGAGAAACACTGTTCTAGGCCAAGGGACAAATCATACGTCCCTCCAGAAGTTATGCTAGTCAGCATAGACAATGGTGAAGGATGCTGGGAGCTGCAGTCTAATGTATTGGAGGTTGTCTAATGATTTCTACCGACTTTTAGAGGAGTGAATGATCCTAATGCCTAACTATCATCTTAAGCTAAATAACAGTGTTTCACAAACACAGTTTACTGTAAGACTGCAGCAGACATCTATTGACATAAGTAATAGCATTAACAGAATCTAAGGTGGGTATACCTCTATGCCTCATCCCCCTCCATATCTCTACATATTTCAAAATCTAAGGACTAAGAAATTCCTCTCAACCAAACAAAAAAGTCCAACTGAGGATTCAGATATAAGTGAAGAAGGGAAAAATATTTCAACCTCAGTGCAAGTGGAAGGACACCTTTACATCTGGCCAATATCTCCCTTTAATCTTAGTGTAGATAATGAACATATGCAAACCTGTCTAAAAGTAAGCCTCATTTAAATCAATCAAAGTAGGCATGCATAGAACTGTAGTGAATTTCACAATGTCTATCAAGATTTTTATTCTCTGGCAAATACATTCTGTAGAATTGCAAGTCGAATTTTTAAAATCTATAAGGAGAACCATGATATTTGGACATAATTCAGACATTGCAGTGTTACCCTGAATATCACATTTGTAAAGTTGAGTGTGTGATATTACTGTGAACAAACTGTGACTTTTTGTTCATGGTGGTTCACTGAAGGGTAGTTTTGCCTATTCTGATCTTCAGTTTTGAGTGTTAAGAGATCTGACTATCATTTTTTTTAAAGGCAAGGATTATTGCAATGCGCTCTATGTGGGGCTGCCCTTGAAGATGGCCCAGAAACTGCAATTGGTCCAGCGTTCGGCAGCCAGGCTACTAACTGGAGTGAATTGCAGGGCACGCTCAGCCCCCCCCCCCCCCCCGTTCAAGGAGCTCAATTGGCTGCCGTTTATTTTCCGAGCCCAATTCAAGGTGCAGGTGATCACCTACAAAGCCCCAAACGGTTTGGGACCCACCTACCTTCATGACCGCATTTCCCCTATGAACCTGCACAGTCTCTTCGCTCATCAGGGGAGGCCCTCCTCTCGCTCCCACCACTCTTGCAGTTGCGGTTGCTGGGGACGAGGGAGAGGGCCTTCTCCATCGTGGCCCCCCGGCTCTGAAACTCTCTCCCCAGGGAGATTAGGCAGGCCTCTACCCTCCTTATCTTTCGGAAGAGTCTAAAAACTTGGCTCTTCCAACAGGCCTTTGACGATTGATTTCCAAAGTTTGGGATCGCCCAGTTGTCTATTTTATTTTATAGCATTTTTCACTCTGTTAGCTGGATATATTCTTCCTATGCACTCCTTCCCAAGCATTGCAGCGGGACTACTGCAACGGCTGCCTACCTCCCCCCTAATTATAGGTCGCACTACTCGCACTTTTGGCCCAGTTCATTTTAGGTTTTTTTAGGATTTTATTAATGTATGATTCTTGTATATGCGATCTTATTTTGTTTTTATTGATCTGTTTTTATATTGTGAGTTTTATATTGTCTGTTTCGTCTGGGCATGGCCCCATGTAAGCTGCCCTGAGTCCCTTCGGGGAGATGGGGCGGGGTATAAAAATAAAGTTGTTATTATTATTATTATTATTATTATTATTATTATTATTATTATTATTATTATAAGGTAAAACTCAGTCAGCGCATACACATTTCCCATGTATAGATGTATTTTTCTTATTTGCTTTAGTTTTATTTCCAAATCTTTGACACAGCTTGCATGTTTTTATCCCGATTCCTCATCCCAGAGAGTAAAACTATTCCCTGTTCAGACCTTTTTCAAGGCTGTTTGGATATCAGATGTGTTACATTCAGAGCTACTTCCTACATTTGTGTATATGTTACCATCCAATCTCCAAAGGTTCAGGACTGTTTAATTGATCAGGTTTAATGGCATTTACAGAACTTAAAGCTATTAATTTTAAAGATTCTCATTTTCTCATGTGTAAGGAAATTGGAAATAGGGAATCCAGTGCTCAAAATAAAATAAAAAATCCCCTTTGTGCCATATTTGGAAACACATTGAAATCATAATGTAATACACATCCTGTGAGAGACATACTACTGTGAAATAATTTTTGGAAGAATAATATTAAGTCCCTGCTTTCATTACTATAGTTATATATCATAGTTTCATATATGGGAGCTAGCAGTGTAAGAAATTGTGCTAAAGAATACAAAATCAAATATTAGTTATTGTTAAGATAAAGTAAATGTCATAAATTTGTAACAATACCATGAGGCGTGCTGCCTGATGTGGGTAAGAGATTGGTCATCATTACAAAAGACAAGGATCCTAACAATAGAGGGAGCAAATTTAAGAAAAGGGAGGCATGCCTATATTTGGTATGAGAAGAGGAACATAGAAAAGAACTTTGGGAATCACTTTATTCGATCAGCCTTAATAAAAGTGTGGGGAAAATACAAAAGTAAATTCTATACAAAAAACCCATTATGGATTTCCTCCATGGAGGCAAATCACAGGAGAGAAATATGGGGCGAAACATGACCAAGGTACAAGGATATACTTACAAAAGAGAAGGGTACATTTATCCTTAATAACATGAAGAAATTAGCAAAACATTCAAAAACTTTGGCTGGCTGCAATATATGCAGTTAAAAGAACCATTCAAGATTGACAGTAAGTTAAGCTTTGAGGAGAAAGAATCTCACTGGGATAAAATAATGATGCTGGAAAACAAAATTATAACAAAAATTTACAAGAAATTATTAGAATGGGCTACTGAAACTGAATTAGTAAAAGAATGTATGATCAACTGGGCTAAAAATATAGGTAAACCAATAAAATTAGAGGAATGGGAGAAGGCCTGGAATTACAGACTAAAATTAACATACGCAACAGATTTGAAGGAGAATTGGACCAAAATGTTTTACAGGTGGTATCTAACACCCCAAAAATTGTCAAAGCTTTACAAAAATACATCTAATAGATGCTGGAAATGTGGGATGCATGAAGGAACTTTCTTCCACAGCTGGTGGACCTGTGGGAAAGCCAAAATATTTTGGAAAGGTATCCACTCAAGAATACAAAAGATTTTACAAATTAAAATTGATTTAAACCCTAAATACTTCCTACTGGGTATGCTAGATATAGAGAATGATAAGAATAAGGAGGTGCTATTTAACTACTTAGTAACAGCGGTCAGGATGATCTACGCAAAACAGTGGAGAGAAGTAGGTATTCAGGAACCAAATACCTGGATCAATAAAATATTAGAGATTAAAAACATAGATAATCTTTCTTACCTTCTCGCAAATAACTCAAACAAATTAAGGAAACAGACCAATTGGGAGCCAATACTAAACTATTTTAAAAAAGAAAAATTTAAAATAGTAACCTGAGATTAGTAGGGAAGGAGGTAAAGCTGAAGAACGGTTGTGGAGTTTTTAAAAAAAAACCAAAAAACAGCGTGAACCGAGACAATAAGGACAAAAGAACTTAGACTGCAAAAAGGACTTTATTAAAAACACCATACAAAGAGTTAGAAGTCATATTATATTATTTTTTATTTTTTAATTTTTTCTCCTCATTTTTAATATTCAATGGGTGCATAGGGATGTATTGTATAACTGTACGTATATATATATTTTTTATATTTTTTTTCCTACTGTGTATTAGGGATTTTCTTCTTATTCTTTCTGGTCCCCCCTCCCCTTCCCCCCTCACATCTATGTATTTCTGTGTGAATGTTCATCACTATTTTGTGTAAAACACGCATATATATATATATATATATATATACACACACACACACACACACACACACACACATGTAATAATCTCCCAATTAAACCTAAAGATTAAAATATGACACAGACAAAATGTCTGTACTTTCAATAAGCCGCTTTGAGTCCCCTTCGGGGAGATAAAGCAGAGTATAAATATAATAATAATAATAATAATAATAATAATAATAATAATAAT
Source organism: Anolis carolinensis (assembly GCF_035594765.1). NCBI lineage: Eukaryota > Metazoa > Chordata > Lepidosauria > Squamata > Anolidae > Anolis > Anolis carolinensis. Next base: position 63,628,085 of record NC_085843.1, on the reverse strand, counting down.
AATAATAATAATAATTGTTTCCCCTGCCATAGCTCCATAAATAAACAAAATGCATGCAGTATATATAAATCTGACATTTTTAATCAATGCAGACATAATCAAAACATTTGTTGGCAATAATAAAAAATGAATTTGTACCTCTTAGCCAAATTTATTTCCATTTGAAATTTCAATCATTTCTGGTAGCTGTGCCTCCCATTCCTCTGTACTGCTAAAAAGCACAAACTTTTCTTAAATTTATTCAAGCTGTTAGCATGCACACTGAACATTAAGTAGTTGTTCAAATGTTGCTAAGCAGTAAAAAACTATGATAAAGTGGCATCTTGCTGTGCTTCCATTACATCTTCAGCACTAAAATTAATTTATGATCAGTCATCAATTCATTTACATGTCGTTTTATGCTAAATCCTTCCTTGCTGATGAATTGTATCCCTACATCCATTAAGCTAGAGTAAAATCTGTGCTTTATAATGTGACCCCGCTAATTGTTGCATTACCATTTTTATGGCATGCAAAATCTAGCAGGTCCTCCTCTTAGGGCATATATGTAAGTCATGAGCATCTTCCCCCCACTAAATGAAGTAACACCAAAAACATCCTAAGCAGATCCTTAAATGCTGTAAAACAATAATGAGAAGAACGGTTTTTCTTCCCTTGTATTGTATACACACCTGATGTGTGTGCTCACTACTATTTCATATCTTTCTAATGGAATGATATTGGGTATATGGAGATGACGTTTATTTATACCCCACTTTTTCCTCTTGATAGAGAGCCAAAGCTGCTCACAACATTTTAAAAAAGGCAAGTATAAATAGGCATTCTAAGACTTCTGTGTAACAACAGTAGTGGCTGTTAGGCAATGAATGCATTCTTTTAGAACTGATTCTAAAGGATTTCCCATTATGGCCCTACCTTTATGTGGTGGTGGGATAAAGGCTATCCAATGCTTCTGGTAAGGTCTCCCATGTCAGAGAGGCCTTTTGCTAAAGTGTCAGACTGAAAGTGCCAAACAACTGCTGGCCTTCAACACTAGTGGCATGTGGCACTGGTGAAGGATCTCAGAGACTCCAGCAATGGCACCTTAGCTAATATCTGTTAGGACTGCACAGAAGAAGGCACAGAAAACTCATTTTGAAGGCATTTTACAATGAAACCTATGATATAATGAGAGTGGTGGAAGACAACATTCCCAGACCGAAGGCACTCCATGAACTACTGTCATAGAGCAGAGGACAACTATAAATAGCGTTGTGGCTAATGGTGCAGTTGGACCAGGCATGGGCAAACTCTGTCCCGCCAGGTGTTTTGGACTTCAGCTCCCACAATTCCTAACAGCCTGTTAGGAATTGTAGAAGTTGAAGTCCAAAATACCTGGAGGGCCGAAGTTTTCCCATGTCTGAGCTAGATCCAAACTGAAAAGATGTTCAGCTGCTGATGTGCTCAGAGCTGAATGTAAAATGCACAACTCATATAGGAACACTGAATGTGAAAAACCTGGACTGGGGATTTTTTTTTACTAGACATAGTAAAGAAAATGTTATGTATAAGGATCACAATGCATGAATTGTGAGCTAAAGTGAACAGGAATGAGACATTTTGAATCAAATAATTCTGCAGTGTCTAATTCATGAATTGCAAATTTAAGAAGAAACAGGGTAGATTTTTAAAAAAATGCAGTTGGAATAGATTTTCCAAAATTTGGTTCAGTCATTAACCAAAATAAAAATTGTAGCCAAGAAATCAGAAGGAGATTAGGACCTGGAAGGGCAACTATGAAGAGACTAGGCAGTGTCCTTAAATGTCAAGATTTCTCATTTGATACTAAAATTAGGATTGTCCATACCATCATTCTTCCAATTTCTATGTGCAAGTTGGCAGTGAAGAAACCTGGTATGAAAAAAATCAATTCATTTGAAATGTGCTTCTGGAAAAGGTCTCTCATTTAATAGAGTCAACATAAGTTAACAAAACCAACTAAAGGACCTAACCTATTTTATCTAGCTTGTGTTTAGTTTTAATCATATTCTATATTTTTACAATTAATTTTACCACCTGAGGCATACTTAAAGGAATATGATTGTCTAATATAAAGCAGATGACATAAACAGAAAGAGGTGACTGATTTCCATTAATACAGAAATGATCCAGAAGTGCTGACAGAAATTTTCCCCACCGCTTAAAACAAGGCTTTTTTTTTTTCCTGAGGGCAAGAAGCATTTCAAACCATATTATATATTTACTCTTCCATTTCTCTTCATCACTTTCATAGTACATTGAGATCTAATTTGTTCAAATTGCAATTATGACATGTCATTCCCTCTTAAATCACAAAATACAGGGGTGAAAAAGAAAGTTATGTATATTTAATTGTGACTATTAAAACAAGCTAAGGAAAATTTACTGTTTTTCATTTTTGATGAAAATTAGCATTAATTTTTAATGAATTACTGTATTTTTTAAAATCCTGCTTCAATATATTAGGGAACTAAAGAGAGTATTGTTATGATTGGGCTACATCAAACCTATGTTTATCAAAGTGCAGAATATATGCCATGGATATCTCAAGTAGATTTCTTTTTTTTATGCTCTACCTTGCACTATCATTTGTCATTTAAGACAAAAGTTGTATCATATGAAGTATATACATGTACAAGTATATACAAGCCTATACTATTCTAATTTTGCTTTTGAAACAGAACTGGTGCACAGGAGGGGTAGTGTTTTAAATAATAATATAGATATATTACAGGCAGAATGCTAAATGTATTATTATCCTTTGGAAAAATTAAAGCAACAGTTGCCAAATAAGATTTGAAGCACATTTGATATATATCCTTGCCTCCAGATTCTCAAGAGGAGAAGAGAAGTCATAGAATCATAGAATTATAGAGCTGGAAGAGACCAAAAGGACCAACCCGTCTATCCCCATGCCATGCAGGAATAGGCAATTAAAGCACTAGTAAAGACTAGAAAAATGTCTCCAAGTTTAATACCCCCACTCCAAAGTTGTCACTAGATGATTCCTCAGCTGAAATTTGGGTATTCTTCCTCAAAAAAAGCATTGGATGAAATTCAAAAGTAAAAAGATAAAAGGGAGATTTGGAATATGGCGATTTCTCTAGCAAAACAACTTATTACTGATCATAATATTACTGGTAAATGACCCGGCTTTGTTATTTTGTTTGTTCCTCCCCAAGCCCCAAAATATCTTCAGCTAGGTTTAATAACTTTTTTTCTATAGTACTAGCTGTGCCCGGCCACGCGTTGCTGTGGCGAAGTCTGGTGGTACGGGAAATAAAGTATTGAGGAATTGGTGGTAGTTAAGGTCAAGGGTAAAGGTGTGGAGTCCAGATAATCCAGTTAAAGCAGATAATATAAAATTATATGGGTTATATAGCTGTGTGGAAGGGCCTTGAGTCTACACTGCCATCTAATCCAGTTAAAATCTGATAATCTGTATTTTATAGGCAGTGTGGAAGAGTCCTAACTCTGCCTGTCCCCTGGGTGAGTGGGTTGCTAGGCGACCAAGTTGGAGGAGCTTAGCCCTCTAAACTGGCAGCAATTGGATAAAAAAAAATATTGCTCTCCCTCTAATTAGGACTTTATTTTTCTTTTCTTTTTGTTGTATCAACCTTGAGGCGTGGATGATGGGTTGTGTTGTCAAATTTTGAGGTTGGGGGGCCTGTACTTTTGTTGTTTTGTGAATTGCCGTGATGCCATCACTCTTTTATATATATAGATGTTAGCGAATAGGCATTCTACAGTGCTCTGAATATTGGACTGGGACTCTGGGAAATATGGGTTTGAATCCCCATTCATACTTGAAACCCACTGGATGACCTTACACAAGTCCATTAAATAAATCTTGAGATAGGCTTGTTCTAGGTCAGAGTCAGTTTGAAGGCATACAATAGCAGCCTTTTTGGGAAGAAAATAATGGTAGCAGAAACTCCTATTGTTTAAAATAGATCTGATTTTCCAGATTGAAACTTGATTCATACACAAAGATCTTCTTAGGTTATCGTTGCTTAATATTTTCCCTGACCACCTCATTGTTTTGAATCTTTTAACTGGACTTGGCTTTTTTCTGTTTTCTTCATCCTGTTTATGTAACCTCAGATTTTAAAATACCATTTTCCCTTTTCCCATCTCCCATCTTTAGGGAATGTTTCCAACTATGAAATAGCATACAGGGAGGAGTAATGCTGTCTTACTCACAAATGAGATCCTAAATCAATTTGAGACACACACCACAGAGAAAGAGAGCTGCTTTCAAAGAAAGAAAAGGATACCAGGAGACTCAGTAACCCATTTTAACAGATCTCCCCAGATAAGGATAATTTTGCCCTTTTGTTTGAGCACATCTCTAGACATAATTTTTTAAGCTTTTCCATTCCTTATCTTCCTCAGTTTTTCCTATTATATTCCTTCTGTCTTTATCTATGAAAAAATAGATAAAATATTTTTGTAGTGATGGCAGTTTCTAGAGTTTGATGGATTATAGTGTTTTTTCACAGTTCAACCATGTTGCAAAATTTCAAGATTTTACACACATATTAATATCAAACTAAGCACTGAATCATTATGGTCCAATTGTTGCGACTGCGTTGAATGGTTTGGACTGGATGCTCCTTGTGGTTTTTTTTTCCAATTCTATGGTTCTATAATTTCATTATTCTAATATTTTTCTGTAAATTGGTGGACTACAGTACAGATGTGGGCCACTAATAATAATGTAGATCAGTAATTCTATTGGAACTGTCGTCCCTCAAAATAAAAATGTAATTTTCGTATTTTCAAAAAGTAGTGCCTTCTGACATTTTATCAGAGGCCAGTCACAAAAATAAACTGCTTCTCGGGAAAGAAATCTGTCTCTTTATAACTATAGCTCTATGTACCGATGTCATAAGTGTGTTGGATTAATCCAAACAGGGGAAAGTGTGCCTGTCTTGTCGTCTCCATGACAGAGCAACCCTGAAGAACCTAGAGAATTCATACAGAGGTATCCTCTCTAGGCATTTGCTAGGTCCTAGAGACAGAACCATATCATAGAATCACCTTGATGACCTGAGAAAGGACATATTTTTCATATAATGGTAGGTCATAGTATAGATCTAGTTCTTTCTTCTGCATGCTGGGCTTTTCTATTTGTGATCATGAATTCGTATTTACCAGGCGAAATTCTTTTCATTCTGAAGTGTGCCACTCACAATCTTTCAACAGTTTTTGGTAATCAAGTGATATAGAATCATAGAACAATAGAGTTGGAAGAGACCACATGGGCCATCTAGACCTCCCATGCAGGAAAGGCATAATCAAAGTACTCCCGATAGATGGCCATCCAGTCTCTGTTTAAAAGCCTCCAAGGAAGGAGCTTCCACTACTGTTTGTTTTAACTGTCCCAAGAGTTTGTATCCATAAACCATTCCTTTTTATTTTTATCAATACTATTTTTTATTTACACAGTTACTATTTAGTAATCCCAATCAGATTTTCCCATTGCTTTCTGTGTAAAAACCCCCCAAATATACTTAAAAAAAACTAGCTATTTCAAAACAGATTTTTTTTCCATCTTGCCTTTGCTGTTATCATGGCTTACATGCATCTGTTTTGTGTCTGGCAGAGTTCATTTGGAAAGTAACAATTTTATTTGTGCCTTTGGCCAACAAAGCAAATTGTCACTCTGTGTTGCATTTAAACCAATTTCTGCCTGTCAAATTGCTGTAGACTGTTCGTTTCTGTTTTAGTATCTGAGAGGCACAAATTCATTACAATCCACCACTGTACTGATGTTAACAGATTTGGCAATTCCAGTGCTACAAACGATATTCATTGTTTTCAAAAGCTAAACAACAACAAAGCTAATACTTCCTGCTTTGTACATGGTGGATTTCTGTTTAATGTTCACTTTGGATTATTATGGGGTTTTTTTTTTGTTTTAGTATGAAATCTATTTTCTGCCAAAAATAACATTGATAAATATTGTGGTCAATACAAGTGTAAGGCTGAATGTGACTGCTTTAAATGTCAGATATATGACCTTATCACAAGGCCAGGTGAAGTGTTCTGCATCTGGCTTCGCAGAAGAAAAAGAGGGCAGTGAGAAGAACCCATCGCACTGCCGCAGCTCCTTCATGACAATACTTTCCTCAGTGTTGCCCTTCTGGGAAGGATTCGTGCTGGCTCCATTGGAGCCAGCACAACATGGGAAAACTCCTGTGTTGTGAGTGAAGCAGCCAAGGATGCTTCCCCCCTGGCGGGGCCTCCACTGGAAGCCACATAATGTTATGTGATGGCCAATGTAGGCCTCCATCCCCAAAACAGGCTAAAAGTGTCCTAGGATGCTGCTTTTGGTGAGTATTATGAGGTCGCTAGTCTCCTAACCAGATGAAGAGCTATTTAGAGCTTCTTTAACTTTACTTACTGGGTCAGATGCAAACGCTGGTATATTTCATATTTTCCATGGTAGCCTCCTCAAACCACAAAAATGCTACATGGATTATAAGAGGGTCCCTTTGAATCAAATGAATGTGATTGGGAAATTAATTCCCTCATAATTTGATTATAGGATCTAGCATGAACAAAACCCACCCATCCACAGAAGGCAATCAGTCTAATCCACTGTATATTAAAGGGAATTTCATCAAATGCTGGTTTTCTAAACTTCATATTATTGGTGACAACCTAACATATTCCCTCTTCCATACCCTCTTTCATTAAATATTCAAGTCCAAATCTGATGAACATAAGCATGTGAAATTTTTTTGGATTGCCACTTTTCTTGTATTGAGTTGTAGGCTGCTTTATTTAAAAAATAAAATATAACTTTTCACCCTTGATATTAAATATAAAGCTGGCATATATTTTAGTTCTATATATATATATATATATATATATATATATATATATATATTCATTCATATACGCAGCTGAGTTTTTTCATGGTATGCATTTATATAAGCAATATTTATTCCTGGTGATTCACTAATAAAATGGCATGATAATTATTTGAAAGCCTGGGTGGTCAATATTAAAGTAAATTTTCCATTGAATTCTTCCCAAAGTTATTTCGTAATAACCTTAAATGTGCAATGAGAAAGTCTAGTTTCAATTAACTGTACTTATAGATACCTAAAATTTAGAAGACTGTGATATAATCTTTATATGTTTCTTTAATTTGTAAATTCTTGATAAAATCCTGACTTAAATGCTTCCATAGTTATAGGAGTGATGTCAGTCAAATTTAAATTGGATATCCAAACCAAAAAAATAAAAATAAGCATCTTTGGGGATGACTTCTGAAGATGTAAAGGAAAAACCATTTTGATAACCCCATGCAATTTACATAAGCAGCTAAGCTACTTCATATGTACAACTCGCTAGCCCCATACATTTGTTTTTAGGTTCACTTGTAAATGTATAGGGTTCTTCATCTGATGAGGACCGTAACTTTTCTAGACATAGATCTAGTGTAGGTCAGATGACTCCATCTTTACCAGTGGCAGTTTTGCACAAGCTCTGGTTGCAGCAGCAGATAAAGCTGGTGTTAGGCTGGATAGGACCAGTCTATCAAAAACAGGTTCAGATGCAAAGCAAATCCTTTCTGCATAATATCAGGATCTATCCCTTTCTTTCTCTTCTCTTTTTGAGAAAACTGAAATCAAAATGAACCTTAGCATACACACAAAAAACCAAATTTGCTTATAGTTCTGCCCATACTCCAGTTTAGATTTAGTGACACTTACTGCCCTTTAATACTGCCTCAAAGAGACTAATTTTGTCATGTAATTTTTGATGATTTACTATTTGCAAAACCTTCTAACAATCAATAATATTTCTTGCAAAGAACGGCTCACTTAGGGTGTTTTTTATCTTCATTACTGCTTCACTTTTGCATCTATCTTGCCAAATGTATTTTCTGGGAAGACTTTGTAAGCATGGGGTGAATTGGTGAAAGTTTATCACTCTAACAATGGAATAGTTTAACTGCCTTATTAAAAGGTTTCCTTGTAAGGCACTTAATCTAATCATTTATTATATTTGACTGTGGGAGTAGAAATAAAAATGTATCAATGACAGTATGCAGTTAAGCCATATTAGCAGGCTTTCCTAAATTATACAGCCCGGAAAACTCACAACAACCCAATCTCACTTTTCGTTTTCAAACACGTACCAGATAATAACAACTCTATATTTCAATATGGAGCCATTTGTCCCCCTCCTGATCCCAAAATGAGGCTATGTATTTGTTAAGAAAATAAAAGCACAACTACAGAATGTGTTTGGATCAATGATATTTATGCAAGAGTAGTTTACTTATATGTTTTAGCTTGGAAACCCTTCACAACTGGCCCCAGATGGAAGTTATTATCAAATGATGAATAGCTTAAACAGAAGTATACCCCACAGATCAATAAATCAACACCACCACTGCGGTGACACTGTGAAAACTTATATCATCTATGCATTAAGCTACTGTCCAAGAAAAATTCCTAATATCTATGATGCATAATAGTTTGAAATAGCTTTCAAATGATGGCCATATACCAGCCCATCTATTAAATATATTGCTACATAATAATAGCATTCTTACCATTTAATAAATATTCTTAACTCTGATTTTGGGAACGATCAATTTATTTCAGTATGTGTAACTCATATTGCTGCGTATGTTAAAAAGAAACAACTACAGCTGGGATTTGCAACAATGTAGCTCTCAAAAATAATTTGGGCATCCATCCTGCAGGTGAATTTTTCTGTTAAATTTGCCTTTGCCATAATTCTGTGTGATTACCATAGCCAGTAACATTAAACTTGGCCTCAAAAGCAATAGTCACTAGTTTCCTTGTTGTCCAGCAAAGAAACCCACATTTCTTTTTAAAAATTAATTTTATTTTTAAAGTTTTTAAAGTTACATTAAAAGTTCAAAAGGTGAATCAAGAAAAGAAATGTAGAGTAAAACCACAAAAAATGCCCCCCCCCCAAAAAAAAAGAAGAAAGAAAGAAAGAAAGAAAAGAAAAGGAGATAAGAAAAAAAAAAGAAATGTGTTGTCGAAGGCTTTCATGGCCGGGATCACAGGGTTGTTGTATGTCTTTCGGGCTGTGTGGCCATGTTCCAGAAGCATTCTCTCCTGACGTTTCGCCCACATCTATGGCAGGCATCCTCAGAGGTTGTGAGGTATGGAGAAAACTAAGCAAAGAGGTTAATATATATCTGTGGAAAGTCTAGGGTGAGAGAGGTCAGTGTGAATGTTGTGTAGTTAATCACTTTAATTAGCATTGAAAAGCTTATCTGCTGTCTTCTTCCTGCCTCTGGGGCATCCTTTGTTTAGAGTCATTAACTGCCCTTGGTTGATTCATGTCTGGAAATCCTCTGTTTTCAGAGTACTGCTTTTTATTTACTGTTCTGATTTTTGAGTTTTTTAATACTGGTAGCCAGATTTTGTTCATTTTCATGGTTTCTTCCTTTCTGTTGAAGTTGTCCACATGCTTGTGGATTTCAATGGCTTCTCTGTGTAGTCTGACATGATAGTTGTTAGAATGGTCCAGCATTTTTGTGTTCTCAAATAGTATTCTGTGTCCAGGCTGGTTCATCAAATGCTCTGCTATGGCTGATTTCTCTGGTTGAATTAGTCTGCAGTGCCTTTCATGTTCTTTGACTCTTGTTTGGGTGCTGCGTTTGGTGGTCCCTATGTAGACTTGTCCACAGCTGCATGGTATCCGGTAGACTCCTGCAGAAGAGAGAGGATCCCTCTTGTCCTTCGCTGACCGTAGCATTTGTTGGATTTTCTTCGTGGGTCTGTAGATAGTTTGTAGGTTGTGCTTCTTCATCAGCTTCCCTATGCGGTCAGTGGTTCCCTTGATGTATGGTAAGAACACCTTTCCTCTGGGTGGATCTTTGTCTTGACTCTCATGGCTTGTTCTTGGCCTTGCAGCTCTTCTGATGTCTGTGGTGGAGTATCCATTGTCAAGAGTCAAAGAACATGAAACTAGACTTTCCACAGATATATATTAACCTCTTTGCTTAGTTTTCTCCATACCTCACAACCTCTGAGGATGCCTGCCATAGATGTGGGCGAAACGTCAGGAGAGAATGCTTCTGGAACATGGCCACACAGCCCGAAAGACATACAACAACCCCAAAAAAAGAAAATTTAGATGACCTCTGATCAAAAGAAAACAACATAAGCTTCATCCTCTAGGGCTCCAAATGTTTACTCCTTTCCCAAACAAACCCTTCCCCTTAAATTATTCTTTAAAACTCAAAATTGGCAAGTCCTTCTCTTCTTCGTGCAAAATGTAAACAAAAGGAGTAGCCAACATTTCCAATGCTGCACTTTTCTCATATCCTGTCCCTTTGAGCATATTCCCTTACATCTTCATCATTTCCCATCATTATCTTTCTTTTATCAACAAATACCTGTACATTACTCCACTATGCAGTATCACAGAGATCTCTGGTATGAAAAGATTATGTGCTAGCCTCCTACACCCTCTTAAGCACATGTGTCAAAATCAATGCCCACAAGCTGCATCCAGCGAGGTCTGGACACAATTAAGAGCTTATAGCATTTTGGATTGTAGTGCTTGCATTTCTTGAGTGTGTATGTTTGTTGTTATTTTCAGAACATGATCAGGATGAGGATAGTGTGTGATAAGGTGTCTCAGGTTATTTAACAATATGTTAAGGAGTAGTTATATTTGTACAATCTTACAATTTCAAGAAGTCCTTTGAAGACAAACATAAGGCTGATGTGGCCTTGAGTGAAAATGAGTCAGATACACCTGTTCTAAAGCATCTACACATTTCCCCCCCTTACCTATTAGCATAGTTGCAATGTTCCATGTTGGCAGTAGCATTTCCACTCAATTCTTTGAATTGGGGCTCATTCATGCCTTCATATGGAGGCATGTGGGTGACTTCTCTTCAATATACTAGCTTGGGAACTTATATAAATATTCAAAGTATTCTTTGTACTGGTCCATTGAAAGGACCAGTGCCTGCACCATTGAGGGCTGTATGTGTGCAGCTATCAACACCTTGGAATCTCCTCTCATATGATTGTACCATTTGATTTCTCCCTGTGACCAAAATAATGCTTTGGATCCTGAGAGAAAACTAATATGTGTTCCTGTAAATTAGGTGTCTCTGTCAATATCTTCATGCCTTAACATTTCCCATAAGACTTGCTAACTGATCTTGCATTATCATAGATTTTTACCTGTTCATCTTTTACGGGGGGGTTTTCCCTCAAGGAAAGGTTTAGAAAACCGAGTTACTAAGCAAACCCCAATATGGTGAAAAAATTAAAGCGGTCATAGTCAATCCTACATTCAAGGTGATTATGTGGCTTGGAAATGGTAGTATCATATAGGAATCTGAAGACTACTGTATCATGAGATTATTACCTACAAATGTTGGAATAATGTTGGAACAAGGGTTCTGATTCGGCAGCCAGGCTCCTAACTGGAGCTAGTTACAGGGAGCATACAACATCTCTACTAAAACAGCTTCACTGGCTGCCGATAAGCTGCTGGTCCCAATTCAAGGTGCAGGTGATGACTCATAAAGCCCTATACGGCTTGGGTCCAGCCTATCTCTGTGACTGTGATTGTATCTCCTCCTATGAACCAGCACTTGCTCTAAGATCTTCCGGAGAGGCCCTCCTCTTGCTCTCGCCACTGTCACAAGCACAGTTGGTGGGGACGAGGGAGCGGGCCTTCTTGGTGGTGGCTCCCCAGCTTTGGAACACCCTTCCCAGAGAGATCAGAAAAGCCACTACCTTATCCTCATTTCATAAGGATTTGAAAACTTGGTGGTTTCAGCAGATCTCCGAGTAGAGCTCTTTAGGCCTTCACTTTATCCACTTCCCTACCCACTACGTATTGTAGCATCTGATATACCTAGCACTTTAGCCATCCATTTCAATGCTGAATCCAGATCACTATACAAGGAATTCGTGAGTTTTGTCATTGATTTTAAATTCGTGGAGTTTTGTCATTGATTTTAAATCCTTGTTACATGACTATATGTCTTACGTATTTATGTTTACATGGTATTGTTTTAATTGCTGTATGGTTTTAACCTGTTGTATGTTTACTGTGTATTGGAAACTGCTCTGAGTCCCTCGAGGAGATAGGGCAGTATATAAATAAAGTTTTATTATTTTTATTATATTGGAAGAACAAATATCTCTTGCAGTTAATTTAGAACTGCTGTATATACTTGTGTATAAGTAGACCATATGTAAAGGCAAGGGTAGGTTTGGGGCCAAAATTATGGATTTTGATATGACCCATGGTCAAAAGTCATTCCTCAGAGAGTTGAAAGTGCCTGTGCTACCTCAGGAGACCGATCACCTATAGCCACTGCCATTTTTCCTAGGTATTCAAAAATAGCAGAGGTGGTGCCATAGTGGAGAGCAGCTCAGCGATTCTTTTAGGGTCTCACATAGTAGACCATGTTCTTGGTGGTTGCTTTTTCTATAAAAGTTAAAATTTGGATTGAGCCATTGATAAGTTGATCCTTAGTTTTTTAATTAATTTTGATTCAAGTTTCTGGAATTATACATAAACCCCAATGAATGCATATTTTAAAGATTGTAAGTGCCACTGAAATGTGTGGAGATTCTCCAAAAAAAAAAACCCCAACAACAACAACCTCAATATGATAGAATTCCTGAATAATCTAAGGTTTTAAACATACATTAAAAATAAGAAAATATTATTTTAAAGATCCTGTTGCAGAAGCGAATCAGTCATATATATTCTGATACAATTGAATAATTTGACACATTTCACTGGTATCAAAATGTATTTGGGTTAATCTATCTAGTCAATACATATAGAATATATAGGGGATTTTTTCTGTTGATACATATTCCATTGGTATAAAACAAAGCAAAAATTATGCCAATTCTGCTAAAAAAATTAGTTCATTTTATTAGCCAATAGTTATACCTTTTGTTAAGTATTAATATATTTGCATATGCATGTGAAATACTGAAATATGGATAACTATTAACTGAATTAGTCTGTTCTTGAATTGCTTGGGCCCCCAAATGAACAATTATTTTCTAAACTTCTAAACTTAGATCCAATTTTACATGAACAGATTTCTACTCATTTAAAAGGAATTTTTTGTCATTTCCTAATATTTACAGTCCCCAACATGCAGAGCTTGGGAAATTACTATTTTGGATTACAACTCCTACAATCCCCCATCCAGTATGGTCAACTAGAATTGTACAGTATTTTTATTAAAAAGTTATTTCTGCATGTTCTCCCATCTAATCTGTTGGGTTTGTTTGTTTTTTGGGGGGGGGGGGGCTTGAAACAGATCTTTGGCATGCTAGAGGCTGAAAAGAATATAGCCTAGGACAATGTCTGTTCTACTGGTAGAAGGATACGATGGTTTACAACTCTGAGACGGTATCAAGATGTGGTGTGTACCCATTACACATCATTACATACCCATGCCATGTGTGTTTTCCGCACAGGAAAAAGCATACAACTGAATATTGTTGTCAGGAAAGAAAGATGCTTTGGTGAATATTTTTCTGGTAGGCTTACCAAAAATGTTGGTGGGCTGACTTGTCTTTAGCTGAAATTTCTTTAGTAAGAACAATGCTGAATTTTTCACCCTTTGGTCATTTTTTCCTTAAAATATTCCTCATGAGTTTTCTTGTAAGGTTTATCAAACAAATAACCAAAAGACTGCTAAATCAGTCTTGCAAAAGGAATTTGCCCATCAGCACATTAATATTTTAATTTCAACTTTTATTTCAAGGCAAACCATATTCCTCTCAGAGGCCTCGGCCAACCAGCCCATTTTCAACTGACAGCAACACGAGTGCAGTCCAGAATCAGAGTCAAAGGCCTAGGCCTACCAAAAAACACAAGGGGGGCAGAGTGGAACATCCTCCATTGCCTCATCGTAGGGAAGGAATGGCAGATGGTAAGTTCCTGATTTGCAATTATTCATGAGGTAACTGTTCAAAGATGTGTTCCAGCTTACTGTGCCAACAGTTACATAAACAATTGTGTTAAGGAGTATTTGTTTGCCACTAGTAAGTAATCTCTCAGCCAGTTAAGAAGGTAGCAACATGTACTGATTAACATGGATTCTCTGTGTAGCAACATAAGTAACTCAAACATCCTGTAAGTTAAGTTGGCTCAACAGAATAATTTTGTTAAGAATTTTTTCCTTTTTAAATGCCAAGATGACATTTTCATTACCCCAATTTTTTCCTATTTCTTTTCCCCTTTTGATATTTATACTTTACAGTTCAAGCTAATAATGTGAAATTCTGAAACTGAATCATTGCATTTTTACAGCACAAAAGAGACTTCCAAGCTGCAGCCACCATTTCTCTCAATTTTTAAGTCACTGCTTGAGTAGCATAGATAATAAGTATTATGTGACTACATGACCCCTTACATCGGCTCCACACCTTTTGAATTTGATCTGATCATCACAAACAGTAGTAGAAACATAAAAGCTTGGTTACCACATTGTGGACTTAACAGATTCAGGAAGCCATGTTACCATAATTAGCCTAAGGAATGACTTTTTAGAAATGGGCTATTTTAGTCCTTCTCCTACTCCTTTAATTACTTCACATAACCAGAAGCCAATAAAATTTAGGATTTTCTTTCTTTCCAAGAGCAATACATACATTTTTGGGGGGGGGGGGGTCTATACTTGAAACAGTGATTATGATCTGGAGTGTGTACTCCGGATCAGCATCACGTGGTCTGCACAGCCAACCAGTGAGCTGCCTGAGGGACTGATGGGTGTCCACACTGTGTACTCCCATGAGTATCCTCTGTGATTGATGTTTCTATTAAAGTGCACAATTAGCAGGTTGCCAACTTTATCCTGTTTTAAAACTCGGTGCTAATAACTATTGTATTGAGTCACTATGGTAATCTTTCATATCTACAGTGGACAAAAGGGCACTTAGGCTCTGCTCAGGTTTCACCTTCACAGTTCCATAATTACAGGATGCATGAAAAGGCATCACTTTCCAATAATATTACATTATTGCACCAATTAGTTTGCAGTTTTTCTCCTGATACTGTGGTGTCATTAGATGCCCCTTCTGAGGATATGGTTTGTTTCCAGCCAAAGAAAACAGCTACAGTCTTACATTTAAGTGGTCAGAAACATTTTAATGAGTGTTTGAGCCTAGTGGGAATGGAATCTCATCAGAAAAGGCAAAGGGCAGACATAAGCAGGTAATTCTAGATTCATGAAACAATATTTTGGATCTGTAAAATTATTATTATTGCTTTGCCAATAATAAATATATGAGCTCCCATTATGTCTAGCAATGTGGTAAACTATCAGATTAGACTAAGTGTGCACTGAATTAATTTCATCCTCCTCCATTGTTATCTCCTTTCATAGGGGAAGTTGACAAAGATATTTAAAGATCCCTAGGTTTAGGATAACTAAAATTTTAAAAATGGAAGAACACTGTTGAAATATGTTTAAAGTCCAAAATGAAATCATCATAACAATATCTAATGTTATAGTAATGTCATGCAAGTTCAGCTAAAGAAAGAACACCTGGACAAGGTGAGGGGGGTTGAGATAATTGTTTATCCTCTTCACATTTTCTACGCAAAAGTGTGAATGGGAGTAAGAATAATTACTAATTTGCTCAATGATGCTGATGCAGTAGCATCTTTACCCTAAACTGGAATTCAAGGTAGCTTCTGACAATACAGTTTTACAATAGCCTACCTCTTAAATCTGTTACCAATATCACATAATTATTATCCACAAATCATATTTGTCCATTGCCAGGAGGGTCCAGGGCTTAAAGTAGAATCCTGTGGAATTGACTGTGCCATGTGATAAGTAAGTACTGCCCATGGTCTTTCTCATCTGGAAGATCCAACAGCCATCTGTAGTGAGCGGGGTTAATCCAGAGCTTTTGAACCCTAAGATGCCTAGGCATATGCCACAACAAACACACTGAACTAACTCACTACACAGAATACTTTTACACAGAAACAAAGTTTTCCAGTAAGCACTGATACCAGTCCATGAACACAAAAATATTAGATTTCTCCAAAGAGACTATTCAGAATAAGGAGCAAAATGTAATGCTAAATACATCTCTTTAAGTTGCACAACTTCAGGTTGGAAAATAAGATTCACCAGTATACCCAATTAGCCTCATCACTATGGAGGAGTTGTATCCTTTCCCTTTTTTCTATGCAGCCAAAAAATATTTTTCCTCCCCAATGCTGCTATTTGTATTAGCCCATTGAATTAAAACTGGTTTCCTTCAGATGTACTGCTGAATACTCGCAAAATCTAGTAAGAAATTAGCAGTTCATTTAAACATAATATTCAAACATTTAATTTTTTGGTCATATGGTAGAATACATAAAAGAACTGCCTGCATTGAAAAGTGTTATTTTGGGTTGTTAGGGTGATCTGAAAGGTTTGTCTGTTGTGTTCCATGATTTGCTCATAATTAGAAGTTAATGGAACAAATAAAATGCATATAAGTAAAATACTTAATTTTGAACAACAGCTATACAAACAGCTACTTCTGTAAAACAATATAAAGTTTTCTTGTCCAAAATATTTGATTGTCTATTCTCCAATTACGGTAGATTCACTGATAAGTACCAGCTGTACACTATTTGAATGCTGCATCCTTGGTATGCACATGTCATCTGGAAATACATGGTTATGCAGTAAATAGAACAATGCCATGGATTCCTTGGGGAAAAATTATTTTTTGTAGTTCACTGTGGTTTATTCATCTGACCAATATTTAAAAATGGTTCAAAAGGATTACATGGACAAGGGCAACAGGTGTTATACACATATAAAATAGACTTTTGTCTTGATCCACATATGCATGATTCAGAATTTTTCAGAGCCTCTGTTTCTAAGATGTTTTCATCACAATGAAATAATCCTGCATGATTATTTTGAAATGGCATGGGTAGAATTTTGTAATGCAACTAAGTATGTCCTTCTTCACCATTGCCAGGTCCAAAAATAAAAGGCAACAAACCAAACCATTTTTGTTAAGTATGTGTTTCTCCCCCACCCCAGAAAAGATAACTTATGATATATTTTGATATTTTGTTTAAAAAACCAGTTCATTTTTTTAAAACTATGCAAAATTAGTTTGTGTAAATATTTGTCACCATAAACTATTTTTAAGCTTTATAACAATTTGAAATACATGAAATACAATATATTTAGCTGACCATATGTTTGAAATCAGCACCAAGTGATTCTTGAAAGGTTTACATTTGTAATTGTTGAACTGATTTTTGAATATGTTCTCCTTGGGATTAACTGCATTGCAGTCTAGGAAGATTTGAATTAATTTTAAAATCCACTGAAATTTGAATGCATGTTCAAATAGATTTACAAAACACTGTCAAAGGTAGCTTTTTCTGCTAAAAAGAGTTTTACCTAAAATGTGGCTATTTTTTCAGTTGGAGTTTTGAAACTATTTTATACCAAATACAGCATCCAAAATGAAGTAAAACCTTTATTAACTGACAATGAATGTAAAGTTTGTTAGTTTTTGTGCCAAATGGAACCCAACTAAAATTACTGCTCTGGTAAGGAATATAACTATTGCATACTTCTACTAGCTATAGTGGAAAACATCTATCAGTTGTCTAAATCTAATAAAACATATAAGGTATATTTCTTTCTGATAGATAAATCTTTCAAAACCTTTTTTCTCTTTATCTTCAAATAGAATTTATGTCACTGATACTCTGAGTCTATTCACATTTTTTAGATCTACCACCACCACCAGACCCACCCCCTGGTCAGGGTATAAGGCAACAGATAGGTCCTGGGCAACGTGGAGGTTCAACAGAGAGAAAAGGAAGCTCTCTAGAACGACAGCATACATCTGCCATAGATGAAACAAAGAGCTCTTTGGATCGTCAAACTAGAACGTCACTAGAGTGGCAACGACAGACCCAAGAATGGATAAGCTCTACAGAACTCCAAGGCCAGCAAAAGCAAGCATTTGGATCAGGTGTGTAGCTGCACCTCTTAAAGTGGCTTAGGCAATTTCCTCAATATATTCTTTTATAAGATCCCCAACAGACAGTAAAGGTCAAGGCAGGACTAATAAAAGGAATACTATTAACATCTGACCTTCAGTGTTTGTTCCTGCAATGGTGAAGCTTTTGAATACACCTAAACTACTAAAATTCTAAATGCATGGCTTTGTGACTTACTAATGCTACTATATGTCGTGGGGAAACTATATTGCACCTTTTATGAAGAATACATATATATGCAACACATATTGATTGTGATTTTCTTTTAAAAATTCACCAGAATGGATTTTTTGCATGTATAGCATAGAGGCACCTAATGTCATGTCCCATCTGTATTGACAACATTGAATTCACAATAGTTCTATTAATTCTTTTAACAGCACTTTATTCATATTTATCATTATGTTGCCCTTTAAAAAGGCAAAGTCAGTTTGACAATTTCATTCATGTTGGGGAATGTTCAAACAACAAACAATTTGTTGTGAACTTACTTGTAAGCTAAAAATGCATCCACTAGACATCATTTATATTAACTTAATTTTAGATCTGAATTATTTCTGTTTCAGGCCCTCTATTTACTGATATTGCAGTCAATTTGTCTCATCTTACAACATCTAAAGACAGTAAATAAGAAACTTGACCTTCTTTTTTCCGCCATGTCCTTAACCATAAAGCATCCGATTCAGACCTTTTCCTCACAAAATGAAGAGGATTATGTGTTCTCATGTCTTACTGAAGGACTGAGCCAGTCTGATGGGGAGGGAGAAGGGAAGGAGAAGGGACCAGAGTTGCAGGATAAAAAAAGGGATATTGATTTGGAGCCACCTTGGGAAAGAGGGAATGAGGAAGGTTCATATTGCGACGAGAATCTGTTTGGGAAGAACTATAGACAGAGTACTGGGGACCCTCTGTATAAGGAATCAACTAATATATCTCCAACTCAGCTTGGTCAAGAGCCAGATTCCTTACATCAGCAACACCAGCTCTTGCAATTTAATAAGTATTTGAAGTTGTTGATTCTCAGTTAAATAGAGGTAGATGGTGTTCCCAGAGAGCAGTAAAGAGGTCCTTGGGCCAGATTCTGAGTAAACATCCTATGGAAATTAAGATCAATACCATGAACTGGCTTCATAGGGAGTATCAATGTAAAGACCATACCCTTCGTTTATTAATTACCTTTGAAGACCACTCAATAATTGAAGAGGTATTGGCACACAATGTGAGATTAAATCATTGGGGTATTTATATTAGGAGGGTCTTATATGACCCAGTGGTTCGTCCTCTGCTTACAGGTTTGAGACCAGCCCCCCAGATAAAAACTAGCTTAAATATCACTCCTAGGTCTTCCATCCCGACCTCTAGTTTAGCATCATTAGAATCCTCTTCAGAGATATCATATAAAGCTCCAGTCACCCCTCATCTGGCCCATGTCCCTATCCAGGAAAACTGTTGTATTAATTTTTATACGCCTCCTCTTTTTAGTTCCCCTTCAAACATTTCAATTGATTCCCCCCTATTCCCCTCCCATGAAACCCCCCTTTTAGGAATCTCTCAGGTTGGGTTATCCCATGATCTTTTGGGCTTAAAGAGCTGACTAGCAACTTCCGACTGTTCTCCTGTTCTAGGGGGACCTAGGGGGGGGAGATGTCTGGGGAGATGACTGGGGTCGGGGGGCAGCCATTGAGGTGGTGTGGGGAGGGGGAAGGCGCGGTCGAAACCATCAGCCCAGGGAGAAGCGCAGCAAAGTCCTTGCGACCCTGAGGAAAGATAGGTCAAGTAGCCTCCATGACAGACCCCCCGGGTTCAAGGTCTTGCTGTTAAATGCCAGGTCTGTAAATGGTAAAACAGCGATAATACAGGATTTGATCCTGGAAAAAAAGGCAGACCTGACCTGCATTACAGAAACCTGGCTGGATGAGCTGGGGGGAGTTAATCTTACCCAGCTCTGTCCACCAGGCTATGGAGTGCACCAGCAAGCCAGACCTGGGGGGCGGGGAGGTGGGGTGGCGGTAGTCTATCAGGAATCCATCCCCCTGACCAGATGCCCTGTTCCTCAATCAACCGGGTTTGAGTGTGTCCACCTGAGGGTGGGGAGCCAGGACAGTTTGGGGATTCTGCTTGTGTACCGTCCACCCCGCGACACAGCAGTCTCCCTGCCTGAGCTTGCTGAGGTGGTGTCTGGCCTGGTATTGGTCTCTCAGCGACTTGTTGTCCTGGGAGATTTCAACGTCCATGCGGATGCCACCTTATCTGGCGCAGCTTAGGACTTCATGGTTGCCATGACGACCATGGGACTGTTCCAAGTGATATCTGGTCCCACTCATCAGGCTGGACACACTTTAAACCTAGTATTTGTGACGAATGGGGGAGATGTTGGTGTGGAAGATCAAAACATCCTTCCATTGTCATGGACCGACCATCATCTGGTCAGTGTTAGACTTACCGTCACCCAAAACCTCCGCCCCAGGAGATTTATGGATCCAGATGGATTCCTGATGTCTCTTGGGGAACTTCCTGTCATGTTGGCTGACGATCCTGTTGAGACCCTGGTTGATCTCTATAACACCGAGATGGCCAGGGCTCTTGACTTGATCACCCCCGAACGTCCCCTCGCGCTCCGCAGAGCCAGGTCGGCTCCTTGGTTCACCGAGGAGCTGGCTTTGATGAAGCGGGTGAGGCGGGGACTAGAGTGCAAGTGGCGGAAGACTCGGAGCATCACCGACCATACACGGGCTAGAGCCTCCATTAAGGCCTACTCTGTGGCGTTGCAGGCAGCCAGAAAAACTTTCTTGACTGCCCGCATCGCATCTGCAACAAATAGACCAGCAGAGTTGTTCCGGGTTGTTCGGGAGCTCCTTCATCCTCATGAGGTGGAGGAGCCCCTTGACAACTCGGTCACTCGATGCAGCTAGTTCGCACATCATTTTGCAGATAAAGTTGCTCGATTACGCTCCGACTTGGACACCAGCTTTGATACAGTGCCTGATGAGGTTCCTAGAGCATCTGTCGATTCCATCTTGATGGATTCGTTTCAACCTGTTCGGCCTGATGACGTGGACAAGATCCTTGGAGCAATGAGACCAACCACATGTGCTCTAGACCCTTGTCCTACCTGGCTTATAAAGCTTGCCGGGGGGGGGGGGGGTTGGTCGATTGGTTTTTGAGGATTATCAATGCCTCATTGGAACAAGGGGAATTTCCATCTAGCCTGAAACAGGCAACTATTAGACCAATTCTAAAAAAGGCATCCCTCGATTCCTCTATTCTATCAAACTATCGACCAATTTCAAACCTCCCATTCTTAGGCAAGGTTCTTGAGCGAGTGGTGGCCTCTCAACTCCAGGGATTCTTGGATGACACCGATTATCTTGACCCATTCCAGTCTGGTTTCATGCCTGGTCATGGCACTGAGACGGCTTTGGTCGCCTTGGTGGATGACCTCCGTAGAGAGCTGGACAGGGGGAGTGTGTCCCTGTTGGTTCTCTTAGACATCTCAGCGGCTTTCGATACCATCGACCATGGTATCCTTCTGGGACGGCTCTCCGGGATGGGCCTTGGGGGTACTGCTCTCCAGTGGCTCCAGTCCTTCCTGGAGGGCCGATCCCAGATGGTGAAGCTGGGGGACACCTGCTCGGACCCCTGGCCTTTGACCTGTGGGGTCCCGCAAGGTTCCATTCTGTCCCCCATGCTTTTTAATATCTACATGAAACCGCTGGGCGAGGTCATCCGGGGTTTTGGAGTTCGGTGCCATCTCTACACAGATGACACTCAACTCTACTACTCTTTTCCACCTACCTCCAAGGAAGCCCCTCGGATCCTAGACCAGTGCCTGGCCGCTGTAATGGGTTGGATAAGGGCCAACAAGCTGAAACTTAATCCTGACAAGACAGAGGTCCTCCAGGTCAGTCGTGCGACTGATCGGGGTATAGGGTGGCTACCTGTGCTTGACGGGGTCACACTCCCCCTGAAGGCACAGGTCCGCAGTCTGGGGGTCCTCCTGGACTCATCGCTGTCACTTGATGCTCAGGTGTCGGCGGTGGCTGGGAGGGCCTTTGCACATCTAAAGCTAGTGCGCCAACTGCGACCGTACCTCGAGAAGTCTGACTTGACCATGGTGGTCCATGCTCTGGTTACCTCAAGGATGGATTACTGTAATGCGCTCTACGTGGGGCTGCCCTTGAAGATGGTCCGGAAACTGCAGTTGGTACAACGGTCGGCAGCTAGATTACTAACTGGAGCAGCTTACAGGGAGCGGTCAACCCCCCTGTTCAAGCAGCTCCACTGGCTGCCGATAATATTCCGGGCCCAATTCAAGGTGCAGGTTATTACCTATAAAGCTCTAAACGGTTCGGGACCTGCCTATCTTCGTGACCGCGTCGTCCCCTATGAACCCACCCGATCGCTGAGATCCTCCGGGGAGGCCCTCCTCTCACTTCCATCCTCCTCACAACTGCGTTTGGTAGGGACGAGAGAGAGGGCCTTCTGGGCCGTGGCTCCCCAACTCTGGAACTCCCTCCCCAGGGAGATTAGGTTGGCTCCTTCTCTACCTTCCTTCAGAAAGCAACTGAAGACTTGGATGTTTCGGCAGGCCTTCGGAGATAGTCATTAATTAATCAGCCCCAGTGGGTTTTTAATAATTTATCCTGTTTTTATTATGGTCTTTCCATTTATGTGTTTTAAATGAAATTTTTATCTTGTATTGTTGTTTATATTGATATATTGTATTATTGTTTTATCTTTTTATATTGTGATTGTATTGTGTTGCTTATATTTTGTTCTTATGTTGTTTGGGCCACTGCCCCATGTAAGCCGCCCCGAGTCCCCATGGGGAGATGGTGGCGGGATATAAATAAAGTTTTATTATTATTATTATTATTATTATTATTATTATTATTATTATTATTGCTGGAATGATGTCTGTACTGTACTTCAAAGTCAAAAAAGGATATCAACTTTATTCCATATCAAAAGCATTGCATAAATTAGTTTAAAACTGATTAAAAATAGGAGCACAAGTGGCTAAATATCTTTTGACCAAAAACGAGCAACAACGATCACATTGTCTATAGCCTCAAACAATACTTCCTCTGTACATGAGGCAGGACACTGCGGACAAGCATATAGATGTGCAGGTGTCTGCTCTTCTTCACAGTCGCACAAGGTAGAGGATTCTTTTAGGTAGTGCCATTTTGCCAGATTGTCTTTTGATCTGCCCACTCTACTTCTGAGTCTGTTCAGGGACTTCCAAGTTGCCCATTCTTGGTTTGCCCATGGAGGCAGACCTTCGTGGGGGGGCCATCCAATTGGGATTTCCTGGCTTAGCTGCCCAGAGGGACGCCCTCTCTGTTGCTAGGGGAAAGTCAAAAGGAGTGGTGGTCCTCATGAAGCTTTTCCTTGATTAGAGTCTACTGGGAGGAGGCTGATAGCCATGCAGTGGATGACTTTCATGGTGTTGAACCTTATTTCTCTCACAGCTAGCAGCAACTTCCCATTGCACATAAGTGGGGGACAATGTTAGCTAGCTTGTAGAGTTTATCAACAGGTGTAGGTTTAAGGCATCTTGTGATTATTCTGCATGTTTCGTTCAATGCTATGTTCACCTGCTTTGCATGGGCAGACTTATGCCAAAAGGACAGGCATACGCAGCAGTTGAGTAAGACAAGGCCAGGGCTGATGTTCTTATTAATTTTGGATCTTCAGAGAAAGTATATCAACTGAAACAATTATGATAATAGAGAATTTATATAGAAGACATACACACTCATTTGATGCCTTATACCATCTTAATGCCATAAAATAATAATCCTTGGACTAACCCATGGATTATTCATTTAGCCTTGTAGATATTAAATACTCATGAATTAATATTATCCTGGGTTTTTTCTAAATAGTTATTTGCAGAGAGCAATTTTAGGAAAGTGAACAGCAAAGATGCATTTCAATTATTGATAATCTGATACCAGAAAATTAATACATGCGGATACTGTATTAGAGTACAAGGATTAATATCTTGAATGCAGCTCACATCAGAGTCAGAAAATTCTAGTGGCAATATTTTTTCTATTTTAATTATACTGAGTATCATTAATTTATTAAGACAGAAAGTAATAAAAAGTTTGAATTTAAGTTAAGACAAAATATAGTTTGGAAATCCAGATATATTACACTAACTATCTGAAAGAAAATATGTTTTATAGTAATAAATATTATTTAAGAAATCTCTATCAGACTGTAGAAAAATCTAGAATTCATGATCAACAGTCAACCACCAGTTGCACAAAAACCAACATAACATATATACTCGAGTATAAGCCTACCTGAATATAAGACAGCCAGGACCCTCACTCAAGTATAAGCTGAGGAGGGTTTTTCAGCCCTAAAAAAGGGCTGAAAACTCAGGCTTATACTCGAGTATATACGGTAATCCTATTGTTAAGCATTTCAAAGATGGGTCTTTGTCAGCACATCTGTTGCACTTTCTTTGTTTTCTTCTTATTACAGTACATGCATCTGTATTTATTGAGCAGAACATGCATACACTTGAAGAACTTTCTGGATTAGATTATCAACTTGTTGTTCTGGCACTTTGAGAAATGTGACACTTCAGTAGCAACATGTATATATGCACAATGGTCAGAAACCTGTTAAACCACTATAGGTTGCAGTTTTTCCAAGCTCATGTAGTAATGATGATGGAATGGAGACAAAATCTGGCAGCACCCTTTTTCTCTAGTGCCTTACTTCTGTCATGGCCACTACCCCCATAGCAATTTTCTCCTGCTGCACCACCCACACTGGCATAATATATTTCAGTAAAATAAATGTTGATTTCCACTCCAGATTGAACAAGTATATCATTGCAGCAGCTGTACTTCAGATAATTGGTGACAGAGAACACGCTTCAAAACATATGGTTCATCTTGCAGCTTCTATATATCTCCTTGGGTTTATTGATGCCATCAACTACATTGTAATGCTATATTAAGAGTGATAAGAACAAGGCTTCATCAGAGGTTTTCATGTGAAAAAGAACATAGTTGAACTGCAATTTTATACAGAAAAATGCAATAGTAAATTTGTGGCAAACATCTTTGAACTGAATATGTCTATAATGATGAATGCATCGTAATTCTTCAGCTTCTTTCTTACAATTTGGTTTTGAGACTTAGATTTAGTTTTCTTTTTCTGATGTGGGGGTTGACACTTGAATTCCCACCATGGAATAAAGAGACCGGATACAAAAGTATGGAGAAAAAATTCAATTTATTAACCTTATTAAATTAATTCCTGGGAAGCTCACTAAGTTGGGAGGGGAGAGAAATGTGACGTGGATCAAAGGAAAGGACTAGATATCACCATGTGACCACCTCTTCGCCTACTAGGTGAACGCCTGACCCCAGGGACACTCCACATGAAGGTTTGCTGGGCCTGAAAGACCATCCCAGAGCACTCCCTCCCAAGCCCCAGAACTAGAATCATAGATAGAATCATAGAATCACAGGCCATCCAGTCCAACCCCCTGCCAAGAAGTAGGAAAATCACATTCAAGAGTGAGAGAAACCCCCCTTGTTTAGCCCCATGGGAGTATCATGTGGTCACACTTTACCCATCCCTGGAGTAGGGGCTCCTCAATTTTAGAGGGAAGATAAAAATATCATTTGACAAGTGGATCCAAGGCACTGCAACAAACTAATTATTGGGCAGGGAAGAAACTTAGAAAGAACCAGAGAGCTCTCTGCTCAGAAAAAAAGTGAGATGCAGGTCTCTGAGATTGAGGAGTATGAGACTTTTAATCCTCCCTGTTGATGATATGGGGGGAAATTTGTAGCTGTAGAATTTATTACTAAATCACTAAAGTACTATGCCTAAAATAACACTTAGGTTTGTATATGTGCAAAGTAATCCAATGTGTAATCACAAAAATGGTAGCAAACTCAGGGTCTCAAGCTCCTAGAATGCCTGGACAGTGACTATTAACAGGCTTTTGAAAGCTGGGCAACCCAAAAATATCTGGGGAGCTAAGTTTGACAACTTTGATGGTATTTCAGAATGGCAGATCAATATACAGCAATCCAATTTCATGCATTTAAGTTGGAACTTCCTATGATAGTAGAAAGTAAGAATTAGAAGTCTTAAAATGGGTTCAATCTTACCCTGGTTAGTCCTTTTAGATCCCTGCACACAGACAACAAATGTGACCTTGTCATAATCAAGTCTCAAAGACAAGATGTCTTTGTCTAGTTCAACTTTTTCTTTATATAATATGAACCAGTGAAGTAATTTCCCATGTGCTTGATAATATAAAAAAATAACACCAGGAAGCTAATTAAATTAGCAGATTCTGTAATTCTTTATCTTAACTGATTAAAGTAATTGTAATAAAATAGGACAAAGCATTTCCACAATATTAATAGAAATTATAATCTTTGTTTTACTGTTTTGCAAAATATATGCATATCTATTTAATTAAGCAGTTTATGATTTATCATATTTTTTCAAAAGAGTTCTCAATGTTTAGAATGAATAGATAACAATTTATAAATTTAGATAAAATATTATATTTTGGTTTCAAATACTTGCATTCAGTTGTTTCCAGCTGAGTAAACCTGTCAGAATCAGTGAGAAAAATAAGCATATCCAGCATTTTCTGCATATACTAGGAGGAGAAATAAATATATACACCAAAAAAACACATCAGTATGCATGCTGCGCTCTCTCTCTCTCTCTCTCTCTCTCTCTCTCTCTCTCTATATATATATATATATATATATATATATAATAATATATAAATATTGGCTCATGTTTTCTACTGATAGCTGATCCTTTCAACCATTTTAGCCACCTGAACTATTGATTCAAATATTAAATACAAGAATTGCATATCTAATGAGCTAAAACATATAATATTGAGTCAGTTGTTATCTAAGCAGTTTTTTTAAAAAAAAAAACTGAAACATGAAACTTGGTTTACTTTAAGTTGCCAAACAATTTTAAATAATGCATCCCTCTATTTCTTGATATGGGAAGAACGCAGAATCGAATATATGAAAGGCTGTAATCCCTAATACATTCCACCAGATTTGGCATCTAGAATGCTGATTGACCAATATACATGACATATTGGCTGGTAATTGTCATGGCTCGGCTATTGAGTACCAGCTGCCAAAAGTCTTGTAAGAATATTAGATATTATACTGTTCAGAGATGTTTGGTAAACCCACAGACTAGCCGTTATGTGAACACACATAGGATTACTTGCCTGACCTTTTAAGAACTTCACACTTAGATGAAGTTCCCATATGTATACATTGTGTACATAGGTGTATTCATAGAGAATATTCAGTCAGTTGCTGAATTCACGGCCAGCCATTGTATTAATAGGACTTGCTAATGTGGCCCCACAAACTGCCATACATGCTTTCAAAGCATGAGTGGTCTTATTCAAATCTTCCCCATGATCTTAAACTATTTGCATATTAAACAATAGCTTTTGAGTTTGTGTGGAGACATTGTAATTGATAAAACATTCATTAGTTCTCAATCGTACAAATGCTTCCTTTTCCATTTGTACATTTCTAATGTTTCCATTTGCACATTTCCAAAGAGAAATGTACAAATGTATTTGTTTTTTATACTTCAGGATGCTTCAAAATTTCACTGGCCACCTCCTCCTTTTGAAGGAAATATCTAAACAATCTCCACTTATCAAATTTATCGTGTAGTTAGGGCATCTTAGAGTATTTATGCATAACATTTCAGATGAGGTATCGCCCAATTTTCTTTATAGCTAGAAAAATTTTAAATACCTTTAAAACATTTCAGAAAGACAGTTTCAATTATCTTTTCCCATTTATACACAACATGTTCCTATTGCTTCCTTTATGTTTACAGAAGAGGCCCTGGTGCCATATAGCAAGCCTAGCTTCCCATCCCCAGGTGGTCACAGCTCTTCAGGTACAGCATCTTCTAAAGGATCTACTGGACCCAGAAAAGGAGAGGTCATGCGAGGAGGTCATCAGCGCAACACCAGTGACCTTATTGATGTAGGATATGTTGGAACAAACAATCAAGGACAGTTTTCTGGTGAATTATGTAAGTCTCATTCATTTTTAAAAAGGAAAAAAAAACATTCCTAAAATTTATGTTTGCCTTTCTATTCCATTGAGGGCCTTAATAACATGTCCTTAATCTGAGATTTGCTTCTTTTCACTGGATTCATGAGTAAGTATGTAAGCACACAATCATGCCAATATTTATTTGGAAATAAGCCAGTGGAGCTTTGTCCCAGGAAAATATATATAGGATTGTTGTTTGCATAATAGGATCAATTGACACATTTGGTATTTTCTAAGCAGTAATCTAGGTGTAGCCATGCTGGTTATCTATTATGGCATTTATATATCTGTTCATTTACAAAATCTGAAAAGGAACACTTCATTGCGTCAAGTTGCAGTGAGTGTGTTTTTACCCTCAAGTGCTTCACCTTCAACAGACATATACATGGCCTACAGAAATGTCTCAGTTGTAACTTGTAATTCCTCAATGTTCTTAATATTTTTGAAGCTAAGATCTTTGTTTCCATGACAAACTGATGTGGTATCATAGAAATCTCAAAAACCTTTCTTGCTCATTTCTGAAACACATTGCTTTACTTCTGCTTATCTTCCAAAGATGTACAAGCAGATGTATGTGGTGCAAAAAAAATTTGGACATTTGTTTTCCTTGCCCAGGCTCCCATGGTTCCTACTAATCAGCTCATCAGGGAGCAAAGCCAAATCAAGTGTCTGATGGGAAATGTGCTTCTCCTATTTCAGCCATTTAGTTGAATTCCATTCCTCAAGAACCTTTTCACATAATGATGGCATTATATTTGTTTAACTGCCTATAGAATCTTGGAAGTGGCAATCAGTAAGTTTGTGTGTGAGTGTGGGCACCTTCAAGCTGCCTGTAGTCTTATAGAGATCCCATGAATTCCACAGGGTTTTCGTAAGCAAAGAAGTGCTTTTTCCAGGTCCTCTGACACATTTGCAGAAAGTGGACATTAGGTTTTCCTCTCTGTCTCAAATATATAGCACCAATGGCTATATATTTCACAGTTTCGTAGTTTATCTATACTGTTGTCTTCTTTCTCAATATAGCTTATTAAGGTAGGATGTTTATTACCCAACATATTTATGTATAAGTTTATAAATTTTAGCCAAAAACACAGGCCAAAAAATCTGGGGCAACTTAGGGTGGTTCCACACAGGCAGTAAAAAGCAGTTTACAGTCATCTTGAAAGTCGGGGTGTCTACAAAACATGCATCCCCAATGTGCATCCAGCCAGAAACAGCTGTTTAAAAAACTCATAAGAAAATGCTATACATTCCATTGCAGCCAATCTGTGTATATCCCATGCAAAGCTGGACTCCAAATAGGAAAATGTGGAGCACTTGTCAGGACAGGGTTAGCAATGATACATTCAAAAAACCCAGAAACACAGCTTACCGGAAGGGAAAAAAATATCTCTCCTCCCAGAGGAAACCTCAGTGTTCCTATGGAAAAGCCCACTTTCTGCCACTTTATTTCTATGCCCCGCCTTGCTCTAATGCTGATCCCTATCAAACATGCTGCTGCCCACAAGTGCTGGTCATGCCTCTGCCCATCAATGCTGTATATGCCAATGCCTATCAGCACATCTCACTGGATGAGAAAAAAACCTATTCCTGGGTTCAAATAAGGCTTTAATCAGCAGATCTTTGTGGTCACTGCCCTGGCCTCCCACCGGTCCCTGGGGTATTGTGTAGGCAGTCTATAGCAAAGCAGTTCTTTTTAATTTGCATCCTCACTTGATTTAAATGGCTGGGTAGAACTGCCTTTGGCCACAAATCAATGTGGATATTGTATCTTAAATTTTATCCAAAAAAAGGAATCATCCCCTTCCCTGAAAACAGTGGTGAAAAGCAACCTGGAAGAAACTACATGATGTACCGATTCTCTACTCTTTCTCCATGGCATCACCTCTGGTCTTTCTGAATGGCTGGGTGGGAAAACTGTAGTAATGGCTCCCTGAGGTGGCAATTGTGCTTTCCCGTCTCTGTGGAGTGACCCTTTATTTATCCACAGGTCATATCACAATCCATAATTTTGGACCCAAAGACTTCCCTCGCCTTATACATGAGGTGTATACAATAGGTATACACAATTTATAGCACAATTGATACAGAATGACTCTTTTCACCACACATGTGCACATTTCCCATGTTGAACAACAAGCAATAATTTAAGTTTCTCCTAATATCCACTTAAGTCCTAATTTTCACAAAGATAAGTAACTTTTGCTCACCTTTACCACCACAAACTCTGCTATTTGCAACTGCAAAAGGAAAGTTCACATAAATGTATGATCCTCCAAACATAATACATTCATAGGATCTCTAGTCAAATCTAGTCCAACCCTTTGCCAATGCAAGAATCCACAGCTTGTTCCTCATGAAGACCCCATGCATCATGAAAACATTCTCTAGAAGACTGGAAAGCCATCCAGGACAGGTTTTTAGTGCATAAAAGGTTACAGAGAACTGGGGAAAAAATATGGATGCTAACACAAACATACCATTGGATTGAGCCCTACAGTAGCTTTTTCAATTAAACTGAAATGAGTATTGATAACATTCACATTCAAACTTCTGATTTCCAGTGGACTATTGTTCTATGAAAGTGCCTCAGGTGTAGTATCATACTGACCGGGGAAACAATTAAAGTATACAATTTCCATTCTAAAACTAAAATATTGCTGGTAACTTCATTTACTTATAATAATTGTTATAACTATTATTTATGTTTAGGAACTTTGACATTTGAAACAGTGCTCATGTTTTTATGACCAGTTTTTCTCTCTAAAAAGTGTGAATTCTGTGCTGAAAAGTTCAATGAAAATAGTTGAAAACATAATCATATTCTTCCTTTTTATTTGACAGAGTAGTTGAACAGAGGCATCTCGAGCTGCTCTCAAGGGCCATCAAGGTCTGAACTCATGGAAGTGATGACACTAAAACAGTGCAATGAACATTTTCTTTATTTATGTACTTACTATTAAAAGAACTGTAAATGCAATGTAAAGACACACAGCCACACATATCCCACTGATACTCAACTTGTGTTCTTCTCTTTAATACACCTTCCACCTTAATCTATTTCTTACTAAGCATATATAAAGAAAATCACCCTCCAGGATGATATGGATTTCCCTTGTACATAATTTCTTTTTATTGCATTGCTATGCAAGCTCACCTTCTTTTTAGCTATGTTCATATTATTGTCTGTTCTTATGGTCTGTTGTATTATATGTGAATTAATAGGCTGTGGTGCCATATAATAACTTTTAATTCTGTAACTTTTTTATGTTTAAAGTTTGCACTGCAATTTTTTGTTGGTGATAAGCACAAAACTCTTACTCCTCGTGACATGAAGAAGAAAAAAGACTGAATGTGAAAGGAGTCTATGTACTGTAAGCTATGTCGGATAATGCTGGATGTAATGAATTACGTTAGGTGGTTTTCCATTTGGGTGTAGAATTAGGAAGTTGACTGGCAAAACTGATGTTAGCAAAGGCATATTGGGGCATCGGGGTGGAATCCTATCAAAAATATTAAGCAACAATGATGCTTTTACCATTTAAAATGGGTGGGTCATTTTAAACCAGATTAGAATATGATTGGTTTGCTCTTCCTTCCAGGAAGCATGAACCATATGAACTAGAGGAAAATCTAGCAAGAGTTATAGGTGCAATTTATGACAGAGATATCCAAGCTGCTTCCAAAAAGGCTAGACTGTAGCCCTATTTAGACATTTTAACACATATACTCTCTGCCTGGGGGAAGGGAGAATGGACACGAGTATCCACCTCATACCTGTTTTCATGAACTTCCACATGTTGAATTTATGCTATGTAGTCTTCTTTTATCCTTAAAGGCTCTCTACATAATTTAGAATACAGGGAGAAAGAATGGATTGCAGATTACGTGGGAGTATCCATGCATACAAGGGTCTACACTAGAAAAAGTGTACAAATGAAAGATAACAAAAAGGGAGATGATAGAAGCAGAGCTAGCTACTTTGTGCACGGTCTTCTTTCTCGTCTATACTTACTGACTACAAGCATTAATATGCCTCAACAGGGCTTATTTTAGTTCATCTTTCCAATACATGTACAGTACAATGAAAGGTGCAGAGTTGCATCACTTGAAATTCATGACATAATTGTTTTTACACAGTCTAGACATATTTTATTGTGTTTTATTATCTAAAACTGCTAGAAATTGAAGCTCAGTTCATTTGTACTTAATCCATTGAAAAGAAAGCAGTGATAAATCTGTGCTCATTTTGAATTGAATGTCTTTTGCCAATTCACTACATCGTTGGAAATTGGATAGAAACAAGGAAAAGAAAACATCTTTGATATGTTTTTGATAAGTAAAATTCAACCCTCTTCTTCTTATGAAAACATGATGCATGTTTATACACTTTTCGAATAAACCAAACTCTCTGTAAGTGGACATTTACAAACGCATCTTGTCTCATCATTAGTTCTCATGGCTTTCTCCAGGTTTTTGACAGTATTTTTAGTTTTTGTTTGGAAATACTGTACCTGTATCTCAAATGCATTAAATATTTGATTTGAAGTTTACATCACAGAGATTATTTCATTTAGTCATGTCATTTTAACAGTCTCCATTTAAACATATCTTACATACAATCAGTCCATGTTGGTTGCTTTCATACTTACACTCATGTTAAAAGCAGTGCACCTTTAGAGCATACAAATACATCTATTAGATATTTGTTGCTTTTTATTACATTATGTTTGGATTGCTTATAGGATAGGACATTTTCAGCACTGCAGTTATCAATTTATCTCATTTATCTGAAGACAGGACATTGGTGAACCAAAAAAAAAAGTCAGCACACATCAACAAAAAGATATTTTTTAGCCTTTGTGAGCAAGGAATTGACATGATATTCCTGTTCATTAAAATGCTGGATATAGTTAAAGCCATTGTTTTATAAATGTACAGAACATTCAACAAATGTATAAATGCCATTCTTTTTTTTCCTGAATTTAATATGTTAATATGAAGATAGGCACCGTGTTCCAGCAATAGTGAGGTCAGAAGCAGGTTTGTGTAATAGAGATCCAACAAATTGCTTTGAAAGGAAGAAAAATCTCAACATCTCTAGCAACCTACCTGAGCTCTTGGCATTAAAGGCACAGTCTTCTTACAACCATAACATTTGATCAATGCTGTGAGAAGATACCACACGAAATACTTCACAGCACAGGTCAATTCTTATGTATGAATAGGGAAATAAAGGTATGATTCAGACTTGCGCCTCTTCTGCCATTCCAGCTCATCTGGTGATCAGAGTTGCAAAGGGCTTCAGTCAGAAACCTGTGGTAGCACTGATAGTTAATTGAGAAGTTGAGATAATTCCTTCAGAGGTTCCTTTCCCCAACTGAAGACTCTTCTGAGTTACACATGATTTCTATGCTCCAGCCATACTTGTATGTGCCTCAGCTTTTTCTGCTGTGGGCTATTTTATAAATAAGGGTTCATGTTTTAAAAAGCCCTACAATGTGATTTAGACTATGATCTTTACTAGCAATCTTTAATACTCAGCAATCTGAAATTTGAAGAATCAGGACAAACAAAAGTTGGCTCATGGTCTAACAGCAATAGATTCATAAAGCAGTGATATATGAGGATATCTGCAGCAGCTTAAGGAAACCACCCGATAAATAGAAATGATTTGTGAGAAACCATCACTTGAAGCCATTCCGATTATACAATGGCTTTGAGCTTAAAGATGTTTTTCATGTTGCTCAAAGCGAACTGTGTATTTGGATTCATGCTACTTTGGGTAATATCATCGGTTTCCATTCATGAGGCAGATCCACAAATGCTAACCATGTAATCAGGCCTAATTATACCAAAGTGAAAAAAAATTCTGAAGCAACTGCACAAGTGGGTCCTGCAACCATACTTTTCCACATAGTTTTAAAACAAGACCATGTAGTTGATCCAAAGTATAATATGTACGTAGTAGGTCTGTTCTACCTCCAGAATGCATGGGATTAAACAATGTATATGCAGGAAGACTTTAAGGGCACACTGAAAGAGTTGAAGCTCCATATGCACTCTGTACATGAGTTTCCTATATATTAACTGGGTCTTTAAAACCTGTGTTGTGCTTTGGTGGGACAGCTTATGGGGCAATTTCCCTTCAAAATTCAACTTGAGGAAAAGTAGCCATCCCCAGTTCTTGAGATGTATGTCTTAATATTTTCAGTTGGCAAGTTTTGTGTCAGTATTAAACCTGTGCGTTACTATAATATCACTGTTTATTATTGGCTACTATACAGTTGTACTTGCTGAGTTTTTTTAAAACAAGATCCTATGAAGAGGGTATTTTAATGTACAGCAAATCCCCACTCATTTGAAAAGTGGTTTTTCTCTTCTCTCCTTCTCTCTCCCACTGTATCTCACTTATTCAATGTACTTCAAATTATCACAGAACATATTTTTAAAATGTACTGTAATTTACCATTTTTAAAGAAAAAAGTTTTTTTCCTTTTATATAATTGAAATATTTCTTGTGCATAATGTGTCTAAAGAAAAGGGGTGTAGTGGCAGCACTTAGAACTGTTTTCTAATTTTTTTTATAAAATTGTTCATTAACAATGGTTTGTTCAGTCACACGCAAGAAGATTATGACCTCTTAATGTGTTTCATGTGTTAGTGAAGCAAAGTTTAATGGGCATAAAGTTGGTTAATTGTAATGTTAAGTGTGTATTGTATATTTACTGGGGAAAAATAAAACTTCCACATTTCAAATCCATGTTAAAGAAACTTGGAATTTAGCACTCTCAATACATGATGGTCACCGGGATTGGAAATGGAAACAATCAAGTAATTATCAAATATAGTGTTTTTCCCTCTATGCCATTATACTTACAGAAGGACTGACCTTATGGAGTGTTGTTTTTTTATACTCACCAAATGGTAATTGGGTGTCATCCAGATTCATCCACATGCAATTGTCATAGCAGAAACAGACCAAACCTCTTCCTTCTCTTCCTCTCAAAATCTCTTCCAAGATCCTGAAACACAGAATATTGTACATAGAAAATGATATGCAGAAAATGGTTCCTCAGACACTCAGCTGGATGGCATGACTTGTGGCACACAGAGAAAGAAAACCACAGGTGTAGTTATTGGGCAGGGGGGGGGGGGGCGGGGGACAGGAAGTATGTCTAGGCCTGCTGTATCAGCCTTCAAAGAGTACATCTATACTGTGGAATGAATACAATTTAATACCACTTTACCATGGCATAATGCTATGGAACATGGGAGTTGTAGTTTAGTGGGGCACCAGCACTCTTTGGCAGAGAAGGCCTTGTAAAACAACTATTCACATGATTCCATAGCATTGAACTATGGCAGTTACAGTGATGGCAAACTGAGTTAATTCTACAATGTAGATGTACCTGTAGTCATGTAGTATAAAACCATATATAATTAATTTCATACTGTGAAAATCAGCATCTTTAATCTATTTGTTGACCGGCTTACTAGTGCAGGAGGCTCTAGATTGTCTGCCTGGGGCACACTTCCCAAACTGGAGAGGGCACACTTGGTATACAGCAGTTGAATATGACTGTACCATCATACCATGGATAAAGAGCATAAACCTGGGATCCAGAACACTGGCATATGCATTGACTATGGCTATGAAGCTTCTTCCTTATTAACAACATAAATATGCACCCTTTGAATATGCAAGCAACTTTTGAATATTACAAAAAAGAACATAATTTGCATGAGGCTGCAAACATATGGTCTGATTAAAAGATAAACTATTTAATGTGTGATATATGCAATCTGGAAAAAATGGGTTTGGACAAAGACCACGAGTAGCCATTTGCTTCTCCTAAGGACTAGAAAATACAGTCAGTCCTTATTATCCTCATCTGTTTGGAGTCTGCAGTTTTCTATCTGCGGTATCAATCGACTATTCTCCTGCCTGTATTTTCCTGTACATTAATTGGTACTTCATACTACCAAAACAGCAAGCACTGGAGAAAGTACCTCAAAAATCCCAACCCCACTCCACTTTCTTGTCTCAGTACCCTAGCCCAATACTGTTATGTTGATGGGAATGAATTTGTTTAAACTATAACTTTAATTTTCAACCTGAAGACAGCTCATATGAAATTCAGAATATGAAGGGCAGCCATTCAAAGACCGTTTAAAGTAAAGCCCATAATTCAAACAGTAAAAACAACAAGAGGTATAGATGTGATGCTACAGCTGTAAGTTAGAAAGTGTTGCTTTAATTCATGTATCTTGCTTCCCAGTTGAACATGTTATAGAAGAGAAAAAGGAATACACTACAATAACTGTTCACTTTAGAAAAGCTTTTTTTCCCCAACAGATTTAAAAATCAAGATAATTCTTTGGTTTTTTATGGGGTTGCTTTTGGCTCAACACATACTTAGTAAATAGGATTATACAAAACATTGCCAACAGTTCAAAATATACTTTCATGGATGCAGTTTGAGAATTGTCAGTTTCCGTGTGCTGTTGCATTCGTCCAGGTGAGATTACAAGCATGTGCTATGTATCAGTTCTTCATGCATAGTTTGCAGTTATAGGCTCCCTGGGGCGAGAACTGAAAACTCAAGAATGACAATAGTGACATATGCAAACAAAAGCTCAACATATTCACACATGTTTTTGGTTGCTACAGAGATTGGTTTTCTCTTCATCACTCCATAATGACTGAAGTGCAGTCCTTTGTTTCACTGTGGTATACACACACACTCACTGCTGCAATTCCAATGGGGGAGGGAGGATTGGAGAAGCATATACTATGATGTCATAAGATGCAGAATCATCAACAAAAACAGCAACGGATCATAAATGGAATAATCAGCAACTAAATGGCCATGGAATGACCAGTGGAATGGCAGCCAAATGGTGAGTCTCAGAATAGTGAGAGGAGAACCAAAATGCAGTTCTACATGAGGAACTTTCATGCCATACTCTGTGATATCGGATCTTTGCCAAACATGTTTTTTATTATTGTGTTGTACGTATATATAGCATACCCATGGAAGAAGAGGCTTCTATTCCCTGGAAATGGTGTCATATAAAGAGGTACTGGATGCTTCCTTACAAAATGTCCTGCCAAGTAATTAGTCTGACATAAGCAAGGGTTACATTTGGCAATGTATGTAAGTAAAACTAGTAAGTAAGTAAGTAAAACTTTATTTCCATCCTGCCCTGTCTCCCCGAGGAGACTCAGGGCGGCTCACAACATAAAAGGCAAACATTCAATGCCATAAAATACAACAATAAATTAAGAAATTCAAATAATGATACAAAACATTCAACAATAAAACAATCACGTGAAATGCCAATAATTGCCATGTAAGTCACCAACAGAATTCTAGCCTGTGTTAAGAACTGATACTAACAAAATTTCCAAAGATGTCAGTAAAAATGGGCAGCCTTCTGCACCTCTACCAGATAGTTAATAATGGTATCACCTTTAGTTAAGTTATGCTGCATGGATATGATTAGTGTAGCATTGATAATTCTGTGCAGGAATGGAATATATATACATTTAAAGGCATTCTAAAAATGAATTACCTGATAGTTTCTTAAAATGTTATTACTGCCAGTTTATAACGAAGTCTAGAATCCTGCTGGTGACTCACATGGGTATCACCAACTAAACATAACAATTGTAACTTCTTACATGACATCACTTGAAAAACTGAAGCTTGCTTCTTCCCTGGGTGTGTTATACAGTGATACCTTGACTTATGAGTTTAATTTATTCTGTGAGTGAGCTCTTAACTCAAATTGCTCTTATGTAAAATCAGATTTCCCCATTGAAATGCTATTAATCTGTTCCAGCTCCCCAAAAACCACACAAAAATTTTTGTTATGTGTTTTTAAATAAGAAAAAAGTACTATATCTGCAGCATCAACAAGAAAATGGTGACTTGGTGCAGGTGAAGTGCACCAAGTCCTAGAGTGGAGAGAGGAAGGGAGTTCCGGCAGATTCTTGGTGGGTTAAGTGGGATGAAAATCAAGTCTTTGCTTTATTTCCCAAGTAACTTGACTTTATCAAAATGGGGAGTTGGCTGGAGCCAACGAGGCTTGGTTTCAAGAGAGTTTGTTTTCCTAAATTACGAACCAGAGTAAGGGATGATGGAGCAATCTCTCAGCTGGGTGGGCATTGTGTACACCTTGGCTGACTGCAAAGGCAGGCAGGGAGGAAATACTCTGAGTAGGATGAAGCTCTTGTTTGCTTTTTGGCAGTGGGGGGGGGGGTGGTCTTCCTTCTATATTCCATTACATGCCAGGTCCCCAGCCATAGCCATCACTCCAGCCAGCATCACCTTCACATCCCCTAGACCCACCGCCTTCAGACCCCACGATTTCCACAACACCCCAATATTAAATCGTTCCAGGAAATCACATCCTCCCCTCTCTGCTTTCCCTAATGGTTCCCACAATCCTTCTCTTTGCAGTGTAATCATCCACACACACTCTTCTTCACATGCATTCCTATCTTACTCCCCGGCCTAGAACCCATCACCTCCAATTCTCTCTCAGGGCCATGGAGATGCCTTTCCCATGCAGGACCGGCTCTCTCTCAGGAAAATGGTGATGTAATGTGGCCACTCCTCTTCTTCTTTTCTTTCCTTCCCTCCCCTCCTCCCCCATTCTTTTCCCTTTCCTTCCCTTCCTTCCTTTTCTCTTCTTGCCATGGAAAATGGACTGAGCATGGGATAGAAGAGGGGGTGACACATGCCAGTACTACCAATTGCTGTGGAGGTGCGGGGCATAGAGGACATCCCCACATATCCTGCTTATCTCTTCCAGGTTTTCTGTTTTGCAAAGCCAATTCTCTCCCAATCTAAGGCTGCCAAAGACCCTCTGGCCTGAGGGGGGCAGGGTCAATGGGTGGATTATCCTGGCCTTACTGGGAATGCTGCCAATGAGATCTTACCTCCCTACTCTCCCTCAATGCGACTCTGGGAGAGTTTTCCCTTTTTCACCATGGCCACCTTTTCCTCGGGCACTAGTGGTGGTGGTGGCAAACCCACCAGGTGAGGTCTTTTGCCTGCTACCACTCTCTCTCTCCCCTTTATTCTCTCCTCTGGCTGCCCTCAAAGAAGCCAGACCTTCATTGTTAAGGATCTATTGTATAAGTTCATGCAAATGGGTCTGGAGTATGATCTATAAATCAGAATAGGCCCTGGGAGTTTGAGGAGGGGAAAGACTCCTATGGAGAAAGCCTTTGGGGTCCCTTCTGCATTGGTAGATCAAGTTAAATCAGGGATTCACATCTCCCAGAGATTGTGATGAAAAGAGGTTAAATACTGGGGGAAAGGGAGGTGTTTGTGTGTGTCCTGTGGGGAAATCCAAGTATGCGAGGAGCAAACGGGAAGCAATTGGACGGTGTGGGGAAAAAAAAAACTAATTCAACAACTGCACCAAGGGACAAAGCAAGGAAATAACACCAGAAACCCCATCAAAGCCGATTATGACTTTTTCTTCCATTTAAGAGCATCCAACTGGCTCACTCTCTTCAAGTGCCTTCTTTCTGAATCTTTCTCTCTCTCATGCTAGCACTCGCACTAGTTCGTAACCCAAATCTCAGCTTGTATTTCAAAGCCAAAAATCAAAAGAATGACAACTCATATCTCAGAAAACTCATAAGTTCATATATACATCTTTTATATATTATATTTTACTATGTTATTTAACTGTTTTAACTGTTTTATTCTTATTTTATTGTATTATGATGTACTGGTAGTGATCCTACCAGTTGTGTAAGCCGCTCTGAGTCCCCTCGGGGAGAAGGGCGGGGTAGAAATACTGGAAATAAATAAATAAATAAGTTGGTGAGCTTGTTAGTTGAGGTTTCACTGTATATACAACAACAACAAACAAAAATTTCTTATAAATTACCTAAAACTCTGTATCCGATTAAATGCTATTACAAAGTCTGCTAGCATGCACAAGTATCAGGTCAAGGTATACTGTATACTTTCCTTACATCCAAGATCAGCCTCCTTGTTTAGCTGGAACATCTACACTAGACAAAGAGCTTTTCATTGCCACTGTTGCCAAAATTAATAAATATAATGCACCATCACTAGCTGGCTACATGCAAATGTATAATTTTCTGTACTTCTGTCCATTCTGCTTTGTAACTTTTGAATGTTTTCATAATAGACTGTTGAAACTAGAATCTATATTTACCTTCATTGATAGCTTTAAGGCAACATTTTAATTATTTCCCTTATTTCTCTCAGTATAAATCTTAGCAATTCAACTACATTTTTATTCTCTGATATTATATAAAACTGAAATTATCATTCATATTTCCATTTAAATTAGAATGGATTTTTTTCCTTCCAAACTTTCCAACTCTACTGAAAACTTTCTTTCCAGGTCTAGCATATACAGTAGTCCTGCTAACAGTGTAATCTGCAGAAGTAAGTCCCACTGGGTTTGGTGAAACTGACTCTAAGGTATGCATAGATTACAGCTTAGTATAGCTATGTTTACTCAAAAATAAGTCACATTTTTGGTAAAGATGCACAAGAATCATAGTCTTAGAATTGTTTCCCTTGACAACTTGCCTTGAATTACAAGTGCTGAGATTTTAAACATACCTAACCTGGAATTAAGAAAATTGGGAGCTTATGACTGCAGTACACATATAATAACTGGTTTAGGTCTCTTGACTGTACATGCCTAATCAGAAAATCATATCAGAGTTGAGCACCAGAAGTATAATCTTAATTTTCATATATATTGTAACTGGCACTTGGTAGAATGCAAGCCAACAGTCTATGAATGGCTTTCTTTTCCTGTTTCCTTTTTTATTTTATTTCCTGGCATATAAAATATGAAGCATGTCAGTGGCAATATCTATCAAACTCCTGTAAATGCAAAGTACAAGAAACATAAGTGTATCACACAAAATAGCAGGTCATTCACTAGAAAGGAGCTGCTAAGGGAGGACACTGCAATGTGTAATTCTTTGTCAGATTTAATTTGAAGCTCTGACACCATATGTGGTCAAGACATGCTGAAAGGTAACACAGGGAGTAAGGGTTGGTTTACACTACTATTTTTAACCTGTTGAAGTTAATACATTCTGACATTTTCTGTGGCTATATGGCATGCTGGGCATGATTTTATGAAAGCTTCAGCGCATGTCCAGATTGCAAACTTACTATGTCCTGGTTCAACATGGCAGTTTTGTTATGTTTCATTTAGCTTTCGTGTAGCTCACTTCCATTTCTTTGAAACAGAAAAAAGGAATGAGTACAATTTCAGTAATGTGATAAAACTCTTTGAAGGTTCCATGACCACTGAATATGTCACATACATACTCAAGATTATCTCATATTAACTTCATATTGTCTCCTGACCTAACCTCAATCTTACCTTAACAGCAGGCAGCCACACTGAGTTCTGCTGGGAGTTAGAACACAGCAGGATGGCATTTCAAGCTTTCTCCTGCAAAAAAACAAAAAACAAAACAAAACAAAAACAAAACAAAAAAACTGCAGTGCTTAACAGAATGCCCACTGTTATCTTCAGAACTGTATCCATTGAGACCATGGATGAAATATTGGCTGGTATTCTGTTGAGTTGAATTGCATCATTTTCAAAGGAGAAAAGCATAAACATGGCTACATCATAAGGAAAACTGCACAAGTAGAGCAAAATGTGTTTCTTGTGTAATAGTCCCATTGCATTATGGGTCCTGTTATACAAAGAGTATTCCCTTTGAGTTACAATATGGCTTATATGGCACCCAATGTTTAGTTGGAGCCCTGTAATACAAAGGGACACCATGCAAAATGTCCCAATGTGCATCAGCAAAATTTGCTAGAAGGATTGGGTATCATGTTAGAGATGTGGCTTTTAGAAAGTTACACAATACTATCAAAAGAATATAAGTAAGTAAAACTTGATTTCTATCCTGCCCTATCTCCCCATGGGGACTCAGGGCGGCTCACAACATAAAAGGCAAACATTCAATGCCATAAAAAATACAACAGTAGACTAAACAATTCAAATAGACAGTACAGAACTTCGACAGAAAGCAAATCACATAAAAACAACAATGACAAGTTACACAATATTAATAAAAACAAAGTTAAAAACAGGTTAAAAGCCATGTTCAAATATGGGGTAATTTTATTAATGTGGGGTTATTTTATGAATATTGTATTAAATTCAAATAGTCATAAATCCTACTTCAGTTTTCAAATGCTCACGTTTTCTGATTAGCGCTACAAACAGTTGTATTGTGGTTTCATGGCTCAGGTTCATTCAACACACATTCTACATGTCAGGAAAATTAAAAGCAAGAAAATTGTAGTTCCTCAAAGACTTATCTCTACTTTAATTATATGAATTTTCATTTGTATTTGTTACATATTAAATGAATCTCAGCTATTACTTTGTGGTTTTATTCACAGTTTGCACATTGGAAATTTGGCTCATGAATCGTTGAAAAGTGCCATCTTCCTTTTTTAGCCATACTGTTTAACAATATTCAACATATTTCAAACTGCTGTTAGTGACTGCACTCTTCATGTACAGATTGGTAATCTTTCTGGTTGTTTATAACTGTGACAAACAAACTGAAAATACAGGCCCATACTAATTTGATGGATCTTGGATATTTTAGATAACTGATTTTTAAATCAAAGGCTATTTATGAATTTCCACATCATTTTTGTATTGAAAAGATGTAATTCAATACTGTTTTTTCTAGTCTGAAATTCACAACAATCTATAAATGACTTCACAATGGCTATCTACATAAAGGAGATCTATTTTTTCAGCGAGCTGTTTGGAATGATCTCAGTTCAAAACAGCAAGATATAGAACAATGTACTGAGTCATAAATCATCATGTGGTCTAGCATTGATTAATTGGTTTTGGACTGATCTAAACCATCCAGGAACTTTGTAAGGCACCTGCCTTCTGTACGGCTGTAACATTTAATGGCAGGCACTCGAGGAGTCATCTTCTCTAGAGAAAAATACGACAGACTGCTAGAGAAGTGGATTTTCAACAGAACACCTAGTGAATTATTTTCATAACTTCTCACATAACTTTGAGTGGAATTAGGATAATAATTTTCTTCTTCTGCAAATAAAATAGCAAAGAAGGAAACCTATATTTTGCAATATCTATCCAGAGCAATGCTCATTTTCAGTAAGTTGAGAATAAATGTTACTGGTGAACCATGTTACTTTACTTGTGTGTTGTCAACCACAAATCTTAGATGCTAAACAGACAAGGAAGATCTGCAGTTGCAATAGCTTTATTTTATCCCACTTGATAACTCTATCATACAATACAGGACTGTTTCTGGTAGTTGCTTGTGGGACTCCATCTCTGCAGCGTGTAGAAACTAGGCTTGATCGATCCATGAAAAATTTGATTCTAAACTCGTTTCAAAACTAGAGGGCGCAGTTGTTCGTTTTTGTTGCTAATAACGAATTTGGCCCCCAAAATTTTTCGAAATTAACGAAAATTCGTTATTTTCTAAATTAATTCGTTAATGGCGGACGCGCATGCGCGGTGGCCCAAAAACAGCCCGAAGGGGGGGGGACTTAGGGGGCTCTCCCGCCCTCATTTTTTGAGTGATCTTCTTCAAACTTGGTACAGTGGTAGAACACATTTAACACTGATAGCTCACCAAAATGTGGAACGTTTCCCTTATCCTCTGATTTTTGGCGAATTTTCATAGCTTTTATAATAAACCATTTTTTAATAATTGCAGAAATCTGTTCCTGGTTTGAAAGTCTTATTTCCTGTTAAATTGGGTTGTCTTTACTGTGAAAGTCATTGTTCTACTTCAGAAACTTTGTTTTTGTGGCTGAAACTTTGTTAAATTGGCGTGTGTGTGATATATATTGTGTATGTATATATATATATATATATATATATATATATATATATATATATATATAGTCCCTGCTTTTGTGTGTGTGTGTGTGTGTGTGTGTGTGTGTGTGTGTGTGTGTGTGTAGGTAAAGGTAAAGGTATCCCTTGACGTTAAGTTCAGTCATGTCTGACTCTGGGGGTTGGTGCTCATCTCCATTTCTAAGCCCAAGAGCCAGTGTTGTC
This sequence comes from Anolis carolinensis, assembly GCF_035594765.1. NCBI lineage: Eukaryota > Metazoa > Chordata > Lepidosauria > Squamata > Anolidae > Anolis > Anolis carolinensis. The sequence goes on along the minus strand of NC_085843.1, from coordinate 63,583,788 downwards.
CATAGACACCTCCAAGGTCATGTGGCCGGCATGACTACATGGAGTGCCATTACCTTCCCAGAAACACCCAGAAAATGGGAATTCCAGACAGGAAACAATCAGGGCCAGCTAATACCTCCCAACAAAGGATTCCCCCAGGTAGGAAGCAGCCAGGCTTTGAAGCTGCAAGGCTATTCAATGCTAATCAAGGTGACCAATTGCAACATTCACACTTGCCTCCCACAGACAAGAGTTCTTTCTCCCACCCTGGACCTTCCACAGATATATAAACCCCACTTGCCTAGCTTCGCACAGACGTCAAAACCTCTATGTCTGCCACAGATGTGGGTGAAACGTCAGGAGAGAATGCTTCTGGCACATGGCCATAGAGCCCGGAATACATACCACAACAGTGTGATCCCGGCCATGAAAGCTTTCGACAACACAACCACAGTATCCATTCAAGTTCATGTAGCGTGGTATGGACTGGAGACCTGTATTGGGGGGAGGGAGGGTGCGAATCTGGGCCCCTGGGAGCAGCCGAGGACGGGCCTGGCCCACACCCCCTCGCATCCCGGGCCTCTTCCTTCCTCTTCCTTTTGTTATTTAAACTATATATTGTGAAATTATGGTGTGTTTTTTTCATGCGTGTTCTGTGTTCAAGATAGGGAGACCAAAGAGGAAAAGCAAGGGAGGGACGGAGGCCCCAACACTTCCGGCTCCCATGCGAACTCCCCCCTTGTGTGCCTTGGAGGGTGGAGCATGCGCACTGGCTCTCCCTTTCTCTATGGCTCTTTTCAGGTCGCTTGGGAACCCGAAGTGCCTCCTCCCTTTGCCTTTGTGTCCAAGAAGGAGAGAAGGACGTTGCAAGGTTTGCATTGAGGGTGTTTCTCTGGTGGGTTTGGCTTGGAAGGGGGCTCATTAAGGCCCAATTAATTAATGCACTGAGCTGAGGCGAGGCGGCGGCGGCGGCCATTTCCCCCCTCCGTCTTCCTCCTCCTCCTCGGCCTCCTTCCCCCTCGCCCCCTCCCATTGGCTGAGCCTCCCATTGGCTGAGGGGCAAAAGGAAAGGAGTTTGGGTGATTTGCAAAAGCTTTTTTTTCCTAACGAAAAAAACGAAGAAATTAGAAAAAACGGCCTCTCGCGATTCGAAACCGCGATATCCAGACGTGTGGACAACCAAGGTTCGATATTGCTTCAAAACAAACGAAAATAACGAATTAATAACGGGTAACGGGAAAATCGAATTATTTGAGCAAGCCTAGTAGAAACAGTAGGTTTAGAAAGCCAGTCAGGAATCGACTCCACTCTTTTGACTGCGTAGAAATGCCTAAAACCAGGCATTTTTCCTTAGGATGGAAAGTAGTGGATTTCTTTGTTTATAAAGTGCCCCTCCATTGTGAGTTCCATTGAAAGAAGTGTTTTATAAGTGTGCTAGTCTACTTGAAAGAAGTAATTCAAAGCAGGGAAAGATTAATTGAAAGGAGTGTTTACAAGTATGCTGGTCTACTCAAGAGAAGGGATTCCAAGCAGGGAAAGATTCATTGAAATGAGTGTTTAAAAGTGTGCTGTTCTACTTGATAGGAGGGATTCAAAGCAGGGAAAGATCCATTGAAAGTAATGTTTAAAAGTGTGCTTGTCTGTTCAAGAGGAGGGATTCAAAGAGAAGACGGGAATACCCCACTGAACTGGGTGTTTAAAAGTCTGCTAGTCTACTTGACATGGGAGAAGATATCATTAGCCTCTGTGAGGGGAAATTAACTGGATGGTTGAGCTAGAAATGGAAGGAGGCAATCCTGTGTGATGTGAATAAATTCTCCATCTTCTTTAAAATTGAAACACTATAGAACACCACACAAAGAAGATAATTTCACCCATTCCCCCCACCCGTGTTGGATGAAGTCCATAAACAGAAATGTTTCATGAGAAAAGTGATCAGAAACAAGTACAGATCAATATGCTTTTTCTAAGAAAAACTGTTTATACAGACACAGGTGTGAAAGTTAGAAATGATGTAAATTGTACCTTGGCAACAAGATTGTCAAAGATACAGAGTAATATCTGTATTTTAACTGCATCTTTTAAAACTTGTATATTAATGATATAGTTTTAGCAGTTCACAACCAAGAATCACATATATCAAAGTTTTAAATATAGACCCATAGACATTAATTATTCTGATGCAGATGATATGATTTTGTTATCCACTATGCCGATAGACTTGCATAATTTTTGGGAAACGTCATTACGTATTGTCAGAAAAGCATAATAAATAGCATAAAATCAAAAATTGTAACTCTTAGCAAAAAAGAGAGAGAGAGAGAGAGAAAACAATGCCAGTGCTTTTAAAATTTTAATGCAGATTTGTTCTTTTGTATATGTGAATATTTCTTCTTGGGGTCTATGATTTTGGACCTCATCACATTGATGAGGGGCAGCAGGGCGATTTGCCAGCCTCCATGGTGAATCCATGGGGCAGTGGGGCAATTCCAGCGCCCCATGCCCCACCTCACCCGCCTTGCTTCTCACTTCAACCCACGGGGAGAAGCATAGTCATCCAGCTTCCCGTGTTGCCAGTACTGCCTCCTGCAACACTTGTGCCTCTCTTTAGGCATGAAGCCCTACAGGAAGCAGATCAACATCATGTGATGGGAAGTTTTTTGAAAATAGGGAGGCTCCTTCTTTGGAGGCTTTTAAACAGAGGTTGGCTGGCCATCTGTCAGGTGTATTTTGAATGTGATTTTCCTGCTTCTTAGCAGGGGGTTGGACTGGATGGCCCATGAGATCTCTATGATTCTATGATTCTAGGGATTCCACAAATACGACCTTTCCCTCTTGAACCATGGAAGCAGAATACAAATCCCCACATAGTAATCTTTTCTCAGAGTTTTCTATTCAAGATTGCTTCTACTTTTTAGAAAACATTTCAACCCCTTATGTCTTGCAGGTTCGATTTATGAGGTACTATTCAGATGTGACTTCCTTCACAAATTAATCCTGTATCTACATATGTATGCCCATGTTTACATTTACTGTAACTTCAAACAAACTTTGTCTCTGATATACCACTACATTTAACATGGTTGCAATGACATCTGTAGTAGTCCTTACTTTGAAGTAGAAAATTAAAGACAATAGCAGTTCCAAAACAATCAGTGTGTGGACTTCAGCCAAAATATATGTTATTTCCTTTCAGTGCACATAAAATGTCTTAATTTATGTCAATGAAATGTTTTATTTCTTAATTTCATTACATGATGCATTTCTCATCTGGATTTCCTCCTCTAATGTATTAGGAAACACCAGTTCTTCATTTTTTCATAACGCTGTATGTCAGTTCTTCATTTAATCTAAAATTCATTTTGTCCAAGATTCCCTCTTTCTAGAGGTTATTACTTATTTTATCCCAGATGTTGAATTGTGGTTTGAACATTTTCTTAGTTATCATGAAAAGTTATACTAAATATATTTGGCAGTGGACATTTCTCATGCATTTCAAAAGCTTTATGCAGAAACTCACATTATGAGCCATGTGCAGGGAGGTCAAAGGCCCATTTTACATAGGAAAGTTTCATATCCAATTAATTTCCTCCCCAGTTGAATGTATACAGTCACTCTAGCCAGAAGAGTGTTATGAACAACCACATTATTTTTCAGGTCATCTCCCCCATGGAAAGGAATGCTGAGTGGTGTCCTGTATCCACCCTCATCCCTGCCTTTAGCAGTCTTTTTTTTATAATAGTGCTATATACTGATACTCCAATTCTAACTCTCAATTCTATCACCTTCTGAAAGCTCTCCTTGTGCCATCTGTACAAGTGGATAGCACAGAGTGGTACTTGGTGAGAATTCAAATTTTCTTTAGTTTTTAATGTATTTTAAGTTTTGCAAAAAAATACTTTTTGCCTTCCTTTGAAATCTTTCAGATTTTGGCAGGACACATCAATGTGTTTCCCAAAGAAAAACCTTGAGCAACAACCAATGAGGAGTGACACTTTACAGTTTCAAGATGAATTGTGCTGTTATTTAATTATTTATAAACTACCTTTTTTTGTAATGCCTTGACTCCTGCATAAGGAAAAGGTCAGGATAGAGATCAAATTGATCAAGCAAAAAATAGTTGTTTCGTTAAAAGGTATGCTTATAAAATAATAGCATCTCCTCTTGAGAGCTAGATTGGTTTGTTCAGAGAGATAGCTAGAGTTGCTCAAGAGAAGTAGGTTTACCTTGTAAAATAATCCAAACTATACTGATTTTTATTTGCTTTGTTTTGTTGATATGGCTCTAGCTACCACAAAGTAGTTGTTTTTTTCTTTATCTTTCAAAAAGAAAAAAATCCTCCATATTTTCTTTTGAGTGAGTGAGGCGGGACTGTTGTTGTAAAATAAATAGTATCAATTAGGATTTTAAAAGTGATCAAATTGTGTATGGCTACATTGCATATCTGCTATGTGTATTAACACTTTCAAAGCTTTATAGAGTTTCTTTCATCTATTAATATTAAGGCTGCCAGGTGATGGTAGTATTACTAGTATCACTAGGATTTTCTTCATTTTAATGGAAACTCACTTCTTTGCAGTGTAGTAGCAATGAAGATCTTCATTTTTTGTTCCATTCTTAACACAGAAAAGAGTATCACTTGGTTCCACTATACCCTCTTCTTGCATGTTGTTGTTGGACTGTGAGGCAGGGTGAAGCAGAGTGTAGTTACTGTATGTGGGGTTTCTTTAGGCACCTGAACATATCAAAACATTGGTGTGCCAACTCCAAGGACCAATGAGATTAATAACGGCTTCCATTTGCCTTGCCCTGATCCCGCCCCCACATACTAACCATCTTATCACACACTGGGAGTGTCCTAGCACACTGCCAGGGTGCGTCCTCCACACAGCCCACTGGACACCATCAGATGACATAAGGCAACGTCCAGCAGGACTCCACAAAGGAAGTGTCCTGGCAGCATGCTAGGACACTTCCCTGAGAACACAGGAGGCTGCCTGTGTTCCATAGGGAAGAACGGGGGGAAGCCAGGTGGCAACACTTCCCCCATGAAGGAAAGTGTTGTCGAGTGTTGTCGGAAAGCGTTGTCGAGCCAGTCCGGAGTCGGAATAAGCCAGCAGCACCAAGCCGTTGTAGAAGCAAACGCCAAGCCAGGAGTTAAAGGAGCAGAGCGAGAAAGCGATGTCAAGCCGGTCCGGAGTCGGGATGAGCAGTCAGGCAGCCACCAAGTAGAGAATGATGCCAAACCACATTTGATAGCGAAGAGCAAAGCCGAGTCAAGTTCCAGTCCAAGGTCTGAGAGGTTGAAGTCATCCAAGAAGGTCACAACACGGAATGGCACAGAGAGCCAAAGCAACGAGGGCGAACAGCAGCTAATACAAAATAGTAATAACAGTGCAGTCCAGGAAAACCCACACAAATCCAGCCCTCCATTGCAGAATAACCCAGATTAAACTTACATCCGTTGCAAAGTCCCAGTCCAGTCTTCAGTAACACACACAGGAAACCCAATGGCGCCCAGCAACACCTTGGCACACGCAAGGTATAATGTCCAAGCAACCCCAATATATCCAGGTCTCCCTGGGCTTCCAAACTATCCACGCCCAAAGAGCAGGTGTCTCAACTTCTTAATCTGAATCAGAACTCCACACAGCCAATGCCCTTGGGTCAGGTGTTCCGAATTCCTCATCAGAGTCCCAATCATCCTGCCCATGCCCAACTCTATCCACACCTGTGGACCCCCTCTCACTCCTCCAAGCAGACCAAATGGGATCTGCTTCTGAAGACACCCAAGCTTCCCCAGCATCAGCAGCATCCATGGGCCCTGATTCTTCCCCAAGCATCTCCGGTGCCCGTGCCCAGTCTGTGCCCGGTTCCTCCGTTAATACCTGTTCCCCAGCATCCATTTCCTCTTCCAGATCCCCATCTGAATCCTCCTCAGAAGACTCCCCATCAGTCTCCCTGACCCTCTTCCTAACCAAATCCTCCAACGAGCCCTCCTCACGAGGGTTTTTCCTTCCTCTCCTGATCCCACCACTATCATCCACAGTCTCTGAAGGCACATTCACAACACCAGTTGTTGCTCTCTTTTGTTCAATTTTGCTGAAACAAATGGGAATATGGATCATGCCCCATTGTCAAGACAATTATGTCAGTGCTCCCTATTTTCCACTCTGGTCTGACTGTTTTATTTACTTTCTGTAGTGCCATGCCAAAAACTAACTCCAATACACAATATTGTAATTAAAGTATGGGTGCAGGCATGAATTTGCAGTAGCATTCACTCATATGTTGCTCTGAAAGTACTACAGTATAACAAGATTATTATATCCAGTCTGCTTCATTTCAATATTTGAAAAGAAATGATGTGAGAGATAGTTGACTTCACAACCTTGGAAATTTAAAGATGTGCTCCTTTCCCATGCATATACTTATGAAGACTTGCCCAACAGTTTTTGGCAGGTCAGGAGACAGGATAACTGTAAACAAATTGAAGGATACAGTTAGACCTATGGGATGTTCTAAATCTCAGGAATGAACAGTGTCACTTCATCTAAGCTACCCATAACACAAACATTCATGAGGAAATCAGTAGATCTATGTGATTCATGTGGACAGTGCATGTGCCAGAAGATGGCTATCTATAAAATCTTCCCACAAAGCAGCCAGTGCAGCAATAATTTATCCAAATGTTAAGAATTAATATAAAATGTGGCATTTAGAAGTGTTGCTCCAAAAACACATTTTCTTAGATTATTCAATTACACATAGAGAATGAGTAGAGGCAGTAACTGGAGGAGTTCTATAGGCAGCAGGTGAAGCTGAATTGAGTCTCTGGCAGGTGGGAGAAAGGAGGTTGTTGTTCTCCACATCTGAAAGAAGGAGCCAATCTGGCCTTTTGCAAAGTAGTCTATAACCTTATTCAAAAAGTAGAGTTGTTGGGAAGGCTGAAGGATTTTATTTGCAGAACAAAGTGTTTGTCAAATGCACATCTCACCAATATAAAATGACTCTTCCTCCTGAAAAGTTCTAGTTTCCAATATCAAAGTAACCTTTCTCCCCTACAAGTCTGACTCTTACATGTATAGAGGCCATAAAAGACAGAACAATCTTTTCTTTTTTGTTCATTGACATTTTAAGGCACGATTGCTAGAAAATGACATCTGTCGAAATAATCCCTTAAGGTGTTTCCCTTCACTAGTTATGCCACAGAGAAAGCCAACAAGTATTTTGAAAGATGGGACATGGGGGATAATGGTGCTTTGCCAACCCATTTATCATTGTGTTCTATGAATTCCTTGCTGTACCAGATTGCTTTTATATGAAAAGCTCTGCTCAGAATATAGAAAGTATACTCAGAATATAGATATGCTTGGCAAAAAAAATTCCGGGGGGGGGGGGGGAGGGGAGAGAAAAACCTTAAAGCCACAGTAAACAGTTTGGAAGTGAAAGGAACCTTTAGTGCAGTGGTTCTCAACCTGTGGGTCCCCAGATGTTTTGGACTACACCTCCCAGAAATCCTAGCCAGTATACCAGCTGGTAGAATTTCTGGGAGCTGAAGGCCAAAACATCTGGGGATCCATAGGTTGAGGACCACTGCTTTAGTGAAATGTCTTGATGCAAATAATGTCTAACTTATGTAGGATAATAATAATAATAATAATAATAATAATAATAATAATAATAATGCTTTATTTTTCTATCCCGCCACCATCTCCCTGAAGGGACTTGGGGCGGCTAACATGGGGGCACAGCCCAAAACAGAAACAAAGTATAAACAGTTTAAAACACATGGCAAAAATTAAGAACAAAGATACAACAATCAAATAAAAGAATCGATTAAAAACATTGCATACAATAAGACATAGATAACCAAGCACATGAAGTAATAATACAAACATCAACCACTATGGGTAAAAGAGGGGTCAGGCCTAAGAAGATACATGATTTCAAGGCCTTTTAATAAAGTGCATGGACAGTGACAGAGCATCAGCAGGAATAATGTGGGATAGGGTAAATAGGAAGGGAAACAAAGTGCTAGGAGGCAAAGTGTTAAAGTTAAGAGTCTATCATGTTGGGTTCTGTTCAAACGCATACTGAAAGAGCCATATCTTCAGCTGCTTGATGAAGGCAGACAGGGTTGGGGCCAATCTAATCTCCCTAGGGAGGGAATTCCAGAGCCAGGGGGCCAGCACAGAGAAGGCCCCCTCCCTCGTTCCAGCAAGCCGAGCCTGTAATAGTGAAGGGAACGAGAGGAGGCCTTCCCTTAGGATCTAAAAAATCGTGCAGGCTCATAGGGGGAAAGGCGGTTGCAAAGGTAGACGGGTCCTAAGTCATTCAGGGCTTTGTAGGTGAGTACCTGCACCTTGAATTGGGACCGGAAAATGACCGGCAGCCAATGGAGCTCCTTGAATGGGGGTTGACAGCTCCCTGTAAGTTGCTCCGGTTAGCAGTCTGGCTGCCAATCATTGGACTAATTGAAGTTTCCGGGCTGTCTTCAAGGGCAGCACCACGTAAAGTGCATTGCAATAGTCCAACCTGGAGGTATGGACCACTATGGCAATGAGAACTGTTGATCCGAATATATTAATAGTATCTATATTATGAAAAAGTCAATACCTCTCTAGACAAAGGTATGGGGGGCATATGTAGAGACATGGGGGTTAGAAGAATGAGAGCACACATTACCAAGACCTATGCACAAGACCTTAACAGATGCAAGTAAAGCCTTCCTGTCTGTCTGTCTTTCTGTCTGTCTGTCTGTCTATCTATCTATCTATCTATCTATCTATCTATCTATCTATCTATCTATGAAGTCTGCTCTGCCTCAAGGGCCATTGATCAAGTAGACAGAATATTGCATGCACATAGTTGTACTTCAGGGTTTCCTATACATAATTCTACCAAACACGTAAAACTGTATCTCCATATATGAACCAATGCAAGGATTACAATATATAGGGGAGGGCTTTTTCTCAGTTCCACCACTGTCACTCAGGATAAAATGTGGAGCTGTATGATTGGCTTTTTTTTTCTGCTGACTCCTCTTTTTCAAGCAGGCATTTGAAATCTAATTAAGGGACAATTGTATGTGCACTAAGCAGTATGCTGTATTATTCATCTTTTACTAGTAATTATGTTTTAAGTGTTTTTAATCATGTTTTAACATGATATGTTATTTCATTCTTTTTTATCTTTTGCAAACTGATATTTTAGTTTAATCTTTTTAAAATCATTGTAAGCCACATTGTTTCTCAAATTGGCAGTAAGGCAGGATATACATTCAGCAAACAAAAAACCCACGATAGGTTGGAATAAGTCCTTTAACCAAGATGATGCTCCTCATCTTGCACGTGCTCAGTGTCTCAAGAGGGCTAATTCAATAGCCCTACTGTATAACTAGAGTTGCTCTTTTTCCTTCTTTACATCTGAAGGAATCCACTTGGACAATTGCAAGTATATGCCTGCCTCTTTTCTGGTGCAGACACTTGTAGATCAGGGATGAACAAAACTGATCTCAATTTTGTCCACATGGAAGTTATATTTGGCACCTACAATTGTATCAGAGACTGTCATAGGTATGCCTTATTAAAAGCCTTAGGGCCTTATCACATGCCCCTCCGTGACCTTTTGCCAGCAAGCATGACAAAACAGCAGGTGAGCAGCACTCCCCGCATCACACACGGGAAGCATCGCCCAGCTGAGGCAGAAGTGTGCTGGCTCCTTTGGACTAGAAAGCACCAGAATTTGAGGGACATCCTATGATGGGCTGCATGCCTATTTATCCCTCAACTGGCTGGCAAGCATCCTAGGATGTTAAATTAGTAAGTGTGATGAGGAATTTTGGCTGCATCAAGAGGACTATAGTGTCTAGATCAATGGAAGTAGTGGTGCACCTCATTTCAAGAAGGGTTTCTGCTATGTCTTTATCAAATGTTGGTGTTGGCAGGTTTTTCAGTAATTACATTGGAATACCGCTGATTTCTGGGCCTGAATATATTGCACAAGATTTCTCTAACTTAAAATGATACATTTTAATGTATTGGGTTTATGGTTCCCGTCCCCTTGATCAGGTCATGTAAGTGTTATTTATTTCTATAATTGTATTTTTACTTTGCTTAATAATGTGTTATTATGTTTGCTATGTAATGTTTGTGTTGTTTTTATTATTGGAAACCGCCCATTCGGGAGATAGGGCGGTATATAAATAAAGTTGTTTTATTATTATTATTATTATTATTATTATTATTATTATTATTATTATTATTATTATTAAATGTTTCTCTGATGGTGGTTGAACTGTGATAAAATCATTCCCTTAGGATCTTAACATTTGGGCTGGCTGTATAGCAAGATAAAGTATTTTAGATAGTCTGAAATGGAACTGTTTTAATAGAACATTATGTGTTTGTTGTAACCAGCTTTATTCAACAGACCAACAGCAGCATTTTAGACCCACTGAACTTTCTGAACACTTTGCAAAAGCAGCCCCACATAGAGTGTGTTAATGGCAATCGAAATGGGATGTAACCAAAGTACGTGCCACTGTAGTCAAATCTGTTATGTGTAGCAATTTTCACAGCAGGTGTACTGGCTTTAACTTGTGAATGTATGTTCCTAGCCACTATTAAGGCCTGAGCATCTAGGTTCAGAACTGAATCCATGAGTATGCCCATGCTGCAAGCCTGATATTTCTCTGGGGAGTATAAATCCACCTGGTACAGGCTGAATCTGTATTCCCTGATCTATCTTATCACTATGTAACACGATTTTTGTTCGTGAGTTATAAATGTCATTTCCTAATTGGTTCTATTATAAAAAAAAATAGAAAAGGTTTATTAAACTGCAAAACCATTGTTTTTGTGAGATGTCCTGCAGCACATTTTGCTATAGTTTTTCAATGACTATCTCATCAAGTCTCAGCCAATTCAACATAGTTTGTGGCAGCCACAGAAATGAAGTTTCTGGAGTATGGGAAAGAAAGTACTGCATAATAATCCATAAATACCACTTTCAAATCAGGAACATACATTTTTTTCCAAATTTTATTACATAGTGTAATTGACCAGGAGCTCCTTTATCTTGTTTGAGTTAAGTTTCTATTAGTTCACTCTCTCATAGCATTACTGATACCGGTGTCTTCCTGAAAGAGATTTCTTGAGTTAGGTGTGGTGAAGAGATCGAGGGCCATTCCACACAGGCCCAATATCCCAGGATATAATTCCAGGTTTTCTGTTTATCCCAGATTATCTGGCAGTACAGACTAATATAATCCAGTTTAAAGCAGAAAACCTGGGATCAGATCCTGGAATATAGGGCCTGTCTGGAAGAACCCTGAGTTAGCATCAGCATACTGGATGGCTGCTCCCAGAAGTTCCATACAGATAGTAACGACAATATGGGACATAACCGAGCCCTGAAGAACTGCATAGGACATCTACCAAAAGCTGCTTGTGTCCCAAGACTAGACCAGAAGTCCAACTGAAATGAGACAGGATAATCAGTTTTACCCAAAGTGCTCCGTCTTCGATTAATCAAATGTGTTTGTGTGTATCAGGGAAAGTATATTATCCTGATTTTTCAAATTCTTTTTACACCCATCTCTTCCTCTTTTTAGCCACCTATACATCTTGAAATTATTTAATTCCATACAGTTTCAGGTATATGGAATTAAATTTAGAAGTAGTATCTCTCCACCCTAAAGCAATTGCGTTCTATTAGGTATGTGATTCAATTCTATATGTACAGTAGAGTCTCACTTATCCAACATAAACAGGCCGGCAGAACATTGGATAAGCGAATATGTTGGATAATAAGGAGGGATTAAGGAAAAGCCTATTAAACATCAAATTACATTATGATTTTACAAATTAAGCACCAAAACATCATTTTATACTACAAATTTGACAGAAAAAGTAGTTCAATACGCAGTAATGCTATGTAGTAATTACTGTATTTACTAATTTAGCACCAAAATATCACAATGTATTGAAAACATTGACTACAAAAATGCGTTGGATAATCTAGAACGTTGGCTAAGTCAGTGTTGGATAAGTGAGACTCTACTGTACTAGCTTTGCCTGGTCACGCGTAGCTGTGGTTTATGGGAATCATTTCTTGGCCAGGTGAAATAGAAGTGAATAGCCTTACAGCCTCAAAGCCTGGTCATTTTCTGGAGTAGCTGGTGTAGCACCCTCAATCAAAGAGCCGCTGCGAAGTCTGGCTACTTCCTTTGTAGGGGAATCCTTGTTTGGCCAGCTTGAACTGCACTGAATAGTCTTGCAGCTTAAAAGCCTGGCCGCTTTCTACCTAGGGCATCCTTGCTAGGCTAGGTTTAATGGGACGGAGTAGCCTTGCTGCTTGCAAACCTGGTTGCTTTCTACCTGGTGGAATCCTTGGTTGCCCAGTTTGAATAGCAAGTATGAAAGCTGCAATTAGTCACCTTGATTAGAATGTAATGGTCTTGCAGCTTCAAAGCTTGGCTGCTTCCTGCCTGGGGGAATCCTTTGTTGGGAGGTGTTAGCTGTCTCTGATTGTTTCCTTTCTGGAATTCCGGGAACCGTGATAGCGTGGGGTTTCTGCTGGTGTACCGCCCACCCCGTGACCCAGTAGTTTCCCTGACTGAGCTAGCAGAGGTGGTCTCCAATTCGGCCTTGGTCTCCCAGCGCCTGGTGGTGCTGGGAGACTTTAACATTCATGCTGAGACCCTCTTGACTGGTGCAGCTCAGGATTTCATGGCCGCCATGACGACCATGGGGCTATCACAAATTATAACTGGTCCTACCCATCAGGCTGGACACACACTCGACCTAGTTTTTGTGGCGGACAGTGGAATGATCAGAATGGAAGAACAAAACACCCTTCCTGTGTCATGGTCTGATCATTATCTGGTCAGTTTTAGACTTTCGGTGACCCTAAACCTCCGCAGGAGTGGAGGACAAATTAAGATCGTCCGCCCCAGGAGACTGATGGATCCGGAGGGATTCCTGAGGAATCTTGGGGTTCTTCCTGCCATGGAGCCTGGCGATCCTGTCGACGTCTTGGTCGATCTCTATAACAGGGAAGTGACCAGGGCAATAGATACAATCGCTCCCGAACGCCCCATCACGTTGCATCATGACAAGCCGTCTCCCTGGTTTACCGGGGAGCTGGCTGTGATGAAGCATACGAGGAGGGGGCTAGAGCGCACTTGGAGGAGTTCTCGGGACGTGTCCGACCGAGCACGGGCTACAGCCTCTCTTAGGGCGTATACTGTGGCTATACGGGCAGCCAAGGAGTCCTACATGACTGCCCGTATAGCGTCTGCAGCAAATAGATCATCGGAGTTGTTTTGGGTCGTTGGGGAACTCCTTCAGCCACCTGTGGTGGAGGAGACTTTGGACGACCCAGCAACTCGGTGTCGCGATTTCGCACACCATTTTGCAGACAAAGTCGCTCAGATACGCCTTGAGCTCGACTCCAATTCCACCACAGTGCCAGGGGAGGTGATTGAGGCATCTGCTTGTCCAATTTTGTGGGATTCTTTTAGGCTTGTTCTTCCTGAGACCGTGGTGGAGGTCCTTGGGGCGGTGAGGGCAACCACGTCGGCTCTGGACCCTTGCCCGTCTTGGCTAATTAAATCGGCCAGGGAGGGGCTGGTTGATTGGTTTGTGTTGATCATTAATGCATCGTTGGAGCGGGGGGTTTTTCCATCTTACCTGAAACAAGTTGTGGTTCGTCCACTCCTTAAAAAGGTTTCCCTTGACTCTACGGTGCTGAACAATTTCAGACCAATCTCCAACCTCCCTTTCTTGGGTAAGGTGCTGGAGCGGGTGGTTGCCTCCCAGCTCCAGGGCTTTCTAGATGACATCAACTACCTAGATCAGTCACAGTCTGGTTTCAGGCCTGGTCACGGCACCGAGACAGCCTTGGTCGCCTTGGTGGATGACCTCCGTAGAGAGCTGGACAGGGGGAGTGTGACCCTGTTGGTTCTCTTGGACATCTCAGCGGCTTTCGATACCATCGATCATGGTATCCTTCTGGGACGACTCTCTGGGATGGGTCTCGGGGGCACGGTTCTGTCGTGGCTCCGATCCTTCCTGGAGGGTCGATCCCAGATGGTGAAGCTGGGAGACGCCTGCTCGGACCCCTGGCCTTTGAGCTGTGGGGTCCCGCAAGGCTCTACTCTGTCTCCCATGCTCTTTAACATCTACATGAAACCGCTGGGAGAGGTCATCCGGAGTTTTGGAGTTGGGTGTCACCTCTATGCAGATGACGCACAACTCTACTACTCCTTTCCACCGAATTCCAAGGAGGCCTCTCGGGTGCTGGACGAGTACCTGGCCGCTGTGTCTATCTGGATGAGGAGGAACAAGCTGAAGATCAATCCCGACAAGACAGAGGTCCTCCTGGTCGATCGTAATCCTGACTGGGGTATAGGGTGGCAACCTGTGCTGGACGGGGTTACACTCCCCCTGAAGCCACAGGTCCGCAGTCTGGGAGTCCTCTTGGATTCATCGCTTACGCTTGAGGCTCAGGCGTCGGCGGTGTCTGGGAGGGCCTTTGCACAATTGAGACTCGTGCGCCAACTGCGACCGTACCTCGCGAAGGCTGATCTGGCCGGGGTGGTCCATGCCTTGGTCACCTCCAGACTGGACTACTGTAATGCGCTCTACGTGGGGCTGCCCTTGAAAACGGCTCGGAAGTTCCAACTAGTCCAACGAGCGGCAGCCAGGATGTTAACTGGGGCCCCTTACAGAGAGAGGTCAACCCTCCTGTTCAAGGAGCTCCACTGGCTGCCATTTATTTTCTGAGCCCAATTCAAGGTGCAGGTGCTTACCTACAAAGCCCTGAACGGTTTGGGACCATCCTACCTCCGTGACCGCATCTCCGTCTACGAACCCACTCGTTCACTTCGGTCATCTGGAGAGGCCCTGCTCGTGATCCCGCCTGCGTCGCAAGCGCGGTTGGTGGGGACACGAGACAGGGCCTTCTCTGTGGTGGCCCCCTGACTCTGGAACACCCTCCCCAAGGATCTCAGACAGGCCCCTACATTGGCAGTCTTCAGAAAGAACTTGAAGACTGGGGATTCAAGATTAATAGGAAATCTCCAATACCAAGTCCTATAAGCACTTTATTAGAACTTAGATTGCATATCGCACCCTGCACTTGCCCTATAAGCCTTATATTCCACCTGTCACATCAGCACTTTTAATCTTGTACCCATTACTCTGGCCCGGCCCAGTTTTATTGTGTTTTAGCGTATTGTTTACTGCTTGTTGTTTATACTGTTTTAATTGTTTTAATTTGCCTTTTGTTTTGTATTGTTATATTGTGTGTTGAGGCCTTGGCCTTTGTAAGCCGCATCGAGTCCTTCGGGAGATGCTAGCGGGGTACAAATAAAGTTTAATAATAATAATAATAATAATAATAATAATAATAATAATAATAATAATAAAGTGCCACATGCGTTGCTGTGGCGAAGTATGGTGGTATGGGAAAGAAAGTATTGAGGAATTGGTGATAGTTAAGGTAAAGGGTAAAGGTTTTCCCCTGACATTGTCCATTATAAATGGGTTATATAGCTGTGTGGAAGGGTCTACACTGCCATATAATCCAGTTAATCTGTATTTTATAGGCAGTGTGGAAGAGGCCTAAGTGAGGCCTAACTCTGCCTGTCCCCTGGGCTGAGTGGGTTGCTAGGAGACCAAGTGGGTGGAGCTTAGCCTTCTAAATGGCAGCAATTAGATAAAAACAATTATTCCTCTCCCTCTAATTAGGATTTTATGTTTCTTTTCTTTTTGCTGTATGAACGTAGAGGCATGGATGAGGGATTGTGCTGCCAAGTTTAGTGTTTCTGGAATGTGTAGTTTTGTTGTTTTGTCCTAGGCTGAAATTTCATTACCCTTTTATATATATAGATATAGATGTTTTGCCATTTATGATGCTCTACCATAATATTTCCTATTCCCCAGTGTGGCTATTGTATATATTTCTGTGTTCAATAAATTTCCCCCTTTAAAGAGTCTTCTGTGAATATGGCTTATCGAGGCCAGTTTTCCTAAGATTTGCTATTGGACAGATAAAAAGATCCCTGGTAGATACATACATTCAGAACATGAAAGAGTGCATACCTGTGCACTGAGGACATGTGTCTGTTAATGTGCCTTCAAATCTTCCCACAATCATTCCTTTCCTTTACCTTGGCATTCATTTCTTCTGTGGCTATTTGAAACCATAATGACAACACATATTTTCTTTGCTGTATTACATAGAGTTAGAAAACAAGAAAAAGTATAATTGCTTAGAAAATGCAGGAGTCTTTCCTGGCTTTCTGACTTGTGCAAAAGGCAAGCTGCCTTAGCTACAAGGGAACTTTTTCCATCTTCAAATGTAATGCTGTGAAGCACTGCACCGGAGTGAACAAACCAGCTGCGATCATTGTTGCTGCCATGAATAGATACAACTTTAAGATAGGTGGCATGGGGCGAGCTTGGACAATTCTAAATATGGGTTTTGACCTTGTTTCCACTCCATTCCTACAGTTGAACTAAACTAGAATATGTCACTTTAAAAATGGGACAAGAGCAGCAAAATGAACTCTTTAGTTTTTATTCAGTAATTATTTAATAATATTGAAACATTCAGACTTTATTGCTGTCTCATAAATTTGTTATTATTTTACACAGCCATTGAACTAGTATATAATTTCCTAATCATTTTGTTCTAGTTCTCACTTCTTCTAAGTAAAGTAATGATTATGCTTTCCATGAAATACCTCTAGCTAGGCTAGCATGGAGCATATTGGTGCCATATTTTGAATTTTCTAGAGACCACTTAAAAGTGTTTTCCAAAGTACATCCAGAGATATTTTTTTTTCACTAGCCCTGATTTTGTTATGATTTCTATTTTGGTGGCAGAACATATGGATATATTATTTTTAACATGCTGGAGGCAGCTAGTGAGGCAGAAAAACTGCTTTCCCTTTCCTCTTTGTTTTACCTTCCATGTAAGGGATTCTAGAAGAGCTGACGTTATTTTCCCTTTATCTAGACAGTCATAAATAGCTAGAGTACCATCAGTCAAGGACTATCCCATTTTCCCACCACTTGAGCTTTAGTGCACTTTTACAGCAGACATGCCACTGCAACTGAGGAACTGAAAAATCATGTTGGTGTAGTCCTTCATCACTCTCCCATTTTTTTATGTCAGGAGCGATTTGAGAAACTGCAAGTCACTTCTGGTGTGAGAGAATTAGCCCACTGCAAGGACATTCTCCATGGGATGCCCGGATGTTTTGATATTTTTACCATCCTTGTGAGAGGCTTCCTTCATGTTCCCAGATGGAGCTGGAGCTGATAGAGGGAGCTCATCTGCGCTCTCCCTGGGCAGCCTTCACGTCAGCAACCCAACCTTCAAGTCATCAGGTCTGCCAGCACAAGGATTTAACCCACTGCAGCATCGGGGGCCGTCTCCCAATCCCAATGTTGTTTTAAAAATCCAGTTAGACAGAGGACATGGAAGAAAAGAGGAGTGGCTGTGAGGGCAAAATAAAACTTTGTTTTTGAAAAAAAGCTTCTTTATTAGAGGCTTTGTTAACAGAGCTATGCCTGTGTATGGCACATAACTGAACAGAGTTCAGAAAGAGCAATGTTTATTATGAAATAATAGCTCTTACAAATGGCACACTCAAAGCACCATGGACTTGTGTACAGTGTTAAGATATCACTTCCTTCGTGATCGCCTTTCCCCCTATGAGCCTGCACGATCTCTCTGATCTTCTGGGGAGGATCTCCTGTCGCTCCCTCCAACCTCACAGGTTCAGTTGGTGGGGATGAGGAAGAGAGCCTTCTCAGCGGTGGCCCCTCGGCTCTGGAACTCCCTCCCAAGGAAGATTAGGCTGGCCCCAACACCGCCTGTTTTTATTTAAAAACTTAAGGCATGGTTCTTTCAGCGCACTTTAGACTAGATAAGATACTACAGACCCCTTGACAACCATGCTGCTGTTCTGCATTCTATCTCTGACCCCACCCCATCCTACCCCTAATATCATCTCAGAAAACCTTGGATCCCCCGGCCAGGCACTTTAGGGGATACCTTGTTATTATGCACTTTACTCTGACCCCCTTTACTCTCCTTGACCTTTGGTGGTTGAAGCTGATATTGTTTTAAAACTTTTATCTTGTTTTATATATTTGTTAAAATTGTGCCTGAATTCGTTTGTGTTTTATATTGCTTGTTACTTGTTTTTACTGCCTTGTTTTATGTTTTAATTTGTTTACACTATGTCTTTTGGGCTTGGCCCTGTGTTAGCTGCCTCGAGTCCCTTTGGGGAGATGGTGGTGAGATACAAGAATAAAGTATTATTATAATATTATTATTATCACTGTAACTGTAAGTCCAAATCATTTACACCACAGTAGCATGTATATTTTTATACTTCGCTTGACTCATTAAACTTGTTCTGCAAAACTCTATCACTTATGACCAATCCAGAATTCATGATCTCATACAGAACTCCTATTTTATCTAATATCTCAATAAAACAGTGAGAGATACTTAGTAAAATAATTTTCTTCCACACTTATAACACATATGAATATTGAATGAGCCTATATGGATATGTACTCAACATGTAACAAAAATTCACATTCAGAGGGATTAAGGACTGTAATAAATTGGGCTATTTATGTTCTTGCTGTGTTGTCAAGATGGTAACTAATGAAACCACACTGAAAACAGTCCCCCAAAAGTGATTTATATTTTGTCATAGGAATGCTCATGAAAGCAGACTTTATGAACCAATTCAAGCGATGTATGTATTCCAGAATTACCTATTAAATGGTGAAATAGATGTCAAAAGGTATTTGTGACATTGTGTATTCGGTGCCATTGTCTGATAAATTTGTTAGGCAGACTAAAAGGATTAAAATGGTCATTACTTAGGCGAGGATTAGTAATAAATAAGCCAAAGCTTTTTGCTCAGGCCTTAGGTGAACAATGGCACTTCAAAATGAAACACTGGCAAACTGCCCAACTCCTCCGGGAAAAGACCAAAGAGGCACAGCATCCTTTTGTAAGCAATCAAACTACAGAATGGATGCTTCTTCCCAACACATTAAGAACATCTCAACAGGGCACACAGTATGGAGTGATTAGACAGCATCACTGTACAGAGGAGATGGGCTGGTTGCTGAGTTTTATTTTAGCAATTGCATTTCACAGGACAAGGAGTTTTGAAATTTAGCTCAATGATCTGCATGTTATTCTTCCCCCACACACAAACACACATTTAATGCTATAAAACACTGGTTTGCTGCATAAGTTTCAACTACTATTATGCATAGTTATAGAAAACACTACAGTGGGGAACTTATTCACATTTTTTCAGTCCCACGGGCATCCCTGTGTACTAACTGCTGGTGTTTTGCATAATTTTTCTTCTTTGCCACCATCAAGTCATGCAACCTTGCAATTGTCTTGATGACATCAAAATACTTTGTCTACTCTGTTAACACATACAATCGCATATATCTCCTGAGCTAATAGGATTAAATTATAACAAGGAGAAATGAAGCTGAAGACAGTGATTGAAATGAAAAAGATAAGAGGATAAGAAAGGAACCAACAGCCAGGTGGCAAAGGGGCTCAGTTATTATTTTTTTCATTTGTTCATCCATATAATATACATGAATTAAGAAAAAAATATTAAAGTTAGATAATATACAGTAAATTGATAATCAAGAACACATAACTTTTTTTAAAAAAATGTACAGTATGGTCCTTCCATTGTGGTGGAAATTTAACATGAGGACATTAAAAATTAATTAAAACATTAACATTTAATCTGTGTGTAAACTAGACTTCAGAATCTGGGTGAATTATTTAGAACTATTTCATTTCTTCTTCTTTCAGAGTCATTTTTGTTCAAAAAATATAGCATAATGTTTTTTGACAAATTGCATATATATTTATCCCAAATTGAGGTGATTTAAAAATTAATTGTAAGTTTGAGAGTGCATTTTTGAACTCTCTTATGTTTTGCATATTGCAAGACATAATTTCACATCTACATACCAGCTATTGGTTTAATTCAGGGGTCCCCAAACTTTTTAAGCAGAGGGCCGGTCCACAATCCTTCAGACTGTGGAGGGGCCGAATTATCATTTGAAAAAAAAATACAAACAAATTCCTATGCATACTGCACATGTCTTATTTGTAGTGCAACAACAACAACAATAACAACGAAAGAACAATACAATATTTAAAAATGAAAACAATTTTACCCAACATAAACCTATTAGGATTTCAATGGAAAGTGTGGGCCTGTTACTGGCCAATGAGATAGTCAAGTTAATTAGGATTGTTGTTGTTGTTGTTGTTGTTGTGTGCCTTCAAGTCATGTCAGACTTTGGCCGAGCCTAAGTCTAAAATTAATTATTTATTTACTGCATTTATTTACTACATTTATATCCCACCCTTCTCACCCCGAAGGGGACTCAGAGCAGCTGTATGTACATACAATATATTATATTATTAGCATAACACAATATTAACATTATACATTACTATATTGAACTATACCACTATACTATTATATAATATGTAATATATAACATATAATTAATATTATTATATGGTATTACTATTAGTATTATATTGTATAACATAAGATTATTATCAATATTATATGTATTATATTATTAAAACTGATATAAAATATTATATTATAAAACTGAGGGCGGGGCCCAGGTAAATGACCTTAGAGGGCCGCATCCGGCCCCCGGACCTTAGTTTGAGGACCCCTGGTTTAATTATTCAGTTGGCCCTCTACATTCACAGGTTTATCTTTCATGGGTATGATTATTTTTGACTTGGTAGCTGCCACTTAACAAATTTGATCTTCTCACCCTTCCCCCTCTAAGGAAAGGGGTTTAAAATCTGGTGAACACTGTTGGAAGAACAGAAAATTGAGGGAGGAAAATTGGGAAGAGGAGTGGCATGAAGAGTTCAATGGGCTGGAAGAGGGTTTAAAATATGGGTGGCTCATTTGGAAAGATATGAGATTGAGGAAGGAGAATTGGGAGCAAAAGAAGTGTTCACACATACATAGAAAATGACAATATTATAACATAGATCCCTGATGGCGAACTTATGACACACGTGCCAGCACTGACACACATAGCCATTTTTGCTGACACACAGCTGCATACCAAGAAGGACGTTTCATCCTTGACTCCTGCATGGCCAAGTGCAGTAGCCGAGGATGAAAAATTTGCTGTAGTGTAGTGTAGACCCTTTGAGCTGGAGGTCTGTATGACAAAGCAACAGAACTCCAGCACAGAGCATCTAGTTCTGGGACTTCCAGTTAGGCCTTTAGGGGATCTTTGACGTCACTTCCTCCCAGCAAGCAGGAAGCAGTGGAATGGTGTGGGGGACTCATCTCTGGAAGCCCTGTGATCACCATTACCAGTACCCACCACGGGGGGCTCCATAATGCAGCTGGGCCTCCTTTTTTGTGTCCAAGATGGTGTTCCACTCACAAAATATCAGTTTGGTCAGTGATTACATCTGAAGCGCTTAAAGCGCTGGGCATAAAAGGTCAAAAATTTGGGACCCATTCTTTTCAGATAGGGTCTGCCTTGATGGCAGCAGCCATGGGCTATGATGTTACCAAGATTCAAACACTTGGCAGATGGAAGTACAAAGCTTATATGTTAACACAGTTTCATGCATTATCATTTATGTGTCTTTTCAGATGTGGGTTTGCTGGTGCATAGAAGACTAGTCCTGATCTGTGGTCACAGTTACTACATTGAGCAGAGCAACAGACTCATAGAAGTTCCTATGGCCAGCACCTGAGCCTTGCCCCCCTGGCCACCATTGCGGCAGAATTGGCCTACATTGGGACGGTCTGTGCCTGTTGCTATTCAATTCGGGAAGTGGATTCCCTCCTGATGTTTTGGTTATCTGCTTGGGCAGTAAGACTAGGGCCTTCTCAAAGGCAGAGCACTGTTTTTACAAGCATTGGTAGATTTTCATAAAATTAAGGAGGCATGGCCTCACACCTAGCTCCTATGATCTGCAATCATCTTGCGCTTGAAGTGGCCAGAGGGTGGCAATGTCAAAAAGCTTTACTGAGCCAGAAAGAGAGTAAATAGAGCCATGTGCAAGTCTTTAGCTGATGGTATGGGCTCTTATATACCATATATACTCGAAGATAAGCCCAGTTTGAAAATGCCTCCCCGGCTTATATTCGGGTCAAAGTCAAGCCAGCAGCGGAGCCTGGAGGCCACAGTGTGTTTTCTTTTCCAAAACCTCCCTTCTTTGCTTCTCCTCCCAGGCTGGTTATCTTATTTTTTTTGAGAGAGAGACAGAGACAAGAAGTGAATGTTTTCAAATGCGAAAGAAACCATTGTAAGATTGCATGGGTAGAAGGCAAAAAGATATTCTTGCAAATTTGCACAATTCATTATTATTATTATTATTATTATTATTATTATTATTATTATTATTACTACTACTACTATTATTGCAAGAACATTTGAGTCCAAAGGGAGGGAAGGAGGGAAAAGAGAGCAACAGAGGTGTGTATTTCTTTTTATTCCTAAGGAAACAAAAATGAGGTGGGTTTTTTTGGGAGGAGGAGAGAAGTTTTAAAAAGCCTTTTCTGGCTACTTTTAGAGTTTGAAAAAGGGAGAAAGAAAAGAGGTGGGAAAGGACAGGAGAAAAGAGGACAAAGTTGTTTTTAGGGGGACTTTGCTTGCATTTCTTCCTTGGGTAAATGCATGCCCCAAAGCTTCTAAATATTTATATAGATGTTCCCCCTACAAATACATTAATATATGAATTTTCCCCTCAATATGTTTACAGGTCTTTGTAAATCCTATGTAAATATAGAGATTTTCATGTACCTGTATAGCTGTTCCTATATGTATACATTAATTTTATATATTAATTTTATATGAATGTTACCCTCACATGTTTGCAAGTGCAGAGGGAAAATGCGCGCACGCGCGCGCGCGCACACACACACACACACACACACACACAGATGTCTAGATAGATATAAACATTGATAAATAGAGCTTACAAATATTGCAGGAGGAAAATGCACATAGAGAGAGGATTTGCAAATACACATGTGAAATTAGTATATATAATGATAGATCTCTATCTAGCTCTGCATTGTTTATGTAGGCATTATATGTTTGCCTGTTACTATGTTGGAAGCTGGCCTGAGTCCCCAGGGGGAGATAGATAGGGCAGGGTACAAATGAAGCTGTTGGTGATGATGATGATTATTATTATAAGGTTATTGTTGCTTTTCCACTTATAGAGTTAGTGTCAAGAGTCAGACGCCAATTAGCGAACAAAAATAGAGTTTATTCAGCAGATAAGCCAAAAAGTAATGTTAACACAGAAAAAACCTTGAAACACTTCACTATCAGTGCTTCAAGAGCAGTTCAAACAAAAATATAATTCAGCAACACAAGCAGGTAAAAACAAAGCTAAACAAACTTAGTGCAAACTGCACTTTCTGAGTCCAAGCCCTGCCAGCCGGCTCTGTAGTTTTCAAAGGAACAGTTCCCAAAAGAAAACACCAAATTGGTCAGGAAACAAACAAACAAACTAAGAATGCAGTAGACTGCTTCCACAATGTGGATAAAGCCGAAGGCTCCAAAAGGATGGTGAAAAGACGTCGTCCGGGATTCCAAGGTCAGGTCAGGAGATAACAGCGGTGTCCAAAGAGCAAGCCAGGAGTCAAAAGCCGATAGTAGTCATCAATCACAGGGCGAAGGCAGTAGCAAGGTCAAATTCCGATCCAAGGTCTGAAGAGGGTGCAGTCATCCAAAACAGGTCCACTATAAGACACAGCGAGAGCCAAGCTAGGTGATAACAGCAGATTCAAATCATAGTCCAAGTCCAGTCTTCATGGAAACACAGAGATCCCAATGGTGCCTCAGCAACACCTTGCCACACGCAAAGTGCAATGGCCAAACATTCCCATTTTATTCCCCTTCCTCCTGGGTGACCAAACACTCACACCCAAACACCAGGTGTCTCAAATCTACTCAGAGTCTGAACTCCACACAGCTAGAGCTCGTGGATCTGGAGTACCTAGCAATTCGTCGGAGTCCCAATCATCCTGCCCACACTTAGCCCCATGAACACTTAAAGAACCATCCTCCCTTCTCCAAGCATCCCAATTGGGATCAGCTCCTGCAGAAACCCCAGGTTCAGAAGTATCCATGGGCCCCAAATCCCCAGACATCTCTGGTGGCTGTGCCCATTCAGTGCCCGCTTCCCCAGCCACCACCTGTTCCTCAGCATCCATCTCCCCATCTGAATCTTCCTCAGAAGATCCCCCATATAGCTCTCTAAGTCGCTTCCTGCGCAACTCCTCCAGTGAACCCTCATCACGAGGGTTTTTTCTTCCTCTTCGAATTCCATCCCCATCAACCATAATCCCCGAAGGCGCAGTCACAACAGTTAGTTTACTGTTTTTCTTTGAAATACAGTAAATATTCAAAACATTTAACCCACTGATGCCTCAATTAATGTAATTTTATTGGTATCTAATTTTATTTTTGAAATGTACCAGTAGCTGCTGCATTTCCCACCCTCCGCTTATACTTGAGTCAATAAGTTTTCCCAGTTTTTTGTGGTAAAATTAGGTGCCTCGGTTTATATTCGGGTCGGCTTATACTCAAGTATATACAGTACATCATAACGACATCACACACCTTAGACAGGATTTTTACCGAGTATCCATCTCTCAGATGCAGGCAACCACCAATTTTGAACGACTTGCAAAGAGGCATTTGGGTCGCTTTGGCAGACTTGATGGAGGATAGGAGTAAAGCAATGTAGACCCATTGCTGTGGTGGAAAACAGTAATGGGTTTATATTTTGGTGTACACCTAAGGCACTCCTTTGTGGTGTAGGCCAGGAATGGAAACCCTCACCTGTTGTTTAAATAACTGAGGTGAGGGCGAATGGAAATGGCCTTGGAATTGAGAGAGTTCTGGCCTCAATAAATCCTGAGTGGTCGCCCTGGAAATGGTACAGTTTATTACAGCCGGGAAATCAGGTGTTTCACCCAAGTTATCCGAGAAGTAGATCCGAGATAGCCACTGCCCTGGCTTAGACCACACAAAGTTCATGCCCCTTTAGAAAGGTTTTGCAAGTCACAAAAGGTTAATTAGATAACATTAATAAAAGTTGCCCATTGTTAATCCCATATTGTTGTGTGGTCTTTTTATTTTGGGGTTTGGTTGGCAAAGCCATGCCCAGAATCCAGTTGTTTTTCCCCCACACATACAATGTTTTCCAGTACAATTACACACCTTAAACTCATTAAACCAGTGGCTTGTGATCTAAATCTGGATTTTACTGGAAGAAGTGTTAGCTGTTCTACTGCAATTATACTTACAGGAATGAATAAAAATGAAATGTTTGTGTATTTAAGGTATTTAGTGAACTGCATTTTACAAATAATTATTTAAGCAATATACACAGTGAACTGAGATGCTGCTATACAAGTTAGTTCATGGTCAAATGAGGAGAGTGTTTAAGTATTCAAATAAGGTTGCACTCTATCAGCTGTTTCAGTTTATGTCTCCAGTGAAGCAGACAATGGGCATTTAGCTGTAGCTTGCAATGCCATCCCAACATGGACATACAACCAGAGCCACTTAGTGCCATTTCAGTAGATCAAATGATGTCTGAACCGCACTGATCTGTAGCTATCAGCTGGAAACAGCAAAAACACCGATTTTATCAAGCAGAGAGTCTGACAGCAGAAGTATGAATGTAAATGGTAGGCTATGTGAAAATTCACTTAAAACCGTGCTGTTTCTTGAATAGAATATCAGGAGATACTTTATGCAAAATGATGGTGTTTTTAACTTTTGTTTTTAGATCTATAAAAAAGAAAATGGTTATTAAGTTAAATGTTCAAATCCTGGGGTGAAGGTGCCAGTATTTGATAATGTACTTCATCACATGAATGCACATTACTAATCATATGCTGATGGTACATTATTTATATGGACCAGATTCTTATCTGAAACAAATTCACTGTACATATTCATAAAGTGACACTGCTCTGTTACAGTCAAATGTGATACATGCAGTTGTTGCTCCTGTAATAGCAAAGTTAATACTTTTTGTTCCAGGGAAATAAAAAGTAAACATAGAGCTTGATTTCATTTTAAATTTCCTTATAATATTGTTTTCATTAGGACCTGATTGAAAACTACAATACATGGCAAACTCAATTTTCACTTTTCTCATTTCAAAGCAAGGTAATTGTATCATTTTGCTGCTGTTGATAAGCAAGAACACAGCTTCAAGGTAATGTCAGATCTCTTTATGCTGTCACATCCATGTACCAGAAGCCTGCTGTGTTTTGTCACTCTTGCCAGCAGTTGCTTTTACCCTCCATAGGTGACCATTACTTTGTAAATATTATTTTATCACCCAATCAAAGGAAGTGCTAAGTATACATAAATCTTTATTTGGCGTTTCCCTCCCACTTTAGGTAACATGAAGTCGGCTTAGTACTGGCCTCATTATTCATGCGAGAAATTGTTTCTTTCATGGAAACAAGATATGCCATTAAAAATTACTTCACCACTTTTTGCTCGTTGGAGATTTACCAAAATCTGACACTGAGGGTAAAAGCCAAAAAGACCTCCCCCATATCAGATGTTACTGTAGTCATGTGTGCTTCTTCCATGCAGAAAGGCATTTGTATGAAATTATATTAACCTACAAGCAAAATCCACTAGATTACATTTGATCCAATCTAAAATCCTGGTACCAGTTAGTCTATTTCGGGAGAAAGTTACCATACTATCTCATTTGCAGTAACTCTCAACTGTGACTTCTTTATGTGAATTTTTCTTCTGAGTCTGTTTAATGCCATATTTTGCCAATTTATCTTTGATACATTTTACTGTATTCATAGATCTGAAGCAGTCGTATGTGCACTCAAATGTGCTCTTTAATAGATTGCTCTAGCACCAAAACAATGTATCAACAACCTCATCTGAACACTGGAAATGGGAAGCAATACTGAATGCACAAAAGAGCTTACCTTGACATTTGCCATAACAGACAACATGACCCTAAACACTAAGATTTGAAACTATACGCAATAGACATTATTGTGCTTGGTCTTCTGACCTGTGTCTATAATGGTATCCTTTCTGATTAGGTGGATGTATTTATGGAATGTTGTAACCTATTGCAAAAAAAGTATTACATTAAACCATAAAAATAGAAAAACCTACAATTCTTTACAAAGTGAGATATTTATTAGTTTTTTAAAATAATAATAATAATAATAATAATAATAATAATAATAATAATTTCAAACTTTTGAATTGATATTCTCCCCAAGGAGGAAATAAAATATCTTAAAATGATTAAAAAACAAATGTTAAAACAGTTACCAAAGGTGCAAATATGTTAAGAATATTTGTTTTTCTTGACTGACAGTATTGAAAAAGATATAGTAAACATCTTTTATGTTCCCAGCAGTTTGTATAATTTTCCCCTACATGATGAGTCATGCCAGCAAAATCTAAATGCTGAATGCTTAGAGGGTTTTTAAAAAACAAAACAAAATGTTTTTTTCTCAATACCAAATGTTCCCTGACAACACAAACAGCTACCAGTAGAAAACTGCAGCAATATTGTAAGTAGCGTTTCCAGATGTCCGGGTTGTACCACGATTAGCAAAAGACAATAAAAAGTAAAAAATGTCTTTATTCAGCTCTGCTTGAGCATACATTTCCTTTCTACTTGAATTCCTGACTCCCTTTCTTTCCCCCCACCTACAACAACTAGCTCAATGTCTTTTTCTCCCTTCTCTCTTTCTTTGAACATGTTTCTGATGACAACATCGGGGATGGACTTTCCAGGTTTCAGTCTGGAAAGACTATAATGCACCTAAAAGCTTTAACTGCCATAGTTCAGTGCTATGGAATCATGGGAGTTATGGATTGATGAGGCACCAACATTATTTGTCAAAGGAAGCTAAAGAGCTTGTAAAACTACAGCACCCCTGATCCCATTGCATTGAGCCTTAGTGTAGTGACAAACTGCATTGATTCTGTGAAATTATAAGTAAATGTGTTGAGACTGGGGTTCCATCTCCAAAAAGTTACACTGCCCTCCATCCCTAATTTTGCCATTTGATTTACGCACTTTATCTGTCAGCCCTATCCTCAAAATTTATTTGCACCAGTCTGCCCACCCATGCCCAGAAATTGATTGTTATTTCAGGTTCATTGGTTGTTGGTTTGATGGTTGCCTTATGCTCTGTTATAATGTTGTTTTATTCTGTTTTATGATATTGTTTCATGTATCTCAGTGTATTATTTTAACTATGTCGATCAGGCCTATCCTCATGTAAACCGCCCCGAGTCCCTCCAGGGAGATGGAGGCGGGGTCCAAAAATAAAGTTATTATTCTTATTATATTAAAATATCTTGTATCCAAAATGTTTAAAACTAATAATCTAAAATCCAAAATGCTTCTGGTCCCATGCATTTTGGATAAGGAATAGATAAAGGTAAAGGTTTTCCCTTGATATTAAGTCTAGTTGTGTTTGGGGGTTGGTGCTCATCCCCACTTCTAAGCCGAAGAGCCGGCATTGTCCGTAGACACCTCCAAGGTCATGTGGCCGGCATGACTGCATAGAGCGCTGTTAATTTCCTGCTGAAGCAGTACCTATTGACCATGTTCCAAAAGTATTATCTCCTGACATTTCACCCACATCTATGGCAGATATCCTCACAATCTCTGAGGATGCCTGCCATAGATATGGGCAAAACGTCAGGAGATAATACTTCTGGAACATGGCCATACAGCCTGGAAAACACACAACAACCCTGTGATTCCTGCCATGAAAGCCTTCCACAACACTAGTACCTATTTATCTACTCACATTTGCATGTTTTTGAACTGCTAGGTTGACAGAAGCTTGGGCTAACAGCAAGAGCTCACCCCACTCCCTGGATTCGAACTGTCAACCTTTCAGTCAGCAACTTCAGCAGCTCAGTGGTTTAATCCACTGCACCACCAAGGGCTCATACTTGACCTGTTTTTTATATAGGTCGTGTAAATATGCTACTTATTAGTTACATTGACTCCAGGTTTTCTTTTTTCCAAAAAAAATGGCTTAAGTAAGTAGACTTTATCTTCTCTATGTTGGTCAAGTTTTTTTTACAGCAGTCTGTCTATGTGGTAAAAATAAAGGGAAACAGAATGGTAGAATCGACTAACACACTGAAAGCATTAGGGAAATGAACACTGCCTTGTTAGGCAAACACAACAGCAGAATTGTGCACCACATGAATCCTAAGCAACCACCTGGAAAAGAAGGGAAGGAAAGCTAAAGCCATTCAAATAGACTTTGAAAATATTTTGTCAGCAGGGCACTGCAGTAATTTGGCTGGAGAACGAAATTATTACATGCAAATGCACTGATGGAGCAGAATATAAAATGTTTAGTTTTAAGCCATCTATATTTTTTATTGTGGCCTTAGAAACAATGGATAGAAAAGTTTTGTTTCATTGGATTTAATAAGAATCAGATTTGCATTGCATTTTTAAAATGATCTGTGTTTTTCCAAACAAAAAGAAAAGAAAAAGATTTATAACTAGGATTTCAACATTTCTACCAATACCTGTTCCTAAACATTTATTTCATGTTTTTGCACATCGTGAAGCTGAGGGTCTGTTAACATTTTAGAATTAACACTGCCACTTTAAAGGCCATAGCTCAATGCTTTCTAATTATGAGAGTTGTAGTTTAGTATGGCACCAGCACTCTTTGGCAGAGAAGGGGAAAGATCTTGTGAAATCACAAATCCCAAGGTTCCATAACATAGAGTAATGGTAGTTAAAGTGCATTAATTCTACATTGTATATGCTGCCCAATACATTTTGATCTATTTTTCCATGATCATCTCATGCCACTTAGAAATG
The DNA here is from genome assembly GCF_035594765.1 of Anolis carolinensis. Classification (NCBI taxonomy): domain Eukaryota; kingdom Metazoa; phylum Chordata; class Lepidosauria; order Squamata; family Anolidae; genus Anolis; species Anolis carolinensis. The sequence goes on along the minus strand of NC_085843.1, from coordinate 63,553,827 downwards.
TCATTTTATCCATTTTTAAATCAGCAATGGCTGTTATTAATAGACTACCTTACACTTGAGCAGAAGTGGTATTTTTTGCTTTCTTTCAAGTTAACAGCAGCTTGCTATATTGCATCAGAGGGTGCTTTTGAAACTCAGCAGCATTTCAAAACTAGTTTGGCAGGAAAAACCCATGGCTGCTCTTATCAAACAAAATGAGACAACAGAATGAGAAATTCTGGCACTAAAATAATGTCTGGAAGTCACATACCCCCCAATTGTCCCAATTTGGCAGAGACAGTTACAATTAATCTTTCATTGTCCTGCTTTTTCCATCTGCGTTGAAAATGTCTCTGTCCAGCCACTTTCTCCCTTTGTTCTCAGTTTACTTCAATGGCTGCAAATAGAGTTCAAAGATCCTGCCCTTGCCAGTTGGTGCAGGCAAAGATAAAGCATTGCAGTGTCTCCTACTTGGTGTGTTTTTGCTACTTGGTGTGTTTTACACTACTTGGTGTGCATTTGCTATTTTGTTTACACATGTCTCAATTTTTATCTATGAAATGTTGACAGCATGAAGTCAAGTCACATTAATAAGGTCCTGCAGGCCAAAAATGAATCTAGCTAAAAATGAAAGTTATAATTGAAATATTAAAATTTTGTACCAGCAGATCTTTGTGATTATAATATGAGGTCTTATATGTTAGTGCCAATCATGGTGCATTATTATTATTATTATTATTATTATTATTATTATTATTATTATTTACTTCATTTCTATCCCACTCTTCTCACCCCGCAGGGGACTCAGAGCGGCGCACAATATATATTTAGGCAAAAATTCACATTATACAAAGCAAATAAAACATAACAAAAAATCAATAGAAACAATCAACATATAAATATAATTTAAAACCATTAACATTAAGATATTAAAACATAAAATATATTATATTATATTATATATAACATAATATTATGTTATATATAATAACATAATATTATATTATGTATGTATACAATGATCCACCCAACTTTCATAATAATTATAAGCTGAAATTAACATTTTGTTTTTACCAGGCAAGCACAGAAATAAGCTACAAGAAACTGGTATAATCTTTTGAAACCTTTCATTGAAAAAGACATTTTGATATCCCAAAGGGGAAAAAATGTGTACAAAAATGCATTACCTACAGCCTTATTACAAAATCCTGATGATACAGTTTAAGATACAGCTGCTTGCAATTCATCACCTAACTTCTCTTTATTTCTATTGGTGTCTTATTTTAATGCTCACAATTATGCTAGCAGATGCAAAACTTCCTGGCTTATATGCCACAGGTTTTTTTTTTTACTGATTTACATCTTAAAATATAGAATTTGCTTTTTGCCTCTCTTTTTCTCCCTATTCTTGTTTAAGCTTTAACCTATACCACAGGGACATTTTTCTATTTAAAGTTAGGGCAATGATCGTGCAAGTTACCTGTTCAAGTGTATGCCCACACATAAGAAAATGTTGGGCTGAATACAAATTGTGTGAATGACAATGTTTTGAATTAAGTAAGAGATATCATTGCTGCCTGAAAGCCTCTTTGTTTGAGTTTACACATTTCTCATGTTGCCGTACTCTTTTTTTCCAAGAAGTAATAGTACCAAATGATACTTTTGTCAGTATCTCCAACTTGCTGCTAGTTTGCTGTTAAAGGAATTAAAAAATGAATGTTTTGTTTATTATTATTATTAGATTTATTAGTTAAATGTGTCCTAATGTCTTATTTATACACCAAATTTTTAATTTTGTTATTTTTGACTTGTTTTATAAGTACACTTTGATGTTGTTTATTTTATTGTTTATGATTTGATCTGTCTGTTACGTTATGCTGGCATTTAATATTTTCCAATTTTTTGTTGTAAACCACCCTGAGTACCCTCGGGGAAATAGGGCAGGATAGAAATAAAGTAGGGGCCCCTGGTGGCACAGTGCGTTAAAGCACTGAGCTGCTGAACTTGCGGACCAAAAGGTGCCAGGTTCAAATCCCGGGAGCAGAATGAGCGCCCGGTTAGCCCCAGCTCCTGCCAACCTAGCACTTCAAAAACATGCAAATGTGAGTAGATCAATAGGTACTGCTCCAGCAGGAAGGTAACAGCGCTCCATGCAGTAATGCTGGCCACATGACCTGGAGATGTCTATGGACAACGCCGGCTCCTCAGCTTAGAAATGGAGATGAGCACTAACCCCCAGAGTCAGTCATGACTGGACTTAACGTCAGGGGAAACCTTTAACTTTACCTTTAGAAATAAAGTTGTTGTTGTTGTTATGAAAAAGCACTTCTTTGGAAAAATAAGAATGTTTTGTAACTTAGCACTTAATTTCCAAGGTCAGTGATATAACATCACTGTATGTAAATAATAATAATAATAATAATAATAATAATAATAATAATAATAATAATAATCTTTATTTATATACTGACCTATCTCCTCAAGGGATTTAGAGTGCTTTCCAATACAATGGGAAACATACAAGTTTAAACCATACAGCAATTAGAACATAATACCACATAAACATAAATGCATAAGACATATAATCAGTTAACTAAGATTTAAGACCTAATGACAAAAACCCCATCAATAAACCCAGATACAGTGACCAGGATTCAATGTTGGAGTGGCCGACTATAAGGTGCTAGGCCTGTCAGTGCTACAGTACAGAGTGGGCAAGGAGGTGGGTAAAGTGCTAAGCAAGAGCATAGCCGGAAGGCCTAAAGGAGCTCTACCTAAAGATCTGCTGAAACCACCAGGTTTTTAGATCCTTACAAAGTGAGGATAGAGTGGGGGATTGTCTGATCTCTCTGGGAAGCGCATTCCAGAGTCGGGGAGCCACCACCGAGAAGGCCCTCTCCCTCATCCCCGTGCCTGTGACGGTGGCAGGAGCGAAAGGAGGGCCTCCTTGGAAGATCTTAGAGCACACACCAGTTCATAGGGGAGATGCGATCATGGAGATAGGCTGGGCCCGAGCCCAGTATGACATGCTTTTTTGTTTCCATTTAAATATTTTTTCTGTTACAATGTTGTAATCCATTACAGTTCCCTCTTTGACTTAGATCTTTACAATGTGGTAAAAACATTGCCTAGAATCATAGTGTTAGAAGAGACCACAAGGACTATTCATTCCAATAATAATAATAATAATAATAATAATAATAATAATAATAATAATAATAATAATTTTATTCTTGTATCCCGCCCCATCTCCCCGTAGGGACTCGGGGCGGCTCACATGGGGCCTTGCCCAACATCACAATATAACAATAAATCAACAATATCAACCCCATTCTGCCATACAGGAACACACAGTCAAGCACTCCTGATTAAAAACTTGCAGAGAAGGAGACTCCACCACACTCCAAGGCAGCATATTTTATTGTTGAACATCTGTTACCATCAGGAAATTTTTCCTAACATCCAAGTGGAATCGCTTTTTCTTTTGCTTGTTTCAATTGCCTGTTCCCCACATCTGTTGTAAGGTTCCTGTTTCTTATCCATTTCCTGGACAGTTCTTGCATTGGGCTCTGTAAAGAAGTGTGTTTTTATTTTGATTTATAGATGTCATGTTTAATTTCGTTTTAAAGGTCAGGTTTAACTATGTTTAAAAGGGTAAGTATTAGTTACCAGTGCGTGGGGGATGGTAACCAGCTCAGCATTCTGAGGCAGGTTGCTATAGCAACGAGAGCGGAGCCAACCACCGTTTGAAGGAAAAGGAGGGAATGTTTTTTAAAAACAGTTTAGTCTGTGGTCAGAGAACCATAGGGAAGGTTAGTTTTAGAATCGGTGCCCTTATGAGGTCCCGAGAGACTGATTTTGGTTGAAGGATCAGGGTGGCTCAAATGATTGGACATTTTGTGTCAATTTTAAAATAAGTGGTGACTTATTTTAGTTGAGTCTGTGATTTTAGTCACAGGGAAGACACTGGTTCCAGGTTAGGGAAACCAGGGGAACTCAGATCTCTAGTGGTGTTGAATTAAGCAAGTTAGGTGACTTGTTTAGGTTTATTTGTAGAGTCTGAGTAGGAAGGGAAAGCAATCCCAGTTAGATCCAAAGTGATCAGTTAATAACTTTGCAACCATTATCTAAGTGCCTTTTAAAGAAGTTACTGTAACCACTAAGCTCTGTGCCTGAAATAAACTTGTTTTTTGTTCTTCAATATCCAAGTCTCTGTCACCTATATTCAAAACTAAGTAACGCTACCATCTAATGCGAATAAGAATAAGAAAGAATAAGAGAATGAATAAATAAAAAATATTTCCTCTCTGCCTGACATCTTTACAATTGGTGGCAGCGGTGGGATAAAAAGATTCCTCCCTGCCACATCTTTACAAATTGGTGGCAGCGGTGGGATTTAAAAGGATTCTCCCTGCCACATCTTTACAGGCTAAATCTTCAATTCCACTTCTTTCCAGCTCCTGTAAATGCACCAATCAAATTGCTCTTGGCTTCTTTCCTTGATTCATAGGGCTCTAGCTCCAGATCAGAGTTTCGAATATTAGGAGAAAATAGAAATTTAATTCAATGATAGTAACTATTTAAAACTTGAAAATTATGGGCAAATCTATGCTAACACTATAATGCAACTTCAGGACAACTCAAAACTGCATGTAAACCACTTACAGAGATTTATGAGTAAGAAATGATGAGATTTAGGTTCTTCATATTAAAAATGTATTTCATTTTGAAAAAGGAATTTTGTATTTCAGGATTGGGAAGGATTGCATATGGCCATTTCATAACATAAATCCATTATTATAGATAGCCTTCCTCAAAATTACACAGGATATTTCAACAGTTCCAGAATACCTCTTCTAGATTTTGATTGGGCACTCTGTTATTTCTTTGAGTTAACATTTCCATTTAAATGTCAAACTAAGACATATTAAGTTAAGGCACTGGTGCTTTAAGAAAGTACACACATAAAATTATAGAGAAGAATCTAAATATAGGATTGATATAAGATTCAGTGGGGATCAGTAGTTAAGAATGATAGAATCAGAGACATTTTCAAATTCTCAGTTATCCACAGTGTTCATGGCCAGGTATGATTTGTCAGCCTTATCCCAGAATTGTTGAAAGGAAAAGCAAGATGTCTCTGCTCTGTCTTGAAATAATGGCAGAAAGGTAATATTGATATGAAATAAATACTTATTGGTTGCTCTTTATAATAGTATCTTAAATTTTGATGCTGTTTGAAACCTCTGCTTAGATGATCTAAATCTGAATATTTGAAAGCTATCTTTTTTACCTTATCCTTCTTGATTTTTGACTAGGAAGTAACTTAGGGACAAAAATATTCAAATATATTTGAACCTGTGGCCAAGATGGTTTCTTTTTTATTTATCTTGTTTATTTGGATTTTTTTTATCAGCTATAGTAAAAACTGCATGGCATGTCACGCTTCAGAATGATTTTCCCTTCATGTGTTGAAGAGATAGAAGGACTCTGCTGCTCAACCAGTTGAAAGTAATTTGGAAAAATCTCATTCTTTCGCTTATGACAGGGCTGTGCCTGTGACAGCAGTAGCAGCGTTTGTAAACAATGGATGGTTTTCACATTTGATATAATTATGGGGCAATGAATTGCTCATGGACGCTAAACTTGGACTCATTTTTATTTAGAGTAATAAGTTGAGCTTCTGTTTGTAGATCCTGTTAATTTAGGATCACCACATGGCAAAGATGAAATGTGCCTGCAAATTTAATGGGAAGTACAATTATATGGATGAGCTTCCTCTCGCTCTTCCTTTTTGATGCAGCAGACAGATGCAAGCTCTGCATTCTGAATTCAGCTTTGATAAAGCCCTGTTTGCTCGGACCTAACGAGAGTCATTTGGTGACTGAGCAAGAGGATAATATATTTTATTGTTTGTGGTCATTCAATTCTTCACCTCATCTCTCTCAAATATAAAATACTAATTATCTTTGGATAAAATACTTTTGCAACAGACTTTAATTTTCTCTAGCAAATCTACTGCAAACTTAATTTCTGTGATTAATCTTTGATGGACTTCCTTTTGTTGTTCTGTTTAACAGACTAATGATTATTAATACCACCTGAGCAAAGGAAATTATCTAACATTAGAGCATCAGGATGACCAAGAATTTGATAGCCCTTACTGATCCAACACAGATGTCGAGAAAGGGGAAAAGAGGAAAAATTATATTTGTCCTACCATTGCAGATATTTATTTCATATTTATTGTCCATTCCAATCTGACACATGAATCTTGCTTCATAAACAAATTGGCAACTATTGAGATGAGATATAAATTAGTCTTAAAGCAACATTTTCTTGATTTGGGAAGCACTGTATAAATCACATAAGCAGCCAGACATGAAAATAAAGGTATAAGATATGTTGAAAATGTGATGGCTGTAGCTCTGGAGTACATTCAGAAAAAAACATTTTTAAAATATAGGAAACATATATAATAACACTAGCTGTGCCTGGCCACGCGTTGCTGTGGCTAGGACTTAATTTTTCTTTTCTTTTTGTTGTATGAACGTAGAGGCGTGGATGAGAGGTTGTGCTGTCAATTTTCAAGGTTGTGGGGTGTTTAGTTTAGTTGTTTTGTCCGGTGCCGTGATTCCATTAGCCTTTTATATATATAGATGAATGACAACCAAATCTAGGAGAAAAATGAGTGAGAGAGATGATTCAACAGTTCCAAAAAGGTGGCCCAAGTTCTCCCATTGTATAAATCATGAACAAACCTGACATTGGTCCTGATCAAGTTGGGGAGCCCCCCCCCCCCAATACACATTCACACACACTACCCTGTGGCAACACCTAAACCAAAGAAGGAAGCAGAGGCTTCCATCTCTTGCTCCCGTCCTCCAATGCCTACCTAGGGAGTGAGACTCCTGAAGTGGGATAGATTCCTTGTTTTTATTATTGTTGTTGGCCTTCAAGTCATTTCCGACCTATGGTTTTTTGGTAAGGTTTGTACAGAAGAGCTTTATCATTGCCACTGTTGCAGGCAGACATGCATAGTTACAATGTGATTGGATAGAGTAGAATGTTAATCTTCTGCAGCTCAAGGTCTTTTAAAAAAAATTCTGCATTGTTTGCTGAAGGTTTATGCTTCTCCAGCCCTTCTTCGCCATACTCAAAATGTAAAAACTGCCATAAAACATCCAGTTAGACAGGGAATGAGTAGGAATATTACATAACCAGAATTATAAAGCTTTGTATAAATAAAAAAAATGCTTTAAAAACCTTTTAGAGGTTATTTGAAGGCACTTTCCAAGCCTTCTGACAAATCTTTTCTGAACAAATCTTGCCAAGAAAATCCTGTGTTGGGTTTGCTTTGGATCTCAACCTTGAAGGCCCACAATAATAACAAGGAATGTATCACAGTTATTTCTCTGATTCTGGTACCAAATTTTCTGTTTGAGAAGTGATGACCAGAAACACATCTATTTCATTAACTATATTCTTTAATTATCATGGATTTTTTTAAATAATGAATTTATTTCTATTATTTAGCAATACTGTTATACTGTATATGTATACATATGTGAAAGATTTGTATAAATTAAATGGCATCAACTAAATAAATATGAGTTTAAACGTTGACTTCCCACTATGAACAGCTCAAGGTGACAAGCCTTTAGCAACCACAGACAGCATCTTAGAAGCAGAAAAAAGCCCTTTCCCCTTCTCTTGTCTGAAATGTCATGTAATTGTGGACATATTCCATCCTCGTAAGATGACAGCGTGGATCAGGAGCCCCCCTTGAGGCTTACAGTTTCTTGTTTAACCTTGGGAATGCCTTCGTTTTCCACATTCCTTTAAAAATGTATCCTTTTCTTGTGAACCATTTTTCATAAAAACCAACATCTAAAGACTGTGGCAGAAACATATGCAGAAAAACTAAATGCACTCAATGCCTGCACTTCTATCAGTTTTTGGTTATTATGAAAAAAACAAATAGAAATACCCCTTTCAAATGAGCATTGGTTTCCACATGCCCACAAACTTGAAATAATTATGAAGATGTTGAGTCCTTATCATATTTTCCTTTTCTTTTTACAGTTACAGTGTAATGATGCATATAATGTGATAATGTACAATGCAGATGGAGGCATCTTTTAAAAGATGGTATAATATTACAATGCAGTACGTTGCTCTTTGACAACCAAGGTAGGAACATCACCATGTTAAAAGTGATTTATTAGGTTTCTTTTGCAAGTTCAATCTGCCAGCAACTATTTGATTTGGAAGAAGTTAAAGAAAAAGATAGGAGAGGCAGATGTGTATGTAGCATAATCTCACCCCCCTCTCTCTGTGTACATATAATATGTATATGTATAAGTGTGTGTGTGTGTGTTATTTGAGATGAGACTAATCAGAACTGGAATGGAGCAGCATGGGGAGAGATTGGGTAAGGAGGTAAACCAGTCTGTACTATACTTTTTGTTAATGCATAATATTTATTCAGAGACATACATGAAGAACCTTTAAAAAGCTTTCCATTTTCCTGTTTGGGAGGTTGAAGAAACTCACAGAACTCCCCCTGGGAAACTAGGTGCAAAACAGATTTCACCCGTGCATGTAGTTTTGATTACTATACTATCAGAATGAAGAGCAAAATTAATGGGCCAGGTACATGTTAAAGCAAATATTATGTTTTCTACTCCCTTGTTCAGTAACATCTCCAGGTCATTCTTGAGCTTGTAGCTTTGGAAAGGTAAGTTCAAGTGCTGGAGCTTGGTGTTCAAAGCTTTTAGTGTCACAGTTGTATTCCAGGTCCATGGATCACTACAAGATGCTACACAAACAACTGAGATGGATCTAGTGTCATGTAATCATTGCCTGTGTTGTTTTGAACTTCAGGGAGTTCCTTCTAAACAATCTTTTGCTCTAATACCTGGCTAGTGTGTGCTCTGTGTCTGTAGATCAAATCTGCTTGGGGATGGCTGAACTTGGAGGTGTAATAAACTGTTCCTGACCATTTGCCATTTAAAGATACATAAGTTTGGGATGGGGAAGAGATTTTTCTAAACTGAAGGATGTTGAATGGAGCCTTTGCTGCTCATGTGCTGGAATTTCAAGTCTAGCTGATGCTTCGTCTCAATTCCATCTCCAAAATTCTATTTTGTAAAGCTGTATTTTGTATAGCATTTCAAAAACAAGTGATCTGTTTTTGTATATTTATCATATCAGAAGCAAAATGTATTTAAAAACACACACAAACAAAGTTTTAAAAACTTGGCATTATGCTAAATGTCCTTTGACCAGTAGCTGGCCACTTGGAGTGCCTCTGGTGTTGCTATAAGAAGGTCCTCCATTATGCATGTGGCAGGACTCAGACTACATTGCAGTAAGTGGTCTGTGGTTTGCGCTTCTCCACACTCACATATCATGGACTACACTTTATAGCCCCTTTCTTAAGATTGGCTCTGCATCTTGTGGTGATCTTATGGTGCCAGAGCACAGTTTGTTCAGCACCTTCCAAGTCGCCTAGTCTTCTGTGTGCCCAGGAGAGAGTTTCTCATCTGGTCTCAGTCACTGATTGAGGTTCCAGGTTCTAACCTGCCACTTCTGGACTCTCACTTGCTGTGGTGTTCCTGCAAGTATGTCTGTAGATCTTAGAAAGCTATTTCTTGAGTTAAGGCATTGGCGTGCAGGCTGATATCAGAGGATGAGTTGGAGATGTCATTGCCTAGATCCTTTCATTATTGGCTGCTACTGCCCAGTGGATGTCAGGTGGTGTAATACCGGCTAAACAGTATAATTTCTCCAGTGGTGTGGGGCGTAGACATCTTGTGATAATGCAACATGTCTAATTAAGAACCATATCCACTGTTTTAACGTGGTGAGATGTGTTCTACATCTGCACTCAGCAGAAGAGTAGCAAAGTGCAAGGGCAGATGTCTTCACTGTGTCTGGTTGTGATCCCCAGGTTGTGCCAGTCAGCTTTTGTATGATTGTCAGGCAGTGCTTCTTGAAAGTTAGAGCATGGTCCAGGGTAACTCCCAGTTATTTTGTATATGGAACATGAAATTCAGGAAAAAAATAATGTACCCCATCAAGTCTATACGTTTACTTAAATAATCCAACCTTGTCTAAAAATTCTAACAGACAATCTTCACTAGATGCCATAGATCATTACTACTCAATCAATCAATCAATTTATTAATGCTCCGACCAATGGTCATATGCATATACAGAAACAACATCAAACAAACATCTATACAAAACACTATAAAATCCAACACTTAAAAGTAGGATGCAAGCAGGATAAAACAGAACATGCAAACTATACATTGTGAGGTGCGGCAGCACAAGTGCAACATGTGCTGAGAGCTGCACGATTACCGGTAAAATGCCAATGTATAAGATCAGTCTTTAAAAAACATAAGTAAAAATATCAACCAAGCATCTATAGAAACCCTGTAAAATTCCACGGTTAAAAGCAGGATGCATGGAGTATAAAACAGAGCTTGCAAAATATAACCGGTAAAAAGCCAGTATAAAATATCAGTCATATTAAAAACTAGATAAAAGCATCCCCGGCGCAGTCGACTGCAATGTCCGCAATTAGTCTTGCTCTGATTTTATTTGCTGCCAAGGTAAAGAGGGAGACCTTATACGTGATTGTGGAGTTGGTGTCAGATAAAAGGTAGAAGATCTTTTCTGCAACCGTGTTCGATTGTAGGTACCATAGAATAGGCCCTAAGAATTTATTTCTTGGTGCAGAGTATAGAGTGCAGGCAAACAAATAGTGGGGCAGGTCCTCAATTTCTGGGGCCCCGCATACGCATATTCGGCTAGCCAAAGGAGTGCCCAAGTATCTACCATCCAGCACTGCTGATGGCATGCTTTGGAATTGTAGAGCTGTAAAAGCTTGTCTGAGGTTAGGGAATGTAAGGTTGGTTAGATACATAGCCCTTTCATGGTCGAGTTTGTATAATTTGTACCATGTTGAGAATTTGGAGCTGTTAATAGCCTGTCTGTCCATTTGAATACCTTGGTTATAAATGTATTCATGCAACTTCTCTCTTGAACTCAAGATTGAAAGCTCATGAGACAGGGTAGGGTATATTTTCAGCAATTTCTGATGTTGTGAGCTCCAAAGTTTGCATTCAGATAGATGTTCAAAGCATAGCTTTGGGAAAACCCTAGCTGAGGAATCCTTTACGATTCTCCAATAGTTGTATATGGAGAAGTGAATGCGGGATCTTATGGAGGGTAAACCAACCTCTGCTCTGACCAAGGCTGCTGGAGTGCCAGGTGGGAGTCTTAGCAGTTTCTTAAGGAATGTATTCTGGATGGCCTCCAATTTTGGTATCTGTGAATCGTCCCATCCCCAGACTGGGGCGCCGTACAGAATCTGGGCAATAACTTTGCTCTGGAATATTTTCAGAGCTGGGCAACCAGATGACCCCCTGCTGTGTTATAAAATCTGAGGATTCCTCCAATAGATTTTAGTGCCACTTCTCTGCTATGTTCTATATGGGGTCTCCATGATAGAGTCTCTGAAAAATATACACCCAGATACTTAAATTCCCTGCATTGTTCAATCTGATGGCCACCAATGGACCATCTGAACTGTGAGTGTCTTTTTCCGAACACCATCACCTTTGTTTTATTATAATTGATGTTCAGTTTTTCTTTGGAGCAGTATATGCCCAGTTTAGTAAGTAGCCTTCTTAGACCTATTTGGGCGAATGAGACTAACACCATATCATCTGCATATAAAAGGGCAGAAATCTTCTTTGAACCTACTGAGGGTGGGAAGAATTCTGGACCTGAAAGTGCTGTTATTATATTATTCAAGTATAAATTAAAGAGTGTGGGTGCCAGCAGACAGCCTTGTTTTACTCCTTTGCTGGTGTGAATTGCATCAGTTAGTGAGCCAGAGGTGCCAACTCTTATTCTAGCTGTGGTGTCAGAGTATAGTGCCTTAATAAGAAACAACAGGCATTTATCTATATTGGTGTTGGTCAATTTTTGCCACAACAAGTTTCTGTCAATTGAATCGAATGCTGCAGCTAGATCAACAAAGGCTACAAATAGGTGTTTTGTTGGTCCTGCGATTGCTTGTTGAGCTAGGAAGTACAGAGTCAAACACTGGTCAATTGTACTCTGACCTTTTCTAAAACCAGCTTGTTCAGGGTGAATAATGTGGTTAGCAGATTCCCAATCCTCTAATTGGTTTAATAGGTGTTTGCTATATAACTTAGAATCAATATCTAAGGGGCTGATGGGTCGGTAATTGTTGGGGTCTTGCTTGTCACCCTTCTTGTAAATAGGAACAACTATGCTCTGTTTCCAACCCTCTTGAATTAAGCCTGAGTTGTTGATTTGTGTAAACACTTTAGCTAATATTGGGGCCCACCATTCTGGGAAATTTTTAAATATTTCTGGGGGCATCATGTTTTCCCCTGGAGCCTTACCCAAGGCTAGAGCTGCAATCAGCTTCTTTATCTCAGCGATTGTCACTGGCAGCCAGAGGGGCAAACAGGTCATTTCAAAGATAGTTGGTGGATTATTCTCTGAGGAGTTAGCTCCATAGAGCCCACTAAAGTGAGTGAACCATTGCTCTGATGAAATATGCCCAAGTACTACCGGTCTGGCCATATGCATTCCCCTAGAGGTTATATCCCAGAATTGTTTCTCATTCTTTTGCGTCACTGCTAAGGCTAGTTGTTTCCACTGTTCTTTGGCATATATGTCTTTTTTCTGCTTTATAAGAGCCTTATAAGATACCCTCATTGAAGCTAGGATAACAGCTGTATTGTTGTCTTTATTTCTAAGGGCCTGTCTAGAATAGTCCATCAGTGCCTTCCTGGCGCCTCTACATTCTGAGTCAAACCATCTATTGGTTCCCACTTTGTTGGGGTTAAATTGTTTTTTACAGACCAATGTAGGTCTGAGATTCTGGATGATGGATTGGTAGGCAAGTAATATATCTGAGTTGGAGTCTAGAATGTATTGGTGAAGATTTTTAAAAGGAGTACTCTTGATTATGTGGTGAAGGGAGTTATCTAAATTGACAGACCACCTTATTCTCTGTTCTCCCATGTGAATTCCATTTAGATTTTGACAGGGCCATGATGGTGGGTACAATTCAAAGTCAAATATCAGTGACAGAGGGAAATGATCACTTTCTACCCTATTTTCGACTGCAAAACTTTGAATGTCTGGGAGCAGGTTGGCAGAGGCCGCCATGTAATCTATTGTGCTAGCTCCTCTGTTAGTGACATAGGTGTAGGCACCCTGCGTTCTATCATATTGGGTTCCGTTAAGACACTGCAAATTGTGGAGGGAAAGAATCTCTAAAAAGCTCCTACCTCATTTGTTGCTGTGTGAGTCTTGTGAAACCCTGGCAGCAGGTGTAACCTGGCAGACTTGTCCAAAATGTGTGCCCCCCACTTGTTTCAATTCTGCCCCAATTGTTGCATTGAAGTCTCCACACAGAAGGACCTTTGTGGAGGGGTATTGATTTTCTAATAGGGTAAGGGTTTCAGAAAGGCTACACCAAACATTGTTAGGGACTCCATTTTTTGATAGTCTAGGTGGAAAATAAACATTTATACAAATTAAACCACCAAAATGCTTGCTCTTAATGAGAAGGGCCTGTATGCATTGAGGGTAGGTACTAACTAAGGGTTGGATGTCGACTTGCAGTTCTGCTGAGATAAGTGTAGTGAGGCCACCACTGCCGCGACCTTTAGAACTTGTTTTTACAGCTGGAACTGAGAATGATCTAAAACCATAAAGAGAAGGTAAGTTAGCTTCTTCAGCCCATGTCTCTTGCAGACAAATTATTCTAAATGTTTGCAAATACATTGCAAAGTCTGCATCATGGAATTTATTTGACCACCCCATAATGTTCCAGGATAACAAATGTAGTTGTCAAGATGTTGCAAGCAAATCTGGATCACCACCAGTACCCAGGGTCATAGTCTGCACCGGGACTTTAAGGTTAGAGGACAGTTCTTGTGGAGGGGGTGTGTTGTTACCTCTCCTAGGTTCCAAAAGTTGTATTGGGGATGTGGTAGCAATCTCTTCCTCGTTCATTGCTAGTAGGTCGACTACTGGGCCTCCCTCCGGGTTCCTCCTAACATGAGAGGGCTCATCAATAGGTACTAAGATTATCAATGGTTCAGCCAAGTCCTTGGTGATAAACAGCTTGTTCTTAAGGTGGTCCAACTTAAAGATAATGTCACATTGTTCATTGCAGGTTGAAGTAGTTGGGTCCTTAGGCTGTTTCTGTGTTGAAATACTAGAAATTTTGGCTGGGCTGGATTGCAGTCTGTTATCGCAAGAAGTCTCCCTGGGAGTGGTCAGACATCTGGCATGCAAAGGAGTTATTAGAGGGGTGATGTCCAAGTCTCGAAAAACCCGTGTTGGAGTTATTTGGAAGTTATGCAGGAAAATTCTCATCCTCATCAGCATAGTTGGTATTGTGGGTTGCTGAAATGTTAGAAGGATTCTTTTGTCTGCAGCTACTTGGGGAAGCCACTCCACTTTAAGTATATCAATGCTGTGGGGTTGTATATGTAAAAGTTGACTCAAAGATGTTCTGATGGCCCTTTGTGACCCCCATCTTCCCTTGTTTATTCTGATGTTAGCAATTTGCAACATTGTCTGTCTCACTTGTAGGATCCTGTTGCAACTTTCTTTTTGCAACTCCTTAGTAGGGACAGCTGAGCGGCCCCTATCCACCCTTCTGGGCTCTGGGCTATTGGTCTGAGCTGGGTTTTCTTTTAAAGCTGTATTTTTTGAACTAAAGAATCAAATGAAAGCTTAAGGAGCTCAAGTTGTTTTGTAATTTTCTCTAAACGTTCAAAAATAGATACAACAGTGTCGGCAGTCAGAAGACATTGTTTCATCACAAAATCAGGTGGGCATGTTTGTTGTTGTTTAGCATATTGTTGTATCTCTGTAATTGACAAGTTCTCCCCAAACATATCTGCCCCAGATGAATCCAAGGACACATCTTCATGATAACCAGCCAAGTTACCAGAGCATATGTTTCCATTATCCAAAGCTGAAAAGCTATTATCAGTAAGCAGAGTTTTTAAGACTGGCGTACTCACGGTTTCCTCCCCAAATAGTTCATCTATTTTGAGTTGTTTAGAGGGCTTGTGAGGTCTGGCCGTCTCAGGGCTTGTCCTCATTCGTTTTTTTTTTTGTTTTTTTGCTTCCCATTGCAAAAAAGATAAGAATAGAAGAATGTTCAAAACAATGAACTGTTGTGCCCTGGTAGCCTAAAAACAGCAGAGATATTGGAGCTCCTTCAAACGCTTCCTATCACGCCGGCGCCATCTTACTTTCTCTACCCACTTACTCAAACCCCAGGCTACTCAAACTGGTGGCCCATGGGCTAGCACCATTCCAAAAGACATGAGATGGTGGCCCTTCCATCTTCTCAGGAATAAAAGAGACAATTTTTAATCATGTAGCACAAATATAATGTTTGTTCTTGGCATGCTGGAATACCTTGAGATGTGCTGATGTAGGCAATAGAAAGTTAAATGGATCCAACAAAGATTTTATCTGATGTTTTCAAAATGTTGAAAACTTTTAATGCTGAAGTTTTGAAGAGTTCTCTCTCAAAAGTAATTATAATTTAAAATCTGGAATGTATCCAGAGAAGAGTAACCAAAATGGTAAAAGGTCAGGAAGGCAAGTCCTATGATGAACAGCTTAGGGAGCTGGATAGTTTAGCTCGGAGAAGAGAAGGTCAAGAGGGGAAATGATAGTCTTGAAAGAATGCAACATTAAGAAGGGGGCAAGCTTGTTTTCTGATGCTCTGGAGACTAGGACACAGAGCAATAGATTCAAATTGCAGGAAAAGAGATTTACCTCAGACATTAGGAAACATTTTCTGATGATGAGAGCTGTATATGCTGCCTCGAAGTGTGATGGAGTCCTCTTCTCTTGAAGTTTTTAAGCAGATGGCCATCTGACAGGAATGGTTTAATTGTGCGTGCCTGCAAAGCAGGGGTTGGACTAGCTGGCTCTTCTGGTCTTCTCAAATTTATGATTCTATGGTTAAACCAAATACCTGATATTATATACAGTAGAGTCTTGCTTATCCAACCTTTGCTCATCCAACATTATGTATTATCCAACGCAGACTGCCTCCCGCCCGGATCCACAGCTGTTTCTCTAGGCAGCAATGTGCAGCGGGCCAAGATGCCCAACAACAACACAAGTGCAACCACGTTCCCAAGTGGTAGACTTGTAAAATATGACGTTTTGGTACTTAATTTGTAAAATCACAATGTATTTTGATGTTCAATAGGCTTTTCTTTAAGCCCTCCTTATTATCCAACATTTTCGTTTATCAAACGTTCTGCCAGCCTGTTTATGTTCGATAAGCAAGACTCTACTGTAATTAAAATCAGGGCTAGAATTTCCAGTCTGGTGACAGAGCCAGTACAGACTTCTGTTTTTGTTTTTAAGTTTTAATAAAACAATAATAAGAGGGAAATTCTGATTTGAACTATATTTCTGGGGTAAGGGGGATAATTTCTTTGCTCCTAAGTAATACTGCTGATCCGTTTAAGTCCCTAGACCTGTTATTTGCCTCATGGAAAAATATATACACAAGTCGTAAAAAAAACCTGTAAGTTTTGTCCCACCGAGCAAATTGCATATCCTGAAAGTGATTTGGATCAGGAAGATTACAGAGGGAAAAAAAGGTTAATCCCTTCCCCTTCCTCTGTCCTCAAAAGGCAAATCACACATTCTAGAAATCTCTTGGGGAGGGGAGAATTGCCATTTAAAGGTTATTCTCCTAGACCCATTTTAGGCCTGGATGCCCAACCCTGATGTACAATATAGGAAATTGTATTTTATAGTATCAGTTTCATCTGTCTTTTGAGAGAATCTTAGTCATCCCTATTCCCATTTTTTTAAAAGAAACTGATATGAAAAAAGAAATAAAAATCAGAACGTTTGTTTGATGCTATTCTGAGACAAAGCATAGTCAAATGTGGGATACACTTGAGTCCTGAATGAGACTAAAAATTCCAGCATTGGCAGCACCCCAAAGGCTGTTGAAATTTAGAGCGTAGGAAGGATGTTGGAATTGGCTTGTTGATGTTCCCTGAGTAATGGCTCCCAAGGAGCCTATATCTCATCTACAAAAGGACACCATCTGTTGAAAAGGGTGGTGCCAGTCTCTAAATTTACTCAAGCGTTGTAGTATTCAGCTCTGCCCTTTCCAATAATGTCCTCCAAAATCAGGTTTATTGAATACCTCTAAAGTTTCTCAGAATTGCGACTAGGCTGAACAAGTATAAAGATCTATATGGAGTCCCTTCTCATTTTCTTTTTTGTCATGTTTGGGAGTTTATGGAATGTTTTTAAAAATCTTTGAAAACCATCTCAGTCTATTTAAATTATTGAGTGTAGAGAAAGGGTATGCTATGCTTACAAATATTATATTGTCCACTAGTGGCTTATCTCAGACTAAAATGGTGCCAAATTGTAGCTATCAGTTTAATTATTAAAGTATTTTATTTTGGCTATTTTGGTACCAAATTAAAACTGTACCTCATTGTTTCCTGGAAGTAAATGGACAATGGACGACTCCCAACCTTGCTTCCTGAGGTGGCTGCCTCATTATTTGTAATGGTAGAGAGCCCCGAATAAAACTTTCTTCCAGATACATGTATGTGGGATAATAGTACAAAACAGACAATAATAAATTAACTTCATGTCACCTACAGTTTTATTCTATGGCAAACATTATTTTAAAAATTAGTTAATTCTGCTAAAAAAATTGTGGGTTCCAATACAGTTATCGGCCTCATTTAAAAACTTAAAAATACATAGAAGAGCTGAAAATATTATTTTTTTCTTCCATTTGACTTAAAACAAGCTAAGATAAATGTGCTAGTGGCAATGTTTCAATAAATGTATCTATCTGAAAAAATATAATTTAGTTTTATAGCACCTACAATTTTGTAACACAAACATTAAATTTAAGTGCATATTACTTAGACTTTATTTTTGCCTTTCTTTTATTTCTATTTGTATTTTTTCCTTGTAACCTTTCAGTTCCCTTCTCACCTCCCTACCCTGCAAAGACATCACTTCAGTACAGCTCGAAATGTTCCATATTGGATTTGTAGCCTCTTGTCAGTCTCACATCCTACAATAAGCTGACTGGGTTACAGAGGTCATGTTCACAGCCTTCAAGATGTCTCAAAGACCTTGGGATATCAGTTACTAGCTAGAAAAGAGCCCTTTAAAGTGTTTATTTTTTGGTAAACAGAATATATGCTACGAATATGTGTGATGCTATTTTCTTTTATTTGGCTTTATATGCCCAGACTCGGAGCTTTCAGATTTTTTTGTTGCTAGTATCTTTATTGTTTTTTGTGTGTGTCTTTATTGTGTCTTTATTGTTTTTTCTAGTAAGTTTTCATCTTAACTGAAGAATGATGAGCACCTGTCTCTAACATTGTTTGAATGCGGGTTCACGATAATAGATCACTAGTGTACTGTTTCAATCTCCTAAAAGGAAAATTGAGCCATCTGTGTGTTGCTTTGTGTTTGGATGACTTCCGTCTAACCCTTATAGTCTTGTTTGTTGTCAGCTAAATACGATTCTGTGTTTATCATGGAATGTGTTTTGGAGACTCTGACACTGAAATTTGGCGTGCTTATTTCGGCCATATTGCCCAAAATGATTTGCAGCTCTTCCTTCATGTCCAGCTACCATTAACTTAAGATTCAAAGACAACATACATTTATGGGAGACCTTTGGGGATATTTCAGGCTTGGTGAGTGCTACAGTTCTGAGTTGAGGGACAATTACCTCAAGTCTCACAAACAGCACATTATGAAGCAGAGATTATATCAATCTGTTCAGCTCACTATGAGAAAATGGACTGAGAGAATATCCAAAAGCATTTTCCAGTTGTAAGTAAAATACCAATTATTGTTCTATATTTAAATAGATACCAACTTATTTTTAGCTTCTTCTTGAAATAGTGTTACATAAAATCCAGTACCTTTAATAAAAAGCCTCCAACTAGTGTTCGAACTTCCAAATTTTCAACAAATCTTACACTATTCAGTAAACAAAGCATGCAAAAGCTGTATTTAGTCCACAAATTCCCTAGTCTTAAGGTGCTCAGTAGTTCCTAGAACTACTAGGACAATGAAATAAACATTTTTGAAAATACAGAATTCAGCTGTAACTATCCTTAGGTGAAATAATAAGATTCCTAGCATAAAGCAATCAGAACTAAGATAATATCCATGGGATTTTAGATTATCAGGGTTGCAAATGTATGTAGCATATCAGGTAAAATTTACAATATTTTTAACTTGCTGTGAGAGGCCCAGGTTCAAGTATTATAAAACATATTATAAAACATGCAAGATACTTCACTTCGGCAGAAAAAATGAAATGCAAAGATACAGAATGGGGGACGATGCCTGGCTCGACAGGAGTACATGTGAAAAAGATCTTGGAGTCCTCATGGACAACAACTTAAACATGAGCCTACAATGTGATGCGGCGGTGAAAAAAGCCAATGGGATTCTGGCCTGCATAAATAGGGGTATAGCGTCTAGATCCAGGGAAGTAATGCTACCCCTCTATTCTGCCTTGGTCAGGCCACACCTGGAATACTGTGTCCAATTCTGGGCACCACAATTAAAGGGAGATGTTGACAAGCTGGAAAGGGTCCAGAGGAGGACGACTAAAATGATCAAGGATCTGGAGAACAAACCCTATGAGGAGTGGCTTAAAGAGCTGGGTATGTTTAGCCTGCAGAAGAGAAGGCTGAGAGGAGACATGATAGCCATATACAAATATGTGAGGGGAAGTCATAAGGAGGAGGGAGCAAGCTTGTTTGCTGCTGCCCTGGAGACTAGGATGCGGAACAATGGCTTCAAACTGCAGGAAAGGAGATTCCACCTGAACATTAGGAACAACTTCCTCACTGAGAGCTGTTCGGCAGTGGAACTCTCTGCCCTGGACAGTGGTGGAGGCTCCTTCTTTGGAGGCTTTTAAGCAGAGGCTGGATAGCCATCTGTCAGGGGTGCATTGAATGAGATTTTCCTGCTTCTTTCAGGGGGTTGGACTGGATGGCCCTTGAGGTCTCTTCCAACTCTACGATTCTATGATTCTATGATTCTATAACTGTTTGGATTTTATGTTTTTAAAAATAGAGGATGGTTTGTTTCCCTATCATAGAAACCCTTGAAAGAGGCCTGGGTGCAAATGGAAATAGTCAAAGAATGAATATTTCATATCTTACAATGAATTCCATTCTAAAACTGGGACTAATTCTAGCTGTTCCTCTTCTCCTGCATTATTTAACAGCCTGGTAAACCTTCTGGAGTTTTTAAGTTCTAGAGAACTCAAAAGCTTCTTCACAATTTCGGAACTTTAAAATCAATATCCTAAAATTAATCAGGATATTGACCTAATATGAATTGATTATTTTTTATTATGGCTAATATGGCTACATTTGCTTTTTGTGTTACAAAATAATAGCACCAAGTACAATGCTACCTCTTGCAGCTTCTTTCTTTGGGATGAGAAATGGTTTGTAAATTACCTCTACATAAGGAGAAAACAAAATATTGGGTTGAGAATTACAGTGGTTCGTAGTTCACCATACTTTAACACAAATAGTGTAATTCAAGAATCCTTCTGAATAATACCAAATGTATTTTATCCATAATCTCTACATATGAAACAAAGAAGTGCTGATATGCCTTTTCTAGCTTGCAGGCATTTACCAAAAGTCTATTATTATTATTATTATTATTATTATTATTATTATTATTATTATTATTGCATTTATATACCATTTTTCTCACCTCTGGGGGGACTAAAAGCAATTCACAACTAATAAATTGCAAAATTCAATGGCTCACGTACAATAAAAACAATGTCACACATCTAAAACAATTACATATGACTATAAATTAAACCATCTAATCTCACTGGGAAGAGATTTCCACAGCTGAGGAGCCACCACCGAGAAGGCCCTGTCTCTCATCCCTGCCAATCACACCTGTGATTGTAGCGGGACCGAGAGCAGGACCTCCCCAACCGATCTTAATGCTCTAACTAGCTCACAAAGAGAGATGCGTTTGAATAGGTAAGCTGGACCAAAACCATTTAGGGATTTATAGAATCATAGAATCATAGAATAGTAGAGTTGGAAGAGACCTCATCCAGTCCAACCCCCTGCCAAGTAGCAGGAAATCGCGTTCAAAGCACTCCCGACAGATGGCCATCCAGCCTCTGCCATAGGCTAAGGCTAGGACTTTGAATTGTGCTCTTTGTGAGTTAAGAAATTATCACTACTATAATATTCTTCATGGAACCAGGATGATATAAGAAAATGACTGAGGATTCCATATTTACTGAAAAAATCATTTTACTAAACTGATTTCAATACAAGCATAAATATATGCTGGGCCTCACAGCCATAAGTAAAACTTGGAATGAAACTACACCACATTCTGGATTATTAGAACTCTTAGGAAACATGCTATGCGCTTCAATATTATGCATTTCTATCAGCTTTCTAATGGAAACTAATTGTTCAAAGGAGACAGCAAATGGAGAGAGAAAATATGTGCTATGCCTTGCTCCAAATTATCTAACTGCCATGAAATAAGTAAAATAAAACAACATTTAATACCCCACATGGTTGCAATTGCATTATTTATTTATTTATTTATTACAACATTTGTATCCCGCCCTTCTCACTCAAAAGCGGGCTCAGGGCGGCTTACAATAAAACACACGTATATAAAACTATAAAATACAATACAAGGAAGGAACAGAAGCACAAGAGATCAGCAACTATCGGCCTATATCCTTACTCAATACAGATTATAAAATTTACACAAAAGTTCTGGCAAATAGATTTAAAGAGTTTTTAAACGATTGGATTTCCGAGGACCAAACGGGATTTTTGAAAAATAGAAGTACAAAAGATAACGTAAGAATCATATTGGATATAATAGAATATTATGAATCAACCCTCAAAAAGAGTTAGGACTTGTCTCAATAGACGCCGAGAAGGCATTTGACAACCTAAATTGGGAATTTTTCAAACTACTGTTACAAGAAATAGACATAGGGTGGCAATTTCAAAATGCTATTAACGCTATCTATGACAAACAAAAAGCCAGAGTTAGTATTAATGGCCTGACATCAGAAGAATTCCGCATCGAAAAAGGAACTAGACAAGGCTGTCCTTTATCTCCGCTGTTATTTATTTTTGCCCTAGAAATACTAATTAAAGCCATAAAAAACGATAAAATCTTACATGGGACAAAATTGGATAAACAAGAAATAAAAATAAGAGCCTTTGCAGACGATATAATCTGTATAGTAGAAGACCCACAAAGAGAGTTAAACAATTGGCTAGAAAAAATTGAGGAATTCGGCAAAGTGGCAGGTTTCAAATTAAATAAAAGGAAAACAAAAAATTTAACCAAGAACATGACTAAGAAAAAACAAGAAAATCTACATAAAATCTCAGGACTAGAAATAGCAACAAAAATTAAATATCTGGGGATTTGGATCTCTGCAAAGAATAATCAACTCTTGGAACTAAATTACTTAGCCAAATGGAAAGAAATAAAAAAAGACCTCGAAAATTGGCAAAATCTAAATTTATCATTACTAGGGCGAATAGCGGTAATCAAAATGAACATACTTCCTAAATTATTATATCTTTTTCAAAATGTCCCAATTATAAGAAATACAAAAATATTCAAAGATTGGAATAAAGATATATCCAAATTTATTTGGAAGAATAGAAAACCTCGAATCAAATACTCAATTATGATCACACCCAAACTAAAAGGCGGTTTCGGTCTCCCTGATCTAAGATTATATTACGAGGCCTGTTCTTTGGAGTGGGTGAAAGAATGGGTAACCCTTAAAAAAGAAAAAATACTTACCATAGAGGGATTTGATTTAAGAAGGGGGTGGCATGGATATATGTGGTATGATATGATGAAAGTAGAAAAAAATTTTGGAAATCATTTTATTCGCTCTGCCCTGTTAAAAGTTTGGATTAAATATAAAAATTATTTCTACACAAAAACTCCATTGTGGCTATCGCCCCTTGAGGCAAACCAAAGAAGGCTTTTAGGCTGGACAATCTGGCCAACATACAAGGAGATCCTAGGTGGACTAAATAACAGAGATGAAGAGCCCTTTGTAAAAAGCATGGAAGAGATACAAAAGAATTACAAAAACGTCTCGTGGTTTCAATATATTCAAATTAAGGAATTCTATAAAAAAGATAGACAAGTAGGGTTCAATCAAGAAAGTGGCTTTTGGGACAAATTCCTGCAAGTGAAGGAGAAAAGTATAACTATCCTCTATAAAAAGTTATTAGATTGGGTTACCGAAAGAGAAGAAGTCACTAAATCAATGATACAATGGGCCAAAAATATAGGGAGGCCTATAAACATAGATGAATGGGAATCAATATGGAAAAAAAAATGAAATATACATACGCCTCAGATCTAAAGGAGAATTGGTTAAAAACAGTACACAGGTGGTACTTGACACCAAAAAAATTGAACTTAATGTATAAAAATGTTAGTAATAAATGTTGGAAATGCAAAGACCAAGTGGGCTCCTACCTACATATGTGGTGGAGCTGTAAAAAAAATGAAAAGTTTTGGAAAACAATACACTCAGAATGTAATAAGATTCTTAAACTAAAAATGATTTTTAAACCAGAACTCCTCCTGTTAGGGTTGTATGACCCTGAAATTAAAATGGAGACAAATAAAGACAAACTTTTTACGTATTTTATAACGGCAGCGAGGATAATTTTGGCGAAACACTGGAAATTGGAAGAACCCCCCACAAAAGACCAATGGTTAAATAAAATTATAGAAATAAGAGATATGGACATTTTAACTTTTTGGATGAAGAGTAACTCCGGTAAGGCCATGAAAAGAACAAACTGGGAAGATTTCGACGAGTATCTCAAAAAAGAATATGATTGAAGAGAGAAGATGCCATATTGGAAGAGAAGAACGGAAGTCACCCAACCCCCCCCCCCCAAACTTTAGGCAACATTCCTTCCCCGGCCCCCCTCATCCTACCCTCCTTAATTTATTCCTACCCCTCTTTTCCCTCTTCCCCCCCTCTTTTTTTTTTTTTGTTTTTCTTTTTCTCTTCTTGCCCCTCTCCCTAAACCTACCCACCTCCCTCCCTCAAAAACTTTCCCGCATAATCTTTTCCCTTAGTTTCTTCCCCCCTGGATCACTGTTATGTATAAGCAAAATTTCAATAAAAATTATTAAAAAAAAAAATACAATACAAATCAATTAAAATAGTTAACTAATTAATTATAGCAACATTCATAAAATACAATGCTAAATAGCAGATAGGCACAATCAGATCTAAAAATACGAGTCTATCAAATTGAGTTCCAGCACACATTATAATACATAATGCTGCTAGTGTTGTTCGAAGGCCTGGCCCTGCAATCAGGTCTTAACTTTTCTATGAAAGGATAAGAGGGAGGGAACCTACCCGACTTCGCTTGGGAGGGCATTCCATAGGCAGGGAGCCACCACTGAAAAGGCCCTGTCTCTCGTCCCCGCCAGCTGCACCTGTGAGGCTGGCGGGAGCAAGAGCAGGGCCTCACCTGAAGATCTTAAACTTTGGGGTGGGTCATAGCGAGAGACACATTCGGACAGATAAGCTGGGCTGGAACCGTTTAGAGCTTTATAGGTTAAAGCCAGCACTTTGAATTGTGCTCGGTAGCTGATCAGCAGCCAGTGGAGTTGGCGTAACAGAGGGGTAGTGCGCTCCCTGTATGCCACTCGGGTTATTAACCTGGCTGCCTCCCATTGGACTAATTGAAGCTTCCGAACAGTCTTCAAAGGCAGCCCCATGTACATTGCATTGCAGTAGTCTAGATGGGATATAACAAGAGCGTGGACCACCGTGGCCAAGTCCAGCTTCCCAAGGTATGGGTGCAGCTGGCGCACAAGTTTTAACTGTGCGAAGGCTCCCCTAGCCACCGCTGAGACCTGGGGCTCCAGGCTCAACTATGAATCTAGGATCACCCCCAGATTGCGAACCTGAGCCTTCTGGGGGGAGTGTGACCCCATCCAGCACAGGCTGTAACCCTATACCCTGTTCGGCCTTCCGACTGACCAGGAGGGCCTCTGCCTTGTCTGGATTCAATTTCAATTTGTTCGCCCTCATCCAGTCTGACACAGCGGCCAAGCACCGGTTCAGGACCTGGACAGCCTCCTTAGTGACAGGTGGGAAGGAGTGACAGAGCTGGACAACATCTGTGTATTAACTGTTAGTATAGAGTGAGGGCACTGTTCCAGTACTTATCATTGAAGTATATCTGGCCTTTTTATTTCTAGACAGAAGCCTGGCACTGTTGATGATGATAATATTGCAATTTACAATTTAACTATGAAGTAAACAAGAAGTTCGAGAACAAATTGCACAATCCATCTTCTTTATGTACCTCCTATCCTCCTTCCTTTGCTGATCACATACATTGTGGCATTCAAGGCTAGATCCAAAGATTTCTCCACAATAATACAATGAAAATTTTCAACAAATCTAATGGTATACCTCAAATTCCCAACACAGCAAGGGCTTCCTCATTTACCTCAGCTTGCAGACAGATGCCACCCAAAACAGGGCTGTTCTCTTCTTGCACTAGGGAAAGGGAAAACCTGGATGGATTCCAGAAATATGAGTGTTGATGTAAAAGGAGATAAAATAAAAAAGCAGATAATAACTTGGGTGATTATAATTCACTATTATTTGTGGACCAAATCCAAATAAAGTGACTACCAATTATCTTTAAATACACAAACAGAAATAGTTTGCTTTCTTTTTCAGAAGCTTAATATTTCTTAAGCTATTGTTAAGGAGCTACAGAGAGAATATGTTAATTAACATTATAATGAAACTAGGGATCTCATCAGGCTTGTCCCCCATCCCGCCGCATTATGACATCATTATGGCATAATTACGGCAAAGACTCGAGTCACCCTACAAACCGTGCCCTCCTCCCCCATGTGAATGGAAGGGAAGGGTGGAAGAATCATTACAGGGCTCATGGTGCCCCATCGCTTCCCCCGTCAGATGGGGGAAGCATCAAATTAGCGCTAAAAAGAAAAAAAAAGTGCTAAATTTACCTATATCATGGGCACTGCCCATGATGTAGACATTTGACCAAATCTGTGGCAGCCAACGTGGGATGTCACAAAAATGACAAAAGGTGGCGTGACCAGCTCATGTGTCATGTGAACGGATGTGTCGGTGGCCATAAAATTTCCCCAAAGAAGCAGAGACCAGTGTGAAATTGGATGAAAACCCCCAGGTCTGATGAAGTTGTAGGAAACATTCTAACTTTTTATTCAAACTCCTGCCCTCTTTTTATTTCAGTGCTAAAGAGCTTCTAGCCATAAACCTGAACATTTCACAATGGTGGGTATTGCTATTTTGTAAAAAAGCTTTCTAAGCTCATGTCATTTGTTCCTCACAGCTTAATTCCTCTGTCACCAATTTACCTTTTTTATTTTCCACTCTACCCATATGGTTGTTGGCTGGGACTCAGTATCACATTTACAGATGTATGACCTGGAGTTACACAAATGTAACTGATCTGTATTCATGATCCCAACGTAGTCATGGTTGTTGCACTACTGCCATGATTGTAACTGCCCTCCAAACCTAGTTTGCAGGACATAACTCATACCAAGAGAAGGAGGTCCATTCTGAAGGCAATCAAGATAAAAGGTGGATGTCGTTTTTAGCCCTCTGGTCCCCCACAGCACTTGCATGCCACAGTCTTGCTGTCTAGTGGGGACCCCTGGAAACATGATTCATGCAGGCTATGATCACCAGCACAATGTACCACCTGCAGCTGTTGTCCAGTAAAGTAGTTTGAGGGCACAGGTGGAGAGACATCATTCGTGCATAGCTAAGAAGCTGATGTAAAATTTTGTCATTTGTCTTCTAAAAGCTGCACTTTAGGAAGAAGGATGTTTTCTTGGTGATAAAAATTATCAGTAAGTACATATTGAGTTTTATGTACAGCTGCCCAAAGCATATAATTAAAAATAACAATATTTAATAAATATTTTTTCTGGTTGGCAATGGTATAAATTTTAGCTGGAGCATATATCCAAATGTCCTCGAAATGAAGGCACAATTCACCTACTTAGAAGGGTTATTGGGGAACATCTTCCTATGTTGTAACAGCTCTACTGGCTACCATAATGGGTATGGGACAGAGACAGCTTTGGTGTGTCCCTGTTGATTTTTGTTGAACTCTCAGCAGCTTTCAGTATCATCAACCATGGTATCCTTTTAAGTTGCTTAAAAGGCAACTTTGGAGGCACTGTTCTACATTGGCTCGGTTTCTTCTTGGAGAAGTGTACCCAAAAGGTGATTCTGGGAGATTCCCTTTCAAACCCATGACCATTGGTCTGTGGGGTCCTTTGGGCTACTATTTTGTCCCCAATGCTGTTTAACTTATACATGAAACCACTAGGAGAGGCCAGCCAAAGTTTTGGAGTGAGGAGTCATCTATATGCAAATGACACACAACTCTACTATTCCTTTCCACCTGAAGCCAAGGAAGCTGTTTTAGTCCTCAACTAGTGTCTGTCATCAACAATGGACTGGATGAGGGGGAAAATTGAAACTTAATCCAGACAAGACAGAGGTGCTTCTGGTTAGTCAGAAGGTAGATCATGAGAAAGGGATTCAGCTTGTGTTAGATGGGGTTTCACAGGGATGCAGTTTGGAAGTATTCATGGACTTGGCATTGAACCTGGATGCCCAAGTTTCCATGGTGCCCATGAGTGCCTTTACCCAGGCCAATTGTGTCTGTTCCTTGAAATGCCAAACCATGGTAGTATATGCCTTGGTTACATCCACTTTTGATTACCATAATATTATCTCGCATGGCTGTCTTTGAAGAGTGTTCAGAAACTTCAGATGGTTCAAAGAACTGCATCTAACTACAGGGAGCACACAACCCCCGGGGCTGGCTACTGAAAGCACGCAACCCCTCTTTTGCAACAGCTCTACTGGCTGCCAGTTGGTTTCAGGGCATAATTCAAAGTGCTATAAGGCCCTATATAGCTCAGATCCAGGCTATTTGGCAGATCATATTTCCCAGTATGAACCTGCATGGGCCCTAAGATCTTCAGAAGAGGCCCTTTTCTCAGTCCCAGCACTATTGCAAGCATGGCTACTGAAGACGTGAGAGAGGGGCCTTCTCACTGCCTGCCCTTCATCTCTGAGACTCCCTGCTCAGGAAAACCAAATTGGACGCCTATTGCTGGCCTTCCAGCAACAATTAGGCAGGCTTTTAAAAAAGAAAGATTTTAAGGCCAACATAGTTAAATAGTTTGTAATAGTTTTACTAGTTTTAACTTTATTTTAAACACTCTTATGTTTAATTCTATTTTAGTGTTTATATGGTTTAGGTTTCAGTGTGTATATTGTATTGTTTTTGATTGGTTAGTCACTTTTCATCTCTTTTGAGAGACCAAAAAGTAGCATAACAACAACAACAGGCAATCTTTTGCAGAAACATTCTATGTTTAATTTTTTTTTCAACACTAGATTTACAGTCTAACTCTTTCTGCTGCTCTTTTGATATAGCAGGACATATTTGGAATACTGTCATGGTTGTTCTGACAAAATAGTAAGAGGATGCCATTAACAAAATGGCTACTCTGGTATAAATGGTGAGTCAAAGAACACCTTGAATAAAGAAAAATTCTCAGGATAACCAACTTGCTAACAAGACAGCACAAAGCTGCAACCCTGGCTTAAGTTACTTTTGGATGAACATTGTTAATTTCAGTGAGATTTACTTTTGAATAGATCAACACAGGATTAACACTACCATATGCAACTCTCTGAAGTGGCTACATACAAAGCAAAACAGAACTTCTCTTTCATAGTTATATTACCTGAGATTTTCAGCAGGTGTATCTTCTCTATTCTATACAACCACCTCATTAACTTTTTTATTTTATGTTTGCATATTAAACAAAACAACAACATGAACATACACATTTTTAAATTATGTTTCCTAATATTTATACAATGTTTATTCACAATTACTCTATTTCTTCCCCCATCCATCCCATTATATTGACTTCTCATCTTTTGGGTTGAAGACAATCATATATATAATTATATCCTTCCTTCTTAGTGAAGTACTTATTCCATTCTTCCTTCTACCATAATAGTTATTATAAAAATTCCATGAAAAAGTTCAGGCAAATAACAATTAAATTACAAAGCCTTCTGTTAAAACGCTTCCCTCTTTCTCTGGTGAAGCCCTTTATGTTTTTTCTGTCTTCCCCTGTTCCTACTTGCAGGATGGGTGGCTCAGCTGAGTAAAGTCTATGTGTGGCTAACATCTGAATTATTGAGACATCCTTTTGCTTAGTATATAGATCAACTATAATACCATGTAGTGTAAAATCAGATATTCTTTTGAAATCATTTTTCTTTATTGTTGCCTTTCCTTTTAATTTACAAACCTTACAGTTTTTTGTACCTAGGGAGATGATGAGAACAGTGAAACCATTGCTTTTTTTGTGGCCATATTTAATTTCCAAATTGATAAGCACTTGAACTTTTTGGTTACACAGCTTTGTATAATGAAAACAATGTATTCTTTAAAATGCTTATAGACTTGTGAAACATGAATGTTTATACTGAAGAGTGTTAACTTTATAAAAATCTATTTGCACATAGCTTCTCCTAATATGTGGTTGGGGCAAACACTAATACGATGCTAAAAGAGTTATAACAAGGGATCTTTAACACTACACAGTTATAGCACTGTATTCTGTTTAACTGCCATGGCAGAATCTTACGGAATCCTGGAATTCATTGTTTGATAAACCTCTAGAGCTCTCTGCCTAAGAATGTAAACAACCTTCCCTAAATTGCAGATTCCAGGACTCCAGAGGATTGAATGATGACAATTAAAATGGAATACAGCATTTTTGTAGCACGAGACTAGAAAAATATCTCAGAACACTACTACACTACTTGCTTCTGTTTTAGTATGTGCATTATATTCAGTTGATGTTCTTCTAAAGCAGTGGTTCTCAACCTGTGGATCCCCAGATGTTTTGGCCTTCAACTCCCAGAAATCCTAACAGCTGGTAAACTGGCTGAGATTTCTGGGAGTTGTAGGCCAAAAACACCTGGGGACTCACAGGTTAAGAACCACTTTCGAAAGTAACACATGTCTCTTCCAGTTATGAAGAACAATGCTTTTGAAGAATTTCAAGTATATTATTCAGGCTCATTTTAAAAGTTGGTTGGCCAAGCAGCTTCCTACAGAACTTTTAAAATGTCGTTCTGCAGCCTTGTGTAACAGTTTAGTGCGACATGATTCAAACATGACCTTTTAAAGCATAAAATGGATGAATAATGTGTGTTTCCGGAGAACCTGTTGTTCTGATCTGTAATTAGAAGAAAACCTTGACTTGTGTGTTTGATTTACAGAGTTTAAAATGCTTTCTAGCTCATGACTGCCTGGCAAAGAGTCTTCCCTGTGAAGTTCACCAGCAAGCAGTTTTGGTGCTAAATCTCACTTTTGTCAATGAAATCCCTTTAGCAGGAGAGATTTATGTTAAGCTGCTTTGTGCTTCCCACAGGAAGCTATAACCAGGTCGCTCTCTTTCTCAATCCCTCTCTCCCTGACTCTCGCTATCTGCACCTACTTCACAGATCAGAGTAGCTGTTGATATCCTCAGTCCCGCACCTTTTCCCTTTTGCTTGTCTTTTGTCTATTTCCACCCTCCTCTTTGCTTTATAATCACTCACACTCATTTATCACTGGCTTACCCAGGTCTGCCTACACTATCTTCAATTTTTGTCATGGTGCACTGGTACATTACAAATACAATTAAACCTTTTACGATACCGCAGCTTTTGGCTATCGCAGCCCAGCTTCAAGCTTGAAAGATTTCTGATATTACCACTGATATCAGTTCTTTCCCATTTATCGGCAGTGTCCGGACTAATGCAGAAATGTTGCATTAATTAAAGGAAGCATCCAGTAATGTTGCTGTTTTTGCCAGTCTGACACTGAATTGAAGCCTGATGCCTGCTCATGTTTTAAGAGCCATTCATCACACATGTCATCCCAAAGCAGCCAGCTGTCTGAGCAAAGCTTCATTTGCATTTCATCAACTACAGTCTCCCTCTTCTTTCTCCTCCATCCTTTGTATATAGAGCTTTGGTTTTTAAAAAGATCCTAGTCTTCAAAAAGCAGCTTAGCAAAAATTAGTATTCCATTTAGAAAGATGATTTTGGTTTAGTTCAGAGGTCTCAGCATTGATCCTGGGAAAATGTGTCATGCTAACCCATGTGCACAATCTGTCTGTATCAAAAATATTTATTGCTTTATGGAGTAGGGCAAGAGACTGGCAAAGCATGGATAAATCTAGGCATTCGGTGATTGTTAATAATGAAATATTTTATTTTAGAAGGATTTTAAATAGGTTTGTGATTCTGAACTATGACCAGCTATAATAAGACTTTGTATTACCAGAGTCTGATATCTTCCAATAATAAGCTAACCTGTTTGCCGTGTTTTGTATTACCATGTGAACTTCTGCAATATGAGCATTGTAAGCATTAAATGCTATTTGGTTCATTTCTATGCCATTCAATCCTATCCTATACTCAGATGTAACTCTAAATGTGTCTCAATTGGTCTTTTCCCATGTAAGAGTGCCCAGAATTTTGTGTGAGTGTGTGTTTAGAAAATATAATATTTGTTTGCAAATGTAATGTAGCATTTTATTGAATTGTGTTATCTTTATAAAGTTACAGCCATGCTTAATTTATATAGAAATGCGTATAGGATTAACATACTTACATGTGAACACTTAGCCTGCCATATTCACAGAGGTTCAGTTTCAGGACTACTTTCCATGGCTGTGGGGATTTGAACCTTGCTCTGATAGAGTTTAGTCCAATATCTAAAGTACTATACTATGCTGGCTCTCTGTTTATACATGCTATTTGTTTCTAAGATGTCCCTTAAGAAAATCCCACAGTCCCATAGGAAGGTTCATACTAAAATATTATAAAATCTAAAAAAAAAAAAAAAAATCAAGCCTAGCTCTTTGGAACATAGCACAGAATGTCTGATCATGTTTGCATTGATCAGAAGAATAGAATTGGTGTTTTATACTGATGGAAAGCGCTTGATAATGGAATTGGAAGGGAGGCAATTCTCCTTCCCTTCCCATTCCTTTGTCCCTCCGTTTGCTCTGAAGTATTAGGGACTCTATAACAAGTTTTGGAAAGGTTCAAAGGGCTGCAGAGAACTCATTTCTGCTCTGTATCAATAGTTTAATAAATATCAGTATAGAATCCATCCTTTCAAATAAACACTACAATTTATTAAAAACAATCCACTATTACTAGATATCTGTATAGAAAAAGACTTGCATGCAGATATGTTTAACTTGGTGAGGAATTATAGTTGAATTCTTAATACTTTTCATGAATTAAAGAGTTTTGTATGTGCTGTTATTCCATTATCCAGTATCCTCCCACTGCTATCTGCAGTCCCACAGGCCAGAGCATTCATAGAAAAACTTTTAGAACATGAGATGCAGTCGTGATCTCTCCCCAAAAGTGGACAAAAGAAACTTCCCCCCACTGCGCAGCTGGGGGAGGGAAGGGGATTTGCCCCCTCCCAACGAAGGAGAGACTTCTGGAAGGGGGGCAGGGCTTCTAGGAAGCTGCCTGCCTCTTAGATCACTCACTTTTGGAGCTTCGACCCACCCGCCCGCCACTAACAGTATAGCAGTAGTGTGGTCGCTTAGATGGGCCGGGTAGGAATTTTTTTCCTCCCATGTTCTGGGAGGGTTTTTCGCCTACCCTATACTGTGTGGAGTGGTAAATTGGGAGGTGTGGTCATTTAATTAGGTGGTCAGCGGAATGCTTAGGGGAATCTCTTATTTTGGTGTGCACCACAAGGCACCTCTGTTTTGGTGTTGGCCAGAGGCGTGAATCCTCGCTTAGGGTTAATACAGCCCCGGCGAGGGTGAACGATTATGGCCTTGGAATGGGAGACTTTGACCTCATTTGTTTCGGAGGCAAAACTCTCCAACACATTCCCCTTTAGGTCATCCAGGTTTAGATAGACTGGGGACCTGGTGTTTCGCCCTAAATTCAGTCTTAATGGATGGTCGGGTATGACCACTAATATTGGCTTATGCCTTACCAAATTCTTAGATGGCTAAGGATTTTTGGCCCTAGTTCCAAATTAAAGTTAAATAGGTAACTATCAATAAAGTTGCCCAGTTTTAAACCCAAGCTTACTTGTCTTGTCTCGTTATTTCGGAGGGTTGGAGGGCAAAAGAATTACAACTCTTTTTTGGGGTTAAAGTTCATAAACTTTCAAGGTTCCATGACTAGTTTTTAAAGTTTCAGTCACACCAGTAAAGAATAAGCTGCTACTGTATTCATGCCTCAAAGTACAGCAAAAAAAAACCCTTGACCTTAGATACCTGAGGGAGTTCTGCACAAGAACTTCAGCAGGAAATTCCCAGTGGGTTTGAAGGGTAAAACAGTGGAAATGTGTTCTGACACTAAAAAAAGAAGAGGACAGCAGATGAAAAGGAATGCAATTTCTCAGTTCTGACAAGAACTGTCTAAAAGTAGTTTGCAATGGAATCATGGTCTAGTCATGTGAACCAACTCAATTAACTCCCGCTTTTATTAAAACAAACTTAACTATACATTTTACTAATGCAGGAAGTATTTTTCTTGTCTATTTACTTCCATATCATAAATTTGATAATTGGGACTTGGAATGTAGCTGAAATTGTATCCTTTTAAATATTAAGGAAGGCTACTATATTTTTAAGTATGCAAATATACCAGACCTTTCTAATAAATGCTGAAGATGAAGCATTTGAGTGATAATTGTTCATTAATGGTACAGTAGAGTCTCAGTTATCCAACATAAACGGGACGGAGGAACGTTGGATAAGAGAATATGTTGGATAACAAGGAGAGATTAAGGAGAAGCCTATTAAACATCAAATTAGGTTATGATTTTACAAATTAAGCACCAAAACATCATGTTATGCAACAAATTTGACAGAAAAAGTAGTTCAATATGCAGTAATGCTACATAGTAATTACTGTATTTACGAATTTAGCACCAAAATATCACAATGTATTGAAAACATTGACCTCAAAAAAGCGTTGGATAATCCAGAATGTTGGATAAGCGAATGTTGGATAAGTGAGACACTACTGTATATATTTCTATCTGAACTGCGCGGTAGGAACCATTTTTTGTCCCACTGGCCATATCTGTGCTTGCTGGCCCACTAGAAATTCCCTTTGTCACTTTCACCTGAATTTATGTCAAAGATAAATGTTTGGGGGTTTGTGGAGATAAAGGAAGGCTAGTTACCACATTTCTACATGGTTTTGATATGTTTGGATATGAGTTTGGAATGACAGCCAGAATTACTTCAAATTTTAAAATAAAATGAGGGTTGGTGGTAATTGCAGTACAGGTGCGACATTTAAAGAACGGAAATACTGGATAACCACAGAAGAAAGTGCTAAAGAATTTTTAAAGAAAATCAAGTCAGACAAGGGGAAGGACAGAGAAGAAGAGGAACACGAAAGCAACGAAAGAGAGAAAAAAAGAAGAGACTGTGAGAGTTCTCGCCAGATAAGGAAGATATGGACTTGGGAAACTATAGACTAAACTTAAGGGGAAATACAGAAATAGCGAACCTGGACAGAGTAAAGGAAGCTCAGGAGGAAGGTGTGGAAAGAGAGGAAGAAGAGGAAGAAAAAGAGAAGAAAGAAGAAGAAAACCAAAAAGAAGAAGGACAATGCTAAGTGAAATAAAAATATACATTAACAATGTTAACGGTCTGAATTCACAATACAAGAGAAATAAAATTTTTGACACACTAAGCAAAAGAAATTGTCAAATTATTGCATTGCAAGAGACACACATAGCCCATAGACATGTAGCACATCTAGAAAATAAAAAGTTAGGTAATGCATTTTATGCATCAGCAGCAGAGAAGAAAAAGGGAGTGGTGACATATGTACACAAGGATATCCCAGCAAAGCTGGCCTTCAATGATGGGGAAGGAAGATTTGTAGGAGTAAATATCATGATACGGAATGTAAAAACATTGATATGCAACATTTATGCACCAAACGAATCAAAAAAGACATTTATAGACAAGCTCCAAGAAAATATAAATAATCAGGAATTTGATCAACTAATGATTGTAGGGGACTACAATGGAGTAATAGACGGAAGAATAGATAGAAGTAAAGAAACAGGGAAGAAGAAAGACAAAACAAGTAATTCGGGTAACCTACCAAAACAAATGACAAATATGTTAAAAGATCTAAACCTGGTGGATGCCTGGAGAGAGAAAAATGAAAAGACGAGGGATTATACTTTCTATTCGACCAGGCACAAAACCTGGTCTAGAATTGATATGGTTTGGACTTCAAAATCTCTAGTAACAAAAATAAAAAAGATAAGGATCTTACCAAGACTGGATTCGGACCATTGTCCAATTGAACTAAAAATCTACAACTCAAAAAAAACAGTAAGATGGAAATTGGATGAGAATTTATTAAAAAAAGAAGAAGACATTGAAAAAAATAGAAAGTTACTAATAGAGTATTTCAGCAAAAATGACACATCAGAAGTACACCTATATACAGTTTGGGACGCCAGTAAGGCGGTAATGAGGGGGAACTTTATTCAACAAAAAGCATTAAAGAAAAAAATGAGAATGCAGGAATCCGAAAAAATAATGGAAAAAATCAATAAAGAGGAGGAAATATTAAAGAGGAACCCAAAGAATGAAAATGCACAAAAGAATTTGCAACTACTACACAAGCAAAGAGAATACCTAGAGATGGAGGAAAGAGCAAACCAACTCAAATATATAAAACAGGATTACTTCCAAAACTCAAACAAGCCGGGAAGATGGCTAGCGAAGAAATTGCGGAAAAAAAGAGAAGCCACCTTTGTGACAAAACTAAAGGAAGGAGATAAGATATACACCCAAGAAGAAGAAATAAGGAACAAGTTTGCAAAATTCTACAAAAAGTTATACCAAGATGAACAGATAAATAAAGAAAAGATAACAGAATATATAGAACAGTGTAGTATACAAAGAATTTCAGAAGAACAAAGAGAAGAATTAAATAAAGAGATTACAAAAGGAGAAATAATAAAAGCTATAAAAAGTATGAAAATGAACAAAGCCCCAGGTCCAGATGGGCTAACGGCGATCTACTACAAAACCTTCCAAAACGAGATAACTCCTTATTTTTAAGAAAATTATGAACGAAATAAGACAACAAAAGAAAATGCCAAGTACATGGAAAGAAGCAAACATATGCCTAATACACAAAGAGAATTCGGACCCAGAAAATGTAAAAAACTACAGGCCGATATCATTATTAAATGTGGACTATAAAATATTTAGTAACGTGATTGCGGAAAGGTTCAAAAGATTCCTAAATGACTGGATAAAGGAAGATCAAACAGGTTTTCTACCGGACAGACACCAGAAAGAAAATGTAAGAACAGTAATAGACCTGATAGAGTATTACGAAATAAAAAACCAGAAAGAGGTAATGCTTCTCGCGCTAGATGCGGAGAAAGCATTCGATAATGTCAATTGGAACTTTGTCAAGATGCTAATAAAAGAAATGGACATAGGGTATTATTGCCAAAACATAATAGAAGCAAGAAACTAAGATAATTATAAATGGCCAAGAGACGAATAGAATAAAAATAGAAAAAGGCACTAGGCAGGGATGCCCACTATCCCCTCTAATATTCATACTAACATTAGAAATATTACTGAACAGAATAAGAGAAGAAAAAGAATTAAAAGGAGCAACAATACAAGGAAAGGAATATAAAGTGAGGGCATTTGCTGATGACTTAATCTGTATAATAGAAGAACCCCTTAAAAAGTTAACAAAATGGATGGAAATAATTAATAAATTCGGAGAAGTAGCTGGATTCAAAATAAATATGGATAAGACAAAAGCAATCACAAAAAATATTACAAAGAAAAACCAGGAAAGAATAAAAGAAAAATGGAATATACAAATCTCAACAAAAATAAATTATTTGGGCATTATAATTACACCAAAGAATCTACAACTGTTAGAAAACAACTATATGAAGAAATGGAAAGAAATAAAAAAAGAATTGGAAGCATGGGGGAAACTAAACCTAACTCTATTAGGAAGAGTTGCTAGTGTGAAAATGAACATTCTGCCAAAGATGATATTCCTTTTCCAAAATTTACCAATAATAAGAAATCAAAAAATAATAAATGGATGGAAAAGAGATCTAATGAAATATATATGGCGGGGGAAAAAAGCAAGGATAAACTATAATAACATGATAGAAGAAAAAAATAAAGGAGGACTAGCAATGGCAGATCTGAAATTATACTTCGAAGCAAGCGCTCTGGCGTGGTTTAGAGATTGGGCTAAAATGGAGAAAGATAAAATATTAATTCTGGAGGGGATAGGATTAAGATCAGGTTGGCATTCGTATATATGGTACGAAAAAGAAAAAAAAGAGAAAAACTTCAGAAACCATTTTATAAGATCAGCGATTTTAAAGGTATGGATGAAGTATAAGAATAGGTTCTGTGAAAAAATACCACTCTGGCTATCACCACTTGAAGCGGTCCAGAGGAGAGAAATGGGGTGGAAACGATGGCCGAGATATAAGGACCTAGTGGAAAAGAAGGAAGGAGAATGGAAACTGAAGACACAGCAAGAGATGAATAAAATAGATAAGAATATATCCTGGTTCCAGTATTGGCAAGTAAAAGAAAAATTTACAAAGGATAAAAGTTTAGGATTCGCAGAGAAGGAAACGTTTTGGGACAAAATAATGACATCAGGAAAGAAAATAATAACCAAGATTTACAAAAAATTACTGGAGTGGGACACAGAAAAGGAAAATACAAAGAAATACCAAGAAAAATGGTCTAAAAATATAGGAAGAGAAATAAGAAAAGAGGAATGGGAGGAAATTTGGAGAAAGAAAATGAAATACACAGGTGCAACTGACTTAAAGGAAAACTGGATAAAGATGGCACACAGATGGTACTGGACGCCAAAGAAATTAGGAAAATGTTACAAAAATATAAATACCAAATGTTGGAAATGTGGAGAAAGAGAAGGATCGCTATTCCACATGTGGTGGACATGTAAGGAAGCGGAAAAATACTGGGGGAAAATGAGAAAAAGACTACAAGAAATGCTAGAAATAAGAATACCATTAAAACCAGAGATCTTCCTATTAGGAATAACTGATCAAAAAATTGAAAAAAATAAAGATAAACTTCTATTCCTAACGACCACAGCAGCAAGGATATGCTTTGCAAAGAGATGGAAAGAAAAACGAATTCCAGAAGAGGAAGAATGGATAATAAGAATTATGGAAATAAGAAATATGGATAGACTCACATATCTAATATCAAAAAATAAAGGAGAAGCAATAAGAGAGACAGACTGGAGTCAAATCACTACCTATTTGAACAAAGAATATGGAAAAATAGAACAAGGAAAAAAGAAAGATAAAGACACCAATAAAAGGACAATAGAAGAGGACAGGAGAACGTAGAAGAAAGAGAAGAAAATCAAGTAAGGGGAAAGGAAGGACCCCCAAGGAAGATGATGGGAAGTCACGCAGGATTTTAAATTCCTTTTTTTTTTTTTTGGTGTCTCCCCGTGGGCCCCCTATCTGTCTATCCCTACCCTCCCCCACCCTAATCCCTAACCATGAAACCCAGTATAGGATTTTAATATGTATACAAAATTCAATAAAGATTATTTCAATGTAATTGCAGTACAGGTGCAACACTTTGGGGACTGTGTATGACTGCTGGACCAGACAGGCTCATATCATAGTTCAGGTTAATATATAAGAAAATATGGTATTTTCCAGAAATAGCTTCCAAGCCTGAGTAAAATACCATGGTATCACAGTATGGTGTAAATAAAAAACATTTCCCACCTTATAGAGGCCACCTGAAAGCTTCTTTCAAACTGCATCCATGGAGAATTATTAAAAGCCTCCACTATTCTTATTATATCTATTTTGGTCCACAGATCTATGCCCCCTTTTAATATGGTGGGAGCAGCTGATGAGGCATGCTTATCTGATTTCCTCTTTAATCTCTGTTTTGGTGTTTTTTTTTTTCACATTCTCAATTAGGGATTCTGGAGACACCAGTGGTTTACGTCAGCTATTATAGGGAGATACACACAGAGCTGCACTAGATCAGAGTGTAAAGTTTCCAAGCTTAATCTATATTGCATTCACAATAACATTGTTTCAATCCTCTTCTGAAAGTCTGTGCTTCTCTGCACTTCCATAACCACCTTCCTAATGCCAGTACTGTTAAAATAGCCATGCAGTTAGGAGAAATGAGGAAAAGAGAGATTAGGTGTGCATAAAAAGGAGCTTCTTTGTCAGAGCTTTTATTATCTGTCATATGCCTGTACTAACTGGTGGCATAACACATACTAAAAGGCTCCTTTGGCCTCACACGCAGTCACATACATACATACAAAGCTGTTTCTGAAAAGATGCACAGTGAAGGGAGAAATAAGCAAGCAAAGTTTAACCCTGGAAAAGTCTTGGCAGAGACTTCTAACCAAACTGTTAGAAATCACCAAAGTCTACAAATTAGAGATTTCTTACCTTTTCTACCTCATAACCAGTTCAAAGCCGCGAGTTGGGGTGAGTTCCTGTTGTTGGCCCTAGCTTTTGCCAACCTAGCAGTTTGAAAGCATGCAATGTGAGTAGATCAATAGGTAGCACCTTGGTGGAAAGGTAAAAGGACAGCCCATGCAGACATGCAAAAACATGCCAGCAACTGATTGGAGATGTCTAAGGACAACAGACTCCTCGGCATGGAAAAATGGAACAAGAGTACCTCACCATGACCAGAGTTGAGCATCGCCTCCAGACACCGGAGATGAAAAAGGGGAAGGCCTTTACCTTTGTCTTTGTATTGTATGTTGTTGCGTTCACTGTGTAAAAGGCATTGAATGTTTGCTTTATATGTGTACTGTAATCCGATTTGAGTCCCTCCAGGGAGATAAAGCAGAATATAAATAAAGTGTATTATTATTATTATTATTATTATTATTATTATTATTATTATTATTATTATTATTTTATGACACAGCAAACAAGATAGATTTTGTTTCACAAAATCACAAGTCGAACACTTCCCAAGTGTCTAGGACTGTGTGATGTATTTTCGGATGATGCGTGCAGTAGGGTGGCCTTTTGCAGTTGACAGATCATAATTTTGTCAATGTCTATTGTTTCCAAATGCCATCTTTTGGCACAGCATCCAGTGTGCCCATGACCACCGGGACCACCTGCACTGGTTTCTGCCAGAGTCTTTGAAGTTCAATCTTGAGGTCCTGATAGCGGCTGAGTTTTTCCTGTTGTTTTTCGTCAATGCGACTGTCACCTGGGATGGCAACATCAATGATCCAAACCTTTTTCTTTTCCACAACTGTGATGTCTGGTGTGTTGTGTTCCAGAACTTTGTCAGTCTGGATTCGGAAGTCCACAGTATCTTTGCGTGCTCATTTTCCAATACTTTTGCAGGTTTGTGATCCCACCAGTTCTTTGTTACTGGCAGGTGGTACTTGAGGCATAAGTTCCAATGAATCATTTGGGCCACATAGTTGTGCCTCTGTTTGTAGTCTGTCTGTGCGATTTTCTTACAGCAGCTGAGGATATGATCAATGGTTTCGTCGGTTTCCTTGCAGAGTCTGCATTTTGGGTCATCAGCTGATTTTTTGATCTTGGCCTTAATTGCATTTGTCCTGATGGCTTGCTCCTGGGCTGCAAGAATCAGGCCTTCTGTCTCCTTCTTCAGGGTCCCATTCGTGAGCCATAGCCAGGTCAAGGTGCCCCCTCCCCCCGCAGGTGCCACCTTGACGTGGTGGTGGTGGGGGGGCTTAACTGCTCCAATGATGACTGAGGGCTGTGCTGGCAGTAGTGTAACTACCGGCAGGTCCAAGCAAGCCAGAGAGGCCTCAGCTGAGGAGCAGAACTAAGAGCACCTAACCCATTAGCATTATGGATAATCAAACCAAAACAAAGTCTATACTGGCTCGGTCGTCGCCCAGGATAAAAAGGACCGCAGTGGATGCTACTGATTCTGGACATCCATCGACAAGTGGGCTACGGAATCAAAATACAAATGAACAGTCACAGAAGTGGCAGAAATATACAATGCCAGAAAACTGAATTATTATTATTATTATTATTATTATTATTATTATTATTATTATTATTATTACCAGCACTGGTCATGGGAGTTGCAGCAAGCCAGAACCAAATGCAGGAGGGCAGTAGAGCCACTAGAGGGTTGCCATGGAGACCTATATCACCAAGGTGTGGTCAGTGCCTGAGGGACAGAGAAAAGACTGCTTTGTGTTTCAGTGTGGTAAATAAGTCTGCTTATTAAATCAAGTCAGGTGGCTGTGGAATACCTTTAAAAGCTCATAGGACAAGTCACTCCAAAAGCAAACACAGTACAATTAATGTGATCATGTGAGACAATTGAGCCACGTGATCAACACCTTAGAAATGAGTGGGAAAAGCCCAATAGTAACCACAAGAGGCCATTAGACATGGTCCCTATTTGAGGGACAAAAAACATACTTCTTTTGTGTTTTGGTATGGTGATAGAACCATCCCTGCAATCCATTACAAAAGGGAAACCCAGACAGCACTGGGTATATAAGCTAGTATGAATATAAAAATGAAAAAAAAATCAATCAAATATTTTGCATCATGGAGCACAAAATTTAAAAATACAATGAAAGTTAAACATTATGTACTGTGCAGTACTGTAAGCCAGACCCTCCCATACCACACTCTACTTGCCAGCAAGCATCTATTGGGATCAACAGGGGTCTATTCCCCTGTTGATTAAAAAAATGACTGCTTGACATTCACACCCTGCCCCATTAGTGTTCTCTAGCACAACAGGAAGAAAAAAGAACCAAGTCACAATTCCCCCTCATGCCGGAGATCACTTGCACTAGGAGGTAGAAAGACAGGCATTTCCAATAGGAGGAATGGATATTCATCAATTCTAGAAGCTGCTTACTAGCAAGTGAGATTTGGGCGACTTTCACAATCCCTATGTAAGGATCATGAATAGATATCAGTTACAAATGCACAACTTTAGGTTATGCTGTGTTTACCACCCAACACAATTCTGTGCATAGGCTTTAATAGGGCAGGAAAACTGTAATACATCTGAAACCCCTGCTAATTTTTATCAAACTAATGAAGGATTCCTTTCTTTGACAAGACTCAATGAAGCATATCAATACTTTTTACCAAAAATGGATAGAATTATATTATATGCTTGTCTAAAACTTGGAATTGATGAGGTAAATGTGTCAGTTAACTTGATATACACATGACGTTTATAATCTATCATTCTTGAATGTGGTTAAGTTGTAGATCACATCAAATAGGATGTAGTGCCACATTTTAAATCATTAATGTTACATGTGTTTTCTGATAAGCAGTAGAATTTTGAATCTACAGTGGAATATTGACTTAAGAGCCTCCCAACTTAAGAGCGTTTTAAGTTAAGAGCCGTTGCTCTGCCCGGGTTTCACTTTCACATAAGAGCAGTATTTGGAGTTAAAAACTGCCTCCAGAGGGAGTGCTAGTGCGAAAGTACAAGACTTAAGGGCTTTGTGTCTCATGCCTCCATGCCTCTTTCCTTGTGCTCTTGTCCACTTTGGGAGATTGCTGTCCACTTTGCTCTTGTCCACTTTGAGGAACTTTGAGTGCAGTATAAAGAAAATGATTCTTCTGCCTCTTCACTTTGTGCTTTGTGCTTCCTTGCCACAACTTTGCACTTCTGCCATTGTGCCACAACCTTGTGCTTCTACCATTTTAAAGTTGATCTTTTTTTTATATATTGTTCCATGTAAATGTGCATGTTTTGCCTTGCTGTTACACTGGCCAACACACATTTTGCTGCCTCAGATGTGCTTCCTTGCCACAACATTGTGCTTCTGCCATTTTAAAGTTGATCTTTCTTTGTTAATGTTCCATGTGAATGTGCATTTATACATTATTTGTTATTTATAAAGTTCATTTTCTTATTTAAAAACACATTAAAAGGTGGGGGTACCAGAACAGATTAACAGCATTTCAATAGGAAAATTACCTTTAAGATAAGCATGATTTGAGTTAAGAACTCAATCACAGCACAAATTAAACTCTTAAATCAAGGTATCACTGTATAATGTGACATTTTTTCATATAGTGAACTTATTTTCCCTTTTTTTCTTCATTCCTTTCTTCTTTGTTTTGTCATAACTAAAGGGACACAACTGAGCTCTACAGCTAAACAGTTTAATTTTGTAAGTGCTACCAAAAGTTATAGCAGTAGACACCACTGAGATTACTTGAAAAGGAAATCGGATAATTAAAGGAGGATAAATACTTCCAATAGCTATTTGACATTATGATTATATTATACATTCAGAATTAGAATGACTCTGAACAGCAGTTACTGGAAATCACAGTGACAGATATTTTCTAAATTTATATTTTACTAGCTTTGCTCGGCCACTCATTGCTGTGGCTTATGGGAATCATTTGTTGGCCAGGTGGAATAGCAGCGAATAGCCTTGCCGCCTCAAAGCCTGGCCATTTTCTTCTTGTGGGAATCTTTGTTTAGTGAGCTGGAATACAAAGGAATAGGTTTACTGCTTGGAAGGCTGGGTACTTGCATTGTAGGGGGATGGTTTTTTCGGCTGCTATAATTGCAATGAATAGCATTGCTGCTTCAAAGTCTGACTGCTTGCT
This sequence comes from Anolis carolinensis, assembly GCF_035594765.1. Taxonomy (NCBI): domain Eukaryota; kingdom Metazoa; phylum Chordata; class Lepidosauria; order Squamata; family Anolidae; genus Anolis; species Anolis carolinensis. The sequence continues at coordinate 63,509,863 of NC_085843.1, read as the reverse complement.
ACCAAGGTTAATCCCTTGTTGGTCTGGTTGAATTGCACTGAATAGCCTTGTAGCTTCAATGCCTGGCTGTGTTATACTGAGGGGAATCCCTGTTTGACGAGCTGGAGTAGCACCCTCAATCAAAGAGCCTCTTTGAAGCCTGGCTACTTCCTTTGTAGGGGAATCCTTGTTTGGCCAGCTCGAACTGCACTGAATAGTCTTGCAGCTTAAAAGCCTGGCCGCTTTCTACCTAGGGCATCCTTGCTAGGCTAGGTTTAATGGGACGGAGTAGCCTTGCTGCTTGCAAACCTGGATGCTTTCTACCTGGTGGAATCCTTGGTTGCCCAGTTTGAATAGCAAGTATGAAAGCTGCAATTAGTCACCTTGATTAGAATGTAATGGTCTTGCAGCTTCAAAGCTTGGCTGCTTCCTGCCTGGGGGGAATATTTTGTTGGGAGGGGTTAGCTTGACCCGGTTGTTTCCTGCCTGGAATTCCCCTGGTTTCAGAGCATGGTTCTTTATTTACTGTCCAGGTTTTAGAGTCTTTTAATGGTTGGAGGCAAGTGTTGTTCATTTACAATGGATTTGCATAGGTAGGAACCAGCCAGGCAAGTGTGGTTTATATACCTGTGGAATAATGTGCAGGGTGGGAGAAAGCACTCTTTTCTGTTGGAAGTAGGAATGAATGTTGTAAGTAGACACCTTGAGATTAGCAAGTAATGGCCTTGTAGCTTCAAAGCCTGGCTGCTTCCTGCCTGGGGAGAATATTTTGTCGGGAGGTGTTTGCTGGCCCTGGTTGTTTCATGCCTGGAATTCCCCTTGGTTTCAGAGTTTTGTTCTGTATTCACTGTCCAGGTTTTATGGTCTTTTAATGGTTGGAGGCCAGGTTTTCTGTATATATCTGTGTGTAGTTTTTCTGTAATTACCAGGCATGGGCTAACTTGGGCCCTCTTGGTGTTTTGAACCTCATCTCCTACCATTGTGGCTGTTAGGAATTGTGGGAATTGATGTTCAAAACACGATGAGGGCCTAAGTTTGACCATGCCCGGTATATAGTATAATGTTATTTGTGACATGGTAGGCGTGTTCCTCATCTTGTTGGGCGTGCTAGGTGTTTGGGACTTCATTCCCCACAATTCCTAATAGCTGGTAGGCAGTTTGTGACTGTGGAAGTTGAAGGCCCAAACTCTTTGAGGGCCCAAGTTTGTGTGAGGGATTTTGGTGGCCATTTCTGTAGGCAGGGTCTGTTTGCTTGGGACTTCAATTCCCACATTTCCTAATAGCTGGTAGGCAGTTTGTGATTGTGGGAGTTGAAGTCCAAAACTCTTTGTGGGCCCAGATTTGTGCGAAGGGTTTTGGTGGCCATTGCTGTAAGCAGGGTCTTTCTTTGCCTGCCCTCATTTGGGAGTCTATCCAAGCCTCCATTTTCCCACTGGGTTTTGAGGGTGGAGAGAGCAGCTGGTAGGCAGTTTGGAACTGTGGGAGTTGTAGTCCGAAACTCCTTGAGGGCAGAAGTTTGTGTGAGGGCTTTTGGTGTGCATCTTTGAAGACAGGGTCTCTCTTTGCCTGCTCTGATTTGGAAGCCTGTGCAAGCCTCGTTTTGGCTGTTGGGCTCTGAGAGCAGAGAGGAACGGAAAGGGAAGAAAGGGCTTTTGTCCCCCCCCCCCTCACCGGAGATTCATGGAGGCCACAGAGGGGAGGACGGACAGGAGGAAAGATGGTCATGGAGTGCCCATCTGCCGTGTACTGTCTTCTCTCTCGGTGGATGCTTTTTCTTCATGGATAAGGCGCCTGGGACATTGTGGCCTCTCGTAATCCACTGTCGAGGCCAGGGCAGTAACGGTTTTAATGGCTCCCTTGGGGTTCAGGCAGTCTTGCGTCAGCCTAGGAATGTCGTCTTTGTTTGTTGAGGGGGGGGGGGCTGCCTTGTGAGTGCGCAGAAGACGTTTTTGGGGTTTTGTGGTATTTCCACGTAGTATGTGTATTTTGTTTTGTTGTAAAAACCCAGATTGGATGACTATGTCTTTTGTGGCCAAATTTGGTGTTATTTGCTCCAGAACTTTTGTTGTTTTAGTAAGGGGGAAATGGTCAGAACATATTTATATATATAGATTTTGCCCTGTGTTCTTGCTGTAGACACTCTCAAATATCTGATTAGCTCATGTTATAAACAGGATGCTGGACTAGATGGGTCTCTAGTCTGATCTAGATAGGTTATTCTTACATTTGTGTGTTACTTTACTTCACATCATTCTTGAAAATTAAGAAAATGTTATCCAAATTCAGAAATGTGTAAGTAGCCTCAATTACTTACCACAATAGATAATGGAATTGTATTTTCCAGTTTGTTTACTGGTTTCAGAGCTTGAAAATGGAGCCTCTGGTAGCCTAGGGAATAAAAGCCTTGTGACTTGAAGGTTGGGTTGCTGACCTGAAAGCTGCCAGGTTCGAATCCCACCCGGGGAGAGTGTGGATGAGCTCCCTCTATCAGCTCCAGCTCCATGCGGGGACATGAGAGAAGCCTCCCACAAGGATGGTAAAACATCAAAACATCCAGGCGTCCCCTGGGCAACATCCTTGCAGACAGCCAATTCTCTCACTCCAGAAGCAACTCCGGTTGCTCCTGACACACACAAAAAAAGAGCTTGAAAATACAGAATTCTCCCTGAATATGTTTTCAGAAAAATTGAATGGGCCAATATTTAGTCATGAAATATAGATTCTGGCGAAACTGGCTTGAATTGTACTTCCATAGAAAGCCAGCATACATATGAAAAAGGTGGATCACATGTGCATGCACACACACAACACAACTTTCATGTATATAAAATAGTTGTTTGGAATATTCTTTTATTTATCAGTAAAGCAATGATGGAAGCTCTTTGTATAGACAGTAAAATAACAACTATTTCCCATGTAACATAATTTGGCAAATATGTTAATCACAAAACAGGAAATATAGCTTTGCAATATTCCCCAAATTCCAAATTAATCTCCGACATTTAAAAATAATGACAAACGTTAGTGAGAGGTCAACAATCAGAATATGCTATGGAAATGCTCTAATTTTAAAAGATGTATGTAAAAGATTTGCTGACTTTGTGTAGCTGCTTTAGTAAATGATGTATGAAATGAAAAGTCTTTCTCAACCCAGTGAGCTTTCAGCTAGCATTTTGTGTGATGTACTATCTTCTAATACCATCCACAAAAAAGGGAAAAAGATTATTCACTTAGCAATTTGAAAATTACATTTAAAATGTGCATTCTTTCATATTATAATTTAAAGTCTCCTCAGTACATATCAAAAGCCACTAAAACTGTTTACCAACACGAAGGATGTAAGATTTCCAGCTTCCAGCTGAACCTCAGCCACAATGAAGTTCACTGTCACTTTTTAATAGACCTCACAGAATTGTTGTGAGGATAAATGAAATACAAATTGCTAAAGCACTGGATGCATGAAGAAGTAATACAGGATTGTTGATAAATCTGCAAGTCTTTTTCTTTGTGATATGGTTGTAGATTTCCATCTTGATTTTTTATTTCTATATTTCATCCTTTCCTCTGAAATCAGATTTCTCTGTGTAATACATGTTTCTCAGCATAAAGGCTACCCAGTGAATTGATCATGGATTTGACTTCTTGAATCAGATATACATGCTTCTGGGACCAATTTGTAAAGACATATATTATTCCATCATAATAATGATATAATAATCTATTAATAACATAGCATAAAATAATGGTCATACTGCCGATTGAGCAAGCACAATCCAACCAAAATACAGAAAAAATATTATGTAAGCTTTCACAACACATTTCTGGCTTCTTCATTGAGCAAAGGTGTTAAAAATCATTCAGGAGAAGTAATGATGTTAGAGATATAGTCCTACATTTTTAAAATGAGAGGGGAAGGGGAAAAAAAGAAATGCAGCATCACATTTATAAGGTCTTTACAGTGGTGGGTTAATGTGGATGTGTGAAAGCAATAAATTTGCACACAAAAAAGCCAGTTTCCTTGGGTTCAAATTTCTCTCTGACAATATTTTTTTGTTTGTTATATATGCAGTTGAAAGGACTCTGGTACAGTAGAGTCTCACTTATCCAATGTTCTGGATTATTCAACACATTTTTGTAGTCAATGTTTTCAATACATTGTGATATTTTGGTGCTAAATTCATAAATACAGTAATTACTACATGGCATTACTGTGTATTGAACTACTTTTTCTGTCAAATTTGTTGTATAACATGATGTTTTGGTGCTTAATTTGTAAAATCATAACCTAATTAAATGTTTAATAGGCTTTTCCTTAATCTCTCCTTATTATCCAACATATTCGCTTGTCCAACATTCTGCCGGCCCGTTTACATTGGATAAGCGAGACACTACTGTATTAATATATATGGCGTGCCACAATGTCATTTTCTTTGTTCATATTTCTACTAATGGATTGCAAATCTTGTATAATTGGAACCAGTCGTTTTTTTCAAGTCTTCCTTTGTAATTGATTTATTCAAGGACTACAATCTTTATAGTAGATCCCTAACCATATGTTCAGGAAGGTTAAAATGTTCTTTAACTGGTTTTTTAATATTGCCATTTTTAATGTCAGATTGGACTCCATTAATCTCTTGCATACCATCTGTCCTATTCAATCAATATGGAGTGTGGAGGGGCATTGCTGGCATAGGATGGGATATATCACATTGGAAGAAGAACAAGCAAAGGCACTTCTGATGTTTTGGGTGATATTTTTGCCTCTATAATATTGCCCCCAGAATATATGTACTGGAAAAATAGGTTTCTGTATTTGTGGCAGGGTCTTGCACCTATATTACCATTTGTGTTATATTTCTATTGTAACTGCCTCATCACACTAGAGCATGGATCCACTTTAAACATGGTTTCTGCTGCCTGCAGAATTCTGAAGTTTGTAGTTTACTGAAGCCCAAGACCTGTCTGGCTGAGCAGTTTAAAGGCCCCTTGCTAAACCACAAACCCCAGAATTTTGCAGGAGGCAGAAACTGGATTTAAAGTGGATCCATGCTCTAGTGTGATGAAGTCCTAAGTTAGCAGTTGTTTAAGAATTGGAGCCTACCAGTAGGCCAATAAAGGCCAATAGAGGCCTGCCTCCAAGAGCTTCTTAAAGGGCAATGTTATCATTCTGTATTGGTTTAACTTGTTGATGGGCCCATCCAGACAGGGCCCATAATACAGGAGCGCCCATGTTTTTACCAGAGATGTCCAAATGTGTCTCTGCTAAAAATGGATTAATTTGGGAAAGCAGGAAAACCTTGCTTTGTCCAAAATTCATTAGGTACTGGATTAGATCTGGGTCTTCCTGAAAGACCCAGGTCTAATTCAGTATGAGCCCTGTGAGGACCACCCCCTCGGTAGTCCTGGGACTACCAAGAGGGCAGTCTGCACAGACCTCTCAGGTTTTCTGAGCTGAATCAGCCCGGAAAACTCAGAGGGCTGCAATCCCCCCCAAACATTAAAAAACCTTTAAAAATAAAACAATGTTTCCAGCTGCCATTAACATGCTGCCGGAGTCCTCTTAGCATGTAGAAATGATGTGCCAGGAGAAGAGGGGATGAGGAGTTGTGGACTTCTTCCCTGTGTGGAACTGTCCTGAGCTATCTGTCTCAGGGGTTGGAGTGGATGGCTCACAAGGTCTCTTCCAATTCTATGATTCTATAATCCTGTTGTCCATTAAAAAGGTTTCATGGGATAGCAGTGCAGGCAGTGGACACTTTGCTTAGCTATGTGGAAACCAAGAACAAGGGCCAATAAAATCAGGCAATAAAATTTCTAATGCATTAACAACAACAAAAAGCAACTTTCCTTGAGATCTAAGCTGCCCCTGTTTGAAGCTAAATGCTCTTTTCAGGGAGGAGATAATTGGATTTCTCAATAATCCCTTTACTGTTACATCTTAGTAAAGGTTTAGGTGCTGTATAAATAAAACTATAATTGTAGTCCAAATGAAAGAGTGTTGCCTTTGTCAGATAATTTTATTAGCGCAAACTTTGTTATGTTATTGTTATTATCATTGTTACTGTTATGGGCTGTCATGTGTAGACAACTGACTGGATTGAAGAAGAGTTTAAATCATCCATGGAGTAGTGTATATTTCTTTTTCAGAATCTGGATGGAAGAGTTGGTTCTACTGAATCTATTGGCAGATTTTGATACAATCATGCTTTTATTGCCCCCAATTTGCCATTCAGGTTCAAGAAAGACTCTTTCTTTGCACTCATCTCCTTTGGAGTAATATTTAGAACCCTCAGTGGTCACTACCAGTATCTGAATCCCTTATATGAAGGTAACTAGATGGGTTTTTTATTTTATTCTTCTCCTGGCTGTTTGTATTCCAACAGACCATGTGATCAACTCACACTTTGAAGGGGTTGTAAGTGTTCTGCTCTGTCTGGTTGTGTCTTGTTTTCTTTTACAGAGTATTTTTAATTTGTTTGTTTTTATTTCATGTTTCCATAACACTCTGTTTCTAATATGCATTTAATTACTATTAGGCACCTTTGTGGAAAAGTAGGCTATAAATGTAATAAATATGGGAAAGTACATAATAGGAACAAGACACCATATAAGCAGTTTTCTGTGAACATTTAAGTGGAAAACACACACAGCCACTTGAAGTTGGCCTAATGCTGACTTGGCACCTCTTTCTTGCCTGGAGGAGGGGGAAAAACAAGAAGAGCCACTAAAATAATGACACAAATTGATGGTAATAAATTAGCACATTCATAAAAGGGCTTCCAATTTTAGCACTAAAAGCACACCATTATACGCAGCATAATGCAGTTTAAAAGGCGGACTGATAAGTGCTGGTATTCAAATCCATTTCTGTGCCCTTTGTGTTCTTATCTGCCACAGGCCAGCAGACAATCCAGCTTTTCACTAACCTTTGGCACTCCACCATCAGCAATAAAATGTGAGCGCCTTTATATTCCCAGGGCTTCCTTTAATTAGCATCACCTGTGGTATGCTCCGTTTGAAGCTGCATCAGCAGTGCAACCCACCTGCTCTAGTGCCTGCAGGTAGACGGAGGTTCAATGTCTTAGGAGCCCTGGGAGTCCCATCTCCGTGCCCTAAAGCAATGGTACACTAGAGCGCTAACTAAATACCTATCATCTTCAATGATCCACTAATCCTGATAATTATTGCCTTGACAGTGAAGTTATAAACAATGTTCTGCTATAAGCCTATTTCAAGTACTGTACTAGCAAAACAATTTCCTCGTCTTCTACTGAAGATAAAACTATTTCAGGACTAGACAGAACAAAATAGTATATTTCAGGTAGAGTTTGCAATGCTAATTATCATGCTCTTTGCACAATCACATTTTAATCTACCTTTCTCATTTGGAAGTACATACATAATGAAACCTGAGGCAATTTGTCCTTGTAAAGATGGATATATGTATTTAATTGTATGTACTCATTTATATTCCTATGTATTCTAGAGGTTACATTTTGGCTAACTGCCTATTAATAGCACAAATATACATTATAGGGGTCAACAGCAGTCACTTTAAAAATGAATAATGAACATCTTGATTGCAAATCTGTAAGAAAACACTAACAAATTGGCAGACATAAAAGATAAAGGTTACCATTAATTTTGTTTCATTTGATTTTTATACTTCCTTATTTATTATTATTTTTGCACTGTTACATGTAACAGTTATGCTTTGTACCCCAAGCCATTATACAATGTCTTTACTTATGCAATAAAGATGGTGCCATGATTTCTAACAGGCAGGAATGTGTTCTTCCTTAAACAAATCAAAACATTTGAAATGGATAAGCTGCAATAGATGTAGTTCAGTTTTATGTGTGTGTTTAAAGTAAAAGGAGAGAGATGGGGGAGTGTAAACAGCTATATAATACTATATTTATATTATGTGGCAAAATTCCAGAAGAAACCAAAATATAACACTTAGAGATGAGCTATGAGATCTGGTGGGCACTCAGGAATCTGAATTAATTTCACCAAAACTCTGATACTAAGTCGCCACTTCCGTTTTAAAAAGGTTGTTGTTGTTGTTGTTGTTGTTGTTGTTGTTGTTGTTGTTATTTTATTATGACACAGCAAACAAGATAGATATGCTGGATTTCGTATCACAAAATCACAAGTCAAACACTTCCCAAGTGTCTAGGACTGTGTGATGTATTTTCGGATGATGTGTGCATATCCCATTAGGCTGGCCTTTTGCAGTTGGCAGATCGTGATTTTGTCAATGTCTATTGTTTCCAAATGCTGGCAGAGATCTTTTGGCACAGCACCCAGTGCGCCGATCACCACCGGGACCACCTACACTGGTTTCTGCCAGAGTCTTTGAAGTTCAATCTTGAGGTCCTGATAGCGGCTGAGTTTTTCCTGTTGTTTTTCGTCAATGCGACTATCACCTGGGATGGCAACATCAATGATCCAAACCTTTTTCTTTTCCACAACTGTGATGTCTGGTGTGTTGTGTTCCAGAACTTTGTCAGTCTGGATTCGGAAGTCCCACAGTATCTTTGCGTGCTCATTTTCCAATACTTTTGCAGGTTTGTGATCCCGCCAGTTCTTTGCTACTGGCAGGTGGTACTTGAGGCATAAGTTCCAATGAATCATTTGGGCCACATAGTTGTGCCTCTGTTTGTAGTCTGTCTGTGCAATTTTCTTACAGCAGCTGAGGATATGATCAATGGTTTCGTCGGTTTCCTCACAGAGTCTGCATTTTGGGTCATCAGCTGATTTTTTGATCTTGGCCTTAATTGCATTTGTCCTGATGGCTTGCTCCTGGGCTGCAAGGATCAGGCCTTCTGTCTCCTTCTTCAGGGTCCCATTCTTGAGCCATAGCCAGGTCTTCTCCTTATCAGCTTTTCCTTCAATTTTGTCAAGGAACTTTCCATGCAATGTTTTGTTGTGCCAGCTGTCAGCTCTAGTTTGTAGTGCGGTTTTCTTGTACTGATTTTTTGTCTGCTGTGCTTTGAGGAGTTTCTGATTTTTGACTTCAATCAAAGCAGGTTCTTCACTTTGCTTTACATATTCTGCCAGGGCATGTTCTTCTTCTTTGACTGCTTGTTTGACTTGTAAGAGTCCTCTGCCCCTTGATCTTCTAGGTAGATAGAGCCGGTCAACATCACTGCGAGGGTGCAGTGAATGATGAATGGTCATGAGTTTTCTTGTTTTTCTGTCCAAATTGTCCAGTTCCACCTGTGTCCAATTTATAATGCCAGCAGTATATCTTATGACAGGTTTAGCCCAGGTGTTTATGCCCTTGATGGTGTTGCCTCCATTGAGCTTGCTTTTGAGAATTTTTCTGACCCTTTGTGTGTATTCTTTGCTGACCACAGTTTTCACATGTTCATGCTTGATGTTGTCCAGCTGTAGTATGCCCAGATATTTATAGGCCTCCGGCTGGTGACACTTTATTGTTTGGCCATTAGGCATATTTATGCCCTCACTTTCAATGATTTTTCCTTTCTTCAATGCCACTGTCGAACATTTGTCCAAACCAAACTCCATGCTGATATCAGTGCTAAAAATCCGGACAGTGTTGGTCAGAGACTGGATTTCAGTTTCTGTTTTCCCATACAGCTTCAGGTCATCCATGTACATCAGATGTGAAATTTTGTGAGATTTCTTAGATGTTTGATATCCGAGATTTGTTTTTTGTAAGATTGTTGACAGAGGGATCATGGCAATAATGAAAAGCAGAGGGGACAATGAATCTCCCTGGAAAATTCCTCTTCTGATGTTAACAAATCCATAGCTTTCATTTCCAACAAACAGTTCAGTTTTCCAGTGCTCCATCATGTTTTCAATGAAGGTGCCAACGTTTTTACAAATCCCGATGGTGTCCAGGCACTTGATGATCCAGCTGTGTGGGAGTGAGTCAAAGGCCTTTTTGTAGTCAATCCACGTCATGTGAAGATTAGCTTTTCGGCTCTTACAATTCTCCAGAATCATTTTGTCAATCAATAACTGGTCTTTTGTGCCCCTGCGTATGTTGCCTTTCTGTTCATCTGGCAGGATGTTTTTTTCTCCAAGATAATCTTGAACTTTGTCAGCTATGATGCCAGTCAGTAGTTTAAACATAGTGGGCAGACACGTTATTGGCCTGTAGTTTCCTGGTGCTGCTCCTTTTGCTGGATCCTTTTGTATGAGCTATGTTCTTCCAGTTGTTAGCCATTCACTGATACTTCCTTTCTGCAGCATCTCATTGAATTGTTGGGCCATTTTTCCATGTAAACTAATGAGATGTTTGAGCCAAAATCCATGAAGTTGATCACTACCAGGCGATGACCAGTTCTTGACTTTTTGCACTCGTTTGCATTTCAGTTGTTATTTCCATCTGTTCCATTTTGTTCTGTGAGAATTTTCCTTCAAAATCCTTTATCCACCCAGCGTTCTTGTAGTTCTTATTATTTTCCCAAAGTTCTCTCCAGAACTTTGTTGTTGCAGTTTTCTCTGGCTTTATGGTTACTGTGTCTGTTGTTTGGTTCAGACTCTGGTAGAACCGTCCTTGGTCTGATTGAAACAGTCGATTTTGTCTGTACTGGATGATTCTGGCTTAATATCTTTCAATTTTTCTGGCTGTTGCTGTAATTTGTTATTTCACGATTTCCAAAGCTTCTTCAATTTTTCTGGTGTTCAGCCAGTACTTTCGGATCAGGTATTGCTTGATTTTGTCATTCTTCAGTTTCCTCTCTTTCATATTTTTCAGGTTACTTGCATCTGATCTGAGTTTCTTGATTTTCAACTCCAGACTGACCTTCCACTTTGGTTTTCCAGTCGATTTTCTTTGGCGCTGCCTTGGTTGTAGGAGCCCAAGCTCTTCTGTTACTATCACTCCTGCACATTAGGCATACTGGTTTGTTTGTTCAATTGATGTTATTTGGACAGTGGAGAGTATTGCATTCACATCTTTCATGAGAGGTGCCAGGTGTCTCTTGGGCACTGTTTTTAGAGTTGGGAGCCGCTGTCTTATTGCATTTGCTGCAGCATGAGCCATGATCTTATCCTTGAACTCTTGTTGTCTTGCTGTCAAGGTTCCTGGTGGTTCAACAGGTGTTTCAAGTGCCTTTTTATCCTGGGCGACGACCGAGCCAGTATAGACTTCGTTTTGGTTTGATTCTCCATAATGCTAATGGGTTAGGTGCTCTTAGTTCCACTCCTCAGCTGAGGCCTCTCTGGATTGGTTGGACCTGCTGGTAGTTACACTACCGCCAGCACAGCCCTCAGTCATCATTGGAGTGGTTAAGCCCCCCCCCCACGTCAAGGTGGCACCTGCGGGGGGGGGGGATGATGATGATGATGATGATTATTATTATTATTATTATTATTATTATTATTATTATTATTATTTATACTCCACTTTTTCTCTCCAGAAGGAGACTTCATTCATGGAAGCTCACCAGCTGACTGTTGATGGACAAATGTCATAAATTTATGTACATATGCTGTACACATGCATGTGGAGGGAACACAAATGAAAAGTGTTTGGCATATAATGTATTAGCAAAGGTGGTCTTTCCACACGTTTTGTCTTGAGCACAATTTTAGCTGAGAGTTTCTTATTTCATTTCATTTTTAGTGTTTCAATTTGGAAGTTTCTTGTTAGGGTTTTTTTTCCCACAGTGATAGCTTACTGTAACGTGTAAAATGGTCATGAGGCAAACCATGAGACAACCTCCACAAGTTTATCTAGTATCCTGTAGTACAAATTGCATGGATACTAATCTTCCAGAAAATAATACTTATAATTTCATATATTTTATGTGGTTCAGCTAGATGAGTAAATATTTGGGTCCTGGAAGTACAATTCTAGTGCTAACATGTTATGGTTGAGCCTTATGGCTCCAATACTGGGAGACGTGGTCGTAAGACTCCTCGAGAGTCAGACTCTCTTGAGGAGCGAGAGAGGAAACGGCTGCGGGACATATTTGCAGAACCATCTGACGAAGACTCCTTTGAGGGTTTTACCGAGAGAATGGAGGAAGAGGTGGTTAGTTCAGAGGAGGATGACATGGAATGGACTCGTGTAAGGGAGGATTTGGATGTTCCTGGTAATGATAGCATGGGAAGCGACTGGCGGGTTGCAGGGTCGGATCCGTGGACGAGTTGGAGGGATGGGACGGAATCCACAGCTGGGGATGCTGTGGGGCGTAGTCAAAGATGTTTTAGCTCTGATGAGGATGATGATGATGAGGCACCTGGAATTAGGGTAACAGCTGATAGCGATGAGGAGTTGTAAACTGGCATAAAATGGGGTTTGGAATCCAGGGCTAATTGCGTTGGGCAAGGTAATCTGGACGGACGCTTGGGATCTTGTTGGGAAATTCCTGAAGACGGGTGTGTTTCGTTTGCTGAATACGTAAGTTACCAAGGACACTGGGCATAGGCGGCGGGAGGAACTGTGTGGGCTTTTGTTATGCAACCTGTGTTTAATCTTATTAGCTTGGACCTCCGTCGTCTTCTTGACGGACATTATTTACCTACTCGGAATTGACGCTGGACTGGCTGACTGACTGACTGACTGACTGGCTGACTACGACCTAGGACTACCCTTTCTTGGCTATCGTTGGAATTCGTGGAATCTAAGACGCCTGCACCTGGCTATCGACCTCGGACCGGATTGGGACCTCGCTGACCGCTGCAACTCTGATTGATGTGTTTGGACCCGGAGTTCGCCCGCTGCACGGAGGAGTAACAACTTAGTTACTCAACCACAGCTGCTAAGTAGCAGAGAGGAATCTGCTGCCAGTATTTATGTTTATTTGAATCTTTGTTTACCAGCTTTTGTTTGTTTAAAGTGCCAGGCTGAAGTAAGCATTTTTGGTTTAACCCAGATTAAACTCCTGTTTAATCCGGTTTATCTTTTGAACCGTTTTTGAGTGACTTTTCATATTGAAGGCAAGTGTTTGCCTAGCTCTTTGTTTTTTATGAGCATTTTTGGTTCTGTATCTTTAATAAACTGTGTTGAATCTTATCTGGTGGCGTTCTGTCTGTGACAGATTGCCCAACGCCAGAAAAAAGTTTTTTCTAGTTAGGTAATTACGTTTAGAAGACGATGGAGGAGCTTAAGGCTCGTTTTGACCAGCTGCAGGCTGCATTTTACGCTGCACAAGCAGCACAGCCAGCTAAAGGACATGTAATGACTCCCGAACGTTTTGACGGGTCTCGAAATAAGTTGCCTACTTTTTTGGCGCAAATTGAACTTTATTTTTCCCAAATTAGTGCTCAGGCTTTTCCTACGGACACCAGTAAGGTGGCATTTATTTTGAGTTTATTGACCGGTCCTGCGGGACAATGGGCCACTAATTTAATTTTGGGAAACGACCCAGTCAAGGACAATTTAAATGATTTCAAGAAGTTACTATCTGACACTTTTGGGGACCCCCTCCGTATGGAGAATGCTAGCTGGGCTCTTTATCGGTTGAAACAGGGAAAGGGGTCTGTTTTGGACTATTTAAACAAGTTTAATTCTTATCACCATCAACTTGACTGGGGAGAGAATGCGTTTATGCTCTTGTTTATTGCGAGCTTAAATGATTATCTCCAGGATGAATTGGCGCGTTTAGAGCCGGCAGAAAACTGGGACGCTTTGGTGGCAAAAGTTTTACGTTTAGACGCCCGGTTCGAATCTCGCAAACAGTCTAGAGCAATGTATGCGCCAACTGTATCTGCGCCTAGGGCACCTGTAGCAAAAGGGGAGGAACCTATGGAACTTGGGGTGTTTAGAAAATTGTCAACGGCAGAAAAGGACCGTAGAAGACAATTGGGACTGTGTTTGTATTGCGGGAATGCTGGGCATTTTGCTAGAAATTGTAATGTTAAGCCTTCTCAGCTTTCGGGAAAAGGTCAGCCCTAGTGCGACGTGAGTCCAACGCACTAGGGCTTCTAAAGCAGTCACTTGAGGGGAAGAAACATGTCTTTGTACCCATTTCTTTATCTGTTGGGGGAAAAGAACTTGCTTCTACTCTGGCACTGCTGGACTCAGAGGCTATGGTTTCATATGTGGATGTTGGGTTTGCAAGGAAGCATGGGCTTCCTACAGTACGAAAAGCATGCGATATATGGGTGGAAGGAGCGGACGGGAAACTGCTGGAGTCTGGGGTGGTTAATCGTGAGACCTCAGAAATAACGTGGGAGGTACAAGGAATAACGGGAAAGTTTGTTTGGGACATTACACGTTTACCAAGATATAATGTAATCCTGGGAATGGATTGGTTAACGTTAGTAAATCCTCAAGTGGATTGGGTGAAGCGTACTATAGCTTTTAACAGGCAGGAATGTTTTGCTCTTAGTCCTACTCAGCCTGACATGGAAGGTGTGCCTGTTGAATATAAGGAATTTCAAGATGTGTTTTGTAAGAGGGAAGCAGACAAGTTGCCGCCTCATAGACCATATGATTGTGCGATTAGACTAGTAGAGGGCGCTAAATTACCAGCAGGAAGGTTGTACGCTTTAACAGTACCCGAAAGACAAGCTTTGAGGGAATTTCTTGACGAAAACCTAGCCAAAGGGTTTATCCGCCCATCTAGCTCTCCAACTGCCGCACCTGTATTCTTTGTAGCTAAGAAGACGGGAGAGCTTAGACTAGTGTGTGATTATCGGGTACTTAATAAAAACACCATTCGTGATAGGTATCCGCTACCTTTGATTTCGGAATTACTATCGAGAGTGCAAGGGGCTAAGATCTTTACCAAGCTTGACCTGCGGGGGGCGTATAACCTAATTAGGATACGGGAAGGTGATGAATGGAAGACGGCATTTAACACGTGTTTCGGATGTCACGAGTTCCGAGTAATGCCTTTCGGACTTTGCAATGCGCCCGCGGTCTTCCAAAGATTCATAAATGATGTGTTTAGAGATTTAATTGATCAATTTGTAGTGGTTTATTTGGACGATATATTGATTTTCTCTAAGGATGAAAAGGAGCACCAGCAGCATGTAAAACAGGTACTGCACCGTCTACGGGGTAATGGGCTTTTTGCCAAGGCTTCCAAATGTGTGTTTCACCTGTCTGAGGTTGAGTTCCTGGGACATGTAGTTTCGGGAAAGGAACTCAAAATGGATCCGCACAAAGTTGACGCAGTCAACTCATGGCAAGAACTCAAGTCTAAGAAAGACGTACAGCGATTCTTGGGATTTGCTAACTATTACTGAGAGTTTATCCCAAACTTTGCCAAACTCACTGTACCTTTAACACAACTTTTGCGAAAGAAACAACCGTTTGTGTGGGGACGGGAGGCTCACGATGCATTTCTACAGTTGAAGTCTAGTTTCCAGGCTGACAACATACTAATCCATCCGGACATTAATAGACCGTTCATAGTAGAAGCAGACGCGTCTAGTTATGCATTGGGGGCTGTATTACCTCAGAGGGATTCTTCAGGGACTTTGCGTCCCTGTGGATTTTACTCCAGACAACTAACACCTTTTGAACAAAATTATACCATCTGGGAAAAAGAATTGCTGGCTATCAAGGTGGCGTTTGAGGTGTGGCGGCACTGGTTAGAGGGCGCACGACATCAAATTGTGGTCAGATCTGAACATAAGAATTTAGAACATTTACAAACTGCCAAGAAATTGAATCAACGTCAGATTCGATGGGCTTTGTTTTTCTCCAGGTTCAATTTTAAAGTTCAGTTTGTAGAAGGGAAGGAAAACTTGCGGGCAGATGCATTATCTCGTAAGCCGGAGTTTAAGACTTGCGAGCAGCCAGTGTGTCAGACAGTTTTGCCTACTGCCACTTTATGTGTGGTGGACAATGAGGCTGGGTTACATGCTCAAATCCTAGAGGCCCAGAAAGATGATAATTGGACCCAGGAACAACTCATGTTACTTTCGGTAGGAAATGGTACTATGCTGCCTCATTTACAAGACCAGGAGGGGGTATTAGTACGTAATGGTCAGGTTTATGTACCGGCAGGGGCGCTTAGGTTAGAAGTTATTAGGGCACATCATGACGAACCAATGGCTGGGCATTTTGGCAGATTTAAGACCGTGCAACTCATTACCAGAAGCTATTGGTGGCCAAAGATGCGTCAGGACATTCTCCGCTTTTGTGATACCTGCGCTGTTTGTCAACAGAGTAAGACGCCTGTCGGGCGCCCTAGGGGGTTATTATCCTCCTTGTCTGTTCCTGAGAGACCATGGCAGATTATTTCCATGGATTTTATTTCTGACTTGCCTAGATCTGGGGGTTATACATGTATTTGGGTGGTGGTGGATCTATTTTCTAAAATGGCTCATTTTATACCGTGTTCTACAATTCCTGCGGCTCCTACATTGGCTTTATTATTTACCAAACATATCTTTCGCTTGCATGGAGCTCCTGAGGTTATTGTTTCTGATAGAGCTCCTCAGTTTGTGTCTCGTTTTTGGAGACACTTCCATGAGTGTTTGGGAACCAAATTGAATGTGTCTTCTGCTTTTCATCCACAAACAGATGGTCAATCTGAAAGAGTGAATGGGCTGTTGGAACAATATTTATGTTGTTTTTGTCTGGAGCAGCCAACTGTTTGGGTTAAGTGGTTGTCGGTGGCTGAGTTCGCCTATAATAACGCTGTACATACATCTAGTCAACACACTCCCTTTGAGTTAACTTATGGCTTTCATCCGCGGGGAGGGGTGGCGCCGTCGACTAATGTGGTTTCCTCTGATCCGGTGTACCGTTCGTCTGAAATGGCTGCCTTACATGATGTTGCTCGCCGGCTGTTGTTAGAAGCTAAGGCAGCGCAGAAGACTCAAGCCGACCGCCATAGACAAGCCGGGGAGGAGTTGGAGGAAGGGGATCTGGTTTGGTTATCATCTAAATATATTAAACAGGCTGGAGGAAAGTTTGCGCCACGGTATTTGGGACCTTTTCCTATTACTAAAAAAATCTCTTCTGTGGCATTTAGATTGTGTTTACCTTCTTCTTTTAAGAAGGTGTCTTTCACCGTTCTTTGTTAAAATTAGATACTTCTGGGCGCCGTAACACTGTAGCTGAAGACATCACTGCTGTAACTCCACCTTTGGAGGAGGAGGCCTTTGTGAGAGGGGATAGTGTTATGGTTGAGCCTTATGGCTCCAATACTGGGAGACGTGGTCGTAAGACTCCTCGAGAGTCAGACTCTCTTGAGGAGCGAGAGAGGAAACGGCTGCGGGACATATTTGCAGAACCATCTGACGAAGACTCCTTTGAGGGTTTTACCGAGAGAATGGAGGAAGAGGTGGTTAGTTCAGAGGAGGATGACATGGAATTTTTGGTTCTGTATCTTTAATAAACTGTGTTGAATCTTATCTGGTGGCGTTCTGTCTGTGACATAACATTTGTTTTTTGTTGACAGTAAGACGCTGTTACCAAAACAAAAATGCAATACAAAAACCCCCCACACCAAATAAGCCCTGTTAATCCAAACCTTTGTTACTGAATAATGGATCCTGACATGGATCCTGACAATACCTGACATCTCTGGTTTGTGGATGTTGCCAAGTCAAAAGTATGAATAACAATAGTGGGATTAATGTCACTCCTACTGCTACAGATAGCATTGGTCTGGTTCCCCCATACCGGCATAAACTAATTCTGCCTAGCAGGAGTGCCCAACCTCTTTACACTAATGTGTTCATCAAGAAGAAAATGAATACTACCTTTTGCTGTTTTGTACACCACTGTTTTGTAAACCTAGGAATTATTCATTTATGGATCCAAAACCTAAAGGTTGTATAACCAGTGGTCCTGACAAAAGGAATATAACATTAAAAATACAAAGAACTGGAAATAAAACACAAATTGTACAGTATGGTATTGGATTAACTAGGTTATCCCAACATGTGAACAAGACTCAATAACAGTAATAGAAAAAAGTAGCAAAATAGTAGTATTTCAAATTATTGTACTGATGTGAGCAATTTGGGGCACCTTGTTTAGTAAAGCTGAAAGTATCACACAGCATACTACCCCTAGCATTTGCTATATGAGGCAATAGACTAACTCCAAGTTATTCCTATCTATAAAATATTGTATTTTAGCATGCAAGATACCTAAGTATTTAGTGAGTTAAAAATATTTGACTAAAAAACTATTGTTGTTGTTTATTAGTTTAGTCGCTTCCGACTCTTTGTGACCTCATGGACCAGGCCACGCCAGAGCTCTCTGTCAGCCTTTGCAACTCCCAGATCCTTCAAGGTGAAGTCAATCACTTCAAGGATGCCATCCATCCATCTTGCCCGTGGTCGGCCCTTCTTCCTTTCATTTTCCCCAGCATCATTATCTTCTTCAAGCTTTCCTGTCTTCTCATTATGTGGCCAAAGTACTTCATCTTTGCCTCTAATATCCTTCCCTCCAGTGAGCAGTCGGGCATTATTTCCTGGAGTATGGACTGGTTGGATCTTCTTGCGATCCAAGACACTCTCAGAATTTTCCTCCAGCACCACAGTTTAAAGGTATCTATCTTCCTTCGCTCAGCCTTGCTTATGGTCCAGCTCTCGCATCCATAGGTTACTATGGGGAATACAATTGCTTTAACTATGCGGGCCTTCATTGCCAGTGTGATGTCTCTACTCTTCAGTATTTTATCAAGGTTGCAGAAATGTATTTGGAGAATAGGTGTTAGGGAAGCTTGTGTCTTGTAATCTTTTACATGGACCAAGGTTCCTTGCTTTACTACAGATCTGTTACTGTGTAACATTGAAGCACTATGTTCATAAGATATTACTTGATTCAAATATGGGTTTACTTAAAACAAAGGTGGGTGTTATGTGGTCCTCCAGATGTTCTTGAGCCACATCTCCCAGCAACCTGAGTGAGTATAATCAATGGAGGAGAATAGTAGATTTTGCAGTTCAACAACATCTGGCGGGTTTTCACAATTTTGACTTTGTTGGATAAAAAAAAATGCAATCTCTTTTGCAGCATGGAATGCCACCTTTGAGTTCAATCTAACTGTATCAGAAATAGCATTTGATATGATATTAACATTGCAAGAATATTAACACTATGCAGAATAAAGCCCATTAAGTTAATAGGGCATAAGATTACAGTGCTAATTATTTTTAAACATGTGTGAAAAATGTATTGTTTACTGTAGTTGCATTCTGTATTGCCAACAGACTACACTTACATATGGCCCTAATAAGAGAAATATTTACATGCTTTGCTTTACATAACTTCAGGGTACAGCTGTCTAGTTTTCCACCCAAGTGAATCCTGTTAGTCCTCTGCCTGCCATACTGTCCCTATCATTTGTTTGTTCTATTGTTTTTTCCAGTAGAGTGATACATTGCTGTATCTTCTTTTGCTGCAGCTGAAGTAGAACCATCCATCATCCCAATCATTGCAGGGAAGGACCTTATGGACTGGGAGTAAATTATGAAGCTGTGGGAAGGGGGAGAGAAAGGGAGAGGTTTTTTTGCAGAAACAGCTATTTTCTGCCAGTGCCTGTCTCTACATATTATTTCTTCTCTGTTTGAGATCCTGATGAGCCTAATACTGAGGGAGAAAGTCTAATTATTTTAGGAATAAGCTGAATTTAATCAATCCAAATACACTTAACATACATAAGACTGGCTTGTCTCCTGCTTACATTTGACTTCCTGTTTCATTTGTGCTTTTACTCTTAATGTAATGCAAATACCAAACCTAAAGAAATAAATGATGTCAGGATTCATACTGAAACCATAATTGATGTGTCTTTCTGTTGTAGGTTCATTCCTGTACTGACAACTATTGTGCTATCATGTAGTGATGGCACTATAAATATATTAGTTAAAATAAGGAGCATTTTTATTGAACAGGTATTGTAATACAATGTAATGATTTTTTTCATTCATAGAAAAAGCCTCATTATAATAAACACAAGCTATTACTCTCTACTGTTACAATGCCATTTCAGGTATACTGTCTCTCTGGGCCCTTTGAGACAAGGCCCAAAATGCTTGTCCTGTCGGACTTTTACTGGAAGCGTCCAAATGACATCTATGGTAAAAGAGGATTAATTCAGGACAAAGCAGGTAAACCCAGCTTTGCCCTGAATTAATTTAATACCTCATTAGATTCAAGCCTTTTTGAAAGGCCCGGATGTAATGGGGTATGGGCCCCATTTGACCCGGGTAGTCTCATGACTATCTAGGGGTCAGTCCCCAAAGCCCATCTCAGTTCTTTGGGCCTTATGAGCCCAGAGAATTGAGGAGGGCACCCCCAACCCCCCCAAAGCCCTTATGTAGAGAAGTTATGTGTTAAACAGAGATTATTGATATGATTTTATTTATTTGTTTGTTAAGGGAAAAGGGAGTTATATATTAGCAAGGAAAAGCCTAACATGGAAACTAGCTGGAAGTAGCATTTGGTAGGTTGCCATGGTAACACAGCTTCCCTTGGGAGAAAAAGGGGGCGTGGCTAAGTTGACAGTTGGAGCATATTTCCCTTTTAAAAGTTCAGTTGCTGTGAGGGTTTAAAAAGGACAGTGGCTGTTAGGTTTTGGAAAGATTAGGAGCTGTGGAAATCAGCTAAGGACGGCAGCTTATTGTTCACGCAGGGGAAAGGCTGGTGATATAAGTTGACCGGGTGTTTTATTTACTGTTTGAAGAGAAGTTATTTAAGATATATCCATTCAAGAAAGACTACATTGCAACTTAAGATCCTGAAACGTTTATGTATTGGAACCATACGCTTATGTACAAATAAAGATTGAATTTTGTTATTGTTCACAAAGATCAATCTCCTTGCCTCTCTGAAAGCCTGTTACCTCACGTTGGTGGCAGTTACCGTACCTATCTATATAAGTTACCGTACTTTCCTATATAAGTTACCATCTCTACTCATTTAAACCCATCAGTTCTGTTATCCTTCCTTATCCCTAAATCCTCCCTGTCATACACTCACACATCCTCAATCCCTCCCTCTCACACGCGCGCACATCTCCTCAATTGGAGGCAGCAGTGGGATTTAAAAAAAGGATTTCCCCTGCCTGAGTTGAGTACCACAAATTGGGCTCTCTTCACCTTACAATAAGAAATAATGTACCAGGCCGCCATGATACCTTTCTGGAATTTTGGGGAGGAGGGAGTTGTGGGGACAGAAATGCTTTAGCGAACATTTCTGTGAAGTCTGGAAGCACCCTCAGATATTTGTAAGTTATATATTTATTATGCATTGTGCTAACACGTTGCATGAGGATCCATTTTGTATCAAAGGACATCGTCTGAAAATGTGCCATAAATGCTGTTAGTAAGGCTGTTGACCACAGTTGGTCCTCCATAACCACGAATTCTGAATTCAAAGATTCTACCATTCTTGAAAATGTCCTTTTATTTTGCCATTTTACATAAGGGACAACCTATGCCATTAGATCTAATATAACTTGAGCATACAGGAATTTTGACAAGGGAGCAAGCTTGATTTTTGCTGCCCTGGAGACTAGGATGCAGAACAATGGCTTCAAACTACAGGAAAGGAAATTCAACCTGAACATTAGGAAGAACTTCCTAACTGTGAGAGCTGTTCAGCAGTGGAACTCTCTGCCCTGGAGTGTGGTGGAGGCTCCTTCTTTGGAGGCTTTTAAACAGAGGTTGGATGGCCATCTATCGGGGGTGCTTTGAATGTGATTTTCCTGCTTCTTGACAGGGGGTTGGACTGGATGGTCCATGAGGTCCCTTCCAACTCTATGATTCTATGATTCATTGGATTAAGGTGAGGTGGTTGACAGAAAACTCAGGAACATGCAAATACCAACTAGATCAGTGGTTCCCAACCTTTGGTTCTTCAGTTGTTTTGCATTTCAACTCCCAGCAATCCCAATCAACTGTCCAAAACACCTGAAGGACCAAAGGTTGGGAACTACTGAACTATATTATCATGCAGACACCTAATTCATGAAAGTACTCTTGAACTACTGTATTTCCCTGAATATAAGACCTAGTGGAGGTTTTGCTGTATTGCCAAATATAAGAAATCCCCCGAAAGTAAGACCTAGGAGGAGAGAGCCACCACCACCGAGGAAGGCGGCATGAAGGAGAAGGAGGGAAAGGTGTGCACCTTTCCCACCTCTTCACTCATCCCGTGTGTGCCTTTCCCGTCTCTTTACCCCTAGACATGAGCGCAAAAAGAAAGAGCTATTCCATCAAGTACAAGAAAGGAATTGTGAAAAAATAAGACATCTCCTGACAACTTTGGGAGCAAAAATTAATGTAAGACACAGGTTAAATAGTAGGAAATATGCTCATATCCTGAGCCATTCCCAACCCCAAGTTAGGTCTACTTTGTTATTCAGTTATTATTACCAATGATAATAACTTTTTATTTAAATCCTTATGGCTACACTGCTCTGTGCTGCTAGCAAATCAAAAATCAAAGTGTCTCCATGAGCTTGCTTTCTGTTATTTACCTGTTCTTGATTCAGTTTCCTTTGTACCTTTTTCATCTGAACTCTATGACTGTTTTGTAGTTTGGAGATCAGTTCGTCATTTGGTTTGCTTGGGAATCCCTTATTCAGTCATCCTGCATTGCTCTGACACCAATCCAATATTGCTATCCCAATCATTTTTCCTTTGAGTTTCCCAACAACCCTCTGGTCATTGGACAAGCTGGCCAGAAGCCCTAGCCAGCTTGTTGAATGGTCAGAAATTCTGGAAGCTGAAGTCCAAAATATTTGGGCCACCGTAGATTTAATTATTTATTTGCCATATTTATATGCCACCCTTCTCACCTCGAAGGGACTCAGAGCGGCTCACATATATATAGGTAACAATTTGATGCCACACAAGTATGAGGATCAGCCCCATGGAGGACAAGCTAATGCTTTTCTCTTCCATAAGTAGTAGGTTTGCATGTGTTTCAGAAATAGAATCTATTCTTTGCTTTTTTGTGAGTCTTTCAGCTTATTTCCCTCACTTGAGAAATATTCTCAATTTAGTTAAGAGCTTAGAGGACAAAACTTTTACAGACCATACCTCTAGTTAAAGCCCTACTTTGATTGGTGCACATGCCTGGGTGTTGTATGTCTGTCTGAATGCTGATTTGCAGCAAAACTACCTCAAATAGGTTAGTAAATGCTGATACAAATATTATAGTGTCATACAATGTGTTAGCCTGAGAACTGTGAGCAAAACTGTACATGACATTCAGATATGGTTATTCTATAAAATTATTTTAAAATATTTCAGTACCATTCGTTTCATGCTGAATATGTGTCCTTTTAACCCTTAACATTAAATCTGCCCTTTACAATGCCATTCCATGAAATGAAACTTTTATGGACCTGTCATATTACTAAGATCTCTTTCTGGGTATTTATTGTAGCATATAACATAACATTGTATATCTCAAGTTAGCCTCATCTCATACACATACTTATATTAAATCTCATTAACATTTTGTTGCTTGTCTCAGTAATGTGTATTGGAGTCCTTCTGGGGAGATAGGGTGGAATATAAATAATTTTTTTTATTATTACTATTATCTGCCCATTTTCAAGAGGTGCTTTTGGAACTCTTCACTGTCTTCTTTGATTTTTCCTATCCTAAATAATTCACTGTCATATGCACTTTTATCGTATCTTTGAAATCCTATGCGAATTCCTATGCATGCTGCAAATATCTTATTTGTAATGCAACCCCGCCCAAAAGAATACTGCAATATTTAAAATGAGGAACAATTTTAATCCTCATAAACTTACCAGTATTTCAATAGGAAGTGTGGTTCTGCTTTTGATCAAATGAATTATAATTGTTGTTGTTGTTGTTGTTGTTGTTGTTGTGTGCCTTCAAGTCATTTCAGAGTTAGGGTGACCCTAAGTCTAAAGTTTAAGGCAGGGGGCTGGGTAAAAGACCTTGGAGGGCCACACCTGGCCCACAGACCTTAGTTTGGGGACCCCTACACTAGAGCATAAGAGTAGGTATAGAGTATATAATATACCGTCTGAAATTCTGTGGCTTTCTTCTGCAGAATTCAGGGGGTTGTA
Source organism: Anolis carolinensis (assembly GCF_035594765.1). Classification (NCBI taxonomy): domain Eukaryota; kingdom Metazoa; phylum Chordata; class Lepidosauria; order Squamata; family Anolidae; genus Anolis; species Anolis carolinensis. The sequence goes on along the minus strand of NC_085843.1, from coordinate 63,485,921 downwards.
CTTTAGAGAAGGGCCTTTAAACCTATCAGCCAGAGAGGTCATGGATCTCATGAAACTACAAGCCACAGAATTCAGCAGGGGGCAGGCACAGAATTTCAGATGAGGTACTATATAATAGTGCAAGCTAGCTTTTCCTTTCACACTATAATACAATACAGGTACATGCACATTCTCAGTAAAACAAACACCCCTCTTCCATGTCTAGAATTCACATTTTCAAATTTTTTACTTTCTTTTCCCTTCCCATGTTTCATGTATAACCTACATCATGGTTTATATGAGCATATATTTCTAACAGCAAGGATACCCTTTGATAGGAAAACCAGTCAGTTCAGCACACCCTTTCTCCAGATGCTGTACAACATGGGTGGAAATTGCATAGTTCTTCAGATGTTGTTGAATTGCAGCTCTCAGAATTCTTCACGGTTGCTATGCTGGTGAGGCCTGCTGGGAGCAATTCAATAATATCTGGAGGGCTCCACAATCCCAACACAGGCATAAACCCAGTGCTAAGCATCCTTGGTGTCTGTGAGAACACAAATCTCTGCAGGGCTAAACCAAACATTAATCTCAATTAGTGGGAATGTGGTACATGAATGTTTAGAAAATGCTAGTGATTCAGTAAATTGGCTCTCATATAAGGCTCTCATATAAGCTACCAATCAGGTTTAGGCTGCTCTGAACACAGAACTGTTATTATTACAAGGTAGTTGGGATGCTTTAAGATAGACATAGCAGGACTTCTGGAGACCCAGAGAGCAGGAGAGAGATAGCTGAAGGAATAAAAAGTAGGCTACGCCTTCTTGAAAGGACTGCCTGAAGAAGAACGAAGAATACATAGAGATGGCTTTGCTATCAAAAATGACCTGATGAAACATCTGTCTGAAGCATTGGTATTAATAAACAACTCTCTGAATTGTCCTTCCCAGGACAATTATCTAGCATCCACATCTTAGCATAGACCATTCTTGCCACCGTTGTTAGATAGATAATTAACTTTTCTTTATTAATGTCCATAAAAATTTATTTATCCAAAATTCCCAAAAGATAAGTTTCCGCTTTAATTGGGTAGTCCAATCTTAATATCTTCTGACATTCTCTGTGTATCATGCTCCAAAATTCTCTTGCTTTTTCACATGTCCACCAACAGTGGTAAAGTGTTCCCTCCTTAATTTTACATTTCCAACATTTATCATTAACTTGTTTGTACATTGCACTCATCTTTTTTGAGGTTAAGTACCATCTATGTATCATTTTAGCCAATTTTCTTTTTAAGTCCATTGCATATGTGAATTTCATTCTTTTTGTCCAGATTTCTTCCAATTCTGTCATAAGAATAGGTCTACCTATCTTTTAGGCCCAGCTTATCATCAAGTTTTTTACTTCTTCCATTTCAGTTGTCCACTACAGCAATGTATTGTAAAATTTAGTTATTAATTTATTTTCTGATTGTAGTACATTATCCCAGAAATCCCCTTTTTCCCCGAATGCCAATTTTTGGTCTAAATTAAAATGTTCTTTTATTTGAAGGTATTGTAGCCATGTCATTTCTTTATAATCTTTTTAATTGTCTCATGACTTCTTAATTTTATCTCATTTTTTCCCTCTACCAATAACTCTTTGTATGTAGGCCACTTTGTTCAACCTTTGGTTAGCCTCTAATGTAGATAGCCATCATGGGGTTTTCTCATAAAAGTTTCTTTTATATCTTTCCCAGACTTGGAACAAAGGTGAGTGTACAAAATGATTTCCAAAGTTTTTCTCTTTGGATGTCCTCGAATACCAAATGTATGAGTGCCATCCTTTTTGGCCTCCTGGGTGATTTTAATGAGAGAGTTAGATAAGACTTTGACATGTGTCCAGGGACGATAGAAGATGATGGGGTTGGAAACAGCAACCCAAATGGCATCCTGCTTCTCACCAAATATGCAGAACACAATCTTGTCACCACAAACACGCTCTTCCACCAAAAAAACAAGCTTAAGACATCATGGAAGCACCTCCAGTCAAAGCATTGGAACTCTTAGACTATATAATTATATGTGCCAGAGACTGCCGCGATGTGCTTCTCATAAGAGCCATGACAGATGCTGATGACTGCTGGTCAGATGACAAGTTAATCTGATCTACAATGGCCATCAAGATTTCCCCCAAATGTAGACTCCAAGGAAGAAAGATAAAGCTTAAAATGAACATCCAAGTCCATCAATAGCCCTCTAAATGAGCCCTTCTCCAAACAACACTCAAGGATAATCTACCCATAGAATACCCTGAAAATGTTGAGGAACATTTGAATAAACTGAAGACCTCCTTCATCACAGCCTGTGAAGAAACCATTGGATACAAAACTAAGAAACAGCAAGACTGGTTTGAAGTAGGTTGATCCTACTTAGCTTCCAAGATCAGATGGGATCTGGTGTCTTTGGAGTATGTAGACCAAGTTGAACCAAATTACACAATAATTAAAAAGAAATTCCAGTAAAAAGGCAGTAATGTATATGCACTAGGCCAGGAATAGGCAAACTTGGGGGCCATATGGCATATGGCCATATGGTTTCTCCACAAATACCCTCCCTGCCCTTTTCTCCCCTTTCTCTTATCTTTTGGAGGCAGAAAGTGAAGGAAAGATGGGAAACATTTGGATCCCAAAGGGGTTGGCCTTGGTCAGGATGAGATGGTGGACAGGAGAGAAAAAGTGTCTCCATTAGACCCTGCATTGCCTACTCCTGGTATAGAATCCTAGAATCCTAGAGCTGGAAGATACCTTCAAGGGCAATTCAGTCCAAACCCCTGCCATGCAAGGAGGCACAATCAAAGCACTCCCAATAGACAGCCTCTGCAGAAAAGCCTCCAGAGAAGGAGACTCCACCACATTCTGAGGCAGCCTATGCCACTCTCCAGGAAGTTCTTCCTCATCTTTTCAGCCAAATCCCTTTCCTTGCTATTTGAACCCATTGCTCCCTTCTGCCCTGGTCTCTAGAGCAGCAGAAAATCAGTTTCCCCCTCCCTCCTCCTCAATGGGCTGCCCTTTGAAATTCTGAAACATGGTTCTCATGTTCCCTCTCAACCATCTCTTCTCCCAGCTAAACAACCCCCAGGAGGACAGGAGGAAGGAAAAAGAGAAGGAAGGAAGAAAAGACAAAAGGAAGGAAGGAAGGAAGGAAGGAAGGAAGGAAGGAAGGAAGGAAGGAAGGAAGGAAGGAAGGGGAAAGAGAGAGGGGGAAGGAGGGAGTAAAGAACAAAAGATGGGTGGGTGGGAGGGAGAAGGAGCTAAGACAAGAAAGAAGGGAAGGAGGAAGGAGAGAAGGAAGTATAGGATGATGTGAGAGAGAAGGGCCTGAGAAAAGAGCTCAAGGGGTTGCATCTGGCCTCCAGGCCTGGGTTTGCCCATGCCTGCACTAGGGCATACACTACCAGTTGCTGCAGGCATTCCATGTAGGAGAAAGACAACAGGGAAGATGATAACATAACAGGGAACAACAGGGAAGATGATAACTGTAGAAGGCAGTTCTACAGTTTGGGAGAAGCTACCATGAAGTTCATCACAATGTGGTAGGACTGATGGTGGTAGGTCTAAGAGAAGGATCTCTCCTGCAGCTGTCAAAGCCCAAACATTTTACATAATAAGCCTTTTTAAAAGTTTAGAAGATATGCATTGCTTCCTTTGTTTAAAATTGCCTCTCCAGAGGAAACATTTGTGAATATCTCAGGAGAAAGTCCGAGATTTGCAATTACCAATACAAATTGCATACCCTTCTAACAGACATCTCATTCTGTTTAAGACCCAGAGTAGATAATATTACACAGCCTTAAAACTTCTACTAAGCTGACCAATGAACTTAGTTTAAAGCTTATATGATATATTACTTTCCTCAACTATTGCAATTTGAGAACAAAATTCAAGTTCTCTGTAAAGCCCTTTGGAAATGGGCAGCCCATCAAAAAACAGAATACTGAAAAGGTCAGATAGAAATGGCATAGGATTATATTTCATAAAATATAGACACTGCACTTCAGAAACCTTATTTGTGTGACAAAAATCGTGACAAGAACACAGGTTGGCATAAAATCAATAAACTCAGTCAAGGCCTCTAATAAATAATAGAAATGAGGAATAGCATAAATTTAACCAGTTTTCATTACAACTTAAAAGTCACTCTAATTTCCTAGGTGAGCTCTAGAAACTGCATAATTCCCACAGAAAAGTCAAAGCTGGAATATTTCTTTCTTTTTTTTCCTGGAAAGTGCCAATGCGAACTTCAAAAAGAAAAATATGTTTACTGCTTTCATATACACTAGGGTGATGCTGTTAGACAGTTATCAATGTGTTGATGGTAGATGTGGAGAAAGCATTAGATCAAACAAAAAAAAATCAAACCTCAAACCATTACGAGGGCAAATTTACTGATCTATAATCAAATCCCAAGGTGGAATGCCCTTTGCCTGCAAAAGTGCTAGTGCTTGCTATATAGAGAAAGTGAGAAGGATGATTATGTGCACATTGTCAAAAATAAGGGAAGCAGAAGAGATGTTATCCACTAGATGTAGGACTTTATTGCATGAAGATGGCAAACCACCATGAAGCTTTGGATGTGATGGTTCCTATCACACAGTGCCATGTTTATCACATTGTGTTAGACAGAAATGGCATAGCATTTCTAGCAATGGAAAAAAAATACTGTTTGATGAACATGTGGTAAATTGATAGCACCTGGGTAATGACTGTGAATATCATGATGCAATACTCAAGAGAATGTAGTAATGGCTGAGTCATAACCATGTGAAGGTTATTGCATTGGCGTTACATCAGTTAGTGTCCCTACAGATATACTCCCAGGAACACTTCAGCAAGTGAGAGTCCAAAAGTGGCAGGTTAAAACCTGGAACCTCAATCAGTAGCTGACGCCAGATTAGAAACTCCCTCCTGGGCACACAGAAGCCTGGACGACTTGGAAGGCGCTGCATAGATTGAGCTCTGGTACCACGAGATGCAGAGCTATTCTTAAGAGATAGGGTTACAAAGTGGAGTCCACAACTTGCGAGTGTGGAGGAGAGCAATCCATAGACCACTTGCTACAATCCAGTCTGAGCCCTGCCACATGCACAACGGAGAACCATAGAAAGGAAATTTAGTATAATGCCAAATTTTTAACTTTGTGTTTTTTTTCTACATTATAACTGTATTCTCAATTCACTTCTGACATGATAAATAAAATAAGCCAGTGTTCCTTACTGATGACCTATCAGCAGGTGGCTACATAGGGAGGTTGAAAGAATCCATCTCTCTCTCTCTCTAACCTGTGTAACTCAGTCATAAGTATCTGCCTGTTATGTATGTGACTGTTTGGTGACTGATTGTTTGCAAGTACAAGGAAAATGGATCTGCGTGTCCTGTTTGTATATATTGCAACTCTGAAGATTTAAAGCCTTCTAATATTTTGGATGAAAATCTGAATCTGTGAGTTAACTAAACAGTATGTGTACATGCTGGCAGTTGGACTCTGCTGATAGACGGACTCAAGCACATGTGTTTTCTGTGAAAAGACTCTGCTGCATTTTTGTTTGCTTCTGGGATACTTGCTATCCAGCCTGTAGTAGTTCAGGGAGGTCATGATCTGGAAACTATAAATCACTTCACATACCAGTGTCCCACAACACATTGCTGGGCTGTGGGCAAGGGAGAGTGTGTGAGGCTGAAGGGAGGCTTGAGCCAGTGAGGCCCTTCGAGGCGGGGGGGAATGTGGCCATTTGGCATGGGACTGAGTGTGGCCCAGCAGTATAAGGAGGAGAAGGAGCAGCAGAAGCAGCTTCGTCGTCGTCTCACTCATTCAGTCGTTTTCGACTCTTCGTGACCTCATGGACCAGTCCACGCCAGAGCTCCCTGTCGGCTATCACCGTCCCCAGTTCCTTCAAGGTCGAGCCAGTCACTTCAAGGATACCGTCCATCCATCTCGCCCTTGGTCGTCCTCTCTTCCTTTTTCCTTCCATTTCCCCCAGCATCATGATCTTCTCCAAGCTTTCCTGTCTTCTCATTATGTGGCCAAAATACTTCAACTTTGCCTCTAATATCCTTCCCTCCAGTGAGCAGCCGGGAATTATTTCCTGGAGGATGGACTGGTTGGATCTTCTTGCAGTCCAAGGCACTCTCAGGATTTTCCTCCAGCACCAGAGTTCAAAAGCATCTATCTTCTTTCGCTCAGCCTTCCTTATGGTCCAGCTCTCGCATCCATAGGTTACTATGGGGAATACCATTGCTTTCACTATGCAGACCTTCGTTGCCAGTGTGATGTCTCTGCTTTTCAGTATTTTATCGAGGTTGGCCATTGCTCTCCTCCCAAGAAGTAGACATCTTTTGATTTCCTGGCTGCAGTCTGCATCTGCAGTGATCTTTGCACCTAGAAATATAAAGTCTGTCACTGCCTCCACATTTTCTCCTTCTATTTGCCAGTTGTCAATCGGTCTGGTTGCCATGATTTTGGTTTTCTTGATGTTTAACTGCAGCCCGGCTTTTGGACTTTCTTCTTTCACCTTGGTGATAAGGCTCCTCAGCTCTTCCTCACTTTCAGCCATCAGAGTGGTATCATCTGCATACCTAAGGTTGTTAATGTTTCTTCCAGAAATTTTAACTCCAGCCTTGGATTCGTCAAGACCTGCATGTTGCATGATGTGTTCTTCATTCAAGTTGAATAGGTAGGGCGATAGTATACAGCCCTGACGCACTCCTTTCCCAATCTTGAACCTGTCTGTTGTTCCGTGGTCTGTTCTTACTGTGGCTACTTGGTCTTTATACAGATTTCTCAGGAGACAGACGTGACTTGGTATCCCCATACCACCAAGTACATGCCACAGTTTGTTATGGTCCACACATTTGAAGGCTTTAGAGTAGTCAATAAAGCAGAAGTAGATGTTTTTCTGAAACTCCCTGGCTTCCTCCATTATCCAGCGGATATTGGCAATTTGGTCTCTGGTTCCTCTGCCTTTTCTGAACCCAGCTTGGACATCTGGCAGCTCTCGCTCCATGTATTGCTGAAGTCTGCCTTGCAGGATCTTGAGCATTACCTTACTGGCATGGGAAATAAGTGCCACTGTACGGAAGTTTGAACATTCTTTAGCATTTCCCTTTTTTGATATGGGGATTTAAATTGATTTTTTCCAATCTGATGGCCATTCTTGTGTTTTCCATATTTGCTGGCATATGGCATGCATCACCTTGACAGCATCATCTTTCAAGATTTTTAACAGTTCAGCTGGAATCCCATCGTTTCCTGCTGCCTTGTTGTTAGCAGTGCTTCTTAAGGCCCATTCAACCTCACTCCTCAGGATGTCTGGTTCTAGTTCATTCACCACACCGTCAAAGCTATCTTCTATATTTTTATCCCTCCTATACAGATCTTCTGTATATTCTCGCCACCTTTTCTTGATCTCTTCAGCTTCTGTTAGGTCTTTGCCATCTTTGTTTTTGATCATGCCCATTTTTGGCTGAAATTTGCCTCCGATGTTTCTGATTTTCTGGAAGAGGTCTCTTGTCCTTCCTATTCTGTTGTCTTCTTCCACTTCCATGCATTGCTTGTTTAAAATTAGTTCCTTGTCTATCTAAGAAGCAGCTTAGGTAACCTGTAACATTATTTATTAGAAAAAAAGTCAGTCTTTCATTTTGTTTTTTTATTAATGCTCCCAATAGAAAACGAATAAGGATGTGGGTGAGCTACAACTCCCAAAATCGTGGGTCAATCCTCCCCAAATTCTACCAGTATTCCCAGTTGGCCATGTTGGGTCTGTGTGCCAAGTTTGGAACAGATCCGTCATCAGCTGGGTTCAGTGCTCTTTGTATGCGGGTGAACTACAATTCCCATATGCCAAGGTTAATCACCCCCAAAGCCCACCTGTATTCACAGTTGGCCGCATTGGGTCTGTGTGCCCAGTTTGGTTCAGATCCATCAGTGGTGGGGGTCACAGGGTTCTCTGGATGCAGGGAGAACTACAATTAACATCATGTTGGGTTGGCCCCTCCCCCTAAATCCAACCAGTATTCAAAGTGGGTCATATTAGGTATTTGTGTCAAGTTTGGTCCAGATCCATCAGTTGGATGCACATTGATCTGTCGATGTGGGTGAACTATAACTCCCAACCTCTGAGATCAGCCCCTTGAAAACCTACCAGTATTCAAAGATTGGCATGTTGGGTATGTGTGGCAAGTTAACTAGTTCCATCACCAGTTTGCTACAGGGTGCTCTCTGAGTGTTGGTGAATTACAACTCCCAGAATTCAAAAATAGCTCCCCCCTCAACCCCACCAGTATTCAATGTTGGCCATGTAGATAGTGTGCCAAGTTGGTGCAGATCCATTGTGAGCTGGGTTCAGAGTGCTCTTTGATTGTAGGTTAGCTATAAATCCCAGCAACTACAACTCCCAAATTACAAAATCAATCCCCCCCCCAACCCCATCAGTATTTACATTTCGGCGCATCCGGTATTTGTGCCAAATTTGGTCCAGATCCATTGTTGTTGGTGTTCATAGTGCTTTCCGGATGTAGGTGAATTACATCTCCCCTACAATTCCTCCCCTACAATTCCTCTCAAATCCCTCCAGTATTTTCTGTTGGTCATGGGGGTTCTGTGTGGGATATTTGACCCAATTCTATTGTTGGTGGGTTTCAAAGCCTCTGAATGTAGGTGAACTATAAATCCCAGCAGCTACAACACCGAAATGTCAAGGACTATTTCCCCAAAGTCCACTAGTGTTCAAATTTCAGCATATTGAGTATTCGTGCCAAGTTTGGTCCAGATCCATCATTGTTTGAATCCACAGTGCTCTCTGGATATAGGTGAAATACAACTCCAAAACTCAAAGTCAATGCCCACCAAAACCTTCCAGTATTTTCTGTTGGTCATGAGAGTTCTGTGTGCCAAGTTTGGTTCAGCTCCATCATTGGTGGAGTCCACAATGCTCTTTGATTGTAGGTGAGCTATAAATCCCAGCAACTACAACTCCCAAATGACAAAAATCCCCCCCCCAACCCTACCAGTATTTAGAATTTGGGTGTATTGGGTATTTGTGCCAAATTTGGTTGAGTGAATGAAAATACATCCTGCATATTAAATAGTTATATTAAAATTCATAATGGTAGCAAAATTACAGTTATGAAGTAGCAATGAAAATAATGTTATGGTTGAGGGTCACCACAACATAAGGAACTTGTATTAAGGGGTTGCAGCATTAGGAAGGCTGAGAACCACTACAATAGTTCAAGGTGTTCTCTAGGTTCAGGGTAGCAGTACCCATCCACTGCCCAGTAACAAATGTTTTATCCACCTGGCCTTTTCCTTAAGAAAAATAAGTAGGAAGAGAGCATTGAGTGGGACTTCTTGAGTGCATTAAGTGCATTAGGAAAACCACTCTATGAAATGTGTAATTCTCCTACACATCTACTCAATCCTTTTGGTATTTCTTTGGAAAAAAGAGTGGTCATTTATTCTTTAAGGGCATTGTAAGTCAATTAGAATAAGCATAAACTTGAAAGTCCTTTCCTTTTCCAACTTAATCTCACAGAATTTGTTGCTACAAAATTCAGTGATGGTACTCGATGAGATGGTTGAACATTAATATTATTTTCCTAAAGGGTAGGTCAAGAAGCAGCTATTAGCCATGATAGCTAATGGAAACTTCATCTATGTTTCATATATACTGAAAGCTAAAAAAAAGGTGATAATTTACTTTTATGCCTGTGAATTTTGGAATGGTCAATCTGGATCAAATTAACAGCCTGGCATTCTGCCTCCTAGAGTGGCCATTGCAGTGCAACTGGGAATTTTATAACCAGAACAGTCTCTTGAAAACAAATTCTAATTTGCCATGCTGCCTGTTGTTATTACCAGCAATAGTTGATGGACCACTTGTTCTAACCTCTTGGAAGACTCTTTCAAGCACAACTCCAGGAGTTCATTTAGATGGATTCCGTTCTTTTATGCAAAACACACCCTAGGAATTGTTCACTATTCTGTAACAAGTAATGAGTCAACTGATGACATTTAAATTTAAATAGTTTCTTTCCAGCAGAGTTAGCACATGCATGATGCAGGTGACTTAAAATATATATGTACAATATGAATATTAGGCATCGTAGAGGTTCTTTCCCTTAATTATGAAATCGCAAATTTTATTGCTGTAATGGGTTTAATAGAAGTATTGCCCTCCTGCTCCCCCTACTGGATCATTATGATATGCATTTCATCCCATAATTAATATTTCCAAATTGCAAATTAATACAAATATTTTAAATGTTTTATGTTTAGAAGGAAGCATGCAATTCATAATATATCAGATCCGCATGCAATTAATTTAACAGGACAATACATAATTTGCTGTATGTTGTGGTTACATGTAGTCTAGGTAGTATTAAAAAAGGTTTACAATGTTACTAGTCATGATCCATATGGATATTTACAACATCCATGTTCAGAAACATCATGTTTTGCAATGTCCTCTACTGTGAATTATATTAGAGAAGACAATTGTCTTAATGTCTTGCTTTAAGGCTTCTCAGAGGATGCTGAAATAGATAGCCCATTGTTCTCAGAACTATTCTTTATGTGGTTCCTTGAAAATGTGTCCTTAAATATAACGTACGTGTTAAGCATTGAGTCAAGGCATTTTAATTCCTATTTACATGCATTATTCTAGATTTCTTTGATTTGTTGCATGCCTGTTAACAACCAGTCTGGATATATTATTGTGTAGTATGGTGGGGAGGGCTTTGGATATAAATTGGCCCTGGCCGCATAGTTGTTCCATCCTGCTCTGATGGGTTATACACTAGAACAGTTGGTTGTGGAACCAACTAAAGTTATTATAAAGATGAAATTATTCATAATGTGCCAATCACTCAGTGACAGACACAAATGCTGCAAATATGAGAAACAGAGACAAATGGTGATGACAAGAGATGATGTTCTAAAACTTACTGGCAAATTGGAAACAAAAAACTTCAGTCTGACTAGTATCCATTCAAAAGTCTTTGAAAACATCAAATGTGAAACTGCTAGAATTCAAACAAACACATAAACCTGTTCATAACACTGACCTCTGTACCAAATGACTGGAAGAAGTTTTTTTAAAGGAAATTAGAGACTGATTAGCTTAATATCTATTCTGAGTATACAGAATTGTCAAGCAACTATAAGGACACATTTTGCTGAAGAAAATGGATGTAACTTTTGCAATAACAAGTCCTGTATCAGTAACCCTTTAGTGTTGGAAGAAAGGGTCCATCTACATTTTCCTAAAATCCAGGAGGAAGCAGGTTAAAATAACCCGCATCCTCCTGAGTTCCAGTTCCCACCCCCTCCCATGAAAAGGTTGGCCTGGGATGGCATTCAGCCAACCCCCAGCCCCCCATTTTCCCCAAAAACTTACTCAAGGAGCTGGAGAAGGGAATGGGTACCTTTCTGCTATTTCGGGCTCCAGGAGCCCAAATAACTGGAATGGCTGTGGGGATTGGCTGCAGAAGCAGTCCCAGGAGTCAATCCCCGGTTGAAAACCCAGTTTTCTCTGCATTAATTCACTTTTGTCTGAGGCATCGTTTGGATGCCTCAGATAAAAGCAAGACAGGTCCCATGTTTTGGGCTGGTCTGGAAGGGCCCAAAGGCTCACAACTTTGATGCTCCAGGTGATTTTTATTAGAAGGACCTATAGCATAATCTACCACCTTCTTGGACACTACTGTTCCCCCTTAATTCAGCTGAAATTCTTACATTTGTTGTAAAGGAAATAGCTTTCCCCACCATCAGTATATTATTTTGAGCTTTTCCTGTTGCAGTCCTAAGTATTTGGGGATGATTTGTCTGTAATTGACAAGACACATTATTAGTATAAAAACTCTGTTTGATAGAGATGAAAACAGTATAATAATAATATATAATATAATAATACAGTATAATCATGTTAATTATATATTATATATTACACTAGCTGTGCCTGGCCACGCGTTGCTGTGGCAAAGTGGTGGTGGTATTGGTTAAAAATTGTTGTGTAATTTTTATTTGACGTTATTTGTATTTTTTAATTAATTTTATTGTAAGTTATCTTTTTATTTATTATATTTTATTATTTTCTTGTATAATTTTTAGTTATTTTTAGTTATTATGGTATTTTATTGTATTGATTTTTTTAGTGTTTTAAATTATTTTTAGTGTTTTTAATTATTTTTTATTGGGTTGCTAGGAGACCAAGTTGGAGGAGCTTAGCCTTCTAACTGGCAGCAATTGGATAAAAGCAATTATTCCTCTCTCTCTAATTAGGACTTTATTTTAATTTTATTTTTGTTGTATCAACCTAGAGCCTTGGATGATGGGTTGTGTCGTCAAATTTTGAGGTTGGGAGGCCTGTAGTTTTGTTGTTTTGTGGGTCGCCGTGATGCCATCACTCTTTTATATATATAGATGTAATATTAATAATAATCTTGCAATATATTGATATAGTACAATATAGTTATTTATTGCCAGTATTGTGCTATGCTAATAATATAAAATTGTATGTAAATTTAATTTGTAAGCCACTCTGAGTCCCCTTCGGAGTGAGAAGGACGGGATATAAATGAAATAAATAAATAAATAAATAAATAGAGATGAAAACGGCTACTCATTATTTTTGCACAACATAATCACCTGTACTTCTGGACTCACAGTGGGGAGTTGCTATAGGAATTGTTCTGGTGGTGGCCTGAACATCCAACAAATATAATATGATATTTTATAGTTCTTTGAAGTGTTTTAGTATGTATGTATGTAAGAATGATCTGGTAAACACTAAAAAGTCTGAGCAAATTTAATAGTCCTGGAACAAATGGACCAATTAGTAATTGTTTAAAAATGGAAAGCAAAGCGGGAGGGAAAATGAACAGTTCTTACAGTATAGGAATTGACACAGTAAGCATTTTCTGTGAACCAAATAAATTCAGTGTTGGGAAGCATTAGGAAAGGAATGAGATAGAAAACTGCCAACATCATAAATGGCTTTAAATATATACTGCAAGTGCAATCAGAATACTGAGTATAGTTGTAGTCAGTATACTTTAAAATGGATATGACAGAGCTGGAAAAGGAAGTACATCCCACCACTTATGGTGGACAAAGGGACAAAATTATTAAACAGCAGAGATGGATTTTTTTATATGGAGGTGAAACAGTGGCTGAAATCCTGCATCAGGAGATGCAGCAACAATGGAGCTCTATGATAATAGTTACATCTCTCAGACAAAAAAAAACCTAACATAGAAGATAGACATCACACCAGCTGAGGGGTTTCTGAGGTGTGTGATGTCTGTTATAACAGCTGGCTTTGAAATAATTTTTACCAAGGAACACATACAGTATGAGAAATTCTATTCAGCTGGTAACTAATCGAGATAAATACATTTTTCATCCTCAGTTTCACCATTCCTCCATTCCACGTGTCATTCAAACTTGTAACGCTAGGCAAACATCCAAACATACTAAGCTATTATGCTACATTAGCTGAAATGATGAATATAATAAGGTCCTTAAAATAGAACTGCTAATTTGTTTAACAGCAGAAATACCCCCTCCCCCAATATAATTTCAAATAGCTTTGTGCAAACATTAGCAACATATCAAGCCTTCTATTGGATATCTGCAGGACTTGTGGGAAGGAAGGTAGAGATAAAACATTAGGAATATCAGAATGGCACAAATGGGCTATTACCATATAGAAAAGATCCTACAGTGAATTGAATAAAAATGCTATTCGTGCAATAAATAGAGGCAACATTTTGCTTTCATCAAGGTGCAAATTACTAACTTTAAGAAAGTCAGTATTTTATTATAGTTTGATTGTTGCTTTGGTGGATGGAATCTTTCATAGAAAATTAAAGATTGCACCAGACATACCACAATCATTTTATTGTCATTGAAAAATATGCAAACAAATCCATAGCTGGTAAACAAAACATCAATTTTAAAAATGTAGTGATCAGAAAGCATTACTGTAAATTCCATATCATTTTTAATAATAAACTTCCCCCCACCCGCGCAGCTGGGGGATGGAAGTGGATTTGTCCCCTCCCAACGAAGGAGAGACTTCTGGAAGGGGGCGGGGCTTCTAGGAAGCTGCCTGCCTCTTGGTTCACTCACTTTTGGAGCTTCGACGTGAGAGGATCCAAAAGTGGGAGCTCTGTTTGAGGCCTGGGAGACAGGCGTCGAGGGAGAATTTTTGTCCCATCTGTTTGTATTGCAGCATCGAGGTCTGTATGGGATTATGGAGAGGCGAGGCAAGGGAGCTTGGGCTCACCAGGCTGCTTGCGGGCTTCTCCCTCGACGGCAATGACTTATCCATGTTAAAGTTTTAAAGTTCTGAATTTCACTCACCCCCCCCCCCTTTTCTTATAGTTTAAGTTCCTTCATTCTTGCCATATTAATTGAGGGCAATGGTTAGGTTAGTGAGGGAGAACAATCAAATGCATTTGTAATCTAGCAGTCGGTAATTGATTATGATGATAGCCAAGTATAAATTCATTTTTAGCATTAATTCAATGGAGTTATGCATAGTTAGATGAATTAATTGGCATTAAATTTGTTTTATTGAGGGATTAATTGATTATAAGGGAGTATTTATTTTGAATATATTTATATATGTGTATATACTGGGGTAATTTATAATTATATTTATTATTATATAAATTGATGAATTTGTGCCTCAAATAATTTGGTACTAATTTAATGAATTAATTATTCTATCATCGTGTGTGTGTGTGTGTGTGTGTGTGTGTGTGTATATATATATGTTTTATTATATATAATTATAATCAAATTGATGTGTGGTCTGTTGACTGACTCCGGTTGGTTTTTATGGACAACTACTACCAAGGAAACCTCAAAGGAAACAGGTCTTGGTAGTAGGTGACTCCCTCCTTAGAGGAACGGAAGCCATCATTTCCAGACCGGATGGGATGGCTCGAGAAACATGCTGCCTCCCGGGGGCAAAAATACACCATATCACTCAGAGGCTCAGCAGGCTCCTAAAGCCCCATCACCCTCCCCACCTTATGTTGATTCATGTAGGTACCAATGACACTGCTAGGCATACTTTTCAAAAGATCACAAATGATTTTCGAGCTCTGGGAACAAAGCTAAAACTGTATAATGTACATGTGATCTTTTCATCCCTCCTCCCCGTTGTAGGACACGGCTCTACAAGGGCCGGAAAAATAGTACAGGTCAATAACTGGCTCAGAAAATGGTGCCAAGAGGAGCATTTTGGCTTCCTTGACCATGGTCTACTCTTCCAGGAGGATGGCCTATTGGCAAGTGATGGGGTGCATCTCACACAAGCAGGAAAACATCTTTTTGCACACAGACTCACAAACCTCATCAGGCGCACTTTAAACTAGATCTACTGGGGGAGGGGAACAACAGCCTGGCGAACACTATATTACCCACGACCACAGGGAACCGCCAAAAGGCTAACCGGAGGGCTGCACAAACACAGCAAGGACCAAGTACGGAGAGCACAATAATCCCAAATAAAAAGCTCAAGGGGAGGTCACAGGGGCTTACATGTCTTTACACCAACGCTCAGAGCATGGGAAATAAGCAAGAGGAACTCCAACTCTTAGCACAGCACCACACATACGATGTCATAGGCATCGCTGAAACCTGGTGGGATGACTCCCATCACTGGAATGTAGCCATTGAGGGCTATAACCTCTTTCACAGAAATAGAACAAAAGGGAGAGGAGGGGGAGTAGCTTTATATGTCAAAAACAGTTACGTTGCAGAAGAAATGCAAGACTGTAATCCGGGAAACCAGCTAGAAAGCATCTGGATAAGAATCAAGGGAACCGGGACTCAAAAAGATCTTGTCGTGGGTGTCTACTACAGACCTCCGAGTCAGGATGAAGGACTTGATGAAGCCTTCTGTCAACAGCTGACCAAACAGGCACAAAGAAGAGATATAGTAGTCATGGGCGATTTCAATTATTCCGATATCTGCTGGAAAACAAACTCAGCCAAGAGTACAAAGTCCAACAAATTCCTCACTTGCCTTGCAGACAATTTTATGGTCCAGAAGGTAGAAGAGGCAACAAGAGGATAAGCAACTCTTGATCTAATCTTAACAAATGTGGAAGACCTGATCAATACAGTTGAAGTGGTTGGATCCTTAGGGGCAAGTGACCATGTGCTCCTGCAGTTTGCAATACAAAGGAATGCTGAAACTAAGACAAGTCAAACACGCATTCTCGACTTTAAGAGAGCTGACTTCCAAAAAATGAAGGAATTACTGAGCGGCATTCCATGGACACCAATATTAAAAAACAAGGGAGTTAAGGATGGATGGGAGTTTTTCAAAAGTGAAATACTCAAGGCACAAATGCAAACAGTGCCAACAAAGAAGAAAAATAAGACAAGTGCAAAGAAGCCAGAATGGATGTCCAAAGAACTTCTAACTGAGCTAAAGCTCAAAAGTGACATGCACAAGAAGTGGAAAAGGGGAGAAATCACCAAAGAAGAATTCAAACTTATAGCCAACACCTGTAGGGAAAAGGTTCGCAAGGCTAAAGCACAAAATGAGCTCAGGCTTGCCAGGGACATAAAAAACAACAAAAAGGGCTTTTTTGCTTACGTTGGTAGAAAAAGGAAGAAATAGGAGGCGATAGGGCCTCTGCAAAGAGAAAATGGGGTGATGGCGACAGGGGACAGGGAAAAGGCAGAACTGCTCAATGCCTTCTTTGCCTCGGTCTTCTCACAAAAAGAAAGCCATCTTCTACCCCAGCAACATGGAATGGACGAAGGATTGGGGGAAATCCAACCCCAAATAGGGAAACAAGTTGTCCAGGAACACCTGGCCTCTCTAAACGAATTCAAGTCCCCAGGGCCGGATCAGCTACATCCAAGAGTATTGAAGGAATTAGCGGAAGTTATTTCAGAACCACTAGCAATTATCTTCGAGAGTTCTTGGAGAACGGGAGAAGTCCCAGCAGATTGGAGGAGGGCGAATGTGGTCCCTATCTTCAAGAAGGGAAAAAAGAACGACCCAAACAATTACCGTCCGGTCAGCCTCACATCGATACCAGGCAAGATTCTGGAAAAGATCATCAAGGAAGTGGTCTGCGAACACTTAGAAACAAATGCAGTCATTGCTAATAGTCAACACGGATTTACCAAAAACAAGTCATGCCAGACTAATCTGATCTCTTTTTTCGATAGAGTTACGAGTTGGGTCGATACAGGGAATGCTGTGGATGTAGCCTACCTGGATTTCAGTAAGGCCTTCGACAAAGTCCCCCACGACCTTCTGGCAAATAAACTAGTAAAATGTGGGCTAGACAAAACTACGGTTAGGTGGATCTGCAATTGGCTAAGCGAACGAACCCAAAGGGTGCTCACTAACGCGTCATCTTCATCATGGAAAGAAGTGACAAGTGGAGTGCCGCAGGGCTCCGTCCTGGGCCCGGTTCTGTTCAACATCTTTATTAACGACTTAGACGAAGGGTTAGAAGGCACGATCATCAAGTTTGCAGATGACACAAAACTGGGAGGGATAGCTAACACTCCAGAAGACAGGAGCAGAATTCAAAACGATCTTGACAGACTAGAGAGATGGGCCGAAACTAACAAAATGAAGTTCAACAGGGACAAATGCAAGATACTTCATTTCGGCAGAAAAAATGGAAATCAAAGATACAGAATGGGGGACGCCTGGCTTGACAGCAGTGTGTGCGAAAAAGACCTTGGAGTCCTCGTGGACAACAAGTTAAACATGAGCCAACAATGTGATGCAGCAGCTAAAAAAGCCAACGGGATTCTGGCCTGCATCAATAGGGGAATAGCGTCTAGATCCAGGGAAGTCCTGCTCCCCCTCTATTCTGCCTTGGTCAGACCACACCTGGAATACTGTGTCCAATTCTGGGCACCACAGTTGAAGGGAGATGTTGACAAGCTGGAAAGCGTCCAGAGGAGGGCGACTAAAATGATTAAGGGTCTGGAGAACAAGCCCTATGAGGAGCGGCTTAAAGAGCTGGGCATGTTTAGCCTGCAGAAGAGAAGGCTGAGAGGAGACATGATAGCTATGTACAAATACGTGAAGGGAAGTCATAGGGAGGAGGGAGCAAGCTTGTTTTCTGCTGCCCTGCAGACTAGGACACGGAACAATGGCTTCAAACTACAGGAAAGGAGATTCCACCTGAACATCAGGAAGAACTTCCTCACTGTGAGGGCTGTTCGACAGTGGAACTCTCTCCCCCGGGCTGTGGTGGAGGCTCCTTCCTTGGAGGCTTTTAAGCAGAGGCTGGATGGCCATCTGTCGGGGGTGCTTTGAATGCGATTTCCTGCTTCTTGGCAGGGGGTTGGACTGGATGGCCCATGAGGTCTCTTCCAACTCTACTATTCTATGATTCTATGATTCTACGGTTCTTTGGCTTAGAAATGGTATTGAGTTTGGCTCAAACCACCACCACCCACTCCTGTTTTCTTCATTTTCTTCCCCAATCTTGGTGCATTCGCTGGTCTTACTGGTTTCCTTATTTTACAGTATGCCACCGAAGAAGAACAGGGCAAGGGCCCTGCGAGGAAAGTTCCTGCAAAACGCCCTCCTCCCCCAAGTGCTCCGGCAGTCGAGGAAGAAGACTCAGCCCAATTGTTGAAAGTGTTGGTCGCTCGCATCGAGTCACTGGAAAGAGAGAAAGCAGCAGCTGCTGCTTCAGGAGCGCAGATGTCTGGGGGGGGGGGGGGGCAGTAACACTGTGCTAATAAAGTCCTTATTTTCCTGTATTTCTGCCTTAGAAGGGGAAAAGCGAGCTGTGGTGCCTGTCAATGATGAGAGCCTGGTTGCATCAAGGCTGGTGGCCGCAGGAGCTGTTCTATCTACTTCAGCGGCAGCTGTTGAGTCAGGAAGCGCTGCGACTATTTTAGGTAAAGGGGACGCACACACTTTCCCTGGGGGAGCTGCGGATTCTCAAGATCTGATCACAACCCAAGCTCCTGATGAGCCTGTCCCGTCAGCAAGTGGCACCCAATTAGCGATCGTGGCTCCGGTGGTTGAAGCGCCAAGTTTGGTTGTATTCTCTTTGGATGCAACAGCTACTATTGAGAACTCAACGTGTTTCTGGGGTATGGCTGATTGGCCTTTGCCTGCCCAGATAGCCTTAGTACTACAGCTTTGGGCTCGCATTTGGCCCAAAAGACAATTGATAAAGTTTTAAAAAATGAGTATATCGATATTTTTACTCTGTATTTCAGGGAACTCGATAAAAAAGAAAAGGATGATTTGTGTAATGAAAGAAAAGAAATTATGAAAAAGCGCAAAGTGGACCAGAATTGGGGCAACTGGTTCTCTTGTTTTTTAATCTATGGAGGGGTTCTAGTGAAGGCTTACCCTTCCAGAGCCCATTCTTTGTTTCAGTACATGAACATTATCAATTCAGCCTATGTAAATTTTACAGGGAGCGCTTGGCTCTTGTATGACAAGCACTTTAGACTTCGTGCGGCTCACTCTCCAACTTTGCGTTGGGATCTGGTTGATTATCAACTTTGGTTGGAAGTTTCAACTCCGGCACGTCCTATTACGGGCGAGAAGGCTGACAGTGGGCACACGATTCAAAATTACAGAGCTGGGCATTTCTTTCACCAGCCTCAATATTCACAGCATCAGCAACCCCAACAACGCTTGCTGTGCTGGGAATATGCTTCTCAGGGAGTGTGCTCTCGGAAGGGATGCAAATTACAGCAAGTTTGTGCCATTGGCTCTGGGCAGCATTCTGCCAAAATTGCAGTAAAGAAAAACCCGGCAAGGGTGGGGGAAAGGGTAACCACAATCCAAAGAGGGGTTTCGGCTCAGGTGGGTTTTCCAAAGGGGCCCAGCCCAATTAATCTAGTTCAGTTGGACTTGTGGTTATCTCATCCCAATTTAGGCGCAGCTAGTTATCTGCGCACTGGGTTTTTTTAGGGTTTTAGGATTCCTGCAATGGGACATAGAGCCCCTTTCCGAGCACCGAACCTGAAGTCTATTATTGGTATGGAGGACATTGTCCTGGAAAAAATCAACAAAGAAGTCGCTGAGGGTAGGGTTCTTGGCCCATTTACTTCACCCCCTACTTCAAGGTTAAGGGTTTCACCTCTGGGGATTGTTCCAGAGAAGGCACCTGGGGAGTTTCGACTCATTCACCATCTTTCCTATCCCCGGGGAAGGTCAGTGAATGACGCAATCCCTGATGATTTTTGTACGGTCCATTATACTTCTTTTGATTCTGCAGTTAAGAAGGTCAGGGCGAGGGGGCCTGCAGCCGAGTTAGCAAAGTGTGACATCAAGTCTGCTTTCCGACTTCTCCTGGTTCACCCGATGGACTTTGAACTGTTGGGTTTTCAGTTCAACGGGTTGTACTATATGGATAGGGCTCTTCCCATGGGCTGTTCAGTTTCTTGTGCTGCTTTTGAATTTTTAGCACCTTTTTGGAATGGGCCCTTAAATCAAAATCGGGTCTATCGCGGGTTGTGCATTACTTGGATGATTTTTTATTTTTGGGGAAATCAGGATCTGGAGAATGCGAATTTGTTTTGCATTCTTTTCAGGAATTGGCTGATCAGTTAGGGGTTCCCTTAGCGCCTGAAAAAACAGAGGGCCCGGCTACTAAATTGACTTTTTTGGGGATCGAGCTTGATACAGTTCAGCAAGCTTCTAGCCTACCCAGGGAGAAGGTAGTAAATTTAATAGACAGGATTCAAGCATTCGTTACCCGTAACAAGGCCACATTACGTGAGTTCCAGGAAATTATTGGGCATTTAAATTTTGCATGCAGAGTAATAGCTCCTGGGCGTGCCTTTTTGCGCAGTCTCTGCAATGCTATTTCTGGAGTTAGACTTCCGCATTATCATGTGCAGATTACTCGCGGGATTAAGGCTGATTTGGACATATGGTTACAATTTTTAAGCCAATTCAATGGAATTTCTTTTTGGAGGCAGGACCTTTTGTTGAAAGACGCCCTTCGGATAGTGTCTGATGCTTCTGGAGCCATCGGCTTTGGTGTATTTTTTAATAGGCATTGGTGTGCTGAGCTTTGGCCCAGGGAGTGACACACCAGGGGTATAACATCTGATTTAACATTTTTGGAGTTTTTTCCAATTTTAGTAGCTGTCACGCTGTGGGCAGATCAAATGACAAATTCCACCGTTCATTTTTGGTGCGATAACCAGGCCACGGTGCAGGTTATCAATTCGTTAACATCTAAGTCAGTCAGACTGATGGAGGCTCTGAGGTTTTTTACACTCCACTGTCTAAAGTACAATATATTGTTTAGAGCTTTTCATATTGCAGGGACAGATAATTCTCTTGCTGATGCTCTGTCCCGTATGCAGATGGATCGCTTCAGGCAGCTGGCCCCCAGCGCAGATTTGCACCCCCAGAGCATGCCAGTCCATCTTTGGAAAATTGGGAACAGTTCATAGTCAGGGGCATGAGGTTAGCCCTGGCTGCAAATTCCAGAGAGTTATCCAGAGAACAAGCTATGCCATGAGATAAGTGGCAGTTATTGACCCCTGAATTCTTTACAGGTTTTTAAAACAAATTTGGCTGCAGATTGGGGTATCCCAATTCAAATATTTGTTGGTACAGGCGGCAGTTTTCACAACCCCTTTTTTAGAGCCCTTTGGGTTATTGACTTAGTAAGCAGCTTTGAAGGAGGATTAATTTCGTGAAGCACCTTAATTTTAGAGCTGTTGCTTAGCTGATAATAGTCCAATTTTGGCCTTGGCTTTTAAGGGGAAGAATTTTGGGGGATTACGGTCAAGAAATTTTGTATGTATTTCTTTAGAAGCGGAGCCGCTTACATTCTGTTGCAATGAATTTTTCAGAGGGTAAAGTTAAGCCTTGAGGAAATAGAAGGCTGGAGCCTATCAGGCATACGTAAGTTATGTGCTATGTTAGTTACACTGATTTGTCTTTGCAGAACCTGTTCTGTTGGCAAATAGACATCGCGTCCTGATTCATGGGCACAGCTACGTACACTGAGCTGAGCGACAGGAGCACAGGGGTCCCTACGGCCAACTTCGCAGCCTCGCTTCCATGTCATTCGTGGAGAGGAGGGGAGGAAGAGGCCCCTTTTTGTGCTGTTAATGATTTGGGTTTGCCAATGGGCAGGGGCCTGTTTTATACAAGTTTATGAATGGCATGCACAAGGGGAAGGAGTGCGCTCTCTCAAACACGCTTGTCATAGCCCTATTTGTACAGGTTCGATTGGCATGCACAAGGTAAAAGAATGTGTTCCCTCTTACACGCTTGTCATGGCCATGTTTTTACAGATTCGATTGGCAGGCACAAGCTAAAGGAGTGTGTTCCCTCTAACACGCTTGTCATGGCCCTATTTGTACAGGTTCGATTGGCATGCACAAGGTAAAGGAGTGTGTTCCCTCTAGCATGCTTGTCATGGCCATGTTTGTACAATTTTTGAATGACATGCACAAGCTTTGAGAGGTTTGGCCTCGAACTGGCTTAGCATGGTCAGCAATCATTCCTAGGCCAATCAGGCCCTTCGAAAAGTTTTAAAGAATGGCATAGGTTATTGTATCCCTCATGACATCATTAAGTTCAATGATTCGAATTTGTATCGGGCTGATGGGATCCATCTGTCCGAACTGGGCAACCAAATTTTCTTAGCTGACCTTCAGAAAGGAATTAGGGAAATTCTTGCGAATTTGGTGGGCGTCAGGAGCTAAATAGACATTTGCTCCTGAATTGTGGCGGAATGCTTAGGGGAATCTCTTATTTTGGTGTGCACCACAGGGCACCTCTGTTTTGGTGTTGGCCAGAGGCATGAATCCTCGCTTAGGGTTTGTACGGCCCCTGCGAAGGTGAACGATTATGGCCTTGGAATGGGAGACTTTGACCTCATTTGTTTCGGAGGCAAAACTCTCCAAAACATTCCCCTTTAGGTCATCCAGGTTTAGATAGACTGGGGACCTGGTGTTTCGCCCTCAATTCAGTCTTAATGGATGGTCGGGTATGACCACTGATATTGGCTTATGCCTTACCAAATTCTTAGATGGCTAAGGATTTTTGGCCCTAGTTCCAAATTAAAGTTAAATAGGTAACTATCAATAAAGTTGCCCAGTTTTAAACCCAAGTTTACTTGTCTTGTCTCGTTATTTCGGAGGGTTGGAGGGCAATATGTATATTTTTACTCTGTGTCTATGACCATTATCTATAACTGTAGATCACCGTTAAAATTTTAAAGTGCCCAATCAAAGTACATATTTCATTCCTCAACATACCACTTTTACTTGGTCAACAGCAATTTAAACTTTCTAAGTTAATAATGTGTGTGAGGGGGTATTATTTTAGGGGGAAATGTAGTTGAATACTATATGAAGATACGGAGTATTTGGAAATGGTTTAGGGTCAACTAAATATGTTTAGTGGAATGAAAAACTAGTAAAAATAATTGGTTCTTTTTAAAGCCATTTAGTGACCATTCATATATACAAACAAGTACTTTGGGATTATGGGATGTCAGCTTACAGCTGAGTTTCATCCTAATGCAGACGTAGTATTTTCATTTGAAAAAGACATTCTGCCATGGCATAAAACACAGAAGCCATGAATTATAGGCCTGAACATATGCCAACTGGGGATGGTGAGGCAGCGCTCAGCATAACAGTCTGATTTTCAGAGGTCTATTTGACTAATTTAAGTTCTTGAAACTGTAATAAATATGTATAGGATGGATTATAAATTATAATAGAGATAAGAAAATGAAATAAATGATTTTCTGATGAAAAAACCTGACAGTATAAGGTTAGTGGCCCAGTACCAGCTACCGGGCTGTGAGCATGCCAATTCAACTATAATTAAAATGAGAGGACACTCCGTAGATTTGATTGAGAATAGCTCCCCTTGTAGATGCACTTGCTAAGACAATTAGGATGGCAGGTAGCCAAAGACTTCTACTGTACCACAAATGGGGCTATGGCCAAGATCACTATTTTGATTGGATGATATGATAGGGAAGAATTCTAATATTTTAGTTTATTCTCCTGTTAATTTTATGATAGATGAAAGGTTAAGAATATGGAATGGGAATACAGATGTTGATTGACTATTAGATAGAACTAGGCTCCCAAAGCTTTGCAACTTATAATTATAATTATAATAAAGTTACATTATAATATACTTTATCCTGCCTTTCATTAGAGAAGATCTTCTACAAAGAACTGAGGGGGGAAGATGAAGAAAAAGCACTTTGATGTATTTTATCAACTAATTTTATGTATTTTATCAACTGTCTCAGAGGGGCAGCTGAAAAAGAAATGTTTCATTAAAACATATATAGATATATACATATGATGAAAACTAGGTTAAAAATGCCCAGCCTAATGGTATCATACATTTTTGTGTGAACTGAAGGAAACCCTTAAAAATATTATGTTTCTAATATTGCCTCTTTTGTCACTAGAGCTGCAATGGAGATGTCCTGAGATGTCCTTAAATAATGAACCTTTCACAGGAGACTTCTAAGCAATTCACTGTTATACATAATAACTTCTCTGTCCTCATAACTTTTTATTAGAAAAACAGGAGACTTAACTGAAGCATCCATTCCTCCCAACTCCTAATAATAAGTAATAAGAATTAAATGTGGCAATGTATGTTTTGGGCACTTTCTATATGGATTACTGCTCAATTACATGTTTACTACTTGTTTACAAATTGCCAAACAATTTGCTTTATGGTAACTCCCACCAATGGTAATAGGCATTATGTTAGTAGAACTGTTATTTGTTACATTACAGGTCTTCATGCAAGTAATAAGATCTTCCTGAGAGATAACTCTGCAGATTGTCTAGCACTGCAGGTTGTAAAAAGGTGAACAGCAATGTAGCATCAAGGTAGAACCTGAAGGTTTCCAAACAGACACAGGAAAGTACCTTTTGTCACAATGTACATACATAGAAAACATTTTCTATTATCTGTTAGGATACTAGTTTCTTACAGTATTTGGGAAAGTTAGGATTTTTATTTAGGATTTTATCGCCTAAGACAGACAAACAAGCATTGCAGCTGAACTGTCACATTGAGAGATGCTCCCTGTCACACAATGCTTTATGCATCCTGCTACTGGTTTGCCTTTACCTCTTCCATGATTTTCCCATCCCTAGCCATTAATTGTGAAACCCATAAATAGCTCTCTATCCTACTACATGCATACTACTTATCGGAATGCAAAGGGTGCCTTCTACTTCTGTGCCAGCATGCCAGCAGGAATGCGATGTCAAGGAGTGGCATTCTTCTCCTTTCCCTCACCTCCTGGCTTCCCAAGCTGACTGTTTTTCTTCTACATGTATATTTGCTTTTTTCATGCTTAAACTGCATCATCATCATCATCATCATCATCATCATCATCATCATCATCATCATCATCATCATTTTATTGAATGACACAGCAAACAAGATAGATATGCTGGATTTCGTTTCACAAAATCACAAGTCGAACACTTCCCAAGCATTTAGGACTGTGTGATGTATTTTCGGATGATGTGTGCAGATCCCAACAGGGTGGCCTTTTGCAGTTGACAGATCATAATTTTGTCAATGTCTATTGTTTCCAAATGCCGGCTGAGATCATTTGGCACGGCACCCAGTGTGCCCATCACCACCGGGACCACCTACACTGATTTCTGCCAGTCTTTGAAGTTCAATCATGAGGTCCTGATAGTGGCTGAGTTTTCCTGTTGTTTTTCGTCAATGCGACTGTCACCTGGGATGGCAACATCAATGATCCAAACCTTTTTCTTTTCCACAACTGTGATGTCTGGTGTGTTGTGTTCCAGAACTTTGTCAGTCTGGATTCGGAAGTCCCACAGTATCTTTGTGTGCTCATTTTCCAATACTTTTGCAGGTTTGTGATTCCACCAGTTCTTTGCTGCTGGGAGGTGGTACTTGAGGTATAAGTTCCAATGAATCATTTGGGCCACATAGTTGTGCCTCTGTTTGTAGTCTGTCTGTGCAATTTTCTTACAGCAGCTGAGGATATGATCAATGGTTTCATCGGTTTCCTTGCAGAGTCTGCATTTTGGGTCATCAGCTGATTTTTCGATCTTGGCCTTAATTGCATTTGTCCTGATGGCTTGCTCCTGGGCTGCAAGGATCAGGCCTTCTGTTTCCTTCTTCAGGGACCCATTCGTGAGCCATAGCCAGGTCTTCTTATCAGCTTTTCCTTCAATTTTGTCAAGGAACTTTCCATGCAATGTTTTGTTGTGCCAGCTGTCAGCTCTAGTTTGTAGTGTGGTTTTCTTGTACTGGTTTTTTGTCTGCTGTGCTTTGAGGAGTTTCTGATTTTTGACTTCAATCAAAGCAGGTTCTTCACTTTGCTTTACATATTCTGCCAGGGCATATTTTTCGTCTTTGACTGCTTGTTTTACTTGTAAGAGTCCTCTGCCCCCTGATCTTCTAGGCAGATAGAGCCGGTCAACATCACTGCGAGGGTGCAGGGAATGATGAATGGTCATGAGTTTTCTTGTTTTTCTGTCCAAATTGTCCAGTTCCACCTGTGTCCAATTTATAATGCCAGCAGTATATCTTATGACAGGTATGGCCCAGGTGTTTATGGCCTTGATGGTGTTGCCTCCATTGAGCTTGCTTTTGAGAATTTTTCTGACCCTTTGTGTGTATTCTTTGCTGACCACAGTTTTCACATGTTCATGCTTGATGTTGTCCAGCTGTAATATGCCCAGATATTTATAGGCCTCTGGCTGGTGACACTTTATTGTTTGGCCATTGGGCATATTTATGCCCTCACTTTCAATGATTTTTCTCTTCTTCAATGCCACTGTTGAACATTTGTCCAAACCAAATTCCATGTTGATATCAGTGCTAAAAATTCGGACAGTGTTGGTCAGAGACTGGATTTCAGTTTCCGTTTTCCCATATAGCTTCAGGTCATCCATGTACATCAAATGTGAAATTTTGTGAGAATTCTTAGATGTTTGGTAGCCGAGATTTGTTTTTTGTAAGATTGTTGACAGAGGGATCATGGCAATAATGAAAAGCAGAGGGGACAATGAATCTCCCTGGAAAATTCCTCTCCTGATGTTGACAAGTCCATAGCTTTCATTTCCAACAAACAGTTCAGTTTTCCAGTGCTCCATCATGTTTTCAATGAAGGTGCCAACGTTTTTACTAATCCCGATGGCGTCCAGGCACTTGATGATCCAGCTGTGTGGGAGTGAGTCAAAGGCCTTTTTGTAGTCAATCCACGTCATGTGAAGATTAGCTTTTCGGCTCTTACAGTTCTCCAGAATCATTTTGTCAATCAATAACTGGTCTTTTGTGCCCCTGCTTTTCCGTTTGTTGCCTTTCTGTTCATCTGGCAAGATGTTTTTTTTCTTCAAGATAGTCTTGAATTCTGTCAGCTATGATGCCAGTCAGTAGTTTAAACATAGTGGGCAGACACGTTATTGGTCTGTAGTTTCCTGGTGCTGCTCCTTTTGTTGGATCCTTTTGTATGAGTTATGTTCTTCTAGTTGTTAGCCATTCACTGATACTTCCTTTCTGCAGCATCTCATTGAATTGTTGGGTCATTTTTTCATGTAAACTAATCAGATGTTTGAGCCAAAATCCATGAAGTTGATCACTACCAGGCGATGTCCAGTTCTTGACTTTTTGCACTCGTCTGCTGATCATTTCAGTTGTTATTTCCATCTGTTCCATTTTATTCTGTGAGAATTTTCCTTCAAACTCCTTTATCCACCCAGCGTTTTTGTTGTAGTTTTTATTATTTTCCCAAAGTTCTTTCCAGAATTTCGTTGTTGCAGTTTTCTCTGACTTTATGGTTACTGTGTCTGTTGTTTGGTTCAGGCTCTGGTTCCCCCCCGCAGGTGCCACCTTGACGTGGTGGGGGGGGCTTAACTGCTCCAATGATGACTGAGGGCTGTGCTGGCGGTAGTGTAACTACCGGCAGGTCCAACCAAGGCAGAGAGGCCTCAGCTGAGGAGCAGAACCAAGAGCACCTAACCCATTAGCATTATGGAGAATCAAACCCAAACGAAGTCTATACTGGCTCAGTCGTCGCCCAGGATAAAAAGGACCGCGGTGGATGCTGCTGATTCTGGACATCCATCGACAAGTGGGCTACGGAATCATCAAAACCCAAATGAACAGTCACAGAAGCGGCAGAAATATACAATGCTAGAAAACCGCACTATTATTATTATTATTATTATTATTATTATTATTATTATTATTATTATTATTATTATTTGAAACACAAGTTGAGTCCACAGCAGACACTCCGCTGGCTGTTGAATTGGATCACACGTTGGACACTTCGAATAATGCGAGCAGATCCCAGTAAGGTGGCCTTCTGCAGCTGGCAGATAGTAATTTTGTCAGCGCCGATTGAGTTTAAGTGCAGGCCAAGGCCTTTAGGCACTGCACCCAGTGTGCCGATCACCACTGGGACCACCTTGACTGGCTTGTGCCAGAGTCTTTGCAGTTCGATCTTTAAATCCTCATATCGTGTCAACTTTTCCAGTTGTTTCTCCTCAATCCTGCCGTCACCTGGGATTGTGACATCGACAATCCATACTTTGTCTTTTAACACAATCGTGAGGTCAGGAGTATTGTGCTCCAAAACCCTGTCTGTCTGAATTCAGAAGTCCCAGAGTAGCTTGACATGTTCATTCTCTGTAACTTTTTCTGGCTTGTGATCCCACCAGTTCATTGTCGCAGGCAGATGGTATTTGTGGCTCAAGATCCAATGAATCATCTGAGCAACAGTGTTATGCTTCTGCTTGTAGTCTGTTTGTCCGATCTTCTTGCAGCAGCTGAGGATGTGATCTATTGTTTCATCTGCTTCCTTGCAGAGTCTACATTTGGGATCTGTCATCAACTTTTCAATTTTGGCTTTGATGGCATTGGTTCTAATGGCTTGTTCTTGGGTTGGCAGAATCAGGTCTTCCGTCTCCTTTTTCAAAGTTTAATTTGTGAGCCACAGCCATGTTTTTTCTTTGTCAATTTGGCTCTCAATTTTTCCTAGGAACTGTCCATGGAGAGCCTTCATTCGCCAGTTTTCTCTTCTGCTCTGGATTTTGTTTTTACGGTATTCACTCTTTGTTTTTTGCACTTGAAGCAGTTTACTACTATTGACTTCACTCAATGTTGGTTCTTGACTGTCTTTCACATAATCTGCCAGAGCATGTTTCTCTTCTTCTACCATTTGTTTCACTTGCAAAAGCCCTCTGCCTCCTGATTATCTGGGCAGGTAAAGTCTGTCAACAGCACTACGCGGGTGTAATGAGTAGTGGATTGTCATCAGTTTTCTTGTTTTTCTATCCAGATCATCTAGCTCTGCTTGTATCCAGTTCACAATTCCAGCAGTGTATCTAATGACGGGGATTGCCCAGGTGTTGATAGCCTTGATCACAGTTCCGCCATTTAATTTGCTCTTCAAACCCTTTCTGACTCTTTGGATATATTTTTTGCTCCCCACATTTTTCACATGCCCATGCTTGATATTGTCTAGCTGCAGTATGCCCAGATATTTATAGGCTTCAGCTGATTGCATTTTGCAATTTGTCCATTTGGCATCTCTATGCCCTTGCTGTGAGTCATTTTCCCTTTCTTTAATGCCACTGTGGGACATTTGTCTGGTTATTATTATTATTATTATTATTATTATTATTATTATTATTAATTTCAAAAAAGAACCATGGAAGGCTGGATTAGGAGCATGTGGGAAAATATGATGATCACAGATTAGGGAATTGCCACAATTGCATGACTGAAGAGAGGTGGACATCAAATGAGCTCAATGTGGTATTATTATATATGCTAATGTAATGGGTAGGGTTGTGTACAGATCCTCCATCTTTTATTTCGCGGGAACTCCTGTTTATTTTCTAGACCTTTGCTTTCGTCTCATATTCTTCATATCCCTTTCAATCTGTTGTTTTTAATGGTTTTCCTCTATTTTCCCTCAGCAAAAAAGTTAGTTTTCCCTCATAAATTTCGTCTAATTTTTCTAACCAGAGTTCTTTTGTAGGGATTTCTTGCAATTTCCAATATCTTGCAAAGGTCATCCTTGCTACCGTTGCAATATAAGTAAATAAAATGTTGTCATTTCTGTTTAGGTCTGTCATCTTTTCGGTTAATCCTAGAAGATAATATTCTGGCTTCATCGGGAATGTTTTGTCCATTATTTTTTATGTCTAGTCACGTATTTGTTTCCAGTACTTTGACGATTCAGGATAGGTCCACCATGCGTGATAAAATGTTCCTTCCTGCTTTTTACATTTCCAACAATGATTTTGGGCATTTTTATACATTATCCCAAATTTTTTCGGTGTGATGTACCAACAGTGGAACATTTTAAGCCAATTCTCTTGCAGATCCGAAGAGTACGTATATTTTAATTTTTTGTTCCAAATTGCTTCCCATTCAGCTAGATTACCTGTGAGGCCAAAATTTATTGCCCATTTAGTCATACAGCTTTTAATTTCTTCAGTCTCCATGGACCATTCTAGCAATTTATTATATTTTTTGTGATGTCTTTCTTATCATTTTGTAAGATAAGAATTCTCAGTTACATTAAATCCTATCTTCTTGTCTTTTGCATATAGTTCCTTTATTTGAGCATATTGGAACCATGAAATTTTATTGAATTTTTTCTTTAGTTACTCCTGAGTTCTTAATTGGTATTCACCATTCTTTTTTTTAATCAAAATTTCCTTGTACCTAGGCCATTCCGTCCATCCCAAGTGTTTTTTCTGGTTCGCCTCTAATGGGGAGACCCATATTGGAGTTTCTTTTTTTTCTTTTTTTTTTTTTAGATAATTTTTTATTGTGGTTTTCGAAACTTTACAACGAAAGTGTGAGAACATAGTATACATGAAAGTAAAAGAGAGAAGGAAAATATATCAAAGAAGCAAAGATAAAGACAACAGAAAAAAAAAAGTAAAAATAATAATAATAAAACATATATATTTGTTGACTTCCATTCTTCTTTCTTTCCTCCAAGTCTTATTTGTTCATATATCTTAATTTTTATGTAACGCTTACAGTTTCCTCTATCTATCTGCAACACTGCATCTTGTTTTATTTCCCTCTTTTAAGTAGTTATCAACCATACTCCAGTCCGTCTTTTTAATTCCTTTTCCGTTACTCTGCCTCATCAGGTAAGTCAATTTGTCCATATTTCTTATTTCCATGACTTTACCGAGCCAGCTTTCCTTAGTAGGAATTGTCTCTTGTTTCCAAACTTTGGCAAATACCATTCTGGCCGCTGTCGCTAAAAAGGTGAATAACTTATCTATATTTGTATCTTTGAAAAAATCCAAATCGAACATACCTAATAAGTAAATTTCAGGTCTCATTGGAAAATCTGTTTTAAGTATTTTTTTACACTCAGTATGTACTAATCTCCAAAATGTGGCGGTTTTATCGCACGACCACCACATGTGGTAGAAGGTGCCATCCTGCAGCTTACATTTCCAACATTTCTGGTCTGCGTTTTTGTACATTATACCTATTTTTTTTGGGGTAATGTACCAGCGATGCAGCATCTTAATCCAGTTCTCTTTTAAATCTATTGCATATGTATATTTTAAACGTTTGGTCCAAGTTTGCTCCCATTCCTTCAAGTAGATCGGGCGTCCGATATTCCTTGCCCAACTGATCATTGTGTTTTTAATCTGTTCTGTTTGCGTAGCCCACTCGTTCAATTTTTCATACACTCTGGTGATCACCTTCCTATCGGATGTTAAAATAGCGTCCCAAAATTCTCTTTTATCTGAAAATCCCATCTGTTTATCTATATTGAAGTATTCCTGAATTTGTCTATATTGGTACCAAGACACATTGTTAAAGCGTTGTCTTATTTCCTCTTGTGATTTTATCTGAAAAGATTCCTCCTTTTTGATCAAGATATCATTATAAGTTGGCCATTTGTTCCACCCCAACAGCCTCCTTTGGTTTGCCTCCAAAGGAGAAACCCACATAGGTGTTTTAATGTGTAGTAACCTTTTGTATTTCATCCAAACTTTGAGGAGTGAGGAGCGAATGAAATGGTTTCCAAAATTCTTCTCCCGCTTTGCCCTGTCATACCATAGGTATGAGTGCCAGCCTTTGTAGAGGTCGAACCCTTCCAATAGAAGTGTTTTTTCGTTTTTAAGATTTGCCCAGTCTTTAATCCACATTAAAGCGCACGATTCATAGTATAATTTCAAGTCAGGGAGGCCAAATCCTCCCCTCTTTTTTGAATCTATCATTATTGTATATTTTATTCTAGGTCTTTTGTTATTCCAAATAAATTTCATTATTTCTTTTTTCCAACCCTTAAAGATTTTTTCGTTTCTTATTATTGGTAGATTTTGGAAAAGAAAAAGCATTTTGGGAAGAATATTCATTTTTACTGCCGCTATCCGTCCTAATAAGGATAGATTTAGATGTCTCCAGTTTTTTAAATCTTTGCTTATTCCTTTCCATCTTTCCCCATAGTTGTTCTTTAACAAATGCATATTCCTTGATGTAATCCAAATGCCTAGATATTTAATTTTCCCTACAATCTTTATGTTTGACAATTCTTCCAAACTTTCTTGGTTTTTCTTTGATATATTTTTGGTCAGTATCTTGCTTTTTGTTTTGTTTATTTTAAATCCCGCTATTTCTCCATATTCCTCAATTTTGGAGAGCCATTTAGTTATGTTTTTCCTCGGATTTTCAACAATGCATATAACGTCGTCCGCATATGCTTTTATTTTAAATTCTTGTTTGTTAATTTTTAGCCCCACTAGTTCAGGATCTTCTCTTATGTTTTTTAACAAAGTTTCTAG
This sequence comes from Anolis carolinensis, assembly GCF_035594765.1. Lineage (NCBI taxonomy): Eukaryota > Metazoa > Chordata > Lepidosauria > Squamata > Anolidae > Anolis > Anolis carolinensis. The sequence continues at coordinate 63,453,093 of NC_085843.1, read as the reverse complement.
GGCAAAAATGAAAATTAGTGGTGACAGGGGGCATCCCTGCCGTGTTCCCTTCTCAATAGTTATTTCTTGGGATGGGTTATTATTAATTATTAATCTTGCTCTCTGATTTCCATAAATAGCATTTATTGCGTTCTGGAACTGGTGCCCAATATCTATTTCTTTGAAGAGTGCTTTGAAGAATTCCCAATTTACCTTATCGAAAGCCTTCTCCGCGTCGATTGATAGCAGAGCTAATTCTCTCTGATGATGGGTCTCATAAAATTCCAGCGTGTCTAGGATCACCCTCATATTATCTTTAATGCTTCTATTTGGTAAAAAACCATTTTGGTCATCTTTTACCCATTCTTTTAGGAAGCCTTTAAATCTATTTGCCAAGATACTTGCGAAGATTTTATAGTCAGTATTTAGTAGTGTAATTGGACGGTAGTTCTTAATCTCCTCTGGGTTTGTGTTCTCTTTCTGGATTAGTATGATCTCCCCTTGTTTCCAAGATTCCGGTAATTCTTCGTTCATTAGTGCTTTATTCATTATTCTTCTAAGAACAGGAAGTAGTTCCTCCTGCAATGTTTTATATAGTACGGCCGTATACCCATCTGGGCCCGGCGATTTATTGTTATGTAGGTTTTTAATAGCTTTTTCAATTTCTTCCGTTGTTATTTCTTTATTCAGACTAAGTCTTTGTTCATCATTTATTTTCTCCAATTTTAGCTTACTCAGAAATTTCCCAATCTTTCCTTTGTCTATATTCTCCTTCTTATACAATTGTTTATAAAATTTCATAAATTCCTCCATAATTTCATTTTCCTTTGTAAGTATTTTGGGACCCTGTTTAATCTTTACTATCTGTTGGGCTTGTTTCTTCTTTCTTATCTTCCTTGCTAGCCATTTTCCTATTTTGTTTGCATTCTCGAAGAAGTCCTGTTTTATATATTTTAATTGTTTTGCCATTTGATCCATCTCTAGACTGTGCTTTTTATGTTTTAGGAGGTCTAATTCCCTTCTAGTTGTATTGTTATCTGGTTTTTCCTTTAGCTCTTTTTCTTTTTTCTCTATCTCCATTTTAATCGCGTTCATTTCTTGATTTTTTTTCCTATTTCTTATTGAGTTTTGTTGAATTAGATATCCTCTCATTGTCGCTTTATAAGCATCCCACACCGTTTGTACTTTCATCCCAGGTTTATCATTATTTACAAAGAATTCTCTTGTCAGGGCCTTATTTTTGTTTATGTCTGCTTCTGCTTTTAAAAGGTTGTCATTAAGTCTCCATTTTCTTGCTATTTTTCTATAGTTTATAGTCATTTCTAGTGGATTATGATCAGAGATGTCCCTAGGGAGTATTTTCACCTTTCCCACTTTTGATGTCAATGATTTAGTGGTCCAGATCATGTCGATCCTTGACCATGTCTGATGTCGACCAGAGTAGAATGTGTAGTCCCTTTCCTCCTGATTGTGCATTCTCCAGGTATCATTTAAATCAAATTCGTCCATTAGTGTCAGGAAGTTTCTTGGTAGTACTCCTGTATCGTCTTTTTTCCCCCTTTTCCACGTCTTTTTCTTATCTATTTTTTGGTCCACTACTCCGTTAAAATCTCCAAGAATGACGATGTGGTCGAATTTTCCTTCTGATAGTTTTTCTCTTAATATTTTAACAAATTTTGCTTTTGGGCCATTTGGTGCGTATATATTGCACACCAGTATGCTTACTCCCTCCACTTTTAGTTTAACTGCCACCATCCGCCCCTCTTGGTCTTTAAATTGTAATTCTGAATGTATTTTTTCATCGATGTAAAGGATCACTCCTCTCTTTTTTTCCTTTGCTGATGAGTAATATTCTTTACCTAGTTTCTTTTGAGTTAGATGTGCTACCTGCTTTTGGTTAATATGGGTTTCCTGAAGGGCAATTACATTGTATTTCCCTCTAATTATCTGATTATATACACGCCTTCGTTTAATTGGAGAGTTAAGACCATTCACATTATTTGAAAAAAACTTTATTTGTTGTGTTAAATCAAACATCTTGCTCATTTATTTCTTCTTCTTCTAACTCTTCCTGCTCTTCTTCCTCTCCTTCTTCTTCATTTGTCGCTTGTGGATCCGAGGTCGCTCCAATTTCTGATGGGGAGTGGAGTCTTTTCCTTTTTGTTTTTTTCTTTTTCTCCAGGGAATCTTGTGTCTCTTTAGCTTCTTTATCTATCTTTAGTTTTTTATAAAAGTCCTTTGCTTTGTCTTCGGACGTGATCCATATTTTTTCCCCCTTGTAGGTTACCATTATTCCCTCGTATTTTTCCCATCTAAACTTTATATGTTTACGTTTAAGCTCTTCCGTCAGGAAAAAGTATTTTCTTCTCCTATTCAAAACTGATAGAGGGTATTCTTTCATAATGATTACCCTACTATTTCTGTACAAGGTTGGGTTTTTACTATTGTTTTTTAGGACCTCATCCCTTATTTTTTTCCTTACAAAGTTAACTATAATATCTCTTGGGACCTTATTTTTTATGGCATACTGCGTGTGTATTCTAAATGCCCGATCTATCTCTTTATCCATCTCCTGGTTTGGAACCTCTAATATTTTTGCCATTAACTCCACCATTAATTCTCTTGTGTTTTCTTTCAAGTCCTCCGCAATATTTCTGATTCTTAGTTGGTACTCCATCTCGTTAAGTTCTAACCTTTCTTGTGCATTTTCAAACTTTTCGTTTTTCTTTTCCAGGTTTTCTACTTTCTTCAGTATCTTTGTTTGAGTTTTTTCACGTTTTCCCTCTTCCATCTTTAAATCTTTGATGTCATTTAGTGCTTTATTTAATTCCATTTTCATAGAGCCTAAGTCTTCTTTAATATCTTTTTTCAGTTGCACCATTTCTTCATGTATAGCTTTTTGTTGTAGTTCCTGTTTTATTGTTAATGCCTGGAGTTCTTTCTGTATAGTATTTTGGAGATTATCTTGTTTCTCAGATAGTCTCTGGATTTCCAACCAAATATCTTTCATGCTAATTTCTTCCGCTACGGAGCCCCTCCTTACTGGGCCTTTAAGTTCTTTTGTCTCTAGCTTGCCTTTTAAGTTAGCCATCTTTGATTTTTTAATTTGATAATATAATTGTTTTATTCTTCTTTTTGTCCCCAACTTACTTTTCCCTGCCTCTGTTTATATACGTTTATTTCTTGTATGGTTTTTATTTACACATCCTCCATCTATTTACTCTTTCCAGATTACTCTAGTGGAGGCGGGAGTGGGGTTGCTATTCTCTTATTAAGTGCTTTTATTATTGTTAATTTATATGTTTATTTATTAGTTAGTGTTACTATTATTTATTTGATTTATTGTAGTTTAATTTGATTAATACTTTCCTAGTTACTCCAAGTGCCAGCTAGTTAATGATTGTCTACTGAGAATTAATCTATAGTTACTTAGAGGTTAATTCTGAAGGTTCTCATTTTTCCTTTCCTAATTCATCTCTTACCATCCCTTTTCCAATGTCTTTTCATTCTGCGTCGCCTCCTCGCTTCCTTCACTCCTCTAGTCCGAATAATCCACCGTTAGCCTGCTCCGGATCTCCTTCTCCTTCTCCGCTTCGCTCCGTTTCTCGCAGACCACTCATACAGTAGTTTCCTCTCTGGGTCGTTTATTTTGTATGATTTTACTCCGCCAGGTCCGCTCCCCGTATGTTTCCCCCCGGGTATTTCCTGTACCCTCTTCCTGGTAAAATATTGTTCCTCTCTGTTCTGAGCTTTCTATGGCTAGTGTCACTATCTTTTCCCTCCGGGCTGAGGCAGCGTGGGTGGGTGACTATCGCACAACCCTCCCCCGCTGGCAGCTTGCAACCGACGCTAGTCCACAGAGCTCATCCACCACGGCTTTTCCACACAAAGAGGGAAAGAGAGCTCGCTCCTGCTCGGAAAGGAGAGAGAGCCTTCCCACCGTACCTCCCTCCTCTCCTCCGCCGAGCCCGTCCGTCCTCCCTTACCGGGTATTGTTGCAATGGTTATCTGCTTTCAGCCGCCTTCTGATGTTTGCTAGATGGTGTCTCCTTTCAATCCGTTCCTTTTAGCGTTTGGATTAGTCAGTTCTTTTCAGTTTGTCTCTTTACTCCCTTTTACCTTTATATTTCCAGTTTCTGTCTATTATATTTAATATCTCTCACGTCTGTCTTCTATGAGCCCATTAGAGGAATGCCACGGAGTCAAAAAGAAGAATTCCCCTTGGAGACTTACGTTCTCCGTTGCTGGGTTCCCTCAGCGTTCTTGTTATTGTTTCTTAAGTTCTGCAGTGAGTAATGGTGGTAGTCCTTGCAGTGTTTCCACCGCTTCCCGGTGCACGGTCCGCCAACCTCGGTTTCTCCGGACCCTCTCGCCCCTCCTCCTTGAGGGAAGAGTGGGCTTTGGGGTCTTCGGAGTACTCAGAGGTCTTGCGTCTCCACCCAACTCACTCCGCGGGTAGAGAGGGAGCAAAAATGCTCTACCAGGCCTTCGCACTCGGTGGCTTGCTGAGAGCACTCAGCAGGTCCGTCCTACCGCCATCTTGCCTCACCGGAAGTCCTCCTTGCCTCACCGGAAGTCCTCCGGAGTTTCTGAATACATATTTTTTTGTATAATTCCCGAGTTTTAATTAGAGAGGATCTTATAAGGTGGTTGCCAAAGTTTTTTTCTATCTTTTTTTTTAATGTACCAAAGGTACGCGTGCCAACCACATCTTAAGTCAAAACTTTCTAATGTCAGTATGTTATCTTTTTTTAATTTTGCCCAATCTTTTATCCAGGTAAGTGCACAGGCATCAAAATAGAGTTTAAAATTTGGAAGTCAAAGCTTCCCCTTCTTTTTAAATCTGTCATTATTATATATTTGATTCTTGGTCTTTTCCCTTTCCATACAAATTTTGAAATTTCTTTGTTCCAATCAGTAAATGTTTTCTTATTGTGTATATTTGGCAAGTTTTGAAACAAGTATAATAGATTTGGTAGAATATTCATTTTAACTATTGCAATTCGGCCTAGTAATGAGATTTTTAATTTTTCCATTTTTGCAAGTCTTGACCAATCTCTTTCCACTTTACTTGATAGTTATTTTTGAGAAGCTGTGCATTTTTTGCTGTAATCCATATGCCTAAGTATTTTATCTTTGTTGTTATTTGTATTCCTACCTTTTCTTGTAATTCTTCTTGAGTCTTTTTTGGCATTTTTTTTTTTTTTTTAGAAATTTTGTCTTCTTTTTATTTATATAGAATCTTGCTACCAAGCCAAATTCTTCTATTTTCTTTATCCATTGTTCTGTTTGAATTCTTGGTTCCTCAATCATAGAAATGATGTCAGCCAAGGCTCTTGTTTTAAATTCGTGCTTTCCCGCCTTTGTTCCTTTGAGTCTTTTACCTAACTTTATATTTGTTAATAATATTTCAAGTGCGAATATAAAAATTAAGGGTGAGAGAGGGCATCCTTGCCACGTACCTTTGTTTATCTTTATATCCTTTGTATATTGGCCGTTTAGTAATAATTTTGCATATTGCTTATCATAGATGGCATTTATAGCATTTTTAAATTGGTAACCTACATCAATTTCTTTAAAAAGTAATTTAACAAATGTCCAATTTAAATTATCAAATGCTTTTTCTGCGTCGACTGATAAGAAGGTGATTTCTTTTTGGTGATTCATCTCATAATATTCAATACTATCTAGTATGCATCTCACATTATCTTTCATCTGTCTTCCTGGAAGAAATCTCTTTTGTTCAGGTCCAATCCAAGTATTTAAAAATTCTTTAAATCTATTTGCTAAGATGTTTGTAAAAATTTTATAATCCACATTTAGTAGCTAGATAGGGTGAAAGTTTTTCAGATCCGTCCTATCTGTCTCTTCTTTTGGTATGGCAATTATGTCTGCCAAGTTTCATGGATCAGGGATCTCCCTGTTTTGAAGGGCTAAGTTCATTATTTTCTTTAAATGACCAATTATTTCGTCCTTCATAATTTTGTAAAAACTAGCCATAAACCCATCTGGGACTGGTGCTTTATTTGGTTTCAGATCTTTTATCACTTTTCTAATTTCTTCCTCCGTAATTTCTTTGTTTAAATATTCATTTTGTTTTTCCGAAATTTTTGTAATGTTTGGTCTCCTAAGTATTTTGTAATTAGTTCTGGATTTATTTCTTGTTTATATAGTTGGCGATAAAATTCTTCAAATTCACCAGTTATTTCCTCATCAGTATTACATTCTTTTTCCTTTCCTCTTATTTTTATTATTTGTTGATGTTGTTTTTTTCTTTCTTATTTTTCTTGTGAGCCAGGCCCCTGGTTTATTGGCATTTTCAAAGTTGTATTGTTTAATAAATTTTAGTCCTTTTGCCATTTGTTCTAGTTCAATATGTTGCTTTTCCCTTTTCAGTTTTGTTATCTCTCTTTTAATTTTTTCATTCTGCAGATTTTCCTTAAAGTCTTTTTCTTTATTACTTATTTTTTTGACTGATTTTATCGATTTTATATTTTTAGTCTATTTTTTCTTGCCTTTTGTTGGATAAGGTGGCCCCTCATGACTGTTTTATAGGTATCCCATAATATTTATTCTTTTACATCTCCTGTGTCATTCTGTACAAAAAAATCCTTTGTTAGTTGAATATTTTTTCTTAATTCCTCCTCTGTTTTAATCAAATTGTCATCAAATTTCCATCTGAATGAGGTTCTTTTGTGGTTCATTATCATCACAATTGCGTTGTGTTCAGATTTGTCCCTGCCAAGAATTTTTATCCTGCCTATTTTAGTAGCAATTGTATTTGTGGCCCAAATCATGTCAATCCTTCACCATGTTCCATGTCTGTTTGAATAAAACGTATAGTCTTTTTCTTTGGGATTTTGTAATCTCCAGACGTCTTGGAGATCATATTCATCTTTCAGGGCAATAATTTATTTTGAAAGCAATCCTTATTTCTCCTATTTGATTTTTTACTTTTGTCCATATTAGTGTCCAAAACCCCATTGAAATCTCCTAAAATAATTATGTGATTTGTTTCCAGTTTTGATATCTGTTCTTTTAAGCTTTTTATGAAATGAGTTTTGGGTCCATTTGGGGTGTATATATTGCAAATTAAAATCTTTTGTTGTTCAATTGTAATTTCTACTGTTACTACCCTACCCTCCAAATCCTTACATTTTAATTCCACTGGGATATCATTATTAACATATACTACTGCACCCCTCTTATTTTGCAAATCTGCAGAATGGAATTCTTTTCCATTTTTTTGTTAATTAAGTGAGTCACGTGTTTTTGAGAGATGTGGGTCTCTTGGAGTGCCACAATATCATACCCCCTTTTTGATTTGATTCATTATGCTCTAAATATACGAATCTTTGCAGTCACAGAAGGATTTCGACGGTTCTCTTTCCACTTTTGTTATACTGAATTTCTCGGAGATAGCATATATTTTAGACACCATTGGTACAGTAATTTGAATTCCCTATTTTATTACAATTGATTACAATATTTATATCCCGTCCTTCTCACCCAATAGAGGACTCAGGGCAGCTTACAATAAAACACATATATAAAATTGTACAATACATTGTGAATCAATTAAAAAGTTATTAAATTACATCAGACATTCATTAAAAAAACACTTATAAAATACAGATGGGCATGTTTGAGTCTAAAAGACTGGGTCTGTCAATTGAGTTCCAGCATGCATAATAATAATTAGTGCTGCTAATTGTTATTCGAAAGCCTGGTCCCACAACCAAGTTTTAACTTTCCTACAGAAAGATAGAAGGGAGGGAGCCTACCTGACTTCACTGGGGAACCCTATGAGACGTTCACCAGTTTTGGTTGTTTGACTGAGACCTTTTAGTTCCAACCCGAGTGTAATTCAATTTAAGCTCAAAGGAAATCCTTCTGTGAAGACTCATATCTTTACTTTATTGTTCTGATATATTTAGAAAAGTGTTATTTCATTGTTAATCCTATATTTCAGAGGACTTAGTGTTGATTTGTATAGCGTGATACATATATGGTACTATAATATACACATTGTGTACTACAAACGTATTAGAACATTATTGTTAATATTTTGATGTACTCTTCGTACCTTTACCTATGTTTAATTTCGCTCCTTGGCCTGCCTTTATCCTCTATTATCCTCCTCTAACGCACTACTATTGCTCTTATGTCTTGTTTAGGTATCTGAGATCTTTTTCTCCTTGTGACCTTATATTTTAGTGCCCTTATGTCCTTATGTCCTTGTCCTTATGTCCTACCAATTACGTTTTATTAGGCTCTTTCCTTGTTGACTGTGCCTTTCTTGTGGTCTTGTAATATGCTACTGTATATTAGGTCCACTATATATTCTTTCTAACTCTTACTCACTTTCATGTATCTTATTGTCTAGTTCTATCTGATCACCACTACTTCATTGAGTTCTGTCTTCTCTGGTGTCTTCCCGTTGTCCCTGTCATCCACCGTTCGCCATTCACCATTCGCTGTTCGCCGTTCGCCGTCTATTGTCCACCATTTGCCATCCGTCATCTTGTTTGCTGCCTCACTATCCTCTCACCATCTCCACTGACTTTTTTCTCAAAATTTTGCTTATTTTGCTTAATTTTACTTCAGTCTACGCTTTTGCCTCTCTGTAACGTGTTTTCTCTATGCCTTTTGGTCCTCCTGTCCATCCCGTTTAGTCATCCTCCCTTAGTCACTTCTGCTTCCTGTTTACTGGGAAGATTCTATGGGGGCTCTATGGAGATGTCCTGCTTTTGTCTTTCTCCTTATGTTCTTTAGTTCTGCCCTTCTTGACGCTCTTCAGGAGAGCTTCCGCTCTCCCTCTGATATCGCTCCTTCTGTTTCTTGCCTTTCCCAGATTGTTTATGAAGAATCCGAGATAGTCATAACAAGATGTCACCCAAAGTCAGTGTCTTAAATTGTTCAAAGATCGGTACTGTTTCAATGACGATCTACAATTACAATATTTCTTTGGCTCTCCCTCCTTCCATTCACCAGTCATGTAATTCTTTTAAAGTTCTTTTTTAAGTCCAATTTAGCTGTCCAGAGGACTTTAAAGATTAATTTCCTTTTCTTTGGTGCTTAGCCCCATCACCGTTTAGTTTGTTAAATCATAAGTCTAGTATCCACGTTCAGAGAAGAGAACTTTTTCTTTTGGAAACTTACTTTCCATTGCCCCGATAGTGTTCTTCTTGAATTCTTCTACTGTTTTAAAATGGGCTTGGCAGGCGGTATATGCAGAATTTTCCTCGCTTCTCACCAGCGGTCTGTTCCCTCCGCCGCTCTCCTGGAGCCGTACTTGCTTCTCTCCTTGTGGAGATGTGTTTTTTGGCTCAAACAGGGGCCGCTATGGAAGCTTGCGTCCCTCCCTGAGTCAATCAGCTGGGAGAGGGGAGCTGATACCTGACCAACTTTGCTGATGGCTTGCCAGGAGCCCCTAGCAAGTCCTGCCTGCCACCATTGATGCCCACTGGAAGTCCTTCCCACAGATCCATTTTTCAAAATGGATTTCGACTGTTTTAGCTGTTTCAGGTCTTTCAGACAGCTGTCATGGCATGGGCTCCATCTCCATTTTTTTCTGGCTGCAACAGATCATGTGGCTGCCAAAAACTGTTGATTTTGGTTTATTTTTGCTACATGTGGAGTGCAGGGAGGGAGGCAACCCAGTGAGTATGGGTTTCCCTGTGAGGCTGTGAGCTCTGCTGCATGCCCGAGTCAATCAGAAGAAGAAAGCCACTCACGTGTTAACTAGCTCAATGTTCTATCTCAGTGCCATCACTGCTCTAAGGATTTTGCCTTTGGAGTAAATTCCAATCTTTTCCTTTGCAATTTCATTTCTGGGCTGTGAAAGGGAATTTTGGGGGATAATTATTTAAATATTTGGGGTGGTTTGCTGAAGGGAAGGGAGCCTGACTCCCTTGAGTTCCCAAGGGGAGATTCAGTTCCTCCCCAGCTCTCATTGAAGGATATAATTATTTTAACACTGAGGCTTGGAAAGGAAAGCTACTCATAGAAGTATTTTAATATTGGGGTTTGGGAAGGAAAGCAGCCCTTAACACCGGGGCTTGGGATGGAAAGCAACCCACAGAAGTGTTTTAATACTGGATCCCAGAAAGGATGGTTTCTTAAGTCCATGCCCTAAAAATGATGGAAAGGCCTCATAAATTCCCCATTACTGCCAATGGGCCGGATATTTCCGGATCTTTTGGTTGCCGAGCCAAAAATGGCTTTTTTTCCCCTATTAGCCAATTTCAGGAGGCTTGTGAAAACAGATCTGGGTGCCCACCAAATTGCACAATGGAACACTGATTTGGTGTGATAATGCAACAAAGAACAAAGAACTACAGAAGAAACTAAATCTTTCCCCCCTTTCCCCTTTCCCCCAAAATTGTATCAGTGCCTTCTTTAAAGTTTGGACTGAAGTCTGGAGCAGACCCATTATTCCACTAATATTGACATTCTAACTATATCTTCAAGGATTCTGTTTTGTAGAGAATTCTGGGAAAAGTTGTCCAAAAAACCAACATACTGAGCTCCAGTTCTTTATAATATTCATACGCATGACCAGCTTCAACTTAGTGACAACTAACTGTGTCTAGAGTTCTGTTAACTTTACTTCTCTTTATGAAAAATTACTTAGGAAACTAAATGGATATAAAGACTTATAACATGGTCCAGAAAATAGTCTATATCAACAGAATGGTATTCATGAATTAAACACAATGAAAGTGATTCTGATTATGTCTTGCCACACTATAAATATTATGCCTCTGTCCAGCTTCAGCTGACTATACACAGGACAACCTGAAGAGGGGATATTTATGCTATCAACATTTCAACAATCATTTCATGCAATATATGATTCGTTATTTTAAAAAAAAAAGAAAGATTTTTAATAGTAAGTGCTATGTACTTGTTGAAAGTATTTCACCTCATAAACATATCAAATATTTCATTTACAGCACCAATTGTACCTCCTTCATGGAAGAAAACATTTTAAACATGTGTGGAAGGTTAATCATTTTTCTGTTTTTATTTTCAAATTTTAATATGCAAATCTGTGTGAAACCTATTATGTGCAGATGTGCATCATAAAAGAAACATCAACAAGAAGGTGATGGGGAAATAAGAGAAGACAACACATAAGACAAATGGTTTTCAAACTAACAGACATTTAAGTGTAGAATGCTTTCTCATGGAAAAGAGCAGGTTATTTAGCTATGCAGAATTAATTGAAGAATTGGATGATTGATTTTGTTATTGGATGTGATTATAAAACAGTTTATTTCTAACAACCTTAATCACTCAAGAATGAAGCTCTTTAATATTTCTGCTTCTTTTGTTCTAATTTGAAGTCCAATCAGCAAAGGAGTGGGGTTTAAAGTGGTCCTGCTATAACAACAATAATCTGTTATATTTCTTAATTGTGAACCCAGAAAGCCCTGTATATAGATTTAACCCACACTTCTTATTTATTCCTTAATAAACATTTATTGTTCTTTACTTACACATTTCCCCATTGCACTGGACTTTAAGCATGTAAGCCACAAGGCACACTAATAATATTTCCAAAATAAATTTAGCTTTCATTGATAATATTCTAGTCTTACTTCCTGGGAGAAAGGAAATAGAACAAAAAAAAATGTGTGAGAGAGGAAGAAAGAGGAGAACAAGAAAAAACAGAAGAATCAGCTAGTTTTTAAAAGTGTCCGGGTACTTTTTCAAAATTCCAAATGTTAGAAACCCCAAATACCACACTGATCATTTAAAATGAATTATTTTATATCTAACTTAATTTCTTCTCAAGCACAGCCTTGCATTATTCATACTTTATGTTTGAACCACATCAAAATATTGTAAATTTTGAAACTTATATTTTAATTTTTTTGCCTGCATGTTAAGGCTGATAAGTCAAATCCATATTGTTAAATCTTCAAAAAGTTTTCACTGTGACAAAAATGAAGCATACCAAGCTATTATGGTTTTTCTGTCTGTCTACCTGTCTCTCCCTCTCTGTCTTATAGACTGACATATATTAATTTCATACAAAAATTGGGGAAAAGCCATACCATATTAATAGCCAAAGCGAGGAAAATATCTAATCCAACAGAAAGTGATCTTTACTTTCTTGTCCTATTTACTTTTATTCATAAGAGTAAAGCAAGTGATTATAAATCAGGTTAAAATTGTTCTGTAATTGTGCTTTTCAGAGTAGATAATTAAATCGCTGTGTCTTTGGAAAGGTCAACATGTTGGGCTAGCATATATTCATCTCCCCAAGGCATTTGCCCTTATTAGCCATGAATCACTGTTTCATGAAGTGAGCCTTTTGGATTTATCTCACAGAGCTTAAAATTATAACAATTCATTTAGATCTACTTTTGTTGCTTAACTTTATTACTAATTAACCCTCATATTTCCTTTAGGATGTATCTGCTACCAATATTGCTGCTTGTCACAGGGGGATATGTCAGATCTTGGGTCCATTGCTGCACACCGTTACAGATAATCCATAATCAGAATGTTTTCATAAGAAGTTAACAATGATGAGTAGGAATGGGCAAAATACCTCATATGTGTACTATGTAGTAGGGGTGTGCATTTGGGTAAACCCTGTTCTATTTTCAGTATCCAAATTTTGGTGGACCCCCAGATCCATTTTTTTTGGAGCCTCTCAAATCTGATTGGGAAAATCTGTTTTTCCATCCTTTAACCAAAGAATCTGGGGAGATCCAGACCATTGGCAGCAAGTTACGAGGCTCCCCTTTCTCCTTGGACATCTTCACATGTGCTGCTGGTGGTGTCCACCCTGCACCTTGCACCATCCAGGCTTCCCCTCATCCCCCTCCTCACACAGAGGGAAACCTAAGCCTCAGTAAGCCAGCTGTGTTCAGGCTTTAAAAACGGGCGACCTGGGTATTTCTCCCTCCACTCTCTTTTCCTCAGCCTGGGTTTCACGTTGCCATTAGACGGCTCGCATCGTCCCAGCTTCCCCCTCATTACATGGGTGGAAGCCTCTTTAAGCAGGTGTAAGAAACCACCCTTTCTGGGATCGTTTGCCCTCAACACCCTTTCAATGAAGTTGAGTTAAGGGAAGCTCCCTTTTTAAACACCTATTTCAGTGGAGCCACACCACCTGAAAGAGCATTAGCTATTCTTAAAAATATAAATTACCTCCTCATTTTATGGCAGCTTTAGAAATGGTAAGATACATTCTCTACCCCTCGTTTGAAGCTTGCCTCATGTGAAGGCCAACATCGGTGGCAGTTTCTTAAGTGTGTAGAAAGTAAACTACTTATTAATTGGTATTTGAGTCCAAAAGCAAGTCAAGCCATGCAGAACTTCAAGAGGCACTGAGAATTTAGATCACTGATCTGTCCCTCTCAGAGGCCTGATCGCAACAGAAAAATGGAAGCCCAGCTTGGCTAGAAGACTATTCAGATTGGCTCAAGAGGCAGGGCTCACAGGGGAACCCTGTGTGGGCATGCGGCTGCCTCTCCACGCTCCATGTATAGCTGAAAGAAACAGAAAGTAGAAGTTTTCAGCAGCCGTGTGGTCTCTTGCGGCCAGGAAAAAAATGGCAGCTGAACCCATGCCTGTTTGTAAAAATGAAAATGTGCACAACCCTACTATTTAGTATTTACATACTGACCAATTGCTAGTTCAGTGAACCCACTGAAGCAATTCCCAATGTGCATTTACAAAAATAGAATAAAAAAATGGGATGTAGTCCATTTTCTTTAGAAATGTGTTTGTGAATACTTACTGCCACAATGTTTGCCTGAAGTTTGTCATATATATGGAAGTGTGGAAGAATAAAATTGTTATATTGTTTATCACTCCATGTTCTGCGTCGGTTTCTTGTAAGATCTTAGCTGAGACTAGAAGTCATATATTTTTATCTTAAGAACACTTACTTCTAATAAATAGTATTAAGGCAGTATTTGAAAATATGATAGAAAATATAAACTCTGCAAAGAAAAAAAATGCACCCTATTAGTTCATGCAGCAAGATCACACTCTATTAACAAATACCATGTTATGATATTGTTATGCTATTGTTATGAAAAAAAAGTAATTTACTATTTGCAAAACAACAATAGCAACATGAGTTTAAAAGAAATTGGACAGGAGCAGCTGCTGAGGAGGGGCTCTGGTGGACATTCAAAAAAGCTGGGGTGGTGGTGATTCTCTGTTTAGGCCTCGTACATTTGGCCAAATCCCTTGCTACAAGAATCAAGGACTGCTGGGTATTCTTTTCTGTGTTTTCATAGGACTGGCATCAGATCCAGCAAGGACAGAAGGTATGAGCAGGGGACGGTGAGGCAGGTGAGGAGGAGCAAGGCACGACTCCACTCAGTAAGCCAAACATGAGGCACCGGTTTGGGCACAAAGGGCAAGAGATTTCTCTGAAGAAAGTGGCAAAGGCACAGAATGCTTGGCAACTCAAGAAAACAAGGCACAAAAAATGTGACGGCAGACCAGATGCCACTGGGCTATGGTTGTGTTGGGCCCTGCAGGGCAGGGGAACGCCCCTGCAGGCACTGTGTGATGTCTCTGGCACCTTTGACCCCTGACCCCACAGCCATTGCTGACCAAACTGAAGAAGACTTGGGTTTTTTCCCAAGTCAGCAAGATTCAGTTCCTTTACAGATGCCTACTGTTGACATTTCCATGCCAGAGCCAATTAAGAATGCCCTTGAGACAGTGCAGCCTCTCCTGGGTTCTCCGGATGGTTTACTGTTTGATCGAAGGGCTTTTCTGAAAACAGACCGTTCTCAGAAGCAAAGTTTACGACAAAGTGCCAGATTAGCGGAGTGAGGTGATTATGGCTAGCCCAGTTCTCTTGGGAAAAATTAGGGAGGCAGGCACCTGGTGAGATGTCTTGGGTGGACCAGTTCTCTTGGGAAGAATTGGGGAGTCCAGCACCTGCTCTGGGGGAGCTTATGAACTTCCATAAAAGTTTTGCGCTGAAAACCTTTGGCGCGGTGTCAACTTAACTTCTGACTGGAAAGCATTGTTGTCTCTTGTTCCTGATTTCCAAGCGGCCTGACAGTACACTTACTCTGGAGTAGACCAGGTGTTGGTTTACCTTCTTGCCAAGTTGGGACTGTGTTTCAGCTCCTGAACATCTAGTTTTGCCTTGCCCTGAAATCCTGATTTGGACATTTATTCTAAAGGACTCTTCTTGCTCCCTGCTCTTTTCCCACTCAAAACTCAGACGGAGTTAGAGTGTGTTTCGGTTTCTGGATTTTGAACTCTAATACTGGACATAAGACTTTATCTTATTGGACTAAAATTGATCTTTTCTGGAAGGTCAATTGCTACTTTTACTTTGCTGCTTATTTCCATTTGGAAAATTATTTGCTTTAATAAAGATATTATATTGTTATTGGCTTCTGTGTTGGTTCCCAGTGTTCGCGCCGCCCAGGAGTGTTACACACTGCTAATTTGGATTTATTGGACTGCAATGGTTCAGGGTTGGCGGCAGGGGAGGGTTCCCCTCCCCTTTTGTGGTGTGTGGCATGGGCCCTGGATCCGGTTTGTGTACCTCCCCCCTTTATCTGTGAGGGGAGAGTGTCCTTGTGGTGTAGGGGTACGGCAGTACCAGTGTCTCAGGCCAGAACCGGTGTGCTCACTGTCAGAGACCCCTACTGTTGTGAAGTGGCATTGGTCAGCATCGGGCTGTCCGATTCTTGATCCAGGACCCATGCATGGCTGTCAACCCTGTTTCTCATTGTAACCAATAAACAAGTTGTGGCCTTTGATTATCCCAAACCTATTGTATCTGTCTTTCCTTGTGGGTTTCTGGTGGGGGGAGGTTGGTCGCCACTGCCCACACAACTGAAATTCAATATTTATGGGAAAAGAAAATAAGTGTGGTTCTAGTGATAATAGGTGCTGTGGAAGCAATTCCAAGTAAACTACCAAAACATTGAAACAAAAACACTACAGACAGACCTTAGAACAACTGAAAAGTGGCTCCACTTGGAAAATCTCATATTATCTGATAGTAGATTTTAGTCAGTACCAGGAAAAACCAATAACAATCAAAATCATATCTCTTATTAATTTAAACCCATAAAAACCATTCCTGGATCCCCTGGACCTTAATAACTACAGATCAATGTCAAACCTTTCTTTGTTGGGCAAGGCAATTAAGAAGGCAGTTGCTCTGGAGCTCCAGGAACTCTTGGATGACACAGACTTACTTAACCCATTTCACAGCAGGATACGTAGTTGAGATTGCTATGACCATCTTAATGAATGATCTCCATCTTAAAAAGACAAGGGGTGTGTGTCCCTGTTGATGCTTTTAGATCTCTCAGCAACTTTCAATACCATCAACCATAGTATCCTTCTGGAATGTCTGGAGGGGTTAAAAATCGGAGGCACTGTGTTACAGTGGTTTCGGTTGTACCTCTCAGGCAGATTCCAGGTAGTGGTGCTTGGGGATTGCTGCTACTCAAAAAAAGGAGCTGTTATATGACATTTCACAGGGTGCCATTCTGTTCCCAATGCTTTTTAACATTCACATAAAACCGCTGGAAGAGATCATTTGTAGGCATGGGGCAGGGTGCTATCAGTACATGAAAGACAACCAAAAATGACTTCCAAAACAGCCTATGTCTTCTGGGGACATCTATTCCAGCATGCTAGAACCTGACCGGAGACCATCATCTGCCCCAGCACTGTGAATTGACCTACTGGAAGAGATTCGACAGCTAAATCAGCTGTTGGAATTTAAGACACAACTGAAGACCCATCTCTTATGACAGAACTCCTCTGCTCAGCTGGATTTACACAACAGATTCCAAATTCTTACACCACTAACATACAATCAGGACACACATCTTGTGGAGGACCACAGTTACTTAGATACCACTCAGTGGGCCACCCTTGATCAATGCGCAGGGGATAGCCCTGATGGGGACAGTGCATCACCACATTCACACTTACGTAATCATGCAAATGCTCCATCCCCAATCGTAGACCAGGTGCAACAGGAACACCCATGGGAGAGTGATGGGCTCTCTGACGCATCCCAATGGATTGTCATTGATGAATGTACTGGGGATGTTGAGGAGGATGACAACACTTTATACCTACATGATTCACTTCAACAGGAACACTCTTCAGGGGACATACACACTGTCTTGCACAAAAGAGACCCTGTCAATCCTCACAGGAAACAGGTCTTGGTAGTAGGTGACTCCCTCCTTAGAGGAATGGAAGCCATCATTTCCAGACTGGATGGGATGGCTCGAGAAATATGCTGCCTCCCAGGAGCAAAAATACACCATATCACTCAGAGGCTCACCAGGCTCCTAAAGACCCATCACCCTCCCCCCCTTATGTTGATTCATGTAGGAACTAATGACACCGCTAGGCATACTTTTCAAAGGATCACAAATGATTTGCGAGCTCTAGGAACAAAGCTAAAACTGTCTAATGTATCCCTCCTCTCCATTGTAGGACACGGCTCTGCAAGGGCTAGAAAAATAGTACAGGTCAATAACTGGCTCAGAAAATGGTGTCAAGAGGAGCATTTTGGCTTCCTTGACCATGGCCTATTCTTCCAGGAGGATAGCCTACTGGCAAGTGATGGGGTGCATCTCACACAAGTAGGAAAACATCTTTTTGCACACAGACTCACAAACCTCATCAGGCGCACTTTAAACTAGATCCACTGGGGGAGAGGAACAACAGCCTGGCAAACACTATATTACCCACAACCACAGGGAACAGTCAAAAGGCTAAATGGAGGGCTGCACAAACACAGCAAGGACCAAGTACCGAGAGCACAATAATCCCAAATAAACAGCTCGGGGGAAGGTCATAGGGGTTTACATGTCTTTACACTAATGCACAGAGCATGGGAAATAAGCAAAACGAACTCCAACTTTTAGCACAGCACCACACGCACGATGTCATAGGCATCACTGAAACCTGGTGGGATCACTGCCATCACTGGAATGTAGCCATTGAGGGCTATAACCTCTTTCACAGAAATAGAACAATGGGGAGGGGAGGGGGAGTAGCTTTATATGTCAAAAGCAGTTACGTTGCAGAAGAAATGCAAGACTGTAATCTGGGAAACCAGCTTGAAAGCATCTGGATAAGAATCAAGGGAACCGGGACTCAAAAAATCTCGTCGTGGGTGTATACTACAGACCACCGAGTCAGGATGAAGGACTTGATGAAGCCTTTTGTCAACAGCTAACCAAACAGGCACAAAGAAGAGATGTAGTTGTCATGGGAGATTTCAACTATCCTGATATTTGCTGGAAAACAAACTCAGCCAAGAGCACAAAGTCCAACAAATTCCTCACTTGCCTTACAGACAATTTTATGGTCCAGAAGGTAGAAGAGGCAACAAGGGGATCAGCAACTCTTGATCTAATCTTAACAAATGTGGAAGACCTGATCAATACAGTTGAAGTGGTCGGATCTTTAGGGGCAAGTCACCATGTGCTCCTGCAGTTTGCATACAAAGGAAGGCTGAAACTAAGACAAGTCAAACATGCATTCTGGACTTTAAGAGAGCTGACTTCCAAAAATGAAGGCAATACTGAGCGGCATTACATGGACGGCAATATTAAAAGACAAGGGAGTTAAGTATGGATGGGAGTTTTTAAAAAGTGAAATACTCAAAGCGCAAATGCAAACAGTGCCAACAAAGAGAAAAATATGACAAGTGTGAAGAAGCCAGAATGGATGTCCAAAGAACTTCTAACCGGGCTAAGACTCAAAAGAGACATGCACAAGAAGTGGAAAAGGAGAGAAATAACAAAAGAAGAATTCAAACAAATAGCCAACTCCTGCAGGGAAAAGGTTCGCAAGGCTAAAGCACAAAATGAGCTCAGGCTTGCCAGGGACATTAAAAACAACAAAAAAGACTTTTTGCTTACGTTCGTAGAAAAAGGAAGAACAACGAAGCGATAGGGCCTCTGCGAGGTGAAGATGGGGTGATGGCAACAGGGGACAGGGAAAAGGCAGAACTGCTTAATGCCTTCTTTGCCTCGGTCTTCTCACAAAAAGAAAGCCATCTTCAACCTCAGCAACATAAAATGGACGAAGGATTAGGGGAAATCCAACGCCAAATAGGGAAATAAGTTGTTCAGTAACACCTGGCTGCTCTAAACGATTTCAAGTCACCAGGGCCAGATCAACTACATCCAAGAGTATTGAAGGAACTAGCTGAAG
Organism: Anolis carolinensis; assembly: GCF_035594765.1. Lineage (NCBI taxonomy): Eukaryota > Metazoa > Chordata > Lepidosauria > Squamata > Anolidae > Anolis > Anolis carolinensis. The sequence goes on along the minus strand of NC_085843.1, from coordinate 63,433,911 downwards.
TTATTTCAGAACCATTGGCAATCATATTTGAGAGTTCTTGGAGAACGGGTGAAATCCCAGAAGATTGGAGGAGGGCAAATGTGGTCCCTATCTTCAAGAAGGGAAAAAAGGATGACCCAAACAATTACTGTCCGGTCATCTTCACGTCGATACCACGCAAGATTCTGGAAAAGATCCTTAAGGAAGTGGTCTGCAAACACTTAGAAACAAATGCAGTCACTGCTAATAGTCAACACGGATTTACCAAAAACAAGTTATGCCAGACTAATCTGATCTCTTTTTTCGATAGAGTTACAAGTTGGGTCGACACAGGGAACGCCGTAGATGTAGCGTACCTGGATTTCAGTAAGGCCTTCAACAAAGTCCCTCACGACCTTCTGGCAAACAAACTAGTAAAATGTGGGCTAGACAAAACTACGGTTAGGTGGATCTGTAATTGGCTAAGTGAACGAACCCAAAGGGTGCTCACCAATGTGTCGTCTTCATCTTGGAAAGAAGTCACGAGTGGAGTGCTGCAGGGTTCCGTCCTGGGCCCGGTTCTGTTCAACGTCTTTATTAACTACTTAGGTGAAGGGTTAGAAGGCATGATCATCAAGTCTGCAGATGACACCAAACTGGGAGGGATAGCCAACTCTCCAGAAGACAGGAGCAGAATTCAAAACGATCTTGATAGACTAGAGAGATGGGCCGAAACTAACAAAATGAAGTTCAACAGGGACAAATGCAAGATACTTCACTTCGGCAGAAAAAATGGAATGCAAAGATACAGAATGGGGGACGCCTGGCTTGACAGCAGTACATGTGAAAAAGATCTTGGAGTCCTTGTGGACAACAAGTTAAACATGAGCCAGCAATGTGATGCGGCTGCTAAGAAAGCCAACGGGATTTTGGCCTGCATCAATAGGGGTATAGTGTCTAGATCCAGGGAAGTCATGCTCCCATGCCTGTAACAAGGGGGGGGGGGGGTTAGGGGTTCAACCCCCCTCCCAATTTTTCAGATTATAAAAAAAACCTGGTTTACTCATGAATTTTAACTGATTAACCAAATCCCCATGCTAAATCTTTGAGACGCAAAACATTAAGAGTACCTCCAGGCACTATCTCAAGCAGATATTGACAGGTTTGTAGCAAGGGTGGGGGTACTAGGGGTTCAATCCCCCCCTGAAATATTCAAACCCCCCCCCCCCCAGAATTTTTTTTCTGGCTATGGCCCTGCATGCCCCCCCCTCTATTCTGCCTTGGTCAGACCACACCTGGAATACTGTGTCCAATTCTGGGCACCACAGTTGAAGGGAGATGTTGACAACCTTGAAAGCGTCCAGAGGAGGGCAACTAAAATGACCAAAGGTCTGGAGAACAAACCCTATGAGCAGCGGCTTAAAGAACTGGACATGTTTAGCCTGCAAAAGAGAAGGCTGAGAGGAGACATGATAGCCATGTACAAATATGTGAGGGGAAGTCATAGGGAGGAGGGAGCAAGCTTGTTTTCTGCTGCCCTGCAGACTAGAACGTGGAACAATGGCTTCAAACTACAGGAAAGGAGATTCCACCTGAACATCAGGAAGAACTTCCTCACTGTGAAAGCTGTTTGGCAATGGAACTCTCACCCCCGGACTGTGATGGAGGCTCCTTCTTTGGAGGCTTTTAAGCAGAGGCTGGATGGCCACCTGTCGGGGGTGCTTTGAATGTGATTTCCTGCTTCTTGGCAGGGGGTTGGACTGGATGGCCCATGAGGTCTCTTCCAATTCTACTATTCTATGATTCTAGGCCTACTCAGTTAATTTAAAATCATGAATTTTAATCTGCATTTCATCAGTGGATTGTATCCTGTTGTGTGTATTTTAATAGTGTTTTATCTCTTGTTTTAATTGTTGCATTCTGCCTCAAGACACAGGCAATAAATTAGTTGTTGTTGTTGTTGTTGTTGTTGTTGTTGCTGTTGTTGTGACTTAAACTTTTTGCAATCTGCTGAGGAAAGGATTCAAATAGGCAGAGAGTGCTTATCTTAGTTTGAATATGTAAGTCAAAACATAGACTAGAGATCAGTGTGTGTGTGTGTTTGTGTATAAAAGGTAATGCATATCGATTTTTAGTTATAAATTGGGCGAACATATTTGAAAATTAATTAAATTATCAAGAATGATAAGCACTTTTAAGGTCCCATTGATTCTCATGGAATAAATTTAAGTGTTGGTTTAATGCCTCCACTAAAGTCAATGTGACTTAAATGTGCTGAGTTAAGATGTACATGCTCCTGTGGTTTCATGAAAAGCCTATGATGATAAAAAAGAGCATTTGAGTTTATATGTGTGTCATGGCTTCAAGACCATGAAAAGTATATCTCCTGGAACTTGGCATGGGATCCTAGCAAGTTATCTGTATTTTTAAAAACAGTAATTTATTTTCATTTATTTACATCTATCTATAGGCAGCAATACTGTGTATAAGTCTTTAGAGATTTACTTATGACATAGTTATTCTTGAGTGATTCTTGATTAAAAGGAAAATACATAAATAAAAATCCCCTAGCAAAATCTGCAGCAGAAATAATCCCAGAGACTACAATTTTAGGGATTTTTAAAATTTTTGACAAAAATGTGTTTTTTGTTGTTGTTTTTTTAAAAAAAGCCACAACAGCTATCTCATTGAATGTCTCTCATATATTAACCAATAAAAACGAACATTAACCAATTCTACATTTTCATAGAAGCCTAGAGAGAGACCCCCAGGGGCCATCTAGTCTAACTCCCTTCTTTCTGGCAGAAGGGCATCATCAAAACTCTCCTGACAGATGGTCATTCAGCCTACAAACTAATTAATATGCTCCCCCCATTGAGTTGGAAGGGACCCCAAGAGCCATCCATTTAGGGATTTCTTCCCATCCCAGCACTGATTTATCTGATTTAGAAGTATCAGTCAGTCCTTCTCTTTGAAGATTCAACAATTTATTGGAACTCTGGTTGGATGCTGCTATGGAGGGACAAATCTCTCCCTATCCTGATTGTAGCTTTCTGATGCAAGTAAATTTCTGGGAAATGTAGTTTAGCCCTGAGCCCTTGCATTCTCTGCCGTACAGCTCCTCGCTTCCAAAACTACATTTCCCAGAGTCGTGTGCTTTCTTTCCCAGCGAACTCTGTTTTCTCTCTGCTTTCCCTCTCCTAATAGTGAGAGGCCATTAATTTAAAGAGGAAAGGCAGCCTTTTTGGCTTTGCTTTGCTTTCTTGCGCTGAAAATAAAACTGACTTTGGGAGATTTCCGAGATTTACAAAATGGAAACAAAATGTATTGGGTAAGTTTTGATTCTTAAGTTTTTGGTGTGGGCCATGCCCACATGTCATATATTGCCTCCTAAGTATGAATTTAATGAATTTTATACAACTTAAGAGGACTAACAAAAATGCACACCTCTAGTAGTCATCACTAGATTTTCCAAAAAGTAAATTGTATAGTTTAACTACTAGACAAAACAAAGCAAGAAAGAAACACAGTAGCAATAGCTGAAATCAGGAATCACCTCTGGATGAGAAAAACTAGTATCTCACATTCTTATTCAATCATTCCTTAGATTGAGGTTCTCTAATCAATGGCTTACAATTAGTTTAATGGGGAGGAAAAGAAAATACTGCATTCTTATTAAGTCTGGCCTTAGATTATGGTTCTGATCCATTAACTACAGTTAACTCAATGTTACATCTTCCAACCGTGCTTATTGCAATGTAACCATATGGAAAAGAGAACTTGCAGAGAGATTTTGTAATGCTGGCAGTGCTCAAGTTTTTGAAATCAATGGCAATGCTCCCTGTGAAGAACTGCACAGGAGAGCAGAAGGCACACCCTTAAATCTCATGGCTTTGTTTGCATAGGAAGGAGATAATGTGTCTAAGGAAGTTCCATTATGTTTCTTGAAACCTTTTTATATTTAATATTATTCTAAAAATATACAAGTTTTCTTAGTCAAATAATAAACTATCATTGCAGAATATTTTCATACTAATGGACATATGTACCTATATTCTAAAATGAAGTTTGATTAAAAACTAAAGCTGGAGTTCTTGGGGTACACAAAGTGAGTATGTTATGAAAGATGTTTTATTTTTGTCAATTACTTAATATAATAATATGCTTTCTGGAATGTGGTATGTGTAATATCAAATGGAGAAAATGTGCAATGTTTGATAACATTTACATTTGCACATTTTAAAAACGTTTTTTGTCAAAATTACAATCTGAAAGTTCATTGATGGAATTGCCTTTAATTCTACTAATTGATGTGCTCTGAACTTCAACATAAATGTGCTCTTTGGGAATAAGAAATAATCATGCATATGTCTGATGAATTTCCTTATGTCCTTTCTATTGTTGTCTTTAAAATATGTTTGAGATACAATATATTGTTCTAAATTCTTTTCTGTTTTTGGGAATACCCATATGAATGCTTTCCACTGAAGTGCTTAGTAGCTTTCATTCTAATGCCTTTCTGATGTCTCCCAAGGGAGCAGAAATGGACTTTTCTTGTCTTCACATTAAAAAATCCAGACAAACCTCCCTGTGTTGCTGCTATTAGTGTGCATTGGCATCACAAGGAGATGTCAAGGCAACCTTTCAAAAGAACATTATCAGCATTGACCCTGGTTCTACTAGGACATTGAACAAACTTATTTTGAAAACACCTCTACAAAAGAGATTCTCACAAAATCTAATACTGTGGAATATTTGTTTTATAAAAACTGTTCATCACTTCCTGCAATATTCCCCCATTGCTTTCTCTCTCTCTCTTTTTTTTTTTAAAGCCCTTCCTACCTTTCTCATTTATAATAAATACCCAAGCTGGTATTGATGAATTTTTAAAATTTTAAAAAGTGTTGAAACATACAACAAAGACCAGCCAAAGGGAATCCTAACAAACTGCATTTGTTGAAGTCCTTCCATGGCAAAACAACAACAACAACAAACAAACAAACCCCAGATCAGATCACAATAGCAATAGGATGAAAGCCAAGTGAATTTCCCAATGCATCATTACTGTGAAATGTCTTTCATGTATACTCAAATAACACATGTTAGAATTCAAAAAAGCGAAGCTGTATTTATCTGGACTAGTCCATGAGGTCACGAAGAGTCAGAAACGACTATGCGACTGAGCAGCAGCAGCTGGAATATTAGTGTAGAAAGGGACCTTGTAGTACTTAGAGAACAATGTCGGTAGCATAAGCATTCATAAACTAAGTCTACTGCTTCAGATGCAAGATGCAAGTAAAATGCTCCTAAAAAGAATCAGTAAGTGTGGAGTAACCTGATGTGGGACCTGCAGAAGCCAGGTGTCTACCCTAGTCTACCTCCTCAGCCTTCCCTTGGAGGAAATGATTGAGCCTTGAGGGCAATTGGGTTGCTCCCCAGCTAGAACTTACTGGAGAGTAAACTCACGGCACTCCCAACTAAGTTCTGCTTCAAGGGTAGTCCCCTGCCCCACTTCCCAAGTCCCAGGACCTATGAAGATTATTCCAGATCTGCATTCTTCACCAAAATGATTTTTTATCCCAATAATCTATTAAATAATCATCTAATTGCAGACACTGCTCTGAGACAAATATCCAAGTCCTGCAGATACAGTATGGAGTAGACATAGCACAAAAAGAAATCCTTCTGGAAAACGGAAATAATTCCTACCCAGGCATGAAGTGACCAGCAAAACTTATACTGTACTAAGGAGAGGAAGATGGATCATGAAGAATGAAGCAAAAGAGGCACCTGAGCATATGGTTAGGTTTTAGATAGCCTACTCTTCCACCCCAGCCTCTGACCATGGAGGCCATCAAATTATTAACTTCCCTGCAGTGTCTCATGCCACACAGTCCAGCTTTAAAGGCAATATTCAGCACTTAGAACTAATTTCAATAAGAGGTTGTGTTAGAATCTACCCCTAAATACATCTTTGGGAAAAGAAAAATCTTCATTTGTAAATAAATGTTTCATTCTGGTCTTAGAAAAGATGTATGACAGTCTTTGTGATTTCTTCAGGCCCTTCTGGCAAATGAACTATCTTCTAATTTCTTCTTCTTCCTTATTAACACTTCTAAATCACAGATCTTGTATCAGGGTAACAGCAATGTATCAGGCTAACAGCAATAAAAAATCTATTAAAACTATTCTAGTTTTCTCCCCCACCCTTTCTTATTTAGGTTGAACAGAAAAAGAACTATTAGACAAATTTATGCTGTTTGTTGTTCAATCACTTGGTCGTTTCCGACTCTTCGTGACCTCATGGATCAGTCCATGCCAGAGCTCCCTGTCAGCTGTCGCTGCCCCCAGTTCCTTCAAGGTCAAGCCAGTCACTTCAAGGATACCATCCATCCATCTTGCCCTTGGTCAACCTCTCTTCCTTTTCCCTTCCATTTTCCCCAGCGTCATGATCTTTTAAAAGCTTTTTTGTCTTCTCATGATGTGGCCAAAATATTTCATCTTTGTCTCTAATATCCTTCCCTCCAGTGAGAAGTCGGGCATTATTTCCTGGATTATAGACTGATTAGATCTTCTTGTGGTCCAAGGCACTCAGGATTTTCCTCCAGCACCAAAGTTCAAAAGCATCTATCATCCTTCGCTCAGCCTTCCTTATGGTCCAGCTCTTGCATCCATAGGTTACTATGGGGAATACCATTGCTTTCACTATGCAGACCTTCATTGCCAGTGTGATGTCTCTGCTTTTCAGTATTTTATCGAGGTTGGCCATTGCTCTCCTCCCAAGAAGTAAAAGTCTTCTGATTTCCTGGCTGCAGTCTGCATCTGCAGTGATCTTTGTGCCTAGAAATATAAAGTCTGTCACTGCCTCCATATTTTCTCCCTCTAATTGCCAGTCTGGTTGCCATAATCTTGGTTTTCTTGATGTTTAACTGCAACCCAGCTTTTGAACTTTCTTCTTTCACTTTGGTTATAAGGCTCCTCAGCTCCCCCTCACTTTCAGCCATCAGAGTGTTATCATCTGCATATCTGAGGTTGTTAATTTTTCTTCCAGCAATTTTAACTCCAGCCTTGGCTTTGTCAAGCCCCACACATTGCACAATGTTTTCTGCGTACAAGTTGAATAAGTAGGGTGACAGTATACAGCCCTGCTATACTCCTTTCCCAATCTTGAACCAGTCTGTTGTTCCCTGGTCTGTTCTTACTGTGGCTACTTGGTCTTTATACAGATTTCTCAGGAGACAGACAAGGTGATTTGGTGTCCCCGTACCATGAAGTACATGTCAGAGCGCAGTTTGGATAAACACACATGCAGCGGAAGATCAACGAAGAATCACTGGCACCAATAAAGAGGCTGAAGCCTGTTTAGCTATCTACAAAAGATTTACTAACAAACGGATAACTCTCAAGACAATATATACAGACAGAGTGCAGAGAGGCAGAGAGAGCAGAGGGCAGAGAGTAGAGGACACAAGGAGCTATTTATAACCACCTCTGCTGTCTGATGCAATACACAGTTAACTCTTTACACACTCGCATGGTGGACAGCAGACAGTGCATGATGCAATCTCCAGCTCACATTGCAACACTATAACTCAATTACATTTAAACAACTCTATATACAATCATCCCCACTTCAACAGTACATGCCATAGTTTATTATGACCCACACAGTCAAAGGCTTTAGAATAGTCGATAAAGCAGAAATAGATGTTTTTCTGAAACTCCCTGGCTTCCTCCATTATCCAGCGGATATTGACAATTTGTTCTCTCGTTCCTTTGCCTTTTCTGAACCCAGCTTGGACATCTGGCAACTCCTGCTTCATGTATTGCTGGAGTCTGCCTTGCAGGATCTTGAGCATTCCCTTACTGGCATAGGAAATAAGTGCCACTGTACGAAAGTTTAAGCATTCTTTAGCATTTTCCTTTTTTGGTATGGGGATATAAATTGATTTTTTCCAAACTGATGGCCAATCTTGTGTTTTCGATATTTTCTGGCATATGGCATGCATCACCTTGACAGCATCATCTTTCAAGATTTTAAACAACTCAGCTGGGATCCTGTTGTCTCCTGCTGCCTTGTTATTAGCAATGCTCCTTAAGGCCCATTCAATCTCACTCCTCAGGATGTCTGGTTCTAATTCACTCACCACACCGTCAAAGCTATCCTTCCTACACAGATCTTCTGTATATTCTCACCACCTTTTCTTGATCTCTTCAGCTTCTGTTAGGTCCTTGCCATCTTTGTTTTTGATCATGCCCATTTTTGCCTGAAATTTACCTCCAATGTTTCTGATTTTCAGGAAGAGGTCTCTTGTCCTTCCTATTCTATTGTCTTATTCCACTTCCATGCATTGCTTGTTTAAATAGTTCCTTGTCTCTTCTGGCTAACCTCTGAAATTGTGCATTTATTTGGGCTTATCTCCCCCATCACTGTTTCCTTTTGCCTTCCTTTTTTGTTGGGCTACTTCCAGTGTCTAAGCAGACAACCATCTTGCCTTCTTGGTTTTCTTTTTCTTTGGGATGTACTTTGTTGCCGCCTACTGAGCAATGTTGTGAACTTCTGTCCATAGTTCTTCTGGGATTCTATTTATTAAATCTAGTCCCTGAAATCTATTCTTCACCTCCACTGCATATTCACTAGGAATATTTGTGAGATCATATGTAATTGGTCTGTGTATTTTCCCCATTCTCTTCAGACTGATTCTAAATTGTGCAATAAGAATTTCGTGATCTGAACTACAATCAGCTCCAGGTCTTATTTTCACTGACTGGATGGATGTCCGCCATCTTTGGCTGCAAAGGATGTAGTCAATCTGATTTCGGTGTTGACCATCTGATGAAGTCCATATATAAAGCCGTCTTTTAGGTTGTTGGAAGAGAGTGTTTGTTATGCACAGTGAGCTTTCCTGGCAAAATTCTATCAGCCTGCGTCCTGCTTCATTTGGTTGTCCCAAACCATGCTTGCCTGTGATCCTGGTTGTCATTTGACTGCCCATCTTAGCATTCCAATCTCCTGTAATGAAAATAATGTCTCTTTTTGGTGTATTATCCAGTAGGTGCTGCAGATCCTCATAGTACTGATCTAATTCTGCTTCTTCAGCAGCTGTGGTTGGGACGTATATTTGGATCACTGTGATGTTAAACAGCTTACCTTGAACTCAAATTGAGATCATTCTATCATTTTTTGGGGTTGTATCCAAGCACTGCTTTAGCAACTTTATTATTAATTATGAAGTCTACTCCTTTTCTTTGGTGTTCCTCTTGTCCACAGTAGTAGATCTGGTGGTCATCTGTTGTGAAGTGGCCCATTCCAGTACATTTCAGTTCACTGACTTCCAGAATGTCTATCTTTAATCTTGACATCTCACCAATAACCACGTCCAGTTTGCCCTGGCTCATAGATCTTACATTTCTGGTTGTTATAGTGTGATGATCTTTAGAACATCGGATTTGTCGTTCACCTCTAGCACCGTTGGCTGTTAGCCTTCCTTTCATCTTTGAGCTAACTGCGTAATCACATCTGGGGCTAGTTGAACAAGTCCTCTGTTCCTCCCCAGTAGCATTCTGACCATCTTCCGACCTGGGAGTCCTATCTTCTGATGGTATACTGATATTTTTCCGGTTGTACTGATCCGTTTAGTTTTCATGGCAAGAATACTGGGGTGGGTTGCCATTACCTTCTCCAGGGCTTGTATCTAGTCTGACCTCTCTGCCATGACCTTCCTGTCTTGGGTGCCCCTTCACGGTTTAGCTCATGGTATCATCAAGGCGCACAAGCCCCAGCACCACTTCAAGGTAATGATCCTTTGCATGGATTAAACATTTATGCTGCTTAGTTTTTCAAGCTTCACTTATATTTTTTAAACTTCTAAACTTCAGTCTCATGTCAGAACTGAACCGGGGGGGGGGGGGGACTCAACTCTTTGCCTCAAAACAGGTTGGAAAAGGTCAGATAGTTCAAGAGATTCTAAACTTCCTTTTATTATCTCCATGAGATCTTTCTGTATCTCTAGTCAAAAATGCTAAGATCCTTTTTTCTTCCTCTCACATCTAAAAATAGACCTTTTCCTCTTCCTTTCCAAGTCTATGGATTTTTTTATTCTTTCAGTCCATAAATGCTACTCATGATTACTTCTCAAAAAACTGATTTTTCTTCCAATGCACTCATATCAGCATGTAAAAGCTATTACTTCTTTGCAATGAAGTCCATTATTATCTTCCATTTGGTCCATTGGTGTCCTCCTTTTTTCTTTGATTTTGTACAATTTTTTTTCAAAAGTTCTTAGAAATACACTCTTTTTTGTGAAAATTTTATTTTTTGGTTTTCAAAAGTAGAGGGTGACCTGTGTGTGTTGAAAACATGTACCCATGCCTAAAGAATAATGTCTGTATATTTTTGTGCAATTATTGTTCTGCAGTTTCTATTATTTCTGTGTGATTTCAGTGCAGAATAATTTCCCCAAGATGCACAAATACTGGATTATAATGCAAAAAAAAAAAAAAAAACCCCACAAAAACCCCCAAAAAACTTCTGTATTATTCATCCTGATTGGGCTCCCAAATATTCAATGGGAAATGGATAGCAAAAATAATTCTTCTGATCTCTCTTCCTGGCAACAGAGGCCAGACAATATCAATGCAGATACCCACACTGATTGACTTTGCAGCTTCATGGCTACTCAATGCTATTCAAGTTTTCTAATTGCAACATTAACACTTGCTTTAAATAGACAAGGGTTCTTCCTCCCACCTTGGACATTCCACAGATATATATATATATATATATATATATATATATATATATATATACACACACACACACACACATACATACATACACACACATACACACACACACACACACACACACACACACACTATTTGCTTCACTGCCAACATAACCTCTTAGGATGTAGTCAAAACATTAGGAGATAATGCTACATGACCATACAGTTTGAAAAACTCATAGCTACCTATTCTTCCCATCCTTTCTCTCATTCATTGCTGCCTTCTGTCCCATTGAGAAGACAAACAGGATATAAATAAAATCAAAGGTTGATTTCATGTCAAAATATGTATTACTTAACTGGGATTCTGGCATAGCTAAAAGCATAAGATTGCTGTCATCTTTTTCAGTCAATGTTACTGCTGCTTGGCAATCCTGCACATCTATATTGTCTGTTCCTTCTTCAAATATATCAATATACGTAAGATCTTTCCCCAACTATTGAAGATTTTGGAAGGAATGATCTTGTATGGCATGATTAAATTGGTCTTCAATGTGTAATACATGTTTCTTAGAAATGTTTTTCAAACCACATGATCGCCTTCTTAGCAGTATTCATGTTATCCCCATGAATTACATTACTGGCTCATTTAGGGTTATTAGTGTGATCAAAAAGGTAAGTACCCACTAGTAATTTCTGAATGGTCCCTAGAGGTTTCATTTATAGGATTGTTAGGATGTGTATTCACAAAGCACATTTTCATCAGAAGAAGCTTTGCAGAAAGAACAACATATTTATGAGAATTAGTGCTTAGCACTGTTGGATATCTTCTGCTTTTCAGTAACTAATGTATTTTGCATGGCAGTATTTTAAACAAGAAACAGGAAGTTTTATGTGGCTTTCCTAGAACGTTAAACAAATTGCTATGGCTCACTAAGGACCAGAACAGCTTCAGAATAAGGGCTGGTTTGCAGAGCTATTATATTTTCTCTTATATATTTCTGGTCTATTGCAGTGTTCAAATTATGTAATGGGCCAGAGATAGCCTTCCTGCTTTAGCTTTTTCTTTTTAAAAAGAAAGATTATTGTCAAAACGATTCAGCTAAAATTGAGAAGAATGAAAACTCTTGTGCATTGAAGTACCTATGTGAATGCTGAAAGTCATGTCCAGATCACAATTCACCTCATCTTGTTTTCACTTCACCTTTCAAAAAGGTTTCAGGAGGCAGAGCAAATTATTTCAAAACTGTTCTAAAAAGAGATGGAGTGCTTTTCAGAACAAGATGGCATGTTATGATCGTGGCTCAACAAATAACCTTTCTTCCTTTATAGTGCGACAACAATCCTGGAATAAATATTAGTGTTCAAAAGTTTTACATTATTTCTTGCTAGATTCAGGTATTTCATAAGAAGTCAGTGGGTGACTTGGTTCAGAGTAATCCCATTGGGAGATGTTTCCAAGTGTGCATTTCAAGGAATTAGAAAAAGAAACAGATGTTTTCTGTCAAAAACTAATGCCAGAAAGAGCTACCATTACTTCTTTCCTAAGCACATATTCTAGACTATAATCATGTACTCCCTTCTTTTGCTTTAATAGACGCAGCAGAATGTAATAATTCATATTCTGGCTTGTTGACACAGCTTGCTTCAGCTGTTCACAGAGTTAGTTGTTTGTTCACTAAATCTATGAACATGTCAGCACTCTGTAGACAAACAAAAAGGAGCTGTTGGTTTCGACAGTGGCTGCAATTGTCTACCATCCTCCAAGGGACTTTTGAAAACTTGTAATAAGTGTACAGAATCACATGCAGTAAATTTTTACTGCTGCTAACTTTGACACTCTTATTTCCATTAGGAGAAATAACAGACTCCTTACAATTTCCTTTGTGCAGGCAACGTAAAATAAGGGCACAATCAATCAAATTATGTAGTGAAATGAATAAGGGCTACCCAAGTATGTCTTTGGGGATTTCATGTCTTCCTTGTTTTCTGGAAATTATGCTTTTTCAAATTGTTAATCTATTTTTAGATTTCAGGTTTTTAAAATCAGTCAAAATATAATTTTTTGGAAAAAAAATGAAAAATAATTTCAAACCATTTATTCCTCTTCAGTGAGATTAAAAAATCTGTGTGTAGTTTTTTCAATAATGTTCACACTTTTACATGACCAGGTTATGTGATTTTTTCCCTTCCAAAAGTCTGAAAATGTGAAAGATGGTATAGTAATTGATCATTTTTGCAAAAGATCCTAAATGTGTCAAAGTATCCATTCTAATCGAATATTAAAACATTTGTAATTTTTCATTCTGTACTTACAAATAGAATCATAGAGTTGGAAGAGACCACAAAGACCAGCCAATATACTTGTAGCAGAAAAAGAACATGGTTTCATAAAGGTTAGAATAGCCTTCTCTTCATTGCATTGGTTCAGTAGGAATGGAAGAGTAAGTGTTCAAAGTGTAATGGAGATATGGTGTGCATTAGCCCTAATGCTTTTGAATAAATATATCTTACCAGAAAATGGATATCCTCTTGCCAACAGATAAATAGAATACCTATGATTGTTTATTTTTAGTTTGGGTGAAAAATATTTTAATTAATTAATTAATTAATTAACAGAATTTATATTCCGCCCTTCTCACCCCAAAGGGGACTCAGGGTGGATCACAGAACAGATATGCAGCAAACATTCAATGCCAATTATAACAATGACAAGACAGACAACAGATAGAGGTATACATATGCTTTCAAATCTTTTGGCATCTTTTGAAAGCTGTGCTCAGTTCCGGCCACTGGGGGGGGGGGGGTACTGTCACTCCATCTCCCTGCGAAAGAGCTTTCTTTTGTTTGTAAACTTCCTCCTTTTTTCTGATCAAATGCCAAGCCTACATACCTCCCTGCTTTAATGTGGTCCTATTTATATACTCATACTCTGTCAACCTTAGGGGAAGGCATAGGCAAAACCTTGCCAAGAAAACCCATGATAGATTTACCTTAGGATCACCATAAATCAGAAACGGCTTGAAGGCACACAATAACAACAAAGTGTGATATGTACTCTGTGAAAGTACATTGTACTGATAAGAATATAACACTTTCTGGGTTATATCACATGCCTCTTTACAACAACAGGAACCTATATATGCAATACCTTTGGACTCAACGAAACAGTGTTTTTGTACAGAAACCATTAGACTGGCATTGCTGTCAGCTAATTAAGGTTTCAGGTAATGTTCTTGATTCCAGAGTTTAAAATTTATTTGTGCTATGCTCTTTACCAGTATAAGATACTCAAGTGTTTGCCAATTGGAAGGGTTAATGTCAGATGAATGACTGCAACATACTGTAATTGCTACTGATTAGTTGTATGTTGTAATGAAGTAATAATGACCGAAACACCAGGCATTTCTAGGGGATTCATGAGTGGCTGGTTTTGCTTCAGGCCATTAACCCCACTCATTAATACCTCTGGAAGTGCACTGTGCAGAGGTTGTTATTGTTAATAACAGGAATGGTATAAAAACAATTGCCAGCACTGTAAAATTAACTCAGAATATTTGCAAGTTGGGTAAATATGAAGCATTTTTTTTTCAAACTGAAAATACTCCATTCTAAATCTTCAATCAAACATGGATCATAACCTTTTTATATTAAAAACTGAGTTTGACATCAGCAGTTTCCCCAATATTTAATTGAAATACTTATATAATTCCTCTTACTTTAAGTTGATTTCAAGAAACAAAATGTATTTGACTTAGTCTTGAATTAGAGATGGATTATTATGTTAGACTTGTCTCTTGAAGAAAGTTATAACAATTAGACATTGTATTCTTTGAATGACCATTATAATGCATAGATGTCCACGCAGGAAGCAAACCATTTCATTTAACTGCATATTGTTTTCCTGTTGTGCATCACTCCCTTTATAAGATGATGATAAATAAGAATGATAACATTTGCATGAATTCATTTTGTAGGCAGTAAAAATATTTCCATTTATTCCCTTCACGTTAAGGAGAATAAAAATGGATGATAACATATTTTATAATAAAATAATTTAGTCAAGCAATTGTAGTGAAAATACTGAATACCATTTTATAAATAAAATAATTTAATATGCCATATTCTTAGAGTTATGATTCAAAGAGAAAGGAAGCAACTGAGATGCCTGACTTGGAAAAAAATGGCAATAGGAAAATTCATTCACATATATTTGTACGAAGTTTTAACATTCCAACAGACTCGTTGAGTAGCGAAAACAAACACAGTCAGAAAGAAGCATACTACAGTATTGCTCTTGTCCAATTTAGACCTTTTATGACACATTGAGAACCTCATCACACTAGAATTTGGATCCACTTTAAATCCACTTTAGGTAGGGGGCTTTAAACAGCTCAGCCTCACCAAACTACAAACCCCAGAATTCTGTAGGAGGCAGAAACTGGATATAAAGTGGATAAATGCTCAAGTGTGATGAGGCTATAGTTTTTAAAAATGCAACAACAGAGTTTGCACTAGGTTTCTCATCTATATTATCTCTAATTACAAGTGATTACAGCCTGATGGAGCTGGGATTTTGGGAGTGAATTTTAGAAGAAGAGAGTTCAAGAATGGGATATAGAGAGGGGAAGAGAGAGTGAGAAGAGAGTAAAAAGTGAAAGAATTTGTAAAGAGATGAGTATTGCCAAGCACCAGGGGAAGAGATATGGGTAAAAGATGAAGAGAGATTGGGATGACCTGAAAGAGATGGGAGGAGGGAAAGTTGTACAGGAAATGTTTTTCAAAATAAGATTGTTTTAGAACAGAGATACACAAAAATGCTGAATTGAAGGATAGAACTGGGAGGGAGAAGGGGACAGGAGGTTTGATTGTGTGTGTGCATGTTTACTTTAATGACTTTGGTTCACTATAAAACCCATAATGCAGGATAGTCAAATGTGGCATTATCTTGGCGCTTTCTTGACTTGATTGTAACCATCCTTTAATATTTTATGCCAATTAAACTATTGTATTTTAATCTTCTCATTTCTCATTTCTGATTGGGTATAGAAACTAGAGATATTTGGGCACTGTGCCTCAACAAGCCTGTTGACCAATCTGTTAGGTTCTTCCAATATATTGAATTATCTTTGGCAGTTTGGGTTAAATGAAGTTTAAAAATGTGTCTTAAAAGCACATGGTTTATGAATTTATTCTCAAAATCTTTAGCTATATGCATGATTCAATTGCTATTTTTTTGTGTGTCAGGAGCAACTTGAATCGCTTCTGGAGTGAGAGAATTGGCTGTCTGCAAGGACGTTACCCAGGGAACGCCCAAATGTTTTGATGTTTTTACCATCCTTGTGGGAGGCTTCTCTCATGTAACTCATGACTTCTAAAATACCCTACCAGATTAGATGAGATAACTTCTTACCATAAAATACCAAAAGAAAGCTCAAATTAGCATAAGGAAAATTTACTTTCTCCACATATAAATTAATGTGTCATTTTAATTCATCTGTGTACATGATATATGGTAAATTGAAGAGTAGTTCTGTAATAGTGTAAATACTGACAGCAGATTTCGGCTTTTAGGGAGTGATAGAATATGTGTGTGTGTCTATATCAGGGCCGGTTCTTAATGGAGGCCCATGAAGCCGCCACTTCGGGCACTCTCGAAGCGGCGGCAGCAGCAACCATTGGGTTGCTCGCTGCGGAACAAGGAAGTTCTTGATATTATCACGAGATTTCACAGAAATCTCGCAAAATCTTGCGAAAATAGCAAGTACTTCCTTGTTCCGTGCCGAGCGACCCAATGGTCACAGCCGTACTGCCGGCAATAAGTTGGGAGGGTGTAATTTCGGGGGGGGGGGCGCTGCCCTAGGTTTGCGTATAGACTGAAAAAACCTAGGGCCACTCCTGGTCTATATGCATGAGAAAGAAAGAAAGAAAGAAAGAAAGAAAGAAAGAAAGAAAGAAAGAAAGAAAGAAAGAAAGAAAGAAAGAAAAGCAAGCCCTAGGTATCCTTTACTATAAGAGATGACCTACTTGAGGGAGGGAAAACTTATTTCATATAGAACTGACAAGTGTCTCTTATTTTAAGGGTTATCCTCTATTTGAGGTTTTTAAAAAATCATTTTATACAGCACAAACAAGATTACAAAATTCCCATATTTGGGGATATGGGGCCATCATGAAGAGAAAATAGTGTGCACTGTGTAGTTTATGAATGTGCATTTTACAGAGAGAGACACAGCTACCTTAAACACTTCAACTTGTTATTTAGGTAGAACATTTGATGCAATGATATAACCATAAATGGAATGATAAAATAATTCTCAACAGCCAGAACATTATTCTCCACATTATTCTGCATCTGGCCATAGACACAAAATCACTTGTTTCTCTGATTTCCTATGGTCTCCACCAGTCACTAAATTACTATGGTCTTTGTGTGTGTGCAGGAGGCAGGCATGTCCTGTGGAGGTTTTGTTCATTATGATAGATACTAAATTCCTCTTTCCACAATGACAAAAAAACTAACAATATTCCAGTAATTCTTGTCAATCTGTCTGTCACTATATGTCAGTCTATATGTTGCTTAGAAGAAGGCAGTCACACAAGTTTTAGATTAATTCCACAGATTAAATCTATAGATTAAAGGTGTGGACTGTATTTGCTTGGAAAAGTCCCAATGGGTGGGGAATAGGAATAAAAAAATTTCAGTAGTTGCCCCATCCATGAAGTCAGCTTTTCATAATTTGGTTTTCTCCAGTTCTTGAATACTACAACCTTCAAATCTTCCAGCACTGGCAATACTAGCTGTGACTAATGGGAACTTTAGTCTAAAAAAACTATACACGAAGTATAGCAAATTGCAAAAGGATTTTATATGAGTTCAATGTAACAGCCTATCATCATCAAACAGAACAGGTTAAACATATTATGATACTGGTTTTAAAAGAAAAGCATTAATTAAAATATGAATTACAGAGAGGGGATGGAAGGAGAGAGGGAGAGGGAGAATTTGAGTGAAGGCTAAATAACAGCTTTGCCTAGATGTTTGGTCACCTAACAGTTCATACACTTAAACTTAAATGCTGCAAACTGTATTTCTTTATTCTTGAACACATCAAGTGCTTAGCATGATCTTGACTTTTAGTGCCTATGCACTTCAATTGAAGTCAGTTCTATGTGATTAAGTGTTCTTATTTTGAGAGGACTAGTTTGTTTAAAGAATAATAATTAGGATTGAAAAGGTCAAACACTGAAAAACACAGTCCGCTGTTCTATCAGAATATTGCAATGTTAAAAAATTCTGAGAAATGATGATAGATTGACTTGAAAATCCTCACTGGAATATCCTTTCATAGTATTCCCACTGAGTGACGATTTTGATCATTCCCTAGTTCATGATGACAGTAGCAAGTTGCAGAATCATCATGTTACTTGCCCAGTGATAATTTTAATTTGTGCAACATGAGGACTCTAGCCTTGAGAAATGAGAACACCACATATGTTATAGATCTTTGAATCTATACTGAGCGGCATTCCGTGGATGCCAATAGTAAAAGACAAGGGAGTTAAAGATGGATGGGAGTTTTTCAAAAGTGAAATACAATGCAAACAGTGCCAACAAAGATAAAAGATAAGACAAGTGCAAAGAAGCCAGAATGGATGTCCAAAGAACTTCTAACTGGGCTAAGACACAAAAGAGACAACTAAAATGACCGAGAGACTGGAGAACAAGCCCTATGAGAAGCGGTTTAAAGAGCTGGGCATGTTTAGCCTGCAGAAGAGAAGGCTGAGAGGAGACATGATAGCTATGTACAAATACGTGAGGGGAAGTCATAGGGAGGAGGCTTGTTTTCTGCTTCCCTGGAGACTAGAATGCGGAACAACGGCTTTAAACTACAGGAAAGGAGATTCCACCTGAATATTGGGAAGAACTTCCTCACTGTAAGAGCTAATCAGCAGTGGAACTCTCTCCCCCGGAGTGGGGTGGGCTCCTTCTTTGGAGGCTTTTAAGCAAAGGCTGGATGGCCATCTGTCAGGGGTGCTTTGAATGCGATTTTCCTGCTTCTTGGCAGGGGGTTGGACTAGATGGCCCATGAGGTCTCTTCTTTTCTGAGGAGGGTAGCAGGTATGGTTCCTTCATCCCTATCTCTTTGAAATTTAACTGCCATTTGTCAGCTAAATTGTATCTATTTGGAGTTTCCTCCAGTTTGGTGTATTGGTTATGTGAGCTCCTAAAAGTTGTGAACAATGATAATGTCCAAAAAGGAAATTTCATTTAGTATTTATTAATATGGCCACATCAGTATTAGACATTTCTGGAGGATCATTATCTCACATAGATATAACTTCTATCTAATATCTTCTATAGAAAAATTTATACAGCTCAGTCATTTCCATATATGCTAGGTCCTTGGTAACTGCTGTAGTTTGGTTTCAGAACTACATGTGGTTACCAAAATCCAAGGATGCTCAAGTGTCATTATATATTATGACATAGTAAAATGATGTCTCTTGTATGAAATGACAAAATCAACATTTGTCTTTTGGGTTATGCATGCATGCATGCATGCACAGTCTTTACCAGGGGTCCCCAAACTAAGACCTGTGGGCCAAATGTGGCCCTCCAAGGTCATTTACCTGCCCCCCACCATCAGTTTTAGACTTAGGTTTGCCCGAACTCTGAAACGACTTGAAGGCATACAACAACAACTATCCTCATTAACTTAACTATCTCAGTGGCCAGAAGCAGGCCCACACTTCCCACTGAAATTCTGATAGGTTTATGTTGGTTAAAATTGTTTTTATTTTTAAATATTGTATTGTTCTTTCATTCTCTTTTTTGTTGTTGTTGTTGGGGTTTTTTTTGTACTACAAATAAGACATGTGTAGTGTGCATAGGAATTTGTTTGTATTTTTAAAAAAATGATAATTAGGCCCCTCAACAGTTTGAAGGATTGTGGACTGGCCCTTTGCTTAAAAAGTTTGAGGACCCCTGGTCTATACTGTATATCAATGATGGTTGAATCAATGTATACAGAATCTGTGGATACAGAGAGCCAAGTGTCTACATCTGTTGAGAAAATTATATTTCTCAGTCGTTTAATACATTTCAATCTAATTTATTGCAACCATAATACCTATTGTGGGGTTGTCTAAAGTGTTTGCCTTCCTCTGACAATGGGCCCTACTACATAGACACTAAAATCCAACCTGAAGCCGGCCGGAAGTGTTTGTTTTGTATCTACAAAACAAACACTTCCAATGCATGCTGCATCATGAATCCAGTAGAAACAGCATGTTTTTTTTTTTTTAAAAAAAACCATCAGAAATTTCAGATGAAACTGTAAAATCCATTGAAGTTGATCACTCTATAAACAATGCACAGTATGAAGCCTTATGCCAAATGCAGTGCACTTATGTGGTCAGGGCTAATATTGAAGCATTCAAAGAAAGAACCTGGACACACAGCTCAGTCGAAGTTTAAAAAAAACACATTCCCCCAGAGATGAAATTACAGTATTCCCATGGGATAGCTTGCTTTCACTTTCTTGCTTTGGCCTGAATTGCTCTAGAGCTGATTCTTATCAGATAGATTTCCGATTCTTTTCAGAGCATCTCATCGGAAAAATAGTTCATGGATGGGATTGATCTGCACTCAGTGAATTTTTATTGACTCCACCCGAGCTTCCATCCAGTTTCTGGGGTACCACTGTAGACACTCTGTAGTGAACTGTATCTCTTAAATCCATATACTGACCCAGATTAAATGACTATGCAGAAGAAGCCTTATTCTCTTGTTTTGATTCTGGCACTGGAGTACCTACTTATGCATTATGCAGCCTAATTTATACATATTTATTAAGATTTTATCACTTAAAGAGAAGAAGAAGAAATTCCATCATACTGAAAGACTATGGCCAGATTATCTATCTGTCTGTCTGCAGAACTGCTGTCTGCTCTACCTTCTTGGAACTCCCTTTGGAAATGGACTCAGATTGATTTCAAATAAAGGGCTATAAAGGAAGACAGATGGCCATTGTATTGAACTGCAATAGCATCAAGAACACCTACTCCTACTGTAAAATGCTTGTTTGAGGAGAGAAGAATGCCATGCAAAACTCAGTGAATCACTGTTGACCTTAAACCAAGGGTAAAGTACTAAGGAAAATGTGAAACTGAACTCTGAAAGGAAGAAAGGAAAGAAAGGAAAGAAATCAAAGGAAAGGAAAACTCATTCTGGAGTCCTACTGGAAAATTCTCCTTGCCAAGTCTTTCCTTCAGTGATTTGGGCAGATTGTTTTCCTCACTAAGCCTTACTGGTTCAACTAAACCATAGATAGGTGAGGGCTCATTCAAATTTACTCATATTCTAATACTTTCCAAGCATTATATTCTAATACTTGCAAGTATGATCACAGTGGATGATTTATTCAGCCTCTCACTCTGTATACCTGAAAAAGTTCAACCTTGTTGACTTTCAGTTTCACTCTCCTGGACAACTGAATCCTCTTTCTTGTGTCTTTGCTTGCCTGCCACAACACATTTTTTTTTTAGTTTTACAACATAAGTTCAGAGAGTGGGAGATACTCCCAGTCCTCATGTTCTTTAGCTCAGTGATAAAATAATTTTCAAACGTTCTGTTACTTTTAAAACTATGCCATACTAAAAGCTAGGCATGTTATTTTATCTCATGTATTTCACTATGGAGTTTTCTTGACTAAGCACTCTTTGTAAGTGCAGCTTTTCTATAAAAAACACATTAGAGTGATTAACACGTATAATTGATGTACATACATGCAAACAGAAATAGCAGTTACAATTAAATTTCCTTAGTTAACATTTTGATTTTGATCATTCTTAATAGATTTTAGTAGCTTAAAACTTCGCACATGTTTACAGATACAGTATGCACAACTTCCAGACATAGGGTAAAGGAAATATTTCTCCTGCTGCTGTATAGGAAAAGGAAAAGAACATATATCTTGTTTGGAATATAGCAATGCACTCTACATGGGGTTACCTTCAAAGACTGTTCGGAAACTGGAACTAGTCCAACGTTCCGCAGCCAGGTTACTAACCAGAGTGCCATTCAGGGAGCATACAACTCCTTGGTTGAAGCAGCTCCACTGGCTGCCTGTTAGCTTCCAGGCACAATTCAAAGTGCTGGCTTTGACCTACAAAACCTTTAATGGCTCTGGTCCAACTTACCTCTCTGAATGTATCTCCCCCTATGAGCCGCCCCGCAGATTATGATCTTCAAGTGAGGCCCTGCTCTCAGTCCCACCGCCGTCACAGGTGCAGTTGGCGGGGACAGGAGACAAGCTTTTTTGGTGGTGGCTCTGCGACTGTGGAACTCCTTGTCAAGGGAGATTAGGGAAGCCCTCTCACTCATGTCCTTTAGGAAGCAACTAAAGACCTGGATGTGGGACCGAGCTTTTGGCCCATCCTAGGATATGGGTTGATATGACCTGATGGATTCCTTGGATCAACCATGAAGTTGAACATGGACTGGCTCTGACTTTTGGCTCAATTCTACTGCCCCTGTTGTAACGGTCACATGGTTTTTAGTGTTTTAATTGGATTTGGAAATTGGCTTTTAATTGTGTTTTACAATTGTCTGGTTTTACTACATTTTGTATTATATGTGGCATCTAATGCTGCCATTGTGTAAGACCGCTTTGAGTCCCCCTGAGGGAAAAGAGCAGTATATAAATTGAAATAAATAAATAAATAAATAAAATATCTTCAAACTTTAATTAAGCCACTATTATCACTGAAAATTATGAGGGCTTATGAAATTGATATACATCCACTTATAATTCCATATAAAAGCTTCTGTTCACAAAGCAGTACATATTTAAATAGATCAAACTGCTGAGCAACTACATTGCAGTGCAACTACACTGCTGAGCAACTACATTTTGCAGTGCAAAAAATCTAGAAGACACACAGTTGTAGTGATAATTTCCCCTAGTATTTCCTAATACTCTGACAAATTTTTCAGCTCTCTGCAGAATTCTTTCACATCTCACATTTAATGTTTATTTTGCAAGCAGTTGGAGCAGGTAGGAAACAATTAAGAGGCAAGGAGATAAAAGTCCTTGTCCAGGATACAATAATACTGAATCTTTCATAAATTGGTCTTTTCACAACCATTCTCTGAACTGTATAGAAAAGCACTACTGAAACATTCGAAAAGGGAGTAAAAAAGAATAACCAGTCTGGTTTTCTGGTATTTAGGCCCATTGACAAAACAGTAGCAAGGTCTGGATTTCTACTACATTGTTTTAAAAAACTGTCCATTTCAAGTAAACCTTTTTAAGGGACACTTTTGTGCTAGACTGCACTTTCCAAATCTACTGAAAAACATTGATCACAAAATTATTCAAAATTCTAAAATTCATGAGATGCCTTCTTCCCAAATCCATCTCAGGGATTCTTATTTGGGATTTTTAAAAAAATTAATTCAGTATCTGTTATGATGTGGCTTTGCATCCCATATATATAATACATGCATATTTCAGGGCTTGATGATGAGTGCTAACAAGTTGAGACTGAATCCAAACAAGACAGAGGTGCTCTTGGTTAGTCACAAGGCCAATTAAGGTATAGGGTTACAGCCTGTCTGAGGTTACACTCCCCCGAAGACACAGGTTCGCAGTTTGGGGGGTGATCCTAGATTCATTGCTAACCCTGGAGCCTCCAATGTCTGCAGTGACCAGAAGTGCCTTTGCACAATTAAAACTTGTGCACCAACTGCGCCCGTACCTGCCTTTGAAGATAGTCCGGAAGGTTCAACTGGTTCAGAGATCGGCAGCCAGATTACTAACTGGGACTCCGTTCACAGAGAGAACAATCCCCATGTTGCAGCAGCTCCACTGGCTGCCAATCTGCTTCTGGGCTAAATACAAAGTGCCGGTTATTACTTTCAAAGACCTAAATTGTTTGGGCCCAGGCTATTTAGCAAACTGGTTTGGGGGAGGGAGGGAGCAAAATACTGTTTGCTGACACTTGAGGGTGTGTATAAGATGTATATGGAACATAAATGAATTTCATATTAAGACTTGGGTCCCCACTCCATGATACCCCATTATGTATGCTCACACTAGTGTTCCAAAATCAGGAAAAAATATCCAAAATCCAAAGCATCTTTTGCTGCAAAGCTTTTCAGATAAGGGATATTGAATCTGTAATTTCATTTCCAGTATCTTGTCCTGAAATCTTTATGGGCTAGAAATATTTTAATATGAATAAATGAACATATTCTCTCTAAAATGTAGTAAAACTTCATGTATTTAAAAAAGAATAGGCTATAATGCCTTCCCTTTTGTGAAAATTTGGTACATTTAGAGAGCAATCAAATGTAAATGATCCCTGTCACAAATGTAACTTTAAAAAAAAGAAGCACTTTCACAGTATTGCTTTAAGATATATGAAGGTAGCACTCATCATATGACTTATTTTTTAATTAAATTATATTAATAATGGTCACCTCACTTATACATGACTCTATAAAAGGTGTTCGATAAGACCCTGCTATTGCTTTGTTAATTAATTTCCAGTGATAAAGCTTACAAATGGTGGCATTTTTCCATGGCATGTTGAATCTATATAATAGGCCATCATTCTAGCAAGACGGTGCAACTATTAACAACAAGGTTTGCTATGCTCAGTGGGTTTCTGCTATTAAGTTTTTTAATTTAACTATAAATAATATTGACAACACATATTGAGGAGGATCGAATTAAAATTCCACCTGAAAATAATAACCTTGGGCCGATTAAGAAATGGCATCCAATTCAATCATTAAACAGGAATTGAATTTTGGAGGCTATGGCTTCACAATTAGAAATACCTGAACTGGTTTTAATTGCCTTTTTAAGACTGTGGAAAACTCTTTCTTCAGAATAAGTAAAACAAAAGGTGATACTAGCAATTCTATGTGTTCCGAATCACTTATTTGCTGGCTCAGCAAGTCTTTTGATTGGTCCATAAAATCTTCAATCTTCAATCAGCATTTTTTGGAGGGAAAGTAGTTTTTGCAAAAGAAGTTTAAATCACACAGGTGTACAATGAAAGCTGTAACCTATTTACTTGCATGCATATGCATATATTTAGGTGTGGCTTATTGAATGTGTCAGCAAATGTTTTATTGAGACTTGAACCCAGAAATACAAAACAAAATTTCCATAACCATTTAGGACAATTTTGAATAGTTCCAAACTATTTTACTTTAGTGAAACACTTAAAAATAAGGCATATGGAGATGCTATTTTCAGAAAAATTACTTTAAAATATTTCCATTAGATTTTAAAAGTATTGCTCCAAGCATATTGTGGTCATATTTTTTCTCTCTTTTTTGAAAATGTATCCTTATTTTCCTGCTTCTCTTAAAAATAGAAATTATATATAATGGGTTTTTTTTTAAAAAAATTGAATTCTAATAGATGCTGGCCTTCAGTATAAATCACACTTGCCGTATGTTAAGCATCATCCCAAGCACAACAAAGTATGAAGAAGGGACATACACTACAGAAAACACAACATTATTTGCCTTCCAGGTCTAATGGTTCTTGCCAAATTAGGACACATGCATGATTTTAAGATAGCCAGTGTTGGACTAAGGCTCTGAGAAATCAGGGTTTGAGTCTCGCTAAGTCAAATAAACCCTTTGGATGTCCTTGAGAAGATCAGCTTCAGATGAAGTCTATGGCAAATCTCTTTTGAAAACATTATTTCCGGATAGCCTTATGAGGTGTGTAAGACTGCAGGGTTTTGTTTTGCACAACCTCAACACACCTGCAAGGGCCATCTAATCCAATTCCCTGCCATGCAGGAATGTACAACTAAAGCACCCCTGAAAGATGCCCATTCAATTTCTGTTTACAGATTTCTGAAGATGGAGAGTTCATTAGCCCCCAAGGAAATATGTTCGTCCTAAAATTTGGATGGAATGCTTTCTCTCGTAATCCCTTGGTTCATGCTCTTGTCTCTAAAGCACCAGAAAACTAACTTACTCCATTGTTTACATGACATCCCTTCAGATATTTACAGATAGTTATTATGTCACCTCTCAATGATCTCTTTTTCAGGCTAAATATACAAAAATGTTTAAGCTTTTCCTCATATGGCTTAATTTATAGACCTTTGGCCAAGTTGGCTATCCTCCACTTGAACTATGGTTCACCAAACTGGACTTTCTTTCTTTAGGCGATCCCTCGTAGGCCGAGGATGATGGTCCTCCATTTCTGGTGTCTTGGGGGTGTGTCCGTAGGTGGCTGAAGAGGCCTATTCTTGATCTGCATGTTCTCCCGCAGTGAGGACATCAATTTCCAGATGAAATGCGGTCCCAGTCAGGGTTGGCTTGACAAGCCTTCCTCTTGGCACGTTTCTCCCTTAAGCCCTCCATTTGTGCCTCTTTGAACTCCGCAGCACTGCTGGTCACAGCTGACCTCCAATTATAGCGCTCAAGGGCCAGGGCTTCCCAGTTCTCAGTGTCTATGCCACAGTTTTTTAAGGTTGGCTTTAAGCCCATCTTTGAATCTCTTTTCCTGCTCACCAATATCCCGTTTTCCGTTCTTGAATTGGGAGTAGAGTAACTGCTTTGGGAGACGGTGATCGGGCATTCGGACAATGTGGCCAGTCCAGCCGAGTTGATGGCGTAGGAGCATCGCTTCAATGCTGGTGGTCTTTGCTTCTTCAATTACACTGGTATTTGTCTGCCTGTCTTCTCAAGAGATTTGCAGGATTTTTCTGAGGCAGCGCTAATGGAAAAGCTCCAAGAGTTGAGTGTGACATCTGTAGACCGTCCATGTTTCGCAGGCGTATAGTAGGGTTGGGAGGACAATAGATTTATAAACGAGCACCTTGGTATCTCTATGGATATCCCAATCCTCAAACACTCTCTGCTTCATTTGAAAAAATGCTGCTATCGCAGAGCTCAGGCGGTGTTGTATTTCAGTGTCAATGTTGACTTTTGTGGAGAGGTGGCTGCCAAGGTAGCGGAAATGGTCAATGTTTTCTAATGTTTCACCATTAAGCTGTATTCCTGGCATTGAAGAGGGATTAGCTGGTGCCTGTTGGAAGAGCACTTTGGTTTTCTCGATATTCAATGAGAGGCCAAGCTTCTCGTATGCTTCTGCAAAGATGTTTAGAGTGGCTTGTAGGTCTTCTTCTGAATGCACACAACTACGTTGTCATAGGTATATTGGAATTCTATAATAGATGTTGTGGTGACCTTGGTTTTGGCTTTCAGTCTGCTGATGTTAAATAGCTTGCCATCTGTGTGATAGATGATTTCCACTCCGGTGGGAAGCTTCCCATCAACAAGCTGAAGTATCATAGTGATGAAGATGGAAAATAAGGTTGGGGCAATGACACATCCCTGCTTGACACCTGATTCCACCTTAAATGGGTCACTTTGGGAGCCATTGCTGTCCAAGACTGTTGCCATCATGTCATTATGGAGGAGCCGCAGGATATTCACAAATTTGTCAGGGCACCCGATCTTTTGGAAGATGGTCCAGTGAGCACTGCAATTCACTGTGTTGAATGCCTTTGCAAGGTCAATGAATGCCATGTATAGAGGTTGATTTTGTTCCCTGCATTTTTCTTGGATCTGTCGTGCAGTGAAGATCATCTCCACTGCTCCTCTGGAGGGACAGAAGCCATTCTGGGATTCTGGGAGGGTGTCTTCTGAGACAGGAAGAAGGCAGTTTGCAAGGATTCTTGTGGGGATTTTCCCAGCAGAGGTTAGAAGGGAGATACCACAATAGTTTCCGCAGTCTGTTCTATCTCCTTTCTTGAAAAGGGTGATGATAGTGGCATCCTTGAAATCTGCTGGGAGTTGTTGTATCAGCTCAGGTCCACCCTCTTTGAAGATTTCAGCAGGGATCCCATCAGGCCCACTGGCTTTATTATTTTTTTGTTGGCTGATGGCATTGCTGACTTCTTCCAAACTAGGCAGTGCTGCAAGCTCATCCCTGGTTTGTTGTTGCAGGATTTGTGAGAGGGCCTCTTTGGCCACATTGGAGCTGAGATTCAGAAGGTTCTGGTAGTGCTCTTTCCAACGTAGTGCAATTGATGTCTTGTCCTTCACAAGTTTGGTTCCATCTGATGAGCGTAGAGGCTGTATGCCATGGTTTCTTGGTCCATAAATCATCTTTGTGGCTTTGAAAAATCCCTGAGCAATTTCTTCAGCCTTCTTGGACACAGTATTCTAGATAAAAGGCCTCATCACATGGATGAGGTCCAGCATTGTGATTTGCCAGCCTCCCTGGCAAATCTAGGCAGCAGTAGGTGTTGTATTTGGGTCAGGGGGCAATAATACTACCACTAGTAGAACTGCTAGCAGGAGGAAAAGGGCTAATGGTGAGCAGGTGTTTGATGAGGAACAGCAAGCAAAGCGGGTCTGGGAAATACTTATGGCTCCTTCGAGGATGAAACATTTGAAGGGTTCTCTAGCAATGAGGAGTCACTGCTGGAAGAAGATGGGTTAACAGAGAGTAGGGGAACTAAAAGGTCAACTCTGTAGCAAAAGTCAGATAAGGAAAGGGAAAGGAAGAAGATCCGGGATCTACTCACTACTCTCACGGAAGATGAAACATTTGAGAGTTTTTCTGGGAATGATGGGTCTGGGAGTGAGATGGAAAGTGCTGCAGATTGGACTCAAGTAAATGTGTGTGCAGAGCCAGTTCCTGGGAATACATCAGGGTATTGGCAAACTACTGATACACCAGAGACATGGGGAGATCTAAGTCTTGAACAAAGATGGAGGGACTGGAGGGATGATGGGCGAGGTTCATGTATGAGATCAAGATCAGCTGCAGATAATGATGACAGGGTGAAGGCCTCATCATCCTCGGATAACGATGTGTAAGTTAAAAGTGGAGTTGGAAGTACAGACTCCTTGCAGAAGGCAAGGTGTCGTTTTGGACATTGGGTTGTTGCTGCCTGTTCTCCTGTTGGGTTTGGGTCCTGGCTGTACAGCTTCGTGTTCCTGGATTCGGTTTGGCTTTTGACGACGGCTTCGCTGGTTCCTGGCTTGGCATTTCCTGGTTCCCCCTTCGGCTCCTGAATTCGGGTTGGCTTCTGGCGATGGCATCGCTACTCCCGGTTGGCTCTCCTTTTGGTTCCTGAATTCGGCTTGGCTCCTGACGACGGCATCGCTACTCCCGGTTGGCTTTCCTTCTGATTCCTGAATTTGGCTTGGCTTTTGACGGCGACTTCACTACTCCCGGTTGGCTCTCCTTTGGCTTCTGGATTCGGCTTGGCTTTTGGACAACGGTGTCGTCTGCTCTTGCTACGGGTGTGCATTTGGTCCTCTCCTGGCTTTCTGTGCCATAGTTTGGCGTGAATTTAGTTTCAGTGAACTCTTGGCTGGAGTTGAGCCAGATTATCAAGCAGGATAATCCGGATTATTTTCTGTTCCAGCATTTTAGCCTTTTCTTGAAGCAAAGACATTTACTTTTACCAGGAACACTGAAGTTAAATGTTTCTAGGTTCAGAATATCATTTAATAAACGTTTGTTATCTTTACTCATTGTGTGTGGCCCTTTAAGAGGATAGAATCATAGAATCATAGAATCATAGAATAGTAGAGTTGGAAGAGACCACATGGGCCATCTAGTCCAACCCCCTGCTAAGAAGCAGGAAATCGCATTCAAAGCACCCCCGACAGATGGCCATCCAGCCTCTGCTTAAAGGCCTCCAAGGAAGGAGCCTCCACCACGGCCCCGGGGAGAGAGTTCCACTGTCGAACAGCTCTCACAGTGAGGAAGTTCTTCCTGATGTTCAGGTGGAATCTCCTTTCCTGTAGTTTGAAGCCATTGTTCCATGTCCTAGTCTGCAGGGCAGCAGAAAACAAGCTTGCTCCCTCTTCCCTATGACTCCCCTTCACATATTTGTACATGGCTATCATGTCTCCTCTCAGCCTTCTCTTCTGCAGGCTAAACATGCCCAGCCCTGTAAGCCGCTCCTCATAGGGCTTGTTCTCCAGACCCTTAATCATTTTAGTCGCCCTCCTCTGGACGCTTTCCAGCTTGTCAACATCTCCCTTCAACTGTGGTGCCCAAAATTGGACACAGTATTCCAGGTGTGGTCTGACCAAGGCAGAATAGAGGGGGAGCATAACTTCCCTGGATCTAGACGCTATTCCCCTATTGATGCAGGCCAGAATCCCATTGGCTTTTTTAGCAGCCGCATCACATTGTTGGCTCATGTTTAACTTGTTGTCCACGAGGACTCCAAGGTCTTTTTCGCACACACTGCTGTCAAGCCAGGCGTCCCCCATTCTGTATCTTTGATTTCCATTTTTTCTGCCGAAGTGAAGTATCTTGCATTTGTCCCTGTTGAACTTCATTTTGTTAGTTTTGGCCCATCTCTCTAGTCTGTCAAGATCGTTTTGAATTCTGCTCCTGTCTTCTGGAGTGTTAGCTATCCTTCCCAGTTTTGTGTCGTCTGCAAACTTGATGATCGTGCCTTCTAACCCTTCGTCTAAGTCGTTAATAAAGATGTTGAACAGAACCGGGCCCAGGACGGAGCCCTGCGGCACTCCACTTGTCACTTCTTTCCATGATGAAGACAACGCATTGGTGAGCACCCTTTGGGTTCGTTCGCTTAGCCAATTACAGATCCACCTAACCGTAGTTTTGTCTAGCCCACATTTTACTAGTTTATTTGCCAGAAGGTCGTGGGGGACTTTGTCGAAGGCCTTACTGAAATCCAGGTACGCTACATCCACAGCATTCCCTGTATCGACCCAACTCGTAACTCTATCGAAAAAAGAGATCAGATTAGTCTGGCATGACTTGTTTTTGGTAAATCCGTGTTGACTATTAGCAATGACCGCATTTGTTTCTATGTGTTCGCAGACCACTTCCTTAATGATCTTTTCCAGAATTTTGCCTGGTATTGATGTAAGGCTGACCGGACGGTAATTGTTTGGGTCGTTCTTTTTTCCCTTCTTGAAGATAGGGACCACATTCGCCCTCCTCCAATCTGCTGGGACTTCTCCCGTTCTCCAAGAACTCTCGAAGATAATTGCCAGTGGTTCTGAAATAACTTCCACTAGTTCCTTCAGTACTCTTGGGTGTAGCTGATCTGGCCCTGGGGACTTGAATTCATTTAGAGAGCCTGTGTCCTGACAGTGGGGGAGCATCGGAGGAGCAGCTGGGCAATCCCAATGCCTTGGCCACCATCTCACGCTTCCCCATCCTACGTGAGAAAGTGTTGCCATGCAGCTTGAGTCTGCCAAAGCCTGGTCGATCCTTAGAGAACACAGGGAGGCTTCCATTTTGGCAATGGCAGCATCCCACCATGCTGCTGCCCCAGTTCACCCACAGAATCCCACCGGATGTCACCCTATGTTATCTGGTGGGTGACATGGGGCTCCATGAGTGAACTAGGGCAGAAGCATCCTAGGATGCTTTTTTGCCCTGTGTGATAAGGCTGAAAGTTTGACCAAAGCAGAATAGAGTGGCATTACTACATCCATAGAACTAGGGATATTTTAGCCTGCTGTATAATACAGTTGAATTAATATTGCACCTAACTAACAAAGCAACCAACAATATTATTATGTGTAAGACTGCACATTCATATACAAAAGAACATTTCATCTTTCACAAAAATCAAATGGCAACAGTGGTGGGGTTGTGTAAAAAAGTTGCCTCTCCACAAAATTCCCACAATTTTGATGCAAAGAACCCATGGCTATTTATTTGCAGAATAATGTACCCATACTCTTTGAGATGTGAAAAATCCTCACCACTATGTGATTTTTTCCAAGTGTTAAGAAATGTCAAGAAAACATTTTTTCAGCCAGTGATGGACATTCTTCCCATTCTTATTGGGAAACATAAACTATCTCTAGCAGATGTCTTTGTTTCTGTCCTTTCTGCGTCCTTCAGCCAAAGGAAACCTACACTGCATGTAATTCCCAGCACAATGGGTCAAAAACACCACAGGCAGTGTTGAAATACTTTCAGCAATGTTTGGAGCAATGAGGACAATGCCAAAAGGCTCTGCAAGAGTAATATCTTCCATGCATTTCCCCACCAAAATGGCCAGTTAGGAGGGGATTAGACAGGATCCCCCCCCCATTTGCAAAGATGAGAACGGTTTATATTGCTGCACAGCTGGCTGAAATGGATAACATATGAACAATACAAATACCCTGTTTTGTTTTGCTTTATTTGCTTCCTTTTTGTGGCCAGCTACAGCACTATAGAAAAACAGATCCATAGAATTCTAGCAGGCACTCATTCAATGTACATTGGGATTCATTAAATGTTAGATCAGAAGCTTTCCAGCAGACAAATATCATGTAGGCATATCATTGTATACTGCCTGAGCTATGCCAAAAGGAATAAAATGTCACCATGGCTATTTAGAATACCAGGATTGTGTTAAAATGCCCTCCAAATTATTATTTTTAAAAAAAGATTTCAGCAGCTGAGCGTTTTCCAAACATTAATCTCATCTGTTTATGTGAATTTGATTCGAGGGCATGCTTCCCAGCTAGCCATACACTATACAAGCCCTGTCAACTTTCAAATAACAAAATGTATTTACATTTGCAAATGATCTGGTCCTATGCATGTGATTACATAGCTAGTCTTGGCTCATCTTGTGGGGAACATTATGAAGTGTTTTACTATCTTAAAGCTCTTCAGTCTGCTGTTTCTCTGTTAGTATGAGAAGGTTAAAACAAAATATGCTGTAAATATATTGAGCCAGTTTCATGTCACATGGCAGTATGCAGCTGGAATTATTGTTCGGCAGACTTTATGATGCTATGGTTGAAATTCATTCAGTTATAAATGTATAACCACCATAGTTACTTAAATCAACATAATCATAAAAGGAAGAGACCACAAGATTAATCCAGTCCAGCCTCTGCCATGCAGAAGCACAGTGTAGATGGGGCCCCAGTCAAAGCACTCTCATTCTGGCCATTCAGCCTCTGCTTAAAAACCTCCAAAGGAGGAGACTCCACCACACTCTGAAGCAACATATGCTACTGCTGAACAGCTCTTCCCATCAGTGGAGTTTTCTTAATGTTTAGATAGATTCTCTTTTCCTGCAATTTGATGCCATTGTTCTGTGAAAAAAACCCAGAAAACAAGCTCAATGTGAGTTATGTAGCATCTTACTGCTCAGCATCTCCAGCCCCCACTTACTGGGCAGCAGCTAAAGGGCCTGTCCGCTGTTTATTAGAAAGCAACTGAAGATAATGGCAAGTCAGCAGCTTCCCTATCAACAGGGAAGCAGACATCTGTTGGTTGCAGCAGCTGCTACCCAACAGCTGTAAATTGGGGACTTTCGCTGTCCCTACGTATCCCCTAAATAAGGGAATATATAGGGATAATGAATATGAACCAAAAATACATAACTCTTGATGAATCTTAGCAATTCCAGACATTATTCAAGGTTTGTTTTTTTTTTTAAATTGTTTTAATGATCCCTTTTATGTTATTTTCCTCCTCTAAATTGTATTTTTATCATCTAATAATTTGAGATATTTTGTGGGAATCATGAGGGCTCACCAGCATATAAAATAAGTAAACATGCATTTTCTATCTGCACTATTTTTCCCCACCTAGGGCTTTTTTGCAATATTCTTGAACTGTCATGACTGAATACTAGGAAATCCAAAAATGGTTCAGTGACAGGTTAACACTTTATGACTGAGAATTCTAAATACACCTCTATGATGTACTAATTTCAGGATTCTCTAAGACAGTAGTCCTCAACTTGTGGGTCCCCAGATGTTTTGGCCTTCAACTCCCAGAAATCCTTACAGCTGGTAAACTGGGATTTCTGGGATTTGTAGGCCAAAACACCTGGGGACCCACAGGTTGATAACCACTGCTCTAAGGAATAGACTTGGAGATTGTTTAATTGTGTAGTGTGGAAAGGGCCCATTGTGTAGTGTGGAAAGATCTCATTGTGTAGTGTGGGAAGGGTTGGGAATGAGACATCTCTATATAATTCATTGTAAAGACACATAAATTTACTTAAGTCTCTTAAACAAATCTGCTTGCCTGTGCATGTATAGGCACTAAAATGTAGAATTATAGCAATTTGATACTACATTAATTGTTATGGCTCAATGCTATTGAATTCTGGGATTTGGTGGCACCATAACAAATTATAAATCCCAGGATTCCATTGGATGGAATCGTGATATCAAACTGCTACAATTTTGCAGTACATATGGCTTTTAAATTCCAGTATGTTCATATGGAAAAGGCCTTCGCCACAAACATTCTCCAATATGGTTCTCTGATGATGCAAATAAGCCTGAAAAATTGAGTTTGTACAACACTTTTTTTCATTTTACACCTGAGTAGTAAATGCGCCATGTGTTCATTTTTTAGGCGATGAAAGGCAGAATATCAGAACACCAATGTCAGCATTTGATTTGCTTGCAACTTTATACTGCAATTTTTTTTAAAGTATTCCTTTGTGCTTGCAGAAAGACTAGATGAAAACACACCAGTCTTAAGTATGTTTATCACTCTGCTTTCCCTTTCTTCAAATATCTCACTTTAAACGAATGAGGAATGATATGTCCAGTTCTAAACACTTCAAACAAACAAAAGAGCTCAGAAATCAATAGACAAAGTGATGGAGTATTCTACCTGTTCTCTAGAGGAATCATTACTTTTAAAAGGTGTTATTGCTTTTACCATTTTTCTGTCCCTTTGCCAAGTGGATTAGTTTCCTACTCAGTTTGTAATTTGTCACACTGAAACCTGCCATATTTTGACTGCATTGTTACAGGCTTCACAGTATTAACTCATTGTCCTTCATCTTTAACCAAATTTCCACATTTTGTATAATTGGAAATGTAAGCTATATTTCAGCCTAGCACATAATGGATAACATCACACAAAAGATACCACAGGATGGAATTTGTGGTCTAATGTATCATTTTAGGTTCATGGAGACATTTTTCCCTAATAAATAGCAAGGCTCCTAGCCTGTGGGAGTTAAACCCTCATACTTCCTAGAGAATTAAGAAATAAAGGAGAGATGAAGGAGAAAACCAACTTCTCAAATAAAATTGTCTTGCTACAGAGTTTTATATACTAACAGAAACAGTTACTCTTACATCTGGTCTGGGCCCTAAGTTATTTCCCATGGCCTTTTCTAAATTATATTCATTTTAATGTTAAATTATGTGAT
Source organism: Anolis carolinensis (assembly GCF_035594765.1). NCBI lineage: Eukaryota > Metazoa > Chordata > Lepidosauria > Squamata > Anolidae > Anolis > Anolis carolinensis. The sequence continues at coordinate 63,399,037 of NC_085843.1, read as the reverse complement.
GGGTTTGCAAAGAGGTAGCATTCCTATTGGCAGCATAATAGGGTAACAAAGATGCTTTCCCTTTCAGGTCAATTATATTGATTGCAAGCATGACATTTCCAAAAGTAACTTGCCATTTTCTTCAATTGTAATAAATTAGGCTGTTCTCCTGATGTCTCAGATTTAGGAAAGGCATGCAGGAAGCAGGTTTCTGACATTCATGTCATTGTTAATTCATTTTAAAGAAATGTAACATGAACAGGAATCCATTTTATGTTTCACTCTGCATTAAAATTTTAAATTACTTTTTCCCAGTGATGTGCTGTTTCCAGGTTTATTGATTTCTCTCTGAAAAGTAAGTGTTAATCTCAGGTTTCTTTTAATTGTGAATAGAATTACTTTTTTTTTCATTTTTATTGTACAACTATTTTTTTAAAAAAAGTTTTATTTCTGTATGAGAGGGTGTATACAACAAGCAGACGTTTTTAAGGGATCATGAAAAATAAAGTTAACCCAATTCTGTAAACTCTTGAGTAGCAATGACTCTCCAGGTTTACAGGTGGAGGAGTTGCAGGAAAGCATGTTGACTATCTTGTCACTTTTGCAGAAGCATACGGGACGTTCGGCCTCTCATTGAATATCAAGAAAACCAAAGTGCTTTTCCAGCAGGCACCAGCCAAGCCCTCTGAAATGCCAGAAATACAGTTTAATGGTGTAACACTAGAAAATATTGACCATTTCTGCTACCTTGGCAGCCACCTCTCCGCAAAAGTCAACATTAACACTGAAATACAACACCGCCTGAGCTCTGTGAGTGCAGCATTTTACCAAATGAAACAGAGAGTGCTTGAGGATCGGGACATCCATAGGGAGACCAAGGTGCTTGTTTATAAAGCTATTGTCTTCTCAAACCTGCTATATGCCTGCAAAATATGGACTGTCTACAGACATCGCACTCAACTCCTGGAATGATTCCATCAGCGTTGCCTCCGAAGAATCCTGCAAATCGCTTAGGAAGACAGGTGGACAAATGTCAGCATGCTGGAAGAAGCAAAGACCACCAGCATTGAAGTGATGCTCCTATGGCATCAAATCCGCTGGACTGGCCACATTGTCCAAATGCCTGATCACTGTCTCCCAAAGCAGTTACTATACTCCCAACTCAAGAACGGAAAATGGAATGTTGGTGGACAGGAAAAAATATTTAAGGATGGGCTTAAAGCCAACCTTAAAAATTGTGGCATAGACACCAAGAACTGGGAAGCCCTGGCCCTTGGGCACTCTAGCTGGAGGCAGCTGTGACTAACAGTGTTGTGGAATTTGAAGAGGCATGAATGGAGGGTGAAAGGTAGAAACGTGTCAAGAGGAAAGTGCATCAAGCCAACCCTGATAGGGACTGCCTTTCATCTTGAAACTGATGTCTTCACTGTGGAAGTACATGTGGGACAAGAATAGGACTCCACAGTCACTTATGTATCCACTGCCAAAACACTACACCTGGAAAAAAAATCATCTTCAGACAACAAGGGATCGCCTAAGTAAAGTAAGGTATCTTGTCTGATCTGTTGATTGTAATAAAATATTCATGTTGACCATCAAAGCATTGTCTCTATTTTTATGTTCAAATCATGTCTTTTACCACTGGGCTGCATCCTCTTCTTTGGATTTAGGGATGATGGGACAAACAGTAGTTCTCTTGCTGTAGCTAGTGAATCTACATTTTGTTTAATGGCCATTACAAGAAGAGAAGCACTCACTGGTCCAACTCCAGAATCAGGTCAACTTGTGTACAATTCAGAGGAGCTTCAGGAGAATTAGGCCGAAAACTAAAAGTGGTCTTTCCACTCTGTCGCAATGGAACTACCTGCCACCCTTGAAGTTCAAATCATGTCCTCCACCACTAAACCCCTAATAAAGATTACTCCAGCTGCACACACTAGGACATTGTTAAATTGAACTCCATAGATTTCCTTCTAAGTTAAAATGTACCAGATTGTTTTGTATCTATTTCATGATATCACAAGAGCATGCATAGTGCACGTATCAACCAATATCCAACTGTGTGACTTTTCCAGTGCCAATAAGGGACTCACAAAAAGGAAATCTCAGACTACCTATATGAAGGGAATCTGGTAGAATTAACAATTGCAAAATTAATTTTACAAAGTTACTCAAGATGTTATATTCCTGAAAGAACAATAGCCTCATTTGCATAAGCAAAAAAGATAGAAGAATTCTATCCTACTATTTTCTACCAATATTACACTGGATTTTGACTCCAAAAGCAAATATCTTTCTGGACATAATGTCCTGTTAAAGTTGGTGCTGCATATGACAAATACATTACATTTTGGTAAAAGTAAGGAGAAAAGTACTCATGTAGTAGTCTTGAACTTGCCAAATGAAAACTGCTATGACATCTTGTTAGTTTTAATGACACAATATTGCACAGTAAGTATGGCAGTAAAAATCTTAATAGAACACGGAAAATAAGATTTAAAAAAAAAGATTATCCACATACACTATCCAATCTATTTGTTGCTTTCTTTATTTGCATTATTAGCATAATATCAAATCATTTTGTCATTTAATAAATGCCATCTTCTTCTCTTCTTGCCTTGCATAATGATATTCAGCTTACTTCATCTATAATACCAACTTGTCTCCCTATCCACTACCCGCAGATTAAATTTCCAAGAAGTAATTCAAATCTGGAAAGACCTGGAGCCATCTAAATAGCTTGTGAATCTTTGTCAGTGAATAATCATATTCTTTCTGTGGAGAAACAGTTTCTTAACATTAGTAATTGGAAACCACCCTATTAACATGAACTATGGCAGCTATGAAACACTGCCAGAATCTGGTAATACAATTACAGATGGATGGGCACCGTCATGAAATAAACCAGTGCCTCCTCTACATACAAAGGCATTATTTCTATGGAAGTTTCACATGTCAAGTCTGGAAAAACTCAAGTTCTCATATTTAAATAAACATGAGAAATTAAATAGATTCTATTATCACACCAAGATTTTTGTATGTCAGATAAGTCATGCTTTTTCCCACCATGACATTCAGTTATTCAGCAATGATTCCATATAGCTCTTGGAATGGCTGTTGTGGTTATGTTGTTGTTGTTGTTGGTGTTGTTGTTGTTGTTGTTGTTGTTGTTGTTGTTGTTATATTTCATTTACATGTTGCCTTTTTCCTAAGTTGAAACCAACATAGCCTCTAAAAAATGTTTAAAGCAGGACTCATTTAATGTATAGCTATTTCTAAGTATAATAAACCTGCTCAGAACTTCTGATGAGATTCCCAAGTTTTTAAAACTGAAGCATATTTGACTGTTATTTTTATATTTGCCAGATCCTTTCGAAAAGCAATGGCTGGAGCGAGTCAAGGTGGATTTTATTGTCATTTTTATCACAGATAATGCATTACTACAAAAGCTTAATAACTGTCTCATTCATTTATTACCTTAATTTTCATATTGAAATGCAGTACTTCAACATTGGATTTGATTGGGTCATTTCACTGTAGCTTATCTCAGATGAACCAAGGTACTTGTGTAAGATAAAAGTGAAAATGATGCCCTCATTCATTTTAAAAATAATTTGCTATATATTTCTTCAGTCTGCTGTTGCACAGCATACCTGCTTGTTCTCTTATGGTTATTTAATATTTGACAAAAGCAGCAAGCCACTCATGCTTTAGTAATATTTCTAAATGTATAAATGCTTGGCAAATATGCATTTTGTTGTAATTTATGAGGGGAGAGCCAAGTGCAGGGCCTTGCTGTGAATGATATTTGAACAATCAAGGTCAAAACTACAATACGGCTGTGTACGGCTAATAACTCATAATCAGCATATTTAGAGGTCAGAAGTGAGATCAAATGTTAATAGGAGGAAGTAAATAGTAAGCTCAGGTGTTAATACAAGTATTGAATTAGTTAATAGTATGTCATTGAATATGTAGCACATTTCAACTAGAGTCTGAGCTTGCAAAATTCTGTCCAATTCATATAGGAGACCAAATTTTCTAAGTTTCGTAAGCAACTATTTCTTTGCTACTTGCAAATAAACATTTACTTATTGGGTGACATCATTAGTTCATCTTGCCTAGTGCTTTGCAAATTTTCCATCAAGGAATGCTTTCCGCACAGATACCTTCCTGCATATCAGCCATAGGACACCCTCTCAATTTTGCTGAGAATTCTATAAAATAGAAATGAACTCAAGACTGCCTACTTCCTAAATGATGTGAAGTTTTAACTGTCCTCTGATGGGCCTTTGAGCTTACAGTAGAAGTAGGTTCCTGAAAATTTCTCAGTTCTTGGAGAATTTGCAAAACCTGAGCAGGGCAATTGATGCACGGTCTCTGAGGTATCTCATTAATAGAGTCAACATAAACCAGTCTACTTAACATCAAAAAATGATGACCATACTAATGTGTCTATCTAGAATGAAGATTCAGACTTTAAATTTTGTGCCCTCTCAAATTTTCTTATCCTCTTATTGCTCCTCTTTCTCCTTTTTGTATTTAGAAAAATATTCTTATTTCCCATCTATCTCAATACCTGTATTAGCAACAAGAAGGATTAAAGTTATTTTAAACTATTCCGTATAAAATACAAATGAATTCAAGGCTATATTCTATGTAACTCCCAAATGGCACAAGCCTTTTAGGCTAGACAACAAAGATACCCTCTTTCTACTCTAAAGTTTTCATCATGGCTTGCTGAGTAATAAATTAGGTCATAATACACTGAAGGAAAACTACGGAAAACTTAAAGGATAGAGGAAAACTCAGTGAAAAAGTATTCCTGCATACAGATAGTGACTATAAGGGAAAAAGTGATAAACATATGGTAATGGGATTTCTGTAAGAAAAAAGTACAGTATACAGTATCAGATTAGCTACTATCAAAAAACCGTATTGAACCTGTACATTCACGAACAAGCATCATTAATTATCTAGGGGTTTTACTAATGCAAACATTGTGGGGATGTTTGCACTTGAGATAGTTATATCAGTAATACAAGAAATCAGTACAGTAAGAACAGAAGTCCTGTTATTATATCCAATTCAAAGTTGCAACAAAATGTAGCACATTCATTAGACACGGTCTAGATTTGGCAGGGACCATCCTGATTTATCCTCTCTCATCTTTTTATCATGTTTAAAATGTTTAAAATTATCCAGGATGCATTGCTGCTTCAGACCAGCCCTGGTTTCTGTCTTGGTGTTAATACAACTCTGCTTCCAAATCACATCTGTGATTCATTTCCATTTTTTCACTTTTAAGTAAAGAAAGGCCAATCATCTTATTTTAAAAGACTATTACCTCTCCTCCAAGCTCATAGGTTATCGATTTTATTTCCTGTCTTTCCTTCCTTTCTTTTTTAACAAATAACGAAAACAAATTTGGAAGTTGCAGTGGAAATCCTGCAGAACCATTTCTTTATTTTCTTTTCCACTTGTAAAGAACAGTTTTGCCTCCATGTAGCTGCATCAGGCTACACCCAGTTTATATTGACAAAACTCCCATCACCAAACTCTCTTTAAAAAGCATGGGTACAGAAGAAAAACTGTATAAAAATCATAGATTTTTTTCTAAATGTAATAACACAACATTCAACTGGCCTTAACTTTGTAACCTAGCTATACTGGTCAATAAGTTCTGCCATAATGTATGTTTTTACAATGTGATTAGGCAATAACATGATTAGTCAATTCAGAAATACTAATTTATGAACACAAGCTATAGTACAACTCTATTTTGAGCATTCAAAATTAAATATCCCCACATTTCAGTGGATACATAGCAAATGTGTCTTCTCACAGTTTATTCATGGAGAGTGCTTCCAGACAGCATCAAAATGTGGAATAAGTGGGGCAAAAAATCACAAGACTTGACATCAAGTCCAAACACAGACCTGTCAGTCCCAGTAAATGATCCCACGCCTTCCTGACATTTTCGTTTGTAAAGATTTTTTAAAAATGCAATATGAGCAGAGGTTATCTAGTGGAACGTTACTTTTTTAAAACATTGACTCTCCTAGATGTGCTGGACCAAATAAATGTACACACAAGCAGATTTCTTATTATCTCTCCTCACCCTACTGTAAATTCAAGTTTTGTTTGATTTCATAAATATCAGAACAAAGGAATGGTTGCAGAAAGTTATTGTAATTGCTTTCCATTTGTGTTTCCATTTAGCCATCTGTGTGTCTGTGGCTCAATTTGTTATAGCCCAGATCAGCTGTTTGGGGATTTTAAAATGTGCACATGAACTGGAGGAATCCACACCAGGGTATATAAATGAAATCACATGTTTTTCTTGACTGCAGGGATATACCATGATGCGAATATGCACATTTTCAGCTGAAATCGAGTTTTAAGTGCACCTTTTTAACACATGCTTTTCAGCTGTTTATCCAAATAAGTGCACTTTCATCCCAGTTTCGTCTACATTTTAGGGCATGTGTAGAAGGGCCCTGAGATACTGAAGTGAGGAGGATTGATGAAGGGGGGAAAATGAGCATTTACAAGCCAGGAATGAAATCTGAAGCCAGGATAGGAGTGAGTGATGTGGATAGGACGGTGGCAGCATTTGCGAAGAATGAGATCTTAAATGGACACAGAAGCGGGGGGGGAGGGGTAGGAGGAAGGAGAAGGGAGCATTTGCACAACATTTGGTTGTTGCAGAAAGTGAAATCTTGTCTATGCCAAGAAGTGGCAAGTGTTGTTAGCTGTTTCAGGAATTGGAGATCACTCCAGAAGTTTGGTGGAGGTGCATTTTGCCATCATTGCCATAAGTATTTTTTTTAATATAAGAGTAACAAGTTATGCTTATAATTTAAATGATTAATTAACATATTTGGCAAATTAATAAAAACTTGGCTACCAGTAATATTTTTGAGATCTGCACCTAATCCCAGCTTTTTCTGTAAATCCCATTATTTTCAGAGTCTGGTTTTAAGGAAAAGAATAATTCCAATATAGCAGAACTTATTCTGTTCCATTTATTTAACCATTAACCAGAATAAGCCATAATTTATTGAACTAAGTTAAATTTACAGTAAAAAGGAACCATAGGAAAAATGAAGCCTTTCTCAAATATATTTGACTAAATATTTGATTATTGTGAAAAATTGGGGGAAAGGGGGTGGGATGTACTCTGAAATAGCAAATTAACCATGGTCCGACCTTTCAACTGCAGCTTTGACTTTTTAGGTTTTATTCCCTAAGCTAACATAAACATTGCTGAAGGAAAATGTAACACTGACAACATGCGTGTGGAGCCTGAGGTCCCATCTGCATTGCCATGTATTGGACTGCATTATATGAGTCTAAACTGACGATATAATGCTGTTTCAAAATGATTTAATAATTCCAAAGGCAACACATAGATATCTTGGTTTAGGAAGCAATGTGGGGTATAAATGGCTGGACTTAACAACATTAGTATGTTTATTAGGGCTGTGTATTTTTCAAAATGAGCTCCTGATGATTTGGCATTTTCAGGCTTTGGATCATCCATAATGGCATGGGTAATGGCCATCTTTTTTCGGCTGCTTTCAGTTTCTTTTGGCTATGCATGGAGCATGAAGTTTCCCTGTGAGCCCTGCTGCCTGAGCCAATCAGAAGAAAACCACTCACATGTCTTTTAGCCAAGCTGGTCTACAAATACTGGGGTGAGCGCTCTCAGTTTCCAGTGGTATCCTGGCTGTTGAGAAAGATATTGTTTGCTACCGTGTTTCCCCGAAAATAAGACAGTGTCTTATATTAATTTTTGCCCCCAAAGATACACTAGGTCTTATTTTCAGGGGATGTCTTATTTTTCTATGAAGAAGAATTCACATTTATTGTTGAACAAAAAAAATGAACATTTATTATCTACTGTACAGTAGTTGTCATCACAAGCCAGCATAACCAGACAAAATGTGAATCCTATCAATAATTTCTTGTTACTACCAATATTTTCATGTACAACACTCTATGGTACGTACGTTTACCAATCCTGCATGCTCTGGTGTTCTGTTTGACGGACATGCTTCTAAACAAAAACTTTGCTAGGTCTTACTTTCAGGGGAGGCCTTTTATTTAGCAATTCAGCAAAACCTCTAGGTCTTATTTTCTGAGGATGTCTTATTTTAGGGGAAACAGGGTAGTTAGCTCTGTTCATTGTATCTCTTAGTGCCGTTTCCGCTTTGGGTCACTTTTGCCTTAGTTCTTTTCCTTTGACAATTTAACTAAATTTTATTAATTCAATATCTTTCAGTCCTTCTTTTAAAATATTTTGCTAGGGAAGTTAGGGTTGGCGTGTGTTTGGGGGGCTGTGAAAGGGCGTTTTGGGGGTGTTTTTAAAAATTGGATTGGTGTAGTGAAGGAAGGGGATAGCCTGACTCCCTTGAGCCCCTGTAAGTCTTTACTTATTCACCTCTTTGACTTTTGTATTTTTCTTGTGGCTTTCTTGTGGCTCCTAACCCTATATACGAGGGCTATCCAGAAAGTACATTACGTTTTGGAATTTAAAATGAACAAAGTATAGGAGAAAACATTTACCATATGCAGTTGAAAGCCACACCCAAATACCACATCTCACATAGTCACCATTCAAATCTAGGCACTTATCATAGTGATAAATGAGCTTGGAAACTCCTTTCCCACTAAATTCTGCCACTTCCGTCGTCAACCACTTGTTTCCAACAATGAAGGTGTGGCTGGCAATGCAGCGTTTTGGTGATGCTGCGCAGCTGCGGGAAGGGGGAAGGGTTGATGATGGAGGTGGCAGAATAACAGCGTTCCATGCAGTCATGCTGGCCACATGACCTTGGAGGTGTCTATGGACAATACCGGTTCTTCGGCTTAGAAATGGAGATGAGCACCAACCCCCAGAGTCGGACACGACTGGACTTAATGTCAGGGGAAACCTTTACCTTTACGTTAATACCCCTAAGTATTATATATATATATATATATATATATATATATATATATATATATAGAGAGAGAGAGAGAGAGAGAGAGAGAGAGAGAGAGAGAGAGGGGGGGAGGGAGGGGGAGGGGGCAGGGAGAGAGGGGGGGAGAGAGATATTTATTCATTTACCATATTTATATTCTGCCTTTCTCAACCCCTGGGGGGACTCAAGGCGGCTTATGGCCGTGGTGTGGGTTTCCCAGACTTTCTGCCTCGAACTGGATTATATGTAGACTCATATAATTCAGTTCAAATCAGATAATCTGGGACCAGATACTGAATTATATGACAGTGTAGATCCAGCATGAGTTTGTGCACTTTCAATGTTGTAGTCTGTATTTCTCTCCCATGATGTTTAGTATTTGCAAATATAGTTACCTCATATGTTTTTAAAACTAACAGTAAGCCTATTACAGTGGGGGCAGGAGTTGCTGTTGCTCACCTTTTTTAATTGAAATCCGCTATGATGTCTTACATTTGCCAACAATTATTATTATAATCATTATGATAAGGTTTTCTTATCTGAAGCAACAATAGTACCATGGGCCCTTCCATGCAGGCAAAAATGCAAGAGGAATTTGAATTTTAAATCCCAGTTCCTCTTGGGATAGATGCCACACAGCTGGCCTAAACTTTATGCTTTTGCAGGGGTGGTGTCCAGATACTCACCCCTGCTGATTTGAGTGAGCCTCCCCCTTCCTTTCCCTTCCCCCCATTTTCTCCTGCACTTACTGGAAGAAGACTGGATAAGGCCTGACGCCTCCCCCCTCTGCCTCCCCCTCACTTGGAAGGGGGGCTTTGGGGAGGGGGATTTCTGCTCCAAGCCCCCGTTGGATATTCTGTTAGAGGAAGAGAGACAAAGGCACCAGGCCTGCATCTGATGAAATGTCCGGTAAGTTAAAAGGGAAATGGGAGACAGGGAGGGAGTTAGGTGGGGGGGGGGGCACATGTTTTTTTCCATGTCTGCAGAGATACACAGGCAGTCCAAGCAGGAGTAATGGTAGCTGTTTTTAAGTATCTTACAAATTAGCAGCTCTAATTACCAATTTTAGGGGAAATGTGAGGTATAAATAAAGAGATCTATGATTAGAAGGGGGATCAGTATTATTTGAAAAAGGTTATGACTTATCTGAAATGTCTCATCTGTCTGTCACCCTGAAAGACAGCATGTGCCTAAAAGCCATCTAAGAGCTCATGCTGTTTTTAAAACTCATGCAAGAAAAGCAGATTTTAACAATGCACCCATACAAAATTGCATACCAGGACTAGTTGCATCAACAGTTGATTGTCAACAGTTCTTTCAGAAGCATCTTTATAGTAACAAATATTCTAACACTGTTAACCTTCTTGAGTCCTAAAATGTGAGGTCTCCAATGGCATCTATGAATCTTGTATACATGACCAGCTGCCTCTACTTATGATACAATTCCCAAAATGCAGACAGAGGTCAAAATTAAATTTTCATCCAGAGGTACACTGTACTCAAATGGTAGTAAATTGACCTAATGTGATCATAAAATGCTCTAAGTACTCATATAAATCTTTAGATGCTCAAATTAATTTCAGGCTGCACTGCACATTCGTGCACCCTCCTATCTTCTGTGTACTTGTTTTTTTTTCAATTATTTCTTTCCACAACATAATAAATGCCACAAAATAACCCTGAAGCACCTAGGCAGGAGCATAAATCATGATATTGTTCTAAAAGGAAGGTATAATTATAACAAAATAACAGTTCAAAACTGCTTACAATTTACTTCTTGCTTTGACAAATTGTGGATAAAATAATTGCCTAAAGACAATGTGTAACATTGATTTAGATGACTTGTTATACATACATTGTGCATGCTGTGGAAACAGAAGAGCTGTTTATAGTGCTGACACATTAATTTACTCAAGTTTATAAGATGCATATTTATAATTTGCCACTTTATTCTTCACCATGTTTTTGAGATATCTTTGCTTCTTTTCTCTTACTACTCATAAAGAATGCTTCCTCTCAACAAGTTATATTTTAAAAGTCATTTACCTTTTTTCATCTTCATTTTGCCTAGAGATATATTTTAATATCTTGTGTTGATGAAAATATGCATTAAGAAAGTAAACCAAGAACCATGATATTTGTTGCCAATGCCTAGTAGCTTCTTCTTATTATTCATTCATATTAACTCTTGGTTATACCTTCCTGCTGCCAGGTATACATTCTATGTAGATACTATAATACAGGAGAAAAGAGTAGGCTGCATCCATGGAAACTGCTTGTGTGAGTCCATTGTGAATAATATAACTCTCACTATTGGTACTTTCTGCATCTGATTCCCCTTTGGCTTGACTGATTATAATCTCACTTCCAACCATATATATTAATACGATACACACAAAAACAAACGTATACAGGCACATGGATACACATGGCAGAGACACATGGGCAGAGGTTCAGGATTGTAGGCCATTTCTACAAAGAAATGAAAGGGAAGCAGACAGAAGGAATGTAGAGAACAACCTATCTGCTTTAGGTTAGCATGAACTTTAATGGATTTCTGCCACTTCATCAGATTCACCAATGGAGTTAATATTAAAACACCAGGTATATAGCAATTATATGTTTGTGAGGCTAGAGAACAATGCAAATCCTGACCTTGCTATATATTTCAAAAGTTTTGTGAGATTATGCATATTGGTCAGGCAGGCAATAATATTTAAGCATGAAAGCAATAAATCTACTTCCTCTTGATGTCAGTAACTTCTTCAGGAGAATTCCCTTGTTATTTGTGTACGTGTACTAAACTACTTATAATACATAAAATATGAACATGGCCAACATAATTACCAACATATGTGATAATGAACCAGGTAACTCTTAATAATGCTGTAGAGTTCTTTATTTTCCTCACTCCACATTCCTTATTACAGACTAACATGGATGTCTCTTTGAAAAAATAGACATCAATCTAACATCATATATGGACACAATCAAAATCCAGTGGGAAAATACTTAGTCACTGATTTGTCTTCATGAAGCAATTAAACTTTAGAAGATTAGAAGACTGGAATTATCTGTCAACAGAAATATCAGTTATATTCACATAACACAATTAACCCACTTTAATTGTCATGGCCTTTATTCTATGGAATAAAGTTTGATTAGATACAAATGTAGTCCTGCAATTTGTAGTTTGATTATAAGATGTTATATCTACGGCCTGTCAGGACAAACTCTCTCAACAGGGCATTAATTCTGGAGGACCTAGCTGACATGGAGTTAATTGCCTGGATCGCAGATATTGTCACACCAAAAGTGTACCGCCAAGTTAGAAAACTCGCTGGCCCTCAATCTAACTGCAACAACAATGGGGGGGGGGGGATCAAGAAATGTTAAATCAGTCCAAACCCTGGCCTGCACCCAAGTGGGAGACACACCAACGCCCTCTAAAATAAATGCCAAAGCCAATAGAACCTGATGAATCAGATGACATCTGTAAAGCATTCTGAAGGCGAAGTTAACATCACCAAAAGGAAACTCCATTAAAGTTATTTTAAAATGTTTGTCAGTCCCCCAGATCGATCCTAATTTCCCTATTGATGCTTATTCTATGATGTAGACTAACAACGCCGGCTGTGGCATTAAGCATTGTTCTGCCACAATTTGACCCCACTAACACACTCACTTGTCTCAATCCAAATGCAAACCAATCTTGAAAACCACGGTTGCTCTCCCAGAAGCCACCTTTCTGCAAAAAAAAAAAAAATCTAACATGTCCACATTTTCATTATAGGCAGTCCTCAAGTTACAGACATCCGACTCACATCTGACTCATAGTTAAGAATGGAGGTGAGACAACAGGAAGTTAGAAGAAATCTATCCCTAGAAAGGGAAATTCATTCCTTGAAGAGTTATCATGGGAAAAAGGTGTCCTAACTGAAGTATTATTCCAAATCCTTGTTTTCACAACAACCCAAATTTTTCAAAATTCCATTGTCACAGGGACAGAAAGTGAAGTGAAATATTCTGAACAGCGGCACAGATAGGAAAACAAACATCACAGGGGTTTTAACTCTTCCCTATGCTATACACACACACACACACACACACACACACACACACACACACATACAGTAGAGCCCCGGTTACCTGAGCTCCAGTTAACTGAGGCTCTGGGTTATCCGAGGCTCCGCCGGGGGGGGGGGCTCCCTCTCCCCCTCCTTCTCTCAAGTTCGAGAAAAGGAGAGGGAGAGGGAGGAGGAAGTGCCCTGCGATAGCTGCTGCCTAGCAGCAATGGTGAGGCGCTTCTCAAGGAGCAAGGCCTCACCCAGGGATGTCTCTGGGTGAGACTTTGGCCCAGGCAAGCCCCTCGCCATTGCTCCTGCCTAGGCAGCAGCAATGGCAAGGGGCTTCCCAAGGGCAAGGTCTCATGGAGGGATGTCCGTCTGCGAGACTTCAGCCCAAGCAAGCCCCTTGCCATCACTCCTGCCTAGACAGCAGCGATGGTGAGGGGCTTCCCAAGGGGCGAGGACTCACCAAGGGACATCCCTTGGCGAGACCTCGCCCTATCCGAGCCCTTCAGTTATCTGAGATGGGGCCTGCCCCTTTATCTCGGATAACAGGGGCTCTTCTCTCTCTCTCTCTCTATCTATCTATCTGTCTATATATATATATATGGCTAGCATTACATTTAACAATAATACCTGTTCTGACTTGCAAATAAATTCAGCTTAAGAACAAACCTACAGATCTCATATTGTCTGTAAATTGGGGATTGCCTGTATATATATATATTTGGTCACATGACCACAGCGGCTTCATTTTTTCTTCTTCACAGGATACATAAATCTATCAACCAGTAACCTTTCTTGTTTTTGTTCTTATCACATATTTTATTGCTATTGATGTTTTACTGGTATAATTGTTTTATAGTCGTGCTATTGATATTGATTGTCTTATCAATATTAATATCAATATCTGAGTCCCCTCGGGGAGAAGGGCGGGGTATAAATGCATGTAATAAATAAATAAATAATTATCGGGCTAGGCCCCATGTAAGCCGCCCCGAGTCCCTTCGGGGAGATGGGGCGGGGTATAAAAATAAAGTTGTTATTATTGACACAACGACGTTGTATGACACAGCAAACAAGATAGATATGCTGGATTTCGTTTCACAAAATCACAAGTCGAACACTTCCCAAGTGTCTAGAACTGTGTGATGTATTTTCGGATGATGCGTGCAGATCCCAGCAGGGTGGCCTTTTGCAGTTGGCAGATCGTAATTTTGTCAATGTCTATTGTTTCCAAATGCCAGCTGAGATCTTTTGGCACGGCACCCAATGTGCCCATCACCACTGGGACCACCTGCATTGGTTTCTGCCAGAGTCTTTGAAGTTCAATCTTGAGGTCCTGATAGCGGCTGAGTTTTTCCTGTTGTTTTTCTTCAATGCGACTGTCACCTGGGATGGCAACATCAATGATCCAAACCTTGTTCTTTTCCACAACTGTGATGTCTGGTGTGTTGTGTTCCAGAACTTTGTCAGTCTGGATTCGGAAGTCCCACAGTATCCCCCCCCCCGCAGGTGCCACCTTGACGTGGTGGGGGGGGCTTAACTGCTCCAATGATGACTGAGGGCTGTGCTGGCGGTAGTGTAACTACCGGTAGGTCCAACCAAACCAGAGAGGTCTCAGCTGAGGAGCAGAACTAAGAGCACCTAACCCATTAGCATTATGGAGAAACAAACCCAAACGAAGTCTATACTGGCTCGGTCGTCGCCCAGGATAAAAAGGACCGCGGTGGATGCTGCTGATTCTGGACATCCATCGACAAGTGGGCTACGGAATCATCAAACCCCAAATGAACAGTCACAGAAGCGGCAGAAATATACAATGCCAGAAAACCGCACAATTATGAAAAGTTGTTGTTATTATTATTATTATTATTATTATTATTATTATTATTATTATTATTATTATTAACAGCAACAAAGACTGGTAACGCCCAATAGAAGAGACATAGAGAAAAAACAATTTTATTTTTCTATTAGCCCAATATGTTTTAGCCAGTAATATTTAATGACCTCCTCCAGGGCCTGATAAAAAATTATTAGAAAAAAGTGACAGTTTACACAAAAATGAGTTTAAACTGTCTAAACTTTAAAATCACTTAATAATCCAAATACATTTATACAGGAAAAATACATAGCAGTGCAACTTAGAAACCACCTGCAGAGATTCTGTAAAGGGGTTTTTCCAAGCTTTTGCCTGACAACTGAAAGTTGAGGAAATAGGACACAAAGCATTATACTGTTCCATTTCCTCTAATTTTTCAACATTTACTAAAGACAACCTTATCAAAGCAGGTTTTTCAAGCAAAAATGTTTTAAGAAGAGGTCAGTGGGTGTAGTATGGAATTTGAATTGTTTTTAATTGTGCCAATGTTAAATGAGATTTTAATAAGATTTTAATTGAATTGTTTTAATAATGGTGACATTTAATTCTAATGTAATACTTGTATTTTATTGGTTTTTTAAATGGTTTGGGTGTTTTTTAGTTTATGGGCTGCTTTGGGTCTTGGTCTCTTAGATAAAAGATAATAGTCTTAATGATAATACAGCCAAATAGAAAGTTAGAGGATATGTAAAGACTTGAATTTTAAAATAGGTGTACATTTAAATCATAGGGGAGTAACATATCAAGTCTCAATATCCAATCCATTTTTTAAGCAGGGCCCTCTTTTTCAATCACCCAGAAGTGCAGCTCCTTAAAGGAGTGATTGAATGGGCAATGTTCAGCATTTACATGGAGATTGTGCAGTTCTAGACATTCTTGGACTGCAATCCTAGTAATCATAGCCAATGATGAAGAATGCTGGGAGCTGCAATTTTACATTTGGGGGGCCACATGAATCTTACCTCATGTTACATCCTTTCAATTCACCTGAACAGTTAAATAGTTCACAATACTTTCTATTGCAGTCATATCATTGTTGCAGGTATCTTATGTGTCAATAGCCTCATTGTGTATTATTGCATAGACAAACAAAATTTTACTTTCACACAAAAGAATGTGGATCTTTGAAACCTTCTATAACTGCAAGTTCAGCTTTATATACACAGTAACACAGCAAATAAAATTACAAGTTATCACAGGGAATCAGTGAATATTGGGCTAGTCCCAATGTCCAGTACTCAAACAGAATGGTGCTAGATTGACACTACATTTTGATGGATTCCTGGACACTGGTCTCACATTTAGAGAGATTCCTGGTATAGTTTTTGATGAATATGGATTGTTTGTGCATGGCAAACATTCAGGTTATAGGCTACATTTGACATTAGGAATAGACTGCATATGAGATATCATGGGATCAAAGCGTTGTTTCTGTAAATACCACTGTAAATGTGGTAAAGCTGTAATTGATTCAGAAAGGACATAGAAAAGGTACCTCTCAGGATGTTCAGTAGTACACTTCTACAATTGTAAAAGAACGTTTGGCCCCCTCAGCTGTGCTCCTAAAAAAACTATAGTCTACAATAATGTTTTCTTTTTAGTAACATGAAAAGGAGAAGAAATAACACCTTTTTTTAAAAAAAAAAAAGAATGAGAGCAGCAGAACCATGACCAAGCTATTCGCTATGTCTGAGGAATACTCTTGAAAGAACAATTTTGCAGCCTGCCAGTGAGCTTTTGCCAGACTATGTCTGACGAACCAAGAAACACATTCTCTGACATGTAAAAAATTATTGATTCTGCCACTATGCTCAATCAATTTCATGCACGCATGACAAACCACAGGATTCAGTACATACAAGGCGAAGCCACCAAGGTCTGCTTTCTGTATAGAATGCAATTTAAATGATTTTGTGCATACATTTAAAATATTTGCTTTTCCAAACAAGTTAATTAATGTGTTTGAACTAAGTGAATAACAGTCTAAAGAAGTAATTTAAAATTGTAAAACATAAGACAAAAGAAAGACACAATTTATTTCCTCAAAATGTAGGAAAGTTATCTTTGCCAACATTGTGAGAAATTACTTCATTGTATTGAAAAATCATTGTATTGAAATATATATTCCTTAGAGCTGAAACAGAACTCCTTATAAATCTGGTAATGTTGTATTATGCTGTAAATGTTCTTTAAAAATATAAAATCCAGCAACCTATTATTAAGCATTGAACAATTGTATACAGTACAATGGCTATACATATCACAAATTATCTCCTAAGATATTAATGCTCATATTTGCAAGTTTTGAGAAATACTTCTGTATTAGAAACATCATGATCATCAGAATCATATGTAATAAACCAACTTTGAGAAACTCATACTACCTGAATTAATAGTTATTGTTCTGGAGAAACAGGTTTACAGAATATTGGCACAGAACTTCATATCTGATGTAAAATAATGCTCAAGCATCTGAGTATTCAGTATTGCCTTTGACAACACAATACTAATGCATTTTATATGCAAATACAAAATGTAGGATCCAATCATATTCCAATTTTCCTGGACAAACTGTTAATAGATATGAATGAGTGTGAGTTCAGGAATCGATCGTTCAAGTAACTATGAAAAGAATTGTGCTATTAGAAGTTTAGTTACATAGTCAATTGCTCTCTTTAAAACCAAACCAGGCAACTGCACCAGGAACCATATTCTTCACTATGGATCTGCAGTGTTCTTCACTGGAAACCAGCTAGAAGTTGCAATCAATTATGTTTGTGATTTCCAGGTTTGCAGCAGCATTTTGAGATCTCGGGTAACATCTTTCTAATTAATCTGCTGCTCTTGGAGACCTCTGGGAGTAGCAATTGTGGATGTTTTTCTTTTGTGGGAGTGTTGGAGGAACACAAAAAATGAGGCTCACAAAAGCCATGGGGTTGCATGCAAAGACTGGCATGCAAACAACACTGGCTGTTCATCACTTCTAATTTAAAATAACAGTTAACTTTTTATAGGCATGCATATCCTTAGAATCCTTTGGAGAATGAAATCTTAAATTTATTTGAGAAATATTTAAGATGTCTATTCATTATTATAGTCAATGCTGAACATCAATACCCTCCTTCTTATCTTTGCTACTGCTGCCTCTTCTGCCCAGTTTCACTGTGCTTCTCCAAACTATGCTGGAAAGCAGTGCTTCACTTTCATCTCAGGATAATCTACCTGAGCTGGTGGTATTTCTGCTCCAGCTCAGTCCAACTACACACCACATCCCCAACCCAGTGATTGGGCAGTTTAAAAGCAACTGCTAGTACTTTGGGCAGAGTAAGTGGGTAGAGGGATGAGGAGATGGTAGCACAAGTGGAAGACAGAGGTCCATCAAAGAAACTACAACAATGGGGACAGATGTTTTGAGAAATATGAAATAATGGAAGCTGTTGGCTTTCTAACCTGATTTAGGATCTATTATACTACACATGTATAACCAAATTCCACTTTAACTGCTATGCATGACTGCAGCCTATGGAATTTTAGAATATGTACTTATGGAAGTACTAGTACTAGCCACCCTGGTAGCACAACGGGTTAAACCACTGAGCTGCTGAATTTGCTGACCGAAACATTGGCAGTACAAATCTGGGAGCAGGATGAGCTCCTACTGTTAGGCCCAACTTCTGCCAACCTCGCAGTTCAAAAACATGCAAATGTGAGTAGATCAATAGGTGTCACTTCTGCAGGAATGTAACGATCCCCATGCAGTCATGCCGGCCACATGACCTTGGAGGTGTCTATGGACAACATTAGTTCTTCGGCTTAGAAACGGAGATGAGCACCACCCACCAGAGCCAAGCACAACTAGACTTAATGTCAAGAGAAAACTTTGCCTTGAATTTTTTAGCTGAGAATTCTAAATACCCCTTCCAAATCTGCAGATCCCAGGACTCTGTACGATATTATCAGGGACTCTAAAGCACAGTCATAGTACTACAATTGGCTAGTGTGAAAGCACCTTTGTTTTGTTTAGGGGGAGGCTGGTAAATCCCAGGGTATTTCCTTATGGCCAAAACCTGGACCCCAGGATCTTCAAAGCTTGCTCACTCCAGAGCTAGAAGAAGTGATTATGCGGAGACTCAAAATCATACAATCTCAGTGAGGATTTTTTAAATCCCCCTTTTAAAAACTTAAAATGAATAGGCAAATCTCTTATCAATGTGAAATGACACTGGAAGTTATTGTTAAACTAACATCATTATTGGACATATATTAACATTAAAATTATATACGTTCCGAAAATTTCTGCTTATACGTTCTGAAAGCTACTGCTTTCCAGTAGTTTTCTGAAAACAATTGTCATATTAATTCACTACCTTTGCCTCTTTCTGGGGCTGAGAAAGTGTGATTTGCCTAAGGTCACCCAGTTCATTTTCACTCTAATCTCCAGAGTTGTAATCCAACAGTGAAACCACTACATCACATTGGGCCTCTCTCTACATTGAATAGGCTTCAGCAAAGAAAACATTAAAAGAAATCTGTCAGTTTATAATGATTGTATATGGACAAGTAGGCATTTGTATAATTTGTAAAAGATTCATATAATCCAAAAACAGATAGCTAAATTAGGACAACAATACAGTATACCAACATTAAAAATCACAAGCCTTTCAGTCTTTACCTTTGTTTCATAGAGTGATATGGAATATCATCGAATCATAAGGTTGGAAGAGACCACAAGAACCATTCAGTCCAAACCTGTCATGCAGAAATACTGATACTGGTGATACATAAAATAATCTTATTAATCAAAATGTATTAAAAATGTAGAAAAGGAAATCATTTTGAATTAGTCACCTATCTGATGATAATCCTGCAATTATGATAGGGACATGCATTCCTTTTCATTTTCTGTGGTTCTATCTCCAACCTTTTTCAAATGCAGCTAGACATGAAACACAGGATATTTTTTTCCATAACTCACTGAAGCTAGTAGGAGTGTGAGCAACTTTGATATGAGTGGGAAAAGGGTCAGTGGCTGCTATGCTCCAGAAGCCTGATAAGAATATTAAATGTTGCATTTATCCCCAATGAGTGTCTGATGAGCCATACCTTGCTCTGCTGACAGAGTTCACTAAAAATACATTATGATAATCATGGAAGTGTTCTGTCGAAAGCTTGGGGACCAGATCACAACAAAAGGGATGACCCCATTATGTTGTTCACCAAGAAAGTAGATTATTACAATGTAGGCAATTTTGCCCTATTCATAAACAAGGCATTAGAACTGTTCATAATCATTTGAACTAACATATATGTGTGTAAGAAAGTCAAATCAGTATTTTCCTTTTGCTTCCTCGCACTCCCACTGACACATACACATGCAAGTTTGTGTAGACATTTGTCATGATAATGCAGAAAGCAAGGTATATTTGTGGCATGCACAAACCAGAACATGGTATGATAAAGTGGAGAAATACTTTTGGGGAAATGTGGAACATTAGCTCATGAACCATTTTTAAATTCAAATGTTACAAGCTTTACTTAACCACATATGAATTACACTTAAAAACATCTGATTAGTTAGTTTATCAACACCCTTTTGTTTGGAGGCCACTATACTACTATACCTTAAAAGGAAATTGAGTCATACAAGGGGCAGAATGAAAATTACTATTATTATTTCATTTGCATCATGCCTTTTCACCAATATTGGGAATTGGGGCAGATTGCAAAACTATTTCTAGTTTACAAAGAGAAGTTAAAATATGTGAAAATATCATTAAAATACAATGAATTATGTTCAGAATTAAAATCCTTTACAACATTTCCATTAATTACATTAAATGACAACAATAAAAATAAAATCAGCACAACACAACATAAAAACAGCATACCATTAAAAGTTCTTGTAGTAAGCTTCTAAAAATGTTTGGAATAGAAAGGTTTTCACTTGCCAATGAAAGACAGGTAATGATGGAACCATCTTAGCTTCCCAAGAGAAGGAGTTCCAAAGTCTGGGAGCAGTCGCCAAAAAGACTCATGTTCCCACCAAACAAACCAGGAAAGGTAATGGGGTCAAGAGAACTTTCTCCTCCTAAATATTTTACAACTTGAGCTGGCTCATATAGGAAAATAAAGTCCTTCAGACATTCTGGACCTGATATATAAGCTAACTATGGATATAATGTTTCAAAGTAAGGGAAACACGTAAGATCGTAGATATTTGGAGACTCATAACAGTCCAATGTTACTTTCTGGTCTTTCATCTTTTTGTTACGCATTTACAATGGGATCATTGCCTACACCATTTAGATACCCTCGAATACCATATTATTAAAAAATGGCCAAATGATTGTTTAATTAGGATAGCTGTGCTGGAGAGACAAAGAAGCTGTTTGGAGACTGATTAGCAGCCCTGGAGCCAAAGCAATGTGATTGCTGCCGGGCTGTGGCGCAGGCTGGTAAGCAGCTGCTGCAATAAATCACTCCGACCATGAGGTCATGAGTTCGAGGCCAGCCCGTGGCGGGGTGAGCACCCGTCAATTAAAAATAAAATACAGCCCCTGCTCGTTGCTGACCTAGTAACCCGAAAGATAGTTGCATCTATCAAGTAGGAAATAAGGTACCACTTATAAAAAGTGGGGAGGCAAGTTTAACTAATTTACAACATTGGAATGAGGAAGTGAGGAAGTGCCATCAGAAGTGCCATCAGCTGCTCCCCCTTGTGGCCAGAATTGAACATCTCCTCAGGAGAAGGTTAAATTGCCTCTGCATCTGTCTGTCTGTCTGTCTCTGTCTCGGTTCAATGTGTTTATGGGCATTGAATGTTTGCCCTATATGTATGTAATGTGATCCACCCTGAGTCCCCTTCGGGGTGAGAAGGGCGGAATATAAATACTGTAAATAAATAAATAAATAAATTGCAAAATTAGATTTTAACATAGAGAAGTTAAAAAAAATCAGGCTCCACCTTGGATAGTTACCTTTGACAGGGACAGAGCAGATACAGATAGAGGCAAGAAAACTGAGGAAGATGGCAAGGCAGGGAAATGATTAATATAGCTAAAACAAAGTGTGATTGCAAAGTTTTACACTTTGTTTCTAATCATTTCAGTACAACACCCACAATTTATCAATGGTCCATTAAGTATTAAACTGAGTTTGTAAATCATACAGAGACCACACTTTCTGGAAGGTACAGAAAAATATATAGCAAAGTGATGTCACAGAGGTGGAACAAGCAAGGAATGGGAGGCAGGTCAGAATTGTTTCTAAGTTGGCTGAAGGTTAGGGTATATGGTTAGTCCGATGAAATGGATTCAAAAGTTTGATTTAAAAACCTGACAGACAAAGTAATATTGCAACCTGGCCCAAGAAAACAACAGCACCTTTTACTAGCTGGTCAGGCAGCAAGATGTGTCCAATATCTGCCATTTCTGTTTTTAGGGATTGTGTCCTGTATGACCTTATACCTGAAGCAAAACATGACATATAGGCAGTTTTTCAAAGTCCTGAGCTGTTACTGCTGCTGCCAGGCTTGTAGAACAAGAAGAAATGTGATGCTGGTTTTACACTCCCTGCCTTATTATCACAGATAATAACTGGGACACATTATAGTGAAGTAACATAAGAATATGGCAAAGATGGCAACAATTATTAATGCCAAACTTCCCACATAGAACCCCTAACACAAAAGTTAGGAAAGATTGCAGCAGTTAGTTTTTGCTGAGTTGACACAGAAGGGCAAGACTTCATCTCCTCTCCCCCTCCTCATACTTTGCATTTTGAATTCAATTTGCAACAACTGAAGTAGGTTGAGGAAGAAATGTGAAAAGTGGGAAGTACAATAATTTCCTGAGACATCAACTGGTACCCTGAGAGCGGGAAACTTTATAGCAGCGTTTCTTAACCTGGGGATTGGGACCCCCTAGGGGGTTGCGAGGGGGCATCAGCAGGGTCCCCAAAGACCCCTCTGACAAATGACAAAATCATCTTCCCCTCCAGTATTCAAATTTGGGCATATCAGGTATTTGTGCCAAATTTGGTCCAAATCCAGTCATTTGGGTTCACAGTGCTCTCCGGAGGTAGGTGAACTACATCTTCCCTAAATCACTATCATTTCCTCCCAAATCCCTCCAGAGTTTTCTGTAGTCATGTGGGTTCTATGTGGGAAGTTTGGCCTAATTCTATCATTGGTGGGGTTCAAGGGGATATTTGATTATAGACGAACTATAAATCCCAGCAACTACAACTCCCAAATGTCAAGGTCTATTTCCCCAAACTCCACCAGTGTTCACGTTTGGGTAAATTGAGCATTTGTGGCAAGTTTGGTCAAGATCCATCATTGTTTCAGTCCACAGTGCACTATGTAGGTGAACTACAACTCCAAAACTCAAGGTCAATACCTACCAAACCCATCCAGTATTTTCTGTTAATCATGGGAGTTCTGTGTGCCTAGTTTGGTTCAATTCCATCGTTGCTGGAGTTCAGAGTCCTCTTTGATTGTAGGTTAACTACAAATCCCAGCAACTACAACTTCCAAATTACAAAAATTAACCCCCACACACACACACTACCATTATTCAAATTTGGGAATAGCAGGTATTTGGACCAAATTTGGTCCAGTGAACAAAAATACATCCTGCATATCAGATATTTACATTACAATTCACAACAGTAGCAAAATTACAGTTATGAAGTAACTGTAGCAACAAAAAGTTTATGGTTGGGGGTCACCACAACATGAGGAACTGTATTAAGGGGTCACAGCATTAGGAAGGTTGAGAACCACCGCTCTACAGTATAAAGTAATGATGGCAGCCTCAGAAATAAAGGAGGGAGAAGCTAAAGAAAAATATTTTGAATTCTAGATTCACAACTAAAAGCTCATCTGCACCAGCCTGATATCCAAGGCTGGTCTGGCATGGCAATACTCTGGATCTGTCCCAGATAGACTGCACTGCCTATCTCCATCCCATTGTGATGGCAGGATGAAGTCTAGACTTTCCAATTGGGTCAAACTCAGTTCAGCAATGTTGGAAGGCCATCCTTACCTGTGCTGTCTTTTGTCTCCATGACAGCTGGCCATTTCCAGGTGCACTTGCTAAATCCCCATTCCTTTCTCCAGATTGTACAAGTGCCTTCCTGGAGCTCAAGTGGAGTGCAGGAAATAGTGGATGAAGACATTGGCTCATGTAGACAGTAGGCCAGTTCAAATGAGAACCGGTGAAGCTGTTCTCAGCAACTTTGAAGTGTTAGACCAGGGGTCCCCAAACTTTTAAAGCCGAGGGCCGGTCCACAATCCTTCAGACTGTTGAGGGGCCGAATTATCATTTGAAAAAAAAAACCAGAACAAATTCCTATGCACACTGCACATATCTTATTTGTAGTGGAAAACAACAACAATGAAAGACCAATACAATATTTAAAAATGAAAATAATTTTAACCAACCCAAACCTATCAGGATTTCAATAGGAAGTGTGAGCCTGCTTCTGGCCAATGATTTAGTCAGGTTAATTAGGATTGTTGTTGTTGTTGTGTGTCTTCAAGTCATTTCAGACTTTGGGCGAGCCTAAGTCCAAAATTATTTATTTATTCATTTACTACATTTATATCCCACCCTTCTCAGCCCAAAGGGAACTCAGAGCAGTTGTATGTACATACAATCTATATATATAAAAGAGTGATGGCATCACGGCAGCGGACAAAACAACAAAAGTAAACACCCCACAACCTCGAAAATTGACAGCACAACCCATCATCCATGCCTCTAGGTTGATACAACAAAAAGAAAAGAAAAATAAAGTCCTAATTAGAGGGAGAGGAATAATTGTTTTTATCCAATTGCTGCCAGTTAGAAGGCTAAGCTCTGCTCACTTGGTCTTCTAAGCAACCCACTCAGCCCAGGGGACCCTTTACCTTAACTACCACCAATTCCTCAATACTTTATTTCTCATACCACCATACTTCGCCACAGCAACGCGTGGCCGGGCACAGCTAGTATATTATATAATTAGCATAGCACAATATTAGCATTATATATTACTATATTGAACTATACCACTATACTGTAATATTATATGTAATATATAACATATAATTAATATTATTATATGGTATTATTATTAGTATTATATTGTATAAAATGATAATATTATTATCAATATCATATGTATATACAATATACTATATTATTAAAACTGATATAAAATATCATATTATAAATGAGGGCGGGGGCCAGGTAAATGACCTTGGAGGGCCGCATCCGGCCCCCGGGCCTTAGTTTGGGGACCCCTGTGTTAGACTGCTCTGGAGTTTCACTGAAACTCTGGAGCATTTTCAGCTTCCACTAACAAGGGGTAAAACCAAGTTATTCACTTTTATCTAGTATTAAGGCCAAAAGTCCCTTGATCCTATGTGGACATCTAGGAGCAACTTCTGGCCCAATTCAGGATTTCTGGTTTGTTATCCAATTTCTTTTAGCTATGTCATAGGACCTAGGTGCTCAGATATAAACTGAAATTTTTTAAAGCTTACCCGCAGTGGTGTAAATATCGAAAATCACATTAACAGGGTTTTAAAAAATGCATACATATAGCTAAAGTAATCTACATTATTGCTTTTGTCCTTTGTTTTATACAGTCTGTTCATTTCTGGTTTCAATTTTATGAGCTAGTCTTATGTTCTAGCAGACTTGAATTATTTTGTTCTGCAGATTAACAAACTTCTGTATTCTAATATTTATCCATGCATTTTCTCCTAATGTTGAACATTCTTCTACATCTATACTATTCATTTTTAATACTTTTTATTAAGATTTCTTTTATAATACAATAATAATATAATAGTAATAAAGAAGAAAAAGGAAAAGAAAAAAGGAAAAAAGAAGAGAGAAAAAGAAGGGTTAATATATCGATATGAAAAAAGGGACATAAATAGAACAGATTTAAGACTTCTAAGACATCTATACTATTCATAATAGCAACATCAAGTATATAGAGTCCATTATATCTGCCAAGAGCCAACTTGGGGGTGGGGGTAGACTGAAATCCTGCCATCTTCAAAACCTTCAGACAGAATGACTTTCTATTTCTTTTATTTGAGTTTGGATCAGGCCCAGGTGGGATGGAGCATGCAATGCAAATATCCTCTTGCTGCATTAGTACAGAATTCATTACTCATGTATTATGCATTCAGGCATTATGTCAGCTCAGAGAATAGAAATGCAACGCAGAGACCATTTTTCTTTCCAGTGTTTTTCCTTCCTTTTAAATTATACTCCAAATCAATATGTTTCTCCTGTTTGGCTCATTGCCTTTCAGCCACCTTCTGTCCTTTCTCCTTCCTTGGACCACCTTGCAGTGGATGTTTAATGACACAAACTTGCTTTTATACCTAATAGTTTATGCAGGGAGCAATAGGTTTGCCTTCACAATGCTTTTACAAAATTATTTGTATGCCTCAGTCATTACAATTATATATTGGGGAGAGTGGTGGGCAAACTCTGCCACAACACTCAGCATTAAAACAAGTGACTGCCTTTTTAAAAGCAAAAGGTAAATGTCACATGGACAACCTCTGCAAAACACAGCCGCCCTCTGTAGAAATGTGTTCATAATGTGTTGCTGCAGGGGAAATGCAGATTCCAGATGTCAGAAAGGGGAATGGGTGAATCAAAACAATAGCAATTTAGAAGCTTTTCTTCAGGGACAAAAAATGAACTTTACACCAGAAGGGGAAAAATGTCCTTATTATTGTCTCCTCTGTCTCTCACAATATAGTTTATTTTTATGTACTGAAAAATGTCTTATTTAATGTTCCAAGCATTTTTCACAAGAACCTCACACGAGACACAAAAAAAGACTGCCATAGCATTAACATGTGTCTGTTCTTTCTCATCCTACAATATTGTGGCAAGAACAAAAAAGAAACACAACAACACAATAAAAAAGAAACCTGGGCACTTTATACCCTGGATCAAAGATGAAGCAAACCTCTGATACCTAATGACAGGATGTTCTAATCCAATATTACCAAAATATTGGATGAACTATGATGAGTTATTAATTTGCAAGCGAAGGGTTAAAATGCATATGATGTGAAAAATCTGTGCCTGAATCTTCAATATCATTTTCTTTCACTAAAATCAGTTGTATGAATCTTTATTTATGTGCCTATTATGTAATTAAGGGGGGGGCCCTGGTGGCACAGTGTGTTAAAGCACTGAGCTGCTGAACTTGTGGACCAAAAGGTCCCAGATTCAAATCCCGGGAGTGGAATGAGCGCCCACTGTTAGCCCCAGCTCCTGCCAACCTAGCAGTTCGAAAACATGCAAATGTGGGTAGATCAATAGGTACCGCTCCAGCGGGAAGGTAACAGCGCTCCATACAGTCATGCCGGCCACATGACTTTGGAGATGTTTTTGGACAACGCCGGCTCTTTGGCTTAGAAATGGAGATGAGCACCAACCCCCAGAGTCGGTCACGACTGGACTGAACGTCAGGGGAAACCTTTACCTTTTACCTATGTAATTAAGACAAACTGAAAGACCCATTCCTTTCAAATTAGACTTATTTATTTACTTATTTATTTATTTACAGTATTTATATTCCGCCCTTCTCACCCCGAAGGGGACTCAGGGCGGATTACAATGAACACATATATGGCAAACATTCAATGCCAACAGACAAACAACATTCAGTTTTAGACAGACACAGGGGCATTTTTAACATCTTTCCAGCTTCACGATTTCCGGCCACAGGAGGAGCTGTTGCTTCACCGTCCATTGATGGCTGTTCTTCCTCTTCTCTTCCTCGTGAGCAGTTTTTATGGTGTTGTAGATTAGTTAAATTAGCCTCCCGCATAAAGCGTACCTAAATTTTCCCTACTTGACAGATGCAACTGTCTTTCGGGGCTGCTAGGTCAACAGCAAGCCGGGGCTATTTTTTTATTTTTATTTTTTTTATGGTCGGAGGCTTAACCCGACCCGGGCTTCGAACTCATGACCTCTCGGTCAGTAGTGATTTATAGCAGCTGGTTACTAGCCAGCTGCGCCACAGCCTGACCCCCCGACTTTAGACTTTAAAAGCATGAATTCTCACATTATAGCTCTAAATATTTTGCCAGTTGTTTGGATATGCACAAGGGATCTTTGAAAATGATTTTTTGTTAAAACTGGGACATGGCTCAATGTGATAGTGCTGTTTTTTAAAGCTATGTGGGTATAGTGACAACATTACCAAGGATGTGTAATTTTACTAATGCACTGTAACACTGCCTCATTATAACTCTTCAAAGGAAGAAGGAAACAGTAGGACCTCTGCATGGTGAGGGTGATGAAATGCTAAGAGGGGAAAGAGGAAAAGACTACTCAATAGGAGCATGCAATTCTTTTTCTAGTTGTCATAATTCGTATCAAATTTGTTACATTCATACTTATGATCCTGAAGGCCCGGATTGAGATTCCATCTCTTCCTCTCCATCTTGCCAAACCAATCTTTGCTAGGCCCAGGAGACTCATGGAACCTGCTAGGTTCTTGAATGCCCTTAAGGGCCTAGGAACTGTGTGCACCACTCTCAATGAGCTAGTCGACAACTGGAATGTCAGTTTGTTGGCTGCCTTGGATGAGATTGCCCCCAGACGCCTCCTTCAACCTCACCGGAATCGCTCCCCCTGGTACACTAATGAGCTACGGACGATGAAGCAAGCACGAAAGCGGCTGGAACATCGGTGGCGACGGAAACCCGATGAGGTGTCACTGTCCGCTTTCAAGGCTTTTCGCAGGTCTTACAAATTAGCCGTCAAGGACGCTAAAAAATCTTACAATTCCTCCTTAATAGCCTCTGCTAGATTGCGCCCAGCGCAAGTATTCTAAATTGTTCGTGCTCTGACCACTCCGGCTCCCTTAGTCCAAAAACCAGCAACCACGGCTCTCACAGCAGTGGCATTCCAGAAGTTTTACACTGATAAAATCACCGTGCTTCGGCAAGGACTGCCCCCTAAAGTTGATACCTTGAGAGAGCTCGAGACTTTGTGGCCGCTTAGTGGGCCTATCTTTGACCGATTTACTCCACTTGACAGGGAAGATGTCGCTAGAATCCTGGCTGTTGCAAAACCAACCACCTGTTCCCTTGATCCGTGCCCCTCTTGGTTGGTGAAGAGCTGCCTGGAAGGTCTACTCAATCCGCTGAGTAATATACTCAATGGCTCTCTTGAACAAGGGGTCTTCCCAGACAACCTAAAAGAGGCAAGGGTTCGTCCCTTGCTAAAGAAGCCTAGCTTGGATCCCATGACCATTGCCAATTATCGTCCAATCTCTAACCTTCCATTCTTAGGTAAGATGATAGAGCGGGCTGTACTGGGACAATTGCAACAATTTTTGGATGATACAGCTGGCCTGGACCCTTTCCAGTCAGGCTTCCGCCCTGGCCATGGGACGGAGACAGTCCTGGTTGCCATCACAGATGAACTCTGTCGTCAGTCTGATAGCGGCGGATCAACGCTTCTGGTACTTCTCGACCTTACCGCAGCGTTTGACACCGTTGACTATGACCTAATGATTCACCGTCTCGCCATGTCCGGAGTTCGCGGTCAGGCCCTCGATTGGTTCAACTCATTTCTCCAAAACCGTGGAGTATATGGATCAAGTCTCTGACAGATCTTTCCTCCTATGTGGGGTACCCCAAGATGCAATTCTCTCCCCTCTTCTCTTCAACATCTACGTTAGACCCCTTGCTAGTTTGGCTCAGAGTTTCGGCCTAGATTGCTATCAATATGCGGACGACACCCAACTTCTTCTGCGCTTGGAGCCTGGAGCAACGTCAATACCAGACAATTTCACCTTATGTCTGGAGGCTCTTTTGAACTGGCTACGTGCTAGTAGACTGAAGGTGAACCCGGCGAAGACTGAGATTCTTTGGCATGGCCGCTCAACTGGTCTGACCCATTTGCTACCCACCTTCGATGGTGCTGCCCTATCTCCTTCCCCTACCGTTAAGAGCCTGGGTGTCGTTTTGGATTCGCAGCTGACAATGGAAGCTCAGGTCGCTGCTGCTAGCAAACAGGCCTTTTTCCATCTACGACAAGCGAGGCAACTTGCACCCTATCTATCTGATGAGGCTCTGGCAACAGTCATCCATGCCACGGTCACATCTAGGCTGGACTATTGCAATGCCCTGTATGTTGGCCTTCCAATGTCCACGACCCGAAAGCTCCATATTGTTCAGAATGCGGCAGCCAGGCTACTCACAAGAACACCCATGAAATGCCATATAACACCAGTGCTGCAGCATCTGCATTGGCTTCCAACGGATTACCGTGGTCTATATAAGATGCTAGTTCTGACCTTTAAAATTCTTTACGGCCAGGACCCATTGTACCTTAGGGACCGTCTCTCCTTCTCCCATCATCGGAGGTCTCAACGACCATCTCAACACGACTTACTTTACATACCGGGTCCTAGAGAAGTGCACTTGGAAAGGACCAGATGCAGAGCTTTTTCTATTTCTGCCCCTGCCTTATGGAATGCCTTGCCGCCCTATATGAGAGCCATGCGTGAGTTAGGGCCTTTTACCCTAGCACTTAAGACCTGGCTCTTTACTAGAGCATTTAATCTATGTTAATTTTATCAATATTTGTATGTATGTATTTTTATCCTTTACAATTTTATCTTGTAAATCGCCTAGAGCATTTTGGATGGAGGGCGATTAATAAGTAATTAAATGATGATGATGATGATGATGATGATGATGATGATATCTGATATGTGGGTGTGGCCCGCACCAAAACCTTAAGAAGCAAAACTTGCCCAATACTTTTTGTTTATAAAAAAACTTCTGAAGCCTCCCAGAATCAGTTTCATTTTCATTGCAAGAAAGCAAAGCCAAGCCAGAAAGCCTGCATTTCCTCTTTAATGTAATGGCTTCTCTCCATTAGGAAAGGGAAGCATCAGGAATAATACAAATTTCACTGAGAAAGAAAGCACAGAACTCTGGGAAATGTAGTTTGGGAAGGCAAGAAACCCTATGGCAGAGAATGCAAATGGCATTGCCAGAGTTCCAATAAATAGTTGAATCTGCAGAGAGGAGGACTGATTGATACTTCTTGTAGTGCTGGGCTGGGAAGAAATCCCTAAATGGTGGAAATAAATGTTGCATCTGGTGTTGCAGAAATTGGCACAATATAAGCCAAGATAACAGACATGTTCTTTTCATTTTTTTTAAACTGTGGAAAACTACAACAATAAATACTGCAACCATCCCACACAATTCCCCTTTCTGAATGAGACCAATTTTTAAGTTTTCTGCAGCTCCTTTGAAGGGTATTACTTAACTTGCTTGTTTTCCCATGATCTGAGTCATGTAGTCTGAGCCTTTATTGTTCATTGTTAAGATCCTTTTATTTCATTTCTGAATTTATTGGTTATGGAAAAAATAAGACAGTTCCAACATGAGTATTTCCTGTCCTCAACCTTGAAACAAATACTGGCTTTGAGTGCCAGCTTTATGTTTAAAACATTTCTTTCTTCTATCTTGTAGCTTCTTTACAAATTAACTCTGGAAGAACATATTCACATAGCCACTTTTAATAGAAGTAGAGGTGACTGGGAGATCCATTTTCAATATACTGCTCAATATGCTTAAGCCTGTTGAGCCTTTCAGTGTGCAAAAGTATCTGATAATGTTTCTTCATACATCCTTTTAATCTAAAGGCTTCTGTTCAGAGGGCTATCTTTGGGTGAAGCATGGGGCAAAATAGATTTTGTCCTCTCCAGATAAGTGCCCAGATTTCTAGAATTGCAAAGTGAAATACTGTCAGTCTGCCATATCCACCAATTCTGCTTCCATGAACTCAAGTATCCAATAGGCCTGTGCACAGATTCATTGGATGTTTACCTTCAGCTGTTTCGGCTTGTTCGGATGTCCGTAATGTCAAGGGCTCTGCAGCCATGTTTTTTTCAATGGAATGTTGATCACAGCTAACTTCAATTCTATTCTGGATCATGTAGCATGTGGAGAGGCTGCCACCTGCTCACACATGGTTTCCCTGTGAGATCTACCTGTTGGGCCAATCAGAATTGAAGAAAACTGAGCTGTGTCAATTTAATGAAGAGAGCGCCTCCATTGCTCAGTTGCATCCTGGCTCTAGAGAGAGGTGTTTCGATCACTCCAGTCAGATTGTCTAGCCACCCACTCACTCACAGCTTTAGCTTTTGGCTTGGTTCATTGAGTCTAATTTTATTTATTTTTTATTTTCCTAGGTTTTCCTTTGTTTTAATGATTTTTTATTAAGGGACTGGGAGCTGGAAAGTATGGGTGGGTGGGTGTATGGTGTTTGGGGACCTGGGTGGGTGGGCTTTTCTTTTAGGGTGGCTCTGAGCTTTGAGTCACCCTTTAGCCCAGTGGTTCTCGACCTGGGGTCCCCAGATGTTTTTGGCCCTCAACTCCTAGAAATCCTAACAGCTGGTAAACTGATGGGATTTCTGGGAGTTGTAGGCCAAAAAATCTGGGGACCCCAGGTTGAGAACCACTGCTTTAGCCTTTACTAAAGCCTTTAGCTTCTCTTCTCTCGCTACATTTTTCTCCTCTCTCCTGTCTTTCAGAAAGTACTTTTAAAAGAGTATTATTAATAGTAAGAATTCCAGCAAACAGCAAAGCCTCATTCTCAGAAAAACTACCTACCTAAATCTACCACCAATACTTACAATTTCTTTCCTTTGCAATCTCATCACAAGTTTTATTATGTTTCTCTCTTTTCTCTCTGCTTTCTTTATTTCATTTAATAATAATAATTTGACTGTTGCCCAAAAATAATAAAACTATTGGGCTTCTGTGGAAGCTTTGCCAACAGAACCCATTGTCTCATTCTATTCTTAACTCCAACCTCCATCAGGAAATAAAAAATAATTGTTATGATTATTTGTATTCATAGCAATTTACCAGCAAAACACCAACTTCCAAAGTCCTAGCACCCTTCCTCTACCTATTCTTTGCAATCCATTCCCATCAGTTGTCTCTGTTGTTTGATTTAATCCAAATATTTCTCTCTGCTAAGACATACTGGCAGAAGGCACCTGCTCCACCATGTCCCTCCACCTGCTGCTATCTTTCCCATGTTTAAAGAGCTGTGTTAACTTAAGACAGCCAGGCCAAGGTATGCTGGCAGCAGGCACCCACCCCACCCACATCCCACCACCTGCTGCTATCTTTCCCTTGTTTGGAGAGCTGTGGTTAACTTAATGGCTGGGTGTCCGGCCAGCCGGACCATGACATGCAAGCAATCAGCCAGCCACAGCCAGCAGCCCAAGTCCCCATCTTCTCCAATTGCCAGCTGCTTGCCTGTCTGACCTGAAGTCATCCTTCTCCCCTTGTCCTTGAGCCCTTCCATTGCCCTTTTGGGGGGCTACCGCCACCTTGCCTTTCTGAATCAGCGAAGCTGGTGACCAGCTCTGAAATGCTAAGACTTAAAATAATATAATATGCTCCAAGAACATTTTTTTCCCAAACATGGCTAGATTTCCCACAATACATTTTTAAATTTTTTTTCCCAGTGGATCATACAGGAGTGTTTTTCTGATAAGGGGAAATACTGCTTTCTTGCTTGCTTGCTTATAGATGGTGGGCTGCTGGCCTCTTCCAGTATGCTGTGAGAACAAGAAATGCAAAAGCTTTGGAAGAAGTTGCTATTGTTATTTTATCAGTAAAGAAAGTGTAATGGTGGGCTGTGTGATGTGGAAGTCTGCATCTTTGACATTTGGCAGGAAGGAACAGGACCGGCCCAAGGAAATTCCAAGGGGTACGCAAATATTTTTTTGCGCCCCCTCCCCTGCGCCGCAGGAGGTGTGGCCAGGACTGGCCCCGCCTCCCGCGCCCTAACCACGGCTCCCACACCAGGCGGCCATGCCTCCCATGGCGCGGGCGGCGTGGGAGGCAGGGCCAGGGTGCACGGTGTGGGAGGCGGGGCCAGACATGGCCCCGCCTCCCGCGGGGCACGCCCTGGCGCAGCCAAGCTGCGGCAGGAGTTCTTCCAGGCTGCAGCCTGAAAGGACTCCTGCTGCAGCGGGCGCGTGCCATGGGAGGCATGGCCGGTCCCGCCTCCCGCGGGGTGCGCCCTGGCCTGGCTGCGCCAGGGCGCGTCCCGCAGGAGGCGGGCCCAGACTTGGCTCCGCCTCCGCGTCACACAGCCCCGCCTCCGCCAGGTGTGCCCTGCCTCCCAGGGGCTCAATAGCGCCCCTGGGAAGGTGGCGCCCAACACGGGGGCGTGGCCAGCGTGCCGTGTTGGGCCGGGCCTGGGAAGGAATGGTGCCCTGCTGCTGCTCCTGGAGAAGTTACAGGGTGGGGCCAGTGGGGATACCTATTGGGGAATTTTTAAGTAGATTTTATCTCTAGAAAGAAAATAAATTTCTAAAAATCAGGGGATAACCGAAATGTTTTGAAACTTGGTGGACTAACAGTGGTAGATGTGTCCTCCAAGTCTGGCCATTATGTTGTTGTTGTTGTAATAAATAATTGACAGAATTTGCTTTCAAAACATCTTAACAATCTCCCCGCATCACCCCATAATATGCACAGCTTTTATCTCTTGAACAACAAACAAATACAAAAATAAAGACAGGTTTTATAACCAAAGCAGGATTTAAGGGAGTCCCAACAGCTTAGTAAGAATCGGTTTCTATGAAGAGTTTTCAAATTGTGTGTTTAAAATATAAAAAGCCATGCCTTTGATTTTGAGGTACACCTATCCACATTTTTTTCTTCTCCCAAAAGTAAAGATATACATTCCTTTAGGATTCTGCAAGACATGTGCATGTATTAAATAACATGGAATCACACAGAAGAGAAATATCACCCCTTGAAATGTTGGATGGGCCTTTGTAATAAAACTGGGAGGGGGGAGGATGATTAAATGTAACTCACATGCTTTTGGTGCTTATTTGACTTCTTTTAAATGCGTAATTTCTAAGCATCAAAGTATATGTATGGAATGTTCAAAGTCAGAGAGACTCAGCTTGTTCCACAAATCCAATCAGGGGAGTAGCTTTTATGTGTTTGCTTAGGTAATTAAGATACCAAGTGATTTTTAAGCCACCAGCTTGCAACTGATTTGCATCATGTTTACCCAATAAAAGGTTTCCTTGTATATGGCAAAGATAAATGCAGAAGTTGGTCAATGTTATTCAATAGAAAATTGAGAACAAGTTGAGCGTTTCCAAATTATAACTATCATTTGTTAACTCCTTTCTCATATAAGATTTACATATAAATGGTGTAATGAATGGGGGGATTCCTTGGGGTACCTTCCTGTTGCCCATCGTGGACCACACATGAATATCCACTAGTTTCAACCCTTCCTTCCTGGGAAGTTTTTCCACTTGTGATTAGATGCAGTCACAGAATAATAACAACAACAACAACAACAACAACAACAACAACAACAACAACTTTATTTTTGTATCCTGCCCCATCTCCCCAAGGGGCGGCTCACATGGGGACCAAACCCAACAACATACAATAAAATACTGTGGTATAAAATACACAATACAAAACACAACAATATAAAATACATAACAATCACAACAGATTAATATATCAATTCTACAACACAGCGTCACAGAGAAAAAGCATAGTCATTGAACAGAGGCAATATCATGGCACTTCAATCCACAATCTTGGAGGAGGAATAATTATATTTTACAATGTATTAGGAGAACTAATTGCAAACGTTCGTGATAAGGTGCAGAAGACTAGAATGTAGGAACAGGTAGGGACTCAATCAACTGTTCATCTCAGTCAAAGGTGGCTTGAAAAAACCAGGTTTTCAAAACTTTTCTAAAAGACATCAATGTAGGGGCTAATCTTGGGAGTGAGTTCCAGAGCCGGGGGGCCACGACCAAAAAGGCCCTCTCTCTCGTCCCCACCAATTGGGTTTGAGACGAGGGTGGGAACGAGAGTAGGGTCTCCCCGGTGGATCACAAAGTTAGTGCAGATTTATAATAGGAGATGCAATCACAAAGATGGACTGGACCTGAGCCGTTTAGGACTTTATAGGTAATAACCAGCACTTTGGGTTCGGACATTTATTGGCAGCCAATGGAGCTGTTTCAATAGGGGGGTAGTCCTCTTCCTATAGTTTGCTCCCATTAACAACCTGGCTGCCGCTTGTTGCACTAGTTGAAGTTTCTGAGCTGTCTTCAAAGGCAGTCCCACGTAGAGTGCATTACAGTAATTCAATCTGGAGATAACTAAGGTGTGGACCACCGTGACCAAGTCAGATGCACAAGCTTTAATTGTGCAGAAGTGCTATATCTATATATAAAAGTCGAAGTCTGTCTGTCTACATGTATGTTTGTATGTCTGTTGCTGATGTGATGTCACTGGATGTGTGTCTTTTGTGATGTCACTGGATCTGCTATTGTTAGGTGAAGGATTGGCTGATGCTCAGCAACATATCCCTCTATGATGTCACTGGGAAAGAAAGATGACATCCACTTTGGATGCTGGAAATGGAGAAGGAAGGAAAGAGTCACAAAGAGAGACTGGGTCCTCTCAGAATCGAAGAAGAGAGAAAGGGAAGGAAAAGGAAAGGAAAGAGAGAAAGAGAAAAAAGGGGAAAGGAGAGAGGAAAGGAGGGGGAAGAAAGAAAAAAAGAGGGAAGAAAGGAAGAGAAAGGAAAGGGGGAAAGCTATGAAGGGAGGAAAAGAGAACGAGGGAATGAAAGCAGTAGGCTCTCCAACAACCAGACAACACAGGGTAGATATACTAGGACAGTGATTCTCAACCCGGGAAGCCCCCAGATGTTTTGGCCTCTAAATCCCAGAAATTCTAACAGCTGATAAACTGGCTGGGATTTCTGGGAGTTGTGGACCAAAACATCTGGGGACCCACAGGTTGAGAATCACTGTATTAGTATGTATCTAAAACAATGATCTATTACTGGCTTCATCAACTTCTTCTCATGAAAACCTCCTTTTCAAAAGTGAAATAAGTGCCCATTACTGTTTTTAAGATTTTGAAAGATAAATGCTTTGAAGAGAAAAGGGAGGGAGAGAATTTTAAAAGGAGGGACTACATCCTGCCTAAAGGAAGACCTATTGCTCCTGAAGGTTCATATAGGTATCAATATCTCCTCCTCCTCCTCCTCCTCCTCCTCCTCCTCCTCCCCCTCCTCCCCCTCCTCCTCCTCCTCCTCCTCCTTTTAAACCATTACAGTTGCATCTCTAACTTTCAATTGTTATTGTAAAATATTAAACTCTATGATATTTCGATGTGTAGCCTACAGTTGTATATTTTATGGCAATATGTTAGTATTGAAAATATTTATACTATGCCTTTTCTTTATCATTCAAAGTAGCTCACATGTGAGTTAGCATAAAAATAAAAACAACAGACGAATTAGCAATAAAGCATCAGTGAGTCAGACGATAAATATATCAATAGAAATAACACTTTACATCTTATAAAAATGGGTTCTATATTTTTTAAAGACAAATGCATTCTGTATTTGACATCAGTGTTTCTGTTGTGTCAGAAGGTGATGTACTGTAGATGTGATGCCTCCAAAGAGCTCTGATTGAGAAAAGTTAATGAATTAAGAAACAAAAAATACTGAAGACATTTCGTTATTTTCAGCTGCACGCCTAACATCTCTGGACAATAGATTATTGAGTAGTAGACCTTAAACAATGAGGGGCTCATGGAAGTCCTAAATCTTGAATGTCCATGTCAAAATCACCTAGTTCAGTCAGCTACTTGGCAGACAATGTCACTGACACAATATAGTGGAACATTGACTTAAAGTGTCCCAACTTAAGAGCATTTTGAGTTAAGAGTCATCGCTTGGCCCAGATTAGCTTTGACATATAAGCAGTGTTTTAAGTTACGAGCTAGCCAGGGAGCACTAGTGCCAGAATACAGGGCTTTAGGACTTCAAGGAAGCAGCCTCCATGCCTTATGCTTCATGCTCTTGTCCACTTTGGGAGATTGCTGTCAACTTTGCTCTTGTCTGCTTAAGGGAACTTTGGGTTACTAGAGTGATGTGTGGTTTCTGGGCTACATGGCCATGTTCTAGCAGCATTTTCTCCTGATGTTTTGCCTGTATCTGTGGCTGGAATCTTCAGAGGATTCTTTGATGATGCCAGCTACATATGCAGGAAAAACATCAGGAGAAAAATGTTGCTAGAACATGGCCATACAGCCCGGAAACCACACAAAACTCCAGTGAGTCTGACCGCGAAAACCTTTGGCAACATTGAGTTAACTGATTTTGTGTGATTCTTATTCCTGCTATGTTTGGCTTCATGAAGAGAGAGAGGGAGAGAGAGAGCAAGAAAGGGAGGAAGGCTGGAATGAGTACAGGATGAAGAAAATGATGTTTCTGACTCTTCACTTTGTGCTTCCTTGCCACAATTTTGTGCTTCTGCCATTTAAAAGTTTATCTTTTTTGTTGTTCCATGTGAATGTGCAGGTTTTGCCTTTCTTTTCCACTAACCAGCACACATTTTGTTGCCTCAAATGTGCTTCCATGCTACAACTTTGTGCTTCTACCATTTTAAAGTTGAACTTTCTTTTTTGATCCATATGAATGTGCATTTATACATTATCTGATATTTATAAAGTACATTTTCTTATTTAAAAACATGTAATAAAAATGGGGATTGGGGGGCCAAAACAGAATAATAGCATTTCAGTGGGAAAATTCACTTTGAAATAAGAGCAATTTGAGTTAAGAGCTCAGTCACAGAACAAATTAAACTCTTAACTTAATGAATAACTGTATTCAATAACTTTTCAGGGCATGTCAGAGCTTGGCCTATGGATGGGCTGGGAGGCAAGGAGAGATAATGAAACTAAGACAC
This sequence comes from Anolis carolinensis, assembly GCF_035594765.1. Lineage (NCBI taxonomy): Eukaryota > Metazoa > Chordata > Lepidosauria > Squamata > Anolidae > Anolis > Anolis carolinensis. The sequence continues at coordinate 63,360,290 of NC_085843.1, read as the reverse complement.
AACTTTTAGAGAAATTCTTTTGGACTTTTCAGTTAGAGGTTTTGATAAAGAATTTCCAAGATGCTTGGTTTCCTAGGACCTTATTTTAACACAAAGATGCTTGTGACTCAAAATGGTGAGACACAAAACAGTGGTTTCTGACAACAGTTAACTTCTTGTGTTTATTGGCACTGACATCACCCTGACAGCAACTATGTATATTTTTTCTATTCCTCTAGAAATATTGTATGGTATAGGTAGAACTAAAGTTTCTTTAAACTTCTTGCTTCTCCTTATTAAAACATGAATGCACAACTCAGTAAGCTATTGTGAACTGTTGGCGACCCTGTTTATGTTTCATGAAGTTAATGGGGAAAGAAAACTAACTTTCTGTTTGGGAAAAATAAAAAGAGAGCTTCAAAATGCTGTAAGCTATAAAACTGTGTCTCTGATGCAAAGTAGGTCAAGTCTATATCTATCAGAGATCCCAATTTTTATTAATATTATCTTTTCAAACAAATACTAAAAATTGAACTACTTTGCATTGTTTGGATAATGTTTTCTGTTATATTTGGAACTTTACTCAAGGCGATGTGCTCAAAACAAGGCGGTTGACTTACATAAAATATCATGTCTCTGCCATTTCTCTTCTAGAATACTAAAAGCCTGATGTGTGTTCTTGCTCTAGGAAGCATCTTATGATATGCTGAATGGAGCACTACCTTGGTGCTTGAGAGTTATAATGAAGAGGAAAACAAAAGGATTAAAATTGGCTTTCAAACAAATAATTATATGCATGGATTCCAAGCAACAGATTGTTTCCCTCTTTCTTTTTCAGCTGGGTCACTTTGGCTCTGTTACATCTGTCAGTGTTTATACTGAGCAGATATTAAAGAACAAAGGCAATGTAGTTCCATCTGTAGTCAATTATTTCATGTTTTTCGGTTTTATTCTATTTCTATAGGATCTCCCTGACATTGTTTAGCCTGAAAGTAAATTATTGCTGTTAGGAATGAGTGAAGTTCAAGATCACATGTCCAGCTTACCCTGGTCACACAATTTTAGACATTTGTAGTATTGTTACATTCTATTCACAGTGACATAATGTCATATGTTGACTTAAGTTATGGCAGAAATATCTTTCAGAGAATGAGCTAAGTATGTCCAAAATCCAAATTCAGTAGCAAGGAAGCACTCATTCTGTGCAGTGAACAAATTATTGTCAACTAGAATATTTTATGCCATGAGAAAATACCACAATGGCAATCACTACATCAATTTGCTGTTGGTGATCTTTTGTGTGTGACCGTGGGGTTATGTACTTGCGACAAGTAAAGTGAATGTCTGCATAATTATGCATAAATTTGTTTTATAATTAAGTTAGAAAAATGTTGAGTGATAATAGTAGCCCAGATTAGTATATGCAGAGCTAATTATGTTGAGATAAATAAATAAGGGACATTCAGTTATGGGAATTTGTTCTGACTAACTCAATGGTTCAAGCTTGCTAATGAATATTCTCCCCAGAGTTTCTGAATTTCTGCTATGCAACACAGTATAAAGGAAAACTGAGGGCCAGATTTTTGTTGAGCTCATCAAGAGTCTTGGACAAGTAAAACAGAAGCAAGTCTCATACAAAATTCAAGAACCCTTCCATAGTATTGGCACAGCAGAATTCAAATTTTGAAATGGGTATGCCCACGCAAAACATTTTAAAAGATAAAGAAAAATCCTATGAACATTGGGATGCCATTTTTATGGTAGACTTAGAAGCAGCTTCCTCATCCATGCCCCAATTACAGATTTTCCCAGGAATATGTATGTATTACTATGATTATACAATGATTAACATTATTTGCACAATGAGCTTGTGGATGGACCATCTGAAGTGGTCTCAGAGTGTTAGGTTAAGTCTTAATACTAGTAAAGGGTAAAGGTTTCCCCTGACATTAAGTCTACTCATGTCCGACTCTGGGGGTTGGTATTCATCTCCATTTCTAAGCCAAAGAACTGGCGTTGTCCGTAGACACCTCCAAGCTCATGTGGCCAGCATGACTGCATGGAGCGCCCTTAATACTATTAACTTAGTAACACTAGTAGTGCTGTAATGGTTCTCTGCATATTCATGTTTGTGTAAATGTACAGAGAACACAGTATTTTAGTTTAAAATATAGCAAAATTGAGCTATATTATAAAGGTATAAACTTTAAAGGCAATGTCAGTTGAACACAAGTTTCTAAATTGTTGTCTAAATTGTATCATGAATTATACACATGATAATTATCTCCCTTTCTCAGACAGAGATATATTTTTACCCAGCTATACAATTATTCTTAGACTATCAGTCTCATACAAAGAACAATAATCACAATGATTTTATTATTTCAGTTCTATGAAGATTAAAAATGCTATGAAAACTATGGAAGTATATACTTTGAAGCACTTCCTATTTTCAGCCTAATTTACTTTTTTAATTAGTAAGCTAAACAGTTAATCAGAAGAATGTGGGGATTTCTGGCAACATTTGGCATCCAATGTGTTAAAATGTTGTACTTGTATTATCAGCATGATGGCTAAAAGAAAGAACCTTCCAGTTTTTTCACATATGACCATGGAATAAAATGAAGTATTAACATTTCTATCTTTACTACTAAAATCCTGTACAAAATTTGGCTTTGTTAAACATTTGTACTTTGCTGTTTGCTCTTTGCTCAGAAAGACACTCATTCATATATATATATATATATATATATATATATATATATATATATATAACAGATAGTCCTTGTCTACAGGCTTAAACTGTAAAGCATATGGTTAAAGAGCAAACTTGAGCACTCAATGCTCATTTACAATGTTCATCATGTAGTAACTTCTGCTCATTGGGGTACAATGTTCTTCAGGTCATTAAGATGGAATTAAACAAAATGGCGAGGTTGTAAAAGCAATATATTTTATAAACGTGAAAAAATAGGCTTCAATATAGTGAAACCCACAAAAACTGCAATATAACAGACGCATTCTGGTTACAGTTTACTGCTTTTGGAAGTTTATCACATGAGGCAGACAAATTGCAATGTACATTGGGACAACAGAGTTTTTGCTTTGGATTTATCATATGATGTTGTTCTTCTGACATGGCTCTCCCAGAGAGAAGCAGCCTGGAAAGCCTTTCTTTTGCAAGCAGAAATAATCAATTGATGACATCCTCTTATAAAAGCAATGTCTTCCAAATGTATCCTACCAGGAGTGTGATGTCAAATGAATGACATCATGTGGAAAGTCCAAGGCAAAGACATTGCTGTTCTACCGTACGTGGGGTTTGAAATAAAGCCCTCAGTGAAATAATTTGTATATATTATGGAATGCATCTATCAATTACTTTATTCTGTTAAGTTTAAACCCATTGTCTGACATACTATCTATGTCACATAGATAGTAATATTTTAGATATTTGGAATATGATCACAATTAATTAATTAATAATTTAAATGGTGTTCAAATCAAATTATGCTATTACATTTCAAGATAACATAAAATTAAGCAATATATTAAAGCAAATAAATTCAAAACACACTAAAAATGAAGCATCTATCAATGAAAACATACTTCAGCAAAAGGAAATTCAGTCTATATGACTAAAATGAGTCTTCATCTTTGGCCACATTCAAATTGACCTAGCCTGAACTCTCTTGGTTGTATGTGTCTCAAATTATGTCTGAGCCAGAGCAACATTTAGTTAACTGGCAATATCTTTTTCTTAAGGCAGCATTAGGATTTTACTTATTTACTCTAGAAGCATACTGTGGATCTCACAGGACTTCATCAAAATGCAGCTCCAAGGATTCAGATGCCATGGATCCTTCCAGACACAAGCAAATGCATCAGGCAGTATTTGTTGCTATATATCATGCTTTTTAAAAATGTTTCAATTGTATGTGAATGTTTTAGGCTATTTCCCTTTGTCTTCTTGTATCTGTGGGATCAGTTTCTGTGGTTTCATTTATCCATATCCATCAAAATATGTTCTTCTAGGACCTCTTCACACGGGGCAAAATAGCCCTGTTTTGCTGCTTTTATTTGCGACTTGGACAAGGCTTGCTGAGTACCATCTGACGGAGCTACTCGCACTTTCCTCCCCCTTTCCCCATATGATGGGGAAAGGGAGGTAGGCAATGCATGTTGTCACCCTTTCTCCCATCTGATGGAAACAAGGACAGGATGCCAACTATCCCATTCCCACCGTATGTTGGGGGAAAGAGGGAGGGCATGTGAGGAGCCACGATCTGCCCCACACACCTTCTCTTTCACTGGCAACTGCTGGTAAAATGGCATGACCCGAAAGGGCTATGTGAAAAGGTCCCTAGACATTTTCTGGGTCTTCCAGTGTGGCTTTGTGGTATTTTGGGGCTAGAATACCTTCATTTCAACAGGATTCACCATTTGAATACAGGATAGTACTGTATTCTCAAGTATTTTGTTCTAATGAAAAAGTGAAGTATGGGAAGAAAGTACTATATTTGTCCTTCACATCAATTGAAAAAGGTGTGTCTAAACCCACAAGTCATCTTTAGTTTTTGGACATTTCCACTCTCTATCCCATTTCCTTCCTCTACACTACCCCATGCCTTCTTTGAATATTTTAGTTATTTTTTAAATAAAAACTCTCTAGAGCCTCTGACTGGATCTACACTGCAATATAATGAAGTTTGGAAAGTTTAATGGCATTGAACTGCATTATATATGTCCACATCTTTCTAAATCCCATCTTTCTACTGGATTTATTAAAAGCCAGGAAGGTCAATGGGGAAGTATGAAGGAATGACATTAAATGGTATGATATAAATCACCACAACTCACCACTCTTCATGAGCACTGTGGCAGTTTATTCACCTATTTAAAATATCCCTGTAACAGTTTTTAAGGCAAAACATCTGCAAAGCAGATTACAGAGCAAGATATTAAAACAAGGAAATATAACATAGTGTACTTCAAAGCTGGCTATAAAAAACCTGTGATCTAGAAAAAAACCTGCTGCGTGCTAAATTCTTCCTGTCTTTTCCCCCTTGAATGGCAACTCTTGGGCTTCTGGACTTAATTTACATTTTAGCTGTTTTTAATTGTCTTATTGGTTTTGCTATGATTAAGGTGTTGAGTTGGAAGATGCTATGGAACAGAACTGCTGTGAAATGATGATGTTCCAATGAATATTATGCAATAACAAATATGAAAAAGTTCCATAATAATCCTATGAAAAGTAGATGTAACAAGAATGGGGTATTTTGAAGTGGCAGTAGGGCCATTTGGTGGCATTTCTTCTTCTTACTCCTTCACTTCACTTAGCTGTTGTTTTTTTATTTATTTATTTACAGCACTTTCTCAACCCCAGAGGGGAATTGAGGTGGCTTCACAACACAGGCAACAATTCAATGTCTTTAAAAACAAAATACAATAAAACAACAATTTAAAATAAAATAAAATACTAAAATACAATTTAAACAATTTAAAACATTGTTGTGTGCCTTTAAGTTGATCCCAGTTTATAGGATCTCTATGCCAGGATTTCTCTTGACAAGATTTATGAAGATATTTATTTTATTTTATTTCGTGTTAAAATCATTGCATAATAAATAAGTTTAAAAGTGATAACATAAAGAAATCACAGGCAGCTAAATAGTTTTAGACCAAAAGCGGGCAACAGCGACCACATTGTAAATAGCTTTAAACGTTTGTTCTGCTCCACAGTCACACAAAGTGGAGGATTCCTCCAGGTAGTGCCATCTTGCCAGGTTGTCTTTTAATCTGCCCACTCCGCTTCTGAGTCTATTCAGGGACCTCCAAGTTGCCCATTCTTGGTTTGCCCCTGGAGGCAGACCCTCATGGGGGGGCATCTAGTTGGGATTGCCTGGTTTCGCTGCCTAGATCGATACTCTTGCTGTTGCTGGAGGAACATTAAGAGGAATTGTAGTTCTCATGAAGCTTTTCCTTGATTTGAGTCTATTGGGAGGAGGCAGATAGTCACATTTCTTGTAAAAGGATAATCTTTCCAACCCAAAAGCATTGGTTTTAAACATTTAAAACATTTTAAATGAAGAGATTTGCCATTGGCTTCATCTAAAACTGAGAGTGTGTGACTTCTATGTTTTTCCAGTGGATTTCTATGGCCTAACAGGAATTTAAATTCCCAGAATCCTAGTCCAGCCTCCAAATTCCCAGAATCCTAGTCCAGCCCAATTCTGACCCTGTTCCCAGGTTTCCAGTCACTAAATTTCACCACTGTAATAATAATGCTACTGCTGTAGCTTATTTTCATATCACTTGTTAGCTTATTTGTAAAATGAATTGGTATGGAATATATGGTATGTATTTGTTCCTACCAGCTTCCAGATAACAGCTTGTTTAGGCTATAGCAGCAAAAGTAACTGAGATATTTTATGATATCCACCACTTTCTCATATATCTATAGAAAAATAGATTTCTTGATTGAGTTCTATAAGATATTTGTAAAACATGTTATTTTGCATCAAAGTAGCATAACTGATTTACCTTATTGGGATAAGGTGATCTCATAACATCTTTTAAAATTCTATGTCAGAAGAATAACCTTTGATAAAAGCATTTTGCAGTTCTAGGGCTAGAAGCTTTTCATCAATAGAAGTTTTCCATAGTGTGGAATAATTCTGCTATTATAAGAGCTTTTTTATGATTGTCCCATAAGAGGGGAAATACTATGTTTGTTTTATCTATTGGTTGGCTTAATCACAAGGAGAGTTTAGATGTTGATGGATATAAGCAATTGTCCTTTGGGAACTGGAGCAAACCCACAATTTCTTCTCATAAAGGTCACACAATCACCATCTTGCAAGAAAAAGTCATGACCAAGGTAGCCCTCTGACATAATTAAAAAAAAGAAAATCCAGAATATTTCTACTCCTGAATTCATAAAATAAAGCTGAAATGTGTTGTAATAAGTTATACACGGTTTTGACCATGGTTAGTGGTTTTGTTCCCAACTGGTTCACCAATAACGTTTGATGAAGTGTCATTTGCTAATTAATAATTGTTTTATGTTCATACCTTTAGGGAAGATATATGTAGGCCTATGTCACTAAATTAAAAAATAACAATTTTCTTGACAACAAAACTCGCTATTGCTTTCTTATTCATTGTGATATAATTCTGTTCATTTACAATGTGTATTTTACAGTGCAAAGAAAAAAGCTGAATAATTTCTATTTGCATTTAAATTACTGAAAATATGGACTACATCCCCAAATGTTCTCAATTTATAGCAAATGTATATCTTTAAGTGTCAAATCTCTCCATCCCTCCACAAACAACAAACACAATGCTTAAATGTTAAAAGAAACAATAAATAAATATCATACCACTTCAGCAAGATTAGTAAATGTGTGCAGACATCTTTGGAAGTTACAGAATTAATAGCTCCATGACCTTAGACATTTAGTATCCCAGTCTAGTGAGCAGTCAACCTTTCCAACAGAAAGAAATGTGAAATTTGGAGAGTTGATGAGAAAAATGCATGTGTTCACGCACTATCAGCACAAAGTTATTTAGCACAATTGTTTCTGTAATTGCAGTACATTGTGAATGTTCAGTGTTCAATGGTCCTCGAAACTCACACTTCCAATTGGGTGATGATGGGTTCTTCTAGTGGCATACGCTGAGCTGTGAAGTATTAAATTCTGGAAATTTCAATCTGACATCTGCTGCTCCCTCTCCCCCCACCTGCCTACTATTTTTCCTTGAATATATTTTTCTGATCCTTTCTTCCTCTTTGTCTTCTTTTATTCCAGAAATTTGTAGTTAAATAAAAGTTCCAGTCTCTGAACTCATATGTTTGAATGGATAGCAGGACTGGGTTTTTTTTTAATTAAACCATTGAAGTACTCACCTTAACCTGAGTTTTAAAACCCCACTGTTACTCATGTGCTTTATCTCATCTCACTCACATTAACTCCTTTTCTTCTACTTTCATCTGTGTCTAATAGACTGAAAGCCAGTCCCTCTTCATTCTGGGACTAAACCTGTACCAGCTTTGCCTCAGAAACCCTTGTCCCTCTCCCCTCTACCACCTCACTCTTTTTCTTTCTTGCCAGCCTTCATCTCCCTCTTCACTAGTCCTTGCTGTTGGTCTTTCCCATTCATAACTCCTCCCTACCTTTACCAACCACCAAATTCAGTCGCTCTCCATACCCAAACAACTATATTTCCATACTATGAATTTTTTTATCATTCTGCCAGTAATGTGATGGGTCGTGAAAGTGTTGACCCACATGCTAATTTCTGACTCACAACAGTTCCTTTCTTGGGTAATTTAGGAACAAAAACTAGAAGATTGGGTTTCTATAGAGCCTGTGCATGAAGCTTTGCACGTTTTGTCAACAACCATCCTGTGACTTTAAACAGCTGCAGGAAATTAACACATTTGATTTCAAAAATTTTAAAATCACGAGGAAAACAACTTATAGTAACACCAGAAAAACTTACCAAGTATAAAAACAACAACTGGGGATCTTGCTAAATGCTGGTGTAAAGAAAAGTCCAATTCCATGCTTTCACTGCAATGAGTAGACCTTCAAGACATGGCCAACCCAGGAACAACACATGTAAATCCAGCACCTATCTGGGAGCTCCATTATACACTTCAGTACATCATTAAGCAAAAGCTCTCAAAGCATTTACAGATTATTTATTTAACAGTTTCCTGCCCCCAAGCTTACAATCTAAATAACGAATAATACACAAGTAAAAGGAAATCTCCCTCCTCTTCCTCATTGGTCAAAGGTAGTGAGTGACAGTTGGGATTAGAGACAGCCTTTCCTATATTTCAGGCATGATAGATTTGTGTTTGTCTCTTCTTGTCCTTCAAGTTTACGACAATGGCAGTTGGGATTGAGGAAGGATCTTTCATCTGCTTCAAATCCTAGCCATGATGGAGTCATACCTGTTTTGTGTTGTCTCCTGACAAGGCTAGGGTAGTAGCAGTAGGGATGCATAAGTGCCCTATCTACTTCTGGGCCTAGGTATGATGGAATTATACTTAACTCTTTTTCTCTCCTTCTGTTGCCAAGGCCAGGGCAAATAAAACTCAGGATCCAAATCAGCAGTTCCCAACTTTTGGTCCTCAAAGTGTTTTGGACTTTGGCTCCTACAATATCTAACAGGTGGCAATCTAGCTAGGATTTCTGGGAGCTGAAGTCCAAAACACCTGGAGGACCAAATGTTGGGAACCGCTAATCTAAATTATCACATATATCAAACAATAAATAATCATAGACTACCATATTTACTCGAATGTAATGCACATCTTTTTTGGCTTGATTGCTTAGCCAAAATGGATGTGCACATTGCATTCAATGGTGCATTAAAATTGTGTGCCAAAAGGTGCCTGTGCTACACCATCAGGCTGAGGCTAGTGAACTCACCAGCTTCTGTCTGATGGAAAGGTACTGGCTTCCCAACTCCCCCATTCAGGCCCTGAATGAGGCTAGCTGGGAAGCCACGCCTCTCTTCCAAGCCTAGACTGGCAAGTTCACCAGCCATATTTAATATCTTCATGAACGATCAGCCACAACCACCACTCACAAAGAGCTTTATATATGCCGATGACCTTGGCCTTACAACACAAGCGAAAGATTTTGAAACAGTTGAAAAGCAACTCATGAATGCCTTGAAAGATCTCTCCAGCTACTACAAAGAGAACCACCTGAAGCCTAACCCTTCCAAGACACAAGTGTGTGCTTTCCACCTACGTAACTGTGAAGCCAACAGGAAACTGAAAGTTACTTGGGAAGGCCAAGAGCTTGAACACTGTTCCCATCCTAAATACCTTGGTGTCACCTTAGATCGAACACTAACATATAGGAAACACTGCATGAACACCAAGCACAAAGTAGCTGCACGCAACAACATCCTGCGGAAACTGACTGGCAGCACATGGGGTGCAGACCCACAAGTAATAAGAACATCAGCCTTGGCCTTGTCTTTCTCAACTGCAGAGTATGCCTGTCCTGTTTGGCACAAGTCTGCCCATGCAAAGCAGGTGGACATAGCACTGAATGAAACATGCAGAATCATCACAGGATGCCTTAAACCTACACCTGTTGATAAACTCTACAAGTTAGCTGGCATTGCCCCTCTTGACGTGAGACGGGAAGTTGCTGCTAACTGCGAGAGAAATAAGGTTGAACACTGTGAAAGCCACCCACTGTATGACTATCAGCCTCCTCCCACCAGACTCAAATCAAGGAAGGGCTTCATGAGAACCACCACTCCTCTTGATGTTCCTCCAGCAACAGCAAGGGTGTCTCTCTGGGCAGCTAAACCTGGCAATTCTAACTGGATGGCCCCCCATGAGGGTCTTCCTCCAGGGGCAAACCAAGAATGGGCAACTTGGAAGTCCCTAAACAGACTGAGAAGCGGAGTGGGCAGATCAAAAGACAATCTGGCAAGATGGCACTACCTGGAGGAATCCTCCACCTTGTGTGACTGTGGAGCAAAACAAACAACTCCGCATATGTATGCTTGCCCACAATGCCCTGCCTCATGCACGGAGGAGGAGTTGTTTAAAGCTACGGACAATGCGGTTGCTGTTGCCCGCTTTTGGTCCAAAACTATTTAGTTGCTTGTGATTTTCTCTTTTTCCCCCATCATTTTGAAATGTATTTGTCGCGAAATGCTTTTGACACGAAATAAAAAAATATATAAACCAGCCATATTTTGATGGGGGTGCTGCTTCTCCCCCCCCTTCCCAAGCCCCGTTCTCCTTAGCCTCCCATCTGGGAAACTAAGAAGGGAAACCCCTCCCTCCTTTCCAGGCATCCTCCATTCTCATTAGCTTCCCATATGGAAAAGTAAGGAAAAGGGAATCCCCCTCCCTTCTTTCCAAGCACCCTCCCTTCTCTTTAGCTTCTCATTTGGAAAACAGAGGAGAAGGGAGTCCCCCTCCCCACTTTCCATGGGCAGAAGGGTGCCACTTCTCCGTGCTTCTATGGCAAATCCATTTTTGGTGATGTGCATCTCAAAATTGGGGTGTGCATTACAATCGATGGCACACTAGATTTGAGTAAATACGAGTATTCAGTTATTGTGTATTTTCCTCAATGAATTGTGTTCAAAGCAGTTCCCATAAAATAAATACAATAACCATAATTATAATTATAATACATCATAACACTACCTTATTGCAGTGCACTTAAAACATTTTTAACCGGTATGTGTTGGATTAAAGGTCCAGTAACCACCAGAGTAGCTAATGAAGAACAGCAGGATTGTCACACAAGTGGTAGAAAGCCTTTTCAAAATTAAAAGCCAAGTGCTACGTTCTTTAATCAGAAATTTGACAATATGAAGAACATGACATGAAAAGCATTAAGAGTACCACATACTAAAAGGATAATTAACAGTATCAAATATTAAGATCAAGACTCTATTATAATTATATAATTCACTAAGATATTGGGAGACTTTGCTTTAAAGTCACACAAAATGGAAATAAAGATACCAAGTTCAGAATATACCTGCATTTCATCACATAATAGTCACAATTGCGTAATAGTCTCACCCCCATTTTTAATACAAAAATTGGTATTTGTGTATTCCTCATGTAATAGTAGCACCCTTGATTCAAACATCTCCTTGCTCTAAACTGGGTAGTGTTCCTTTCCATGTGTCTTGCTGCCCAGCCCTAAACAACTTTACCCAGTTGCCTACCTCCTTTCATCAAGAGCACTTTCCCATCTATCCATCTCCCAACCAACCCACCTGCCCACCAGCTAGCACTTCACTCACTCAGTCACTCATCCACCCATCTGCTTACCCATCCATCTGCTCATCAACCCATTCACCCACTGCTTCACTCACTCACTTGCTTGCTCACCCCCTGCCTACTCACACATTCACTCACTCTCATGCCCACATTCTCACCCACCCATCCACTCATTTATCCACCCACTCACTCACACACTCAACCAGATGCTCACCCATATACTCATGTGTCGGCATGGCGTTAAAGTAAATGAACAAAACTCCTGCTGGGTAGGTACGTGAATTATTTCTTCCTTTCACATACTTCTGGAGATGCACATGGGACTTAATGTCTCTCAAGGCAAGTAGTTCACTTGAACCAAAACACTTCAGAGTCTTTATTTGTAGTCAGCGGAGATTTACAGCATAGCCTCTGACCTTGTTTGTCACTTACTGCTTTATTAATACACTCGAGCTCTGGGTTTCATCCAAACTCCTTTGGAGGCTTTATTCTTCACTCATTGCTATATACAGCTATTTACACATCAGGTCTGCTATCAGCATATCCAGAGATATACTCACAACAACACAGCGAGAACCGCATGGCAAGAGCACATCATGCCAAAGAGATCACATGGCAAAGAGAACCAAATGAAAAGAGAATCCGCACATGTCTGCCACTTCCTTTTATAGCCATAGGGAACACAGGAAATTATACAATTCTTGTCATGCCTGCCACATGGTCATGACTCAGCTATCCATCCAGGTCCACATCGCTATTTGCTTAACCCTTCAGTGGAATGTGCTGTAATCACATGTCCATTAGAACTGTATTTTTCATACAATGGAGTTATATACTATGCATTTCTTACTAACACAGCATTATCTACTTGACATCATCCACCCTTTTTTAGACATGGGCAGGTGGACAGATAGTAGGCAAGCAGGGAGATACTTACTTACTTAGGCGATCCTTCGTAGGCCGAGGATGATGGTCCTCCATTTCTGGTATCTTGGGGTGGGTTCGTAGATGGCTGAAGAGACCTATTCTTGATCCGCATGTTCTCCCGCAATGAGGACATCAGTTTCCAGGTGGAAGGCGGTCCCGGTCAGGGTTGGCTTGACGTTCCTTCCTCTTGGCACGTTTCACCCTTAAGCTCTCCATTTGTGCCTCTTCAAATTCCGCAGCACTGCTGTTCACAGCTGACCTCCAGTTGGAGTGCTCAAGCAGGCCGATGGATGGGCAGACGAATGAGTGAGAGAAATGCCCTTGCAGAAAGTGGGCAGGCAAGTGGGTAAAGCCATTTAGAACAGTGCAGCAAGACACATGGAAGTGAACGCTTGTATTGGTATAAAAAAACTGGCATGATTTTTCCTCATTTAATAGTCACACACCCCTTTTTTCACAGACAAAAGGGCTAAAAACTGTGACTGTTATGTGATGAAATGTAGATAGCATGTCCTCAAAAGACAGATAAAGGACTCCTTTACCTGTGGTCTCATGTCCTGAGCCAAGAAGCAATGTATTTATACCCATGTCTATTCCCCTCTTGGCTACCTATAAGTAGCAAAGAATAACATTTATGATAGCAATACCGATAACTTAACAAAAATTATCAAAGGATATTATATTTTTCTGTTATTTCATCATTTTCTATATTGCCAACTCTATTATGGAAAGTGTGTATTTATTTCATTGTAATATGTGGACAATGTGGAAGAATAATTAAATAGAAAACCCAATTTACACTCATAATCTAAAAGGCCATAATTTAGTGCAGCAGCAGCTAAACACATTTGGATTACACTGAAATCAATGATGCTTTAAGAATGGCTAATACAATAAAAGATTGTGGTATTTGTTTAATGTGAAATAATTTAGTAAGATTTACTCATAATGGTATCATTTTTAAAAATAAAATTATAGTCAAATATGTGAGTTTACAGGAACAAGGTTTTCAATTTGTGTTAGTATTTCTTTTGAAAAATACATCAGATCTCTAGCTAGTGAGAAATACAGAAATGTGATGAATTCTTTCTGCAAATGCAAAATTGATAAAGAAACAGATTAATCTGTCCATATCTACACTAGATTACAAACAGCCAATTGTAAATGCCAGCAGAAACCATTGCCAGGTGTTGCTTTATTAACTTGGCATTTCTGTATATCCAAATATGTACACATATTTGGGCCTCCTTTCAGAAAACTCAGCTGGTACAAATGTAATAGTTGGAATATTTTGTGATACTAGTAGGAGGAATTCACACAAAACGACAAATTAGCACCCTGGGTTATTTATGAAGTAATTGCTTAGCTTTGTGGCTTGTTTACTATATTATTTGGTAGCCAGTTCCTTCCTTTCTCTGTTTTGTACCCATTCAACAAACCAGATAAGGAAACCAGGTTTCTTACTTGGCTTCCTTTTCTGGTTTATTGGAATGGAACTAGCTAAATAAAGGAAGCTGCCCACTGCCAGATAACACAATAAACAAAGTGTGGAGTGAAGCGTTTTGGTTTGCTTAGCTGCTCACCCAACACCATATTTATCCACAGTAAGCCAGAATTTCTGTGGATATATGGTTTCTCATGGTGTGCGAACTAAGCCATTGCACATTACGCTGCTTCATGGGTCAAGTTTTTTTTTACTTTTGCTTCCAAAGCTCTAAATATCTAAATCGCTTTTACTCCAAAGTTCTATGTTACCTGAAGAGCTCCCTTTACCCATGTCAGTATTACCTCATACTGAGATCTGTGAAAATAATAGGCTGGGGAACATGTGAACCAGGGCCCCACATTTCTGTAATAACCATACAATTGTGACCTAATCAAGGTTTGTGAAGGATTTTATTTGGACTGTTATTACTGCATTTTGTGATCTCTCCTTTTATGACGGATTACAGTGTTCTCTTGCTAGTTCGCAGTTCGCTTTTCGCGGACTCGTTGTTTTGCAGGTTTTTTTGGATGCTTCTGGGACATGGCCATAAAGCTCGGAAAACTCACAGTGGCTCTCGCCCCACCCCCTCTTCTGAGTCCTCCACATTTCCCGGCATGCCCCTTGTGCCGCACCATGGAGTAGCCCAGCTGGAGCTGCTTTCCTTCTTCCCTTGCTGCAGGAGCAGAGGCAGCTAGAGCAACATGGCGGGCATGGAGCAAGGGGGCAGCCCTGAGGAGAAGCAGCAGCAAAAGCACCTCAACAGAGAGCTGCCCCTGAATGAGAGGTGGGAGCTGGTGGGGAGGAGGGTGCCAAGAAGAAGCTCAGGAAGAAGAAGAGCAAGGGGCCCTCTAGAGCAGCTAGGGAAGCCTTCACAGGCTTCCTGGGATAGGAGAGTTGATGCCAGGGCCCAAGGCTCGGGAATCCTGGGAGTTGCAGGTTTATAGCCCTCTCTGCCAAATTGTTGGGGCCTGCCTAACCAAACTAAAACAACTACAGTACACATAACAAGTGGCAAAAGGCTTGGATCCACTGGAAAGAGCTGGCTTCACAAACGGTGTCGCAAACAGTGCAAAACAGTTTGTGCAAGCCTCTCTCTATAACTACTAACATAGAGTATAAATATTAAAATAAATATAGCATCCCTACTTAGTGTATTTTCACTTTTCATGGGTGGTCCTGGAATGTAACACTCGAGATAAGTGAGGGAACACTGTACTATTTTAATATTATTGATACATGTTAGTATTTGTGTCATTGTTTAATTTAATTGTGGCAGTGCTTCATCGATTACATGTCTTTTTAATTGCATTGTTTCATTTTCATATTCTTTTGAGAAAATGATATACTACAGAAATATATATGTGTGTGTGTGTTGTATATATAATAAAAATAATTAGTAAAAATTTTCTGGGGATCCATATTTTCTCTGTCTGCTACTATATTAGACCACTAGCTGTGCCTGGCCATGTGTTGCTGTGGCGTTTTCTGGTGATGTTGGTGAGAAATTGTTGAGGTAGTGGTGGTATTGAATGTCTGTTGTATGGTTGTCTTTATGTTTAGTATGCACACTGAAGTGGATTATATGGCAGCGTGGAGTCAAAATAATCCAGTTCAAAGCAGATAATATAAGATTCTAAATGGGTTATATAGTTGTGTGGGCCTTGAGTCTACACTGTCATATAATCCAGTTAAAATCTGATAATCTGTGGAAGAGGCCTAAGTGAGGCCTAACTTTGCCTGTCCCCTGGACTGAGTAGGTTGCTAGGAGACCAAGTGGGCGGAGCTTAGCCTTGTAACTGGCAGCAATTGGATAAAAACAATTATTCCTCTCCCTCTAATTAGGACTTTTTAAGGAATTTTTCTTTTCTTTTCTTTTTGTTGTATCAACCTAGAGCCGTGAATGATGGGTTGTGTTGTCAAATTTCGAGGTTGGGGGGGCTGTAGTTTTGTTGTTTTGTCTGCTGCCCTGATGCCATCACTCTTTTATATATATAGATTAACCACTAAAACAGAACAGAAGGAACATGGCAGAGTTGTGGTGGCAAGCCTTTTCAAGTTAAAAAAACTAGCTGCTCCTTTTTTAATTGAGAAATCCAGCAACATGATCAGTCACCTGCTCTCAGCAGCATGCAGGATATGACCTGTCATGCCAGAATCATATCTGGAGGGCAAGATGAGCCTAAGGTGGGTGGAGACTTTAAGCTGTGTTGCTGTTCAGATCTCCAAAGTAGTCTAGGCACATGTTGGCCAACATGTCTATCCAAGCTGCTGGAACAGTCAAACAGCTCAGTAAAATAAATGAAAAGCAACCTGGGTATACATGTGAAATTAGCAATAGAAAGTAAGATGTAAGAAGGTTAGCACTTGTGAAGGTACAGTGTGGTACATGTTACTTGTTGTTACTTGTGACCTACAAATAATGAGCAAATTGTCAACAAATCACTAAAATTTCCACCCTAAAGCTCACAATAATAAACAAATGCTAATTGTAACATCAACATTGTCATAGGTAAAGGTAAAGGGTTCCCCTTGACATTAAGTCTAGTCATATCTGACTCTGAGGGGTAGTGCTCATCTCCATTTGTAAGCCAAAAAGCCGGCATTGTCCATAGATGCCTCCAGGGCCATGTGGCCGGCACGACTGCATGGAACATTGTCATATCATTCCACCACTGAAAAATTTGACTGCTGTATAAATGTTGTTCACTCTTATTCTCCAAAATTATTGAAATGTATTACTTCCAAGCTCTTTGTGTGAATGCAACCTCCTTGTCATTTTGGAATATGTAAATATACAGAGCTAGGATAGAATGGAAGCAAGTTTACTGACTTGTAGTTCTTCACCTTATTTACTCAAAGTGGTAAAAACAGTTTGCACAACTACAGGTCATTTATGAATAGGCTTTCTAAGTGGGTTTTTTATATAGATATGTGTTCTGTGTACTTTCTATAAGACTCTACTGAAAACAAGGCAAATGCATTGACAAGTAGGCTCTATCTTCAGATTCCAAGTTTTGTGAGTGGAGATTCTGTCAATATTCTTGAGCTCCAGGTTTTTTTTAAAGTTAAAATATTATGCAAGTCTGACAGTTGTGTTACTTGATGCATGACACTACCACCACCACAGCACTTATTAGACATCTGCATTTCAAGGAGTTACATTTGTATCTGCACATAAGATTTTGGTTCGCATGGAAACACATGGTTCCAGGAAAGGGACAGTTCTAAAGTGTTTAGATTCAAATTTGAATTAGCTGTTAACCTCCAATGACTCCTTTTCAATTTCTACTTAAAGGTTTTGCCAGCAATACCATCTTATCTAACCTTTTGTGCTGTTCTTTGAGGCAATTCTGTGGCAAAAGGCTTCTTGAAGTCCAAGTAGATTATGTCTGTTGCTTCATTTCTGTCAGCTGTCATTGTCACTCCCTTGAAGAAGTTAATCAGATTTGTTCAGCTTGACCTCCACTTTAAATGGCTTTGACCTATCTAAGTCTGTACCTGTTAAAATGTTCTCCAGTTTTGTCCTTATTCAACGATTCTGAAACCTTCTTCTGTGCTTTGCTTCCATTCTAAATATAGATGTCATATATATTTTCATCATGTTTCTAGCATATCACTCTTATTATTTTATCAGAGGGGAATTAAATGTCCCTGCCATTGGTTTCTTCAATTCAGCTTTCTGTTTCAACAGAACAAGGACAACAGGTTTTCAACATGCCTTTGTTGTTCACTTCTTTTTGTTTTTCTTACAACTTCAAAACTTTTAATTTTTTTCTGAAGGAACTTCCTTCATGTTCCTTTTATCCACATTTACTCTCTTCTTTAGAGACAAATAAATTCTGGCCATATAACACCAACATTTCTTGAAGTTCCTTAAAATATATCTTGTTTTATGTTTCTCTCAAATAAAAGTTAGTATCTTGAGCTGTTGCAAATAGTTTTCTCCCTGGATATGAACAGAAACAAATCAGAATAATGGCACCATAAAGGCATTGATTAAAATTTCCCCTGATTTATTTATTTATCTATCTATCGTGTCCTTTGAACAGTAGCTGGCCACTGGGAGTGCCACTGGTATTGCTATAAGATGGTCCTCCATTGTGCATATGGCAGGTCTCAGACTGCATTGCAATAGGTGGTATGTGGTTTGCTTTTCTCCACAATCGCATGTTGTGGACTTCACTTTGTGGCCCCTTTTCTTAAGGTTGGCTCTGCATCTCATGGTGCCAGAGTGCAGTCTGATCAGCGCCTTCCAAGTTGCCCAGTCTTCTGTATGCCCAGGAGGGAGTCTCTCATTTGATATCAGGCGTGGCTTGAGGTTCAGGGTTTTTGGACTCTCGCTTACTGAGGTGTTCCTGCGAGTATCTCTGTAGATCTTAGAAAATTATTTCTTGATTTAAGACATTGGCATGCAGGCTGATATCTGACCAGGGGCTGGGCCAGAGATGTCATTGCCTTGGTCCTTTCATTGCTGGCTGCTACATCCCAGTGGAAAGTATTTTCTCCTGATAATTGTAGATATTATATACTTTTTCTTACAAATAGTATTTAAAATGAAATCTTATGTTCCATTCCTGCTGGCTGTAAAGATTTGGACTATCAACTAAATACCTGTACAGTATGGCTTTGGTGTCCTGGTATAGTGCTAGGATTACACTTAGATAATCTCACATCTAGTACAACAGCCAGAAATGGGACATGACTGAGAAGAATAGTGGGGTTTACTTCCTAAATATTGTGAGAACATGAAAAGATTGTGGTGTCATGCTGGTAAAAATGGTGATATGAATTAACATGAAAGCTAAAGATCATGCATCTTTCCCCTCGACCTATAAACAATATCAGAGCAAAGGATTAAGATGGCTTCAAGGCACACTGCCAGGAATATATACAATTCTATTGGAGTGACCATATCTTAGTTATTATTCTAATCCTTTCGGTCATTTTTTGTTTCAGAAGGTTTGTTTCTGCAGCTAGTGATGTACCAAATAAGCAGTACTTACTTACTTAGGCAATTCCTCGTAGTTCGAGGATGATGGTCTTCCAGCCGTGGAGTCCTGTGGGTGGGTTCATAGGTAGCTGAAGAGACCTATTCTTGATCTGCATGTTCTCCCGCAGTGAGGACATCAGTTTCCAGGTGGAAGACGGTCCCGGTCAGGGTTGGCTTGATGCTCCTTCCTCTTGGCACGTTTCTCCCTTAAGCCCTCCATTTGTGCCTCTTTGAACTCTGCAGCACTGCTGGTCACAGCTGACCTCCAATTAGAGCGCTCAAGGGCCAGGGCTTCCCAGTTCTCAGTGTCTATGCCACAGTTTTAAAGGTTGGCTTTAAGCCCATCTTTAAACCTCTTTTCCTGCCCACCAACATTACGTTTCCCGTTCTTGAGTTCGGAGTAGAGTAACTGCTGTAGGAGATGGTGATCAGGCATTCGGACAACGTGGCCAGTCCAGCGGAGTTGATGGCGTAGGAGCATCGCTTCAGTGCTGGTGGTCTTTGCTTCCTCAAGCACACTGACATTTCTCCACCTGTTTTCCCAAGAGATTTGCAAGATTTTTCTGAGGCAACGCTGATGGAAACACTCTAGGAGTTGAGTGTGACGTCTGTAGACCGTCCACGTTTCGCAGGCGTAGAGCAGGGTTGGGAGGATAATGGCTTTATAAACAAGCACCTTGATATCTCTGCGTATGTCCTGATCATCAAACACTCTCTGCTTCATTCAGAAAAATGCTGCACTTGCAGAGCTCAGGAAGTGTTGTATTTCAGTGTCGATGTTGACTTTTGTGGAGAGGTGGCTGCCAAGGTAGCGGAAATGGTCAACATTTTCTAATGTTACACCATTAAGTTGTATTCGTGACATAAGCAGTATGCAAAGGGAGAAACATCAAGCTTCAAAGTATGACTTCTGCAAATGTCTCCCAAATTCCCCTTTGCATGGCAAAATGTGAAAAATAGTATCTGCATGAGCCAAATAAAATGGTCTCCCCTCAAACTCACTATGACAATATGCGGCCAATTCTACAGCAGAAACGTTGCTTCCAGCCCTTAGTCTGCCACAAGAAGAACCTGAGAAATTTTATTCTAACTCCAGTGTTTTTACATGCGGACAGCTGTATCAGGCTGGATCCATCAAAACACCCACTGTTGTTTCTGTGATCACATGGCTGGCTGCTGTGTTGTGGCCTCACCAAAAGTAACATTGTCAGCAAGCCTCTACTGGGAGTGTTCTGTGTCCTTTCCGACTTGCTGGGTATATTTAGCCTGCAGAAGAGAAGGTTGAGAGGAGACATGATAGCCATGTATAAATATTCGAAAGGATGTCATAAGGAAGAGGGAGCAGACTTGTTTTCTAGAGAATAGGACTCAGAACAGTGGGTTCAAAATACAGGAAAGAGGATTCCACTTGAACATGAGGAAGAACTTCAGGACTGTAAGAGCTGTTCAACAGAGGAACTCACTGCCTTGAAGTGTGGTGGAAGCTCCTTCATTGGAGGATTTTAAACAGAGGCTGGATGGCCATCTGTCAGGGGTACTTTGTGCTTTTCCTGCATGGCAGGGGGTTGGACTACATGTCCCATGTAGTCTTTTCCAACTCTATGATTCTATGATTTTAACATGCACTCACTTTTGCCTTCAGGATTATAGCCTAACTGCATTGAGCAAGATGAGCATGTAATTACACAGAGTTTTAAAGCAACTGATTTGTGTGTAGCTTTAAACTGTTCTCAACAAGCTTTGGGAGTCTAAAGCAATTCAGCAGGATGAACACTTGGTTGATCACACTTTCCTGCTTTCTTTATCCCAAATACTTTCTGAATACAACAGCCCATATTATTCCTTACTATGCCTATATTTATCTTGCTGTCCACATGCAACCTTCCAAATGCTAAGTGCAGAGGCAAATATTCCAAACTCCAGTATAAGGCAGGCCACACATGAGGACCAGCAGCAATGAAGAAGATATGCCTTTTCAATATTTTTTTTTCCTGGCATGCAAGGACAGATAATGTCATTGTTTTCTCTCTGCTATAGCTGTTCTTGTACATTGTTGCTACTTTTCCCCTTAGATGGCTTTGTCTGAAACTCCAACTTGTTTGGTTTAGTCTGGCAGTACACTGTTGGGAACATCAAAGTGAGTTATATTTGGGTCCTATTCTGGGGAAAAGTTGAATACATACATAATATATTGTGCCCTTTCCTTTTAGTCTGTCAAGCCAAAGCCATGTTCAAACAAGAAAGCTTGTAACTCAGCTTAGAATCTGTTCATAATAATACTGTATTCAGCTTTTTAAGGAAAGGTGGCTTCCTTTCCCATGTGTGATGAACTGTGTAATGTGACAACACCCTACTATAGAAGTAGCCAAACAAATGTGCATCGCAGGGATATTCCTGGATAGAATGACAGGAAATGGGCAACACAACAGTAATCTATACGCACATTTTCCCCACTGTAAAGCAGTGAAGGTTGGGTAAATCAATTTGTTGGCATCCAGGGATGGCCAGAAACCATTTCTGTTGGTAATTATGGGGTGAGGGGGTGCAGCTTGTGCAGGCTATTTAAGTAAGCCATGCATCCTCATCTTTCTCTGATTTGCTATCTAAAAGAAACAGCATCAAAGGTAACTAGTTAATAAAAGTTTTCCTTATTTAATTCCACTCCTGTTGTTTGGTGTCTTATTTACCCTGTTTGTCAGCAAGTAACTGTCCCACTATCACTGCACTGCTCAAATTGCACCTATGCCACATGGACTTCTCACACTTTTATCTAATGGGAGATCCTATCCAGGACCTAAACATATAACCTCCTGGTATGACATTTGGTTGTTTTACTTTGGGACCATCCAGACAGAACTTTAATCCAAGACCTGTCTTGCTTTTGTCAGAGGCGTCCAAATGACGCCTTTGGTAAAACTGAATTAATTTGGGACAAAGCAGGTAAATTAGATACCACATTAGAACCGGACCTTTCTGAAAGGCCCAGTTCTAATGGGATATGGGCCCTGTGGGGACAGACTACTGGGACTGCTTCCACAATCCCAGTAGTCTGACCCTACAGCCCAATTCGCTTCTTTTGTACCTCCTTTTTTTAAAAGCCTCCTTCCCTTAGCTTCAGAAAGGCACTGCTTCAGCTGAGGAAACTGAACTCTCTTCACTTGGAAACCTTAATGAATCCTCTTATCTTCTGAGTTCCATCTTTCTCTGATTATTGTCCATCTTTCTCTGATTATTGGTCAACATTTATACATTGTTTATATGATTGGCGCACCTAGTTTTCAAAGATTCAGGTGCTAAGTTCCTACTACCCTGTTTCCCCTAAAATAAGACATCTCCAGAAAATAAGACCTAGTAGAGGTTTTGCTGAATTGCTAAATATAAGGCCTCCCCCGAAAGTAAGACCTAGCAAGGTTTTTGTTGGGAAGCATGCCCTTCGAACAGAACACCAGAGCATGCAGGATCGATAAATGTACGTACCATATACATGGAAATAATGGTAGTAACAAGAAATTCTTGATAGGATTCACAGTTTGTCTGGTTATGCTGGTTTGTGATGACAACTACTGTACAGTATATAATAAATGTTCATTTTTTTTGTTCGACAATGCATGTGAATTCTTCTTCATGGAAAAATAAGACATCTCCTGAAAATAAGACCTAGCGCATCTTTGGGAGCAAAAATTAATGTAAGACACTGTCTTATTTTCAAGGAAACACGGTACCATAGGCCTCTTCCACACAACTGAATAAAATCCCACATTATCTGCTTTGGATTGGAATATACGGTAGTGTGGACTCAGATAACCCAGTTCAAAGCAGATATTGTGGGATTTTTCGCCTTGATATTCTGGGTTATATGACTGCGTGGAAGGGCCCCTAATGGATTATGTAGAAGTAATATAGTGTTCTTCAGTTGAAAAATCAGTTGGGTGGCATTATGGCACTGTATGCATAGATAACATTAGACGTTGTCAGTACACTTCATCAGGATTCATGAGAGTATCACCATGGAATCTGGAAACATGGACTTTGGAGTTGCTATGTTCTATGTTCTTAAGGAAATATTATTTTGTAAATTTATTTATCTCAGAATTTCAACTTTTGTTATAAACTTCATTTCCCAGATACTGAAGACTTGAGAGAAATGGGCATCAAGCATTTTTTTTCAATCTACAATGCAAATTAATGAAAGTATTCCAATGTATATGTTTGCATGGATGTGGCAAAAAATACTTATTGCAAAAATAGAGATGGAGAATTGATCACACCCTCTCCCCAAAAGCAATTTGTCATCACCCCTTTGTTGTTGCTTTTAATCCTGCTTTAATCTGTGTATTTCTATGCAAACAAATTGCCCCAAAGTAAAAACAGAAAGTACAACCATTCTGAAACCATTGTATTATTGCACAGTGGGAAGAATACTGTGGAAATTATTCATTTTGGCATAGAAGGATGAAATGGGAAAATATTTACATCCCTACTTGAATTGTTCCTATGGTGACTGGAAACAGATGCTGGACAACAAAAGATGCGGGAGCTATCCTACATGGCAAATTAATGTTGAGCTGAATATTTTGATTTTGTTTCTACACCATTTTTTCATTTCAGAAGGATTAATAGTTTTAATAGTTTCTTTGCCAGAAACAGATGCTGTGGGAAGTAACTTTGGGGCAGTTCATGTGAACCAACTCCACCCCCACTACTCAATTATCTATAGAACCTGAGTAATACTGCCTATTTTCAAATATGCCCTCTCTGCATTCGTTTATAAAGTAATGTTTCAATTTGGGGTTTTTTTAATGCAGACAAGAGGATTCTGATGATTTGTTCAGAGCTGGTGTAAATCAAAGAGAAATCAAGTGAATTCCGATTTAAATTAAGGACTGCCTGAAAAAGGCTGCCCTGTTTAGTTCTAACCAGTGTTAGGAAGGTGGATTATTTTATAGTTCTGTTAAAAATGAACCAAGAACTTAAGATGCTTTGAGAGGGATTTGAAGATTTTGAAACTCTTGAGTTCAAAATATTTTCTAGCCTTTTTAGGAAAGAAATATGTTTAAATTCCTGAGAGATATTTTTTTCTGGTTGGGGTTGCCAGAGTACCAGCTTCTGCTGCTTCTGATGCATCAAGGCGGCTGCATCAGGGCCTCTGACACTGTGTTGCCATATCGTCTCCCTGTTCGCACTGCTTCCATCTGCTGTGCTGTGCTGGGGAGGGGGGAGCAGAATCTGCTGTTTATCGGTGGGCCCCTAGAGCTGGAGATTGGAGCTGGCAGCTGCAAGACCTTTTGTTGCTGTTCCACTGGCAAGGCCTGTGGTTCTGTTGGGACTGCTGGATATTCTGATTTTGCCTGGCACTGCCATAAGGGTCTGTGCTGACCAGGGAGTTGGTGGTGTGAGAATTTGTGCCATGATGTGGTTCCACAGAACACCTTCTAGCCCATGTGGACTCACCATTGCCGCCATTGCCTATAACATGACTATGACTAAGAACAGTAAGACTCTTAGTTGTGAACTCAATTTTAAAGTGACTTACAGATATCACTGCTCCTCACTGGGGTGCCATATTGCTGATCAAAAATTGACTACAAAAACCGTAACATTGGCCTTGGTAAAGAAATAGGTGGTGAATGTATTATAAGATCAAAGAGCATGTGCTATAGGGGAGGGAGGAGGGTGGGGGGGGGGGTCACAAATATAGAGCTAGTATAGGGGAGTGGCACAGTGACCTTTGGTTTTAACACCACACTAGGCCCATGGGCCATGGGCACTTTGGCGTAAATTATTATCTGTATAACTGGGTGTACCAAAGTGAATCTCGTGGGTTTATATTTCGAACTGAGACCATAGCAGGGCCAGCAAGGTCTTTCAAATAACTAACTGTGTTTTGCACTCTGCACTTTATGAAAAAGGGAGGGATTCGTTGTATAGAAGGGGAGGGGGTTCTCAGAGCCGGGGACACCCATCAGGGTGATGATCAGCGGAAGGAGATGCAGGAGAGGGTATCATTGGCAACACCAATGTCCTAGGGATCACTGGAGATTGCTTGCTGTCCCTAGACTGTCCCCACAGATAGTTTGGGTAACCAAGCTGTTGGCCCCCCGGGTTGAAAATGGTGTTGCTAAACGCCAGATCTGATAATAATAATACAATTATCACTTAGGATCTAATCTATGATGAACACATAGCCCTGGCAGGCATTATGGAGACTTGGAAGCTAGGGGAGTTAATCTTACCCAGTTCTGCCCACCAGGTTTCCTGGTGCAGCAGCAGGCTAGTCCCAGGTGATGGGGAGGTGCAATCATGGTGGTCTATTGAGATTCCATCTCCCTGACCAGGTGCCCCACCCCACCATTGACCTCATTTGAATGTATCTACCTCAGGGTGGGTGACCGGGCCAGAATAGGGATACTGGTGGTGTACTGTCCATTCTGCTGCTCAGTAGTATCCCTAGCCAGAGGGATCTCAGGCCTGGCATTGAAGTCCTGGTCACTCATAGAGCTGGGGGGCTTCAATGTCCATGCTGAGACCACCCTGTGGTGGCTCAGGACTTCATGACCACCATGACAACCATGAGGCTGTCCCAAATGGTTTCTGGCCCAGCCCATGTGGCTGGACACACCTTTGATCTGGGTTTTAGTATTAGATGGGAGGAAAGTGACAGTGTTGTGGAAGAACGGTCCACAACTCCATTGTCAGGGACCTATTACTGGTCAGATTTAGGCTTACTGCAATGTATAATCTCTACGGGGTGGAGGACCAATTAAGACCATCCACCCCATGCAGACTGATGGACCCATATGGGTTTCTGATAGCTCTTGGGGAGTTTCCTGCCACCTTGGTAGGTGATCCTGTCGAAGCTCTGGACAATCTTTGCAACAGGGAAATGGCCAGGGCAGTTGACACATTCACTCCTGAACATCTCCTTTCACAACGCAAAACCTCCCTCATACATCAGGGAGCTTGCAGTGATGAAGCGAGTTAGAAGGGGACTAGTGCTTGCATGTGTGCACTGGACTTTTGCTCTTCCTGGCTCATCAGATAAACCAGAGGAGGGCTGGCGGATTGGGTGAAGGTGGTGGTAAATGCCTCTTTAAAAGAAAGTGAAATTCCAAAGAGTCTGAAAGAGACAGTTGTGAGGACATTACTAAAAAAGCTATCACTGGATCCCACCCAAATGAACAATTATCAGCCAGTGTCAAATGTCCCTTTCCTGGGCAAGGATCTTGAGCACATGGTAGCCTTGCAACTCCAGGGAATCTTGGAAGAAATTAATTATTTAGATCCTTACCAGTCCAGCTTCTGGCCTAGCCATGGAACGGAAATGGCTTTGGTCACTTTGGTGGACGACCTTCATAGAGAGCTTGACAGGGGAAGTGTGCCCCATAGAATCATAGAATCATAGAATAGTAGAGTTGGAAGAGACCTCATGGGCCATCCAGTCCAACCCCCTGCCAAGTAGCAGGAAATCGCATTCAAAGCACCCCCGACATATAGCCATCCAGCCTCTGCTTAAAAGCCTCCAAAGAAGGAGCCTCCACCACAGTCCAGGGGAGAGAGTTCCACTGCCGAACAGCTCTCACAGTGAGGAAGTTCTTCCTGATGTTCAGGTGGAATCTCCTTTCCTGTAGTTTGAAGCCATTGTTCCGCGTCCTAGTCTGCAGGGCAGCATTCAACAACAACAACAACACATTTTATTGATTAGCTCATCGGCCATATCAAAACATTTAACACATAGACATACAACATACAAACAGAAATTAAAATAAACAGTTATTCAGAAATAACTTGAATAACAACAACGCTAAACCCAAGTTTCTGCAACTAAGTTAAGCCTGGAGGGTTGGAAGCATTCCATTATGTGGGTGTTTTGAGTAAAAGAGTTTAGTTGCAGCAGGATAGGAAAATGATCACTGTTAAACTTGGGCTTAACTTCCAAAGTTTTGACACACGGAAGGAGGTCCCTTGAAACGGCTATGTAGTCAATGTAGTCAATGGCACTCATTTTAGAGTCAGAAAGATATGTGAATACAGCTGGGTGATCGCCTTCCAATGCACCATTTAGGATGAGGAGATTCAATCTTGATGTTGATTTAGCCAAACACAGCCCTGCAAATTTTGGTTTTTTTTTATTTTTGGAATGCCGGGTTAGAAGTGGGACCTCATATTCAATGGTGGGAGGAAGGCCTTTGTGGCATTTGAGTGTGGCGTCATCAGGTCCCATTCTTGTGTTGAGGTCCCCTCCCATGATTACAGAAATGCTTGGGTTCTGCATCATGAGGTCTGCAGTGTAATTTTCCAATTCCAACCATAGAGCTTTCTTCCTCGTTGGGGGCGAATAGATGTTTATAGGCTGACCCCATGCTGGCTCTGTAGCTGTCATAGACCCAAGGGCTCTATGACTAGGTCACAATCCATATGCATTAAGTCTGGTCCTTGTCCTTCTCATGAAGAGGCTGGATGGATCAGTGCCATGTGAGTAATAAAATGTGGATCATTGGTGAGTAGAGAGCCAAATACATTTACTGTCTGTGAGCCCTCACATATGTCTGATATAAGAGCAAGCTCCATCTGCGATTGAGGGGAGTCCATAGTATGCAGAATGTTTAAAGTGGCACCAGCAGAAGTGTCTGTGTTCTGCTTTTCTGTTACTTGAGTCATTAATTGAATCACAGATGGATCCCTATCATTATTGCTTTCTTTTATAATAGTCTTGGAAGGGGGGATCATCTTGCGAGGAGTCATGGAAGAATCTGTACTGGGGTCTGATTGGAGTTCCAGATCAATGGAAGCAACTGCAGGCTGACAATTCTGCAGGGCAGCAGAAAACAAGCTTTCTCTCTCCTCCCTGTGACTTCCCTTCACGTATTTGTACATGGCTATCATGTCTCCTCTCAGCCTTCTCTTCTGCAGGCTAAACATGACCAGTTCTTTAAACCGCTCCTCATAGGGCTTGTTCTCCAGACCCTTAATAATTTTAGTTGCCCTCCTCTGGACGCTTTCCAGCTTGTCAACATCTCCCTTCAATTGTGGTGCCCAGAATTAGACACAGTATTCCAGGTGTGGTCTGACCAAGGCAGAATAGAGGGGTAGCATGACTTCCCTGGATCTAGATGCTATACCCCTATTTATGCAGGCCAGAATCCCACTGGCTTTTTTAGCAGCAGCATCACATTGTTGGCTCATGTTTAACTTGTTGTCCATGAGGACGCCAAGATCTTTTTCACACGTACTGCTGTTGAGCCAGGCGTCCTCCATTCTGTATCTTTGCATTCCATTTTTTCTTCCGAAGTGAAGTAGCTTGCATTTGTCCCTGTTGAACTTCATTTTGTTAGTTTCGGCCCATCTCTCTAATCTGTCAAGATCATTTTGAATTCTGCTCCTGTCTTCTGGAGTGTTAGCTATCCCTCCCAGTTTGGTGTCATCTGCAAACTTGATGATCGTGCTTTCTAACCCTTCGTCTAAGTCGTTAATAAAGATGTTGAACAGAACCGGGCCCAGGACGGAACCCTGCGGCACTCCACTCGTGACTTCTTTCCAAGATGAAGAAGATGCATTGCTGAGCACCCTTTTGGTTTGTTTGCCTAGCCAATTACAGATCCACCTAACCGTAGTTGTGTCTAGCCCACATTTTACTAGTTTGTTTGCCAGAAGGTCGTGGGGGACTTTGTTGAAGGCCTTACTGAAATCCAGGTACGCTACATCCACAGCGTTCCCTGTATCAACCCAACTTGTAACTCTATCGAAAAAAGAAATCAGATTAGTCTGGCATGACTTGTTTTTGATAAATTCGTTTTGGCTATTAGCAATGACCGCATTTGTTTCTAAATGTTCGCAGACCACTTCCTTAATGATCTTTTCCAGAATCTTGCTTGGTATCGACGTGAGGCTGACCGGACGGTAATTGTTTGGGTCGTTCTTTTTTCCCTTCTTGAAGATAAAGACCACATTTGCTGGGACTTCTCCTGTTCTCCAAGAACTCTTGAAGATAATTGCCAGTGGTTCCGAAATAACTTCCGCTAGTTCCTTCAATACTCTTGGATATTGCTGATCTGGCCCTGGGGACTTGAATTCGTTTAGAGAAGCCATGTGTTCCTGGACAACTTGTTTCCCTATTTGGGGTTGGATTTCCCTTAATCCTTCGTCCATTCCATGTTGCTGAGGTTGAAAATGGCTTTCTTTTTGTGAGAAGACTGAGGCAAAGAAGGCATTAAGTAGTTCTGTCTTTTCCCTGTGTGATGTCTCAGGGACCCTCGAGTCATGACCCCGCAGCCATTATGGATCAGACTGAAGAAGATATGGGGTTTGTGCCAACTCAGCAAGATTCTGCTCCTTTTCAGATGTCCCCTGTTGACAGTTTTAGCCCACAGTTAATTACGAAAGCCCTTGAAACGGAGTCTAGTTCCCTGGAGAGTGCTCCGTTTGATAGAAGATTGTTTTGGGAAACATCCCGCTCTGAGAAGCAGAATAGGAGGAAAAGCACGAGATTAGCGGAGAGAGCAAACACTAATTAAACTGATTCCCTTGAGAGTTTCCAGGGAGGTTTGCATCTGGCAAGTTGTTGTCTTCAGTCCGTTTCCCTTGGGAAAAAGTGTTCAGGCACATGGTTTGAGGGGAGATTCGAAGTCCCTTAAAAGTTCTGCACGCCGTTTGGCCATCGCGGTGTCAACGTGTCAGTTGGGAACCCAACATCATCTCTAGTTTCTGCGGCGCGCTACTCTCAAGTAGACCGGGCGTTGCGTCTCATCTCCCTGCCAAGTCTGGACTGCGATTCAGTTCCACCACGACCAACTTTGCTTTGCCTTGTTATCCTAGCCTCGGACATTGAATCCTGGACTCTTGAAAGACCTTGCTCATTACCCCACTCAAACTGCTTGGAAGTTTGAGTGTGTTTCGGTTATTGGATTTTAAACTTTGAACTCTAATACTGAACATCTAACTTCATATTACTGGACTATATTTGACCTTTCCTTAAAGGACTATTGCTGGACTATATACTCTGCTTATTTTTGTTTGACTCTTTTATTTCCTTAATAAAGATATTAGATTGTTTATTGGCCTCTGTGTCTGGTTCCCAGTGCTCTCGCAGCTTAGAGTCGTCACACCCTTTCCCTTGTCACCATCACCCTATCTTCTCGCAGAGCCCCTATTGCCTCCTTATTCTTCCTTTTTCTACAATGTAAGCAAAAAAAGTGTTTTTTGTTGTTTTTAATGTCCCTGGCAAGCCTGAGCCCATTTTGCGCTTTAGCCTTGCAAACCTTTTCCCTACAGGAGTTGGCTATATGTTTGAATTATTCTTTGGTGATTTCTCCCTTTTTCCACTTCTTGTGCATGTCTCTTTTGAGCCTGGTTAGAAGTTCTTTGGACATCCATTCTGGCTTCTTCGCATTTGTCTTATTTTTTTTTCCTTTGTTGGCACTCTTTGCATTTGCGCCTTGAGTATTTCACTTTTTAAAAACTCCCATCCATCCTTAACTCCCTTGTCTTTTAATATTGGCGTCCATGTAATGCTGCTCAGTATTTCCTTCATTTTTTGGAAGTCAGCTCTCTTAAAATCCAGAATGCGTGTTTGACTTGTCTTAGTTTCAGCCTTCCTTTGTATGCAAACTGCAGGAGCACATGGTCACTTGCCCCTAAGGATCTGACCACTTCAACTGTATTGATCAGGTCTTCCACATTTGTTCAGATTAGATCAAGAGTAACCGATCCCCTTGTTGCCTCTTCTACCTTCTGGGCCATAAAATTGTCTGCAAGGCAAGTGAGGAATTTGTTGGACTTTGTACTCTTGGCTGAATTTGTTTTCTAGCAGATATCAGGATAGTTGAAATTGCCCATGACTACTATATCTCTTCTTTGTGTTGTGCCTGTTTGGTCAGCTGTTGACAGAAGGCTTCATCAAGTCCTTCATCCTGACTCGGGGCTCTGTAGTATACACCCACGACGAGATCTTTTTGAGTCCCGGTACCCTTGATTCTTATCCAGATGCTTTCAAGCTGGTTTGTGTAGTGTCTCAGAGACCCTCGAGTCATGACCCCATTGCCATTATGGATCAGACCGAAGAAGATATGGGGTTTGTGCCGACTCCGCAAGATTCTGCTCCCTTCCAGATGTCCCCTGTTGACAGTTTTAGCCCACAGTTAATTAAAAAGGCCCTTGAGCCAGAGCCCGGTTCTCCAGAGAGCGCTCCTTTTGACCAAATATTGTTTTGGGAAACATCTCACCCGGAGAAGCAGAGTCAGAGAAAAAGCGCTAGATTAGCGGAGAGAGCAAGCATTAATTAGGCCAGTTCCCTTGAGAGTTTCCTGGGAGGATTACATCTGGCAAGTTGTTGACTTTTGTCCACTTTCCCTTGGGAAAGAGTGTTCAGACACCTGGCTGGAGGGGAGATTGTAGTACCATAAAAGTTCTGGGCGCCGACTGACCTTTGCGGTTTTCAACGTGTCAGTTGAGGAATTCACATCGACTCTAGTTCTGCAACGCGCTACTCTCGAGTAGACCGGGCGTTGCATCTCATCTCCCTGCCAGGCCTGGACAGCAATTCAGCTCTACCACGACTAACTTTGCCTTGCCTTGCATCCTAGCCTCGGATTGAAAACCTGGAACTCTTTGACAGACCTTGCTGTAATCCCCACTCAAACAGCCTAGAAGTTTGAGTGTGTTTCGGTTATCGGATTTAAAACTTTGAACTCTAATACTGGACATCTACTTTCACATTACTGGACTATATTTGACCTTTTCTGAAAGGACTATTGCTGGACTATATACTCTGCTTATTTTTGGTTGTCTCCTTTATTTCTTTAATAAAGATATTAGATTGTTTGTTGGCCTCCGTGTCTGGTTCCCAGTGTTCACGCTGGCCTGAGGCGTCACAGTTTCCCGGATTACAGTCTTGCATTTCTTCTGCAACGTAACTGTTTTTGACATATAAAGCTACTCCCCTCCTCTCCCCATTGTTCTATTTCTGTGAAAGAGGTTATAGCCCTCAATGGCTACATTCCAGTGATGGGAATCATCCCACCAGGTTTCAGTGATGCCTATGACATCGTATGTGTGGTGCTGTGCTAAAAGTTGGAGTTCGTCTTGCTTATTTCCCATGCTCTGTGCATTAGTGTAAAGACATGTAAACCCCCGTGACCTTCCCCCGAGCTGTTTATTTGGGATTATTGTGCTTTCGGTACTTGGTCCTTGTTGTGTTTGTGCAGCCCTCCGTTTAGCCTTTTGGCAGTTCCCTGTGGTTGTGGGTAATATAGTGTTCACCAGGCTGTTCTTCCCCTCCCCCAGTGGACCTAGTTTAAAGTGTGCCTGATGAGGTTTGTGAGTCTGTGTGCAAAAATATGTTTTCCTACTTGTGTGAGATGCACCCCATCACTTGTCAATAGCCCATCCTCCTGGAAGGCCAAGGTCAAGGATGCCAAAACGCTCCTCCTGACACCATTTTCTGAGCCAGTTATTGACATGTACTATTTTTCTGGTCCTTGTAGAGCCGTGTCCTACAACAGGGAGGAAGGATGAAAAGATCACATGTACATTACACAGTTTTAGCTTTGTTCCGAGAACTCAAAAATCGTTTATGATCTTTTGAAAAGTATGCATAGCGGTGTCATTGGTTTCTACATGAATCAACATAAGGGGGGGAGGGTGATGGGGCTTTAGGAGCCTGGCAAGCCTCTGAGTGATATGTATTTTTGCCCCCAGGAGACAGCATATTTCTCGACCCATTCCATCCAGTCTGGAAATGATGGCTTCTGTACCTGTAAGGAGTGAGTCACCTACTACCAAGACCTGTTTCCTGTGCGGATTGACAGGGTCCCTTTTGTGCAAGACAGTGTGTAGGTCCCCTGAAGAGTGTTCCAGTTGAAGTGAATTGTGTAGGTGTAAAGTGTTGTCCTCCTCCTCGACATCCCCAGTGCATTAATCAGTGATAATCCATTGAGATCCAAGAGCCCATCACTCTCCCAAGGGTGTTCTTGTTGCACCTGGTCTATGATTGGGGATGGAGCATCTGCATGATTTTGTAAGTGTGAATGTGGTGATGCATTGCCCCTGTCAGGCCTATCCGCCGTCCACTGATCAAGGGTGGCCCACTGAGTGGTATCTAAGTAACTGTGTCCTCCACAAGATGTGTTTCCTGATCAGATGTTAGTAGTGTAAGAATTTGGAATCTGTTGTGTAAGTCAAGCTGAGCAGAAGTATTCTGCGGAGGCTGCCTGGTCCTGCGTCTCTTTCTACGGGTGACCTCCTTCCAAGCCTGAGGGTTGTGGACATTTGAATAGATCTCCCCATAAAGTTCCTCATCATGCTGTTAGAGTGATGTGGGTTGTGTATCTAGAACAGTGTGTTGTACAGTGTCCAAGAAGACCTCGAGTTCCTAAATGTCCTTAAGGGTCTTAATATGGTCCTCGAGTTGTTGGATCCTCTGCTCCATCAGAGTCATCTGTTTGCATTTGGAGCAGATGTAGTTGACTAGTTTTTGTGTGAAAAAGTGGAACATGCCACAGCTGGTGCATGTGATGGGAAAATTTGCTTTTGTTGCATCTCTTGGTGAGTGAGGTGGCCTAGTGGGATCTTTATACAGTTAGGTAATATGCATGCACTTTATGTACAGACTGTCAAAAACCACCTCTTTGTGTATTTGTTTATGTTGTTTTGTTTTCTGTATGTACTGTAAAGGATAGTTAGTAAAGGTGTCTTATTCGCATGCACGACACTGGCTAATATAGCTTCCCCAATCACTCAATTAACAGGGGACAATGCCTGCTGTCAATCGACCTAAGTACCTGGCTCTCTTTCAATACAACAGTCACACAACAGACTTTGACCACAGGAGCCAAGCCCACACTCAGTCCCTGATTGTTCTCTTGAATATCTCGGTGACCTTTGATATAATCAATTATGGTATCCTGGAATGGAACTAGGAGGCACAGTTCTGGACTGGCTCCGATCCTTTTTGGAGGGTTGGTTCCAGAACGTAGTGCTGAGGGACTCCTGTTCAAACCCCTGGCTTTTGTCCTGTGGGATTCCTCAGGGGTCTGTTTTATTCCCCCATGCTCTTTAACATCTACATGAAGCTGCTTGGTGAGATAATCCAGAGTTTTGGAGTGTGGTGCCACTTCTACGCAGATGACATCCAACTCTACTACTCTTTTCCACCCAATTCCATGGAAGCCATCTTGACCCTAAAACAGTGCCTAATGGCAGTAACAGACTGAATGAGGACGAACAGACTGAAACTCAATCTCAACAACACAGAGGCCAGAAGGCAGATCAGGATAAAAGGTTACAGCCTGTGTTAGATGGGGTTACACTCTCCCTGAAGACGCAGGTCCATGCCCTGGTTGTACTCTTGGATTCATCATTCACCCTGGAGGTCCAGGTGTCAGTGGTGACCAGGGGAGCCTTCATATAGTTAAAACTCATGTTCCAGCTGTACCCAGGCCTTTAGAAGTCTGATCTGATCACGGTGGTCCATGCCCTTGTCACATCTAGACTGGATTATTGCAATGTGCTCTACATAAGGCTGCCCTTGAAGACTGTTCAGAAGCGTCAACTGGTTCAAAGATCTCTGGCCAGTCTGCTTACTGGAGCAGAGTTTAGGAAGTGTTCAACCCCCTTGTTGCAGCAGATCCACTGGTTACCAGTCCGCTAACAGGGACAATTCAAGGTGCTGGTTTTAACCTTTAAAGGCCTGAACATTTCAGGCCCATGCTATCTGTCCAACCAAATCTCTTGATATGAGCCTGCCCAAACCTTAAGATCCTCTAGGGAAGCCCTGCTCTTGGTTCCACCCCGGTTGGTGGGTATGAAGGAGAGGGCCTTCTTGACAGTGGCTCTTTGGCTCTTGAACTCCCTCCCTAAGGATATCAGAAAGGTCCCATCACTGCTTTCCTTCAGAAAGCAAATGAAAACTTTCCTATGGAAGGAAACTTTTGGGAAGACAATGAGCAATGAAGAAGCACATTAAATCTGTTGCTGGTCATCGACTGTAATAAATAAATATATATAAGCACATTAAATGACAATGATTTTGACATTATGGCAATGGATTGGAGCTGGTTTTTAATCATAGCTGGTTTTCATTTTATATGATGTGTTAAAATTTTTGTATCAGTGATTTATATTTATTTTGAGTTTTTGTATTGCCTTAGATTTGTAAGGCATTGAATTGCTGCCGGGTGTGAGTCACTCTGAGTCCCCCAATGAGGGAGAGAGGGTGGGATATAAAGCAAAGTAAATAAATAAAATAAAGAGTGCTACCAAGCAGCAGCTAGTAAAAGTAATGTGAGTGGTCCATAGATACTTCACAAGAAACATCCTGTGTTTTAAATCCATTATTCACAGATGCCAGTAGCTTACAAAAAAGGACAGTGTTGGCTTTGGGAAACAGTGGTTCAGATCTCTGTGGGATATCTATTCTTTCAATCGATTTTGCACTGCAGTTGTTCAGCAGAATGTGTGCCTTGTACCGTGCTGTTTAAGTCTCAGAGCATCCCTTGTGCCCAAATGAAGTTTTCCAGCCTAATAGTTATGTAAAGGTCCCACTACTTTAAAAGCATTTATGACCTTTAAAGTTTCGCCATCTTCCTTTTCAGTGAAGCTTACAGTACATTTTAGAAACATGCACAATCAGGGTCTTAATAACCAATTAGGGAAGCAATGGAGTTGATCCTATGGAGTTTGCCATAGGTGCTTGGTGATTTTATTTGTCAAGAATTAGGTGGTAAGAAATGTTGATATGCCAGGGAACCCTCGGGTCTGCAAAAACACTTCAGTGCTTAGCTTTAAGCACCTTCATAGCATGCCTAATGGATCTAATCATATGTTCTGTGCTCCCTCTGCTGGCTTAATACACAGCAATGTTTATAAGAAATGCCCAAAGATGGGCTGATTAGCTTAATGTAGGTGGTAAGACAAATGTACTGAGTCATAACCAAGCATGTCTCATAGGTTGTTGGAGATTATGGGACAATGATTTTGCTACCAGCTCATGCATCAAAGCTTTCTCACTATGGAAAGAGCTTCTGCCTTTTTTATTCTAATGGCACCTACACCATGATTTAAAGAATTCTGCATTCAGCAAGTTTCCCTTTCCTTTTAATTTATTAGTTTGCTTTCTTCATTTTGTTCTGTTGTCCCTTGATTTTTGAACTATTTCAAAATAAACTCTGTATCTACTGTGGAAGTACATACACTTTGCAGAATGAGCATCAATGCATCTGTTGGGGGAAAAAAGGAGG
The DNA here is from genome assembly GCF_035594765.1 of Anolis carolinensis. Lineage (NCBI taxonomy): Eukaryota > Metazoa > Chordata > Lepidosauria > Squamata > Anolidae > Anolis > Anolis carolinensis. The sequence continues at coordinate 63,323,886 of NC_085843.1, read as the reverse complement.
AGGAAGGGTGGGTGAGAGAGTGAGGGCGGCCAGGCTCTTTTTTCTGCTGCCCACAGAAACGTGGAGGACTCGGAAGAGGGCCTCAGAAGTCCTGCCCCCTCTTCCTCCTCCTCTGCTGCCACCTGCCCTGGCGCTGGTAAGAAAGTCTTCATTCTCCCCGGGGCTTACGAGAGGGAGAAGGGCCACTTAACAATTAAAATAATGTTTAGGTATTAAAATTAAAATAGTGCCCCTACTTCGCGGATTTTCACTTATCGCGTGGGGTTCTGGAGCGTAATCCCCGCGATAAGTGAGGGAACACTGTACTTCTTTATGTTTACTTTTCAAAAATTGGCAATCATGATATGATTGGGTTTTTTTTTCCTGACAGACATAATTAGGAGAAATACATTTCTTTCTTAGAGTAGGCAACATGCTTTGTTTGGAGCAGGTATAAAAGTAATTAAAATAAAAGTTGTGATGTTGCAAATATAAGAGGGATCAAACTAGTATGAAGACAGTTGTATTTGGAGGTGGAAAATAGAACCTCTGATTTTGTTTGGTGGTTTTCTCAAACTGTTTCTCAATGTACAACTATGAATTTTCTGTAAGGAATTTGTAGAGAGAAAAGCTAGCAAAACAATGTTCATTACACTTGGAAGTACTTTGAAAGAGCAGAACATTTTCAAATAATGCAGTATAACACTGCAGCAAACTGCATCTATTCCTAAGCTAATTTAAACAACAGATTTTACTGCATCTCGAAGATATGCAGTCTAGATAAAGGTTTAAACTTTATTTCAGGCTTTCTTACCTTACTGTAAGGAGCCCCGGTGGTGAAGTGTGTTAAAGCACTGAGCTGTTGAACTTGCAGACCGAAAGGTCCCAGGTTCAAACCCCGGGAGCGGCGGGAGCGGCTGCTGTTAGCTCCAGCTTCTGCCAACCTAGCAGTTCGAAAACATGCCAATGTGAGTAGATCAATAGGTACTGCTCCGGCAGGAAGGTAACGGTGCTCCGTGCAGTCATGCCGGCCACATGACCTTGGAGGTGTCTATGAACGATGCCGGTTCTTTGGCTTAGAAATGGAGATGAGCACCAAACCCCAGAGTCAGACATGACTGGACTTAACGTCAGGGGAAACCTTTACCTTTACCTTTTTATGAATTCATACTGGCAACTACAGCATAAGGAGAACTAAATCACACAACTTATAGTTATTTTGTTTTCATTTATCCAGTGAAGAATTTAGGGCTGTTTCAATCCTGGAAAACATTCCCTCCCTACATGTAGCAGGAATTCCAGTGCATTTCTGTCACATATTCTTGCTAATCACATCAATTAATTCACAAGCCTCTACAATGTAGTTATGTAACAATGTCTGCATGACATGATCAAGATCCACACTATTGTTTATTAGATTCCCTGTGGATAAAGAAAGGGCAAGTGTTACTGATTTTTCCAGGTGTCTTCATAAATGTATAGCTCTTCTCTACATCTAATTCACTTCTTAAAGAAGTGTTATGGTTGAGCCTTCTGGCGGGTGTGATTCGTTTGCTGGATACGTAAGTTACCAAGGACACTGGGCATAGACGGCGGGAGGAACTGTGTGGGCTTTTTCTGTGCAACTTGTGTTTAATCTTGATAGCTTGGACCTCCGTCGTCTTTTTGACGGACATTATTTGCCAACTCTGGATTGACGCTGGACTGACTGACTGACTACGACTCTGGACTATCCCTTCTGTGGCTATCGGTGGAACTTGTGGAACCTTAGACGTCTGCGCTTGGCTTTCGACCTCAGACCGGATTGGGACCCTGCTGACCGTCGTTACCCTGATTGATGTGCCTGGACCTGGTTTTCGCCCGTTGCACGGAGGAGCAACAGCCCGAGTTACTTCTGTAGCTCTTGAGTAGCAGAGGGGAATCTGCTGCTGGGTTTTGTGTTCATTTTGACCTTTTGTTAACCAGTTTTTGTTTGTTTAATTGCCAGGCTGAAGTAAGCACCTTTGATTTAACCCGGATTAAACTTCTGTTTAATCCGGTTTATTCTTTTGAACTGTTTAAACTCAAACGAAGCTATTTTTGTTACTTTTCATACTGAAGACAAGTGTTTGCCTAGTCTTTTGTTTCCTACGGGCAATTTTTAGTTCTGTAACCTCAATAAACTGTGTTATATTCTATTTGGAGGCGTTCTGTCTTTGACAAGAAGAGAAGAAATTGAAGTTCAAAACAACTCTTATGATTTATAGCCATATAGCCTACAGATTCTTTTTAAAAAATATCCTTACATTATTTTATGCAGGAGTTTGAAAGGCAGAGACATTTGAAAGGCAATGAATTTTGAAATGTGTGAAGGGGAAAGGACTGGAAACAAGGCAACCATGGATTCTTACTGCCAAATGTTACTCATTTCACCATTGATAGCATTCTTCTATATCCCTTCCCTAAGACTCTTAAAATGACATACATTATCCAATGTAGCTTTTGCTGTCTTTAAGATAAGTGGCCTCAGATTAAAAAGATAAACAAGAATGCACATCTCCATCAGTAAACGAAATGCTCCAAGAAAAGGAAGGAGAAAAATGCATATGGAAGAAAAAGTTGTTTGTACAAAAGAGAAGCTGGCCCATTTCTCTTTCTAAATATTGTATAAACATTTATCTCCCATGTAGAATCAAGCACCAATAGAAAATGGCATCTGCTAGCTCTGCTCCCTACCCAATCTGCAAGGAGCACACATAATAAGACCTGAGCACTGTTTCTGTTTTCCATTCCCAGTCTCCATTTCTCTATGACAGTGGTTCCTAACCTTTGGTTCTCCGGGTGCGTGTGACCTCAACTTCCAGAAGCCTCAACTGGGAATTCTGGAAGCTGAGGTCCAAAGCAATCAAAGGAGCAAAGGTTGGGAACCACTGCTTTAGGAGAAGTCTTACATTAACACTTTCATGGTTCGCCTCTTTAAGAGTGTTGTGTTATTTTTGGGCTGTATGGCTGTTAGGCATGTGCGATCCATGAAAATTTTTTTTCAATACTCGCTTCGAAAGTAGGTAGTGTTGGTGCTTCGTTTCTAAAGTCATTTCCAAATATTGAAGCAAAAAATTTGAAACTTTCCAAAATTTCGGAATCTTTGTATATACCTCGTTAATGGCGGATGCGCATGCTCATGGAGGAAAACATTATTGTCAATGGGAAACTTGAGGGACTTCTCTCTCCCTCATTTTTGAGCTATCCTAATGAAATTTGCTACAGTGGTAGAACATATTTACCACTGCTAGCTCACCAAATCTAACATTTGACTTATCCTCAGATTTTTGCCAAATTTTCAGTTTTTATTAGAAAAACATTTTTAATAACAAAAATCTGTTCAATGTGTTGTCGACAGAGAAGCCATTGAAATCCACAAGCATGTGGACAACTTCAACAGAAAGGAAGAAACCATGAAAATGAACAAAATCTGGCTACCAGTATTACAAAACTCTAAAATCAAAACAGTAGATGGGAACCAACAGTCTGAGGGCTAATGACTGAACAAAGGATGCCCTCAGGCAAGAGACAAAAACCTTTCCAATGCTAATTAGGGTGATTAACTGAAACATTAATGCTGGCTTCCCAGAGACAAAGTACTCTTGCCACACCCTGGACTCTCACAGATATATATTCTTTCCTTTCCTTACTTAGTTTATCCATACCTCACAACTCTGAGGATGCCTGCCATAGATGTGGGCGAAACGTCAGGAGAGAATACTTCTGGAACATGGCCACACAGCCCGAAAGACATACAACAACCCAAAAATCTGTTCCTGGTTTGGAAGTGTTATTTCCTGTTTCATTGGGTTGTCTTTACTTTGAAAGTCGTTCTACTTCAGAAACTTTGTTTTTGTGGCTGAAACATTGTTAAATTGGTGGATAGAGACACAACAAACCATAATGTGGGTTTTTTTTTTATATAGGGCGATGTCCCTTGCGCAAAGACAAAGTTTTGGCAGTGTAATAACATTTTTGCCATGTTTTTATGACAGAACCAATTAGGAAATGACATTTATCAACAAGGAACAGAAAACATAGCACACCATCAAATCACTCCTGACAGATGGCCATCAGCCTCTGAATAAGGAAATCTGTTCCTGGTTTGAAAGTGTTATTTCCTATTTCATTGGGCTTTCTGGGGCTGAGAGTGTGTGAATTGTCCAAGATCACCCAGTCGGTTTCCATGGCTGAGTGGGGATTCAAGCCACAATTGTAGTCCTACTCTCAAACCACTACACCACACCATGCTGTCTCAAAATGGGCCTGCTTCTAACCAGGGGGGGAAACTTTCAGGAGTGGGTTTCTTCCTATGAGGCTTAGCCCGCTTTTAACCAGGAGGGAAAATGCTCAGGAGTGGGTTTAAGAGCCCCATAGAAACCAACCAGAAAGAGAAGGGGGTTTTCTCTCCTGGATAGCAGCGGGTTTAAGAGCCACATAGGAACCAACCAGGAAGGGAAGGGGGGTTTCTCTCCTGGATTGGGTAGCAACAGGTTTAAGAGCCTCATAGAAACCAACCAGGAAGGTGCGTGGTCATGGCGAAGAGATGGGCACATTAGGACTCTGAGGAGAGTGCCAGCTCTGGAGGGCAACTGGGTAGAGCAGCGGCTCCCTTTCCCCCATGGATTGAGGCAGGGGGGAACATCGAAACGTCAGCTGAAGGTCCAAAGAGGTTCTCCTCCTCAAGGGGAGAGCCCAAAAGGATCCGGTATTGACCTCAATGTACCGTAGGTCGCTCCAGTAGCGCACAGGCAATTGGCCTGCAAATCTTGGACCACACACATTTTAAACTTAAAGAAAGAAGAGGAGGAGAAGGTGAGAAGAAGAGACATGCAGAAATGTAAGTGTGAAAGAAATAAAGGGATATTGGAAAGAGGCAAGGGGACTCCCATGAGAAAAGAAGAAGAAATCCTGGGAAACAGGGAACAGAGGGAGAAACAAAAGAGCAAGAATGAGAGAGGGATCAATTTATATTGGACTAGAAAGAGAGGCTGACCTTGAAACAGATTTGTTGAGTCTACGAGGGGGCTAAAAGTAAACAAGGGGAACACCCAGAGCATGGAAGGAGGAGGGGTGTGGAAACTAACCAGGAAGGGAAGGGGATTTTCTCTCCTGGATAGCCAAGAGAGAAAACGCTCCAGGCTTGGTTTCTATTGGGCTCTTAAACCCCAGTGCTAGCCAAAAGATTGGTTGAATTAAAGCACTTTCTCATATATCCAAAGGTTATCCGAAGGTGTACCGAGGCATGGGCGCCAATGCTTTGAATTGTAAGGTTAAATTTGGATTCAATGTTAAACTGGTCCAGGAATGTAGGCAGACCGATAACAATGGATGAATGGAACACCATTTGGAATAAAAATACTAAACTATGCTACTCTATTGAACTAAAGGAAAATTGGCTAAAAACTGTACATAGGTGGTACCTAACACCAAAAAAATTAGGATTCATATATAAAGATAGAAATAACATTTGTTGGCACTGTAGAAAACAGGTGGGATCATATTTCCACATGTGGTGGAGCTGTAAGGTAATTAAAAAATTTTGGTTGATAGTTCATAGAGAATGTAAAAAAAAATTTAAAGTAAATTTTGACTGCAAACCGGAATACTTTTTATTAGGACTATATAATTTCAAAAAAGAAAAAGATTAAAATTCGGAAAAAGAAAAAGATAATAAAGAGAAAATATTTATTTATGCTATCACTGCAGCTAGAACAGTATTAGCCAGAAATTGGAAAGACGGGAAAAATCTCACCAAGGAATCATGGCTGGAGAAGTTAATGGACATCAAAAATATGGATAGACTGACCTTTTTGTTAAAAAAAACTACTGGAAGACCAATGAAAGAAACGAATTGGATACTTCTAGACAACTACCTACAAGAATCAACGACTTGATGTAATAAATGGACGGGAAGTTAGAAGATCGGAAGTCTACCTCCCCCCTCTCCCCCCACCCCCGATAGGGACCTCTCCTTTGGGTTGTGACCCTCTTTCCCACCCCCATTCCTGCTCCCTCTCTCCCTGACCCGTACCTGCCCTCCCCACACAGCTGCCCCCTTAGATTACCCCCCTCCTGTTCTGTCTTTTCTGTAATACAGCAAAACTTAATAAAAAATATTTTAAAAAAAGAATTGTAAGGTTAAATTACAATCCTTCTCAGTCCCTTACCAGCAATCGTTGCCTCCCCCTACTCCTCAAAGATTTTCCGGTAGGCCCCACTTGTCCCCTTTCTTGGAAGCTAGGCTAGTTGGAAATTCCAGCAGTCATTTGGACTTGGGGAGTTGACTAGACTCTCCAAATGATGTTCCAACTGAGCCAGATTCCCTGGGGGGTGGGAACCGGGTGGGGTTTGGTTCCATCGAGGTCGTGTGGGAGAGGAGGAATTGCGGTCGACGGATTCCCAGGGAGAAGTGCAACAGAGTTCTTGCGACCCTGGAGAAGGATAGGTGTGGTAGCCTCGATGGCAGCCCCTCCGGGCTGAAGGTCCTGCTGCTCAATGCCAGATCCGTCAAGGGTAAATCATCTATTATCCAGGATTTAATCCTGGATGAGCAGGCGGATCTGGCTTGCATCACCGAGACCTGGCTGGATGAACTGGGTGGAGTTAGTCTTTCCCAGCTTTGTCCTCCGGGTTTCGGGGTGCATCAGCAGGCCAGGCCAGGAGGGCGGGGAGGTGGGGTTGCGGTGGTCTTTCGGCAGTCCATCGCCCTGGTCAGATGTGCCGCTTTGCAACCTGCTGGGTTTGAGTGTCTCCACCTGAGGGTGGGTACCCGGGACAGTTTGGGGATTCTGCTGGTGTACCGTCCACACAGCAGTCTCCCTGCCTGAGCTAGCAGAAGTGGTCTCTAGCGTGGTGCTGGGTTCCCAGCGCCTGGTGGTGCTGGGAGATTTCAACATTCACGCTGAGGCCACCTTGACAGGTGCAGCTCAGGAATTCATGGCCGCCATGACGACCATGGGACTGTCCCAAGTGATATCGGGTCCCACTCATCAAGCTGGACATACACTCGACCTGGTTTTTGTTGCGGGCGACGGTTTGGTTGGAGTGGAAGAGCAAACTATCCTTCCATTGTCATGGTCCGACCATTATCTGATCAGTTTAAGACTCACCACACCCGTAAACCTCCGCAGGGGTGGTGGACCCATTAAGATGGTCTGCCCCAGGAGACTTATGGATCCTGAGGGATTCCTGAGGTCTCTTGGGGATCTGTCTGCCATGGAGCCTGACAATCCTGTCGATGCCTTGGTCGCTCGCTATAACAGTGAGTTGTCCAGGGCTATAGACATGATCGCCCCCGAACGTCCACTCTCGCTACGTGGAGTTGCCCCAGCCCCCTGATTTACTGGGGAGCTGGCGGAGATGAAACGTTTGAGGAGGAGACTAGAGTGCCGCTGGCGGACAACTCGTGATGCATCTGACCGAGCACGGTCTAGAGCCGCTATTAGGGCCTATTCCACAGCGTTGCGAGCAGCCAGGAAGGCTTTCTCGACTGCCCGCATCGCGTCTGCAACAACTCGATCCTCAGAGCTGTTTCGGGTTGTTGGGGAGCTCCTCCACCCTCCTCAGGCTGGGGGGGCACCTGACATCCCGGAAACTCGGTGTAGCGAGTTTGCTCACCATTTTTCAGACAAAGTCGCTCAGATTCGTTCCGACTTAGATGATGGCCTTGTTGCAATGCCAGGTGAGGTAACCGTGGCTTCTGTCTGTTCGATCTTGTGGGATTCGTTTCAGCTTGTGCAGCCTGATGATGTGGACAAGATTCTTGGAGCGGTGAGGGCGACCACCTGTGCCCTTGACCCTTGCCCATCTTGGCTTTTAAAACAGGCCAGTGGTGGGTTGGTTGATTGGTTTGTGAGAATAATTAATGCCTCTTTGGAGCAGGGTAGATTTCCATCTAATCTAAAACAAGCGGTGGTGAGACCTATCTTAAAGAAGGCCTCCCTAGATTCGACCAACTTGCATAACTACAGACCAATCTCCAACCTTCCATTTTTGGGCAAGGTCTTGGAGCGGGTGGTTGCCTCTCAGCTCCAGGAATTCTTGGATGATACGGATTCTCTGGACCAATCGCAGTCTGGCTTCAGGCCTGGTTTCAGTGCCGTGACGGCTTTGGTCGCCTTGGTGGATGACCTCCGCAGAGAGCTGGACAGGGGGAGTGTGACCCTGCTGGTTCTCTTGGATATCTCAGCGGCTTTCGATACCATCGACCATGGTATCCTTCTGGGACGTCTCTCCGGGATGAGCCTTGGGGGTACTGTTCTGCAGTGGCTTCAGTCCTTCCTAGAGGGGTGTTCCCAGATGGTGAAGCTGGGGGACACCTGCTCGGACCCCTGGCCATTGCAAGGTTCTATTCTGTCCCCCATGCTTTTCAATATCTACATGAAACCGCTGGGCGAGGTCATCCGGGGTTTTGGAGTTCGGTGCCATCTCTACGCGGATGACACCCAACTCTACTACTCTTTTCCACCAAAATCCAAGGAAGCCCCTCGGATACTGGATCAGTGTCTGGCCGCTGTGTTGGCCTGGATGAGGGCGAACAAGCTGAGACTTAATCCTAATAAGACAGAGGTCCTCCAGGTCAGTCGAAAGTCCGATCGGGGTATTGGGTGGCAACCTGTGCTTGACGGGGTTGCACTCCCCCTGAAGGTGCAGGTCCGCAGCTTGGGGGTCCTCCTGGATTCGGGGCTGACGCTTGAGGCTCAGGTGTCGGCCGTGGCCGGGAGGGCCTTTGCACAACTAAAACTTGTGCGCCAGCTGCGACCATACCTTGAGAAGTCTGATCTGACTACGGTGGTCCACGCCTTAGTTACCTCTAGACTGGACTATTGCAATGCGCTCTACGTGGGGCTGCCTTTGAAGACGGCCCGGAAATTGCAATTAGTTCAGCGCTCGGCAGCCAGGCTTCTAACAGGAGCAAACTACAGGGCGCATTCTACGCCTCTGTTTAAGAAGCTCCACTGGCTGCCGTTTGTTTTCCGGGCCCAATTCAAGGTGCAGGTTATCACCTACAAAGCTCTAAACGGTTTGGGACCCACCTACCTTAGAGACCGCATCTCCCCCTATGAACCTGCACGATCTCTTCGCTCTTCGGGGGAGGCTCTCCTCTCGCTCCCACCACCTTCGCAGTTGCGGCTGGTAGGGACGAGAGAGAGGGCCTTCTCCGCTGTGGCCCCCCTCCCTCCTTGCCTTTCGAAAAAGCCTTAGAACCTGGCTTTTCCAGAGGGCCTTCGACGACTAATTTTTGGGGGTTGATTTGTCTGCCCATTTAATTTAATTAGAGAGTGTTCTGCCATGATTATTGATACCTTGCTGAGTACTTCTGCCACGAAGCTACAGAAGCCCTCTATTTCGGCCTAGAACTGTTTTATCTCCTTGTTTTTAACATGTGATGTATGTATTGATTGTATGACTGCTTTTCATGTTTGATTTTACAATGTGTAATTTGTCACTGTTTTTATTATTGTTGTGAGCCGCCCCGAGTCCCCTCGGGGAGATGGAGCGGGATATAAGAATAAATTTATTATTATTATTATTATTATTAAATTCAAAGTGCCAAACCACCTCGGAACCCCATTCAGATTTATTATGATTAATGAATTTATTAAGATTAACGACTATTCCGATTAATTCGCCCATGCCTAATGGCTGTGTTCTAGCAGCATTTTCTTCTAATGTTTCACCTGCATCTGTGGCTGGCAACTTAAGAGGACCTGATGGTAGTCAAGCAAGTAGAGCATATATAGTCTGACAAATTTCTGAGTTTTCAAATAATATTCTGTGCCCAGGTGGTTTATCATGTATTCTGCTATGGCTGATTTTTCTGGCTGAAGTAGTCTGCAGTGCCTTTCATGTTTTTCGACTCATGTATGGGCATTGCGTTTGGGGATCCCTATGTAGACATGTCCACAGCTACAGGATATGTGATAGACTCCTACAGTGGTTAGAGGATCCCTTTTATCCTTCATTGACTGTAGAATTTGTTGAATGTTCTTAGTGGATCTGCCAATAGTTGGTAGGTTATGTTTCTTCATCGGCTTCCCTATGCTGTCAGTGATTCCATTGATGTATGGTAAGGACACCTTCCTGCTTTATTGTTCTATTGTTTTAATTGTTCTCATTTTCTGTCCTGGATGATTATTGGAGCTTTTATGTAGATATTTATCGCTGTGCATGGGTTTTCTGTATACTGTGTGGACCAATTGTTGGTTTGGTTTGCGGGTGACTGTCATCTAGAAATGATATTTTTCCTTCATTTCTTTTTCCATAGTAAATTGGATGTTAGGTGGATATTTCTGATATGATCCAAAAACTTGTTTCTTCTTCTCTGTGCTTCCAAATGGCGAATGTACCATCCATATATCTCTTTTTTGTGATGAAAGAGAAACTTACAGTTTAAATTTTAATTAAATGTTTGTTATTAACGTGCCTACTTCCACATAGCACAGAAAGACAAAGATTAATGCAGAACCTTAAAGAACAGCAACTTCTATGCTTTTGTAAAATTCAGCTTTGTCAGATATATGCACCGGCTGATCTATCTGACAAAACATTCCTGAATCCATGAAGACATGGTTCAACTAAAGCCTATAAGCTTTTAGGGTATTACAAACTCTCTATTGTTTTTGCTGCAAAATATGGATATGGCTCCCCATCTAGATATTAGATGATAGAAGATATTTAGACTACTTTTACTGAAGGAATAGCATATAACTATCAGGCTAAAGCATTTCATTAAATATTAGAAACATGAGGAAATCATGTTGAATTAGTTGTACTGAATGGGTTGTTTGCCAAAAGTGAGATTTCTGTTCTCTGGCAAGAAGATGAGAGAACAAGAACTTTTTAAAAATAGTTTTCCAAAATATATATATGTGTGTGGGGGGGGTGGGGTGTGTGAATGTTTTTCTCTTAGTGAAGCAAACTACATAGAGGTAGAAGTACTGATGAATTGATCAAAAAGACAAAAATACAACCCATGCACTTTTAACAAACGAACAGTTATAATAGATCAGCAATGAAAGTTGCACACTTTATACAACTCACAATTGTTATCAGAAATGAAAAGATTGTCACAAGACTGAAAAAAAAAGTCTTGGTGTCTATCAAATAAGGAGAAACATTTTGTGTTTTCTCATATTTGTATATGAGAAGAAGATAATTAAGGATTTGTACTTGTATAAATATCACAGAATTCACTCTGAAGCGAGACTTTTGTTCTCCACACTCCTATCTAGACTAGAAATAAAACTTCTGCAGACTAAAGTCACATTATTCAAATGAATTAGAAACATAAAACTTAAGCTAATTTGTAACATAGGTAACATAAATATTTGTATGTTAAAATTAACTATTTGGTAGTTCACTTTTTTAAAAAGTTTTAAAACAGCTAAAATAAAAGAAATTAAAGAAGAGTATTAATTTAAAATTTGTTGCAGCCAATTGTACTCATTTATTATGAAGCTTATTTTAACCACAGCTTGGCCTCCTGACAAGTGTTAAAGATCAACAGCTGTAGAAACAGACTGATATGAAAGTTCCACACCTGCATGGAAGGAGTCATTCATTTATGTAGAGAACTTTGTCCTTTAGCTATAACACAAGGTTTTCTTTTGGTAAATGTGTCCTACTACTATTTCCTAAGTAAACAGTGACAGTAATTAAAGCTATTATGTCTCCTCTAAGCAAAGTGAACATCAGTAATAAAGTTGGGGGAAAATACAGTCCACGTTTTAATTGGCTAGATTTGTAGTTCTTCTACTGTGTAAGATGAAATGTTGGCAAATGAAGAAAGTGGTAGTAAATTCTTATTATTGCACAGGAAATTGCTTCAGTGCTTAGTTTTAAATGCAATTCAAAGTGAAATGTTATTAATGAAAAGAACTCATGACAGGAAAGGTTTATTCATGTAAGGCATAATGGAACGCCATTGGATTTCATTATATAGGTTTGCTGTACTATGGGTATGGCAGAAGATTGTTCACAGATATGGAAAACATTAACATTTCTAATACACAATAAAATACATCAACATAGGTACATTTGACTTATAACATGTAAAAGCAAAAACATCCAATAAAATCAAAGAAAAGCAACTCAACAAGGTGCAGTGAATGTATTCAGAAATTGGAGGCAGGTGGTTAAAATTACATATGTGAAATAACTGGCAGAACACTGATGAGATGGATCAGAGTAAAGTGCAGTTGCTGGGTATAGGTGGAGGCACAGACACAGTCAGATTATACCAAATTAGTCAAAAGCACATTGACATAGCCATGTTTTCAGATTTTTCTGAAATGTGGCCAGGGTAGAAGCTAGTCTAATATCTCTTGGGAGGGAATTCCAGAGCCTGGGGGCCACCTTGTTCCCACCAACCATGTTTGGGATGGTGGCAGGAGTGAGAGGGGGGTCTCTCTGGCTGATCTCAAGGATCATGCAGGTTCGTAGTAGGAAATGTGATCACAAAGAAAAGCCAGACCCAAACCGTTTAGGGCTTTATAGGTAATAACCAGCACTTTGAATTGGGACCAGTGGAGCTGCTTTAATAGGAGGGTTGACCGCTCTCTATAGTTTGCTCCCATTAACAGCCTGGCCACCGACCATTGTACTAGTTGAAGTTTCCGGGCCATCTTCAAAGGCCACATAGAGTGCATTGCAGTAATCCAATCTGGAGGTAAGTAAGGCATGGACCACTGTGGCCAAGTCTGACTTCTTGAGATATGGTCGCAGTTGGCGCACAAGCTTTAACGGTGCAAAGGCCCTCCTGGCCACCACCGACACCTGAGCTTCAAGTGTCACTGCTGAATCCAGGAGGACACCCAGACTGCGGACCTGTGACTTTAGGTGGAGTGTAACCCCATCAAGCACAGGTTGCCACCCAATATCCCAATCAGCTGTACGACTGACCAAGAGGACCTCTGTCTTGTCTGGATTAAGCTTCAGCTTGTTAGTCCTCATCCAGTCCATCACAGCAGCCAGACACTAGTCCAGAACACAAGGGGCTTCCTTGGAGTTAGGAGGATAGGAGTAGTAGAGTTGAGTGTCATCTGCATAAAGATGGCACTCAACTCCAAAACTCCGGATGACCTCTCCCAGCAGTTTCATGTAGATGTTAAAAAGCATGGAAGAAAGAAGTGAACCTTGTGGGACCCCACAGGTCAAAGGCCAGGGGTCCAAGCAGAAGTCCCCAGCTTCACCAACTGAGTGTGACCCTCCAGGAAGGAGGGAGACACTGCAAAGTAGCACCCCCAATACCCATTCCAGAGAGCCACCTCAGAAGGATACCATGGTTGATGGTATCGAAAGGTGCTGAGATGTCCAGGAGAACCAACAGGGACATACTCCCCCTATCAAGTTCTCTGCAGAAGTCATCCACCAAGGCGACCAAAGCTGTTTCAGTGCTTTGACCAGGCCTGAAGCCAGACTGTGCTGGATCCAGATAATCAGTCTCAATCACGAATCCCTGGAGGTGAGAAGCAACCACCCACTCCAGAACCTTGTCAGAAATATTGAAAATTAACAGTGTATTTTTAATTACAAAATTGATGTACAGGCACTGAAAGAGTTAAAATGATGCAATAACTAAGCAAAACCAGTAGGGAAATATAAGCAGGTGTGCCTGTGAGTAACTCGCGCCTCCTGCTCCTCCTGTGTGAAGACTTCCTTCTGTGTAAAGAATGTCTTGGTGTAATGAGTGCTGTGTTTACTCTAAGGAGAGAGCTGCTTCAGTTTGAAGATTGAGAGAGAGAAGCCCAGCGATAAGGCAAGAAGCTGAAGCAAAGATATACTAAGGAAGTATAAAAAAATTATGTTATGGAAACCTTGTTTTTGTAACCATATTATTTTTCTACAAGAAAAGCCTCTGAAGGAAGATAACAATAGTCTGTGTATGTTTTTATTTCGTCTTATACTGGATACTGGTTCTGGGTCATGCTGCTGCTGCTAAATAAGCTACTCTGCTGCATACTTTTATGGCGAGGGTCTTTTGTTATTAAGCCCATATGCCAAACAAACCTTTCCCACGAAGGGGAGATTGGAGATCTTGGCACATTTCTCCCTTTTGCCCTCTATTTGTACCTCTTCAAAATCCACAGAACTGTTGATAATAGCTGACCTCCAGTTAGAATGTTCGATGACCAGGGTTTCCCAGTTCTCAGTGTTTATTCCATATTTTTTAGGTTAGCTTTAAGCCCATCTTTAAATCTCTTGTGCTAAGTAGTTTGTAGGTCTTCCACTGAATAAGCACAGAGTACATTATCATCAGCATATTGGAGTTCTATAACAGAAGTTGTTGCAACCTTACTTTTGGCTTTCAGTCTGCTAAGGTTAATAGGCCACATATATCTATTCATGAGCAGGATCAAAGTTCTAACTATTAAAATCTTCCTTCATCTTGAAATGTGGACTAATAAAGAGCAAGATGGCCTTCAAGCTAATCAAATTCTGAATTGCCTTAGAAAATATTTCATGTGTGCCAACAATAATGACTAATGCAACTGTTGAATTTACAGTCTTCTTCTACTGTGGTATTTGCAAGATTTGTGAACAATTGAAAGAAACAATGATTGCTTTAAAGGAAGAATGATACTTGCAGAAAAAGGGTAAAAGCTGAATTGTGGGAATATTGACACATTTATGACATAATTAAAAATTAGTTATCATTGACAACTCAACATATTTAACTGATGGGATCAAAAATAATACTTACTTTACTTTACTTACTTAGGCGATCCCTCGTAGGCTGAGGATGATGGTCCTCCGTTTCTGGTGTCTTGGAGGTGTATCTGTAGGTGACCTATTCTTGATCCGCATGTTCTTCCTCAGTGAGGACATCGGTTTCGAGGTGGAAGGCGGTCCCGGTCAGGGTTGTCTTGATGGGCCTTCCACTTGGCATGTTTCTCCCTTAAGCCCTCCATTCATGCCTCTTCAAACTCTGCAGCACTGCTGGTCACAGCTGACCTCCAATTAGAGTGCTCAAGGACCAGGGCTTCCCAGTTCTCAGTGTCTATGCCACAGTTTTTAAGGTTGGCTCTAAGCCCATCTTTAAATCTCTTTTCCTGCCCACCAACATTCAGTTTTCTGTTCTTGTGTTTGGAGTATAGTAACTGCTTTGGGAGACATTCGGGCATTTGGACAACGTGACCAGTCCAGCGGAGTTGATAGTGTAGGAGCATCGCTTCAATGCTGGTGGTCTTTCCTTCTTCCAGCACACTGGCATTTATCCACCTGTCTTCCCAAGAGATTTGCAGGATTTTTCTGAGGCAGCGCTGATGGAAACACTCCAGGAGTTGAGTGTGACGTCTGTAGACCATCCACGTTTCGCAGGCATAGAGCAGTTTTGGGAGGACAATGGCTTTATAAACGAGCACCTTGGTATCTCTACGGATATTCCGATCATCAAACACTCTCTGCTTCATTCGAAAAAATACAGCACTTGCAGAGCCCAGGCGGTGTTGTATTTCAGTGTCAATGTTGACTTTTGTGGAGAGGTGGCTGCCAAGATAGCGGAAATGGTCAATGTTTTCTAATGTTTCACCATTAAGCTGTATTCCTGGTATTGAAGAGGGGTTAGCTGGTGCCTGTTGGAAGAGCACTTTGTTTTTCTCAATGTTCAATGAGAGGCCGAGCTTCTCGTATGCTTCTGCAAAGATGTTTAGAGTGGCTTGTAGGTCTTCTTCTGAATGCGCACAGACTACGCTGTCATCGGCATATTGGAGTTCTATAATAGATTTTGTGGTGATCTTGGTTTTGGCTTTGAGTCTGCTGAGGTTAAATAGCTTGCCATCTGTGTGATAGATGATTTTCACTCCGGTGGGAAGCTTCCCATCAACAAGATGAAGTATCATAGTGATTACATTAGACACTGATCTTAATAGTACTTCCCTATTTGTTTTCTTTTTCATAGAAAGTTGACATACTTTATATGTTATGCAGTAATAAATTGGAATGCTTGAGAAGACTTCCTGGACATCCATCTCAAAGTGATGAACACTACAGATTAGATTCATGGTTTGTATTTATCTATTGTTCTAATATTTTCTGTTTATGAAATAAATATCTCTATATAGCTTTGCTACTCAGAGTAAAATTGTGGGTCCCCATAGCTACAAACTATACATTGTATTTCAGAAATGTCAAATGAGTATAGAAATAAATAAAGGAGAGGGACATTTTGATTCAGGACATATAGCATGCACAACTCCTTTCTTGTGCCTATGTGGTACTCTATATTTAATTGTACTGCTCTGCCACATTGGTGTTTCTCTGCCTTAGGAATAGCAAAAAACTCACTGTATGTCAATGTTTGGATCCCTTCAATAGGCGATTATGTATACATATACATATATGACTATCTTATCAATATTTATGTGAATCCTTTATTAGTAACCAGGGTTCAGCAGACAATACAAGGGCTTGTCTACCCAAATAAAAAAAATCCTACTCATTTTGTAGCTGCCTTGATCCTGTCATATGGCTTCTTTAGCAGTGAAAGAGTTTCTTTTAGGCCTTAATGCAATATAACAAAACTCATTCTAGTTCCCCAGTTTATGGGAAATTTGGTTTATTGCTTTCTTTTGCTACTTGTGTGCAATCTAGATGGGAATGGCTTCAGGGAAGGGGGGTAGGACAAATTGCTCTGATGACAAACATTGCCATAGATAGACAGATAGACAGATATGCCCAGTGCTACTTTCTGTGCTGTATAATTTGTGCCATTACAGATTTAATTTTTAGAGAATGCCATGTGAACATATAGTGGTTGAGCTATGTGCAGAAAAAAAGAATCATTCTTCCAGACATGTGCCAGCTAGCACAGGCACTGAGGGGTTAATTGCTCAGTGAAGAGGCTGGACCAAGTACAACATGTGACACTCTGGCTGGGTCACAGTGACAAGCCTTGAGATCATTTCCTGGGCTGATATAGAAATTGGACCAATGGGCTATGTTATATAAGTTGGAAGCCATATTACTTTGTTCTCTTTCTGAACTCTCTTGCGATAATGTCTCTGATCTGTGCTGTGTTGTGAGTACTACTTGTAAATAGTTACGTGATTAAGAAATAAATACAGCCTTCAAGAATGCTTGAATAAGCAACAGTTCCAGAGTGTTTGATTTAAAAACCAGCAGAAGCAGCAGAGAGATAGCTGAATCTCATGCACTGGGTACACCTGTCATTCCACAATCTCTGCACAGAGGAGGGAAGGTTTACTCATGAGTAAATGAGTGGAGGCTTATTACCTCATCACACTAGTGCATGGATCCACTTTAAATCTGGTTTCTGCCTCCTGCAGAATTCTGGGGTTTGTAGTTTAGTGAGACCCAGGACCTGTCTGACTGAGCAAATTAAAAGCCCCTCCCTAAACTATAAACACCAGAATTATGCAGGAGGCAGAAACCGAATTTAAAGTAGATC
The DNA here is from genome assembly GCF_035594765.1 of Anolis carolinensis. Taxonomy (NCBI): domain Eukaryota; kingdom Metazoa; phylum Chordata; class Lepidosauria; order Squamata; family Anolidae; genus Anolis; species Anolis carolinensis. The sequence continues at coordinate 63,306,473 of NC_085843.1, read as the reverse complement.
CATGCTCTAGTGCAGTGGTTCTCAACCTGTGGGTCCCCAGATGTTTTGGCCTTCAACGCCCAGAAATCTTAACAGCTGGTAAACTGGCTGGGATTTCTGGGAGTTGTAGGCCAAAACACCTGGGGACCCACAGGTTGAGAACCACTGCTCTAGTTTGATGAGGTCCTTTCTCTCTTCCCTCTTCTATATTATCCTCCCTTGCTGCTGCAGCTGCTGCCACTATTTCTTTCATCAGGTGAAGCACTGCATTCGTGCTCCTGTTTTGTCACCCTATCTGGCTCTGGCAGCAGCACATTGCTCTCCAAGACTGGATGCTGGTAGCAGTGGCCACATTTAATAGTTGTGGTGGCAATGGTAACTTTGGAGCAATCCTACAGGCTGTCCAGCTACTTGGAAGCTGGAGGAGAGGAGAATGCCATTGTTGCCACATGTAAGATGATAACAAGCCTAAGAAAGGGGTAAACTTCCAAAAGAATGCTTAGTCACATTTGGGAGCTGAACAGAAACACAGTTTCATTGCAATATATCACAAATAGCTGTGGTGCTAACAGAGTGAATCTGGGGCAGTTCCAGATCTGAATAATCTGAATTACAGCTGAGTTATTAAGATAGTATAGACCACTAGTTCCCAACCTTTGGGCCTCCAGGTGTTTTGGACTTCAACTCCCACAAATCCCAGCCAGCTTACCAGCTGTTAGGAACACCTGGAGGACCAAAGGTTGAGAACCAGTGCTGTAGACAAACTGGCAAGTGTACTCCCTGTTTATTTCTTAGTTTAGGGCTCAAATAAAATTAAATGCAACTGGCTGCAGGCATAAGGATGTCAGACAAAAATTTTGCTCCCTATGATATTTTTGGCCATTGAGAGGTCTTTTTAAAATAGAAAGTAACTTCCATATTACTTCCAATCCAAAAGTGTGCCCAAAAATGTGGCAAAAAACATATTTGTTGGGTTTTATATGTAATTTATTTTAACATTTGCTTGCAGTCATGTTGGATCATGCTGGGAGAAAGACACCACTTCAATAAGATAAAGTAAAATTGAATTTCCCTGCCTATCTTTCTGTAATTAACAGAGTATTTAGAGTTAGCCTCACTCCTTAGACTTCTCATAAAGTTGAGAGGATGGCTGGATCTTTGTTCATGGAAGACAACTGGGCTGAATGAAATGAAATCAGCTATCTCATATGCTATATCAACAAAATACTAAAGCAAATTCATCATAAATTAAGATCACCTTCCAAGATGAGAAAACCAAGATGAGAATAAGTTAAATATAGGTACCATGTCCAGTTTGGTTTCACCAAAAATGGACAAAGGATTTAATATATAGATCTGTACATAATCAAACAGCCACATTAAAGGAAACATTTTGTAAAAAAACAAAAAAACAAAACAAAAAACAAGTCTTTTGTGATGCCAGCTTCAACAAATCTGGCCACACCTCATTTTCTGGGGGGGAGGGGGGACCATTAAACCTGAATTTATGAGAAGAATCAGAATGAGGCTTGACCTCTAGAAACTGTTACTTAATCCAGAAAAAAATGCCATTAAAATCCTGAAAGAACATTTTTGAAACATAAAATTCAGCCTCATGCCTATAGAAATACCCAATTATGGGAACGTGTAATCCCTTTAAGGCATGAAAAATCACCTTAGAAAAGCACTCTGACAGGCAAAGTTGAGTCCCACAATAAAGCATTCTCATAAAGAATTCATATACCTAGTATGAACTTGACAGATAGATACTCAAGAATATGTTGCAAGAAAAGTGAGTAAACCAACTAAACTAGTTAATGGAATAAAACTGCACCCCAAAAGATAACTGTAGGGGTTGTTCTCTTTGTCTTTTCAACTGTTGGGAGATGACAAGTTTCCCAACCAAGACTGAAAGCGTGTATTAATTTGTCACAGTGAACTGAGCCAGCCATCCCTGGAAACAGGAAATCATCAAAGTAGTGAACAACATCATCCAAAGTTGCTGACCTTTCCAAAGCCCAGTCTAAGGAAGTACTCATGCAGAAAAAATTGAACAGCATATGGACAAGGCTGTGCCAAAATAAAATAGACTCCAAAAAGGAAACTCCTATGAAGAAATGTCTATATTGCTGAGAGTGACCTGCCAAGAAGATTGTGGAATCCTTAACCATTTTTTCCAACATATAATCTGATAACAAATGGGGCAAATGACCGTACTCCTGGAAATACTGGTGCTAGATTGGTGAAATGGACATCACTATGTCAATTCACTGTATTCAGCATACAGAAACTTGGATACAAGCTGAGTGCAATTGTGAAATGGAAAAAGACACATAGATATGGCACTATTTATGCTGCTAAAATGTGGTTTGCCACAATATTTAAGATTTTCCTAAAATAGACTTCCCAAAATGGCAAGCCTACATTAATCTCATTCTATTTCATAAATATTTTCAAAGTTTTTCCTGTAAGCACAAGTAAGCAAGTCAGCCATTTTGCATTTAGTTTCTTCAAAAAAAAATGTTGATATATACCATCTGCTATTAAAAAATTTAATGCCAAGACAGCTGCCCCTCTGTTGTAAGCTTCCAGTATCTGGACTGATTGTCTAACATCAAAGATAAATAAGCAGCAAGCATTGTTATCGAGTGCCCTCTTCCAGTTCCTAACATGTGTGCCATCTTGCATCTTGCTGCTAGAATCTGGTGAAATCCCCCTGTCAACAAGAGCTTGGTGGTGGGGTCTGAAATATTGACTTAAGGTTAGTGTTTTTGGTTTGGTCTAATTCACCATGTAGCCCATTATGAGTACACTAGTAGCTGGTTTAAACTTAATTCTTAAAAAGGTCTCTTCTGTCTGCCATTTTTTATCCTTCTTATCTCACCTGGGCTTTGATATGGCACTGAAATCTATTAAAGACTGTGGGACATTGCCTTCTGCGTGCTGTTGTGATGTCCCATGGACCCTTGGGCCATGAACCTGACTCCATTGTGGACAACAGCGATGAGGAAACAGGTTTAGTGCCAATTCAGCAAGACTCTGCCCCGTTCCAGATGTTCCCTATTGACAATTCTAGTTCAGTGCTCATTAAAAAGGGCCTTGAAACGGAGTCTTCTCTTCCCAGCTCTCCTCCCTTTGATAGGAAAATGTTTGTACAAACAAACAGACAGGAGAAAGCGGGACAAAGGCGAAGCGCGTGATTAGCAGCAAGGGAATCTGCTGATTAACCTATTTTCCCCCTGAGAATTCTAAGGGAGGATTGCATCTGGTCAAGATGTGGAGACACCTGTTCCGAGGGAAGATTCGAAGTTCTTAAAAGTTCCGTGTGCTGGCTAGCCAGCGCGGAGTCAACATGTCAGTTTGGAGGATTAACTTCGCTTCCAGCCATGTGTGGACTGCGCTTAAGCCCACTACTTTCCAGCCTTGCCGTGCCTTGCCTAGCCGTGATCCTTGTTTGGTCTTGCCGTGAATCCAGCCTTGTCTAGTCGTGCCGTGTATCCAGCCTTGTTCTCAAATCCTTGCCTTGGACTTGTTTTTGAACTTTAGAAAAGACTTATACATTTTCCCCACTCAAACTGCTTGGAAGTTTGAGTGCATTTTGGTTTTTGGATTACAAACTTTAAACTCTAATATTATATATTGGACAATATATTACTGGACTATATTTGACCTTTTCCGGAAGGTCTATTGATGAGCTTTATCTTCTGCTTCTTTTCGTTTTAATTTCTTAAATCCTTAATAAAGATATTAGATTGTTTATTGGCCTCGGTGTATTGGTTTCCAGTGCTCTCGCAGCCAGGGGCGTCACAGCTGTATTCTTGCTCATATGTTTCTTGTTCCCCCAGTGCCCTGTATATACACTATGCTGGGCCTTTCCACAGAGCAAATTACCTTAAGAACCTGACTGTTGCCAAATATTGCTGCTTATTCTCCAAGACAAAATGTAGTGTGTTCCCATTTGAATTGCTTTGAAGTAGATTTTCAGGAGTTTCATATAATGCAAGGCTTTGTCCATGCAATCACCAGGATGTAGAATGTATCACATCTTATTGTCCTGTAGTTTTTATAAGCAGGCTTGACTACATATTATTAACCCACTACTGAGAAACTTACCTGGTAGATCAATCCAATTCTATGTAAAGTTTTTATAAAGAGATAATCTCCCCCACATGACTTTGGCCATTGCCAAGTTTCTTTTTGAAGTAGCCAGGATAAGACAACTTCCTGTATTAGACTCAGGCTGAAACCTGCCCTATATTGATTTGGAGTGTTCTGACTCTTGTTTATATGCACTTTGTATAGTGTGTTGTCCAGTGTTTTAATCAGTTTTATCAGTTCATTAACCTCTCTGCACATTGTGTACATATTACCACTGAGCTACTTGAGTCTTTGGACTTTAATAAAGTTTTGATTGAAATATTTTCAAGGGGGAAATAAAAATATTGTTGTGTGCCTTCAGGTTATTTTTTACTTATAGGGGCCCTAGGGGAAAGGCTTTCATGGATTTTCTTAGCAGAATTTGTTCAGAAGAGGTTTTCCCTTACTTTTCTTTGTGACTGAGAGAGTGGGACATACCCAAGACCACCTAGTAGGTTTCCATGACCAAGTGGGGTTTAAATTCTGGACTCCCAATATCCTCGTCCAACACTCAAACCAACCACTACACCCTGCTGGGCAAGTAGTTATCCAGAAAGCAAAGTAGTTATTTATAATCCACACTACTTAAAACCACTGAATGTTTTATGGTTCACCTGAACAAAATGCAGTAAGAGATGTGCCTTCATTCTTTGAAAGATGGTCATAAACTGAATGCTTCACCAATGGAAGTAATGACAAACCATAGTGTTAGGTGATTGTGCTAGGTACATATCAGTGCTCAATAAGAATACTGCAGAATACTGTATTATCAAACTGTACACCTTGACATTTTTCACATACGACTCATGTTCCCACCATTTTAAAATAAAAAATTAAAAAATTAAAATCACATACGACTTAGAACTATTGAGAAGACTTCACAAAAGACTATACACTGCAGCCTGATCAGCTGGTGTATGTGGAATTCTGGTGTTCAGGTTTTCAAAATAGTGATTTAATGAATATAATTCTTGTGTTGTCGAAGGCTTTCATGGCCAGAATCACAGGGTTGTTGTATGTCTTTCGGGCTGTGTGGCCATGTTCCAGAAGCATTCTCTCCTGACGTTTCACCCACATCTATGGCAGGCATCCTCAGAGGTTGTGAGGTATGGATAAACTAAGTCAGGAAAGGAAAGAATATATATCTGTGTAGAGTCCAAGGTGTGGCAAGAGTTCTTTGTCACTGGGAGCCAGCATTAATGTTTCAGTTAATCACCCTAATTGGCACTGGAAATGTTTTGTCCCTTGCCTGGGGGCATCCTTTGTTCAGTCAAGTCCTCATTGTGTTGGTTCCCATCTACTGTTTTGATTTTGGAGTTTTGTAATACTGGTAGCCAGATTTTGTTCATTTTCATGGTTTCTTCCTTTCTGTTGAAGTTGTCCACATGCTTGTGGATTTCAATGGCTTCTCTGTGTAGTCTGACATGATAGTTGTTAGAATGGTCCAGCATTTTTGTGTTCTCAAATAGTATTCTGTGTCCAGGCTGGTTCATCAAATGCTCTGCTATGGCTGATTTCTCTGGTTGAATTAGTCTGCAGTGCCTTTCATGTTCTTTGACTCTTGTTTGGGCGCTGCGTTTGGTGGTCCCTATGTAGACTTGTCCACAGCTGCATGGTATCCGGTAGACTCCTGCAGAAGAGAGAGGATCCCTCTTGTCCTTCGCTGACCGTAGCATTTGTTGGATTTTCTTCGTGGGGCTGTAGATAGTTTGTAGGTTGTGCTTCTTCATCAGCTTCCCTATGCGGTCAGTAGTTCCCTTGATGTATGGTAAGAACACCTTTCCTCTGGGTGGATCTTTGTCTTGATGTATGTTCTTACCATACATCAAGGGAACTACTGACCGCATAGGGAAGCTGATGAAGAAGCACAACCTACAAACTATCTACAGCCCCACGAAGAAAATCCAACAAATGCTACGGTCAGCGAAGGACAAGAGGGATCCTCTCTCTTCTGCAGGAGTCTACCGGATACCATGCAGCTGTGGACAAGTCTACATAGGGACCACCAAACGCAGCGCCCAAACAAGAGTCAAAGAACATGAAAGGCACTGCAGACTAATTCAACCAGAGAAATCAGCCATAGCAGAGCATTTGATGAACCAGCCTGGACACAGAATACTATTTGAGAACACAAAAATGCTGGACCATTCTAACAACTATCATGTCAGACTACACAGAGAAGCCATTGAAATCCACAAGCATGTGGACAACTTCAACAGAAAGGAAGAAACCATGAAAATGAACAAAATCTGGCTACCAGTATTACAAAACTCCAAAATCAAAACAGTAGATGGGAACCAACACAATGAGGACTTGACTGAACAAAGGATGCCCCCAGGCAAGGGACAAAACATTTCCAGTGCCAATTAGGGTGATTAACTGAAACATTAATGCTGGCTCCCAGTGACAAAGAACTCTTGCCACACCTTGGACTCTACACAGATATATATTCTTTCCTTTCCTGACTTAGTTTATCCATACCTCACAACCTCTGAGGATGCCTGCCATAGATGTGGGCGAAACGTCAGGAGAGAATGCTTCTGGAACATGGCCACACAGCCCGAAAGACATACAACAACCCTGCAATATAATTCTTGTTTATAACAATAAGGCTTTGTACAGAAAACACTACCTATCATTTTTGGAAGTCACAGATGTTGTCCTAATTTCTATCCATACAGCAGCTTCATAAATCCTTTGTAGAGAGAACAGGTGGAGGGCCCTGTTGAATAATATATTTTAGCATTGCTGTGTCAGTGATAAAAATGCTGAGCAAATGAGTTCACCTTCTAAAAATATTTAGTGAGGAAAATACCACTCCCTCCTTCTATTTTTAAAAGAAAACCTACTTTCTAACAAGATGAGCAATTTCCATTCATTCCTGCAAGGGTTCTCAAACATCCATGGTAGCTGCCCCTTCTGTATCTGTGCTGGTTGTGAGTACAGGCAGTCCTAAGTTACAAACATCTGACTTACAAATAACTCATAGTTAGAAATGGGGGCGAGGCGACAGGAAGTGAGAAAAATTTACCCCAAGGAAGGGAACTTGACTCCTGAAAGAGTTATCATAAGGAAAAGGTGTCTCAACTGAAGCTTTTTCACCAATCCCTTTCCCCACAACAAGCCACATTTTTCAAAATCTCTTATCCCAAGGACAGAAAGTGAGGTGAAATCTTCTGAACAGAGGCACAGACAGCAAAACAAACACCACAGGGCTGTTAACTCTTCCCTATGCTATCCAAAGTATGTGTGTATGTGTTACACTTTAAAAGTATCTGCTCTGACTTACATACAAATTCAACTTAAGAACAAATCCACAGAACCTGTCTTGTTCATAACTTGAGCACTACCTGCATTATGAAAAATGCTATACTTAAAAGCAATCCTTGGGTCACATATTATTTCTTCATATTAATTGTTTAGAAAGTGTTTGGAAACTAAATAATAAAATGAGCTGCTATATGAGAAAGTAACTACAAAGGTCTTATGATGTGTTAGTTCCTGTGACCCAAATACAAATTATAATTGCTCATATCTGCCAAATGCAGCAAAGGGAGTTTTAATGCTTCCTGCATTCCAAACAATTTCAATTCTTCTGTTAGACAAACATGGCATCCACCTCACACATTAATCACATTATAGGGATCTATGCACAAAATAAGAAAAGTGATTTGTGCCACTGGCATTACTGCCAAGTCTATGCAGCTTCTACATACTGAGTGTCTGAGACAGGGACTCCTATAGGCAATTGTCTGTAGTCAGGCAGGCTTCCAGAGGAACAAAAACCACATTCACAAAAGTTTCTGAAGTTTCTAATAAGTCAATGTGCTTAAGTTTATTGTTCCCTGAATTCACACACCTTGTGATTGTGTGGGAGAGAGGAATTCACGTGACTTCACTGCCAGCAGCATAATCCCACTGGTCTTTTCTGTGGGAAGCAGGTACTCTCTATAGACTTTCTATGATGAAAACTTATTATACCCTACTGAATACTTCTTATGCTTCATTCCTCACAGTGACCCATACATTTCTTGAAATGTCATCCAAACACTGATTATATCTAAATTCAACTTATGAGATCATAATATATGTAGACTGTTGATGTGGGATTTGTGTATTGATAGTGTTTAAATGCAATTTGTGTCTTGGTTTGTATTGCATACTGATTGCATCATCCAGAGTGTGCTATAGTCTGGAAAGAGTTAATTACTGAGAAGCTGTGATGACCTTGATGTGTGGCTGGAGCTGGGGAGTGTCCAGATACAAGTGTGTGTATGCATTACTGATTGCATCAGTTCTGTTCTGTCCTGCTGTCTGCTGAGAAGTCAAGTCCTGTGTCTATTGTCTGCAAGTCTGTTTGTCTTATAGTAAAACTTGTATATAGTTTTACCAAAGTCTCTGGATGTCTCTTTGTGCTGCGTTCCACTGACTCCATCCAACTGCTGCTGCGCAAATTACTCTGGGGGAGGAGATACATGTGACTATTACTTCTTTTTTCAAGTTTCCTAAATAAGTCAACAGGAAATACACAAAACACACACACACACACACACCAAACACCAGCTAATTTTAAAAAGGTCTCATGTGCATATCTATATGCTTCAGTGTCTACTCCAGAGGTCACAAATGAAGAATATAAATGTTAGATCTGAAAACCCAAAGGTACCATCTCCAGTCTAGTTTTGGAAGTTAAGCAGGGTCAGCCCTAATACTTGGATGGGAGATGATAAATGAATACTAGGGTTGTGCATGGATCTGTTTGTCAAAACGGGATCTGGCTATTTCAGCCAGTTTAACTGCATGGGCTCTGCTGCTAATTTTTTTTCCAGCTGCAACAGATCACATGGCAGCTGAAAACTGTTGCTTTTTGTTTCTTTCAGCTACATATATATGGAGCACAGAGAGGCAGCTATATGCCCACATAGGGTTTCCCTGTGAGCCCTGCCTGTTGAACCAATCAGAACAGAAGAAAGTAAATACATGTCTTTTAGCCAATCTGGGGTTTTCATTTTTCTGTTGTAAACAGGCTTCTGAGAGAGACAGATTGGTGATCTAAATTCTCAGTGCTGTGCTCACAGCTCTGCATGACTTGGCTTGCTTTTTGACTCAAATAGCAATAAATAAGCAGCTTACTTTCTAATCACTTAAGAAAACTGCCACCGACTGCCCTTTACATGAGGCAAGCTATAAATATGGGGTAGAGGATGTATCTTACCATTTCTAAAGCCACCATAAAATGAGGAGGTAATTTATATCTTTTTTTAAAGAATGGCTAATGCTCCTTCAGGTAGCGCGGCCCCATTGAAATAAGTGTTTAACTCGGCTTCATTGAAAGGGTGTTGAAGGAAAACGATCCCAGAAAGACTGGTTTCTTAACTCTGATGCCTTTAACCCAGGTCTTATTGAAGGATATAAGGAGAAAGGGTCCCAGAAAGGGTGGTTTCGTAAGACTGATGCCCTAAAAATGACGGAAGAAGTGCCTCGTATATTCTCCATTGCTGCCAATGGGCTGGATTTTCCTGGATCTTTTGGTTGCTGGATCAAAGAAAAATGATACTTTTTTCTTGACCAAATTCGGGAGGCTCCCGAAAAACAGATCTGGGGTCCACCGAAATCCGGATACTGAAAACAGAATGGGGTTTAACTGAATTGCACACTCCTAATGAATACCAGCTCTGCGGGTTGCATTTCAGAGGAAGGAAGTAGAAAAACTACCACTGGGTATTCCTTGTCTAAGAAAACTCTTTTGAAATCTACGTGGCTGTTGTGATGCCTCATGGGCCTTGTAGTCCTGTTCCTAGTGCCATCGAGGCAGATGAAGACGAAAACATGGGGTTTTCGCCGGCTCAACAAGAGCCGGAGTCTTTTCACCTGCCGGATGTTGATGTTTGTACCCAAGAATTCAGTAAAACAGACCTTGGACATTCCTCGCCTCCGTTCCCTAGGAGAGAATTCTATTGTGCTGACAGAGGAGTCAGGGAACAGAATCGCAGGAGTTTACGGATTGCAGCCAAACAACAGGCTGATTAGACCTGCTTCCCTTGGGAAATTCTAAGGAGTCTTGCATCTGGACAAAGTTGGATTTCGCTTCCCGTTCTCTAGGGAAAGAGGTTGTTGGCGGGAAAACGAGACCCAATATAGGTGCCTGACGCGGGAGAATCTTTGCGGAGTCAACAGAGCTGCTTCAGGAGTAAGATCGTGTGTGGACTTCGTAACCCCAGTTCCTTGCTTCCCGGATCAAGAATTCAAGTACTGCCTTGCCTTGCTTTTAACCACGGATCTAGTTCCAAGAATCACTGTTTGCCTTGTTCCTAGTCACGGACCTTGTTAAAGAACCAAGATTATATTCAGCCTTGTTGTCAAGTTACCTTGGACTCCTAAGACTCTGGCATTTCCCCACACTATTGCTTGGCAATAGTGTGTGTTTCGGTATTGGATTTAAACTTTGAACTCTAATATCATTTATTGGACAATACATTTTTGGACTATATTTGACCTCATTTGAAAGGTCTGCTTCTGAACTATATTCTTCACTTGTTTTTATTACTTTTATACATTTCCTTAATAAAGATATTAGATAGAGATTGGCCTCCGTGTATGGTTCTTGGTGCCCTGCTGCCAGGGGTCTGACAGCTGTCATAAATCAGCAGATGACACATACAAATATAAGATTGCATAAACACAAGTAACTGGGATGGACCAGGATAGACAGTCATGTGAGATTGAGTATTTTGGTCCTTCTTGACTTTTGCTAGATAATCATGTGTTATGAATTCTCCCTGATTCCTCTTTCAAGGAGGTTATCCAGTCCTTGTCTCCTTTGGTTAGAGCGGTAGTCAGATGTGAAGTTTTCTGACCATAACAATAGGCTTTGTTCTGAAGCATTCAGTGGGGGAAGAAAATTCAGTACAGATGTGATTCTAGTGCAGGTCATCTTCTCAGTTATTCCCTTAGCTTAATAAGGCTATCTGTATAGTTGAGGGGAAGAATGTAATAAAATTGTTCTGTTCATCTCACTCTTTTACCTTTAGCAGTATTCATCCATTAAATCACATTCAGGAACTTTTAAAAAGGCTTTCATTATGCACTTCATGTTTTATGTATAGTATACATTTCTTCAAAACAGTGCTCTTTTTCACTGAACACTGCTCCATTATGAAATACCCTGATTTTTTTTAAAAGATACATTTACATTTGTTCATCCTTTAGCACCAGGGGTTAAAATGTATGGTCTGCTTGCTTTTGTACTGCAAAGCTTGTCTTGCTGTTTTTCTTTAATACAAAAAAATGCACAGAGCCTGCGTTTTTCATATAGGCCTTTTTGCTGCATTGGCAATTCAAAATCTTTTTACCTTAATTTAAATTCAACAAGAGATTTCAAAGTGAAGTGCTATTTTTCTAGTTTAACTTCACTGATAGCATGTTTAGAAATTATGACAATTGCTCTAGTGAGGATAATTTATTGTAATGGAAAGCATGAAGTTTGCTTCTGTCTGAGTGAATGCTGCTGAGCATGAGTCATCTACATTTCAGAAGAATGCAAAGAGGTAAAAATAAAATTTTGTTTGACACCTCGATAAGTGCCTTCAGGCGATAAACCTGATGGCCTTTGATTGGAACTGAATCAGCAAAATTTGGTGTAGCTGTTCTGAGAACAGATTGGATATGACTTTGTGTGATGTTTCTAGAATATGGAAGGAATAAATGGATGTCAAAGTGCTTGATGAGTGCTTCAAAGAAGTAATGCTAATTATTTTGGTCACAGGAACGCTTAAAACAGAAATAATTTTGGTTAATCTGTTTATAAGTTTGTTCTAACTGGGAAGTAATTGTTCAAAACCCATACAGACATAAAATGACCCAGCTTCAGCATGTTAAAAAAGATCTACCTGTGATTAGCTTGGGCTTTGGATTTCTATAGGACCAATAGGAAGAAAGAGAACCTGTACTACAGAAGCCAGTAACCATTTCTGCTACTGGCTTCTATTCTCTTATGTGAAATAATAAACATCAGTGGCTCTGCAGAAACTAGAAAGATTGGTTTATAGCCTGTCACTTTACAGCTACTCATTCCTATTCTAATGTTAGTAGTTAGCATTTCTCAGAAGAAGAAAAATCCTCGATCTACATAGATCTAGACTCTATATTAAATCAATGGAAGCAGTGTTGTGGTGAACCTTCCACTTTGTCCTGCTAATCATGTTCCATGTGTTGTGCATCAATATTAGTTGGCATTTGTGCATAGCTTTCTGCCAGTTTGTAGTAGATTTTCACCTGGGGATTATTCAGATCTTCACAGTACCCACAATACAGCCCGGGCTGTGGCGCAAGCTGGTGAGCAGGCAGCTACAGCCAGCTGAGACCAATCACTCTGACCTAGAGGTCATGAGTTCGAGGCCAGCTCGGAGCCTGCGTTTGTCCTTGTCTTTGTTCTATGTCAAGGTATTGAATGTTTGCCTTATATGTGTAATGTGATCCGCCCTGAGTCCCCTTCGGGGTGAGAAGGGCGGAATATAAATACTGTAAATAAATAAATAAATAAATACTGAGGAACAATCTATACATTGTACTATGCATAGTCTGTAACGTGTGTGTATATCTCTTTCTGTTTACAACACAGTAAGTTTCCACTATACAGTGACCATAGTTAGTAGAGGTGCCAAATATTCTCAGATATTAATATAAAGATGGTTAAATAAAACTTAAGAGCTATCAAGAGTGACTGATTTCAATCCATGATCTAAAGTGCTATGGACTTTAAAGAGTACATATCCTGGACAATTAGCATGCTTTTTAAAAAGTTTTAAACTCTGTGTTCATCAAAGTTTATTATCCAGACAATTTGGCCCCAAAGAAATGTATTTTCAGTTTTTTGCCCACAGAGAGAGGAATATATCCTTGCCTAGTATTTTTCCTTGAGAATGCTAAACTTGAAGAAGTTCCTTTGGCTTTTTCCTCTCTATGGACCTTATCTCAACTCCATCAGGATTCATTAGGGAAATGTCAGAAACAGTCATAAAAAGGGAGGGGGAAGAAGATGGACCCAGGAACTGGGATATAACTGTAGAAAACACCTGAAAACATGTGGGGTAGTAGCAGCCAAATTTACCCGGGTTGAATTACTTCAGTGTTGGAGAGTAAGGAGTGACCTGATAGCAAACATTGACATTTCTCTCCTTAAATACTGCTTCATGAGCATGGCATGGTAATTTTTTTAAGTGGGATCTGGTGTAAGATCAGCTGCTGGGATCTGGTGTAAGATCAGCTGCTTGGATCTATTGTAAAGTTGCTAGAATTGAGAGAAAAGTCAGGATTCCCCTCAAGTGGGGTCATATTTAAGATCAGCTGCTTGGGTCTGTTCTATAGCAGCAGGATCCAAAGGGAAAGTCAAGTATTCCATGAGCTTTTTCCCTAGTTTTTTTTAAATGAAATGGGTGGAGACTTCACTGGCTCATGGGGCAAAACTGAAAACTGACAATTTTGAAGGATGTCCTTTATAATTCTAGGGGACATGACCCCCCCCCCCCCCCGGTGGGATAGAGCCCTCAGTAAACTCCTTATATTTCCTAAGCTTGTTTGCACCTTTATCTTTGAGCTAAATATGTTTTCACCCACTTTCTTAAGGACCTAGATTGTTTGCCAACTTACTTTCTTTAAAGGTGACTAAAAATCTCATAGATAAACAAGAAGAATCAATAATTTCATCCTCTAAACTTCCATTTCTTTAATTTTGTGGAGAGCCATATGAGATTCCCATAATGGCAACTCTTGAGAAGTAATCCTTTCCAGGAAGCTAAGCCTCTGGAGTAGATTAGACAAAGGACTTTATGCCGGTTAAAAGCAATAGGAAGTTCAAAAGCAGTAAAGGGGGATTTTAAAAGGTTAGAAAACTTTTAGAGAGCCACCTTCTTCATTCCCACAAGCTCTAAATGCTTAGATCTTGAATAGAATCTAAGCCATTGCTGTGAGTAGTATTGTAAACGTCAAGGTCTATCATTATGGATTCAATATTCCTTTTTCTAATAAAGTTGCACAACGTAAATTGATTTTCTTGTGTTATCACAGTTTTTTTTTCCTGTAAGTAAGAGGTGGTGGTAAAGTAAGTGCATCTTTTTATTGAGATATTTATGTTATTTCTGGCTCCTATTCATTGGAACAGTAAAATGTAAGATTAAGTATATAATGAGATTCATGATAATGTTATCTAATCAGAATAGTTAGATCCATTAATTTTAATTACATAATAAATTGTTTAGTAGGTTGCAATATTTTGGTTTTCTGTCTACCAATTTATTTTTATTGACATGGAAAATTTGTTAGGCCAATGATGACATGTAATCTATATTTTACGGATTTTTTTAAAAAAATATATCATATCACAATACTAGCATAGACAGTAATATGCTGAATGTATAAGAGCTGTTAGAAAATATTGCCCTTTCAGAGCTCTTCTACTTGATTTTCTGAGACAAAGAACAACTGTCCCAAAGTACAGGAAGTTGCTTCTGTTTCTTATGTGAATAAATCAAATAGATTTTACAGTTAAATGACTAAATTGTTTAAAAATAGAAGGGTGTAATCCCTAGGGACCAATAAACCTGTCTCGATGATTAAACATATTTAGACGGGAATGTTGTGTTGAGGTTCTTTACTTCAAATAACTAATACTGATATTTAGTGGTGTCATTTTCTGTTATCTGAGCACTTCCTAAAACCTTAAACCTAAAAACTGTAAATTCAAAAGTTAAAGAGAACATGGTAAATTGTGTCCCTTGATCTGGTATTGAACTACTGTCCTGCCGTTCCCTCAAGATTGGGTCACAAGAAAACTTATGAATTAAAAGATTACAATATAATTAAAAGCATAAAGTCAACATTAAAATGAAATTAAGCTATTGACCATATTAAAACAATTGAAAACAAGCACTATAAAAATTGAAAAACAATCAAAACAGTACCATTTAAAACAATACAGTACTCTTTTACATCACTTTACTTAGAATTTCTAACAGTCTGTTTGAATTTTTAAAAAATCTTTCCTGCTGATGGAAAGACAGCAAGGAAATGCCCATTCACCCTCCCTAGGGAGGGAGTTCAAAGTTTAGGGGCAGCCATTGGGAAGTTGCTCATGTTCCCACCATTAAAGCTGGGTTTAGAAAAGGCAGAGGAACAAGAGACCAAATTGCCAATATCCGCTGGATAATGGAGGAAGCCAGGGAGTTTCAGAAAAACATCTACTTCTGCTTTATTGACTACTCTAAAGCCTTCGACTGTGTGGACCATAACAAACTGTGGCATGTACTGGGTGGTATGGGGATACCAAGTCACCTTGTCTGTCTCCTGAGAAATCTGTATAAAGACCAAGTAGCCACAGTAAGAACAGACCACGGAACAACAGACTGGTTCAAGATTGGAAAAGGAGTGCGGCAGGGCTGTATACTATCACCCTACCTATTCAACTTGTACGCAGAACACATCATGCGACATGCGGGTCTTGACAAATCCAAGGCTGGAGTTAAAATTTCTGGAAGAAACATTAACAACCTTAGGTATGCAGATGATACCACTCTGATGGCTGAAAGTGAGGAAGAGCTGAGGAGCCTTATCACCAAGGTGAAAGAAGAAAGTGCAAAAGAAACCAAAATCATGGCAACCAGACTGATTGACAACTGGCAAATAGAGGGAGAAAATGTGGAGGCAGTGACAGACTTTATATTTCTAGGTGCAAAGATCACTGCAGATGCAGACTGCAGCCAGGAAATCAGAAGACGTCTACTTCTTGGGAGGAGAGCAATGGCCAACCTCGATAAAATACTGAAAAGCAGAGACATCACACTGGCAACGAAGGTCTGCATAGTGAAAGCAATGGTATTCCCCATAGTAACCTATGGATGCGAGAGCTGGACCATAAGGAAGGCTGAGCGAAAGAAGATAGACGCTTTTGAACTTTGGTGCTGGAGGAAAATCCTGAGAGTGCCTTTGACCGCAAGAAGATCCAACCAGTCCATCCTCCAGGAAATAATTCCCGACTGCTCACTGGAGGGAAGGATATTAGAGGCAAAGTTGAAGTATTTTGGCCACATCATGAGAAGACAGGAAAGCTTGGAGAAGATCATGATGCTGGGGGAAATGGAAGGAAAAAGGAAGAGAGGATGACCAAGGGCGAGATGGATAGACGGTATCTTTGAAGTGACTGGCTCGACCTTGAAGGAACTGGGGACGGTGACAGCCGACAGGAGCTCTGGCGTGGACTGGTCCATGAGGTCACGAAGAGTCGAAAACGACTGAACGATTGAGACAACGACAAAGCTTTTTATCCCCATATACTTTTCTAACTATTGTGAATGCAACAACCTCCAGTGAATCTTTGTCAAACTGTACCTTTTGTTTTTGTCATAGCAGGAGCGGGCAAAATCCGGACCCCATTAAACCAATTAGAGGAGCTGACTTGGGTTGCCCGGCTGCCACAATGAGCCCACCAAAGGGCGATATGTGGCCCATAGGTTTCTTGGTTTCCCCTTCTGATTCATAAAACTTAAAAAAAAAATCCTGCCCCTTCCTTAGCAAATACTCTGGACCAAACTAAAGTAATATCTTGCTTAGTCTACTGCATTTTTATCTTTTTGTCTATCTGATGCTTTATCTTAATTTTCTCCTGTCTACCAAAATCGTAGCTACTCACAGTGATCTGATCATATGGTAGCCAACATGGACTGCTCCCCCTGTTCTTTCTGCTCTTACAGCCTGACACAATCTGATACATCATTGGCTATGACTTTTGCTTCTCCAATTCCATCAGCATCCAAAAGCACCCTGCTTCCTCCAAAACAGCTGCATTTTCTTCCTTGTTGCCTGATATGCTTGGGACTGCCTATATGATGTCACCTTTCTGACTTCTTCAAAATTGTTTTTTACATCCATTTTTTTCAGTAAAGTCTTTTCAGTATAGCCCTAAATTCCTGTGTTCTCCTGCAACCAAACTGTGATTATAATTTTTAAAAAAAATGCAAATAACCCCCTGTTTGTGTGTGTGTTTCTTTTATGTCAAAGTTCATCCTCATCAAGGCAGGGCTTGTCTTCTTGTTTTGCATTATTTAAAGAACCATGCATACACACTGATTGTGCTATAGAAATAAAGAATAATGAATGGGCAGACAAGCCTCAGGCTAAACTTTCAACCACATAACAGAACTTTTCCTGGTGGTCTGGGATATAAATTACAAAGTAATACCAGGGTTGTCTGCCACAAAATTATAAACTTCAAAATCACTAAAATTCAAATACCAGTAAATGAAACTATTTTTTCTTCTCACCCCCCCCCTCCCCCAGGACCAAAGCGTTATTACATAAAAGGAAACAGAGATGTAAGAAATATTAGCTCTAGATCTAAACTTCAAAAAGTATTTATGTATTTTATAAACAGAAAATCACCCAGGGGTCAGTCATCTTTCTTTGCAGTGTAGTTTGTTAAATTTAGTCAGTGGTAAAATATGTTTTCAATATTCGGAATCTGTATACGGTGCCTACATTTCATTCCTCCTCTGCCTCTTTACTTATTGCCTAGATTTATTTTCAATGAGGTATGTTTGGTTTAAATATAAATAGTATTTATATTTTTATTTGATGAAAAAGATAATGGTTTCTGGAGAGGAAGAAGCAAATAACATATACAGTAGTTATTTTTCTGTCTTACTAAAAGAGCCTGCTTTAGATGCAATATCGCAAATGGGTGGTTCAGTTGACACTGTTACAGCTAAAACCACATTGTAACCATAGCACACTGTCAAGCAAACAAATGAACAAAACCCCAAAGAAACAAT
Organism: Anolis carolinensis; assembly: GCF_035594765.1. Lineage (NCBI taxonomy): Eukaryota > Metazoa > Chordata > Lepidosauria > Squamata > Anolidae > Anolis > Anolis carolinensis. The sequence goes on along the minus strand of NC_085843.1, from coordinate 63,288,537 downwards.
AAATCTTGGATATTTGAAGAATCTCAGCTTTGCTCCAATCTGTGTGAGCAGAACACAAATCAGGCATTATAATAGTCAGTCATAATGCCCGTTACATTGCTTGAGATGAGAACTGGATTCTCTATCCCATGTTTATTCACATAGTTGGTAAAGAATCGTTATTGGAATGCAAGCTTCTTGTAATAGTTTCTGGCATTCTCTACTTTTTATATGTGAGAGAAATTTTTCAATTTCCAGTCTTTTGGCCTTTCTGATGAAACTGCTCACTGGGGTGCTTACTATAGCAATTCTGTATTGTCTTTGTTTAATACAGATACCTATCCCTTAGGAACCAAGTGGATTTCAATTGCTTATTATACACAGCCCACTGAGCAGACATCCAATGGTGATTTTTGCTCGGCCCTAGATTCAACTTTTTTAAAAAAGAAGATAACTGTTTTTTAAAGATTTTTTTTTTAAAAAAATCTTCAGACCTGATTGACAATGCTGCAAGGTGATGATTCTGATAGGTTTTGGTACAGTAGTTCCACAGAAACGTATTGATGACTATGGATTCTAAATCCCAAATACTCAGATGCAATAATAGTGTATCCATATATAGCTGTAGCTGTTATATTTCAAAATTCCCAGAAAGTACATTTAAAAGAATCAGGATACACTATATTCTAAACTAGGATGTCACTCCTAAGTGGATTTCTTTCACTTTCTTCTCCTTCTCTTTGACATTGCTTGAATTTTCATTTTTCATTTAGTTGGGAGATATCAGTCCTTTGTAGGAGTCAAAAGCTCCATTGCAGATATGATTTCCAAATTATCTAGGTTTCATGTGAATTGAAACTCAGTAGTATCCATATCATTTATTCTGAGGTATTGTAAGGAACAAGTCTGTGGGTTATGCATGTTGTGATCGTCCATTGCGTTGCTATGATTTTGCCTTTTTTCCCTTGCACAATTGAACAGTCATTTATATTCTACTTCCAGTAATCAAGGTACACTAAACGAAAACAATCCACAGCCTGAATTACTTAACAGATGTTCTATGAGGATAAAATATTTCTCTAGATCAAAGAAGGGACAATGTCAGTTTCTACAGAAGTAAACACAGTGCCACCTTGCCAGCAGAAACAGACCTAAACTAGAGTAATAGAGGAACAAAAGAGATGCACCCGTGTTTTCAGAGAAGGCTTGAGATCTTCTAAAGTAGAACAAACATAATGAAAATATGGGAAGAAAGGATACACAACTGAAACTGTCTCTAACAGAAGGTGGGAGGGGTAGCTTAGAGATAAAGAAAAGTTGTAAGAGATAGAATAGTAGGATAGCGAGCTGAAGGAGGAACTAAATAGGATGGGGGGCTACAAACAATTAAGTAGTCCACAGGTAAAATATTATCTGTCTACAGGTTGGAATGTTCTCAATCAGAAGTGTTTAGGATTTCAGATTTTTAAAATTTATCTTGGAAACCTGTATCTGCATATACATACATAGTAAGATATCTTGGGGATGGGATCGAAGTCTAACAATGAAATCCATTTATGTTTCATGTACACATTATAATTATACACATATCTTAAGATAATTATATATAATTATATTTTTTGTGAATGAAACAAAGTTAGTATCAGAAAGCAAAAACATCACTATCTCAGCCTGTCCAGATAATGGTGTATTTTGGTTATCAGAATTCCAGATAAGGAAGATCAACCAGTATTAATAACCTTGTTGTTGTTTATTCTGTTTTACAAATATATCTGGTAGGCTTGCTCAAATAATTCGATTTCCCCGTTACCCGTTATTAATTCGTTACTTTCGTTACTTTTGAAGCAATATACGGCCTTGATTGTCCACACGTCTGGATATCGCAGTTTCGAACCGCGAGAGGCCGTTTTTTGTTATGTCGTCGTTTTTTTGGTTAGGAAAAAAAGCTTTTGCAAATCACCCAAACTCCCACCATTCCTAACAGCCTCAGGCCCTTTCCTTTTGCCCCTCAGCAAAAGGGGCGTCACGGGCTCAGCCAATGGGAGGGGGCAAGGGGGAAGGAGGCCGAGGAGGAGGAGGAAGACGGAGGGGGGAAATGGCCGCCGCCGCCGCCTCGCCTCAGCTCAGGCCTGGTGTCTCTCTGTGAGGCGGGAAGGCGGCGGATGGAGCCGGGAATGGAGAGACTGAGAGAGACAGAGACACGCAGAGATGGAGGCTGGCGCGGGGCCCGGCGGTGAGGAGGAAGAGGCCCGGGATGTGAGGGGGTGTGGGCCAGGCCTGTCCTCGGCTGCTCCCGGGGAGGGAGGGAGGGAGGACTACGACTCCCAGGGGCCCAGATTCGCACCCTCCCTCCCCCCAATACAGGTCTCCATACGACGCTACATGAACTTGAATGGATACTGTGGTTGTGTTGTCGAAAGCTTTCATGGCCGGGATCACACTGTTGTGGTATGTATTCCGGGCTCTATGGCCATATGCCAGAAGCATTCTCTCCTGACGTTTCACCCACATCTGTGGCAGACATACTCAGAGGTTTTGACGTCTGTGCGAAGCTAGGCAAGTGGGGTTTATATATCTGTGGAAGGTCCAGGGTGGGAGAAAGAACTCTTGTCTGTGGGAGGCAAGTGTGAATGTTGCAATTGGTCACCTTGATTAGCATTGAATAGCCTTGCAGCTTCAAAGCCTGGCTGCTTCCTACCTGGGGGAATCCTTTGTTGGGAGGTATTAGCTGGCCCTGATTGTTTCCTGTCTGGAATTCCCATTTTCTGGGTGTTGTTCTTTTACTGTCCTGATTTTAGCTTTTCTGTAGCTAAAAATGCATATAAAATTGATTCTATAGGGAGGATAAATGATTGGATTTCAACTCCTACAGCTTAGCTTTCTCTGCCAATAATGGTTCCATACCAAACTAAACCTCCCAAGATTCTGTAGCAGTGAGCCATCTTGGATATTGTAAGGGATTTATTATTATTATTATTATTATTATTATTATTATTATTATTATTATTATTATTAGACCTTGCTCCCAGGAAGGTGCCTTCGCTGTGGCTCCCAACTTATCTATCTACCTTTCCACATATTCTCCACATTGTGTGTATGTGTATGTATATTATATATACATGAGCCCCGATGGCGAAGTGTGTTAAAGCACTGAGCTGCTGAACTTGCAGACCGAAAGGTCCCAGGTTCAAATCCCGGGAGCAGAGTGAGTGCCCGCTGTTAGCTCCAGCTTCTGCCAACCTAGCAGCTTGAAAACATGCCAATGTGAGTAGATCAATAGGTACCGCTCTGGCGGGAAGGTAATGGCACTCCATGTAGTCATGCTGGCCACATGACCTTGGAGGTGTCTATGGACAACACTGGCTCTTGGGCTTAGAAATGGAGATGAGCACCAACCCCCAGAGTCAGACATGACTGAACTTAACGTCAAGGGATACCTTTACCTTTACCTATATACACACACACACACACATATGCAGGGACTATATATATATATATATATATATATATATATATATATACAGTATATATCACACACACACCAATTTAACAAAGTTTCAGCCACAAAAACAAAGTTTCTGAAGTAGAACAATGACTTTCACAGTAAAGACAACCCAATTTAACAGGAAATAAGACTTTCAAACCAGGAACAGATTTCTGCAATTATTAAAAAATGGTTTATTATAAAAGCTATGAAAATTCGCCAAAAATCAGAGGATAAGGGAAACGTTCCAAATTTTGGTGAGCTATCAGTGTTAAATGTGTTCTACCACTGTACCAAGTTTGAAGAAGATCACTCAAAAAATGAGGGTGGGAGAGTCCTGTAAAATCTCCCCTCATGCTGTTTTTTTTGGCCACTGCGCATGCGCGTCCGCCATTAACGAATTAATTTAGAAAATAACAAATTTTCGTTAATTTCGAAATTTTTGGGGGGCAAAATTCGGAAATGACATCAGAAACGAAACGCTGGGGCCCCCTACTTTTGAAACGAGTTTGAATCAATTTTTTCATGGATCGCCCAAGCCTAATATCTGGCTGTTTGGCTTATGTTTTGGTAAAGAATCTGACCATGCTTACTGCAATGGACCCATAGGGCAACACATCCACTGCTCCAAATAGAGATCACATTTAGGCCCAAGTACCTGATCTAGGGAAGCATTTGGAGGGAGCCATCCTAGCCAGGACTGTAGCTGGGGGGATTAGGAGTTCAACACCCCCCCCCCCCAAATTTCAGGTTTTTAAAATGAAAAACCTAGATTACTGAAGAATTTTAATTGGTGAACCAAATCCTCAGGAGTGTCCACTGAAGCTTATCTGTCTTGAGTGTCCACTGAAGTTTATTGATGGAGCCTAATTTTTAAATTATTTTGCATTATAGAACTACTCTTCATCATTTTCTTTAAAAAGTTTCAAACCCCCACCCCCCTGAAATTTTTTTCTGGTTATAGCCCTGATCCTAGCCCCTATAGGGACTTTTAGAGCTCAGGAGCAGCCAGGGAGGACTCCATTTGCCCTCTTACTGCCAAACAGGGACAACGCCAAGAGGAGGACCACCCAGAAAAACCTGGCTAAACAAATAAAGGAAGTTTTAAACATTGAGCCTGTAGTCATAAATGATGTAAGAGCTGCATCACAAGGTAAAAATATGCAATTTAAACCAAATAAGAAGAGAAATTAACTGTTTCCAGTTTCTTGAGATTTCATTTTATAATCTAAATTTGTTCCAAATAAGGAGTTAATAAACACCCAATGTTGTTTGACGTCATGCAATAGACCAGGGGTCCCCAAACTAAGGCCCGGGGGCCGGATGCGGCCCTCCAAGGTCATTTACCTGGCCCCTGCCCTTAGTTTTATAATATAATATTTTTATATCATTTTAAATAATATAATATATTGTATATACATATAATATTGATAATAATATAATTGTATACAATATAATACTAATAATAATACCATATAATAATATTAATTCTATATTACATATAATATTACAGTATAGTGGTATAGTTCAATAAAGTAATATATAATGTTAATATTCTACTATGCTAATAATATAATATATTGTATGTACAGCTGCTCTGAGTCCCCTTCAGGGTGAGAAGGGCGGGATATAAATGTAATAAATAAATGTAGTAAATGAATAAATAAATAATTTTAGACTTAGGCTCGCCCAAAGTCTGAAATGACTTGAAGGCACACAACAACAACAATCCTAATTAACTTGACTATCTCATTTGCCAGAAGTAGGCCCACATTTCCCATTGAAATCCTGATAGGTTTATGTTGGTTAAAATTGTTTTCATTTTTAAATATTGTATTGTTCTTTCAGTGTTGTTGTTGTTTTGCACTACAAAGAAGACATGTGCAGTTTGCATAGGAATTTGTTCGTTTTTTTTTTTTCAAATGATAATTCGGCCCCTCCACAGTCTAAAGGATTGTAGACCGGTCCTCTTCTTTAAAAGTTTGAGGACCCCTGCAATAGACAATTTGGATTGCCCAGAGAGCTGCATAAAAGGCTTATCTATATCTATATCCATAATAAAAGTGAAAACCCGTATGTGGCATGGGTGTCCATTCACATAGGCAGCCTCTGGCCTCCACAAACAGGCTCCAGTTCCCAGTGCTGAGGAGCCAGCAAGTCACTATTTTCCACTGACATTGCGGTTACAGCGAGCGCCATGAACATGTAGCCCGACCTCTGCCAATGTCCTCCCCAAACACTACGGTCCACCACCCAAGGAATGCTTTCATTTGGGGACCATTTCCTCCTAGATTGTGCATTGTCCTCCACCACAGGCAGGCATCCCAGGGTTCTCCGTTGGTATAGTACTACTCCTCTTTTTTTTTTAAATCTGATGAGCAGAATTCCTTTCCAATTTTCCTATTAATTAAAAGGGCCTCATGTTTGGACGCAGAGCGACAAAATCATACTTTTCTTTAATTAATTGATTAAACAGAATTCTCCTTTTATTAGGTAAATTAATTCCATTAATGTTGTTGGAATAAAACTTCAGTTGGCGTTCCAAATTACATACGTTCTTGGCCGGGTTCATCAGGTGCTTCTTTCTTCTTGTTGCTTTCTCTGTTGGTTATGTCTTCTTCCTCAGTTAGTATTTCTTCTTCTGTTATGTTAGTTTCTTCCTCCTCATCTTCTCCACCTACATCCGACATTTCTGAGGCCGGTGGAAGTTTGGTAGCCGTGGAACCTGATTCTTGTGGTGAATGGTGCCTCGCTCTTTTTGGTTTTTTCCTCTTAGATGAGGGAGGAGTTGTATCTGCGGGATGTTTTTCTTTGCCTTGTATATATTTTCTGTAAAAGACTTTTGCTTTATCCTCACTTGTGAGCCAATGTCGTTCTCCTTTCTCCTTTCCTCTCCCACCTGAATCTAATCTTTGTTTTTTCAGTTCTTCAGTTAGGAAAAAGTACTTTTTTCTTTCAGTTAGAGTTAGTTGTGGGAATTATTTTAATATTATAATCTTTTTCTCTTTATAGGTTAATGGGTTGCGGTTGTTTTTCATCAGTAACTCATCGCGTATTTTCTTTCTCACAAAATGAACAATCACATCCCTTGTGGCCTTATTTCTTCTTGAGAAGTTAGTTTGTATTCTATAGACTTTATCTAGTTCTTATTCGATAAATTCTTCGGATTGGTTAACAAATTAGCTAATAATTTGGTGATAATTTGTCTAATATCTTCATTGATGTCTTCGAGGATGTTACGAAATCTCAGTTGGAACTCTTTTTCATGTTGTTCAGTTCTTTCCTGTAGTCTTTCCATTTTTTCATTTTTGGCTTCTAGTCTTTCTATTTTACTTTGTAGTTTTATTTGAGTCTTGGTTAGTTTTTGGTTTTCCATTTTCAGATCATTAATGTCCTTATGGGATTTAATCATTTCTATTTTCAATTGTCCAATGTCTTCTTTAATTTCTTTTTTCATGTCCATCATTTCTTGGTAAAGTTCTCTTTGTTGTAGGCTTTGTTGGTCAAGTTTCATTTGTGATTGTTTTTGATGTTCTTCTTGTCTTTCCGCTACTTTCTGGATCTCATGAAGAATATCTTTTAGGTTGATCTCTTCCGACTGTGAGGGTCTTCTCCCAGGCCCTCTGTTGTCTTTTAGGTCCTTGTCAAATTTAGTCTTGAGAACGGCCATAGTGTGGTTTTAATTGGGTTGGGGAAATTAGGTTGAGAGAGTAGGAAAAAAGAGAGAAAAGAAAAAAAAGAAGAGAGAAATGGAGAATTTAAGAAAAGGGAAGAAAAGAAAGAGAATGAAAAGCGAGAGAGAGGAAGGATAATAGAAGAAAGAGGCTGAGGGATAGAAAAAATAAATTTAGGTCCTTTAGGGCACCGTTGCCTCGTTCAGCTTATGCGTGGGTAGGATGAGCAATCTTCTTATACGTTCTCCCCTCCTATATTAAGTTTTATCTTCCCGTGTTTCGTATTTTCCCTTGACGGAATTGAAAGAGCCTCGGACTGGAGTTACTTCCTGGGCTGGTGAGGTTATTCCCTTCTCAGGGCAGAATGCTCGACTTCCGCTTCTGGTGCATTGGCAACCACTCGCCTCCCCCTCCTTGCGAGCACACACACCAGATCTTTTCTTCCCTCACTGCTGGCCAGATGCGGGGGAGGATGAGATAGTCATAATATCTATGTCCAAGGTTGTATAGTTTTGCACGTTTATAGCAGCAATTTACCAATCGGCACCGCTATTTTCCAGAACGGTCCTCGTTTCGCGCTCGGGTCTGGTAAAATGTTTAAATGTTTAGCTTAGCATTTGGAGACATAACGAGTGCAACATCTCCCTCCAAGCCTTTCGGTGCGAGCTTGTTTACCAGTCTGTGTCTCACCGGTTTAGTTGAGCAAACCCATCCATCTGTTCCGCCATTGGAAGGATGAACCCCCGATAAACACGCAGGGTAGTATATGTTGCCCGGATCCGTTCCTCCCGACAAAGTTGCGGAGGTCGGCTCGACGGGATGCTGGGGCCTCACGCTCGGCTCCTCACGCTCAGCTCCTCAGTTTTATATTATTTGAATTATTTGAATTAATATGTTTGTTTGAAGATTGAGTCGTTTAGTTAGTTCTCTCTGGTTGAGTTGAATGGAGTTTAGGTCATTTAGTTGTTGCGTTAGATTTCTGTGCAAAATAGTCTTTAAGTGATTGTCCGATAGGAAGAAGAAGATTTATTAGGAAACTTACGTTCCTGCGCCTTACAGCTTCTTCTTTGCCTTCTTTCTTAAGTGGATAAAATGGGCTTGGCCTGCAGTGTGGATAAAATGGGCTTGGCCTGCCGTCGCCGCAGTCCGCGCTCCCCTGCAGTTGCCCGGATCCGTTCCCCCGACAGAATTCGGGGGTCGGCTCGATGGGGTGCTGGGGCCTTGCGTCCCTTCTTGTCTCGGTCCACAAGAAGAGGGGAGCAGAGGCTCTACCCAACCGCTACGAACATTGGGCTATTGAGAGCTCTCAATAGTCCCGTCCTGCCGCCATATCAGCCCACCGGAAGTCCTTTCAAACCACACTTCTGTAGGGCCGGGCTGTGGCACAGCTGGCTAGTAACCAGCTGCAATAAATCACTACTGACCGAGAGGTCATGAGTTCGAAGCCCGGGTCGGGTTAAGCCCCCGACCATTAAATAGCCCGGCTTGCTGTTGACCTATGCAGCCCCGAAAGACAGTTGCATCTGTCAAGTAGGGAAATTTAGGTACGCTTTATGCGGGAGGCTAATTTAACTAATTTACAACATCATAAAACTGCCAGCAAAACACGAGGAAAGGAATGAGGAAGTACAGCCACTAGTGGACGGTGAAGTAACAGCTCCCCCTGTGGCCGGAATTGTGAAGCTGGAAAAATGTTAAATGCCTCTGTGTCTGTCTATACTGTATGTTGTTTGTCTGTTGGCATTGAATGTTTGCCATATATGTGTTCATTGTAATCTGCCCTGAGTCCCCTTCAGGGTGAGAAGGGCGGAATATAAATACTGTAAAAATAAAATTAAAAATAAATTAGTACACAGACCCAAAATGGCCAACTTTGAATACTGGCAGGGTTTGGGGAGGATTGACCCATGATTCTGGGAATTGTAGTTCACCCACTCCAAACTGAGAATACCTAACAATCAAAGACAAATAATGCCTTTATCAAAAAACCCGGGCATCGCCGGGTCCCCAAGCTAGTATATATATAAAATGAAAACATATGGAGAGGAATTGATCCTGTAGAGAGAGAAAAATCCCATATGGTATAAGGGAAGGCATTTCTTGCTAGATTGAAATATAGATCATCCTTTAAAAGAAATTCAAATTGCAGATGATAAAGCTCAGACTGAGAGCAGGAAAAATCCACGTTATACCAGCAAAGCAAAACACATGTTCTTGATAAATGCTATAAATAGTAGCAACTGCATAATCCTATGGGACTTATCTGCATAAAGAAAGGCAGCAATAGGCAATATTTATTTGTGGCTCCTCCCCCATTCCCATTGCCTGTATCCATCCAGTGGCAGCACATTTTTCTGCTTACTATGTATGATAAAATCCAATGTTTAGTTCAAAATAATGCTAATTTGCATTGGCATAGAGACTTAACTCGCTGGTGTATTATTACTGTGTAAGCAGGTGTAGAAGCAACTGCAAATAAATGCTTACTGATGGAATCCCAGCAGGGTTTCTGATGAGTTTTCATTTTGTCAAACCTTACCAAGGAAATTACTGTGTAAAAAGCTTTGCTATTAGTTCTTTGCCTGAAAAATCATTTAGTTACACCTGGCCAGATTGATGGCAATTATAGTAACTATGTATAGAGTCCATACCAAAAATCTTATCCACTTTTAAAAGTCATGATCCAAAACTTGTCAGTGTATCCATTGAAAAATACTCAGCTATGAATAAATAATAAATTGTGTAGAAGGAGATGGAGTGGGAATTTAGATACAAGCAAATGCTCTATATTTACTAGAAAATATTCCAAGTGTGAATAGTATGCACATTGTTCTTGTTCCAATATGTAGTGATTGTTCTTTTGTAAGTGTTCAAAAATGCTAACAGAGGAAGGCACCATATTATAATTTCTCATTAAAACACAAGAGGGATTTGAGCATTTTGTAGTGAACAATTAAAATGAGTGATAAAACTATTTGGAAAAATGAATCTTATATACAGTAAGACAGGAAAGGGTGTTCTTATTTTCCTTTGGGTTTTTTTGTTGGATTTTTTCTGGTGTGATGAAAAGACTTATGCAGCTTTTTCAGGTATGGGCAAACCACAGCCCGCGGGCAAGATAAAAGCACATTGGGCTTTTTCCTCTGGCCCACGGGGATTTTCTTCCCAGCTCCTGTGCTGGTTCGGTGATGGAAAGTGCCAAGCAGAAGTTGGCGCACAAGCAAGGCAGGTGATTATCAGCACGCTCTCCCCAAGGGAGAAGCCGGAATGTGTCCAGAGGAGGATGACTAAAATCATCAGGGGTCTGGAGAACAAGCTCTATGAGGAGCGGCTTAAAGAGCTGGGCATGTTTCACCTGCAGAAGCAAAGGCTGAGAGGAGAAATGATAGGGGCCATTTATCAAGATGTGAGGGGAAGTCATAGAGAGAACAGAGCATGATTGCTTTCTGCTACACTGGAAATTAGGACATGGAACAATGACTTCAAACTACAAGAAAGGATATTCCACCTGAACATTAGGAAGAACAGTAAGAGCTGTTCAGCAGTGGAACTCTCTGCCCAGGAGTGTAGTGGAGGGCCCATGGCCGTAGCCAGAGTGCCGGGTGGGTTAAGAGTTCACACACACACCCCAAATGTGTCAGGTAAAAAAAAAAACCTCGTTTACTCATGAATTGGTTAACCGATTAAAATTCATTAGTAAATTGTGTTGTTTTTCACTGACACATTTGAGGGGGGGGGGGGGTTTGAACCCTAACCTCCCCTCTCTGGCTATGGCTCTAGTGAAGGCTCCTTCTTTGGAGACTTTTAAACAAAAGCTGGATGGCCGTCTGTCAGGGGTGCTTTGCATGCGATTTTCCTGCTTCCTGGAATGGATGGCCCATAAGATCTCTTCCAACTCTATGATTCTGATTCTATCTGGGGCCTTGGCATTCTCCTCTTCCTCCCCCTTCCCTTCCTTTCGTGCTGTGAAGAGCAACAGGCTCCATATGCACATCGACCCTTTTTTCCTCACCACCCTCCCTGCCCAGATTTTTCCCCCTCGCTTTCCTTGCTTCCAAACCTCTATTTCCCTCTCATCCTCAGGGGGTGTTTTGATTGTTCTTTTCCTGCATGGCAGAAGGGAGTTGAACTGGATGGCTCCTGGGGTTTCTGCTGCTGCTGCTGCTGCTGTTATTTTACTGCTGCTGTTATTACTTCAGAGGTTAGATTGCCATCTGCCAGGGGCGCTTTGTGCTTTTCCTGCATGGTAGAAGGGGGTTGGACTGGACGGCCCTGGGATATTCCATTGAAATATGGTTAAAATTGTTCTTCATTTTAAATATTGTATTGTTCTTTCTTCCTTTTTTGCACTACAAATGAGATATGCACAGTGTGCATAGGAATTTGTTCAGGTTCTTTTCAATTCATTCATACAAATGCTCTACATCTATCTGCCACTGGCCTGTCCCATCTATCAAGTTTTAAAATACAACGTGGCTCCTGTGTCAAAAAGTTTGCTCGTACCTGAGCTATTTTTAGTTAATGTTACCACAATATACAGTGGGGAAACAATATAAGCCACATGAAAATGTATACTTGACAGAGAAAACACATTTTGCCCTATATCCATGTAAGGGATGCTGAGGAACATCTGAAAAACAAAACATAAAAGATACACTTATAGGATGATGTTGTAATTCATAATTTTATCTTTCACTATGTTTTACAGTTAATTTTTCCCTCCTTGCTTTCATCCACAAATACCTTGCATCTATTTACATTATTCTTTCCACAATCCAGTACATTTTTAGTGAAAGATAAATCATTTTAACTTGAAGGGATTTATTCTGGTAACTGTTTGTAGACCTTATTGAAGTAGGATAGTAACTCTTTCTAATTAAATACAAAATAAAGGCAATATAGAATTGTACCCCTTTGAGTCACATGACTACTTTGACTGTGACAGCTGCCATGCGCTGAAAGGATCTAATTTCAACAGCATTGACATGATTTATGTGTGGCACCACATCAGCCTACATTCATCTATATCTGAAACATAACAAAATGCAAAACATGTGCCTGAGCAATCCCCACACACTTAGAAAGCAATAGGTTTCTTCCTCCCTGAGATAAAAATGGGAAACATATTATTTATTATCCCATGAGTATTGCAAGGAAGTGCTGTTGGAGAAAAATGGAGATATCATATTGAGGGTAAGTATTTTATGTGCTGGAAAAGCAATGTAGTTCATGGATAACATACTGACTTGAGTAACCATATTTTATTTTATTTTTAGTGTATTTATTTTTTGTTCACAGCATCACAATGACTGAAACTCCAAAAAGAAATAGACAAGGCTGCCTTTGCTATATTGGGATGAGTACATACAATATTTTTAAGGAAGTCATTATGACATGAATGGTTTCTCGAGACCACATCTAATTAAAATTGGAACAATATTTTCTGTAGTTTACACATACATATCAGAAGCAGAATATTACAGCTGTACATTGGCATAGTGACTGCACATCTACTGGTAGAAGTTGACTCCACCAGCCTAAGAAGAATCCAGGGATAGTTGGGATATGGTGAAGCATGAGGCTTATCAGACATTCAATTCTGCATCTTACAATGTCATAGAGTTGTGACTTCATAATACATAAACAAACACACAAACAGTTCAATTAATTAGGAACATAAGATGATGCCCTACTATCTTTACCATGTTCTTAAGCTCACATTGACATGGTCCTGTTTAAGCCCCCTCGATGGAGTGTCACTTTGCCGTGGTGAGGGGGCTTGCGTGTTCCAATGAACCTAAGGGCACATCTACTGGGGTCATGCACTCCCAGGAGGGGCCACAGGGGAGGTTTTTCCTGTTGTTTTCCTGAGTTTTTCCTGTTGTTTTTCATCAATGTGATTGTCACTTGGGATGGCAACATCAATGATCCAAACCTTTTTCCTTTCCACAACTGTGATGTCTGGTGTGTTGTGTTCCAGAACTTTGTCAGTCTGGATTCGGAAGTCCCACAGTATCTTTGCATGCTCATTCTCCAATACTTTTGCAGGTTTGTGATCCCACCAGTTCTTTGCTGCTGGGAGGTGGTATTTGAGGCATAAGTTCCAATGAATCATTTGGGCCACATAGTTGTGCCTCTGTTTGTAGTCTGTCTGTGTGATTTTCTTACAGTAGCTGAGGATATGATCAATGGTTTCGTCAGCTTCCTTGCACAGTCTGCATTTTGGGTCATCAGCTGATTTTTCGATCTTGGCCTTAATTGCATTTGTTCTGATGGCTTGCTCCCGGGCTGCAAGGATCAGGCCTTCTGTCTCCTTCTTTATTATTATTATTATACAGTTGAAACAGTTGAAAAGCAACTCACCAATGCCTTGAAAGATCTCTCCAGCTACTACAAAGAGAACCACCTGAAGCCTAACCCTGCCAAGACACAAGTGTGTGCTTTCCACCTACGTAACCACGAAGCCAACAGGAAACTGAAAGTTACTTGGGAAGGCCAAGAGCTCAAACACTGTTTCCATCCTAAATACCTTGGTGTCACCTTAGACTGAACACTAACATATAGGAAACACTGCATGAACACCAAGCACAAAGTAGCTGCACGCAATAACATCCTGCGGAAACTGACTGGCAGCGCATGGGGAGCAGACCCACAAGTAATAAGAACATCAGCCCTGGCCTTGTCTTTCTCAACTGCAGAGTATGCCTGTCCTGTTTGGCACAAGTCTGCCCATGCAAAGCAGGTGGACATAGCACTGAATGAAACATGCAGAATCATCACGGGATGCCTTAAACCTACACCTGTTGATAAACTCTACAAGTTAGCTGGCATTGCCCCTCCTGACGTGCGACGGGAAGTTGCTGCTAACGGTGAGAGAAAAAAGGTTGAACATTGTGAAAGCCACCCACTGCATGACTATCAGCCTCCTCCCAGTAGACTCAAATCAAGGAAGGGCTTCATGAGAACCACCACTCCTTTTGATGTTCCTCCAGCAACAGCAAGGGTGTCTCTCTGGGCAGCTAAACCAGGCAACTCTAACTGGATGGCTCCCCAAGAGGGTCTTCCTCCAGGGGCAAACCAGGAATGGGCAACTTGGAAGTCCCTGAACAGACTCAGAAGTGGAGTGGGCAGATCAAAAGACAACTTGGCAAGGTGGCACTACCTGGAGGAATCCTCCACCTTGTGTGACTGTGGAGCTGAACAAACAACTCCGCATATGTATGCTTGCCCACAATGCCCTGCCTCATGTACGGAGGAGGAGTTGTTTAAAGCTACAGACAATACAGTTGCTGTTGCCTGCTTTTGGTCCAAAACTATTTAGTTGCCTGTGATTTCTTTTCTTTTCTATTTTATTTCCATTATTTGAAATGTATTTGCTGTACCAATGCTTTTGACACGAAATAAATAAATTATTATTATTATTATTATTATTATTATTATTATTATTATTATTATTACACAGCAAAAAAGATAGATATGGTGGATTTCATATCACAAAATCACAAGTCGAACACTTCCCAAGTGTCTAGGACTGTGTGATGTATTTTCGGATGATGCGTGCAGATCCCAGTAGGGTGGCCTTTTGCAGTTGGCAGATCGTAATTTTGTCAATGTCTATTGTTTCCAAATGCCGGCTGAGATCTTTTGGCACAGCACCCAATGTGCCCATCACCACCGGGACCACCTGCACTGGTTTCTGCCAGAGTCTTTGAAGTACAATCTTGAGGTCCTGATAGCGGCTGAGTTTTTCCTGTTGTTTTTCGTCAATGCGACTGTCACCTGGGATGGCAACATCAATGATCCAAACCTTTTTCTTTTCCACCACTGTGATGTCTGGTGTGTTGTGTTCCAGAACTTTGTCAGTCTGGATTCGGAAATCCCACAGTATCTTTGCGTGCTCATTTTCCAATACTTTTGCAGGTTTGTGATCCCACAGTTCTTTGCTGCTGGGAGGTGGTACTTGAGGCATAAGTTCCAATGAATCATTTGGGCCACATAGTTGTACCTCTGTTTGTAGTCTGTCTGTGCAATTTTCTTACAGCAGCTGAGGATATGATCAATGGTTTCGTCGGTTTCCTTGCACAGTCTGCATTTTGGGTTATTATTATTATTATTATTATTATTATTATTATTATTATTATTATTTCTGCCAAAGAGTGCTGGGATCTCATCAAACCACAGCTCCCTTGATTCCATAGCATTGAGCCATGGCAGTTAAATGGGGTCAAACTGCATTAATCCTACAGTGTAGATGTCCCCAAAAAGAGAGAGAAAGAAAGAAGAGGCAGAGCTCTATGTCAAAGGGATGGATAAACTGGTTTTTGGAAGATGCTGTGTGTCTCTGTACAAGGGAGAGAAGTCATGCTGTTTAATGATCAGGTATGTTTAATGATAAGTCTTGCTACAAACCTGTCTGATGGTTTTAAGTGATCCATGCCCTGCTAGCCTAGGCTGCAATGAGGTGATTTTAATCCTTGCCTACTCTTCCACCCAGCTGTATAACCCAGAATATCAAGGCAGATAATCCACAATATCGGCTTTGAACTGGATTATCTGAGTCCACACTGCCATATAATCCAGTTCAATGTGGATTTTATACAGCCGTGTGGAAGAGGCCTTCTACACTCCCATATAAGATTATCAAAGCACATTATCTGCTTTGAACTGGATTGTACGAGTCTACACTGCCATATAATCCAGTTCAAAGCAGATGATCTGGATTTTATATGGCAATGTAGAAGGGGCCATTGTCAAGCCTAAGACAGCAGTGTAGTGGTTTGAGCATTGAATGATGGCTCTTGAGACCTGGGTTCAAATTCTTTGCTGTGCTATGGAAGCCCATTAGATGACCTTGGGTAAGTCACACTCTCTCAGCCTCAGAGGAAAGCAGCAGCATCCTCTTTGAGCAAGTCTTGCCAAGCAACCCCTGTGATTGGATTGCCATAAGTTAGGAATGGCTTGAAGGAACAATGACCTAATCTAACCTAAAACTAGAAAATGAAGCACCTAAATATTAGGAATAATGTTTTTATTCTCTACGTTAGTGGAATCCATTGTATGGGACTGTTGTGGACTTGTCTTGTAGCTTTGAACACTGGCTGATTCCTGACTGGTGGAATACTTTGCTGGGAGGAGTTAGCTGGCCCTGATTGTTTCCTGTCTGCAATTCACCTGTTTTCAAATTGTTATTCTTTATTTACTGTCCTGGTTTTAATTTTTTGTAATGCTTAGAGCCAGGTTTAAGAGGTTTTGTAGGAGTCAGTGGGTGTTTTGTGGGACCTGGGAGGGCACTAAGTGGAGCACTACAAATCATCTTTAGTGAGAAAATTATCTTACGACCTTTATGAGGACCACATTCCCATTTCACAGATGGGAAAATTGAAGGTATAAAACAGCTAAACTTGTTACCTTGAACTAAGATTTGAAGACTTGTTGATCTACACCAGGTGTGGGCAAGCTTTGGCCCTCCAGGTGTTTTGGATTTCGACTCCCACAATTCCTAACAGCCTTCCGGCTATTAGGAATTGTGGGAGTTGAAGTCTAAAACACCTGGAGGGCCAAAGTTTGCCCATGTCTGATTTACACTATTCTCTACAGATGTTGCAACACAAACTTTACATACTTTCATCCTTTTTAAGCTTTTAAGATGAAAATAACAATCCCTGGAATAAATCCCATTTTCATTCCGAAAGTCTGTACATTGTGGTAGTGTATTTCAGTTATAAGATCAAGTACCATTTGTTACAAAATGGATCTTGGAGCCCTCGTGGACAACAAGTTAAACATGAGCCAACACTGTGGCAATGGGATTTTGGTCTGCATAAATAGGAGTATAGTATCTAGATCTAGATTTTAAGTCATGCTGCCACTCTCTTCCGCCTTGGTCAGACCAGACCTGGAATACTGTGTCTAATTCTGAGCACTGCAATTGAAGGGAGATGTTGACAAGATGGAAAGTGTCCAGAGGAGGGCAACTAAAATGATCAAGAGTCTGGAGAACAAGCCCTATGAGGAGCAGCTTAAAGAGCTGGGCATGTTTAGCCTGCAGAAGAGAGGGCTGAGAGGTGAGGAGAAGTCATAGGGAGGAGGGAGCAAGTTTGTTTTCTGCTGCCCTGGAGACTAGGACGCGGGACAATGGCTTCAAACTGCAGGAAAGGAGATTCCACCTGAACATTAGGAAGAACTTCCTCACTGTAAGAGCTGTTCGGCACTGGAACTATCTGCGCCGGAGTGTGATGGAGGCTTCTACTTTGGAGGCTTTTAAGCAGAGGCTGGATGGCCATCTGTTGGGGGTGCTTTAAATGCAATTTTCTTGCTTCTTGGCCAAATGGGGTTGGACTGGATGGCCCACGAGGCCTTGTCCAACTTTAGGATTCTATTTATGTTTTACTAATTGCTTATTGTTGATTGTTGTTTATTTTAAATTGCATTTGTTGTTGATTGTTGTTTTTATTTTGCATTTAATTGCATTATAACAAGTTGGAAGCCGCTTTGGGTCCCTTTGTGGGAAAAAAGTGGGATATAAATAAAGGTTTATTATTATTACATTATAAAATATTACCATTATATTATCACATTGTTATATTATATTATTATTATATGAAATGATATAATATTATGATATTATAATATTATATATTATTATACAATATTATATTATAATAATATTAGCATTATATTATTATTATTATACTGTTATACTGTTATACTATATTATGATATTATATATTATATAATATTATACGGTATTATTATATTATAATAATATAATAATTATATCATTATATTATTATATAATAATATAATAATATATAATAAAGAGTCCCTTTTGGGGAGATAGGGCGGAATAGAAATAAAGTTTTATTATTGTTGTTGTTTTATTATTATTGTAATATCATTATATACTATATTATTATATTTTATTATATTATTATATATTATATATTATACATTATATTATTATTATTATATCATTATTATTATCATTATTATAGAAGGGGCCTGAGTCAAAACAGAGAAAATGCCATACTATTGAAATGCATATATATGGCAGGGTGTGCTCTGTGGCAGGAAGTGGGGGTGGAGGTGGAGTGTTCCAGGTGGAGTGGCCAGGCCCCAAACAGCCCCTCCCTTCCCCTCTGCCCATGCTCAGATGCATGCCCTGGCCTATCTCCTCCTCCTCCTCCTCCTCCTCCTCCTCCTCTTCCCTTCTTCCCTCAGTCCTCTTTTCGATCGGGGCAAGCAGGCGGGCAGGGCCCGGGGAGTGCATGCGTGGTTGAGGGAGGGAGGGGAGGGGAGGCAATGGGAGTGAAGCCCTGGCCCATGCCACGCCCCCTGAAGGGCCCCGTTTGGATGGGAAAAGACTCTCTGAGGGAAAATGGCAATGCAAAGGCCCCTCTGAGGAGAAGTGAGGGCAGAAGCAATGGCGCTTCAAGAGGTTCAAGAGCTATGCACAAACTACGTATATCCACACAAGGGCACCCCTCCCCCCAGAGGATCATAGATTTCGCACTTGCGTACATTGTGGTATGGCTTGAACCGCCCCTGCTCCTATCATCCTTGTTATCTGAACTTCACATCCTTCTTAAATTGTGGTGCCTAGAACTGAACACAGTACTCGAGATGAGACTTGACCCATGCAGAATATTTCCACTATTCTCTCAATTTATAAACTATGTTTCTGTTACTATTGGCTTAGATAGCATTCACCTTTTTTGCTGTAACAGCACACATATTATATTATATTATATTATATTATATTATATTATATTATATTATATTATTTATTTATTTACAGTATTTATATTCCGCCCTTCTCACCCCGAAGGGGACTCAGGGCGGATCACATTATAACACACATAGGGCAAACATTCAATGCCCATAAACACATCAAACAGAGACTGAGAGACACACGCAGAGGCAAGTTAACCTTCTTCTGAGGGGATGTTCGATTCTGGCCACAGGGGGGAGCAGCTGCTTCATCATCCACACTGACGGCACTTCCTCATTCCAGGTCGTAAATTAATTAATCTTGCCTCCCCACTTTATAAGTGGTACCTTATCTCCTACTTGATAGATGCAACTATCTTTCGGGTTGCTAGGTCAGCAACGAGCAGGGGCTATTTTTTATTTTTAATTGACGGGTGCTCACCCCGCCACGGGCTGGCTCGAACTCATGACCTCATGGTCAGAGAGATTTAAGGCAGCTGCTCAACAGCAATATATGAAGGTTAGAGGCAAGTTGTCTCCATAGTTTAAACACCCTTCAAGGCAAAAGATCCAAAGCTACCTGTCAGCTCACCACAGCCGCTCCTGAATGAACACACGAGACTCTCTGTGATATCACCAGAAACTTTTACTGTAGGAAACATGAACATCAAAAAAGCCAAGAATGGGAGGCTCCGGCCAACCATCCTTTATATACCCTCCCCCTCATTTGAAAAGTCTCTTCCCGCTCAGCAAAACCCCGCGCAAATTCCCCGCCAAGTCCAGCAGCCGTTTCTTCTCCGAGTCCTGAGCCGCAGGTGTCTTATCAATGTCAGTGACCCTGAAACTCAGAGCCACATCCAGGCTCTAGTAGCAGGGTTCTGACATGGCGTCCTCCTCCCCTTCGTCCTGGAAGGAAAAGATTAAACACAACTATTGTTCTCCGCTGTCCAGAGTTCCTTTATACTTTTTTAACAGGCTGCAATGGAATACCGGGTGTACCTTTCCTAGGTCCTTGGGTAGCCTCAGCTCATAGGTCACTTCGTTTATTCTTTTTGCTACCCTGAACGGCCCTATATAGCGTGGAGCCAATTTTTTAGATGGGAACCCCAATTTCAGGTTTTTTGTGCTCAGCCAAACCAGATCCCCTTCGCCCAATTTGTCCCCCTCTCGGCGCCTACGATCTGCAAAGAGCTTGTACTTCTTTTGTGTTTCCCGCAATGCCTCCACCACGGTCTGCCACCCTTGCTTAATTTTGGCCGGCCATTCCTTGTCGGTCTGGCCCTCTCCTTCCTTCCACTCGGGTAGCCTGGGGAAAGGTGCCACCTCCTGTCCGTATACTATTTCGAATGGGGCACGACCTGTGGCCGAATGTACGGCCCCGTTAAACGCCATCTCAGCAAACGGTAGAAGGTCCGCCCAATCATCCTGTCTATAATTGGTGTACATCCTCAAGAATTGGCACAGTGTTTGTTGGGTGCGTTCGACTCCCCCGTTGGTTGCGGGATGAAAAGCCGAGCTCAGGTTCCTTTCTGCTCCTAACAGCTGTAAGAATTTTCCCCAAAATTTTGCAGTAAATTGGACTCCCCGGTCGCTAATTATTTTGTCGGGACACCCATGCAGGCGATATACATGCTTCACATACAAATCAGCAAGTTTTTCAGCTGAGGGGAGTTTTGGCAGGGCCACAAAGTGTGCCTGTTTTGAGAATAGGTCCAATATTGTCCAAATGTATCTGTGGCCTCTGCTGGGGGGTAGTTCGCCTACAAAATCCATGGCCACGCATTCCCATGGCCTCATGGGCTCCACCACCTTCTGCAATAGCCCCTGGGGCTTCCCCGGTGGTGTTTTTCCCTCTGCACATAATTCACACTGCGTGACGTACCCCCTGGCGTCTTTCCTCATTCCGGGCCACCAGCATTGTTTGGCCAACAGTTTAATAGTCCTGGTGGGGCCTAGATGACCCGCACCCTTGTTATCGTGGCACTTCCTTAACATTTCTCGTCTTAAACATTCAGGAATATACAATTTCTTATTTACAAACACCAAATCCCCACACAATTCTCCCTTTTCTTTGTTAGTTTGTAACCATTTGTCCATTCCATACGGTCGCTTCAACTCTTCCTCCCATATTTCTCCTCCCCCCGTGGAAATGGCAGTACGTTTGTTTTCTTTGGCCGCTTGTGCTCGAGTTAGTACTGCCAGGCCCCACTGCTTATCTAGGAACAGGCTCCCTTCAGATTCCTGAATTCCTCCCCCGTGCTGAGGCATCCGAGAGAGAGCGTCAGCGAGTATGTTATGTTTCCCCTGGAAGAATCTGAGTCTGAAATCAAAACGGCTGAAATATTGGGCCCATCTAATTTGCTTCGCTGATAGTTTACGAGGGGATCTTAGATACTGTAAATTTCTATGATCAGTCCACACCTCAAACGGTGTTCCACTTCCTTCCAGAAAGTGTCTCCAGCACTCTAGTGCTTTTAGAATCGCTAAGGCTTCTCTCTCCCAAATCGGCCAGTTTTTTTCTGTATCGCTAAACTTTTTTGACAGCCACATGGCTTCAGGTTCCCCCCCTCGTCTTTCTGCAGCAGAACTGCCCCATATGCCCGGTCTGACGCATCGCAATGTAGTACAAAGGCCTTAGACATATCAGGGTGCTGTAGGACAGGTTCCTCAGTAAAACGCTTTTTAAGGGCTTCGAAAGCTTCCTGGCATTCTATTGTCCATGTCAGTTTGGCCCCTGGGGCCTTCACTTTGGCTGTTTCTCCCCTGCCTTTAGTTTTTAACAAATCCGTTAATGGCAAAGTGAGGCGCGCAAAGTCCTTGATAAATGTTCTATAGAAGTTTGCGAACCCTAGGAAGGATTGCAGCTGCTTCCGTGTTTTGGGGGCTTCCCACCCCCTCACGTCTTCCACCTTCGCAGGGTCCATCGCCACTCCCTGGGAGGAAATCCTATACCCCAGAAAGTCTATCTGGTCTTTATTGAACTCGCACTTGGCAAGCTTCGCATACAGTTTCGCTTCCCTCAACTTTTGTAGGACTTCCCTGACTAGTTCTACGTGTTGCTCCTTAGTTCGAGATATTATCAATATGTCATCTAAAAAAATAAAGACTCCCTTGTACAACAATGGATGCAATACTTCGTTGATTAATTGCATGAACGCGGCCCCTCCCCCGCACAAACCGAAGGGGAGCACACGATAATTGAATAATCCGAATGCGCAGGAGAAGGCCGTCTTCCACCTGTCCTCTGGTTTGATCTGCAATTTATGGTAGGCCTCAATTAAGTCCAATTTAGTGAATATCTGTCCTTCCGATAACTGGGCGATCAAGTCCTTCACTAAGGGTAGGGGGTATTTATTTACAGTACTGATTGCATTTAGGCCCCTGTAGTCAATGCAGAGCCTCAGCGTTTGGTCCTTTTTCCGCCTGAACAACACAGGCGCCCCTAGAGGGGAATTTGAAGGCTCTATGAAACCCCTCGCTAGGTTTTTATCAATGTATTTTCTCAGTTCCTCCTTTTCCCTAGCTGACATCGGGTATATTTTTGCCTTGGGAAGCTCTGCTCCTGGGACTAGCTCTATTTTCACTTCAACTCTCCGCTTCGGTGGGAAATTGTCTGCTTCCTTCTCATCAAACACGTCCACAAAATCCCGATACTCTGGGGGTAATTTATCTGCCAGTTCTGCTATTCTGATAGAGTCTTCCTCCCCCCTTTTCCCTGGCTCCCTCTCAACTTCCTGGCTCCCTTCTTCCAAATTCATCCTGAAGATCATGCTCTTATCCTCCCAGTTGATTTGCGGGTTGGCTTGCCCCAACCACGGCATGCCTAGTATAACATTATAGCTGGCTATTTGTGATATCACAAATGACACCTTTCCTTCCCAACTCCCTATCTTACACTTTACATCTTCGGCACTGTGCTTAGCTAACGATCCCGATGCTGTGGATCCGTCCAACTGCGAAAAAGCTATTGGGGATTCTAGGTTCGTTCTTTCGCATCCCAATCCCTCGGCTAATTCAGGGGAGATGATGTTCCTGGAACATCCACAATCCACAAATGCTTTGCAGGTTGCTTGTTTGCTGCCATTTTCAAGCTGAATGGGGACCACTATCATAGCTTTGTCCTGACTTACCAACCCCCCCGAGTGGTGCCTCATCGGTGGTTCTTCCTCGGCGCGTTTTCCTGCCACGGCTCTTGGTTTGGGCTGGCCTCCGCCTTCCCCTTTTCTCTGCCAGCACTCGGCAGCCCTGTGGCCCAACCGGCCGCACACGAAGCAGCCACTCCTGCTGGCGCTCACGTTCCCTGTCGGCTCCGTTCTCCTCCCGGCTGGGGTTGATCCCTCCTTCCGGCTCCCCTCTTTCATCTGCGGCCGCTGCTGTAGCCCTCCTCGGTGCCTCCTCGCCTGGGCCAGCGATGTCTCGACGCGCCCCGCCAGCTGAATCCATCCGCGCAGTGTGTCAGGCTCATCACGATGCACCGCCCAGGAGAGGATCTCCCGCCTGAGACCCTCTTTGAAGAGTTCTATCTTTGTCACTGCAGACCATTCCGGCACCTTTTCGGTGAGGCATTGGAACTCCTCCGCATACTCAGATACCGACCTCTGCCCCTGGGAGACGGTCTTCAACTTCTCCCTCGCCCGGATCTGCTCCAGTGGATCTCGGAAACGGGTCTCCAGGGCCCCCATAAAGCGTCGGAGTGACCCCAGACATGGGTCGCGCCGCGCGTGCAGCTGAACGTACCAGCTGGCCGCTCCCCTCTTCAACACTGCACCAATGGCCCGTATCCGGCTGGATTCCGTTCTAAAAGTGTGAGCATTGTCCTCCATATAGCCCCTCACCGTGGTCAGGAAAAAATCCAGTTCAGAGGACTCTCCCCCAAACTCGATCCTTAGTTCCTCTCGTCTCGGTAGGGGTCCCTGTGGTGGCAATCCCCAATTCTCCGCCCGTCGCAAGCCCCCTTGCGGACCAGTGGGCCCCGCTGCTGCTTCTCTTGGCCCTGTGCCACGCCCGGCATTCGCCAGGGGCACCAGGGTCTCAGCTGGGAGCGTAGCTGGGATTCTCGGAGGTTTTTCCCCTTCGTCGTCACTCTCCTCCACCCGCGTCAGGCTTGTTTGGGTCTTGGGCCGGGCGCCGGGCTCCTTTCGCATTTCCCTTCCCTTCGGTGCTGGGAGGTCTGCAAAGCCCTGGCTGCTTCCCACGCTCACGTCCCACATTGAGCCAGCCCGAAGTTCCCTTCCTCTCTCTGGCTCCGCCAAAAACGCCAGGCGCTCCATCGCCCTCGACATCACTGCCAGGGTGGTCTCCATCGCCGACATCCTCTCCTCCAGAAACACCATCCTTTGTGGGCCTGGGGAAGGTGAACCTTCCTCTCCTCCGGTGCTGTCTCCCCGCACCACTCCACGCCTCTGGGTTACCCCATTTGGCTGGGCATAAGCGGTGGATGACGCCAGGGCCGCCAGCTGGTGGAACTCAGCGTCCGGCTCGGGAGTGGCCCTTTCCGACCTTCCTCCTCCTGCGCCCAAGAGCTCTTCATCCTCCACTTGCATGTTACACCTCACCGCTACAGCGGGATGGTGTCCGTATTCTTGGCTTAGTGTCAGCTCACCACAGCCGCTCCTGAATGAACACACGAGACTCTCTGTGATATCACCAGAAACTTTTACTGTAGGAAACATGAACATCAAAAAAGCCAAGAATGGGAGGCTCCGGCCAACCATCCTTTATATACCCTCCCCCTCATTTGAAAAGTCTCTTCCCGCTCAGCAAAACCCCGCGCAAATTCCCCGCCAAGTCCAGCAGCCGTTTCTTCTCCGAGTCCTGAGCCGCAGGTGTCTTATCAATGTCAGTGACCCTGAAACTCAGAGCCACATCCAGGCTCTAGTAGCAGGGTTCTGACACTACCATTCCATGAATAGAGGGAGCACTCAATGGTCAAAGCTCCTGCAGTTCAATGAAAGAACTTGGATCGAACAAAGAATGGAAGACAGGACTGTGATTTGAACTCATACATCTTGCTACACCACACCATGCCACACTACTTCAACCCTGTATAGCAGATTTTCTGGTAAATAAGGAAAGGGCAAAAGCCAAGAACCCTAGTTAGAATAGCCATGTTTAAACAGTTCTCTTGCATCTTGTGATAATGTCACAATCTCTTTCCCTTTGGGTTTCTAAAGCAATTTTCTTAGTGGTAATTGTGTGTGTGTGTGTTGGTTTCAGTGGAGAATGTTTTAGCCAAACACAGATTAATGTGCTTGTAGGGCTGGGGGGTGCAAGTGGTCACCTGAATTTTGCAGGAACAAACATTTGAGTTGTCAACTTTCTTTAAATAAAAAATAGATAAAAGGCAAAAAGATCAAAAATTCTATTAGGCGCACCCAATTGGGTAAACTAAGCGAAACTTTATTTCATTCTGGCCTGCAACAGCCCTACTTAGTGCCATATATGCTAAAGCAAGTGTAATCTACTGCTGACCGCAAATGCAAACCAATCAATCTAGCTTGTCCCTGGCCAGCCCATTTCTGAATGATGATATCAGTTGACCTTCAACTCAAGCCCTGACTCTTAAAGGAGAAAGTTATTCATGTTCAGTCCCAAAGGTTGTTCTCTTTGCTATCCCTATGATACAGTGGGAAGCCTGGATAATTCCCCTTCACCAAAAGATGTTTGTGGCAGCTCAAAGACTACTGAAAAGTAGAGATCTATTGTTGTGACTGCGCCTTCGGGGACTGTGGATGATGGTGATGGGATCAGGAGAGAAAGGAAAAAGCCTCGCGAGGAGGGCTCCTTGGAGGATTTGTACAGGAAGAGAATTAGGGAACTCAATGGGGAGTCTTCTGAGGAAGATTCAGATGGGGAGTTTGTGGAAGAAATTGATGCTGGTGAACGGGTGGTGGCTGAGGAAGTGAGCACTGACTGGGCATGAGCACCGGAGATGACTGGGGAATTGGGGCCCATGGATACTGCTGAACCTTGGGTATCTTCAGAAGCAGATCCCACTTGGTCTGCTTGGAGGAGGGAGGATGAATCCTCAGGTGTTCATGGTGTTGGGTGTGGGCGGGATGATTGGAATTCTGATGAATTAGGCACGCCCGATCCATGAGCCTTAGCTGTGTGGAGTTCTGACTCTGATTAAGGATTTGGGACACCTGCTCTTTGGGTGTTGGTGTTTGGACACCCAGGGAGAATTGGAATAAATTGGGAGTGTTTGGTCACTTCACTTTGTGTGTGGCAAGGTGTTGCTGGGCGTCATTGGGATTCCTGTATGTGTTAAAGAAGACTGGACTGGGACTTTGCTTCAGATGTAAGTTTACCTGGGTTGCTCTGCAACAGAGGGCTGGAACTGTGTGGGTTTTCCTGGACTGCACTGTTATTACTATTTTTAGCTGCGGTTGCCTTCGTTGTCTTGACTCTTTGTGCCAATTCGTGGACCTTGGATTGATTACTACAGCCTCTGACCCTGGACTGGAATTCAACCCTGTTTCTGCCTTCGCCCTCTGATTAGTTTACCCTCGGCTCTTGACTTCTGGCTTGCTTCTGGACCCTGCTGCTGTCTCCTGCCCTGACCCTGGATCAATCTGATGACGTCTCTTCGCCTTGTCCCTTGAGCTTCTGGCATTACCTGCACTCCTGAAGCAGTTTGCTGCTGTTCCTGCTATTTTGACTCCGGACCGGTTTGATGACGTCTTTTGTGCACTGCCCTTTTAAATCTCCAAAGCCTGCTTGCTTGCAACAGAAAGGGTTTGGAATCATCCCTTCCCTTTTGCACTGGCTCTGACTCTGTTTGCAAGCCCGGTTTTAGTTTCTGTTTAGAACCTTGTGCTTATGACTCTTGGGAGTTTTTTGGGAAGTTTCCAAGTCTTCGTTTTGTTTTGGCTGCCTTTCCAAGCCAATTTAGTTTGTTTAGAGCTGAATTGAAGCACCTTTTGTTTTATCTGAACTATTTGCTTGGATAAATCCGGTTTGGTTGCTAAAGCATACTTTTTGATACATTTTTGTTTGGACTGCCTTTAAACACTGAAAGTTAAGTGTTTAAAGCCATCTTTTGTGTTTGTGCCTATTTTTTGGGCTATATCTTGAATAAACTCTGTTTTGCTCTCAAATTGGCATCTGACTCTTGACATCTATCCCATATTTGCCTTGCAATTAATAATTACTCTGTTAATCACCCAGAAAAAAATGAGTGGAGAATTAACTTAATCAAAATGTGGTGATTGTGGTATACAGTGAAAATCAGGATTAAACTGGGGAGACATTGGGTTGATTTAAACAGGGAATGAATTCCTTTCTCTAAATGTAAAATTCTAGTAGTTCTTCCTGCATCTGTCTGTCTGTCTATCTGTACACATGTACTAGTATATGCAGTTTTATGTTCTGTTTCATTTGAGAAGATGATTGTAATCAGGTTGGTTTGTATTAAGATCCATGCAAATAGAAAATTGTATAACATTCCACCCAGTGTCCTGTACACAGGGAGCTGCATGTATTTAATTTTCAGTTTTATCAACAGAATTCACCTTAGAGATGAATTCCATGAAGAAAAGGATTTGCACCAGTGCACTCCTTAGTTTGGGAGAGGGCAGTAAGGAGAGTTTGTTGTAATTTGAAATAAAGTGTCTAGTACCAACTAGCAGCAGGCTAAAATGAACTACATTTGAGTATCACCCTATACCACAAATCAATGGACTTCTACATATACTTGTATACCTCCAGTTTTGGCCCTGAGCACACTACCAAGTCCATAGTTAACAGCCAAATCCTCTAATACAATCACATCTGCTCAAACTCATAAGAAAGAGAAACAAAATTCATGGAATTATAGCCAGCATTCCTGAAGCTATGGAACCTGCTGTATGAAGTCAAAACAAAACAAAACAAGTCAAGACTTGTACCAAGAGCTATCGAGATGTGTTCTTGGGCACTTCACTCCATGCAGCTGATGAAGGATATTATCACATTTGTTATTTAAACTGCACTTGATAGTCCCTAGCTGTGAATGAAAAAACTTACTATAGTGTAACATGGTTATAAACTCACTACAAAATAATCTCATTTGAAACAGCCCTTTTAAAAATCAGACAAATTCTGTTTCAGGGCTGCTCAATGTGCATTCAACCAGTCTTCCAAAACATTTTTAGTTAAGTGGTTTTGTGAAGTACTTCTGGACCAACTTTGGGGCCAGTGACATGTATCGTGGACATGTTGTCTCCACTGCTGTTGCCTATTCCCAATCTGCAACCATTGCCACTCCAAATCAGCAGTCTGAGAATATTTCTGGATACAAAGCCAAAAACTTCCCCTTTCTCCCTGTTCACTTCCCTTTTTAAAAAAATAATTAAATGAAGTAACCTCAAAGCTCTATAACTGCATTAAGCCACTGATATTAT
This sequence comes from Anolis carolinensis, assembly GCF_035594765.1. Lineage (NCBI taxonomy): Eukaryota > Metazoa > Chordata > Lepidosauria > Squamata > Anolidae > Anolis > Anolis carolinensis. The sequence continues at coordinate 63,260,308 of NC_085843.1, read as the reverse complement.
TTTTCTGTCTTAATTAAACATCCTTGCAAGGCAAGACCATTTTGCAGAATTTCCCACTCATGCATGGTTTTGCATCGCTAAAAAGGTTTGAAAGTCAAAACTGCACCTCCTTCTTGCAGATAGCCTTTTAATTGCAAAATGCTTATTTATTTTTAACTGATATTTGAAGGGTGCATGTGGACAATGCTTCAGTACTTTGAAAATGCAAAAGTACAGAAGTGCATAGCTCCTAACGGCTAAGAGAGCACTCTCTGAGAGTTCCACAAATCTCATGGAAAAAAGAAAACCAAAAAGGGGGAAATATGTATAAAAATAGGGAATGCCCATATTGGGAGGAGCTATGTTCCTGCAGCTGAATTCAGCTAAACGTGCTTTGAGCTTTCTTAAAGTGCTTTGAATAAGGCTTGATGTGATAAGAAGAGGGGGAAAGGCAGTCATATCCCAGTCTCAAGAAAGACAAGTTTGTAATGATAGAACCTGTTTTAAAAGCCTCATGTGATAATGTCTAAAGTAAACTTAAGTCTATGAAAGGTTATGCTACTAATGTCTTTTGGTTAATTAAAGGTGCTGGAGCCCTCAGTGGTGCAATGGGTTAAACACTTGTGCCGGCAGGACTGCAGACTGAAATGTTGGCGGTTTGAATCCTGACATGAAAAAAAACTCAAAGGTGCTGCAAGATCCCTTCTCATAATGTTCAGTTATGTTTCTTTTTTAAAAGAAGACAAGCATGCAGACTTTTTCTTTGATAAGGAAATTCATATTGCAAACTTTTTTAAAAAAAATATATTTAATACGTATGCATTAAAATATAGAGAAGGGTTTTGGATGAAAATGCTTTCTTTAATTTTTCTTGAACTGAGTGGAACAAATATTCATTGAGATAAATGTTAATATAAGGTATCTACAGTTTTGCCTGTGGGTATTCCTTCAGATACAAACAGGTAAAATCAAAGAACTTCTTCTTTTGTTGTCAGCAGATAGTAAAACACAGATATGGAAGAAATGAAAGTTTTGTAGACTATCTACGCCTATTGATCCAGTATTTCAGACCTAACTTCCAAAGCATTTCCAAAGGGCAAAAAGCAAATCTTCAGTGAAAGTAAGATTTATAGGGTTGAAGCAAGAGGTAATACTAAAATATTTCTTCCTAAATCCAGAATTTAGAACAGAATATACTTTGTTTCTGTAGCCTAGGGACTTCAATAATGAGCACATGCAATGATTCTTCTCAAGGCTAAGTAGATTTCAAGGGACTGTTTTATGAAAGAATTTTGCTGAATTAAAAAAAATCATAGAACATGAAAATGAAGAAAGCCACATAAATAACCTATATTTATGAATGCATTGGTATATTACTTTTTTTCTTTTCAATATTTTCTTTTTTAATAGCCCAAAAATATAAATATAATTTTTAAATGTAGCATCAAATATATTTCTGAAACAGACTTTAAAAATAAACTGCTATCAGGGGACTTTGTTATTTTTTCCTGGATACCAGGAAAGGGAAGAAATTGAGCAGTACCATAGTGGAAAGGAGAGAGAAAGACAGAATAGTGTCCCTTTTTTCTTCTTTCCTCTTCCTAGCTATGGTGCTCAAGAGAACCAAAAAAGAATAATGCTGGCCAGGAGACTGAAGACTGGGCCAGAACATAAGCAAAACCAACAAAAACATCCAATCCAAATTTATGCCAGAACTAACTTGTAACTATCTAGAGTGGTGGTTCTCAACTTTTGGTCCTCTAGCTGTTTTGATCTTCACTTCTCAAAAGCCCCAAGCAGATTGGCCAACAGTCTGAAGTTCTGGGATCTGAAGTCTAAAACATGTAAAAGACCAATGTTCGGGGAAGTTTCAGTGACTTCTCTGCATTTCTCCACTAGTCTCCATGTTTTTTGTCACAAGGATATTCACACATTCAAGTAGTTGCTTCCATCCAATATCCACTGAACTGCTAAAACTGAACAGACTAGCTCTGGCAGAAGAGCCCTCTCTGAAAGACCCCATAGAGTTCCAGGAAGGCAAGTACAGAAGAATCCAAAAAGGCACCAACACGGTAGGAATGTAAAGCTTAACTCATGTGGTTCTCAAAGAAAGCCATAAATATATTTACCATAATGTTCCTGTGTTAAGAAAGCCTTTGACTTTCTATTTTCTACAGAGGAAACAAAATTTCCTTCTTTTCCAACAATGCCACTCCCCTTAGTGATTTAGTCCGAATTCTTTCCATTGGAGTTTCCCAGAATTTGAGATATGCAATTTGCAAGCATTCTTCAAATATTATTGGATATTCCACTCATTCATATGACATAACTTGATCATTTCAGGAATTTTCTGAAATATGTTAGCACCAGTAGTAGTAACTCTATAAACTAAGGGAACAGGTAGTTTATGGGTTATGTCACTACTGCAGCTGCCCAAACCCCTCACAAGCATAGACAGAGTTCATTCAACCCTAATACTTGTAAGTAATTCGGTTTAACATGGATTCTGTATGGGTAGTTTAGATTTTTCTGGGGATTCCAGGAGTCAGCCCCAAACCATAATTTTTCCAAACTCTTGATTCATACTTGCTCATATCCTGGGGCCATGATGAGAATCTGCTGGTGTAAGCTACAGGACGGTGTCAGGGGAAATGAGATTAGATGGGCTGCCCAATTTGCTATAAGTGTGTGGATGGGATTTGTGTGTGTGTAAGCTATAACTTCAGAGATTTTTTTTATACTTCTTGATAATTTGATGAAAGGTTCCTGCTGTTCTGTTTTTTCTCTTGGGGTTATATTTAATAAAAGTCTAGTGTGGTCTGTATTGAAATAATATGCTGTCTCAACTATTGTTGCTTTGTTGATTTTCCTACATAATGCACTGTTTTATGAGGGAGAGTGGAGTATTTTATGAACAGAAATATTTCTACTAGATTTATGTCCCATTTATATGAGGCCAATAGATTGCAAAAGCATGTGTAAGAACACTGAAGCAAAAAAGAAACTGTACTAATGTCAAAGTGATGGATTTCAGTTGTAAAGAATATATGTAACAGTAAGATACAGAAATAAGATTATCTTACGGTAGTTTCCTTTAGGTGTGATTATATATGGTACTGTGCATATTTGATGGCATTGCCAGCCCATTAAAAGAAAATTATTATGTGAAAAAAATCTGTCTTCCTTAAAATGAAGATTCAAAGATACAGCAACACAGTACATCTCCTGCTTCTCATAAAGGGAATTTGGCTGTTGATGTGTTGTGTTTTAAAGACAGTATCAGTGTAGTGTAGTGTAGTGGTTTGACCATTGGACTGCAACTCTGGAGATAAGAGTTTGGATTCTTTATCAGTCATGAAAACCTACTACGTGACCTTGGGAAAGTCATACTTTCTGTCCCTCACAAGACCAGAAAGGCAAACCCCCTGATCAATTCTTGCCAAAAAAACTTCATGGTAGGTAACCACAAGTCAGAAATGATGTTAAGGCATACAACAACAACAACAACAACAACAATTTACTTTTAAGAGTAATTACTAAATGCAGCCAATGCCAGTAATTTCCCGTGTTATAGCAGAGATTATGAAACATTGACAGCTTTCAATTCAGAACTGCAAAGATTTAGATATGAGTGTAAAACATCAACAGAATGTTCAAGACTGAACTTCTTATTTCTCAAATAGTTCCCATCCCTCATGTAAATAAGTCCCTTTACCCTTTTCTGTGAGAATCGCAAGCTCTGAAGATTGTGCTACACACTTTAAACTGGACTTGGAGCAATGGGTTCAAATTACAGGAAAACAGATTCTAATTGAACATTAGGAAGGACTTCCTGACTGTAAGAGCTGTTCAACAGTGGAATTCTCTGCCTCGGGGTGTGGTGGAAGCACCTTCTATGCACGCTTTTGAACAGAGGCTAGATGGCCATCTGTCAGGAGTACTTTGTGTGTACTTTTCCTGCATGGCAGGGGGTTGGACTAGATGGCCCTGGTCTCTTCCAACTCTATGATTCTATGATTTTAAACACATTTTTAAGGCAGAATTCTACAGGCAATAGCTAGAAATAGTTTTGCATTGTATGGTAGATTCCATGGAATCCCGTCTTTAAACTGTTTTTAAAGTGTGTAGAAATGGGTGGGGGGGCTGCATCTGATGAGGTCCATGGTCACTATATGTTGTCTATTTCTTCTCAATAAACTTTTGAGGCCGCCCTACCATTACACTGAATGATACAGTGGCTTCAATCAGCAATTTTGTTGTGCCATAAAAGAGCAGACATTATTCATTATTCTATTCATTATTATAGTTTGGCTGCCAGTTTTGGGGAGAGGTGCATTTAATTTTCTTTCTCATGCACCAAAATAACCTGGCTTGCTTTGAGTCCTATGCACCATTACATGGCTGGAGAATGATGTACTTTACTGCTTCACCTGGTGCTATAGAACTTGAACAAGAACAACATTAATGAAATAAGTCATCCACTCATATGCACCAGCTTAACTGAAAAACTATGATCTGAATTAAGCTGTTTTGAGGTCCCTGATCTTGTAGCTCACATGTAAAGGGTTGTTTTTTTACAGACAGCTGAATTTAAGAGGTGATTTATTTTTACAAAATATAAATGTAATCTGGCACTTTTTGGGAGCATTCATTGTCATTCTGTTACTACTTCCTTTCTGTATTTGTTTTGTGCTAAATTTACCCTCCAGAAATAAAAGTACATAGAAAAGAAACATGGAAAGAGTGAAATCTATCAGTTTGGGAATTCTGTGATATCACAACATGTTAAATGTTAGAGATATTGATTTGGTTTTGCAGGTTCACAAGTCATGCTGGCAACACAGAAAGAATTTATTCTAACAACAAAATGCACAGTAAACAGTCTGAATATTCAGCCTAGATGTGCAGTATACATATTATATAGAATTCAATTATAATAAACAAATTTAACTGCAAATTGCCAACTGTTGTTGCTATTTAAATTCCTTACAAGTTTTCTTTTTATATCTTCCAGATTTGGCAATAACCATGTTCTGATGAAATGCCTTGGGCAGCAATTCATTAATAAAGAACAGTCTGAAAATACGCAACTGAACCAAAAAAAAGCAAAATTAGAAAATGAAGTCATATGGATTCTATTCTAACAAGAACAGCAGCTTCTTGCAGTTCTTTCATATTGCCTGGACTATCTATAATCTGAGCTCACGCTGATCCCCAAGAGTTTCTATTATAGCCTAACAGCTGGCAGATGAAAACGGGGGTACATATACTGTCTTCAAGAAGCTGGCTGCTCCTAGGGGGTCTAGAAACATGTTCCTGTGCCCCAATATGCCTGAGTATAGTAGCTTAAAACTGTACAACCTCCCACAAAGTCAAAAGCAGATTTTTACATTTTGATGTTACCAATTATCTGTAAGCCTAGGGATCTGAGGAAGAAGACTCACAAGAATGGTGGGGGCCTCCATGTGAGAGGAGAAACATCTACATCTACATTTTCAATAATTTGTCCCTCACATGAAAATATGAGTAGTAACTAAAACTAGAAAAAATGGGAGGTTAGACTTGGAAAATTAGGCAATCTGCTTTATCATGTATTCTATTAACATAATCACCACACCACACACTAAAATGTAGTAGACAATTATGAGCAGTGTATGGTCACCTCATCTCATACAGAAGAATACAGGGAGGAGCACTTTTTTATATAAAGCTGATACACACACACACACACACACACACACACACAAACACCCAATTAGTAAACTTTTGTAGTTTCATTATTATTTTTACTGCTTGTTAATGAGTAAGCTACTACAGGCACTCCCCGAGTTACAAACATCCAACTTACATATGGCTCATAGTTAAGAACAGAGATGTGACAACAGGAAGTTAGAGAAATCTACTCCTAGGAAGGGAAATTTTCTCTTGTAAGAGTTGTCATGGGAAAAGGGTGTCTCAACTGAAGCCAATCTTTGTTTCCACAACAACCTAAATTTTTCAAAATCCAATTATCACAGGGACAGAAAGAGAGGTGAAACTTCCTGAACAGGGGCACAGACAGCAAAGCAAACATGACAGGGGTGTTAACCCCTATGCTCTCTGTTCTGTCCCTGCACTAAGTATTAATCTGGAAGGTACTGTGGTACAGGGAGCAGATTAGAAACTATATTGATCATTTAAAAAGCAATATTTTTCTTAACAGACAAAACTTAAACTTCTTTTCCTCCTGGGTATTACTATAAAGTCTCTGTGAGGAAAGGCAAGTTCTTGAGGTATGCACACAGTTCTGGTTCTTGGATCTTTTCTCTTTCTCGGTGACTGTTGCTTGTAGTTGCCTGCTTCTCTTTTAGATGTTATTGATGTTTAACTTGACTTGATGTTATTTCTCTATATAGCTCCAATATGATGTACTGTTTCCCAATATAGCTCTGACGTGACATACTATTTTGTAAATCTTCCCATCCTTCTCACTCTTTACCTTCCAATGCTACACTAACTGAACACACCAACTCTCACTTTTTGAAACCAAAAGGTTCAGGGCTCAGGCCCTGCCCCTCAAAAGATCCTTAAAGGGGCAGGGCATGAGAGGCTCTAAATGCAAGGGGTGAAAGACTATCTAAAGTGACCCTCTTCAGAACTGTACATACAGAAAGAAATCTTAAAGATCAAATCAGAGGGTGTTGTGGTTTTTAGCTTTGAATACATTTTAATCAGTTTATTTTTAATACCATTAATATTTAATTCTATTTTAATGTTTGTATATTTTTAGGTTTTAAATTGTATTGCATAGGTTTTACTGTAAGCCACTTTGAATCTTTTGTAGAGAAAGTGGGGTATAAATAAATATAATAATAAACATAAATACAACAACAACAACATCAACAACAACATCAACAACAACTGACCCCCATTGACATGGTTGGTCATACATGGTTTTAGAGTTGGACTTAGACTTGGGCAAGAGTGATAGCTAACATCTGCATTTTTGGTGTGAGATTAAGATGATTATGGTCATGAAGTAGGTCTTTGTCCTCTGAGGTGATACAGGTAATGTGCTCAGTATTTGGCTTTGTTATTATAATAGCTGATGTATTGCTGAATCTTTTTCTGGTCTTCAGACCAAGAATCAGAATTTAAATAACTGTGTTCATTAAAAAGAAAATACATTTCTGTTCATTAAAAATTATCTTATGTCGTCTACCTTTTAAAAGAAAGCTAATTTATGTATTTATTTCTTATTTAGAACTATCATTCCATGAAAGTCTTTCCCTTGGAACAGAATAGGTGTTACCTATTTTTTTTTTACCAACATGAGCTCTGTCATACCTAAAAGGTGAATTAAATAAGTCTCTGTGTGGTGTCTCCATAGGCTATACACCTTAGTTTTCTGATAACGGTTCAACAAATTCTCCCATCCTTCACCTTGGCTTTTCCATTTAGTCTCAGTGTGAGCAAATTGTTCCTGGAAGCAGACAATTCTGCCTGTTATGAGGTAGCTGTAACAAACTATTATTTGATCAAATTGATTGAAAAGCAAGATGACCCAGCAATGATTAGATCTGTGCCATCTCACAAAATTCCAAAAATGTTGTACGATCAGGGATCACCTCTGACTCCCTTAATCGCTTTCTTCTGATCCTTACCTTTTGCTTCAAATACAAGTTTGTGAATGACTGTTTCTAAGTTACAGTATCAAGCCTTAACCCTTAATTATGTCAAACAAGAAAGTAGTACACACATTGCTGTGTTTGTGATGAAAAAAAGACGGCTGTGCCATACAGCATCTTCTCTTTTAAAGTAACTTTCACATTAAGAGGAGTAAGTGAATCTGTAGATGATTAAATCAGTAATTGTTTATATTAGAGCGAAACTGCAGTGATGAGATTCTCAGTTTCAACTATAGATCCCTCAAGCAAGACTGAAAATTTGGATGATTCTTTCCTAAAACAAATTACCAAATATTCAAAAGAGACAGATATATGTAATAGTACTTGGGAACTTCCATTACCCTGATATTTGTTGGGAATCATATTCTTCCAAGAGTGTAAGATCCAATAAATTCCTCGCTTATATTGCAGACAATTTCATTTTACAAAAGATGGAAGAAGCAACAAGCAAATTAGTTATCTTCATTTTGATCCTAATTGAGGTAAACTGGTCAGTCGTGTCGAGTGACCATGCCTTCTTAGGAAGTGCTATACAGAGTAAAGGAGAAGCCAAATGTAATCAGACACACATTCTGTACTTAAAGAGAGTTGATTTTACAAAGCCCATGATCAGCCTTTGGTGAGTGAAAGTCTCTTTAAAGTGAGATATGAAAGGTACAAGTACAAGTAATTCCAATGAAAAAGGAAAGTCGGATGTGTCTAAAGATACCTGGGTGGATATACAAAGAACTTCCTGAAGGGAAAAAAACAAGGTAGAAAACACTAAGGGGAATATAAACAAACAGTCAATAATTTTGGTTTGGCAAACTCAGAAAAACTAAAACTTAGATTGGCTATGTCCAGAGAAAGAGAAAGAACAGGGAAATGATAGGGCCGCTACATAGAGAATATGATGAGATGCTAATGAGAGAGATAGAAGGGTAAATTATTTATTCCTGACTAAAGTAGAGCCATAGAATCAACTGGATTTGTATGTTGTCTCAACATTTCATAGAATCATAGAATAACAAAGTTGGAAGAGACCACATGAGCCATCTAGTCCAACACCCTGTCATGCAGGAAAAACACAAAGTACCCCTGACAGATGGTCATCTGACCTCTGTTTAAAAGCCTCCAAAGAAAGAGCTTATACCACACTCCAAGAAAGAGAGTTCCATTGCTAGACAGCTCTTAGATCCAGGAAGTTCTTTGTAATGTTCAATTGGAATCTCCTTTCCTGTAATTTGAACCCATTACTCCAAGTCCAGTTTAAAGAAATAGAGGTTTTGGGAGTTGGTTAGCAATAATCTTCAGAGCTCCTGATTCTTGCAGAAAAGGGTAAAGATGCTTATTTACATGATGGATGGGAACTGTCCGACTCCTCCGTATTAGATTGTTTTAGTGACATTAAAGAGTGGGACGTTCCTCTCGGTGGTCTTAAATAGAGCCTTGATGCTTCTTTTCTCTCCAATAATCCTCCTGCTTGGATCCTTTATGGTCATTTAATAATTTATTATTTAGGAAATGTGCAATTTTGATATATCACCACTTTGCTATCCCATCCTTTCAGACCTAGACTTTAGACTTCTGCAATTGCAAATTTTCCCTTTTTTAAAAAATAGAAGAAGAATGAGGAGTTGATGTGGACTATACTTGCCCATGTGATAGCTCAGAATGTGGAAGATTACAGTAGAAACAGACAGCCTGTGCTAGATGGGGTCACACTCCCCCAGAAGGCGCAGGTGTGCAGTCTGGGGGTGATCCCCAGGTCTCAGCGGTGGCTAGGGGAGCCTTCGCACAGTTAAAACTTGTGCGCCAGCTGCGACCGTACCTTGGGAAGCTGGACTTGGCCACGGTGGTCGACGCTCTCGCTACATCCCGTTTAGACTACTGCAAAGCACTTTACGTGGGGCTGCCTTTGAAGACTGTTCGGAAGCTTCAATTAGTCCAATGGGAGACTGCCAGGTTAACAACTGGAGCAGCGTTCAGGAAGCGTACTACTCCTCTGTTACGCCAGCTCCACTGACTGCCGATTAGCTACCGAGCACAATTCAAGGTGCTGGCTTTAGCTTATAAAGCTCTAAACGGTTCCGGCCCAGCTTATCTGTCTGAACGTATCTCCCGCTACGACTCACCTCGAAGCTTAAGATCATCAGATGAGGCCCTGCTCACAGTCCGGTCAGCCTCACAGGTGCGGCTGGCGGGGACGAAAGAGAGGGCCTTTTCAGTAGTGGCTCCCCGCCTATGGAACACCCTCCCCATTGAAGTCAGGCAGGCTCCCTCCCTCCTATCCTTCCGTAGGAAGGTTAAAACTTGGTTGTGGGGCCAGGCTTTTGAATAATAATTGGCAGCATTAATTATTATCTTGTACGCTGGAACTCAATCGACAGACCCGGTTTTTTGAACTGAACACGCCTACCTGTATTTTATAATGTGTTTTATGAATACTGATGTAAGTTAATAATAATTTTTAACTGATGTATATTGCACTGTATAATTTTTAAATATGTGTTTTATTGTAAGCTGCCCTGAGTCCCCTGTTGGGTGAGAAGGGCGGGATATAAATATTGTAATAAATAAATAAATAAAATACATTGTAATAAATATTGTATATTTATATTGTAATAAATAAGAAAATACTTTTCTCTCTACTCATTCCTTCCTCTTTTTTTTTGTACTGCAAGAGGCTAACAAGGATACTTCTTTAAGAATGAACACATACAATGTTAGGTGTTGGTTTTGATTTTTTCATTATCTTATGCATGCCAGTAGTTGAATAGTTTTGAATTCATTTAACTTCAATACTAGGATTTATTGTGATGTAAACCAAGATCGCTACCCCACTCCACAACTGTAAACTATGAAGGATACAATTCTCAGAGAGTGTTTTGGATTTCTTTATTGACACTCTTCACTTAAAATAATGTTGATTTGTGTATTTAAAGGTTTAAGTTACCTTTAAAAATGTTCAACCAAGTTGGATAATCTTATATATTGGGCTTTGCTAGAAGGTCAGGATATTTTAAATGCAGGTACTGACATTAGAGGAGTCTACCTAAATCATTGCTAGCTCCACACAAACCAGAATTCAGGTATCTTGTGTTTTCTACTCATACAAGGTCAAACAGCTTATGAAAATCAAGCTGCTTTTGTCTGCATTATATTTCCTCTCAAAAATTCATATGAAGAGGAAGCACCAGAACCCATCAAAACACCATCAGCTAGACTGGAGAGGGTAAGATCAGAATACTAATTTTTATAGCTCAATTACATTCACAGGGGGAATATGCTTTTTGATGCTGAAATAAGCAGCATATATCCTAAGCATCCTTGTTTATTTGTTCTTCCCTCCCCCTTCCAAATAAAGGAGAAAGAACCTTCTAATGAAGTGAGGAGGTGAAGGTAGCTTTGAGAGGGAGTGAGTGAGTTAGTTAATTAGGGAATATCCTCTTGAATCTTTGAGATAAACTCTAGGTCAAAAGCATAAAAATTAGCATAACATTCATATTAATATGTTTCAGAATCAGATATAGAAGAAGCTTGCACTTGGAAATCTGTGTAATCACAGACATCTAATTTTCAAAGGAGTTTTGGTTGCTCATTATGGTGATGGATGACAGTACTGAAAACATCAACAGTTTTTTTTAAAAGCACTGCCCTGCTTTGTGTGCTCTTTGCCTATGGGTTCCATGTATGGTGTTCTACATCATTATAATTTTCTTTTAGCTGCTCTAGGAAGCATAAGCAAGGCAATTCATAGGTTTTCTTCCAGATCATTTCTACATTTCTCGTCTTTCAGGCACTTAAATAAGTGGATATTAGTCATGATAACATATCCCTTGCAATCAGTTTTACTCCAAAAGACAGGTGACCTGGAGGGCCAGTGACAACTAAATACTGCATGGGTTGCTAGAATAAGACAGCACTGGAAAATAAATGGTGTCAGATCACATTGCAGAATCACATCTCAGCACAGAGTACCAAAAGCAAAGGGTGGCAGGAGGAGTGGAATGAACTCCAAATGCCTGTTTTCTGTTCTCATCACTAATATTATGCTGCATCAGAATTAATAGAAAAAGAACAGCGTGTCAGGAAACAATCTTACTACTACTATTTACAAGCCGGCCCATACAAGGGTTTTTTAAAGCAAACAATGTCTTTAACCTAATTTTCTGGAATTAAAAAACTGAGGGCAAAGTTGTACCTTTGACATTTTTGGTTAAGTTGCAGTATGAAAATCATAGTTGTATAGCCCCTTTCCCCTTTTCTATTCTAATCTATAGGCAGATGCTGCATTCATCCCAGTTTTAATAAGGAAATATCTCAGACTCTTTTTCAGTTTGCTTAGCATTATTTTGTTAGCAGCAAACTACTGCTAGTTAGTGGATTGGATCCTTGGAACCTAAAATAAAATAAGTACCGGTACATGAACAGTACAACGGTTGATCCCAACTGCCAACCGCCCAGTTACATCATGATATAACTTCTCTGCCACCAATCTAATTGTATTGGTTTATGACCACACCATTCACTTTTCCCTGTCTCACTGGCCCACCGACTACTGGAGTTAGTTCGCAAAGACACTAAAAAATGAAGGGAAACTCCAACTTAAGGAGTGATGGCTATTATGCAGACAGGCCCCCTTCTTATATTGATGCACAGAAAGACACACTGAATATCTGTGGTGAAGTATGAACAGATTTGTAAAGTTTATTTGAACTAGAACAAGAAGATTGCTCCGATATTAGGAGAGGTTCATACACATAATGGTTTCAGAAGATTATCAAGCTGTTTCTTTAAAAGAAAATTGTTCCTTAACTTGTCTTCCACAGAACTTAGTTCACTCACAGGAGAACTAATCGGGCTTTTCCAAAACCCTCCAGTCCTCCCTTCCAGGGGCTCCTAAATTCAGCCCTCTAACCCTTAGAGCCTCTCTAAAAATATATCATTTCTCCCCCAAGGCTATTTTTAATTCTCCCCTCACAGAGGTTCTTTCCTCTGAGCTCCAAACCCTTTCCTCTTTCTCCTCACACTCCTCTCTCTCACTCCACCTTCTGTAGCTAGTAGGCTTGATCGATCCATGAAAAATTTGATTCTAAACTCGTTTCAAAACTAGAGGGGGGCAGCTTTTAGTTTCTGATGGTATTTCCGAATTTGGCCCCCAAAAAATTTCAAAATTAACGAAAATTCGTTATTTTCTAAATTAATACGTTAATGGCGGACGCGCATGCGCAATTCCCAAAAACAGCACAGAGGGAGAGGACTTTACAGGACTCTCCCATCCTCATTTTTTGAGTGATCTTCTTCAAACTTGGTACAGTGGTAGAACACATTTAACACTGATAGCTCACCAAAATTTGGAACGTTTCCCTTATCCTCTGATTTTTGGAGAATTTTCATAGCTTTTATAATAAACCATTTTTAATAATTGCAGAAATCTGTTCTTGGTTTGAAAGTCTTATTTCCTGTTAAATTGGGTTGTCTTTACTGTGAAAGTCATTGTTCTACTTCAGAAACTTTGTTTTTGTGGCTGAAACTTTGTTAAATTGGTGTGTGTGTGATATATATTGTGTGTATATATAGTCCCTGCTTTTGTGTGTGTGTGTGTGTGTGTGTGTGTGTGTGTGTGTGTGTGTGTGTGTGTAGGTAAAGGTAAAGGTATCCCTTGACGTTAAGTTCAGTCATGTCTGACTCTGGGGGTTGGTGCTCATCTCCATTTCTAAGCCCAAGAGCCAGTGTTGTCCATAGACACCTCCAAGGTCATGTGGCCGGCATGACTACATGGAGTGCCATTACCTTCCCAGAAACACCCAGAAAATGGGAATTCCAGACAGGAAACAATCAGGGCCAGCTAATACCTCCCAACAAAGGATTCCCCCAGGTAGGAAGCAGCCAGGCTTTGAAGCTGCAAGGCTATTCAATGCTAATCAAGGTGACCAATTGCAACATTCACACTTGCCTCCCACAGACAAGAGTTCTTTCTCCCACCCTGGACCTTCCACAGATATATAAACCCCACTTGCCTAGCTTCGCACAGACGTCAAAACCTCTATGTCTGCCACAGATGTGGGTGAAACGTCAGGAGAGAATGCTTCTGGCACATGGCCATAGAGCCCGGAATACATACCACAACAGTGTGATCCCGGCCATGAAAGCTTTCGACAACACAACCACAGTATCCATTCAAGTTCATGTAGCGTGGTATGGACTGGAGACCTGTATTGGGGGGAGGGAGGGTGCGAATCTGGGCCCCTGGGAGCAGCCGAGGACGGGCCTGGCCCACACCCCCTCGCATCCCGGGCCTCTTCCTCCTCACCGCCGGGCCCCTCTCGGTCTCTCCAGGCCTGAGCTGAGGCGAGGCGGCGGCGGCGGCGGCCATTTCCCCCCTCCGTCTTCCTCCTCCTCCTCGGCCTCCTTCCCCCTCGCCCCCTCCCATTGGCTGAGCCTCCCATTGGCTGAGGGGCAAAAGGAAAGGAGTTTGGGTGATTTGCAAAAGCTTTTTTTCCTAACGAAAAAAAACGAAGAAATAAGAAAAAAACGGCCTCTCGCGATTCGAAACCGCGATATCCAGACGTGTGGACAACCAAGGTTCTATATTGCTTCAAAACAAACGAAAATAACGAATTAATAACGGGTAACGGGAAAATCGAATTATTTGAGCAAGCCTAGTAGCTAGGCAACACTCCCCCACCAATCAGGCACCACTACCATATCAGAAGCGGGATGATCCCTCCTCCTTTTGCTTAGATCAGGCCTTTTCTCTCAGGGCCTAGAACTTTTTCTACACTCTGGCCTGGCAAGGTAGGCCCATTCCATTACAAACAGCATGGCAATGTCCTTCATATTTTAATTAGCATTTTAATAATGGATTCCTGCACTGAAAACGGATTATGCTAGATGATGTGCCTTCCAACCTATTATTCCGTGATTCCAAATTAATTATTCATTATTTCAAGTCAGATTATGTTTGTAATTACTTTCTTAAAGTTGGTTTGTATGCAGATTTGGCCCCATCTACACAAGAGCTAAAATCCAGTTTGAAGCCGGCTCAAGGTCAGGGTATCTAGAAAACATTGTTCTCTGGTGCGAGCTCCAAAGAAAAGCCAGCCAAAACCCCAGATCAAGCCATAAAATCTGCTGAATCCCTACTATGTAAAACCACAGCACAGGAAGAAGCTGAATGCCAAATACTCATATAAACAGGAGTAAGAAAGCAGTTCGAATAAAAATGCAGCTACACAGCATAGCTAGAAGGTAAACAAATGCCTCCCCTCTAGCAATGAAAACCCAGCATTCCCATGAGAATGCTCACGTTTACTTCCTTACTTTACTGAGCTGTGAGGCAAGCCCTAGGAAGCTGTTTGTCTCTGCAAGGAAGTAAAAAATAATAATCCTGGGTCTTGATTAAGCCAATGTGGATTATAGATTTCAGAACTGTGATTTTATGTTCTGTCTGGTAAAAAGAGGATGAGAATGGATGACCCATAGGTTCCTGTTTCGAAAAGAAAGCACAAAAAGACAAATTTAAAAAGCACATGGAGGAGAAAGTTGTTTCCTCAAGCCATCAAGGCAATTAGGAAAACACAGAGATATATGAGCAAAGGAACTTGAAATAACTTCTGGTGACATTCCTTCTGTATTAAATTAAAGAGCCAAATAATACAGTGATATCTAAAGTCATGTTGACATTGTATTAAAGTCACTTTAAAGATACACAGAATCCAGTCACATCAGGACTTTTCATGAAAAATGTATTGGGAATTATCTTTTTATTACTCAATTGCTTAGTTTTATTTCAGTAAATATGGTAATACAGCAATCAGTATCTTGGCAAATTGTTTTACTTAAATTAATTGTAATAAAATGATACATTTACCCTATACAGAAAACAATCTATGGGCTACAATTATTATTATTATTATTATTATTATTATTATTATTATTATTATTATTATTATTACTCTTTCATATTTACAGGAAGACAAAGTCAGCACACATGATGGAATATTTACCAAACTACAAGGGAAACATAAGGAAAAGTCAGCACTTTATAATGAAATATGGAAGGTATTCAAAATAGACAAAAGATACAATATTCCACACCAAAGGATAAAGGAGTTTCATCTGCAAGTTGGTTTATTTGTGGAAATGGGTACTTAAACAACAACACAAAATCAATGCAATGCAATCATATGCATTTAATTAATCAATGAATTCCAAGTCGTCTGCCTATGTTAAAAGGATTTAGATAAAACCTTTGTTCTTTTTCAAACAAAATAAATTAGCAGGGTCTGATTGCAATCCACATAGTGTTCTGCCAGCATAAGCTCTTGTCAGTTCACCACGGCTTGCTGAACTTCAGCAGATATCTGACATCAGATAGCCCTCCATGTATCTCCTCTTTATGTTTCTAAAGACAGTAGCATGAAAAGTAACAAGCAAGAGGAAAGTCCTCCTTCCCATTAGGGGAGATAATATTTCAGCAAACTCATCATATTTTGGTAAAAGATGTTGGCAAATGATGAAGCTCTCTTCACAAAAGAAAACCTCTTATGAATATTCATTTGCATTCTAAGAGCATTTTGATTGTCTCATTCTCTACTTCTGCTCTAAAGGAGAATTAATGACCTTAAATAGTCTCCTCTGACATTCCCTTTGTCCTCATCTAGGTAAGTAATTTAGCATACACACATATACATAGCCTTATCTGAGTGCACAGTGTAGAAATTGAGCTAATCTTAATATTTGGCTTTTATGATAACATTTTAAACAGTTAAAAAAAATGAGAATATATTTCTCTCTCTTTTTGAGAGCTGCTTCACATATTAGAATTAAAAATTTAAAGAACCAGGAACAAGTTGTGCATTCTTTTCTGCCAAATAAACCTGGAAAAGATGGCATAAAAGTATTTATTTATTTACTTACTTTATTTCTACCCCACTTTCTCTCCATGGGGAATCAAAGCAGCTCATAATTTAAAAACACTTAAAAACAATAAAATATATCTACTAGCCACAAGACTAACATGCATTAATAAAATTCAATAGAATAAGGCACAGACATATACTTAGATTGGAAAATCAGCAAGAGATGTGCTACATTATGGAAAATCTGCTTGAACTGAACACTTTAGAATCCACGGATATATTATGGTGCTATGTTGAATGACTGGCACAAAAATAGTACTTAATTGGAATATTTCCCTTAGTAGGAACTATTATAATAATTATTATTATATTATATTCATTTGTATCCTGCTTTATCTTCCCAAAGGGGACTTGATATAAATATGTTAGTATACGATTTAAAATATACAAGCATACTAACATTAAAACGGAATTAAACACAAACAGAGAACATAGGGAATAAACAGTCCTTTTAAATAGTCCTTAAATTTATTTATTTATTTACAGTATTTATATTCCGCCCTTCTCACCCCGAAGGGGATTCAGGGTGGATCATATTACACATATAAGGCAAACATTCAATGCCTTGACATAGAACAAAGACAAAGACAAATGCAGGCTCCTAGCTGGCCTTGAACTCATGACCTCTTGGTCAGAGTGATTGGTCTCAGTTGGCTGCAGCTGGCTGCTCACCAGCTTGCGCCACAGCCCGGGCCTAAATATGCCCCTATGCCTTAGAAATAACAAGGCTTTAGAGAGTCGAAAGCCATCTTCTCTCCTGGCTGTTTCTTTCACTCACTGAGGTAAAAGCCTGCTCAAACCGGTTCCCTCAGCAGCATGGCAGAGAAAGTAGGCAATCAGATTGCCAGCACTTTGCAGGCTCAGTCAATCAGCTGCTGACACATATTCTTCCAGTTAACCCATTACATCATGGTGTCTTTTACAAACCCCAACAAACAGCACTAAAAATTAAGTAAAAATCCATCAAAAACATATTCAAAGTGAACCCTATATAGTGTTCCCTCACTTATCGTGGGAGTTACGTTCCAGGACCACCCGCAATAAGTGAAAATCCACAAAGTAGGGACTCTATATTTATTTTAATATTTATACCTCATTTATATCTTATTTTAGTAGTTAGGTGGCTTTTCTCTCCTTTGCAAGCCCGTTTTGCACTGTAGTTGTTTTAGTTTGGTGAGGCAGGCAGCAACTTGGCAGAGAAGGCTGTAAACCTGCAACTCCCAGGATTCCTGGGGAGCCAGTGAAGCCTTCTGGGAAGAGGGGGCGAGGCGAGAGCGCATGTGCGAAAGGCAGCCGCCACAGTGGCCTAGTCCTCCATGAGTTGCTTTGTGTTATTTAATTGGTTAGTTTGATAGATAGATACCACTTTTGATTGGATAGCATTAAGGTCCAAGGCATTCTGAGAGTGCTTTGGACCACAATCCCCCCCCCACCCCCCGCGAAACAGCAAGGGAACAAAAAGTGAACTGCGAAGTAGCAAGGGAACACTGTACTATTTTTCTGATAGAAAGTGTATCATGATTAATGCTACACCCTCTAGATGTTTTCAAATTGATCTTCTTCTTCTTCTTCTTAGGCGATTCCTCGTAGTTCGAGGATGATGGTCCTCCATTTCTTGGAAGACACCTGTGCATGATTTTTTTTTAATGTTTGGAGGTCGGTGCACGGCCGGTCAACACACAGTCTTCACAGATTGATGTTCCAGCAGTAGTATGATTGACACAATGAGAGTGGCTTCTCAATCTGTTGCAGCCTTCTTCCGCCTTCACAGCCATTGTAACATGTACCATGTTATCCTCCGCCTGCTCCGCCATTGAGGTCTTTGGGTCTTCGGATTGTTCTTGGTCTGGATCCTCCCTTGTGCCCCCTCCTGGGAGTGCACGACTCCAGTGGTTGTGCCCTCAGGTTCATTGGAACATGCAAGCCTCCTCACCACGTCAAGGTGACAATCCATTGAGGGGGTTTCAAATGGATATAAACCTTCACTCAGTTGCATCTGTTTCCTAATATTCTAGATTGAAACACTATTTTTGTTTGGTTGTTTTGAACTGGACAAAACAGCAGTGTGCCCTTGAAGCACAGAGATCATTGTGGCTAAATTTTCTGGCAGGAGTGGGGAATATTCATTTTCTGGAGAACACTGTGTAATCAAAACAAACACCGTGCCTAACATGATTTTTTTTCTGGCCCTAGGAGTTTAAGTATTGTGTATAAAACAATTCCGCAGAGCAGAAAATATTGCATATATTCATGTGTTAGTTTTAAAAATGACAGAAATGCCTTCCAGAACCTGGGTTATACATGGGTCAGTGGTGGAATAGGGACCCTAGTATGTAGGCAGTGAGAAGAGGCAAAGGTGGGAAGTGCTCTCACCCCCATTACCCTTGCCCAAGGAAAAAAGGCTTCCTTGCTTCCTTCCTTGCTTGCCTCCTTCCTTGTCCTCTTTTTTTTTTTTTTTTTTTTTGGCTTCAGCAAAGTTTATTAGCAATGTGGGAGAGCCATTCCAGATTGAGTGGAGCAATAGCAGCCATTTTAACATGGAGTTTCTGAATAAGCTTTTCTGCAGAAAGACTGGTAATCATTGTTAATAGGGGCTTACAGAAAAAAGTTTGTGTGACTCTATTTAAAATGGCCATTATAGTCTCACTGCAAACAAGTTTATGAAGAAAGCCTTTCTTAAAATGATCACCCTTGTTCTGCTCCACCTCAATCACCCCAAAAGCCGCCCCCAGGAACATATTAGTTCTAACTTGCAAATTTGATGATAAGAGTTAGCTAGTTGGTTAGGGTTAGATAGTTTGATAGGGCGGATGCACAGTTGGTTGACTTCCTGGTCAATAATGACCAAATATGACCAATAATGACCAAAGCCTACTAATAATTTGTGGACTACTAACATAGGTAGTCACTAATTACCAAAATAAAAACATAAAGTTATAATGGTCAATTAATACATTACTGTTCAATTTTACATCTGAAAAAAGTATTTATTACAGGAGTTATGTCAGCTCTATAGATGTTGTAAATTTGCCATTTACTAGTCTTTATCCCATGGAATATTCTTACATTTTAGTCTATTCACGTTAAGATTTACTTTGTATCTTATGGTATTACAGATTCAGAAGTATTAATGCAAATGTTCCTAGAATAATTTGCACAATGGGGGTTCAGTATTTAATGAAAGTTTTTCTTATTTTTAATTATAGCATTTAAGTTCATCTTATTGTCAAGTGAAATCCAGTTTTGTTGATTTGAAATTTGGCTTCTGGGAGTCCATTAAAAAGTCTAAATACATCTAATCCCCTGTAGCAGGTTGGTATATTTATACTATAAGTGTGAAGGGCACAATTTTAAAAGAGTCAAATTAATTTTAAGAACCTTATATATTTGCTATATTGAGGAGACAGAGATGCAGTCCTCTCCATCTCATTCTTCTTCAAGGTGTATTGCATTCTAATCCCTTTCAAATGAACAAATAAAAACAACAGAAATTATATGAATGTGGTTACAAAAATAAGGAAATATTTCTATCATGCGTCCCAGTGATTTGAATGTCATTCTTCGGCCTAGAAATGTCACTTTTAAATTTTTATTCAACAATCCAAGTAATTGGATAATAAACTGGACTTTGAAATAAGCCTTTAGTGCTGAGTGTAGCTCAGATTTACACATAACCATGTTATACAACTGAGCTATAACAAGAGATTAGATCCACATATTTCTCTATTTTTCTCTCTAACATATACTTTTTTCCCCAGTATATTTTAAACATATTTGGAATTTTCAAACCAATTTAGCTGATAGCATTATTTCCAACTCATGAAATGTATATTTTGAACAAATGAAGCCACAGACCACAACCATATTCACAAAGAGAAACATTATCAATATTTTGAGGATACTGTCTAGGAAAAACAGATATGCATTCCAGCTGGGAGAACATTTCCCCCCGGATGGTTGGTATACACACACACACACACCGTCCAATCTATATCAAATGTCATCGTTGCCATCGTCTGTATAATAATGCCCATTGGAAATTGAACAAAGAATCTTAGCTGGTATCACTATTGTATCATTTTTGAAGGCCCCATATTCCCTTTGGATAGCCTACTTCACCAGGATAGTGATAAACATTCTATAACATTACTTAGCATCCTTGTGGAATCCATTATTAAAAAGCAAATTCTCCCCTCTTACAGAATGATTCTTCATCTGCCCTAGCACACCATAAGTCATCCAACCTTTTCTAAATAACATTTTAAAAGGCACTTCTGTAGAACTATTTCAGTATTTAGAACCATTGAATCATAGATTCAAAATTAAATGCAAAAGAAACAGTACACCATCTCTACTTAGAGAGTGCTATTACATCTGATACATTTATGCAACTGGCTGAAAAGTATTGAGATTACTCCCACATTGTCTTGGAATTATTTGAAGACAGAATTTACAACAGTAGGTTGTTAATCTGTCTTTATTTTGACTAGACAGCAAAAGCACAATGCCTTTAACCTTGGCTAAAAACTAACCAAGTGCATGGGTGAAAGGACACTTGGAGCCAAAAAAAAAACAAAAAAAAAATAATCCTTGACCCAGTCTATTTCTCTGGTTTGCTTTCTTAAGGCAAGTAAAGAAACAAAAACCTCAAAGAAACACAAATATATGTTTGGAATATTTAGCTAACAAAAATACTGAAATAACTCTGTGTATTCTAATCTTAAAGTGTAAACAATATTCATAATGATCATTGGAAACACACTGAAATAGATTTTTATTACTTTTATTGTTTTGGCATCGGAATCAAGGCTACTTGCAGCTTTAATAATGTCCTGTTCTTGTACAAATAGATTGTAGAACATGCTAATAAAGATATTACAGTTACATAAGGTTAGGACAAGAGAGAGATTTAAGAGATAGAGCTTATCTCAAGTTACAGTGACTTAATTTTATTACTTTCTTGGTATAACTAATCACTGACAGCAGAAGAGGATACAAAGCCTCTCAAAAGGCAACTGACAACAGAAGAAATTATAGAAAGTAATGTAAACCCAAGGAATGACTTAGAAGAACTGAAAGAAACTATGCTGCATTAAAACATTAAGGCAACAAGGAGTTCACATTCACCAAACTAGTAGACCCCGAAGTATCAGTGGAATTTGAAGTAAACTAAGGATGCATCTGCACTGTAGAATTAATGCAGTTAGGCTCCACTTTAACTGCCAAGTAGTTTGATGTGGCACCTAGAGGGTTAGAGGGAAATTATAGAACAAAGCACTGTGCTGCTACAAAACAATCGAGAAAACATGAAAACCTTTCGCTCACAGTCACTTAAGAAGGCTGCAACTACATCTATCAAAATGATCCAAAATACCGTACTCCAGAGCCACCCAAGATACAGCATAGGAATATTTCTATAGCCCTTTTGTATCCAGATGACTGGTTAGGCCAAGACTCCAATGGAACTGCAGCCACCGCTGTTGTTTTGCTGGCCAAAAGCAGCTCCCTGGCACAGCCTAATTGATGATGTTTCCTTTGATGAGGTCACAATAGGATCCAGCCATATGACCAGCAGAAGAGATGTCAGCAGCAAGGTGCTGCAAGAGAGCTGCTTATAGCGGATGACACAGTAGTGGGTCTGTTTCATCTGTTTGAATACTGGATTGGTGTCACTGTCCACACCTGAAGAGAAAAAAAACCCACTGAGATCATTCCAGAGCTTCCTGGAAACTCCACAGTAAACTGTGGTTCCCCTTGTGCTAGATTAATAGCTGGAAGCAACTCTTCTGCTATAAAATCAGCCATAGGTCATGCGGAGTCCACACAGTACTTGCGAAATGAATCTGTTTTATTTGGCTTCTGTAGACCCAGCCTCACTCATGCTCTCATGTGTGCACACACTGTTTCTTCTAGTAGAAACTGTTGCCAGATCAAACACTTCTCTCAGCAGCACAAACTAACAGAGCCAAGGGAGTACTGTAAAAGTTTTTTTAAAAAACATTGGACCCTTTCCATTTAACAGCGTCTAGGTGAATGTTTTAATAAAACCTATAAATCTAAAAGAAATGCTATAGTCCATTCTGGATGAATCTGAATAGATGTGTTACCTAAGCATTTTTTTTTTCAGTGAAGAGTTAAAACCAAGGCATTGACTGTGACAGAATGATGCCTGGAAAAGACTACTGTTCAGATTCGCAGGCTTACAGATTAAATCCTCAAAGAGCTTAAGCTTAAAAGATGCCAGAATTTCTGTTGAGGTGCCAGCTGTCAGATCTACGTCAGGATATTTCATGATGGAAGCCCTGGAAAAATGCAGCTTGGTCACAGAGAATAAAAATTGTATTTACATTATCTGCTGGAACCTCTTTCAAACAATTCACTGCAGCTACAAATACCCATGACTCTGTGATAAACAAGAGAGAGTATTTCTATTCTGAACATGTATAATAAATTCATAGGAATACAAATGTAAAAATTTCAGTTAAAATAGTTAAAGATATACAAACAAGTAATTTTGATAAAAAAAGATTAAAACTATGATATGGAGATATGAGAAGGTATTATAGCACTTTATTCAAAAAGTTCTTCAATTTATGAACAGTGTTTAGTGAGAAATACTGTCAACCGAAGTCTCTACTCTCTTCCTTCCAAGTACAGCCAGTGATGGCAGCTCAATTCCTGGCTTCCTTGGAGGAAATGGATTACCTGGATCCACTCCCATCTGAATTCAAGCCTGGTTATGGTACAGAAACAGTCCTGGCCACTTTACAAACCTACATCAAAGTTGGACAGGAGGAATATGTTAGTCCTTGATTTTTCAGTGGCATTTGATACTATCAATCATTATAATCTTCTGTATTGTCCAGTGGATATAGGACTTTGGGGCATCACTTGCAGTAGTTCCAGTATTTCTTGGCTAAATGTTCTCAGAAGATTTTACTGGAAGACTGTTGTTCAGCCCTTTAGGTATTAACCTTTAGTGTTCCACAGGACTGCACTCCTATGCTTTTCAACATTAGCATAAAACCACTTTGAGATGTCATCTAGAGTTTTGGGGTCGGGTGTCATCAGCATGCTGATGATACCCCACTCTATCCTTTACAAGTTATGCCAAGAAGGCTGTAGTAGTACTGAGTTATTGTCTAGATCAGGGGTCCCCAAACTAAGGCCCGGGGGCCGGATGTGGCCCTCCGAGGTCATTTACCTGGCCCCTGCCCTCAGTTTTATAATATAATATATTGTATATACATATAATATTGATAATATTATAATGTAATACAATATAACACTAATACCATATAATAATATTAATTATGTATTCTATATTACATATAATATTACTAATAATATTACAGTATAGTGGTATAGTTCAGTATAGTAATATATAATGCTAATATTGTGCTATGCTAATAATATAATATATTGTATGTACATATAATTTGTAAGCCACTCTGAGTCCCCTTTGGGGTGAGAAGAGTATGATACAAATGTAGTAAATAAATGCAGTAAATAAATAAATAATAATTAAATAAATAAATTTTAGACTTAGGCTCGCCCAAAGTCTGAAATGACTTGAAGGCACACAACAACAACAACAACCCTAATTAACTTGACTATCTCATTGACCAGAAGCAGGACCACACTTCCCATTGAAATCCTGATCAATGTATGTTGGTTAAAATTGTTTTTATTTTTAAATAATGTATTGTTCTTTCATTGTTCTTGTTGTTGTTGTTGTTGTTGTTGTTTTTGCACTACAAATAAGACATGTGCAGTGTGCATCGGAATTTGTTTGTATTTTATTTTCAAATGATAATCCGGCCCCTCAGCAGTCTGAAGGATTGTGGACCGGCCCTCGGCTTAAAAAGTTTGAGGACCCCTGGTCTAGATGCAGGGAAGGATGGGATGTGGTTGAATTGACTGAGGCTTAATTCAGACAAGATAGAAGTGCTCTAGTCAGAAGGAAACCAACCTAGGATTGGGATCAGGTCAGGTTGTTCTCCCTGTGAAAGATCAGATATGTAGCTTGGAGTGATAGTGTCATGGAACTAGCACTGCTCCTGGAAACTCAGGTTGTTTGCATGGCCAATACCATCTTTGTCCAGTTTTGGCTAGTGGCCCTACTAATGTCCTTTCTTGGGGACACAGATCTGGCTGCAGTAGTTCATGACTTAGTTACCTCTTGTAATGCAATCTACATGGGGGTTTCCTTGAAAAAATGTTTGTAGGCTCCAACTAGTGCAAAATGCAGCAGCCAGCCTGTTGCATTTTAGTAATTATATACCACTAGTCTTGCACTGATTCCTAGTTTGCTTCAAGCTCAATTCAAGATTAGAGCCCTAAACAACTTAGGGTCAGAATATCTAGAAGAGTGTCTCCTCCCATATGTTGTTAGTGTGTGCCTAGATTAGAATTTGTTTTTGACCTATGGCAATCCTAAAATGGACTTATGATAGAGCTTTCTTGGCAAGATTGGTTCAGACAGGCCTTGCCTTTGCCTTTCCAAAGTTAATAGTGTGGCTTACCTATGATCATCCAGTGCATTTCCATGGTTGAGTAGTGGTTCGAACCCTGGTTACCAGTCATAGTCCAACATTTAAACCACCACACCTTGCTGGCTCTCTCTACCAAGTGAATTGGTAGATGATACAGGAATACTTTGAATGAATGCGAATGAATGATAGAAAATATGGGATGCAAAACATGGTACTAGATAAAATTATATCTGATCTAGAATGCCTTTTCTCATGCCATTATGTTCTTTGTACATTTGAAGACTATAAATAAAGAACTTGGTAGGAGTTATCTGTTGGTGTCAGTTCAGTGATTGTGGGAGGAGCAGAGTAAAAAAGAAATTTAAAGCACAGTTAGCCCTTTTGTACCATGTACTATCAAGCTGTGAAAATATTTCCAATACACTCCTGTGGTTTGCAGAATTTCTCTCTTTTAAAAGGATGTTATTATGAAAAGCACCAAGAGAAGAGCTACAAAATAGTGTTATATGAACATGCAAAACATGATATTTGTAATACAGATGAAGTTCAGTACACCAGAAAATAAGGTAGCAGTGTTTTAACTCTTGTTTACAGCTATCAATATATAATGTTTACTCATAAGTTATTTTAAAGAAGGCATTTCCTAGAGCTGTATCAAATCAGGTGAAATTTGCTCCACAGTAAAACGCACTTCTGTGAACTCACTCAAATTTGAAATGGCTTTCAGCTCAAAAGCAGCATACTGCAGTAAGCCTACAATATAAGCAGCATAGTAATCAGAAATGGTTCTGCTTATAGCCCACTGTGTTATACTCCTGGAAGCATTTCAAGAAGAGAACACATATCATGAAGATACTTTAAAATATATTTTGAAAGCTCTTTAATCCCACTAGTTTGCCCTGCGAAAATATATGATCTCAGTTAATCCAGTCACTGCCTGATTTCGATGGGGAAATTCTGGTTCCGTCTGCTACTGTTAAAAGCCTTGGGGTTGTGTTGTACTCATTGCTGACAATGGAGGCCCAGATCACTACCATAAGCAAGCAGACCTTTTTTCATCTTCGCCAGGCAAGGAAATTGGCATCCTACCTTTCAACAGAAGCATTGGCAACGGTAATCCATGCAACAGTCACCACTAGGTTGGATTATTGTAACACCTTATATGCAGGCCTTCCAAAGACAAAAACCCAGAAGATCCGAATGGTCCAAAATGTGGCGGCCAGGCTGTTAGCGGGATCATCTATAAGATCCCATATTACACTGATTCTGAAACAACTGCATTGGCTACCAATAGAACATCGGATCTCTTACAAGATACTGATCCTGACATTTAAAGCTCGAAATGGCCAAGGACCATTATATCTTAGGGACCGCCTCATTCCTTTTATTCATCAGTGGTCACCTCAATCCTCCCAGGAATATCTCCTATAAGTACTGGGCCCTAGGGAGGTACGCCTGGAAGCTAGAAGGCGTAGAGCTTTTTCGGCCTATGCTCCAATTCTGTGGACCTCATTGCCTCCATATGTTAGAGCAATGTCAGAGTTGCAACCTTTTGGAAAAGCACTCAAGACTTGGCTGTTTGGTTGTGCATTTAAGTAAATCAGATCTAATTTGCCAAATAGTCAGTGTTGAATGTTTTTATGTTTAATGTTTTATATTGTGGAATGATATTTTAAATTGTAAGTCGCTCGGAGCACCCTGGTGGAGAGCGACTAATTAAGAAATAAAGTTAAGTGAAGTGAAGTGAAGTGAAATTTGATTCATGGTCTATTTCATAAATACCAAGGAATACACAGTGTGGATTTTTGACTTGGAAAACATTGTTCCCTTGTGAGTGAATTCTGTGGTTTATGCTGACAGATAGGGCTATGGAGAATGAAGTGGGAAGTTTCTGCATACTCAAGAAGAGCCTAAGGTTTAAACAAGTTATTGATAAGATGGAGAACCTTAGGAGACAAACCCCACATCACCACTAAACAGTTTAAATATGCAAAATAATTTAATAATTGTTTTAGAAGTTAGCTTGTTTTTGTAAGCCACCCCGAGCCCTAGGGGAGTGGTGGCATATAAGTCTGAATAATAAATAAAAAAATAAGGAATGATTAACCACTGTATATTGGCTAATCAGTTGGGGGGGGATGGGAAAGCACAGAATAGACTGCCCTGATTAAGGCAGAATAGACTGCCCTGATCCTTACCACTTGATATTGGAAGACATGACTCCCTGGCCTAAACAAGACTATCTCCCAAAATGTGGGGGGGGGGGGGGGGGGGGTGACACCTCAGGGCAGCGTGAGCACTGGGAATCAGACACGAAGGCCAATAAACAATCTAATATCTTTATTAAAGAAATAAAGGAGACAATTAAAAATAAGCAGAGTATCTAGTCCAGCAGTAGACCTTTCAGGAAAAGTCAAATTTAGTCCAGTAATGTGAAAGCAGATATCTTGTATTAGAGTTCAAAGTTTTAAATCCAATAACCGAAACACACTCAAACCTTTAGGCTGTTTGAGTGGGGATTAAGGCAAGATCTGTCAGAGAGTTCCAGGGCTCAAATTCGAGGCTAGGATGCAAGGCAAGGCAAAGTTAGTCGTGGTAAAGCTGAAACGCTGTCCAGACTTGACAGGGAGCCGAGATGCAATGCCGGTCTACTCGAGAGTAGCACGCTGCAGAACTAGAGTCGATGTGAATTCCTCAACTGACACGTTGAACACCGCAAAGGACAGTTGGCACCCAGAACTTTTATGGGACTTCACTCTCCTTTCCAGCCAGGTGTCTGAACACACTTTCCCAAGGGAAAGTGGACTAATTTATTATTATTATTTTATTATTTACAGTATTTATATTCCGCCCTTCTCACCCCGAAGGGGACTCAGGGCGGATTACAATGAACACATATATGGCAAACATTCAATGCCAATAGACAAACAACATTCAGTTTTAGACAGACACAGAGGCATTTTTTTTAACATCTTCCAGCTTCACGATTTCCGGCCACAGGGGGAGCTGTTGCTTCACCGTCCATTGGTGGCTGTTCTTCCTCATTCTTTTCCTCGTGAGCAGTTTTATGGTGTTGTAGATTAGTTAAATTAGCCTCCCGCATAAAGCGTCCCTAAATTTCCCTAATTGACAGATTCAACTGTCTTTCGGGGCTGCTAGGTCAACAGCAAGCCGGGGCTATTTTTTTAAAAAAAATTTTTTATGGTCGGAGGCTTAACCCGACCCGGGCTTCGAACTCATGACCTCTCGGTCAGTAGTGATTTATAGCAGCTGGTTACTAGCTAGCTGCGCCACAGCCCGGCCCCAAGTCAACAACTTGCCAGTTGCAATCCTCCTGGGAAACTCTCAAGGGAACCGGCTTAATTAACGCTTGCTTTCTCCGCTAATCTAGCGCTTCTCCTCAAATTCTGCTTTTCCGCGCGAGATGTTTCCCAAAACAATTTGCGGTCAAACATAGCGTTCTCTGGAGAACCAGGCTGTGAGTCAAGGCCCTTTTTAATTAACTGTGGGCTAAAACTGTCAACAGGGGACATCTGGAAGGGAAATGGCAGAAACCCTAGCTCTTCTTCGGTCTGATCCATAATGGCGACAGGGTCACGATTCGGAGGTCTCTGAGACACTACAGGGGGAAACTCCATTGCAACAGTTTGTTGCAGATCTTACTGGCATATAAAAATCTGTATTATCGAATAAGCTTTTGGAAAATGTTATCTGCACCCCATAAAGTGACAATTCAAGTTATCTCTTGGGGTTGTTGTTCTAGTAAACAAAGCACATGATAGTACTAATGGGCTGAAACAGCACGAACATCTTGGACTAACAGTTGTAACAATCTCCTTGATGAACTAAATAGAACAAGTCCAGCACCTTCTATGGACTAAAATAGAACAAGTCTGAGGATTTGATAGAATAAGTCTTTTCAAGAAAGAGCCAGAGTGACTCTAATAAGATATCTTGGGATGTTTATTAATCTAATTTGGGTAGGGAAATATGAGAGGTGCTGTTAATTAAATCTGTAGCCATAGATCCAATGTTAGTCCTCTTGAGAATAATGGGACTTATTAGCTATAGCTCAGCAAGGGTTATTTTAGGGTTGATTGATTTTACTGTTGTATTTTATGTATTGATGATGTGAAATATGTTTTTCTTTGATATTGATGTATCTGTATTTATTGCACTGTATGTATTGTTACATTACGAGTGCTTTGTAAGCCACCCCGGGTCCCTTTTGGGAGATGGTGGTGGGGTAAAAATAAAGTTTTATTATATTATTTTATTATGACACAGCAAACAAGATCGACATACTGGATTTCGCATCACAAAATCACAAGTCGAACACTTCACAAGTGTCTAGGACTGTGTGATGTATTTTTGGATGATGCGCGCAGATCCCAGTAGGGTGGCCTTTTGCAGTTGGCAGATCGTAATTTTGTCAATGTCTATTGTTTCCAAATGCCGGCTGAGATCTTTTGGCACGGCACCCAGTGTGCCCATCACCACCGGGACCACATACACTGGTTTCTGCCAGAGTCTTTGAAGTTCAATCTTGAGGTCCTGTTAGCGGCTGAGTTTTTCCTGTTGTTTTTCATCAATGCGACTGTCACCTGGGATGGCAACATCAATTATCCAAACCTTTTTCTTTTCCACAACTGTGATGTCTGGTGTGTTGTATTCCAGAACTTTGTCAGTCTGTTGTTGTTGTTGTTGTTGTTGTTGTTGTTGTTGTTATTATTATTATTATTATTATTATTATTATTATTATTATTAAGGTCCTATCAATTTTATTGGTTTACCTCAGACAGGTCTAATGTTGGATTAAAAATATAATCCTAGTTTGCCAAAATTACCAAGGAACAACTGAACTAACATTAGGCCAGCTGAAGTTGTGTGGCAATAAAATCCCTCTCATTCCAATTTCCTTGGGAATTACTCAGGACTACATTCACTACAGTCTTTGCACTAGCATCTTAGCCAGCAGAGCAGTTCAGCCATCAGAATGTGATGGTGTCACACCTCTCAGATCGTCAGGCGAAAAGGTATTCTGTCAGCAGATGATTGTGCTTAATCCTTACCTTGTAAAGCCAACACATTTTTGAGTTATGAGTATACTGCTGGCCCATAAGTTAAGCTAGAACTCCCCTGGTTTCAGCCAAATCATATCCCATAGAATATTTTTAAAACAGTATCTTTGTGGGCAATCAGAATAAGGTAAATGCTTTTATGGACCAGTTCTCAATAGGAAAAAGTTAGAAAGGTTTATTTAGAATTATCAGCCAGAGTGCTCTAATGTAGTATTTCACCAAAATACAAACCTCAGGATATTAGGATAACATGCAAGGTAGATGTGGCAATTAAAGTTGTACCATAGTGCTTTATTTATGAAAAGGCATTAAATTTTAATTTTACTCATTGGTTTTAACGATACTGGTGTGGCTTTTGATGTTGACAAGGTGCAGTTCATGGGTGACAAGGGCAAAAGATGCCAAGCTGAGTATTGTTTATGCAGCTGTTTTATAGTCTTATGTTTGACTGAATTTGTGTTTTTAACTGTTTTGTTATATTTTAACTATGTTTTTATGTTAACCTTTTTTTTTTTTGCTCTGATTAATTGTTTGCATTTGTGTCTATGAGCCTTTTGTCCCATATGTAAACCGCCCCAAGTTCTGTTTGGCAGATGGTTGCTGGGTATAAGACTAAAGTAGTAGTAGTAGTAGTAATAGTAGTAATAGTAGTAATTGTTGTTGTTGTTGTTGTTGTTATTATTATTGACACAACGACATTGTATGACACAGCAAACAAGATAGATATGCTGGATTTCGTTTCACAAAACCACAAGTCGAACACTTCCCAAGTGTCTAGGACTGTCCGCAGGTGCCACCTTGACGTGGTGGGGGGGCTTAACTGCTCCAATGATGACTGAGGGCTGTGCTGGCGGTAGTGTAACTACCAGCAGGTCCAACCAAGCCAGAGAGGCCTCAGCTGAGGGGCAGAACTAAGAGCACCTAACCCATTAGCATTATGGAGAATCAAACCCAAACAAAGTCTATACTGGCTCAGTCGTCGCCCAGGATAAAAAGGACCGCGGTGGATGCTGCTGATTCTGGACATCCATCAACAAGTGGGCTACGGAATCATCAAAACCCAAATGAACAGTCACAGAAGCGGCAGAAATATACAATGCCAGAAAACCGCATTATTATTATTATTATTATTATTATTATTATTATTATTATTATTATTATGCAATTATAAAATGAAGTACCTTTTCCAGTTATATAGACAGTAAATCAGCCTGTATCCCTAGAAAAGTTGTTAAATCAGAAGTGGAGATTATTAACAAGTGTTACATGTTCTTAAAGCAGTAATCCAATCACAACACTCCAAATGATCAGATTCTTTAGTCTCAAACAAGTGCTAGAAATTCTACCATATATATCTAGATGAAAAATTATGGTAAGCCCTTCTTAGAATAATCAGTCAATCACCTTTGCCTCTTACCTCTCACCCAGGCTATACAAAACTGTGCACGGGGTGAAAAATATAATTTTGCTTTCTTGAAATTCATAAGCATTGCAGTCACTGTCCTTTTATGCTTCAGTCCAAGTGATAATGATACAATGTTAACATAGTGAACTGCCACCAATTTCTACAGCTTTGGTGCTACACTATATAAAGACATCAATGCATGACATTACTGCCTCCAAACAGTGACAGAAATTCTATGAGAAAGAGGATCATTCCCTTGTTAACACTATACATTTGTGACCAAATTCATAGGCTGAATTTCTTCAGGAAATTATGAGTAGATAATTTATCTCTGGCTCAGATTATACTGCATGGATACACAATGAGATGTCACCACAGAACTATTCCCCAATGAAGGCAGAAATTTGGTGCCTGAGAACTGTACACATCAACCTGAACCTCCAAAGCTGCTATTGGACACAAGAAACAATCATTCAAAGCAGCAATGAACAAGTTATTTACATCCATATCCAGGGCCGTAGCCAGAAAAAAATTTCGGGAGGGGTTTTGAAAATTTCGGGGGGGGGGGGGGTTAACCCCTAGCACACACCCCTCCCTGCTACAAACCTGTCAATATCTGCTTGAAATAGTGCCTGGAGGGACTCTTAATGTTTTGATCATAGACTTAGCATAGGGATTTGGTTAACCAGTTAAAATTCATGAGCAAACCAGGTTTTTTTTATAACCTGAAAAATTTCGGGGGGGGGGGGTTGAACCCCTAAACCCCGCCCCCCCCTCGCTACAGGCCTGTCCATATCTACATTAAATTATTTTAAGGAGGAGAACTTACAATTTATTTTGAGGAGTTGTAGTAGCAGGGCTTTTTTCTTTAGAAGACAGACTCATATTGTAGTAATATTTGCAACTACTTCATGAATATAGGTGGTTCTGGTAATGGCAGTGAGATTTTGGTCTGTTTGCATAGCATATCTGAGCTATTGTATTGTTATTGATAAGGTATTGCTTGAATCATATTCACTACTCATGCTTGACTTTGGGGCAAACCAGTTATAACCTATTTCATATAGTAAAGATCCTTCTCTAAACCAAGAAAAGCTGATATTAAACATGTGAGAAACAAGTTAGAATAGAAGAAAAACATGGGAGGGTTGTTTATTTCATTATTGGAAATGAAAAAGATTAAATCGCCTTACCCACATATCCCATTAACTTTAAAAATGCTTTATATATGTTTGGGACAGATCCAGATTTAAACAATCAAATTAATTAAATGGCTGAAAATATAATGAACACAAAAGGACCAATTTGATTTCATAGATGTACAGATGCCACACTTTTGAGTGACTACCATTATTTATTATATTTCTACTCATATCCTATTCCTAAAAATAAAAGGGGAGAAATGAAGTTGAGTTCGACAGAGTTATCAAACTACAATAAGTACAGTGGTACAGTAGAGTCTCACTTATCCAACATTCTGGATTATCCAACACATTTTTGTAATCAATGTTTTCAATACATCGTGATATTTTGGTGCTAAATTCATAAATACAGTAATTACTACATAGCATTACTGCGTATTGAACTACTTTTTCTGTCAAATTTGTTGTATAACATGATGTTTTGGTGCTTAATTTGTAAAATCATAACCTAATTTGATGTTTAATAGGCTTTTCCTTAATCCCTCCTTATTATCCAACATATTCACTTATCTAACGTTCTGCCGGCCCATTTATGTTGGATAAGTGAGAGACTACTGTATTTGAAAAGCTCAAAATCTCTCCTTTTTTGCATTAACAAGAAGAATTCCCAATAAGATTCCTGACTCACTATCTGATTTTCTCTCTTGGTTTCATGTAACATTGTAGTCCAGTTCAATGTGTCTGAAATCCCTCCATGACAAATTCTTCAGAAGTGAATCTTTCTTTTCTTTTTGCCATAAGAGAAAATAAAACAGGGCACTTAGCTCATCAAGAGAGTAAAAGTGGCTTCTTTCCTTAAAAGTTCATAAAACAAATCCTGAACTGTATATTTAAGTTCTGTTTTCACTGTGCCCATAGGCAGAGTTAGATATTACTAAAATGATTAAGCTCATGTAGCCGTCAAGCATGTTTGAAAACAATTTATTAAAAGTGTGTGTGGTGGTGGGGAGTCCTTGAACTCTGGAACCCAGACTCTCTAATCCAGTGCTAGAGGCATATGGAAATACTTCCAGATATATAGAATATTAATGTTTGTATTTTTATATTAGGCACTTAAAGTTGAAGAGGGTAGATTCATAATACTGGATATATCGGCTTAAATGGCGTCATTAAAATACCTTTGTCTCTGGGTTACTGGCCTTTTTTGTTTAACTGTCATAAATGCAGAGATCACCTTGAATCCCATGGTTTTCATTCAAACACCTGCACTGGCATGTTTTCATAAAATTCTCATATAACATTATGCAACCTCCAGCTTGCTTTTATTAAAGGTCTTCTGGAAAATTTTCTTCAGAGAGCCACTGTCTCACATACTCCTGAGTTAATTAAAATACTTTATTGAGATGCACAATGTGGACCCACTCAAAAGTGTCAGGCACTGCAATGACCTGGTGCTGCTGTGTTTGGGGTAACTGGTTATTGCTAAACGGTAACCTCCCTGATTCTACATTGTGATTCAGCCAAACTGCTGAGCCATTAATTAGTGCCTGGTTTTCTGAGAGCTTTTTTAATTTGTGTTTTTAAATGCCAGACCTGGCCACAAGGCTCTTCAGACCCATAATCTACAAAATAAAATTTGTAGCTCAATTTCCATTTGCCTAAATTTCATCTGTAATGAGGACATGTCTTGCTGAAGACATCTGTTTCAGTGTGGCATCCTTTCATTTTAATGGTAAATAATAGAGTTCAGCTCCCTAAGATTAGAGGTTATAGGGTAGGCCTTTGAGCTTCCTTGGCGTCGTTGTTGAAAGTAGTTCCAGGCAATATAATATATGCAACAGAGGCCAGCAGATACGGGCTTTGTTCTCCCTTTCCCCCCTTCTTCCCTTTCCTGGAGAACAGCATGATCTTGTCTCAACACTTTGCTATACAGAATTGTTTAGCTGGGTGTTGATATCTGCTTTTATGGAGTTGACAATAATATTATTTCATTTCAATGAAACTCTAGATAAAAGAAAAGGAATCAGAGCTAATTATATGGTTGAAAATATATGCTGATACTGAAAGGGCTGCAGAAACCTGTCTCTGAGTCTGACTCGATGTAATATTCTCTTTGACTTTATAGAAAGAAGTGTGTTTCCCTATGTGCACTAATGTTTTTTTCCCTTGCTTTGGAATGTAAAAAGTCTTCAAAATACTTGTTACTTTATAATGCTTTCACATTCCCAGACTCTTTGATCAAATTGAGGTCCACCCAAATGTGATGTCCATTGTTGAAGTGTTTACAGATGGAAACATTGGTGTAGTACCACTATTTCCTGAAGCAATTTTAATATATGCACTAGGAACTGCATGACCATTTTCACATCACTCAAAAGTCCACTCCAAAATAAATCTGAATTAAATTGGTAACTGGCTGCTGCTTTCTATTAAATTACTTAGAAACCTGTATACACAGAAAAAAAAATTGGAATTTGAGTCTATCCTTTTCTTTTCACAGAAGTAAATTCCCCGTTTTCCATGAAATTTACTCCAGTGTAAGTTTCATAGAATTGTTTTCTTGCACCAGTTAATCATTATATTGAATTTGTTTGGCAAGATGGTGCTTAGATATATGAAGTGTACAGTGTGATTGAGTAGTTTTCCAATATCAACCTCAAATGTTTCTTATCCTGTTTAAAATCCACAATTATAGTTTTAATCCTGAGTCAAAAAAATTAGCCAAATAATATCATTTTGGAATAATTGTGGGAGAGTTAAGGGAGAAAGAGTGGAGTTATTCTGTCATTTCATTTAGCCTTTTACAAAAGCAATTCATCTAACAAACCACTAAATAGAACTACAAATGCAGTGGGACATGCACAAATGAAGCTGTAGAAAACTATTCACTAGAGATTCAAGTGCTATTGAATAAGTCTGTATAAATCAGGTCTATAAAATCAGAGTAGATAGCTCCATCAAAATCAATCTGGCTTGTTTGCTAGCTGACTAAGCAGGAAACTTGTAAATGGAGAAAGCAAACTGACGAGGTCCTGTTCAACCCTGCTGTACTTTGTTACAAAGCTTTAAGAAGCATTCATTGGGATTGTGTGCTTTCTGAATACAAAACAGCATGGGTCTTTGGATTGAAATCTATCATTTGGTACAGTCAGAATTCAAGATTTCTGAATCACAACAATAAGTTATGATAGGGGTACGATCATTTCTAGTAGTGTCTATATGTGTGCAGGCTTGCTCCTTTGAATAAGTTATCATTTGACTTGTTATTGTGAACACAGTGGGGTGTGCAACTGAGGGAGCAAGTTTTGCTCCTCACTCTATCTTTGACCATAATTTGGCCAACTTACTTACTTAGGTGATCCCTCGTAGTTCGAGGATGGTGGTCCTCCGTCTTCGCTATCTTGGGGATGGATCTGTAGGTGGCTAAAGAGACCTATTCTTGATCTGCATGTTCTCCCGCAGTGAGGTCATCGGTTTCCAGGTGGAAGGCGGGTTGGCTTGACGGGCCTTCCTCTTGGCACGTTTCTCCCTTAAGCCCTCCATTCGTGCCTCTTCGAACTCTGCAGCACTGTTGATCACAGCTGATCTCCAATTAGAGCGCTCAAGGGCTAGGTTGGCCAAAAATGACAACCAGAAACAGCATTACAACCTTTAGGGTTTTCCTGCATCAGTTTTAAGAGGAGTAATATTTTGGAGGAATGACTGGGGAAAAAAGAGGGGCTTTAAGGTGAGAGCCACAGAAGAGGAGATGAGGAGGAAGATGAACGAAAATCTTCAATGTGACTTTGAAAAGTTAAATTTATTAGTAGTCTTTGATGACTTCCTCTAAGTTGTGTCCTTGAAGACTTGTCCACTGCACACTTCCTAGGTTGCTGTGGAATTTGGTAAGTTGTACATTGGTTTACGTCCTTCCCTCTCATACTGAGGAACCAGAGACAGAAGGTAAGTGAAGCAAAATCAGAGGTACTCCTGAATCAAGATTGGTTCATCTGAGAAATACTACCATTTTAAATTCTATTATAATAGGTAAAAGTAAGTTGCTACAAAATAATACTCTCATCTAGGAAAACCTTATTCAGAACACTTCTGAGTGAAAATTTATACTTTCATCTATCTCCTTAATATTTTTCACACCATATACACTTCCAGGCCTTAAGTTTTTGATTAAAATACTCTATTTTACTAGATCTTGGATCTATTTCCACAATGAAAATGGCATATTTTTCATCCCATCATTTAAACATTTCCTTTATTATTCTTTTACACTTATATTAATATTAGCTTTAGTTAAACTTTAATGTATTGACATTTATAGAAACCAGGTGCAGAGAAATCACTATAGAACTGTAAAAAACACAATTTGCCACCAAGTGAGTCAATTTTAGTATATCTCTGTAGTCTCTTTTACCAAAGAAGCTATGATCCCTGTATGAGCCCTATAAGATTATTTCAAGTAATAAAGCTAATATTTTAACTTCATTTTGTGAATGCTTTATTCCTTTCTGTTTGTAGAATGTTTTTGTATTGCTATCTTTGTCCTACTTGTGTGAACTCATAAAGTTCAAAGAATACCCAATGTTTTCATACTACCTTTCAAATTTCTAACCTTTTATAATAGCAAAAGCTCAAAAATATTTCTGTTGAATAGTCTGCACAAATATATTTCAGAAACAAATAAGGGCCATCTTATTATCACGATGCCTATCAAGCAGAGAATAAGACATTGCTTTTAACATTATCAATAGTTGGTATGTTGATTGTCAGCAAGGTTATGAAAGCTGCAGGGGTATAGATGATCCTAGCAACATTAGAACATTAGTGTGTTAAAGCACTGAGCTGCTGAACTTGTAGACCGAAAGGTCGCAAGTTCAAATCCCGGGAGCGGAGTGAGCGTCCACTGTTAGCTCCAGCTTCTGCCAACCTAGCAGTTCGAAAACATGCCAATGTGAGTAGATCAATAGGGACCGCTCAGGTGGGAAGGTAACGGCACTCCATGTAGTCATGCCGGCTACATGACCTTGGAGGTGTCTACGGACAATGCCAGCTCTTCGTCTTAGAAATGGAGATGAGCACCAACCACCAGAGTCAGACATGACTGGACTTATCATCAGGGGAAACCTTTACCTTTACCTTACTAGCAACATTAGAAGAGAATTAATGCTATAGGTGGATCTCGCAATGATAACACTAGTGCAAGACCAATCGATGGATTGTCACCTTGCCGTGGTGAGGGGGCTTGCGTGTTCCGATGAACCTGTGGGCACTGGAGTGATGCACTCCCAGGAGTGGCCGCAGGGGAGGTTCCAGACCAAGCACAATCCGAAGACCCAAAGACCTCAACGGCGGAGCAGGCGGAGGATAACATGGTACATGTTACAACGGCTGTGAAGGCGGAAGAAGGCTGCAACAGACTGAGAAGCCACTGTCGTTGTGTTAACCACACCACTGCTGGAACCTCACTCTGTGAAGACTGTGTGTTGACCGGCCGTGCACCGACCTCCACACATTAAAAAAAATCACGCACAGGCGTCTTCCAACAAAAATAAAAACAAACCTACAAAAGTCCCATGGCGATCAGCGAGTGGCGACGGGGGCAGGACTGTGAAATCTGGAAGCCCCTAGTCACAGACTGGCACATGGGCGGTGGATATGGACTCAGTCGTTCTACCTCAAGGACCGAGGCAGTTGAGTAGTCCGGCAGCTGTATCCATGACTGAGCAGCCCTTTTTAGGATCCGCTCTGCTCACCCCACACGGGGAAGGGGCTAGAAAAGGTGCCCTAAACATAGTCTGCCTCTCCTACCCTGACTGGACTGCCGCGTCCAGAGGGGTCACCACTCTGCGGCCAAAAAAGAAAAATGAACTTTGGAACATGGAACGTACGGACATTGTTAGATAACACTGACAGCGAGCGCCCCGAACGCAGGACTGCTATCATTGCAAGAGAGCTGGGACGCTTCAAGATCGACATAGCAGCCCTTCAGGAGACCCGGAGAGCAGGAGAGGGGCAGCTGAAGGAAGAAAAGGGAGGCTACACCTTCTTCTGGAAGGGACTACCTGAAGAAGAGCGAAGAAGAATACACGGAGTTGGCTTTGCTATCAGAAACGACCTGGTGAAGCACCTGACTGAAGCACCCACTGGCATCAACGAACGACTTTCAACCCTCCGAATTAACCTTGCCAAAAACCAACAGGCAACCATCATATGCGCCTATGCACCAACTCTAGATGCTGACGAAGACATCAAGGAAAAATTTTACTGTCAGCTGGATACCATCCTATCGGAGATAGCTAAGGAGGACAAAATCATCCTCCTGGGGGACTTTAACGCAAGAGTCGGAAGGGACTCTGACCTGTGGCCAGGGATCATAGGAAAAGACGGGGTCGGAAACAGCAACTCGAATGGCATCTTGCTTCTCACCAAATGCGGAGAGCACAACCTTGTCATCACCAACACGCTCTTCCGCCAGAAAAACAAGCTCAAGACATCATGGAAGCACCCTCGGTCAAAGCATTGGCACCTCCTGGACTATGTTATCACACGTGCCAGAGACCGCCGCGATGTGCTTCTCACAAGAGCCATGACAGGTACTGATGACTGCTGGACAGACCACAGGCTAATCCGATCCACGATGGCTATCAAGATCGTCCCCAAACGCAGACTCCAAGGAAGAAAAACAAGGCGAAAAATGAACACCCAAGCCCTTCAGGAGCCCTCCAAACGAGCCCTTCTCCAAACAACACTCAAAGATCATCTACCCACAGAACACCCCGAAAATGTTGAGGAACATTGGAACAAACTGAAGACCTCCATCATCACAGCCTGCGAAGAAAGCATTGGATACCTAACTAAGAAACATCAAGACTGGTTTGATGATAACGACAAAGAGATCCAACAGCTGATTGATAACAAAAGGAAAGCCTTCCAAACATGGCAGAGAGACACCAACTGTGCTGCCAAGAAAAAGATCTATGCCAGTGCAAAAGCTGAGGTCCAAAGAAGGACCAGAGAACTCAAGAACATCTGGTGGACAAAGAAGGCTGAAGAAATCCAACACCTTGCAGATACCCATGACGCTCAGGGATTTTTCAAAGCCACAAAGATCATTTATGGACCAAGAAACCATGGCATACAGCCCCTACGCTCATCAGATGGAACCAAAATTCTGAAGGACAAAACATCAATTGCACTACGTTGGAAAGAGCACTACCAGAACCTGCTGAATCGCAGCTCCAATGTGGCCGAAGAGACCCTCTCACAAATCCCGCAACAACAAACCAGGGATGAGCTTGCAGCACTGCCTAGTTTGGAAGAAGTCAGCAATGCCATCAGCCAACAAAAAAACAACAAAGCTAGCGGACCTGATGGGATTCCCGCTGAAATCTTCAAAGAGGGTGGACCTGAGCTGATGCAACAACTCCACCAGCTCATTGAAAAGGTGTGGATGACCGAGAAAATCCCAGCAGACTTCAAGGATGCCACCATCATCACCCTTTTCAAGAAAGGGGACAGAACAGACTGCGGGAACTATCGTGGTATCTCCCTTCTAACCTCCGCCGGGAAAATCCTCGCAAGAATCCTTGCAAACCGCCTTCTCCCTGTCTCAGAAGACACCCTCCCAGAATCCCAGAATGGCTTCCGCCCCTCCAGAGGAACAGTGGACATGATCTTCACTGCTCGACAGCTCCAAGAAAAATGCAGGGAACAAAACCAACCTCTGTACATGGCATTCATTGACCTTGCAAAGGCATTCGACACAGTGAATCGCAGCGCTCTCTGGACCATCCTCCAAAAAATCGGGTGCCCTGACAAATTTGTGAACATCCTGCGGCTCCTCCATGATGACATGATGGCAACAGTCTTGGACAGCAACGGCTCCCAAAGTGACCCATTTAAGGTTGAATCAGGTGTCAAGCAGGGATGTGTTATTGCCCCCACCTTATTTTCCATCTTCATCGCTATGATACTTCACCTTGTTGATGGGAAGCTTCCCACCGGAGTGGAAATCATCTATCGGACAGATGGCAAGCTATTTAACCTCAGCAGACTGAGAGCCAAAACCAAGGTCACCACAACATCTGTTATAGAACTCCAATATGCTGATGACAACGTAGTCTGTGCGCGTTCAGAAGAAGACCTACAAGCCACTCTAAACACCTTCGCAGAAGCATACGAGAAGCTCGGCCTCTCACTGAACATCGAAAAAACCAAAGTGCTCTTCCAACAGGCACCAGCTAATCCCTCTGCAAAGCCAGGAATACAGCTTAACGGTGCAACATTAGAAAATGTTGACCATTTCCGCTACCTTGGTAGCCACCTCTCCACAAAAGTCAACATCGACACTGAAATACAACACCGCCTGAGCTCTGCGAGTGCAGCATTTTTCCGTATGAAGCAGAGAGTGTTCGATGACCGGGACATCCGTAGAGAGACCAAGGTGCTTGTTTATAAAGCCATTGTCCTCCCAACCCTGCTCTATGCCTGCGAAACGTGGACTGTGTACAGACGTCACACCAAACTCCTGGAGCGTTTCCATCAGCGTTGTCTCAGGAAAATCCTGCAAATCTCTTGGGAAGACAGGCGGACAAATGTCAGCGTGCTTGAGGAAGCAAAGACCACCAGCATTGAAGCGATGCTCTTACGCCATCAACTCCGTTGGACTGGCCACGTTGTCCGAATGCCCGATCACCGTCTCCCAAAGCAGCTCCTCTACTCTGAACTCAAGAATGGGAAACGGAATGTTGGAGGGCAGGAAAAGAGATTTAAAGATGGGCTCAAAGCCAACCTTAAAAACTGTGGCATAGACACTGAGAACTGGGAAGCCCTGGCCCTTGAGCGCTCTAATTGGAGGTCAGCTGTGACCAGCAGTGCTGCGGAGTTTGAAGAGGCACGAATGGAGGGCTTAAGGGAGAAACGTGCCAAGAGGAAGGAGCGTCAAGCTAACCCCGACCGGGACCGCCTTCCACCTGGAAACCGATGTCCTCACTGCGGGAGAATATGCGGGTCAAGAATCGGTCTCTTCAGTCACCTAAGAACACACGCCCAAGATACCAAGGTTGGAAGACCATCGTCCTCGAACGTCGAGGGATCGCCTAAGTAAGTAAGTAAGTAAGTAAGCAAGACCAATAATAACTGCCCCCTTGAAAACTTTACCAATAATAATGAGTGAGCAAGTATCTCACAAAAAGCTAGTGTGGTGTAGTGGTTTGTGTGGTGTAGTGTTCAACTAGGATTCTAGGGCACTTTCTATATGGCCATATAAAATTCAGATTACCTGCCTTGAAGTGGATTGTATGGCAGTATAGACTCATATAATCCAGTTCGAAGCAGATATTGTGGACTATCTGCTTTGATAATCTGGATAATCTGGATTATATGGTAGTGTAAAGGGGGGCAGGGAGACCAGGGTTTGAATTCTCATTCACTCATGGAAACCTAGTCGATGATTTTGGGCAAGTCAAATTTGTTCCGTCTCAGAGGAAGGCAATTGTAAACCTCCCCTGAAGAAATCTTGCAAAAAAACCAAAAAAACAAAAAAACAAAAACCAACCATAGTAAGTCACCATAAGTCAAAGTTTACTTTGAGGCACCCAACAATAACCATAATTGATTCACAGGACACATCTACACTAACCAGCAACCACTTAGTGTGAAGGGCCTGTGAATCGGATCTGTGGTGGCTTAACTATGCATGGAGCTGAATCAAGTTAATATGGGCCAAAGGTCAATTGCTTTAACAAAGTCTTTAAAAAGATTAAGGTGTCCCCTTGAAATCAAGTCCAGATTTGGCACTGCTGGATGGTCAGGACTTATTTATTTGTTTGTTTGTTTGTTTCCATCATTTCTATCCCACCCTTCTCACCCGAAGGGACTCAGGGCGGCTTACAAGTCTGGCAGAATTTGATGCCAATACACCACAGTACAATAAAATAAAACAATAAAACAGTTAAAACAGTTAAACAAAATAACAAAATACAATATACAAAATTTAAAAACAATATAATGTGTTTGAACCATTCATCCACAAGACCTTGTACATAAATCTTAATCCAGTCCGAGTCGAAGCCAACAGAACTTATTCTTTAAACGCTTGAGTGCAGTGACAGGGGGAAGGGGCAATGTAAACCATCCTGGGTCCAATCCGGTTCACCCCCCCCCCCCCAAAAAAAAGCAATTTCAGGTTTTAAAAATGTGGTTTACTCGTGAATTCTAACTGGTTAATCAAATCCCCATGCTAAGTCTATGAGAAGCAAAAATTAAACAAGTCCCTCCAGAACTGCAAGCACTGACTCAAGCCAATTTTGACAATTTATTCTGATCTTTATGGCAGTATGCAGTTTTGAATGAGCCAAAAGCTGTATTACAAGGGTGCTAGAGAAAATGCATTTTGTTATTGACTCATTGCCCAGATATTCACATTTCTGCATGCTGAGTATTGACAGCCTGGTTATATCCTAGATAGCAGAAATCTCAAGTTCCCCCCAGACTCACCTACCAGATGTTCTGGACTTCAGCACTAACCATAGGCCATTCTGAAGCTTCTGGACACTGAAAAACAAAACTGCACATACTCCAAGCGATTACATTTTTAAAAGGTTCTTATAGGCACTGTTCAGAAGTGTATGTGTTTCTGTATACTGTACATATATGTGCAGATTCTGGGAGGGGGAAGGGGAAGCAATTATTCCGATGTCTTTGATCTTGATTAAAAATGTAATTTCTGCAATATGATTGTAAAAAGAAATGCTTTTGAAACCTAAAAAAGTTAAGTGACAAACAATAATTTAATATCATTGGGAAGAAATTAAAGGGTGAATATATCAAAGCTCAGCAAACAAATTCTTCCTGAACATGAACTTGTCCTGTGGAGCTATATATCTTAAGCACTTTCATGAAAATTCTTTGTTCAGATTGCACTGAAAATACACACAGGGTATGTAATGTAACCCCCAGCATATTTTACAATTAAATGATTGATTGCAATAGGAAATGTATGCTCAACAGTATTGTTTTACTGGAAGTTTACTTAACATAGCTATCTAATTTCAGAATTACCAAGCAACAATGTTGAATGCAGAAATTCCATGGCTGGGTTCTTAGTTTAGGAGACCAGCATCCTAACAGGCATAATCCATCTCTTACACATTTGTTAGTTTCAATAACAATTTTTTTCCTTATTTTGAGCTACAGATTTTACAAACTGCATCAAAGTGTCTAAAAAAGCATGACAGCCTTCTTTAGTTTTACTTATTGGTATCAATACCACCAGTAACTTTTTATTATGTAAATTGCTGGAATCTGGTAAATTCTTACTTATTTTTTTTAACAAAATGGGTTGCAGGTGCTAATCAAATGTTGGAATTTCCATGTTAATGATGTTTTCATAATGACATTTGGTATGCAGTGTGAAAGAAACAGTGGACTTTTTATTCTTCTTTTTCAAAGACAGCAATAAAATATTAGTTTTTATGAATTAGAGTGTGTTTGTTTTGAAACTAGCAGAAATTGTCCAACATTGTTTCCCCCTCATTTATGATATAGGGACATTGGTAATTCAAGTACAGTAGAAGGTCATTCACTTAGATTTTTCTTGCTAGCTTACACTATTCAAAGCACTTCTTACAGGACACTGAGATATGCTCTGTAATAAGCAATGCAATGTCTGTTTTCTATTGCAAAAGGGATATAGTCCTGTAGTATACAATTCACTCACTCAAATATGAACCTTCTGTCATCAGTTGGCTAGTACTCCTTGAAACAAAATAGCTGCTTCCAATTTAATTTAGGCAGAAGTTCCTTTTCATAATCTCAGGAAAAAGAACTGAGGTAGGTACTGTTCAATTACATTGCTAAAAAGTCCTTGAGAAGTTTCAAGGATCCAGCTG
The DNA here is from genome assembly GCF_035594765.1 of Anolis carolinensis. Classification (NCBI taxonomy): domain Eukaryota; kingdom Metazoa; phylum Chordata; class Lepidosauria; order Squamata; family Anolidae; genus Anolis; species Anolis carolinensis. The sequence goes on along the minus strand of NC_085843.1, from coordinate 63,215,748 downwards.
TCTTGATTTGTTAAGTGCTTACACTCATTCTTAAGATGTATGGTTTATGCTTACAAGTATGAAGAATGAAGCAGGGATCACTGGTCATAGGAAACTCACATATTGCATGTTCGATAACTTCTCCTGGTGACTATAAAACAGACTAGATCTTAGAACAGTTAATTAGAGCCACTGTGAAACAATGGCCATACTACAAGAGAAAAAATGTCAGGGATTAAGCAGATCATACTGAACTTTCCCATTAGAAGTGAAGAGCGTTTGGAAAAGTGTAACCATGATATGGAATATAAGATCAGTTAACCATCCCATGTACCTATCTGGTTTGCCATGTTAGTGGTGATGCACTAAAACAAATTACATGAAAAATTAGTTTTTTTAATATACTCAATATATATATTTTTAAAAGGCCAAAATTATGCCATATTAAGAAAGACAACCACATCTCCTTAAAGATGCACTGTCACTTTTAAACAAATGCACTGATAACTATCTGAAAATACTTGCCAAATATACTGGGCTCTGTACGGTTATTCTAAAATAGATATAAAACAGATATATATCATATATAGATACCCATTAAATGTTTATAGTAATGGATACTGTTAAAATATTAACCATGCTCAAAAAGATTAACCCTTGAATTCCTGATATTCACAGAAGCCTGTTAGAAGTGTATAATTTCTCGAAAAGAGAAAATTAATACTTAATAATTGACTAAATTGTACTGTTAAGCAAGTTATCAATATACCAGGAGCAGAATGTACCTTGAAAAGCCTCAATGATGTATCAGTCCAACACCTTAGAAGAGACTATGTAAAACTATAGAAAGAACATCATGATGTGTTGTCGAAGGCTTTCATCGCTGGCATCACAGGGTTGTTGTATGTTTTCTGGGCTGTATGACCATGTTCCAGAAGTATTTTCTCCTGACATTTCATCTACATCTATGGCAGGCATCCTCAGAGGTTGTGAGGTATGTAGAAACTAAGCAAGGAAGGCTTATATATCTGTGGAAAGTCCAGGGTGAGAGAAGAACTCTTGTCAGTTGTAGGCAAGTGTGAATGTTGCAGTTAATCATCTTATTGAGCATTGAATAGCTTCATCTCCTGGCTTCTTCCTGCCTGGGAGCATCCTTTGTTCAGAGTCGTTAGCTGCCCACTAAGAAAATCCAACAAATGCTACGGCCAGTGAAGGACAACATATACAACATATACATGAAGCTGCTGGGAGAGATCATCCAGAGTTTCGGGGTGCGGTGTCAGCTGTACGCAGATGATGTCCAGCTCTGTCACTCCTTTCCACCTGTCACTAAGGAGGCTGTTCAGGTCCTGAACCGGTGTCTGGCTGCTGTGTCGGACTGGATGGGGACAAACAAATTGAAACTGAATCCAGACAAGACGGAGGTCCACCTGGTCAGTCATAGGGCCGAACAGGGAATAGGGTTACAGCCTGTGTTGGACGGGGTTGCACTCTGGGGGTTCTCCTGGACTCATCACTGAGCCTGGAGCCCCAGGTTTCGGCAGTGGCCAGGGGAGCCTTTGCACAACTCAGACTTGTGCGCCAGCTGCACCCGTTCCTTGGGAAGTCTGACTTGGCCATGGTGGTCCATACTCTGGTTACATCCCGTTTGGACTACTGCAACGCTCTCTATGTGGGACTGCCTTTGAAGACGGCCCGGAAATTTCAACTAGTACAATGAGCAGCAGCCAGATTAATAACTGGGTCAGCTTATAGGGAGCGTACTACCCCCCCCCCCCCCAACTAAGCCAGATATGATACCGAGCCCAATTCAAAGTGCTGGTTTTGACCTATAAAGCCCTAAACAGTTCTGGCCCAATTTACTTGTCCGAATGAATCTCCTCCTATGAGCCAGGAAGATCTCTAAGGTCATCTGGTGAGGCCCTGCTCTCGGTCCCGCCTGCCTCGCAAGCATGGCTGGCAAGAACGAGGGACAGGGACTTGCTGATTGATCTGTTTTATTGTTTGCATTTGCTTTTATATTGTTGTTCCAGGCTTGGCCCCATGTAAGCCGCCCCGAGTCCCTTTGGGGAGATGGGACAGGGTATAAGAATAAAGTTATTGTTATTATTATTATTATTATTATTATTATTATTATTATTCTTTTCGGTGGTGGCTCCCTGGCTGTGGAACACCCTCCCCAGAGATATACAGCAAGCCCCAACCCTTCTGAGTTTTAAAAAAGCCCTGAAAACATGGCTATGTGCCCAGGCTTTCGATGATTAAATGATAAAGACGACCCCGACTGTCTTATGGCCACAGTACGAGGATATTGGATGAATGGACTTTAACTATATGTTTTATATTTTTATATTGTTTTAAATGTTGTAATTGGATTTTATTCATTGCTATGTTTTAAATGTGTGTAGGCATCGAATTGTTGCGAATTGTGTACGCCGCTCTGAGTCCCTTCGGGTGAGAAGGGCGGAATATATATATTGTAAATAAATAAATAAATAATAAGGACAAGGGACCACCAAACGCAGCGCCCAAACACGAGTCAAAGAACATGAAAGGCACTGCAGACTAACTTAAGAAGAGAAATCAGCCATAGCAGAGCACTTGATGAACCAACCTGGACACAGTATATTATTAGAGAACAGAGAAATGCTCAACCACTCCAACAACTATCATGTCAGACTACACAGAGAAGCCATTGAAATCCACAAGCATGTAGACAACTTCAACAGAAAGGAGGAAACCATGAAAATGAACAAAATCTGGCTACCAGTATTTAAAAGCTCAAAAATCAAAACAGTAAATAAGAAGCAACAGTCTGAAAACAGAGGAGCTCCAGACATGAATCAATCAGGGGCAGCTAACAACTCTGAACAAAGGATGCCCCCAGGCAGGAAGAAGCCAGGAGATGAAACTATTAAATGCTAATTAAGGTGATTAACTACAACATTCACACTGGCCTCCAACTGACAGGAATTCCTCTCTCACCCTGGACTTTCCACAAATATATGAACCTTCCTTCCTTAGTTTCTCTATACTTCACAACCTCTGAGGATGCCTGCCATAGATGTGGGCGAAATGTCAGGAGAGAATACTTCTGGAACATGGCCATACAGCCCAGAAAACATACAACAAACCTAACATCATGATGCTGAGAGATAAAAGCCAATGTTAAATGCTTAAAAAGAATCATTTGCTTACATGAATAAATTTATTGCCAACCTGTTAAAGAGCTGAATGGAGAGATAAAGTTTTTATAAAATGTCCTTTAAAAGAGATAAAATCACAATAGCCATATGATGTAATGTTTGCGGTACCACAACAAACCAGGGATGAGCTTGCTGAGTGCTGCATAATTTGAAGGAAGTCATTAAAGCCATCAACCAACTTATTTATTTTGTGTCAAAAGCATTGCATAATAAATAAGTTTAAAAGTGATGAAATAAAAGAATCACAAGCAGCTAAATAGTTTTAGACCAAAAGCGGGCAACAGTGACCACATTGTCCGTAGCTTTAAACAACTCCTCTTCCGTACATGAGGCAGGACATTGTAGGCAAGCATACATATGCAGAGTTGTTTGTTTTGCTCCACAGTCACACAAGGTGGAGGATTCCTTCAGATTGCCAGTTCTTTAAGCCGCTCCTCATAGGGCTTGTTCTCCAGACCCTTAATCATTTTAGTCGCCCTCCTCTGGACGCTTTCCAGCTTGTCAACACCTCCCTTCAACTGCGGTGCCCAAAATTGGACACAGTATTCCAGTTGTGGTCTGACCAAGGCAGAATAGAGGGGGAGCATGACTTCCCTGGATCTAGACGCTATACCCCTATTTATGCAGTACTTATTTCTTAACAGTACTATTAACAGTACTTAACAGTACTATTTCACTGGAAGACCCAGACCAACCCCCTTCTGCCAGGCAAGAAAAACACAGTCAAAGCACCCCAAACAGATGCCCATCCAGCCTTAATAATAACATTAATACTAGGAAACCTACTAGGTAAATGTTGGAGTTACTGTCTCTCAACTTTGCCTACCTCGCAGAGTTGTTTCAACTCCCAACAATCCCCTTTTATCTCAAAATCCTTTAGAGAATGAACACCAAAATATTTAGGGAGGAATTCTGGGAAATGTAGTTTTGGAAGATGAGGACCCCTGTGCCAGAGAATTCAAAATGCCACATCCTAAACTACATTTCCCAGAATTCTGCGCATTTCCCATGTTAAAGCCTCAATGTAAATGTGGTCTCTGCCTATCTCTCTCTGGTCTAGCCATGGCCATCCCTTCCACCGCCTGTTTACCCAGGCCCCCCTGCCCTCCCTTTTCGGGAAAGAGCAGGGCTTCTCCCTTAACTCCAGCCTTGCCATCCTCCTCAGGGCCTTTGAGGGGAGAAATGGCACTGGTGCTGGAGACCTGGAGCAATTTCTGAGACTTACATAACTCTTCTGAAAAGTCATAGGTCAGTGTTTTGAATCTTAAGTTTTTTTGCATGTGTGCCCCCCACCCCCAGTATTTCTTAATATTGTGTTGTATGCACAAATCTTACGAAAGTGATATGACAAATGAGGCACAAGCAAAATTTTGCATAGCTCTAATAATCATACTAAAGTACTGTTAGTTGAATATTTAGTATGTGTATACAACTATGTTAGATACACAATAAAAATAATGAACATTTTGTGTGAAAATTTCATAAGAGAAATATGGACAGAAAGAAACAGCCAGAGCATAAGATTAATGACTGAATAAGAAGCTAGTTGATGAGCGGTTTATCCAAAGAAATGCTAATAGGTGTCTAAATGCAATATATAAAGGAGACAAGAAATAGACATATATTATAAACAATGTTGATGATCTGATAATTGTGAAGAAAGAAAATACAGTGATAAAGGCATAGATCATCTGAACAAGGAAAAAGTGAAACAACTAAAAGACATCACATATTGTCTTTGAATACAAATGGAAAGAAATGAGGATGCAAGTCATCTTCTTAATAAAAAAACCACTTAAACTACTAAAGCACATCCAGTTAGCCACCCTTATGAGACCAATTACTGGAAGCACTGCAGAAAGTGAAACATTAGTAAACAACAGCCAATACCAAGAAGTTGGGAAGTTGTACATATGCAAAGTGACCAAATTCAATACATCAGCAGCTGCTGGGAATTTGTGCAGAAAAAACTCACCAACTGAATGTGATTGGAATGTAGGAGGAAGGAGAATGCCTGAAAGTAAAGCCAGGAGAGGTTTTCATGAGATTTGCTTGTGGTTCCCTGTTGTAGCTCTAAGTAGATTTTAGGGATTTGCCGAATTCCATTTGGCAATTTGGGATTCAGGAAAATTTGGCAATTCAACAGCTGGATTGCTGAAAATAGACCAGGCAGGCCCTAGCTGAAGCCTTAAGCAGAATGAATCACAAGCAGCTGGATCTTTTGGCTGATTGGTGCAATGGGGCTGAGTGGCACTCTACCTGAGGTGGAGGCTGTGGCATGTGGATGGTTTTGAAAAGCAGGCAAAACTGGGCACCTAGCGGTGGCGGCTCCTCCTCTTCTTTATTCCCTGGCACCCTCCTCCATCCCTTCCTGAAGTCTCTCCTTGCTTGAAACAAATAAGGCTGGAAAAGGAAAGAGAAAGGGGCAGGAAAGGCTTCCCTAGGCCTCTCTTCCAGAGAGGACCTCGATAGGAACTAGCTTTCCCAGCAGCACTCTTCATGACATGGGCATCCAGGGCATGGTGGAAGTTATTGTGTGTTTTCCAGGCTATATGGCCATGTTCCAGAAGGATTCTCTCCTGACATTTCGCCCACATCTATGGCAGGCATCCTCAGAGGTTGTGAGGTATATTGGAAAAACTAAGCAAGGAAGGTTTATATATCTGTGGCATGTCCAGGATGGAAGAAGGAACTCTTGTCTGTTGGAGGCCAGTGTGAATGTTGTAATTAATCACTTTGATTAGCATTAATGGCCTTGCCAGCTTCAATGTCCTGGCTTCTTCCTGCCTGGGGGAATCCTTTGTTCGGAGGCATTAGCTGCCCTTGATTGATTGATGTCTGGAATTCTTCTGTTTTCAGAGTGTTGTTCCTTATTTACAAGCAATTTCAACAGAAAGGAGGTGTAATGAAGTATGAATTTTTGGTTTACAGATGTTATGTTTAATTGTGTGTTTGTGTTTTAAAAGGGTAAGTATTACAGTTATTGCATCTCAGCACTCAGAGGCTGGTTGCCATGGAGACGTGGGCAGAGCCAACTGCCGTTTTGTTGAAGAAGTGCAGAGTTTAAAAAAGGGATTCAGTCTGTGCTCTGATGAGGCACAGGGAAGATTGATCCTAGGTTGAGGGGATCAAGGAGACTCAATTGTTCATTTTGAGTCAGTTTAAAATAAGTTTGGTGACTTATTTAACGTAGTCTGTGTCCTGGTAAGAAACAGAGAATCTGTGATCGCATATCACAGGGGTGACTGCGGTTTAAAAGTAGCAGAGGAAGAAGTTCTAACTACTTTAAGTAAAAGAAGTGACACTTTAGGGAGTTTGACTCACCTCAATCTAGTATTGTAACTGTTAATAAAAGTGCCTCTAAGTGAGAAACAACATTGTAACCACTAAGCTCTGTGCCTGAATAAACTTGTTATTGTTCCTCCAACATCTAAACCTCTGTCGCATATATTATAAACCAAGTTGCATTACCATCTAAAGTGAATAAGAAGAAGAAAGAAAAAAAATTAAAAGGTCTCCTTTCTGAGTCTTTGGTGGTTTCATCATCGCAGGAGGAAACCATGAAAATGAACAAAATCTGGCTATCAGTATTAAAAAAACTAAAATACGGAAATAAGTTCTCTAAAACAAAGAACAGCAAATAAGGAGCAACACTCTGAAAACAGAGGAATTCCTGACATGAATCAATCAGGGGCAGCTAACACCTCCTAATAAAGGATTCCCCCAGGCAGGAAGAAGCCAGGACATGAAGCTGGACCTTCCCTTAGACCTTCCACAAATATATAAACCTTCCTTGCTTAGTGTTTCCTGCCATAGATGTGAGCGAAACGTCAGGAGAGAATAATTCTGGAACATGGCCATACAGCCTGGAAAACACGAAACAAACCTGTGATTCCAGCCAAGAAAGCCTTCAATAACACAATGATGGAAATGGCTTTTTCTCATGTTTCTTTCTCAGCCAATCAGAGGCCTGACTGACTCTATCCATTCTCCTCCCCTGTTGCTGGTTGGCATTTCAACTTCCAGAAATCTCATTTTGCTAGGTAGTTCAAATCATAATTTCTTATGGTAAATATTTAAAATTTTCCCAAAATGAGTGGATTGCTGAAAGGTTCTGAAAAATGACAGGCTTGCAATGTGGCCTCCATATGAGGCAAGTTTAGTCCTGATAGGCCTAAAAATGATGGAGAAATTAGCCTCTAGAGTTTCCCAACTGATACAGGGGAGGGGGAGATACAGGCAAGGGAGGCAAAATTTAATTTGGCCTAGGGTAAGAAAGAGAGTTCTTGTAGATTTAAAACGGCCTCCTAACACAGTAAATTTTGGTGCCCAAGTTGATGGACCCTCCGATCTGAAGGTGGTGCTGCTGAATGCCAGGTCTGTCAATGGTAAAGCTGCGATCATCCAGGACCATAGGCTGGATGAGTGGGCAGACCTGGCGTGCATAACGGAGACCTGGTTAGATGAGGCTGGGGGAGCTAATCTCACCCAGCTTTGTCCACCAGGTTATACTGTGCAGCACCAACCAAGATCAGGAGGACAGGGAGGAGGGGTCGCAGTGGTCTATAAGGAATCTATCCTCCTGACCAGGTGCTCCATCCTGCAGTCAACCATATTCGAATGTGTTCATTTGAGGGGAGGGGGCTGGGACAGTTTAGGGATTCTGCTAATGTACCTTCGCAGGGGTGGAGGACCGATTAAAATGGTCCGCCCCAGGAGGCTTATGGATCCGGATGGATTCCTGATGGCTCTTGGGGAGTTTACCACCACCCCAGCTGGTGACCCTGTCGATGCTCTGGTCTCCCTCTGGAACAAGGAGGCAGTCAGGGCAATATACACAATTGCTCTAGAACGTCCCCTCTCGAGTACCTGAGCTAAACCATCTCCTTGGTTTACTGAGGAGCTGGCAGCGATGAAGCAAAAAAAAGAGGGGACTAGAGGGTGTGTGGCGTTCAAAGCCAAACGAGTCAAATCAAACACGGCTATGTTCCTATCTTAGGGCATATGCCACGGCAATAGATGCTGCAAAGTATGTTTTCTTTACAGCTAATATTGCGTCTGCAAAGAACCGTCCAATGGAGCTGTTCTGAGTTTTCAGAGGTTTGTTATATCCCGTCCCCGAAGATGGGATCCCTGACAACTCGACAGCCCGCTGTGAAGCATTTGCTCGGTTCTTTGCGGACAAAGTCGCTTTGATCCGCTCTGGCTTTGACACCATATTGACGGCAGTCTCTGAGGATGTAGTACAAGCATCTGCTTGTCCTATTTTGATGGATTCATTTTAATTAGTTCAGCCTGAGGATGTGGACAAGGTGCTTGGAGAGGTGAGGGCTATCACATGCATCCTAGACCCCTGCCCATCTTGGCTGGTGAGAGAAGCCAGAGGGGGATTGGCTGAGTGGGTGGTGGTGGTGAATGCCTCCCTTCGAGAAGGCAGACTTCCAGTGAACCTTAAATTGGCTGTGATCAAACCGCTGTTGAAGAAGCCATCACTGGATCCCTCTCAATTGGACAGCTATCAGCCTATTTCCAATCTCCCCTTTTTGAGCAAGGTCATGGAATGTGTGGTGGCCGCACAATTCCAAGCATTCTTGGTAGACACTGATTATCTAGATCCAGCACAGTCTGTCTTTAGGCTGGGACATGGTACCGAGACAGCCTTGGTTGCCTTAGTCAATGATCTACGCCGGGAACTGGACAGGGGGAGTGTGTCCCTGTTGGTTCTGCAGGACCTGTCAGCGGCCTTCGATACCGTTGATCACGGGACGCCTTCTGGGACGCCTTGCCAGGATGGGTTTTGGAGGTACTGTTTTACACTGGCTCCGGTCCTTCCTGGAGGGTCATTCCCAGATGGTGTCACTGGGGGACACCTGCTCAGCTCCACAACCATTGTCTTGTGGGGTCCCGCTGGGGTCAGTACTGTCCTCCATGTTGTTTAACATATACATGAAGCTGCTGGGAGAGATCATCTGGAGTTTAGGGGTGTGGTATCATCTGTACACAGATCATGTCCAGCTCTGTCACTCCTTTCCACCTGTCGCTAAAGAGGCTATTCAGGTCTTGAACTGGTGCTTGGCTGCTGTGTCAGACTGGATGAGGGCGAACAAATTGAAACTCAATACAGACAAGGCAGAGGTCCTCCTGGTCAGTCGTAGGGCCGAACAGGGTATAGGGTTACAGCCAGTGTTGGACAGGGTCACACTCCCCCTGAAGACACAGGTTTGCAGTCTGGGTGTTCTCCTGGACTCATCGCTGAGCCTGGAGCCCCAGGTCTCGGCAGTGGCCAGGGGAGCATTCGCACAACCAAGATTTGTGCACTAGCTGTGCCCGTACCTTGGGAAGTCTGACTTGGCTACGGTGGTCCACTCTCTGGTTACATCCCATTTTGATTACTGCAACGCTCTGTATGTGGGGTTGCCTTTGAAGACGGTCCGGAAGCTCCAATTAGTAAAACGGGCGGCAGCCAGATTAATAACTGGGGCAGCATGCAGGGAGCGTACCATGCCCCTGCTAAGCCAGCTCCACTGGCTGCTGATATGCTACCGAGCCCAATTCAAAGTGCTGGTTCTGACCTATAAAGCCCTAAATGGTTTTGGCCCAATCTACTTGTCCGAACAGATCTCCTCCTATGAGCCAGTAAGATCCTTAAGGTCATCTGGTGAGGCTCTGTTCTCGGTCCCACCAGCCTCGCAATTGCAGCTGGTGGGAATGAGGGACAGGGCCTTCTCGGTGGTGGCTCCCCAGCTGTGGAACACCCTCCCCAGAGATATACGACAAGCCTCAACCCCTATGAGCTTCAGAAGAGCCCTTAAAACTGGTTATTTGCTCAGGCTTTCAATGAATAAATGGCAAAGATGACATGGACCAATTTTGGCTATAGCATGAAGCTTCTTGGATGAATGGATCTAACCTTTTGTTTAAATCTTTTATATTTCTATATTGTATTTATAATTTCTAACTGTTTTATGTACTGTGTGTTTTTAATTGTGTATAGGCATCGAGTTGTTGCCATTATTGTACGCTGCCCTGAGTCCCCTCAGGTGAGAAGGGCGGGATATAAATGCTGGAAATAAATAAATAAGTAAATAAATAAATAAAAAGAAAGAAAGAAAGAAAGAAAGAGAAAGAAAGACATATATAAAAAAGAAAAGAAAATGTTAACAAGATATTATACAGCAATTTATTTATTATTTATTTATTTACAGTATTTATATTCCGCCCTTCTCACCCCGAAGGGGACCCAGGGCGGATCACACTATAACACACATAGGGCAAACATTCAATGCCCATAAACACATCAAACAGAGACTGAGAGACACACGCAGAGGCAAGTTAACCTTCTTCTGAGGGGATGTTCGATTCTGGCCACAGGGGGGAGCAGCTGCTTCATCATCCACACTGACGGCACTTCCTCATTCCAGGTCGTAAATTAGTTAATCTTGCCTCCCCACTTTATAAGTGGTACCTTATCTCCTACTTGATAGATGCAACTATCTTTCGGGTTGCTAGGTCAGCAACGAGCAGGGGCTATTTTTTATTTTTAATTGACGGGTGCTCACCCCGCCACGGGCTGGCCTCGAACTCATGACCTCATGGTCAGAGTGATTTAAGGCAGCTGCTCAACAGCTGCGCCACAGCCCGGCCCCAATTTAAAGCAAATCATATACAAAACATTATGCCTGTACAATTATCCATTATTTTCAAACTATCCCCCTTATCTCACACCCGTGAACCCATCACCCAAGACCTCTGACACCATTCAATGTGGATCTCATATCTAACAAGCATCTACCCTTATTTCTTATCTTAATACATTCTCTTTGTGGCTACTTTCAAATCTACCTTTTTCTTCCTTTCAAGATACCCAAATGCCAGCTTCCATTTATTTACACATTCTTCATTATTTCCTCCTCTAATACCATTAGTTAGCTTGGTCATTTAGATATACTCTAGCACTTTCCCACTTCAATCTTTAATAGTTAAGTCTATTTCCCCCTTCCAAGATTGCTCCCCCTTTCAAGATAAAGAATCCCCATTTATGCTAATGGACTGAATCTTACCAGAATGAAAATGGAACCTCCCTCCCAATTTCAGGAATTTCTTGAAAAAACAGAACGGGGGAGGGGGGGAGGGGGGGGGAGGGGAGGCCAAAAATGGAACTGAAAATGGTACGGGTTTTGGCCATTGTTCACATCCCTAGTAGATTTGAGGGCTACAGTTTAGGACCCCAGCATAGCTCTCCTAGGATGCATACACACTGCAAAATTAATGCAGTTTGACACCACTTTTAATTTCCTTGGCTCAGTACTATACAATACTGGCAGTTGTAGTTTGGTGAGGCACCAGCTTCCTTTGACAGAGAAGGTTGAAAACTTTGTAAACTGCTGCCCCCATGATTCCATAGCATTGAAGCATAGCAGTGAAAGTGGTGTCAGCTTGCGTTAATTCCAGTGTAGATTCACCCAAGGATGCTGGAATCACCTAGAATGCACCTAAACTGTAAGCATGTATGCTGTTCGATAACACTGAAAATACCAATATTCAGTGTATGGAATCCTGGGATTTTTAGTTTAAGGAGACACTAGCCCTCCTTGGCAGAAAAAACTAAATAGCTTGTAGAACCACAGCTCCAAGGATTCTATAGCACTGTCTCAGAGGAATTAAAGTGGTGTCAAGCTACATTCATTCTATAGCATAGATTGATCCAAGAAGGCTGAGGCAGGATAAACAGGACCGGTTACTTATAGATAGCCCTACCTATTGAGGGAAGGGTTACTTATTTCTCTGGTTTTCCTTTCAATTGTGGGAAGCTTTGGCGTCCTGACATTTTGGTTTTTAAAGAAGCCATTCTAAGCAGGCAGCAACTGTAATGCACATCTTATTTTGCCAAATTAAAAAGTGTGCACTTTTTGCAGCTGCGCATTACATTTGCCAACAAATATGGGTGGTTTCTTTCTCCTTTTTTTGGTTTCAGGGTTTTGAAATTGGGGGTGTGCATTACATTCAATGGCATATTAGATTCAAATAAATATGGGTAATCCAAGCTTTCTTCTTCATCTCTCCTTTCTGCCCTGCCCTCTACAAACCATGAAGGCATGAACCATTTACCTATCCATCACTATACATACGAATTGTTTTCCAAATAATTACATGTTGTTTACATATTAATCATAATCTTCAATATATGTTTATATAGTAATCATAGCCTTTAATACATGTTTTTCCAATGCATTTTTTTATCCAAAGGAGGTTTAAGTTCAATATTTGGCTAACCCTTTGTATATGTGTATCCATCCCTGACATCAGATTCGTCAGCCTTGCCTCTCCTCTGGGTCAGCTTCTCGAAGTAGGCTGCAAGGAGGCACCGGCTCCTCTGGCCTGGCTTCATGAAGAGGGAACAGGCCGCGCTGTACCAGCCGGGGACTACATTACCAACGGCCTGGCCCTTCCCTCCGCGGCCTGGCCCTTCCCTCCATGGCCTGGCCCTACACACCGCGCCCTGGGCCTTGCCGCCATGCCCTGGACCTTGCCGCCATGTCCTGTGCCTTGCCGCCACGCCCTGGGCCTTGCTGCCATGCACCCCACACGGTCTGGTCTTGCCATGCGCCCCGTGCGACCTGCCCCCCTGCTGCAAAAACATAAATAAAAATAACAAAATACACAAATAAAAATAAAAATACCACTACAATTGAGAAACCACACCGCCACACTTCTCCACACCAACACATAAAGAACAACACTCTCAAAACAGGTCTACCACCAACACAAAACAATCAGTCTCACTTAACACCTCCCAACAAAGGATTACCCCAGGCTTCGAACATACAAAGCATGACACAATCAGTGCCACCTAACACCACCCAACAAAGGATTCCACCAGGCAGGAATCAACCACGGTTTGCATCTACAAGACACGAAACAATCAAAGCCAGCTAACACCTCCAAACACATGAATTCCCCAGGCACAGAGCACTCAGGCTTTCAGATTACAATGCTATTAAATACTAATCAAAAGGACTAATAACACCATTCAGACCTGCCTCACCGACACTATTCATTGCAATCCAAGTCACCAAACAAGGACTTCCAGAACAACAAAACAGCCAGGCTTTCAAGTACCAAGGCTATTCACTCCTATTCCACCTGGCCAACAAATCATTCCGATGAGCCACAGCAACACATGGCCGGGCAAAGCTAGTTAGTAATAAATGACATCCATGTAGTCTCAAACACATTTTCTTTTATGTTCCCTTTGCTACTTTGTAATTTTTAAAAGAACTATAAACCATATCATATTCAATCACTTTTGTATTGAGAGATTTTGATGACTAACAAGACCACACACACACACACACACAATGGTAAAATTCTGAGCCATTTTATTTGACTTCTAATCCATTTATGAATCTGAGAAAGAAGTAAGAGGGGGAGGCTCAGCTGAGACCAAGTGTGAACCCTTGACAACTTCCTCAGCTGAGTTGCTGTAAGTTTTCTGGGCTGTATGGCCATGTCCAGAAGCATTTTCTCCTGACGTTTCACCCAATCTATGGCAGGCATCCTCAGAAGTTGTGAAGTCTGAGGCAAGTGGGGTTTATATGTCTGTTGAATGTTCAGGGTGGGAGAAAGAACTCTTGTCTGTTTGAGGCAAGTGTGAATATTGCAATTTGCCAGCTTGATTAGCATTTAATGGCCTTGCAGCTTCAAAGCCTGGCTGCTTCCTGCCTGAGGGAATCCTTTGTTGGGAGGTGTTAGCTGGCCCTGCCTGTTTCATGTCTGGAATTCCCCTGTTTTCTGATTGTTCTTTATTTACTGTCCTGATTTTAGAGTTTTGTAATACTACTAAACTACTTAAATTTGAGTAATGTTCCAAAATCCTGTAGTCTGTTTTCATCTCTGGTGTTAACAGTATTGTAGTTTTGGTGTATATCACATATCAAATAAGTCTATTGTTAAATTATATCCTTCTTTCTGAATGAAGTCTCTGAAGCCCAGCCAGTCTGTTTTTTCTTTGACTTCTCTTAGTCTTTGAGTTAACGTATCCATTTGTATTATATCAAACAATTTTAAAATCCAATCATTGATGGACGGTACCTCCTTTTGCTTCCATATTCTAGCTACAACTAGTCTTGCTGCAGTTCCAATAAAAAATAGTAATTTGTCTTGTTTCTTGTTTGTTTTTACATTTGATATTCCTAATAGATAAGTCTCTGGTGATAGAGGGAACTTGAGTCCTAGTATTGATTGTGACGCCTTGTGGACATTTTTCCAGTATTCTTTGATTTTCTTACATTTCCACCATTGATGTAAGAAGGTTCCTACTTCTTTGTTACATTTCCAGCATTTATTCGTATTGTGTTTGTTAAAATTTGCTAGTTTGACAGGGGTGAGGTACCATCTAAAAAACATCTTATACCAGTTTTCTTGAATTTCTGTGGCTATGGTGTATTTTATTTTTTTTATTCCAGATTTCCTCCCACTGGTTTATGTTTATGCGGTGGCCTATATCTTGGGCCCACTTTACCTGACAGTGTTTAATTTGTTCTTCCTCAGTTGACCATTCTAATAACATCTGGTATAATATCCTAATAATTTTTTTCCTTTTTGCATTATAGTTTCCCAAGGGCCTTGATTTTGTGGAAATCCCTTTTCTGTATCCTCTTTATAGCACTGTTTTATTTGATAGTATTGAAACCATGTTATTTTTGGAAATTCTTTTTTAAGTTTATCATGTGTCTTTATATTAAAGTTTTGGTTGTCTGATTTTCTCAAAATTTGTTTGTATGTTAGCAAATTTTCTGTCACTAATTCTCTTTTGTGTTTGGCTTCTATTGGGGTTATCCAACATGGAGTACTTGCGTACAGTCTGTCTTTATATTTTTCCCACACCCTTATTAGAGATGCTCAAATATAATGATTACTGAAATTTTTCTCAGTTTTCCTTTTGTTGTACCATAAATAATTGTGCCATCCTGAGCGTAGGTCATGGCCCTCTAATTCCAGTAGTTTTACATTCTTTAGTGTGGCCCATTCCTTGACCCAGGACAGGGTACAGGCTTCATAATATATTTGAAAGTCAGGTAGGCCTAGCCCTCCCCTTTTTTGTCATCTGTCAATATTTTTAGCCTAATTCTTGGTTTTTTGTTTTGCCATATAAATTTTGTGATTTCCCTATTCCATTTTTTAAAAAGGAAGTTATTTCTAATTATTGGAATTGTCTGGTAAAGAAACAGTATTTGTGGCAGGATTGACATTTTAATAATAGCTATTCATCCTAGTATCGAGAAGTTTTTATATTTCCATTTCTCCAAATCTCTTTTTATTTTTAGCCAAAGTTGCTCATAGTTGTTTTTTAGCAGTTTTGCATTACTCAGTGTTAATGTCACCCCTAGATATTTCCCTTTATTTTCTATTCTTATTCCTGTTTTTAGCTGTATCGATTCTTTTGTGTTTCTGTCCACATTTTTAGTTAATATTTTTGTTTTTTGTTTATTTAGTTTAAAGCCAGCTACTTTGCTGAAATTTTCTATTTTATCTATCCAATTGGTTATGCTATCTTTTGGGTTTTCAATAATGCATACTACATCATCCGCATAGACCCTTAATTTAAAGTTATGTTTTCTAATTTTTAACCCTTCGAGACATTTATCATCATTAATTACTCTTACTAAGGTTTCCATAATCAGAATAAAAAGAAGTGGAAACAAGGGGCATCCCTGTCTCATTCCTCTTTCGATTTGTATGTTCTTCTTGGTTTCTTGGCCATTTATTATTAGTGTAGCCCTTTGATTCCTATATATGGCTTCTATTGAATTTTTAAATTTAAATCCTATATCTAGTTCCTTTAATAGTAGCTTTAGATAATTCCAATTAATTTTATCAAAAGCCTTTTCGGCATCTATGAATAGCAGTGCTAATTGTTTTTCATTGTGATATTCATAGTATTCAATAGTATCGATTAATATTCTAATATTATCTTTAATTTGTCTGTTGGGCAAAAAGCCCGTTTGGTCTTCAGATATCCAATTTGTCATGAATGTTTTCAGTCTCTCTGCCATTATTATTGAAAAGATTTTATAATCGTGATTAAGTAGAGAGATTGGACGGTAATTTTTAACCTCGGCCGGATCGGTATTTTCTTTATGTATTAATGTAATATTAGCATGTTCCCAAGATTTTGGAAGTGTGCTTTTTTCTAAAATATTATTTAATATTTCTTTCAATAACGGTCCCAATTCATCTTTTAAACGTTTTGTAGAAGATAGCAGAGAAGCCATCTGGCCCCGGTGCTTTATTATTTTTCAGTTTATTGATAGCATTTTCTATTTCATAAGTTGTTATTGTACCATTCAATGTTTCTCTTTGCAAATCTGTTATTTTTGGTAGTTTTAAATTGCATATATATCTTCTTTTGGGATTCCCCCTCTCTTATATAACTCTTTGTAAAATTTTACAAAACATTTGGTGATTTTATTTTCTTCTGTGTATGTTAGCCCTTCCTGTTGTATTTTGGTTATGTGTGTCTTCTGTTTTTTCTCTTTTAATTTATTGGCTAGCCATTTCCCTATTCTATTTGCATTTTGGAAATAATTTTGTTTTGGATGTTTCAATTGTATCTCCAATTTTTCTGTTTGTGTTATTTGTAACTGTTTCTTAAGTAACTCTAAATCCATTGCTATCTTCTTATTAGTTTGCTGTTTTTTTAATAGTGTCTCCTTTTGATTAATCTGGTCTAGTATAACTTTTATTTCTTTGTTTCTATTTCTGTTCCTTATTATATTTTGTTGCATGAGATGTCCTCTCATGACTGCTTTCATCGCATCCCATTGTGTTTCTTTTGTAGTCTCATTTCCTTTATTCATATCCAAATATTCTTTTAATATCTTCCTATTATACTCAATATCCTTTCCTTTTTTCAGCAGATTTTCGTTGAGTCTCCATCTAAAGTTGTTTTTGGTACCCTGTAATGTGCATTCCAAAGCACAATGATCTGAGTGGGTTCTAGGGTGTATTTTTTTTTGTTCTAGTTGTAAGGGTTCTGGTCATCCATATCATATCTATGCGTGACCGTACTTCGTGCCTCCCTGAGTAAAAAGTATAGTCTTTCTCATCTTCATTGTGGTGTCTCCATATGTCAATCAGATTTAGTGTCTCAAAATATTTTAGGAATTTCTTGGGTAATAGACTGGAATTTGTCCCTTTATCTTGTTTTTGTATATTAGTTTTTCTTGATTTATCTTTATCTATATCGACTACCCCATTAAAATCTCCCACTACTATTAATTCATCGAATTCTTGTTTTTCAATATTATTTTTTAAATCTTTCATGAATTTCATTTTTGGACCATTGGGGCAATAAATATTGCAAAATAATATCTTTTGATTCTTTATTTCCAAAATTACGCCCACAAATCTTCCGTCCTCGTCTTTAAAAGCTTGCTTCGCTGGTATCCAATCTTGAACATAGATAACCACTCCTCTTTTATTGACGTCTGTGGCTGCAAAAAATTCTTTCCCTAAACGTGTTTGGACTAAATATTTAGAATGTTTTTTGGCTATGTGTGTTTCTTTTTTTTTTGTCAAGTCTTTTTTATTAAGTTTTGACATATTAGTGTACATATATACATAAAAATTGTGCACACAGATATACTAGGGAAAGGAAAACCTACAAGGAGAAAAGAAGAAAAGAGAGAAAAAGAAAAAAAAAGAAAGAAAAAAAAAGGAGGGAAAAAAAAGAGAAAAAAAGAAAAAAAACCATCAAGAATAACAAATACATTGAATCACAAAACAAGTTTAAAATATCGGTGGTTTGACTTCCACATCTCTGGCGAAATGGATCTATCTTTCTCTAATGATTGGTTATTTCATCTGTGGCCACACTCGTTTCTTCCTTCTCAGTTTCTGCTGTTCATTCTCTTCTTCCTCCTTTCGGTGGGGGTTTCAGTCTATTCTTACTTCAGATATAGTGTTCAGTTTTTACATTGAACTTGAATAGTTCAATTCCCTATTACGTATTTTTAAATTCCAGGTATTTTTCTATCTGTTGCCAATTTGTCTCTTTTCTTGGCCTGCCCTGAGTTTTTGCTATAATGTAAGTTAATCTATCCATATTTTTTATTTCGGCAACTTCAATAAGCCAGTCTTCTTTCTTGGGAGTTTCTTTTTGTTTCCAAAGTCTGGCATAGGTCATTCTTGCAGCGGTAGTTAAATACGTCATTAGTTTCTCTTCATTCTGATCTTGAGATTCTGTAAAGATTCCTAATAGATACAGTTCTGGGAGCTTTTTTAATTTTCTATTTAACATTTTTTGTATTATCTCGTGTACCCTAGTCCAATACTCTTTAGCTTTTTTACATTCCCACCATATGTGGTGGAATGTCCCTTCTTTTTTATCGCATTTCCAGCATTTGTAATTATTAGTTTTATTAATCATTCCTAGTTTTTTAGGGGTGATGTACCACCTATAGAACATCTTCATCCAGTTCTCCTTTAATTGATACGCATATGTGAATTTTAATTTCCTGCCCCAACAAGCCTCCCATTCCTCCATTAGGATGGGCCTTCCTATATCTTTGGACCATTTAGTCATATTACTTTTCACTAGTTCCATCTCTGTGTTCCATTCTAATAGAATTTTATATATTTTTGAAATTAGTCGGCCTTCTGAAAATAATATTTTATCCCATAGATTGTTTTTCCCCATGAAGCCCTTTACTTTATCTTTTTTGTAATATTCCCTTAGTTGGCCGAATTGTAACCATGTGATGTTAAGTTGTTCTTCTTTTAGTTCTTGCTGAGATTTTAGTATAGGCTCCTGTCCTTGCCACTTTATTAAATCTACATATTTGGGCCATTGTGACCATCCTAAA
Source organism: Anolis carolinensis (assembly GCF_035594765.1). Lineage (NCBI taxonomy): Eukaryota > Metazoa > Chordata > Lepidosauria > Squamata > Anolidae > Anolis > Anolis carolinensis. The sequence continues at coordinate 63,196,697 of NC_085843.1, read as the reverse complement.
AGTCTCCTTTGGACTGCCTCCATGGGCGAAATCCAAGTCGGAGTTTTACTATACATTCTTAATTTATACTTATTCCAGGTTTTTATCAGGGCTGCTCTAATGAAATGGTTGCTAAAATTTTTCTCAATTCTAGTTTTATCGTACCATAGATATGAGTGCCAGCCGGCCCGTAAGTCGAATCCTTCTAACGTCAAAATTTTCCTATTTTTTAACTGAATCCAATCTTTTATCCAAATTAGGTTACTGGCTTCATAGTATGTTTTTAAGTCCGGCATAGCTAATCCACCCCTTTTTTTATCATCTATTAAGTTTATCCTTTTTATTCTGGGTTTCTTCCCCTGCCATATAAATTTGCTCAGGTCTTTATTCCATGCTATAAAGTTTTTCTGGGATCTTAATATGGGCAAACATTGAAACAAGAACAACATTTTCGGGAGGATAGTCATTTTCACTGCTGAGATTCTGCCCCAAAGGGAGAGTTTTAAATTTTTCCAAACCTCTAAGTCCTTTTTTATGTTTTTCCAAATTTTTTCGTAATTATTTTTTAATAACTGGGAATTTTTTGGGGAAATATTTATGCCTAAATACTTTATTTTGGTAGTTATTTCTATGCCTAATTTCTTTGAAATTAACACTTGTTTTTTCTTATTTATATTCTTTGTGAGGGCTTTTGTTTTATTTATGTTAATTTTAAAGCCAGAGATTTCACCATACTCTTTAATGGTCGCAATCCATTTTTCCCCTTTGTTAATCGGGTCTTCAATAAAACATATCAGATCATCTGCATAAGCCTGTACCTTATATTGTATTCCTTGGATCTTTGTTCCCTGTAGATCTTTATTGCTTCTAATATTAGTTAGTAAGGTTTCTAGGGTCATAATAAAGATTAAGGGTGAGAGAGGGCATCCCTGGCGGGTTCCTTTTTCAATTTCTAGGGTTTCTGTTTCTCTTCCATTAACCATAATCTTTGCTTTTTGCTTCTGGTATATTGCCTCTATTGAGTTTTGGAAGTAAAATCCCATATCGAGTTCCTGAATTAACAATTTGAAGTAATCCCAATTGACCCTATCAAATGCCTTCTCAGCGTCAATTGCCAAGAATAAGATTTCAGTTTGGCTGTGGGTTTCATAGTATTCTAATAAATCTATTACTAGTCTAATGTTGTCTTTGATATTCCTATTGGGAAGAAATCCTGATTGCTCTTCCTTTATCCAATTTCTCAAGAATGCTTTTAATCTTTCCGCTATTATATTTGAGAAAATTTTATAGTCAACGTTTAATAATGAGATAGGTCTGTAGTTTTTTATTTCTTCTGGGTTGGAATTCTCTTTATGTATTACAGTAATCCGGGCCTCCTTCCAAGATTCTGGCATTATTTTCTGCTCCCTTATTGTATTCATTATTCTATAAAGGTATGGTGTCAGTTCCTTCTCGAAGGTCTTATAATAAACTGCTGTGAGACCATCTGGTCCCGGAGATTTGGACCCATCTAACCTTCTAATGGCTTCTTGTATTTCTTTTTTAGAAATTTCTTTATTCAGATATTCTCTCTCCCCTTCAGTGATTTTTTGTAATTTTAGCTTTCCAAGGTAACTTGTTATTTTCTCCTTTTCTATTGAATCTTTCTCATATAGTGATTTATAGTATTTTGCGAATTGTTTTAAAATGTCTTCCTCGTAGTAATGATATTTTTCCCCTACTTTTATTCTATTTATATAAGTGGCTTCTCTTTTTTTCCTTAATTTCCTTGAGAGCCATCTTCCCGGTTTATTCGCATTTTCAAAGTGTGTTTGCTTTATATAATTCATTTGTTTGGCTCTTTCTTCCATTTCTAGGTAATCTCTCTTTTTTTGTGTCAATTCCAACTTTTGTAACAATTCTAGATCTTTAGGTTTTAATTTTAATTCTCTTTCAATTTTTGAAATTTCGTCAATTATAGGTTGAATAAGACTAAGTTTTTCCCTTTTTTTCCGGGCTCCTTGTTGAATAAAGTAGCCTCTCATGCAGGCCTTACTGGCATCCCATACTATATGAAGAGGGGTTTCTTGGTTGTCATTTATTTTGAAAAATTCTTCCACGAGCTTTCTGTTCCTTTCTATATCTTCTTTCTTTTTCAATAAGTTATTATCCAATTTCCATTTCCAGCATTTTTCCTTCTGATTTAATATTAATTCTATGGGATTGTGATCAGCATTGATTCTTGGTAAAATTAAAGTCTTTTTAACTAATGGAGATAATGATTTAGAGACCCAAAACATGTCTATGCGTGACCAGCTTTTATTTTTCGCTGAGAAAAAAGTAAAATCTCTTTCTTTCTCATGATGTGTCCTCCAGACATCGTCTAAATCGTATTCCTCTTTAAAATTTCTGAATTCTTTTGATATGAGACCTTTATATATTTTATCTCTAGTTTTCCTACCCGGGTTTCTATCTATTTCACTATTCATCACCCCATTAAAGTCCCCCGGTGTGTGGACTTCCGGTGTGTGGATCATGGCGGGGAGTCGGGTCCTCTGAAGTCTCTATCAGGGACCTGCCTATACAAAGCGGTTGGGTAGAGCAATCGGCTCCCTCTCCATTCGTGGATAGATACGAGGAGACTGCGGATCCCAGGGCACCACCCGATGGTCTATAGAGGGGGTCCCCCCCCCAAGGGAGACTCTCTAAAAAGACCCGGGAGCGGCTGGCCCCAGGGAATGGCGAACCGCGTATAGGCGAACCGGAGCCTTAACTTCGGCATTTCCCCTGCCCACACACATCAGATTATTACGAACTGGACTCGATCCAAGAAAGCTTCTGGAGAGAAGGAACACCACTGGCGAAGGGTAAGAGACCTTACTCGACCTTACTCGAATAGATTGAGAGAAGCCCCCACTAAATCTGGGATACTATTCTATGAGACGGAGTGGTGGGAGCGGTTTACAATCTGTAATTCATGCTAAATTAAATCAGGGAGGAAACTCTCTGGGTTAAAATAAGCATTTCCTTTTTTCTTTACAAAAGGAGATTACCAAGAGCCCAAGAGCCCAGAGAGGGTTCATAAAACGACTTATAAAGCAACCTTTGGGACCAAGATACCCTAGAACTCAAAAAATATATATTGAAAATACTATATAGATAAATACCCAAACCATCTAAAAGACTGACGAGACACTAAAAGAGACACTAAAATGGCGACAGGCAACTACTGACCTTGAAAACGCCACACACAGTGGCCTCGGAGTCAGAGAAGGGTGGAGCACTGAGGGCAGATCTAAAGGGAGAAGGATCCGAGAGCGGAATCTAAGCTTGGGGCTTGGAGAGGAAAGAAGAGAGGAAGCAACGCGGGAAACAATGAGAGAACTGTAATCTCAGGAGAGACAACGCGAGAGTGGGGCGAGAGAGCGAGGCGAGGGGGAAGGGGGTGCTGAATGCAGACGGAGACCAAGGATATTAAGGGAAAAGAGAGACCCCTGCTGTCAACTCAGAGCATTGCAGACGGAGACCAAGGATATTAAGGGAAAAGAGAGACCCCTGCTGTCAACTCAGAGCATTGCAGACGGAGACCAAGGATATTAAGGGAAAAGAGAGACCCCTGCTGTCAACTCAGAGCATTGCAGATGGAGACCAAGGATATTAAGGGAAAAGAGAGACCCCTGCTGTCAACTCAGAGCATTGCGGAAGGACACATAATCCTTTAGGGTCAGTACTAACAACTAACAATTTAATTTAAAGGGAAGGGAAGGAGAAAGGGGAAAAAAATAAAATAAAAATAAATACAACAAAATTCTTTTCCCATTGGAAATAAGTGTAAACCAAAGGATTAATGGCGTATAAACTAAGAGAGAGAGAGAACAAAGATTCTAAGCTGACACAAAAAAGAGCATCTATTTCGGAAGAACCCAACATAAGAGACATGACGGATATAATCCTAAAGGAATTGCAGAGGATGCAAGAGAAACAAGATGCATATCAAAAGCTAGCACAGGAGCAAATGCTTGACTTTAAGAAGGAAATTAAAGAGGAATTAAAGACTATGAAACAGGAAATTGGGACGATAAACCAAGAATTAAAAGAATTAAAATTGGAAAAGACGGAAATCAGAAAAACACAGGATAAATTCCAAAAAGAAGTAGATAAGTTGGACTTTGAAACCTCTAAAATCAAAGAGAAACAAGAACAATTTGAATCAAAAGAACTAGAATACCAACTAAGATTCAGGAATGTATGGGAGGAGGCAAAAGAGAACATTAGAAGAATAATAATTGAAATCATAGCGAATATTCTGAACTGCTCAACAGACGAAGCGGAGGACAGAACCGACAGAATATATAGAATTAATACAAATTATGCAAAAAGGAACAAAACACCAAGGGATGTTATTGTGAACTTTACAAAAAAGATTTATAGAGACGAGATCTTAAGAATCAACAATACAAAAACAATAACCTTCAAAGAAGAGAAAATAGTGGTCCTGAAAGAGTATCCAACTGAGACCTTAAACAAAAGAAGAAAATATCAATTCCTAGTAGAAGAATTAAAGAAATATAAAATAAGATTTAGATGGGAGAAGACAGAGGGACTTATGACCACATATAAGGGAGAGAAGTATTGGATCACCTCCGAAGCGAAAGCGCGTAACTTCTACAAAAAATTGAAGAAAGATCTAGAAGAGAGACATGAATCAGATGAGGAGGAACAACCAAGAACTTACAAACTACAAGCAAGACCCCCCCAAAAAAAGGACGAGGAGTACTTCTTCCCAGACCACCAAATCAAACTAAGGAAAGGTCAAGGAAATCAAGAAGAAAGGCCAGAGGATACGACGGAAGAAGAGGAAAAAGAGGATGAGATAGAGCACTCTCTCCCCTCAGAAGAAGAAGAAGGAAGGGCTGAAAAGGAAAAAAGAGAAGATATAGTATGAGAAGACATCTGAAGATTTATAGTAACAATGTGAACGGTCTTAACTTACCCCAGAAAAGAAATAAAGTATATAATTACCTCAAGAAGACAGACTATGACATAATTTCTCTGCAAGAGACACACATAAGACACGATCAAGCCAAATACCTAGCCCAACCTAAATTAGGTCAGGAATTCTACTCCTCATGCACACAAAAGAAAAGAGGGGTTGTCATATACGTTAACTCCAAATTGCAAGCCCAGCAGACGTTTAAAGATACGGAAGGTAGAATACTAGGAATAACAATCAATATAGAAAACTTAAAAATTCTGGTAATAAATATATACGCCCCAAACGACACTAAATCAAAATTTGTGAAAAAACTAAAGGAACTAATGTATGATAAAGAATTTGGCTATGTGTGTTTCTTGTAACGCTATCAATTCATATTTTTTTGTCTCAAATCATTAAAAATCCTCCTTTTATTTGGGGAATTGATCCCATTTATATTGTTAGAGAAGATTTTTATATCTTTATTCATTGGTGTTGTCTTGCATCTCCCATTGAATTAACTCCTGAGGGATCACCAGCTGATAGTTTTCAGGAGAAAATTCCCTCAGTCTCTTTGCCTCTCTTTCTTTCTTAGTAATGTTGCCAAGAGGTCAATGGGAAGTCATCAAAAAAAAATCTTTTTTTTCTTTTTTCTTTTTACACCTATTTTTAAGTTTATTATTTATTTATCTTTCCTCTCCTGGTTTTATCTTCTTTTGCTTTTTGGTCTCTGGTCTCAACTTTCACCCCACTGTCTGCACACAATTGTTTTCCTCGCTTTCACTGTAATTATAGATAAAAGCACAATAAAAACTATTATAAAAAAATTTGAGTAATGTTCCAAAATTTTGGAATATTATTTTGGAACCTACTCAGGGTCCTATACACAATTTAACCCTCTGAATGTTCATTTATCATCATTGTCCAGGTTTTAAATCACAGTTGATGTTATTTTATGTTGCTTTATGTAGTTATAATGTTTTAATTTTATTGACCTGTGTTTTTAACTTATGTTGTTGGGCTTGCCCCCATTTGAGCCTCCACAATCCCTTTGGGGAGATGGAGGTAGGATACAAAAATAAAGTTGTTGTTGTTGTTGTTGTTGTTGTTGTTATAAAATATTATTCTTAGCTACTTTACTTGTAAAATAAAACAGCTACAGGAGTCTAAGAAACTCATAAAGTGAGTTGGTTAATGACTTCATTTAGTTCACCATTAGGACAGCAACCAATTTCCTCTTTGAAAAATGACTTGTAAGCCCTCGCTTTGTTCCAGTCTGCCAATGGGTTGAACAATTTGCGATACTAAGCACCAGTCTGGTACCCAATAAAACAGCAGTGCATCAGGGAAAACAGGAAAACTTTTGGTCTAATACTGTGAATCCACAACCATGATTTGTTCAACAAAATACTTTTGGGAAAGTGACCCATAATATTGTTTGATTGTGCTAGGCAGTTTCTCTAGGTCATTTGTTCACTATATCTGGTATGGAATGTTTGTCTGCAGCAAAAGCTTTTACCTAGCATTTCAAGTAAAAGACCATAGTCAGGCTTTTCTAAGGGAAACAAATTCAGTGAATCGCAGCATTTGTTACTTATTATTGAGCATCAAATGACTCATAAAGTTCTTTGCTGCAATATTTGAAATAGGCCATCAGAGTCAAAATGATATAGAGCCCTGCAATGCTATATTATCGTTTTTTCTCTTTTCATTGCAGCAACTGTGACTGTGAAAGAAAAGAATAAAACTCCAACAAGGTTATAGTTGTACTTGGTGGATTTGTTCTGCTTTCAACAAAATCAGCAAAAGATCTGGAAAAAAACAGGAGGTTACAAAGTACGACAGAAAATGTATAGAGTGAAAAGTGTCAGCCCTAAAATTCAATGGTTTTAGGTTAAGGAATAGATAACAGATAGAAGTGTTATATATTTTCAATCAGTGTGATACTTAATTGTACTTCTATGCTAGAAAATAATGTATTCTGCTTCTAAAGTAAAGGTGTACTGTCACATAAGACACTGACACCATTTGTCAAATTAGCAATTGCACAAATGCCTATTTTAAAATAAATTATGTAAGTAGATATGGTAATCCTGATCAGGCCACAGAAGGAATCCTCTGAACTACTCCTCTCCAGTTGACATTTGAATGAAATAAATTTACTTTCCCCAATTGAAATATTATTGGGGAGGGGGGAGGTTGATTACTAAAGTTTCAGATTGGGACTGTAGTATGGAACAAAAGGTCAAAATCACCTACTTACAACCCACTTCTAAAGTGAAATTTTGTATCAAAATCTAGATATGGAGAAGCTGTTCAACACATTTGTTTAGTATGTGAGCAGTGTCATGTCTAGTTTGGTGGCCAAAATTGTAGTATTTTCAAGCAAAACATTCCCCCTATGTTTTGCTCAATACCTTCCAGGGATAGACTCATTTATTTCAACTTTCAGTTTTCAATGTTATTATGTTCTTTGTGCACCTCTTTTCTAAATATTTTAAAAATTAGTTGAAAATAATAGGGATTAAAGCTATCTCTCTGATTGAGCCTGTCAATCCTTTTACAAATCATGCTTGAAATACAGGGAAGGCACTGGATTTACCTTATGTGATAACTAATGTTCTCAAAAAATATTGGGCATATTTAGATTAAAATCAGAAGGTCAGTAGTTCTGATTTTCTTGTTGTTTTTTTGCACTATTTTTAAATCAAATACTTGCTATTTCCACAGACATTTCTGTCAAATGTCAAGCTAAATAAGTCCATATGTGTAACATGTTTTGGTGCAGAAATGCTCATTTGGAAGCTCTCTAAAGAACTTAATGCATTTAGTAGCAAAGTCTGTGAAGGGAGTTTGTTAACACATCCAGCTGAACGTCTTGTACAGTGAAAAAGCTCTATATTATCAAAGTTCCAAACCTCTTGAATATTACATGTGTGTGTGTGTGTGTGTATTATATAATTGTAATCTTGAATTACATATGTGAAAGTCAAGGCTTTGTGAAAAAGCAGGAATGAAAGAATATTAGGCTTAGCTTCCCTGTGCCACTATAGACCTCTTCGCATGTACCTTACTTTATGCGGCTTGATGACATTTTTGGACTTTGGCCATGGAGCTTTAATGGCTCCCGTCACATTCTAGCCAACTACTTCCATGGAGGTGGTTAGAATGCTGCTGCAGCCCAAAAAAATGACAACAGAAGATAATGGCAGGCTCCCCGTCTTTCCATAAGTAAAGATGGGTCAAGCCACCGAAAACACTCAGAGGTCTTAATATCATAATATCTATTCTCCTGCAATCAATAATTACTTCAACAATCATTTGAAAAAGGTAAATGTCTTAAATCAAACCATTGTAGTTAAGAGTTCAGTATGTCTGGTGTGTTGCAGTACTGCATTAGTGGGAAAACTCTGATGCAGCTTTTTAGATCCCATTATTGTTACTTGGGAAGGAGGTGTAGAATTATACAGCCACTGAATGCACAGACCACATCATCACAACATAGTCCACCAAAGTGTGGAATCAATGCACTTTACAGTTCAATAATGAAAGAAAAGTGAGTGATCAATCTCACTCTAAATTTTCTTCTAGACTTTTTCTTGCAACAAACTTAGAAAATGACAGAGAATAATAAAAATGAACATAAAAGCAAAAAAGAAAAGTGCTTGCAGCAAAACTTCTAGGGTGTGATAAATGGCCTGCCTGGGGGAATCTGAATTTTTTTTAAAAAAAAATCACATATTTGCTTGCTTGCTCTCATGTCATTTGGATTGTGTCCATGCTTATTTTTACTGTATTCAAGCTGAAATAAGTTAAGTAGGTGGAAAAATTTCTCTTGTTTCCTCATTGTGCTTAGCTCTCTTATATATGAAAAAACTTGCTGTTAGTGAAGAGATTTTCAGAGCAGCTTTTACTCTTATTGGTCAAAATCTTATGAGAAGAATAGAAACTAATAATTTACCCCCAGACTGTTAAACTATAAAATAACATGGATATTGTACATAATTTGGAGTTTTTCATTTGGAAGAAAGAGAGGAAAGGACCACATGAATGAACATTGTGAACCATATGACAGTCTTAAAAATTGCCTACTTCACAATGGGAATATGAGACACAACTAGCCATTTCTGGGGCCTTGAAAGAAATGACATTCCATCTTCTAGTTATGTATTATGAACAAACCTGAAATCTTTTTGACCTTGTGAATTCAGCTTGAGCCAAGCTGAGTTGAAAGTCTTAAATCATGATCCTGTCAGAATGTGATGATTCTTGTAAGAATGATAACCTGCAGATAAGGCAAAAAGAAATTTAGTTGGCGCTTGTAATGGCTCGGACCAAGTCTAGGAATGGAAATGTCAATCATGTGGTCTCCTTCCAAGGTTAAATTGGAGCTTGTGTTTGACTCCATAGATTGGGTCCCTTGCCTATTGCTTCCCTCACATTTGGCACAAAAGAGGTCAGAATAAAGGTCTCTTAACAGGAAAGGATAAATGGCCAGGTAACATGAAATAGTATTTTTGTCCTGTCTATGTGAGAGAGATGGAAGGAGGTGATAGAAAAAAGCAAATATCTTAGTTTAAGAACTGAAAACAGATCTCCAGAAGATTTGCAGGGCTGACAATTCATCCTGAATTACTTGGGTATACAAAATTAATCAAAAGCTCATTCAGAACATGGACACAGAATAGATGAGTAAGAACCTTCTTTATAAAAACCAATAATATACTATGTCTGATGCAGCTGTTACCACCACAAGACACAGTTTTTGTGTCACTAAAAAGCTGCTCATGCCACATGTATAGAAACTTTGGTCAACATAGAATCACAGTCTTGGAAGGGGCTATATGGGCCATCAAGTCCAACCCACTGCTCAATGCAGAATCCCCTGCTAAAGTATCCATAGCAGGTACATCTAGAAAATTACAGACCAGTCAGCCCAACCTCAATTGAGCCAAAGCAAAGTAAAGTAGAGTCTCACTTATCCAACTCTTCTCTCATCCAACGTTCTGTATTATCCAATGAAGTCTGCCTTTTAGTAGTCAATGTTTTCAATCCATTGCAATATTTTGGTGCTAAATTTGTAAATACAGTAATTACTACATAACGTTACCATGTATTGAACTGCTTTTTCTGTCAATTTGTTGTAAAACATGAATATTTTGGTGCTTAATTTGTAAAATCAAAATGTAATTTGACGTTTAATAGGCTTTTCCTTAATCCCTCCCTATTATCCAACATTTTCACTTATCCAATGTTCTGCTGGCCCGTTTATGCTAGATAAGTAAGACTGGACTGTAGTATCAAATGCATAAATTCTATAGTATAGATAAGTGGTTCCCAACCTTTTTTTGGGTCATGCCCCACCTAAGCATCTCTAAAGTCCTGACTGCCCCCCTTCTCCGTGACATATGATTTTTATTATTCAAAAAGTGAACTCCTACTGATGTGGAGGAAGCCTAAAAGGCTAATATGGTAATTTGATCTAAACAAGCTTCCAAAGTACATGGCATCCATGAAAGAGAAAAATAAAATAATGAAAGAACAATTGAAGTAACTCTATGCTCTTCCCACTCCTCTCTATGAGGAGGCTTTCCCCCTCTCCATTGTCACTAGCTGACTGCTGTGTGCATTCTGTTTTTAATTTTTAAAATGTGTATGTCACTATTGGGAGCCTTCGGCGGCTCAGTGTGTTAAAGCGCTGAGCTGCTGAACTTACAGACCGAAAGGTCCCAGGTTCAAACCCGGGGAATGGAGTGAGTGCCCACTGTTAGCTCCAGCTTCTGCCAACCTAGCAGTTCGAAAACATGCAAATGTGAGTAGATCAATAGGTACTGCTCTGGCGGGAAGGTAACGGCATTCCATGCAGTCATGCCGGCCACATGACCTTGGAGGTGTCTACGGACAACGCCGGCTCTTCGGCTTAGAAATGGAGATGAGCACCAACCCCCAGAGTCGGACACGACTGGACTTAACATTAGGGGAAACCTTTAGCTTTACCTTTTATGTCACTATCTATACATATAAAAGGATAAAAAAATTCGGCCTAGGACAAAAAACAAAACAAAACTACACATCCCAGAAACACTAAACTTGGCAACACAACCCCTCATCCATGCCTCTACGTTCATACAACAAAAAGAAAAGGAAAATAAAGTCCTAATTAGAGGGGAAGGAATAATTGTTTTTTATCCAATTGCTGCCAGTTAGAACTCTGCCCACTTGGTCTCCTAGCAACCTACTCAGCCCAGGGGACAGGCACAGCTAGGCCTCAGGCCTCTTCCCCACTGCCTATAAGATACAGATTATCTGATTTTCACTGGATTATATGGCAGTGTAGACTCAAGGCCCTTCCACACAGCTATATTACCCATTTATAATCTTATATTATCTGAACTGGATTATCTTGAGTCCACACTGCCAAATAATTCACTTCAGTGTGCATTTTATACAGCTGTGTAGAAGGGGCCTCATATAATCCAGTTCTAAGCAGATAATATAAGATTATAAATAACAGTAGAGTCTCACTTATCCAACATAAACAGGTCGGCAGAACGTTGGATAAGTTGGATAATAAGAAGGGATTCAGGAAAAGCCGATTAAACATCAAATTAGGTAATGATTATACAAATTAAGCACCAAACATCATGTTATACAACAAATTTGACAGAAAAAGTAGTTCCATGGTCAGTAATGCTATGTTGTAATTACTGTATTTACAAATTTAGCAACAAAATATCACAATGAATTTAAAACATTGACTACTAAAAGGCAGACTGTGTTGGATAATCCAGAACACTGTATAAGCAAATGTTGGATAAGTGAGATTCTACTGTAATATGAAATAATTACTGTGGTAATCCAGTCCAACCCAATTCTGCCATGGAGGACACAATCCAAGCATGCCCAACAGATGGCCACCCAGCCACTAAATAATAATACAGTAGAGTCTCACTTATCCAACACTCACTTATCCAACGTTCTGGATTATCCAACGCATTTTTGTAGTCAATGTTTTCAATATATCATGATATTTTGGTGCTAAATTCGTAAATACAGTCATTACTACATAGCATTAATGTGTAATGAACTACTTTTTCTGTCAAATTTGTTGTATAACATGATGTTTTGCTACTTAATTTGTAAAATCATAACCTATTTTGATGTTTAATAGGCTTTTTCTTAATCTCTCCTTATTATCCAACATATTCACTTATCCAACATTCTGCCAGCCCGTTTATGTTGGATAAGTGAGATTCTATTGTAATAATAATAATAATAATAAGAAGAAGAAGAAGAAGAAGAAGAAGAAGAAGAACATTATACAATCACAAGGTTAGGAGACACCCCTAAGAATTATCCAGTTCAACTTCCTTCTACCATGCAGGACGACACAAACCAAGCACTCCTAACAGATGGCCATCCAAGATCTGCACAGTAACAATACAAATCAAATCATAGAATCAGACAGTTAGGAGAGACCCCTAAAGGCCATCCAGTCCAACCCAACTCTGCCATTGGACGATACAATCGAAGCACTCCCAATAGATGGCCAGCCAGCCTCTCAATAATAATAAGAATAAGAATATCATACAATCCTAAGGTTAGCAGATACCCCTAAGGATCATCCAGTTCAACTTCCTTATATCAGGCAGGAGGACACAATCCAACCACTCCTGACAGATGGCCATCCAATATCTGCACAATAATAATACACATTGAATCATAGCATCAGACAGTTAGGAGACACCCCTAAAGGTCATCCAGTCCAACCCAATTCTGCCATGCAGGACACAATCCAAGCACTCCCAACAGATGGCCACCCAGCCTCTCAATACTAATACTACTATTAATAATAACAATAATAACAACATCATCATCATACAATCCTAAGGTTTGGAGTGACCCCTAAGGATCATCCAGCTCAACTTCCTTCTACCATGCAGGAGGACACAATCCAAGCACTCCTGACAGATGGCCATCCAGCCTCTACATAATAATGATGATGAAGATGATGATGATTATGATGATACAAGCATAGAATCCAAGTTTGGAGAGATCCCTAAGGGCCATCCAGCCCAACCCTTTCTACTATGCAGCAGGACACAATCCAAGCATTCACAACACATGGACAACGTATAAATACTATACAATACTACACAGGGACGTAGACCCCCTCTACCCTTACCACTTTCACAGTACACAAACAACCAAATGCATACTAAACATAAAGACAACCATACAACAGACATTCAATACCACCACTACCTCAACAAGTTCTCACCAACACCACCAGACAACGTCACAGCAACGCGTGGCCAGGCACAGCTAGTTACAGTAGAGTCTCACTTATCCAAGCTAAACTGGCTGGCAGAAGCTTGGATAAGCGAATATCTTGGATAATAAGGAGGGATTAAGGAAAAGCCTATTAAACATCAAATTAGGTTATGATTTTACAAATTAAGCACCAAAACATCATGTTATACAACAAATTTGACAGAAAAACGAAGAATCACTAAATCAGCTACAAGAATATCTCAGATTATTTCAAGAGAACCCATACAGTGATGGGACTATAGCAGCAGGCCAAAAACTATCTACAGCCTTAGCTAATGCTAAGAAAGACAGTTGGATAGAGCTGCTTGAGAACCTGGACATGTCCAAGAGTAGCCGAAAAGCCTGGCAACTGCTGAGACGCCTGGATAGTGACCCTCTGGTCAACCCTGGACAGGTTTCAGACCAGGGAAAAACTGTACAGGTCAAATTCTTCATCTGACTGAACATATCGAGGAAGGCTATGAGAAAGGCTGCATTACGGGAACAGTCTTTGTGGACCTTACGGCAGCCTATGACACGGTGCAACATAGAAAAATGCTGCATAAAGTCTACCATATCACCCGGGACTTTGACTTTACAAAAACTGTCCAGACCCTCTTAGAAAACCGCAGCTTCTATGTGGAGTTTCAGGGCCAGAAAAGCAGATGGAGGAGGCAAAAGAATGGTTTACCCCAAGGCAGCCTTCTTGCACCAACCTTATTTAACATCTTCACGAATGACCAGCCACAACCACCACTCACAAAGAGCTTCATATATGCTGATGACCTTGGCCTTACAACACAAGCAAAAGATTTTGAAACAGTTGAAAAGCAACTCACTAATGCCTTGAAAGACCTCTCCAGCTACTACAAAGAGAACCACCTGAAGCCCAACCCTTCCAAGACACAAGTGTGTGCTTTCCACTTACGTAACCGTGAAGCCAACAGGAAACTGAAAGTTACTTGGGAAGGCCAAGAGCTCAAACACTGTTTCCATCCTAAATACCTTGGTGTCACCTTAGACCGAACACTAACATATAGGAAATACTGCATGAACACCAAGCACAAAGTAGCTGCACGCAATAACATCCTGCGGAAACTGACTGGCAGCGCATGGGGTGCAGACCCACAATTAGTAAGAACCTCAGCCCTGGCCTTGTCTTTCTCAACTGCAGAGTATGCCTGTCCTGTTTGGCACAAGTCTGCCCATGCAAAGCAGGTGGACATAGCACTGAATGAAACATGCAGAATCATCACGGGATGCCTTAAACCTACACCTGTTGATAAACTCTACAAGTTAGCTGGCATTGCCCCTCCTGACATGCGACGTGCTGCTAACGGTGAGAGAAAAAAGGTCGAACATTGTGAAAGCCACCCACTGCATGACTATCAGCCTCCTCCCACCATACTCAAATCAAGGAAGGGCTTCATGAGAACCACCACTCCTTTTGATGTTCCTCCAGCAGCAGCAAGGGTGTCCCTCTGGGCAGCTAAACCTGGCAATTCTAACTGGATGACCCCCCAAGAGGGTCTTCCTCCAGGGGCAAACCAAGAATGGGCAACTTGGAAGTCCCTGAACAGACTCAGACGTGGAGTGGGCAGATCAAAAGACAACTTGGCAAGGTGGCACTACCTGGAGGAATCCTCCACCTTGTGTGACTGTGGAGCTGAACAAACAACTCAGCATATGTATGCTTGCCCACAATGCCCTGCCTCATGTACGGAGGAGGAGTTGTTTAAAGCTACAGACAATGCGGTTGCTGTCGCCCGCTTTTGGTCCAAAACTATTTAGTTGCTTGTGATTTCTTTTTTTTTCTTTTTTAAATTTTCTTTTTATTTCCATTATTTGAAATGTACAATGCTTTTGACACGAAATAAATAAATAAGACAGAAAAAGTAGTTCAATACGCAGTAATGTTATGTTGTAATTACTGTATTTACGAATTTAGCACCAAAATATCTCGATATATTGAAAACATTGACTACAAAAATGGCTTGGATAATCCAGAGGCTTGGATAAGCGAGGCTCTACTGTGTGTATGTATGTGTGTGTGTGTGTGTGTGTGTGTATATATACACACACACACATACTATAAATGAGGCCCCTAGAACCATAAAAATGCCAAAAAAATTGACTGTTGATAACTCGTTCTTGAATTGTCCCCCTTAAAAATCAAATTTCCCCCCTGTCGGGCCTGTGCCCCATGTTGGGAACCAGAGGTTTATATACATCCCAGTACAATCTTGGGCCTACTCATTTAAGTCACTCTTACATTATTCTAGCTAGATATCCTGTATTTTAAAAGATTTTCACAAATAACTTATTTGGACAGCAGCACTTTATATTGGTGTGTATAGGTCCAATATTCAGAAATAATACATATTATGTATAGAAATTATGCACTAAAAGCATAAGAGGAACAAAAATAATGATCACAGAAGCCCTGCTTGCAATCTTCTTCCTTTTCTACAGTTTTGCGTATACGTTCGTACAGGCATTGTCAGTAAAATACAATACTCTATTGGTCTAAAATATTAATTACAATGCTATCTAATTAAGTACTTAACAGGTTTTGTTCTTTTAAAAAATCTATTTCCCAATGTAATGGATTTATGCGTCTTGAGAGGCCTTATGCTTATAATTATTTTAATGTTGCCAGTTAACTGCATTTGTATCTTTTTCTTTGACTCATCTAGAATTCACTAGGATAGATTTTAATTTCATACTCAACTCTCTCTATTACTGTCTAATAATTCCCCTCTAAGAAAACAAAGTTCAAATAAAGTATATTAAGCCATGTCGTATTTCCACAAATTTATTTTTATCTGTGATCTAGACTGTACAGTTTGCTTTCCTCAGTCATCAAAAATATTTCAAACCTAATGATATTTTACCACCATGGGTGTTCCTCTAATCCAAACATATTCATCAAATTTTGTCCATTTTCTAGGAATTCTTCCAAAATACCCTCAAGCCAGACAAATGTTGTGAATAGGCCATAGAACAAAACAAGCCAGAAGTGGTTTTCAAAATAAGTTTTTCCATTTCATTTTGTATTCTATTGTAGCCAAGTTATCATCTGACTAATGGATACTGCCAGAAATTGTAAGTATTGTTCAAAACATATTCATTTGAAAAAACAACCACATTTTTCCAATGAAATATTTTTCATGCTTTTACATCAGTAATTTTGGAGATGTAAACCACACCAGTTTCCAGTAAGTGACATTTTCTGTTCTAAAGGAGGGGGAAAGTCATATTGTCCATTACGTATCTTTGCTATATGACTTGTTTTATCTAGTGCACAAAGACTAGTATTTTCAGGTTCCTTTCTCACACATAGCAGGTTTATTTTTGTATAAAATCAGACAGCTAAACAATAGTACAAGCATCAGGTGACATCTTCAATGTTTAATCATGCATTCTCTTCTGCTTTCACATCCTGCCTTTCTCTCTTTAAACATCCTTTTATCTCAGTTCTTAAGCTATCTTCTCCCCTGCCCTGAATTGTGCAATGTTGACCTCAGCCAAATTGGTCTTTTATTCCCATCACATTTGTTTATCATAATTTTGGGACCGATCTTTCAATCTCTATAGTCAGAGTGCTGGCTGTATTATGACATCACAGGAGCTCATCCATTATTAAGAAGAAACTCACAGATATCAGACAGTCAGATTTTTTAAAGTAAAAATTATAATAGCCAAATTATAGATGTGTATTTTCAGTTTTAATCTCATATGATGCTTCATTTCTACAAACTGGTTTTGTTCTACATTTCCATCCTTTGATTTTCATATCTAATGGTAATTCAGCAAACATCACTATGTGAAATGTGTAAGAGTTATCCATGTCTCATATCTGAGACATGTTTAACCAGCCCTGCCAATACCCTGCCCCCAAAGTAATGAGAATGATTACATGCAGTTACAGTTTATTCCCTTCAAAATAGGCTACTTGTGATCAAATACCGTGATTCCAGCATTGCTGCCTCTCTTCATAGGAGTGGAGGAAGTCTTCACTTGAGATGTTGCTCAAAATCCTTGTCACAGCTTCCTGGACATTTTCAACTGTCCCCAAGTGATGTCCTTTGAGGTGGGTTTTGAGCTTGAAGAGAGAAATCGCATGGAGCTAGATCAGGGCTGTACAGTGCATGGGGAAGCATTCAGAACAGCCTTCACATGAGACACATGGCTCTTAGTTCTTGAAGTTAAAGGATGCTGCTCTCAATTCCTCTGAAAGATACAAAAACTACTATGCACTTTGCAAAGATACCAATTGCTACAGAGGAGCAGACTCAACTGAGGAAGGGCAAACTGTATGCCCGAGTTCCCCGTCCACCTGTTTCAACCTCCATTTTCCTCCCCTGGCCCTTCTGCATTGCTCAAAATAAATTCTCATTACTTTTGGGACATACAATGTAATATGGGTTGGTTCTCAATAATAATTAACATCAGCAGGCCTGCTGTGACTGATCAGTGGCCTGTGATCAATAAGATTCTAACCAAAGTCAGAATCATCCATGCAATACTATTTCCATTTTCTATGTATGAGCATCAATGTGGACAGTGGAGAGAGCAGACTGAAATAGAATTGATTCATTTGAAATGTTCTGCTGGACGAAAGTTCTAAGAATACCATAGACTGCTAAAATGACAAATGGGTAGAACCTAGAGGTATTAGGCTTTTGTCTTGAAAGCCTAGATATGACTAAACTGAGGCTCTTCTACTTTGGACACATCATGAGACAATGTACTTCATTAGAAAAGATGATAATACTTGGTGAAATTGAAGGCCAATGCCTTGGATTGATTCAATCAAGGAAACCTCAGCAATAAGTTTTCAAGACCTGAACAGGGCCGTTAATGACTAGAAGGGCTCTTGAAGGTCTTTCATTCATAGAATTGTCATAAACTGAAGCCAGCATGATGATAAAAACACCATTTAAGTACATGCCCCAAAGTAGGTTAATATACGGTGCCACTTTATATGCATAGATGATCTGGGGATCTCAGGAAGCATGAAGCAGAAATTCAGTCCCTTTACTGCACATAAAGAGAGCTCATCACGTGCCCAGGAGTCATGTAACCAGATGTCAATTTTGCTGAATAAAAGAAATTACAGTTGGTTGTTTCAAAATATGCAGTTTCATTTGAGTATGTACCATATATTGCAAAAAAATTACTGACAGTGCATGTTCAATGATTGAGCTCTTTCAATTGATGCATTTTTTTAAGTGCGAGGAGAGCAATGCCTACAAGGGGGGGAAACAGTGTTTCTGATAAAGATGGTGATTGAGAGTCAAATGAGCATCTTTAAAATGCAGCTATATACTTTAACAAGAGAATGTTTTGCACATTTATTTGAATTAAATGGCAAAATATGTAAGAACATGCTTTCCCCATAATCTTTCTTTTTTCATGGGTCTATTTGGTTTTAGTTGACTGAAGGTGTATTGACTCTTCATTTTATTATGAAGTGGGTGGGGGACAAAATAAAGAAACCTCTTTGAGTATTTAAAAGAAAGCTGCCATATTTTTCTAGTTTTCATTATAATTTTGGAAAATCAAGATACAATATTATCTATTGTGTATCTGCCGTAAGCATATTACCCAATTTTCAGTTCCTCCCTGTCAATGAACCATGAAGTCTGAAGAGATGACACCGACACATCATATCCTTCCTCTTCATCCCCCATGAGTGACGATACCTTGCACAACCTTTGCTGAGAGGATTAATGGCAGATTTGACTCAAGGAAATAATTACAGGGTTTGACAAGACATTTGAGACTTTGGTGATAAAAGAGACTGAAGGTTTCAGCAAGAAAGTACGATGCTGACAGGCACAACATGCTCATTATGGAAATTCTGAAAGAGAATGAAGATTAAAAATAAGCAAGGTATTGAAGCACATATTTTATACATTAACCACAGCGCGTCTTCCTGTTATCTGTGTACTAATATCCATATCTTGTTAAGTGTAATGAAGAGCTCTTTGAAGAACTTAGTGCATACCTCACTTTCTTAACAACATGCTTTCTTTCTTTTCCCTTTGTTAGAAGCAGAAAGTGAAAAGGTAAGAGCTGAGTGTGAAACAATCAGGCCTATTAGTCAGCATCATGCAAAAGTCTCATAAAGCCATGGGTGCAGCCTAGGTAGAAGGGGGAATGAGTTTTGCATGTGCTATTTCTTCTCTGATCCACATTCTAAATTTGTATGTACAGTGTGCAATTATTTTGCTCTAACATTTTTTTTACAACCTCATTGTTAAAAGGCAGAGAGCAGATATGCTGTTTGACAATTTTTATTCATCTTTCGTTCATTCAAATGAGAAGTATATTTGCAAGATAGATGGGAGAATAATTGTCCAGTTTTAAAAGTGTAGATGATGAAGCACTGTCCAGAGCACTGCTCTTTAGATGGTGAGTCCTAACCACAAATGAGACCGCCTTAGTTCAGTGTTGTGATCATGGAAAATTTGACAATAGTAAAAGGTTTCTGAATGCTACCTATTTGCACAACTCTGTTAACAAAAATGTGCAGTGTTTACAATGGACTCAGCAGAAAATGCTTCAGCTGTACTCCCCAAAAAAGTGGCCATGTTGAGTCTGTGTGCCAATTTGGTCCAGATCCATCATCTGCTGGATTCAGTATTTTCTGTATATGGTTGAACTATAACTCTCTGAAGCCAAGGTCAATCACCCGCAGAGCCTGCCAGTATTCACAGTTGGCCATGTTGGGTCTGTGTGCTAAGTTTGGTCCAGATCCATCATTTGCTGGGTTCAGTATTCTCTGAATACGGGTGAACTATAACTCTCAGATACCAAGGTCAATCACCCCAAGTTGGTAGCAATGGGTCTGTGTGCCAAGTATGGTTTAATTCCATCATTGGGGTTCAGAGAGCTCATGGAATACAAGTGAACTGTAACTCCCAGAGATAAAGGTCAATCACCTCCAAAGTCCACCAGTATTCCCAGTTGGCCATGTTGAATTTGCGTGCCAAGTTTGCTCCAGATCCCTCATCAGATGGGTTCAGTGTTCTCTAAATACGGGTGAACTCCTGGATATCAAGGTCAATCACCTCCAAACCCTGCCAGAATGGAAATTTGGCCATGATGGATCTTTGTGCCAAATGAGTTCCAGATCCATCGTTGGTGGGATTCAGAGTGCTCTTTGATTGCAGGTGAACTATACATCCCAGTCCCTATAACTCCTATAAACGATGGTGAATTCTCCCCAAACCTCTCCAGTCTCCAGCCCGCCAGTGGGCAGGGTCATGCAAATGGAGAGAGAAAGGAACACTGGGATGTGCTCACTGTAACCTGCAATGTCCTTGGAGAGAGGGACTTGGTGGCTCCACAGCACTGGGAACTATGGTCTGTTTGTGGAGGCCGGAGGCTGGCTGTGTGAGCAGATACCCACATACACACATACAGATTTTCACTTTTATTATGTGTATAGATATACCCAGAGTCACATAAACATTTCTCAGACAGAAAGGTGTTGCAAATGGAAAAGGTTTAAAAAGCCCTGGCCTAGAACTGTTCAGTTTATAAGCTGTTCAGCTTTAAGGGATACAGTTGAAACATTGATTTTTTTGTACATTTCTATTAAACTAATTAGTTATAATTACAATATTTACATGTCACAATAAGAATAATTTGTGTTACCCATGGTGTTTTGCCTAAACCACAAACTATATGTTAGAAGACTACAGGGACTGGCTTGGTTTCCCTATTTCTGCTTCATTTTAATCCAGCCTTTTTATCAGCTCCTGGTTCATATTTAGTGAAACAGTTTTGGAAAATCAGCTCCAGATAGGCCATAGCTGCACATTCAGCCTTTATGGCAAGAAAAGCTTTCATCATGGGTTCAAATGATGGATACTTAGTAAAGGTAGGCTCTCATATCAGAATAATTTTCAAAAGCCACACCTTAGGCATTGAAACATTTGAACAAACCCACTGTCATTACCATGAACTCCTGAGCCAAGATCTGTCAGTTTGGTTTCTAGAATTTCTAGGTAAAAATGAGAGACAGGGTTTCTCTAACTTTAATAGTTTTGTAAAAAAGGAATTTTTTAGCATGTGTTGCTGAACATGCAACAGCTACATGACATGCAACAGCTGCTGAAGTTCCCTCTTCTACACAACTAGTAAAAGCATATTTTACTTGGCAATCCTGTTTTTGGAAATTATGACAATTATAACATTTTAAAGTATATGCACATTTGTTTTATAAAAAGTTAATCAAATAGTTAACTATTCATCAGTTGACACTCAATAAGTTTTGAAGTCTGAAATATCAATTTTGATTGGATTTCGGCCATTTGTCTTCTCTGTCAACATCAAAGAAAGTATTTGTTGTTGTTATTTGGCTTCAGTTCAGCTTTGACGTAATAAGCTGGAGGGACTCACCATGGTAGACCTTGCTAGTGCACTCAAGGAAAACTAGAGGGAAAGGAAAACCTTTTATGCCAGTCAGGGAGCTAGTCAAGAATTCAACCCTGGCCTCTCAGAGTCATGATCCAGTACGACAATACACTGGCTGATATATTGGGGAGAAATATAGAAACCAAAATCTTAAGAAACAAAACAATATACAGTGTTCCCCCACTACTTCGTGGTTCGCTTAATTGTGGACTCGCTGTTTCACAGGAAATTTTTAAATTTTATTTATTTATTTACCCCATTGCTGCCCCCTTGCATCGTGTCTGCCATGTTGCTCTGGCTGCCTCCTGCTCCTGCAGCCAGGGAAGAAGGAAGGCCTCTCTGCCCGGTAAGTGAGCAAGCAAGCAAGAGAGGGTGGGTGAGAGAGTGAGGGTGGGCGGCAGTGACAGCAGGAGCCTGGAAGAGGTGGCCAGGCTCCTGTTTCTGCCGCTGCTACAGCCAGCCACGCCGGGAAATGTGGAGGACTCAGAAGAGGGGGCAGGACTCATAGAGGACTCTGCCCCCTCTTCCAAGTCCTCCATGTTTCCCAGCATGGCCAGCTGGAGCAGTGGCAGAAATAGGAGCCTGGCTACCTCTTCCAGACTCCTGCTGCCGCTGCTGCCCACCCTCACTCTCTCACACATCCTCCCTCGCTTGCTAACTTACCGAGCGGAGCAGCCTTCCTTCTTTCCTGGCTGCAGGAGCAGAGGCAGCCAGAGCAACATTATGTCTTTTTATAGAATCTAAGGCAACATTTCTCATGTTGACATTTATATAAGAGAGAAAAGGTCTGTGTTTGCTTTTATACAAACGGGAGAAAAAGTTTAGCTCGAAATCATTCATTCAGAAAGAATATGAGAGACAAATACCACATACATTTTTAAAATGTGCATAATATAATTACAAGTGGAAGGAATCATTACTCCATGAATGGTATGAACAATTGACAGCCTATGAATGCATCATTTTAAAAAGTTATTAATAAGCTTTCTGGATACTTCCTGCTGCTGTTTTTCTGTGTAGTGAATTATTAGATCATCAGTAAATTGTAATAAAAAATGTATTCTCAGTCATTCCACTGGATATTTATCCCTATTTGTCTGCATATATGCAAAAGCACACAGACTTTTTAAGAAGACTAGAATTTTTTCTAGCACAATAAACAACCTTGCATTGATTTGCAAAGGTTTTGAGATCAGAGATTACTTCAAGTTCAAGAAAGAATGAGGGCATTAGACTGTTCTCATCTATTGCATGTCTACAGTATAATAGTGCATTCTTTGAATAATATGCAAATAAAGAATGATTTAATAGAATCAGTTCAAACCACTTTACCTTTATGTATTATACATAAAGCAATGCATTTTACTTTTCCATATATAATATAAATAAAAACTCTTATGAAAATCCTGCTTTTACATATCCCAGGATGACAAAGTTTAAAAGGTAATTGGTTTGACTGTTTGTTGATGAGCTCTAAGCAGATGATTTCAATTATAGAAAAACTGGTATTATTTGGCTGAAGAGATTGCAACAGAATGGAAAATGAAAATGTAGATCTGTGAAGAGAGTTTACATGACTTTTCAGTGCATGGAGAAAGAGCTACTGCGGTAATAAGACCTAAATGCCTGCAATATTATATACAACATTATAATATAATTTTACATGATACAAAGCTATTCCTTTAAGTCAGAACATAATGTAGAAAAAGGGCAAGGGGATGGGAAGTCTGATTTCTTTTTTACCTTTTGAAGCATTCCTATAAGGAGCTAAAGGGACTGGGTGTGAGGCAACCTATCAGGACTAAATCTAATTATATTTCTACATCCAAAACAGGTGGGAGTTGTTATTTTTTTTTGTTCCATCTTCTGAAACCTCTCTTTATACTGCAAGAAAACTAGCTAGACATCCCATGGACCTTAACATTTTCCCCCATAGGATATCAGAAAATCATGCATTTAAGCAGACATCCCTTCTATTCCATTGCATCAGAAGAGCATCATGACAGAAGAGTAAATAAAGCCTCCCTTGTTACACCAAGGATTCAATGACAAGGCTAAAATTGTCAGCATGCCAGCCGGATCCATGTTGCCATTGATTTTAATGGGGGAAACCACATGCTCCACATGTGCACCATGCTTCGCCCATGGAAGCAGCTGCTAGAGGAGCCAGGCAATGGGGGGCATTGGGGGGGGGGAGCAAAGTAGAGTGACATGGAACATTTTCTGTGACAAGGTCCTAAATTGCTCAACTCCCATTTCCTAATGCAGTGTGAATGAGGTATTTCATTATCTGTATGTCTTGTGCTGTACCCTTTCTCCCTGATATGAGAAACTGCTTCATATTTCAACACAGAGAACCTGGACTATCTTATACAGTGAGAGTGGGGCTTCATTTACACTGCTCTGTAATGCAGTTCAATGCAGTTAAACTGCATTTGAATACTGCATTATATGGCAATGTAGATGGGGCCGAGAATAAAAGATCCCCATCACACTTGAACAAGAGCACACTTCCCGTCCACCACTATAAGGACCACATCACATTGAGGCTGAGAATCCAGGGCATAGCGGGGGAAATCACTGGACAGCATCCTGCTGCATTCCCTTACTAAAGAGGGCCATGGGAACCTGTGGTATCCCTTCCCACGAAGTTTCCCAGCTATCCCCCACTTCCTCTTTGGCTTCTTCTATGAGGAGTGCGGTTTCTCTATGTTGCCAGCACAGAGCCCCACCAGAAGTAGCCTTGTGTCATGGCGGGGGGGTGGCTCCAGGAGACTCTGTGCCGGCAGCACAGAGAAGCAAGGAGAAGATGTTTCTCTGGTTTAATGGGATATGGTCCTAAGTCTGATCCAGGGGTTTGTCTAGCTCAATCAGGGGATTTCAAGCAATTATTTGGGGGAAAAGAGGGGGTTGAGTAAGTAACCAATTCTGGGTAGCTGTAGAAAGCATCTGGGTAGAGTGTATTTGCCTGGATGATTTACTGTGAAAAGGCATTATTCAGTCAGAATGATCACAGAGAACCAGTAGCATGAATGTCTAAGTAACAGGTAATTCAACAAGTTTACTTTTTGGACAGCAATAATGATAGTAATTACCTGCTGGGTGATCACAGTAATTAGTAATGTAATAAGTTCTTTTTTAAAGTAATATTCCAAGTTCTGAAACAACTAGTCTAAGGTTGCCAGGTTGGGCACATCCCAGGCCCTGGAATATCTGATACCTAGGTATGGACCCTGGTGGTGTTACATTAAACATCAACCACAGTTACTATGCTATTCATTAAAAAAAGAAAAGAAAAGAAAACATGGGATTTTATTGCATGGAGGTGGTGAACAGCACAGAAGCAGGACCATCACCTTTGTTGAAAATCCCCATGATGAAGTCACTCCCAGGTACTGATGGGCAAGACTCATCAATAGCCCCTGACCATGGCCCCAGAACTTCCTTTGTGTGATGAGGTTTTATGTGGAGATATGCATGTGAAGTTAGATGGATGGGATTGTCCTCCTCTGTCACTCCCCTCCCTGAAAGAGAAGGATTTGTTTTCTTTTGTCTTTTAAAAATTAAAAAGGAAGTAAGCAGCATTCTGGGGGGGGGGGGGGGGGCGGCGGCAAAGTTATGCCATCCACCAAGAAGTGTGACTGCAGAACCTCACATTAGCTAGGCATTATGGTTGTGTTATACTGGCAGAAGTTCAGTGAAGAGAGAGACAATAGCAGTAAATTGCCACAATAGGCAGTCCCCAAGTTACAAACAAGATAGATTGTGTAGGTTTGTTTTTCAGTTGAATTTGTATGTAAGTTGGAACAGGTTCATTTTTAAGTGTAACTCCAGCCAAAATATATATTGTTTAACTTTAGATAGCATAGGGAAGGGTTAACACCCCTGTGGTGTTTGTTTAGTTGTCTGTGCCCTTGTTCAGAAGATGTCACCTCAGTTTCTGTCCCTGTGATAATTGGATTTTGATAAAAAAAAATGGCTTGTTGTGGAAACAAGGATTGATGAGAAAGTTTCAGTGAAGACACAGTTTCCCCATGATAACTCTCTCAGGAATGAATTTCCCTTCCTAGGGGTAGATTTCTCTCACTTCCTGTTGTCTCACCCCTGTTTGTAACTTTGAGTCATTTGTAAGTCAGATGGGACAATAATTTGGTTCTTAACATCAGTAAGATCAAGGAGCTCATAGTGGACTACAGAAAGAATAGACCAGAAATTCACTTCTTGTTTGTAAATGGAGACTAAGTGGAGTGGGTAGCCAGTTTTAAGTTCCTGGGTATCACCGTTAAGGAGGATCTGACCTGGGGCACTAGTATGGCAGCACTGGTTAAGAGCTATTGTACTATCTGAGACTTTTAAGGAACCAACATGAATGAAAAACTGCTGATGACTTTCTACAACTATGCTATAGAAAGTGTCCTAACCTGCTATCGGTTTGATAACTGCACAGTGGCAGATAGGAAGGTGCTCCAAAAAGTCACGACTACTACACAGAGAATCATTGGTTGGCCTCTCCCCTCTTTGGAAGAACTTTATAAGTTCCACACCCTTAAGAAAACTTAGAACATTCTTAAAGATAAATCTCACCCAGCATATTTTGTTTTAATTATTACCATCTGGCAGATGATATAGGATGACAAAGACAAGGACAAGCAGTCTGAGAGATAACTTTTAACCTAGAGCTGTAACTATACTGAACTTGATTTCACATTGGTGGTTGGAGTGTGGAGGAATGGGTGTGTTTTTTTGTGATGTGTGCTGGGGAAAGCATATAATTTCATTGTACAATGTACAACGACAATAAAGTTATTCTATTTTTATTTGTAATAAATTTGTAACTCAGGGACTGCCTGTATTCCAGACTGCAGGAATGCCACATGATAGTGGTTTTATGCAATAAAGTCAAGAGCCTATCAAATGAGAAAACATTTCTTTTTTGGTATTAGGTTTTATAATCTTTGTTCTAGAGATAAAATTAGATACTTTTTTTCTACCAATATTTTAACACCTTTGTGAAAACTACTTTTAGGAAACTTGAAAATATAGACCAACCAAAGAATGTTTACCATGTCTATGTTGGACAAGAAAACAAAATTTTCCAGCCCTATTTTAATCAACTAGCCATGCAGTGCTTCTAACAATATACAAGGTTTAAAATCCAATCTAAGAAAATTCTTCATTCTGTTTTGAAGAAAATGACTAAACTTTTCTTAACACTTTTCAAGCACTGCTTTTCACACATGGGAATTATACTCCAAAATATACTTTTTTAAGGACCTCATCACATGAATGAGGCCCCCCCAATCCAATTTACCAGCTTACGTGGCCAATCGGTGCGACAGTGGGGCAATCCTGGTGCCCTGCCTCACCCACAGTGATGCTTTCCCATCCCACGTGGGAAAATGTCACCACGTGGCTTCGCACTGTGCTGGCCCCACTGTTTTGAATGTTCTGAAGGAGGCATCCTGCCATGCTGTCAGGACACTTCTTCCATGGAACCCAAGCAGAAGTTGCTGTACATCATGTGATGGGTGGCATGGGGTTCCAATGAGGAAGTATCCTGACAGCCTCCTGGGATGTTAAAATCATTTTGTGTGATGAGGTGGAAAGTGAGGAAACAAATCCCCAAGCTCTTAATTTTATGTGTTGTTTTCATTATTAAGTGTGCTCAGTGGCCATTTTTAATTGCCACATTTTGAACATCTACCACATAATAATTATAACAATGCAGTCAAAAATCACCTAATATGCTTGTGAGTAAAGAGGAGGACAAGGACAATGATAATCCAACAGAGCAATTATATCTATGCATATGTAGAAGCAAGCGTTGTTTAATTGAACTTAAAATTGTAAAGTTCTGATAATCTATTCTAAAGTTTCCCAATCATGGTTTCAAGGTTCTTTGGGGGAGGGCAAAGGAGATGCAAATCAAGAAAGAGATAAGGATGGAAGGAGAAGGAAGATGATGAGGGCTGAAGGAGACAGAGGATGAGAGTAAGAAACAAAACGATGTGAAATAAAGGAGAAAAAAGGTAGCAAGAGTTGGGGAACAAGGACAAGGTTATTAGGAAAATGAGAGTAACTACAGAAGGAGGGGAAATACCAATGCAATATAGATTTAAAAAGAGGAGAAAGGAAGAGGATTGAAAGGGTTGGAGAGGAGAGAAAGAAGGGATGGGGAGTAAGGAAGATGAATGAGAAAGGAATAAAGAATGCAAAGAGAAGGAGAACAGGAATTGCAAGGTAGGAAATTAAGCTGAAGAAGAAAAGCATCCATACCAGAATTTTAGCTAAAAATGAAGAAACCTACATACACTGTGAGCAAAAAATGAAACTATATTTGCCATTTCATTTATTTGGAGTAGTTTTTTTTTAAAGGCCGGAGAACCAGGGAAGTGAAGATAAGACAAGCCACAATTGACAATTCTGTACCCAGATTGTTCTGTCATGCGCTGGGCCTGTAACTATTGTCTTTTTGTATAGGACGTATACTTTAAGCCCAGCGGGAAGCCAGGGCGCCTAAAGAGAAGTTCTTGAGGATTTCCCTGAAGAAGGATGGCCTTTTGAGTCCTTAATGAAATAACAAAGTCTTCAACCATGGATAAAAGCACTGGAGCACTCTCATAGGGGTTGGGGTAAAGTAACCATCATTGTAGCACTTTACGCTGAGTATACTACTGCTCCCAGTTAGAATACCAATATGTCCTTAAAGGAGATAGAAGTAGGAGACAGCGGTAATAAGATCCTCACGTGTGAAAGTGAGTCTACCATTATGGTAGACCATGTAGGGAGAGGGTATGTGTCTAGCAGCTGGGGGGCCCCCATCGAGGTGATCCAGGGGAGGGGAGATACGGGAAAGGGAGGCATAATCTAATTCGGCCTAGGGTGAGCAACAGAGTGCTTGTAGATTTAAAACGGCCTCCTGACACAGTAAACTTGGGTGCCCAAGTTGGCGGGCCCTCCGATCTGAAGGTGGTGCTGCTGAACGCCAGGTCTGTCAATGGTAAAGCTGCAATCATCCAGGATCTTATCCTGGATGAGCAGGCAGAACTGGCGTGCATAATGGAGACCTCGTTGGATGAGGCTGGGGGGGCCAATCTCACCCAGCTTTGTCCACCAGGTTATGCCGTGCAGCATCAATCAAGATCTGGAGGGAGGGGAGGAGGGGTTGCAGTGGTCTATAAGGAGTCCATCCCCCTGACCAGGTGCCCCATCCCGCAGTCTACCTTGTTTGAGTGTGCTCATCTGAGGGTAGGGGGCCGGGACAGTTTAGGGATTCTGCTAGTGTACTGACCACCCCGCTGCACTACAGTCTCCCTGCCTGAGCTAGCAGGGATGGTCTCTGGCCTGGCGCTGGAGTCCCAAC
The DNA here is from genome assembly GCF_035594765.1 of Anolis carolinensis. NCBI lineage: Eukaryota > Metazoa > Chordata > Lepidosauria > Squamata > Anolidae > Anolis > Anolis carolinensis. The sequence goes on along the minus strand of NC_085843.1, from coordinate 63,167,658 downwards.
GGCTCATTGTGCTGGGAGACTTCAATGTCCATGCCGAGACCACTCCTTCTGGTGCAGCTCAGGACTTCATGGCCGCCATGGCAACCATGGGGCTGCCCCAACTAGTATCTGGCCCTACCCACAGAGCAGGGCAGACACTTGACTTGGTTTTCTGCCAGGGATGGGAGGAAGGTGGCGGTGTGGAGGAGCTCACCATCACTCCTTTGCCATGGACCGACCATCACCTGATCAGGTTTAGAATCACTGCGCCCCCCAACCTCCGCAGGGGTGGAGGACCCAAAATGGTCCGCCCCAGGAGGCTTATGGATTCAGATGGATTCCTGATGGCTCTTGGGGAATTTCCCGCCACCTTGGCTGGTGATTCTGTCGATGCTCTGGTCGCCCTCTGGAACAAGGAGGTGACTAGGGCAATAGACACTATCGCTCCGGAACGTCCCCTTTCGAGTACCCGAGCTAAACCATCTCCTTGGTTCGAAGCCGAGCGAGCCAAACCGAACACAGCTATGTCTCTATCTCAGGGCATATGCCGCGGCAATAGATGCTGCAAATAATGTTTTCTTTGCAGCTAATATTGCGTCCACAAAGAACCGTCCAGCTGAGCTGTTCCGAGTTGTCAGAGGTTTGTTATATTCCACCCCCCAAGACAGGATCCCTGACAACTCGGCAGCCCGCTGTGAAGCATTTGCTCAGTTCTTTGCGGACAAAGTCGCTTTGATCCGTTCTAGCTTTGACACCATATTAACGGCAGTCTCCGAGGATGTAGCAAGAGCACCTACTTGTCCCATTTTGATGGATTCGTTTCAATTGGTTCAGCCTGAGGACATGGACAAGGTGCTTGGAGAGGTGAGGGCTACCACAAGCATCCTAGACCCCTGCCCATCCTGGCTGGTGAGAGAAGCCAGAGGGGGGTTGGCCGAGTGGGTGAAGGTGGTGGTGAATGCCTCCCTTCAGGAAGGCATATTTCCAGCGAGCCTTAAATTGGCTATGATCAAACCGCTGTTGAAGAAGCCACCACTGGACCCCACTCAATTGGAGAACTTTCGGCCTATTTCCAATCTCCCCTTTTTGGGCAAGGTAGTGGAACATGTGGTGGCCGCACAACTCCAGGCATTCTTGGTAGATACCGATTATCTGGATCCAGCACAGTCATGGTACCGAGACAGCCTTGGTCGCCTTAGTCGATGATCTACGCCGCGAGCTGGACAGGGGGAGTGTGTCCCTGCTGGTTCTGCTGGACCTCTCAGCGGCTTTCGATACCGTCGATCACGGTATCCTTCTGGGGCGCCTTGCCGTGATGGGGCTCGGAGGTACTGTTTTGCAGTGGCTCCGGTCCTTCCTGGAAGGTCGGTCCCAGATGGTGTCCTTGGGGGACAACTGCTCGGCCCCACAACCATTGACTTGTGGGGTCCCACAGGGTTCAGTACTGTCCCCCATGTTGTTTAACATTTACATGAAGCTGCTGGGAGAGATCATCCGGAGTTTCGGGGTGAGGTGTCATCTGTACGCAGATGATGTCCAGCTCTGTCACTCCTTTCCACCTGTCACTAAGGAGGCTGTTCAGGTCCTGGACCGGTGTCTGGCCGCTGTATCGGACTGGATGAGGGCGAACAAATTGAAACTTAATCCAGACAAGACAGAGGTCCTCCTGGTCAGTCGCAAGGCTGAACAGGGAATAGGGTTACAGCCTGTGCTGGATGGGGTCACACTCCCCCTGAAGACGCAGGTTCGCAGTCTGGGGGTTCTCCTGGACTCATCGCTGAGCCTGGAACCCCAGGTCTCGGCGGTGGCCAGGGGAGCCTTCGCACAACTAAGACTTGTGTGCCAGCTGCACCCGTTCCTTGGGAGGTCTGACTTGGCCACGGTGGTCCATGCTCTGGTTACATCCCGTTTGGACTACTGCAACGCTCTCTACGTGGGGTTGCCTCTGAAGACGGCCCGGAAGCTCCAACGAGTACAACGGGTGGCAGCCAGATTAATAACTGGGGCGGCTTACAGGGAGCGTACCACCCCCTTGTTAAGCCAGCTCCACTGGCTGCCGATATGCTACCGAGCCCAATTCAAAGTGCTGGTTTTGACCTATAAAGCCCTAAACGGTTCTGGCCCAATCTACTTGTCCGAACGTATCTCCTCCTATGAGCCAGGAAGATCCCTGAGGTCATCTGGAGAGGCCCTGCTCTTGGTCCCGCCTGCCTCACAGGCGCGGCTGGTGGGAACGAGGGACAGGGCCTTCTCGGTGATGGCTCCCCGGCTATGGAACACCCTCCCCAGAGATATACGGCAAGCCCCAACCCTTTTGAGTTTTAGAAAAGCCTTAAAAACATGGCTTTGTGCCCAGGCTTTTAATGAATAAATGATAAAGACGACCCAGATTGTTATATGGATAAAGTTGGAGGATATTGGACGAACGGATTTTAAACACATGTTTTATGTTTTATATTTTATACTGTATTTAATTGGTTGTATTTTTTATATGTTGTTTTTTTAATGATGTATCGGCATCGAATTGTTGCCAATTGTACGCCGCCCTGAGTCCCTCCGGGTGAGAAGGGCGGGATAGAAATATTTGAAATAAATAAATAAATAAATAAATTTATTGATGAACAAATAATAAATCTTCAAGGAGTCAAATAACACTTCAAGGTTTCCTTAATAAACTGTTGGCCCTTTGAGTCTTGTCTCCAAGGGACAGGCGATTGGCTTTGGATAACTGTGAAAACCCTCTTATAACCTCTCCCAGGCTGTCTATCAATATGGGCTTAGCTGATGTGGGACACACTACCGATTCCAAATGCGTCTGGGTATCGAGTGGACCTACCAGCCAAGGCTTGCAGATGTTTCAGCTGGGGTTCCATGGATCTGTGATGCTGTTCTCTCTTTGAGTCTTTAGAAACTTAGGGCTGTTTCCCTCAGGAGCTGTGAGGCTTTAAGCTCTCAGCCAGAGCTTTTGGGACTTTCCCCCTGGAATTTCTGTTTCTGATTCCTTGGATGTTCCATATCCCCGGATGTTCTATATCCCCGGATGTTCTATATCCCCAGATGTTCTTGAGATATGAAGCTTTTCTACGGGACGGGCTGGTCTATGTCCTATAGCTAAGCTTCCCAAGTGAGACAGACTTAAAAATGGCTCCTTCCCTCCCAGAGCCCTGAACAAGGGGTGGAACCAAACTTGATGATGATTGACAGGCAGCCTGTCCTATGATTGCAAACATTTGCAGCAAGAAAATAAAGTCGGAGCTTCTGGTACAGCTGTACCAGCACACAGATACTAAAGAAGTAACAAATACTGAGGCAGTTTCTTTTCATGGAGTCTCAATGCTGGCTGCAGGTGAAGAAACAATGCAGAAGGAAGTACTCAGGTGGATCTCCAGAGTTTACAGTAGCCGTTGTAAAGCAGCCTGAAGAAGTGGGGTCTACTACACATTGTTTTAAATAAATATTTTCTAGGCAGCACTTCACCTTGAATTTTACTGTGAATTCACCTTTAATTTTTACTGTGAATGTTATGATATTGTTTATTTTTATTCTGTTTTAATGTTTGCATATTTCAATATTTTTAATTGTGTGTTAATTCTTTTATACTATGCCGCTTTGAGTTTCCTTTAGGAGAGATAAGGCAGATAATAATAATAATAATAATAATAATAATAATAATAATAATAATAATAATAATATCTGAAAATACATCACACAGTCCTAAACACTTGGGAAGTGTTCGACTTGTGATTTTGTAATACAAAATCCTGCATATATATCTTGTTTGCAGTGTCATACTATGTCTTTGTGTCAATAATAATAATAATAATAATAATAATTATTATTATTATTATTATTATTATTATTATTATTATTTAGATTTCCTCTCTTAGTTATTCAGGCCAGAGAAGAGAAACCAGACTCTGTAACTCAGTACCAGGCCGCAAGGAACCCTAAGCTGGTCTAATAGAAAACATTGAAATGGACCTTTTTAGAAAATCACTCACCAGCTAATGAAAATTTAGTCCTTGAACTAAGAAAGTATTGATGATTGATCAGGACAAAAAGCTTGGGTAGTAGGTGGGAGGAAAAATGACTTTTTGGATAAAGCCTGAAGGGTAGATTTCAGCCAACACGTCTGTAATAAAAAATATAGTTTTGGAATAAAAATATTTTGTCTCAGTTAAGATGAATTGTCCTTTTTATTTTGGAAGACTTTTATCTATCTGTGTTTTGTATATTCCATACATTTAAGATACCCATAGAGAAGGGAACAATGTCATTATACAATGCAATACAACCAAACATGCACTTTCTCAGATTGGCTTCAGTTCCAGAACATTGACATGCTTTGTTACTATCAGGAGTGCCACTGAACGCAAAGATTCAGGAATGGGATCAAATTAGCTGTGAAATGGGATTGGAATATATCACTTCCCAAGGGCTTGATAATTATTTACGCATTTAAGATGAGCCATTATGAAGCAATCAGTTACAAGTGCAAAACAAATCCTCCTGTAATGCACCTGAGCACAAAAGGAGCGGGGGGATCAGTCCTGAAACTCAATTACTTTTTATCATTTTTTTTCTTTCCTGCTGTGGCTACTGTATTTTTCCTCCCAAAAAAGCCTCTCTTGTATGTGACATGTAGATTGCACAAGGACCACACCTGGCTAGCTCCATCTATTTGTCACTTGCCATATAGTACATGAAATTTGTTTACAGACAGCAGAGGAAAGATATATAAACTAGCCCACATGAGGAAGATGTTGGAATTACAGACAACTGACAAATGAGCTTGGAATGAGAATGTATATGAGAATAGCCTAGAGTGTGTCATTATGCCATGACATGAATATATGACATCTACCCCCAACTGGTGCTGGAGGCAAATGAGCTATGCTACATCCACTGGAGTAATTTCTCATGCTTGCGGTTTCTTCCTTCATTTTTCTTTGTGAAACAGTACATAATGAAGCATAGCTACTGCAGCCAGATCCTAAGCCCTGCTGCATCAGCAAATAAGCAACATCTTAAGGCAGGCACCCTTCTGCTTCCTGGCACTTTGGTTGTCAGTTCAAAGGTAGTTTGAACCTCTGTCTAAGAGGTGAGGGATATTGTACCTTTAGAAGGAAGAAGTCAGATCTGAATATCAAGCTCATTTTTTTTTCACAGCTCAGGTTGGTTGCTCACATCTCTTGTTAAATAAGGTCATGATACAGAAGTATAAAAGATCTTTTTACTGTCAGTCAAAGTTGATGATGCTGGTTTTGAGGGATCAGTGGTCAAATACAAAAACATGTATTACTTTGAAGATGCGGAAAAGGAAAACCACTGGTTTGTGGAGAGGTGCTGCTTAACAAATAAACATAGTGTTGGTTTGGGAAACAAATGTATGCATCAATGTACATGATCAAATCCCTTTAAAATGTGCATATTAGTATCATAGGAATTATTTGCTTACTCAAAAAAAGTGGACTTTAAATCACTAACTGCTACCTCTGGACACACAAGTGAATTGAATCAGTTAACTTTGGAAAAATCCTGAAACTACATAATGAATCCTCCTGGAACAATTTATTTCCTTATTCTGTTACACAATTAATTTGAATGAAACTGAGTGTTATGCCTTGAAAACAAAGCTAAATTAAATGTTAATGCAGTAATCCATCAATTACAGTGGTGCAATTAATGGCTCAAAATAGCTTTGTATGAGCATTTCAAGATGGATTAATAATATAATGAATGTTATGTATTCAGAATTACAGAAGGAAATAAAGTATTGCCTTAGTTAATCCTTCATTTTCATTGATGGTAAGTGGTAAGGCAACAATTTGAATATTCATTGCCATTTCTTATCATGTGAGACCTACTCAGAGTAAACATTTACTGACAAGAATCTGAAGGATTCCAGCAAATATCAATTTTCAGAAAAGATATTAACTTTTTAAATACACATTTATGCCAAGGACATTATTTGACAAATTGTAAACACAAAATTAATAATTTGATTTAAGGGCCATTTTCAATAATACATTCTTGAACTGTATTAAAATTATTTCTTTATTCAGATTAATATAATTATGCTTTGTGTATCCTTTATCCAAAATGCTTGCGGTCAAAAGTATTTTGGATTTTTGTTTTCTTTATTTTGGAATACCTGTATTTGTATACATAATGTTCAGCAGTGAGACCCTGCCTCTGAGTGTGGTGGAAGCTCCTTCCTTGGAAGCTTTTAAACAGAGGCTGGATGGCCATCTTTGAGGGGTACGTCTGCTGCTTCCGAAACTGGCGCCCATCTGAATGAGCTTTTTTGTTTCACCATCCAAATTTCGTGTCAGGAGCAACCGGAGTTGCTTCTGGAGTGAGAGAATTGACCGTCTGCAAGGACGGCCAATTATACAAATATATATGTATACAATATAAATGTATACAAATATACAAAAATACAAATATAAATTATACAAATATAAATGTATACAAATATACAAATGCATTCGTCCCATTGGCAGCAATGGATGGGCTGCCCAGGCTCCCCTTCTGCTCAGTTTTAGGGAAAGAGGGGTTAAAATCACCACACATGGAGGGCATATCTACCACTTTTAGTCTTCCAACTATTATAAGATCTGGATCATCCCCAAATTTTGGGGATTTTTTCTTTCTATAAATAAAATGTCCTTAAAAACATTCCCTCTTTCTCCACTGGTCCCGCCCTCTAATTTAAGGGCTTAAGATACCAATGATTCTGAGACATTTTACTCTTGATCTGCAGAGAAGAACTGAGGTTAAACAATAAGCGGGCTGCACGATAGGCACTGAGGCAGGCAAGAGGCAACAAGCACTGTAGGCAGAGCAGCAGCACCAAGCCCAGCAGCTAAGAAGGACGCACTCACAATAAGCTCTTTGGGGGCGTTCACCCTATCAAATAAGACAGAGCCTTGCATGGTGATGTCAGAACGTTCAGGTCCTCTAATTGGCCAAAACTGGCTAAGAAAACCAGGAAATGCTCCCAGGACTGCTCAGAGAGCACTACATGGAATGAACAGCAGCAAAGCAAATGGTTTTGTGCTGCTTTCACTTTTGTTTCACTGCTTCATCTGTATGGGGAGGGGGTCTGCCGTACCATACCATACGAATGAATAACATGGTACAAAAGCACAGATGAAACATAAGAAACAAATACTGGGCCCTACAAAACGTTTAATATTCTTATGCATGATACCACTTTGGTATACATTGAATTACTAGAAAGCAAAAGTGTCACTATCTCAGCCACCCATGTAGACAAATTTTGATTTTGGAGCATTTGGGATTTCAAAAATCCAGATAAAATACACTCAATCTGTAGCAAATTTCTGCATTGCAAACCACAGTTGAATGTATGTACTGGCTGTATCAACTTCACTGCTGTGGTAGCTGTCATTGGGAGGTGTGAGTGTTAAGATAGAAAATGGTGCTCAGGCATTCCACTCAACTTATGTTGTACTGACTCATAAGCACTCTTCAGCTGGTTGGGGTTATAAATTTTAAAAACATCCTTAGGATTATATGTTTTTGTAGATAGGCGTTCCCAATGACATTATTGTGTAATATAACAAATGTGCTTTGATTAAAATTCTGTAGTACAGTGTTGAGTTCAGCAATGGAAACTCACTGGAAGGCCTTGGGCAAGTCATGCTCTCTCAGCCTCAAAAGAAGGCAAAGGCTTTGGAACAAATCTTATCCAGAAAACACTGTGATAGGTTTGCCTTAGGGTTGCCATAAGTTGAAAATAACTTGAAATACAATGTAATTACTATTAGAAATGCTGGCATTTTATTCTTAGGTTAAGTTGCCTTCTCTGGACAATAGCTGATTCCACATAGCTGAGACTTTAATAAAAATGCTGGGAAAATATAAACATTACTTGCTTCCTGTGAGCTGTCTCAGTACTAAAAGAAACAGGTCTGTGATCCAGATCAGGCAGCATGGTCCAAGTCATTGTCCACCTGGCACTACATCATTAAATAATGTAGTGCTGGATAGCAGATTCGTAGCTAGAATTCAGAATGAGTTCAGTCAATCGTCAGAATACATTCCCGTTAACCATAACGGGTTAAAACATGAACATCTTCAGCTGTTTCACAATCAAACCTGGCTTTGGAAATGAGGAGTCCCTTGAAAACTATTAAGTCATGTTTCTCCTATATCAGCATGCTATGTTGTGGATGAGCCCTTTAGTTTACCTGATAGATGGGGAAAATGCTGCAATAAATGTAAGGCACCGTGACATTAGTGGGTGTTTTAGTAAATACTATAAAACTCACCCTTAGAGGTTCATTTCATAGCTATCACCCATAGCTTCCCATTTTGATTACATACTTTTCCTTTGACCTACTTGCAGTACTATTTACAGGCTACAGGACTGGTAGTTTGTTTAGGTAATGTTAGCTTTTGGACTTAATGACCTATTTACTTCAAAATGTGGCAAGTTATCCTTGCTGCCCTTGGGATCCTCTGCTCACTCTGCTGAATGGGACCCTTGAGTTATGCCCTAGAGTCTTGTCCTTATGGCACCACTGAGCAGGCCTTTATTTTAGGCTGTAAAGTTGTGTACATGATATATTTATGACTTTTAGACCTTACTGTCATTTCCTTTAACTATCTCTCCAGAACAGACAACTCAGTACCCAAGGCAATGCAGCAATACTGAGCAAAATGTTACTGTTCATATATATGTGTGAGTGTGTTTGCTGAGTTTGCTTTCCTTAGAAATGGGTACACAATATGCTGAAAACACACAGGATGGCAGAGCTGTTCTGTTCGATCAATCAATAGATATTGTTTGTGAGGTTTTGGCATAGAGATACTTCTAACAGCTGTATCACCTGCTCATATAGCTCAATACTCACAATGGTATGGAAAAATTCAGCATTATTATTAAGATTTCTCATGCTACCAAACCATGACTAAGTCATTGTGTCATTTATAAGAATGTGCATAAATGAAGCCAATAAGCTCATACCAGCTAGCATTTTATGTGTCAAAGCTGGAACATGTGTGACAAGCAATGTGTTTTGTGAAGATGGTAAAGGTTATTAATGAGGAAGAGTACATAAAGGTTAGTAGGTGGTTTGCCTTTGCCTGAGTCTAGCAATGGTTCTCAACCTGTGGGCCCTCAGGTGTTTTGGCCTACAACTCCCAGAAATCCCAGCCAATTTACCAGCTGTTATGATTCCTGGGACCTGAAGGCTAAAACATCTGGGGACTCACAGGTTAAGAACCACTGAAAGGGAAGAACAAAAATTCTACCTTCTCCTTTTCACCTGCTGAATCAACTGAGCACAACCTACTCTTGCACTTCCCACTCAGATTGCAGCAGCTGAGGACAAAAGAGGAAAGTAGAGGGGAAGAGAGGATTAATGGGATTATCCCTATCAAATTGGGACAGTTGCAGAAAACACACTATGGCCAAGTCATTCTGGCCTTTGCTTAAAACAGAGATGGAAATCCAGGGGTCTTCTTACAGAATATAACTCCCAGCATTTCTTTCTACTGGCTATGCTGAATAGGGCACTTGGGAGTTACAGCCCAACATCATCATGTGGACTACACAATTCCTGCCTTTGCTTAAAGGTTATGGTATTTGCAGGGCTGACATTGCCATGTTCAGAGCCTGGAAATAGTGTATAATGCAGCCACCTGCAACTAGTTACATCTTTAGCAAAGGTTACCTCTTCTAGCTCTGGTCTTCATTAGTTTTTTCATCAGCTATCATGAATCACTTGGGATTGTCAGGACTGCATGCTGATAAACACAAGTGAGTCACCGTCCTGGGGAAATCTCTGTTGTGCCAGTCTTGTCTGTATTATTATAAAAATGTTTTAAAAGTTAAAATAGTTCTGCACATGTTCAATTTAATTGTGCTATGCAGTCCCACCATTTCTACGAGGCTCCTGCATTTTCTCTTACTGTACAAAATGAAACTGCTGTTTTCCAGTTCAGTGAAGAGAAGCAGATTGGGTTTGTGTTTCTTTAGGATGTGTATCTCAGACAGAGAATAGGTGTGGTTGCTTGTGTGTTCATGGAGGCAGAAACAAGAAACATTACGTAGCTACCAAATAGTAAACAAAAAGAAAACTGCTTTTTTTTAAAGACTGGTAGCAAATGCACTTACCAATAGGGTAACACAATGTAGAATTCCTCAATCCCCTATATAGCAAATAAAGCAGACTGTTTTGTTGCTTCTCCTTAGGGAAGAACTGGTTTTCTTACTTTTTTTGTTATTTTTTTTAATGGAAAGGGCTCTCATATTGTGAGGCAGTACTGGTTTATTTAGGATTTTTAGTTTGTGCCCACTCCATTTAGATTAAGACTAGAGGTCTGTATTCTTTCCCGAGGATAATTCCCACTCAACTCACTGAAGCTTACTTTTGAATAGAAATGTATAGGATTTTATGTCAATCACTGTATTGCTCAGTAAAGTGGCAAGCATCACCATGCCCAAGAAACAGCTGTTCTTAATTTATTCTTCAGTTGCTTGGGCCATTATCTGCTTGTAAATCTACGATAATGATAATTATATACACTGATGAGTGCTACCTCTCTCTCCTCCTTAAGAATTATAGAAATTAAACTGTCTGCCCCACAAAGAAATAACTCGGAGAATAATCTGGTCAGTTATGAATGGTTTCAACGTATCATTATACTATATACTCCTGAATGTAATTTTCCAAGGGTTGCTCTGGAGCCATTTGGTTATTGATAGTATAGAAACACTACTGTAAAAAAATGTTTAGTGCTTACTACTTCTTGTATGTCTAGTGCTGCCTTGTGATCAGGCCCTGTCCAACATGGAGACCAGTGAGGCCCCCGCTTGGAGCGCAGGGTCCCCTGGGGCGCCGTTAATTTTGAACACTCTCAGCCACTGCTTCAGATTATTTTATGTACTGTACAGTAATATCTTTGCAGTAGAAAGAGATATTTTGTGGTGAGTCTGGTACACATTAAAACTGCACTGTTCCCCTCCAGTACATCTAATCCTTTATATCTAATGCTAGTTTTTGATAACTGGGCAGATATTTTACTTAGTGGGAAGGAACATACGTTTCATATGGTCTGAGCTACTCTCTTTTAATCACTCGCTGTTCATGCTACTTCTAAAGACTCTTAATGTCTGCAAGGTCAAGAATGCTTGAGTTACATGGCCTTATCTCTGGAAGTCATTATCTTTACTCATCTCTCAGGTTATCTGATGTGAACGACTGGAAAGTACTGTTTCAGAAGTGCTGGGGATTGATGCTAAATTTAAGATAATTGTTTCTTTCCTTGGACACTTGTAAAAAACTGGCAGCCATTGGCTCAAGGACTGCCAAGGGTCCAGGAACCACTACTGATTATCACTTATCTATATCACTTATCTCTTATTATCATCATTTTTCATTCAATAACATAATTTATTTTTCAAAATTAAAAATAGGTATGATGCAAACTTGGAAGCTTTACAAGACTGTGTTCCGTCAGTTAGCCAAAGGACTAGGTAGAACTCAGTTTTCAGGCATAAGTGGATAAAGAATTTAGACTTATGATAGGGGGATTGGAAATGGGATAATGAGAATCTCACCTTGGTGGTGGTGGAATACAAGTGTATGCTTGTTCAATTTTTTAAAGTAATAGATTTTACTGCTTGGGAAAGCTACCTACTTAGATTTATGAAGACGCATGTCAGGATTGTGTGACACATCAGATAAAATTACTTAAGCTAGGAAACCTGCATTATGGAAAAAAGGTTTTTTAAAAAGTTCAGATCCCTTGAAATCTCATGTGTGGACCATTTCTCTGTTTAAACAGGCCAAAGAAAATCTCAAGAGATATGTTGGTTCTGTGGAATTCAGCAAAGGCATGCACTTCAGGGGACTTTCTTACCTGATCATAATCTTTTATGATGATGTATTACATGTTGTCATAATACAATACATTGTACCACACAGGAGGACACAGTCCTTGGCCTGAGGGTTCTGTCATTTCAATCAGGTAGATAATAGATTACAAGCATGGGAAACATCAAGGAATGGATGACCTTATAAGCTCTAACAAATGAGAAGAAAAAACAAAGACCTGCAATAAGATAAGATGCCTACTGTGCTATGTGTGTTTCATTGCATGTGCCTGAATCTGTCTTCAAGAATAAACTTAAAAGGGACCAGCTGTTGTAATACAGCTATTTCAATATGGTATGGAAGACTGAGAAAAATCTTATTCTGAAAGCATAGAAATAACCAAACCTGTTTAATCTGGTAACATACCAGGAATAAAAACCACACAAAATCAACTAACCCAAAGTTCCTCAAGTCAAAATGGACAAGAGCAAAGTGGACAACGATCTTCCAAAGCGGACAAAGCACGAGACACAGAGGTTACTCCCTTGAAGCCCAAAGCCATGTACTCTCATGTCAGTGCTCCCCCTGGCATTAGTGCTCAACTCAAAATGCTGTTCTTATGTCAAGGTGAAACCCAGACCGAGCAACAGCTTTTAACTCAAAATGTTCTTAAGTTGGAATGCCCTTTAATAGAGGTTCCACTGTAGATTACTTAGTAAATTAAAAAATAGAAATCTAATCCTCCCTCTTCTGTTCAATTATTTCAAATGTGCATGTCCTCACTGCATTCAGGCAAGGTCCTTTCAGTCCACCTTCCTTAGTAGTTGTACAACTAAAGATGTAAAATAAAGAACAGTAAAACATCTTTTTTCTCACCCTGAGTAATGCCTCACCATTTCAAAAATCTCTTTAAAAAGAAAAAAAGAAAGCCTTTTGTTTATAGAATAAAATGTACCCCAAAACAGAAAATCAAACCGTACTTTTAAAATTATGTTGATATCAGTGAACAATTTATCTATACCAGCACATGGCAACTTTACAAAACATTATACTTTTCAAATTATTTGTATAGCATTTTCCCCATTAAAAAAATAACATCTCACAAACCAAATGGTTTACAATGAAAACAATTACAATAAAACCAATAGCTGAAATTAATAAAAGGAAAAGAAAACAAATGGCATTGAAAAAATTAATTGATAATGAGAAAAAACTGTTAGTGTTAATAATTGGGACAATAATCAGGAAAATGCTTGAATAAAGAAATGAATCTTTAATGGATGATGGAAACTTCCACTCTGGGAACAGATGAGGATATTGTGGCTCTCAATGTGTTTGTGCCCACAGGTTAAGAGCCACTGTTTTATGCCACTGGATAGCTGTTTGCCATGATGCCAACAAGGACTTCAGCTCCTGACCTTTGGTTGCAGAGGCCCAGGTTCATTTTGGACACATCTATACTGGTCAGGTAACATGAGTTAAAGGCCTCTGAAACATGAGGTGCTTTGATAATGTGTGGTGTAAATATATGCAAGAACATGTATTAGAAGCCTTAAACCAGAATAAGCAAAATTGCGAGATACACCAAAATAGAGCCCATAATTCACATCAGCATGCATAGGTGTGAACAACATTGCATAGTGAAACCAGTTAAGGGATGAGCACCATGGTGATCCACAGGTGAGTATTGGGGTGGGAGCCTTTAAAACACCCAAATTGTCCATGGTTGCAAAACCGCAAAACTAGATAGAGCTGAACTCCCTGGTGCTATGCACTGCCCAGGCCTAAACCTCGTTCCTGCACTTGACGTGTGATCAGGTGCATGTTCAGTTCACTTCTTCTACTGCTGATTTTTCCCTGCATTACGTGGTCAGCGTTGATGTGTAATCCTAAGAGAGTTATTCATGTAGATAAGATTTTAAGAGTCAATATAGTAGCCACACATAGACCTCCTGTAATCATGTTACATACTTCTGGTAAGAGAGACATTCCATGTCTTACACAGAGGGCTGATGAACAAACTGTGCATACAGCATTGGAAAAGCTGCCTTCTGCTGTTCTTGTCGTGCTTTTATAACTGGCATAAAACTATTCACTATAAATATTCTATGTGTTGATAATGATTGACAGATTGATATCTTTTTGTATCCATTGACACAATTTTTTGAGATAAGAAGATTCAGAGATTTGAACAGCAACATGTGAGAGCTCAGCAGGGTAGGATTAAAGGTTTAACTTTAAACATAAACTAGGAACAGTTTGGGAATAAGATTTTGTTTGAATTTTATTTTGAAAATTCCAAAAAAAGGTGTAATTTATTAGAGCTCAGATGATTTGTATTGTAGTGAATGTTTCACCTTCACTTCATAAACACTGACCTTATTTCCCTGTAATTGGCTACAATTTGATACTATGCTTGACAGGATTGCCACGGAATAAGACAGAGTGAAATTGCACTAGAAATATGGGTTTGTAATTGGTATGGCTGGTGTTGTTAAACATTATTCAGAATCATCTACAATAAAATTGCCTGGAAGATTTCTTTTTTCATCATCATTATTATTATTCAAAGATCCACTAATTGGAGCCAGCTATGAAACACATTTAAGATTTAATTGTTTTGAACATCAGAACCAAACTGGTACTGACTACCCACATCTCCACATGCTTTCTTAACTTCAGAAAATCAGTACATAAGTGTGTACTGTATGTGTTTTGGGGGAAATTGTTACTACCATTGAACACTTAGAAGTTAAAAAACCCCAGCCAACCTATAGTGGATCACCTAAGATTCAAGCAATAGATATCAATTTTACTGTTTATGCTTGGATCACAATATACATATTTCTGATTTTAAAAATCTTCATTTCCATAATTAGAGATGAGGAAATGTGAAGTCCTAAAGGCTAATAAAGATGACAATCTTTGTGGGAATCACATGTAATTTACTAACTAAACTATACAGTTGCTTGAATAGCTTAAAAGGACAATATGTTCATGTCTAAGACAAGAGTCTAGTGAGCTGTTTCTCTCTCTCTCTCTGCATATGTACCAAATCTTATTGCAAATGCAAATGGAATGTTAGTGGAAAGTAAATTATGCCATGTAATTCAAAGAACTGATTTTATTATTGGCTAGTTCTTTTGCTGTGCTAACAGAAAAATAGAGACAAGCTAAAGTCAGGAATGTCAATTCCATTTAGCTAATTACATGCCAGTAGAGTTGCTAAACATTTCCCAGATGTATGCTGTGGTGTATCCAAAAGCTGGCAAGTCTATTTTGAAAAAGCTGGTAGCTTTTGGGGAAGCAGGGAGCCAGGCCATGCTGGTGATTTGAAATCAGTTGTGGAGCTAGTTTGGTTCACAGTGAAGTTAAACTCTAGGAGAAAAGGGGCATCTGGTAAAACTAGCAAGCCGAAAGGAGAACAGCAGCACAATCAGGTGCTGGACAAAATTAGTCATAGGCTTGTGCATGGATTTGTTTTGGATGTTTGCCTTTGGCTTGTTTGGGTTTTTCAGAAGCCTGTAGTGACATGGGCTCCACCACCATATTTTTAACCAGCCACAACAGAACAGTGGTTGTCAAAAACCCGTCTGCTTTCTATTAAACCTGGAGTGCAGGGAGGGAGACATCCACTAGAAGGAAAAGGATCCCAGGAAGCAAGGTTTCTTAAGCCCTCTCTTCTCTCTTGATTTGGAAGCAGCAAGGAAATTGAAGTGTGAGGGGGTAAGGCACCAGTTCTTCTTTCTGTGGCCTCCAAATCATGAGAGAAGGGAGAGCTATTTTAAGGAAGGCCAGGGTAGGATACCTCTTCCTTCCCTGGGAAATGGGAAGCCCCCTTAAAATGTCTTGGAAAACTATCTCCTGCTGGGAGAGAGCTGCAGCTCCTATCTCCGCTAGAGTAAAAACAGCTTTAACCTTAAGCATTAAGCCCAGATCTCCTCTACAGAAGAGAAAGGTTTGCAGAAAGAGTGATATCTTAACCCTGATGCTTAAAATCCAGGTCTTAATGAAGAATATAAGGACAAACAATACCTAAAATGACAGAAAGGGGAGCCTGGGAAATCCCACCCACCCACCATATTGGGCTGGATAGAAAATGAATATTTCAGCTTCCCAAATTGAAAATGGATTTCTGTCCTCCCAAATTCGGGAGGCTCCCAAAAATGGATTGTGACCTCCCACCAAATCCAGGAAACTGAAACGGATAGTGGCTTACCCGGATTGCACAAGCCTATTAAGTCATTAATTGCCTAGTTCATTTCAGATTCAACACTTCAGAAACTGAAATAGACTCCATTCATCTGATCCTTGAAACAAATGTCATGCTGACTATTTGTTGTGCTGAATATTTGTTATGTGTAAGAGTATTGCATAATATGACTATTCATTGGAGTTTTGTCTGGACATAGTCTTCATAAGAATCCCAGTCAAAGTTCTGTGCATTGTTACAATGGAACTCCTTACTTACCTCTGATGTGACACATTTATAAGATCTGCACTTTTACCATTTTTACTATGAGGCAATAGTAAGACCTAAAGTCTGCCTTTTCATGTTAGAGACAAAGCATCCTATAGGATTATATCTCTACAGCTTCTTGATTCGTCCAAAGATGAGTTTAACATTGGAAATATCTGGACACCACATCCAAATCAAGGCCTAGCAACATGCTCTGATTGCAACTGTATATGTCACTGTTGTTTGTTATGGTTAAAATGTCTAAAGCTGGAAGAAACAGCCAGCCTGGGATACATGCTTTCTGTACAAAGAAAGCAACAAACAGTGAATATTCATATTCAAGTGATCACAGCCATCTTCACAACAGTGTGAAATTATGTACTAAGACTGCTAATTTAAATATAGATTTTAGTAGAGCATTTGAAGCAATATGTATTGGTTTTCATTAAAGAAATAAAAAAACTTCAAGACATTACCTTAGTTGACAAAAAACTATTTTTCTTTCTGCCTTCATTAAATATTTTCGAAATCAATCTGAGAACTCTTCATAAGGAAAACTTTGCGTGGTTTTGCTATCTTTTGTTGTTTTGAAAGTTCAGAGTACATGTTAAATCTACTGAGAATTAATTCAGGCTGAATGGCTGTACTTTTTGAATTGAATCCCCAATATTGACTTCTGTAGGACTACAAGATTATGTTTTTCTCTCTGAGAGCCTCTGGCCATTACTTTACTTTAATTCAGATGAAACAGTTTAAGACAGAAACATGGCTCAGTGGAGTAATCCACAGCCCAAACTACTGGGTTGAAAGTTTTTCCAGAGGCATGTTGATTTCATTCTCCCTGATCATAAATGTTAGGTTGAAGAAGCAACATATTCAAGTAAATCTTAAGTTCTCTAAGTTACATGTTCCATAACTCTAGTTTACCAATACAGTCTCTAGGTTATGAACAAGATAGGCTCTGTAGGTTTGTTCTTAAGTTGAATTTTATGTAAGTCGAAACAGTCGAATTTTAAAGTGTAACTTCAGCCATATAGCTTCAGTTGAGATACCTTTTCTCCATGATAACTCTTTCAGGAGTGAATTTCCCTTCCTAGGGCTAGATTTATCTCACTTCCTGTTGTTTCACCCTCTTGTTAACTATGAGTCATTTATAATTAAGATGTTTGTAACTCGGGGACTCCCTGTATATGGTATTTTCACAAAGATAAAGATTTTTAACAACAAATGCTGCAGCTGCCAGATGTCATATATATCATGGAATTAATCCTTCACAGTTCTGTTTGTCTGTGAAATTATTTTAGAATAAATATTAAATTTATATTTAATATGCTGGTAATAGTAATAGTTCTTCAGAGATTTCTGTCAAAATTATCTGAACAATGCAGAGTTGCCACAATGGAAATGTATCTATGTTATTAGGCATTGTTGGACATCTTGTGTTTAATTTTGTTTCATTTATCTCGGTGGGTATTCTGTCACCATTATTCTACTTTGTGTTGAACATCCGTTTTCAAACTGTTGCTTAGTTTAGTTACATTGTCTATATTGCTAACATATGAAGCCACTCACAGTTCAATATCTTGGGTACAATCTTTAGAGAATTAATCAAACACATGTAACAGCCATTTAGAAAAGTCATGCTATACATATCAATTCAAGAGGTTCCAATTACATTGGAGTAGAACAAGTATTATAAAGATCAAGAAACAATATTTTCATATTGGGTTATTTTCTCTCAGGCATAGAGGAACTCAACACCAAAACTCCTCTGAATAAATTTTGCAAAAACTATGATAGGATCACCATAAGCCAGGGTCATATTGAAAGTACATAACAACAACATACTGTTGTTACTCATGTCACTATCCCAGATAGTAAAAAGCAACCTACAGAGACAGTGTGGTGTAGTAGCTTGAACATGTGATTATAACTCTGGGGGCCAGGATTCAAATCCCTGTTTGGCTCTGGAAAGCCACTGGGAGATCTTGATTCAATTGTAACCTTTCAGATAATGAAGGGGAAGGCAAACCCTTTTTCAACAAATATTGTCAAGAAAATCCCATAATAGGGTCACCTTGGGATGGCCATAAGTCAGGAATGACTTGAAGGCACACAGATTAACAAAAAAGATCAACTATCTAAACTAAGATTAATAAAACTAAATGTAGCTTGATTAAATAAAAGTTAAACCTTCTTAGAAAATATCTGAGGCAATGAGTAGGCCTCATATAACTGTTTATAAATGTGATGGCTGCTTGTTCTCACACCCAAGAAGTGGCCATAATTTGCCAAAAGCAAGAACTGGAAATGAAGTGAAACTCCCATTAAATCATTGACATAATGGTTTGTTGAAGGAGAGAGCAAAGTTTGACAAGCACCACCATCACAACACAGCTGGCCTTCCCTTTTGTAGATGAATTTGCACATTTTGTCTTCCTGACAGTCTGAAAGCTTGTAGCATAACCTGAGCAAAAAGACATATGAGGAATGTAAGCAGACAAGTTATACTATTTTAAATTATGATATTTTGTATTGAAAGGCATGAGTTAAGAAAGAATGGCAAAAACAAGTAGAGTACTAATTAACTAGTTGGGCAGGAGGATGGATGAAATGGGATAAGGTGAACTGGGACAAAGCAAAGAAGGTCATAGGCAATGTATGGGTTTTGCCAAGATGGGGAAAAGAGGTAAGAGGCAAAGCTGTTTCAAGGCTTTCACAATGGGCAGCTTTGAAATCCAAATGAAACATGGGGAATATACGTATGTAAACTTGGAAGACAGGACTACCTGCTCTAGAGAATTCTTAGAGAGATGGGCAAGGTTTGAGAAGGCCACTCTTGTTCAGTCTAGGACACTCTGTCTCTTTTTGGCCACAGTATTGGCTGTGGCTGAAGAATGCTTGGGGTTAGCATTTAAGAGACACTAGAAAACTCTTAACAATTTTTTTGATAGTCATCAACATCTTGAGTGCTGAAGAAATGATCTATGGCACCATTTTTAAAGCTAATTTAGCTGAGAGACTTGCATTCTCCACTGTACCCCTAATGTGCCAGGGGCCGGTAATCTATTTCTGCTCTTTGGCTACAGATATTTCTTTCTTTCCCAAAAATGTAGCACACCGCCCTGCATTAGATTAGTTTGTTCTGATGTGGTGACAGTTCTTTGATGTTACACTATTGTAGCATAAAGGAAACTGTTTACAATTAGGTGTAAATGGAGTGTGCTTTTTGAATTGAATTAGATTTGAGAGTTCAGTCATTTAGTCTTCATAGGCTTTCAGCATGTTCTCTTTATGATGATTTTAAGCAATTGCATTTTTCCCCTTCAGCCATAACAGACGGAGAATAGTCTGGTAAATAAGACAGAATACAGCTGGTTTCATTAGCAAGTGTCAAGTTCACTATTTCTCTTCCTTTTGTTGTGTGGCTATATTTTACTTGTGATAGCAAAAAACAAAAAAATGTTTCCAGGAGAGACATTAACATAGGACCTCAGCAATAATTAATAACCATTGTATAGCTCTGTGTGCGACTCAACATTAACTCTTCTCCAGCTGCCAAAATACCAGCTCAAATGACTTTCAACAATATGCACACTGCATATACAATGAATGTCTTTAGGTCCATAATCAAGTAGATAATGCAGGCTCCTAAACATGTACCATCTACTTCCAGAACAAGAGACAGGAGAAAAAAGGAGTGCTATCTTAATGTGCTCTTGGTTAAAGAGCACACCATGCCAGCACCCCATCAGCGAAACCCCCATTATTAAATCCCACCCAATGAGAGTTGCAAATCAGTCATATGGATAAGTGAAGCCCAAGTCATGAATGATTCCACACTTCAATCTGGAAATGTATGAAAGAGGGAAGGAAAGCAGAGAGATCCCAAACCATGGTACGTTCACATGATATAATTAGAGTACTTTGATTCCATTTTTTAACTGTCATGGCTCCATCCTATGGAATCCTGGAATGTGAAAATTATGGAGGATTTTTAGAATTCTGAGGAGCTCTAATGCCTCAGCTAATTACAAAGCCCAGGATTTCATAGGATATTGCTACGGTAGTTAAAGTGGAATGCCTGGTATCATTGCGTGGTGTGAAAGAACCCTTAAATTTCTTGCTTGCTTAGATCAACCATTTTTGTTTTGACAGTTCCCTTCCATTATCTTTTCTGTATTTTGCGGACTCCAGATTGTTGTCATTTTTAGCCGTGATGCAGGAAACTATCTTTTCTACTGTAATACATATTTATGGGAGGGATATAGAAATACTCTCTGCTATAGTGAAGAAAAAAATAAGAAAAAGATCTAAATTATTATAGACATGGTTAAAGACTGTGGACACATGTACACATATGACAATGGGGATGTTTGTGTTGCTCATCAAAAATTATTACTGTGATTACATATAAATTATAACCATGGCAGCTCTATTTGATCTGTAAAGTACATTTGAGATCTTGAGCTTTTCAGGCTTTTGCTAGGTGCAAGAATATTCAAGCTTTATTAGCTCTGTTACTGATATTGCCAGGTTCCTAGTGATGTGAGAACCTACTATGCACATGCAGCTATGCCAGCTTCTATCAGATCTTCATCTTTCGAATCTGGAGACAGGGCCACTAAGACACAATCATTCTGAGGATAAGGCATATGGAAGAAATTATGAAATGTGCATATGATATGTCAGGAAAAGAAATGAACAGTGCAAACTGACCACAATTATAGCGCAACACCACAAGTCTCTGTGGGGAAAAGTTATATAGTCTCTGGCCCTGAAAAACATTCCAGGGTTTCATGGTAATCTCTATGGGCTACTAGTTTATCAAATGTTTCTCGGGATTGTTTTTGTTTTGTTTTTTACATTGAGAACATTCCTTCCACTGTTGGAAATATGTATTACAGCACATTAAACAAAATAAGTTAGTAATATTCAACGAAAGAACTTACAAGAAAAATAAGATATCCACATATAATATGCAATCAACAGTGAAAGTTCATTCTATCCCCAATGCTTTTTAATATTTACATGAAACCTCTGGGAGAGATCATCCGTAAGCATCAATATGCTGATGACACCCAAATATATTTCTCCAGGCCTTCAAAAACATCCTCAGCTAAGGATAGTGTGTCTTCTCTGAATGAATGCTTGGAGGAGGTAATGGACTGGATGAGGAAAAACAAACTGAAACTGAATCTAGACAAAACAGGTGCTTTCCATCACCCTTGCCATTACCCTGATCTGGGGATGGAGGTGTATTTTAATATGTATCTTTAATAGACATACATTTTAATATGTATATTTATATAATTTTATAATGCTTATGCATTTTAATTATGCTGTAACCCACCTCAAGCCATGAGAAGAGAAATTACATTATTTTTGTTTGTTTATTTACATGTACAGTAGAGTCTCACTTATCCAACATAAACGGGCCAGCAGAATGTTGGATAAGTGAATATGTTGGATAATAAGGAGGCATTAAGGAAAAGCCTATTAAACATCAAATTAGGTTATGATTTTACAAATGAAGCACCAAAACATCATGTTAGACAACAAATTTGGCAGAAAAAGTAGTTCAATACTCAGTAATGCTATGTAGTAATTACTGTATTTATGAATTTAGCACCAAAATATCACGATATATTGAAAACATTGACTACAAAAATGTGTTGGATAATCCAGAATATTGGATAAGCGAGTGTTGGATAAGAAGTGTGAGACTCTTCTGTACATAACAACACAGCACACATGCACATTAGGTCCAAGTGTCTGGGATTCATCTCTAAATATTGGGCTCTTCCCAAGGACCTAGAATATCAGAGGTACTTTCATAGAATGTGCACAGTTCCAAGAAGTACTGCCTTCTGCAGTATATGGATTGATGTTCTGTCCAAATTAAGGCTTTTCAAGTACTTTTTGGGGTTTCTTGGACTGTCTCCAAGAGCACCAACCACTATTCATACCACTATTGTTTTCTTTTTCCATAGTCATCCAATTTCAGTTTGTAAGTCCTTGTATTTCGTGATCTTTTTCAGCTTTTTGTCCTGTATTCTGCTGTTTCCTGGTACTTCAGTGTCTATAATAAAAACATGTTTCTTTTCCACAACCATTATATCTGGTGTGTTATGTGTCAAGTATTTATCTGCTTGGATTCTAAAATCCTAGAGTATTTTTGCTTCTTCATTTTCTGTGGCCTTTTCCGGCTTGTCCGGCTTGTGCTCATACCAGGTTTTACTGCAGGTTGGGCTATACTTCTTGTAAAGATTCCAGGGCACCATTGCTGCTAGCCTATGATGTTCAATATAGTCAGTCTGGGCTATTTTCTTGCAACCACAAATGAGGTGCTCCACTGTTTCATCACTCTTTGCATTAACAGCACTTTGAATCATTGGAGGACTTTTCAATTCTTGTTTTTATTGCGTTTGTTCGTAAGGCTTGTTCTCGTGCAGCAAAAATCAGGCCTTCAGTTTTCTTTTTAAGAGTTCCCCTTCTAAGCCACTTCCATGTTTTCTTGCTGTCGACCTTCCCTTCAATGTTCTTCAAATACTGCTCATGGAGTGGCTTGCTTAGCCACTGTTCTTTTTTTGTTGCAAAATGTTGGGCTCTGTATTCTTTTTATTATTTGGTTTTCAAAATTTCAGCCTTATGGACTTCTTTCAATGCTGGCTCTTGACTTCCTTGGATATATTCTTTCATGGCCCCTTCCTCTTCCTCTTCTGATTGCATGACTTGGAGCAGCGTACTTCCTATTACAGACCTCGCTAGGTAGAGTCTGTCTATGTCACTTCTTGGGTGCAGTGGTCATAGGTTTTCATGCTTTTCTGTCCAGGGGGTCCACTTTGGCTTGTGTCCAGTTAATTATACCTGTAATGTGATGCACTACAGGCACTTCTTCTTCATCATCATCATCTTCTTCTTCTTCCTAGAAAAGCTACATGAAAACAGAAAGGTACTAAATAAAAAAGATATTAACTGGGCAGCAGGAGAGGCAAACAAGCCTGAAGAACAAAGTTTTAGGGGTGCCCATCATAATACACTTTTGTGCACCCCAAGTAGTATTTTGCAACAGTTGGGTTGGAGAGGAGAGGTTCCCCATCTAATCTTAGGGAGCTGCTAGATGATGTGAAGGAAAATGATATTTAAATTTGCCATAGATTCAAGTGATATAGATCTATATCTATATGTACACCTTTTTGAATAATAGTCACATAAGTATGGAAATTTTAATTAAAAAATCAACCCAAAAATGGGCCAAAAAGGAACCATCTGAGTGGTAAAATTGCAGCTCAGACCACCCAAGGAATACTTAAAAGAAAGGCTCTATTTCCTCCAACCCAGTGCTGCTTTGGGCCTTTTGGAGTGCTTGATTGGGAAAATGGTGGTGGTAGCCCTGAGTTGGCACTGATCTATGATAATACCATAGAATTGCACCAAAGAACCTAAAGAGTCCCGCAAATACTCCTGGGGGGATATTTTTTGGAATGTGCAGAATTGAAACTGGAAAAGAGGGTCATATTTTATATTTAATTACAAAATGATTCACATACTGTTGTATCGCAGTGCATGTTCATCTATATGCACAACATCCATCTGTATTATGTTTTAAATAAATAAATAAATAAATAAAAGCATTCCAGCACGTTCAGTTTTACAGGGTACATCTATACATATGCCATTTCAAATGCAAGCATTTAGTACCAAGCTGTTTAGATAGCGCACAGAGTTGTAGTTGAAATGTATTAACTTTTTTTACTTTGATATCAATTTCCCCCCCTAGCCTATAGCAGAAGAATTTAGGGTGGATGGAGACAAGAGAAAAGTCAACAAGATAAATAGCATAGAAACAAATTCAAGCTGAATTGTAATATAACTTTTGGTTAAACTAATGTAACTCATGATGATAATATGCCCAATTCTGCAGAAGACATAAGATAGCTATGCAGTTTGCTAAGCCAAGATTTAAATATCATGTCTAGATGGAAATGTTTTGCTTGAGCAAACTGCATAAATATAGCATGACTGGATTTTACATATAGAGCTTTGCTTCTGAGAAAGTTATGAGCAGTTTCATTCCATTTCTGGCGTTCAGTAACTATATATACTGGATATACTTGCTTGTACTTCCTGGTAACTCTATGATAGTAGTAGGCTTCATCTGGACCTACAAGAAATGTTGCAATCCTAGAAGCTGGGTCATAGTGATGTTGGACTGCAACTCCCAACATTCCTGGCTATTGGCTATGTTAGCTAGAGCTAACATCTTCAGGGGATATACCATAGCATCCCTGTTCTGTCTCCTGCACCATGAGGAGAAAAATGAATAGGTTTGAGAAAAAGAGGGACATAAAAATCAAAGGGCAAGAAAACAGTGAAGCACTGGGGTAGTTGTTAAGAGCATATTTGTAAGACTGCTTTTCAGAATGAAATGAACATACAGCATATCAGAATGGCTTCCATTACAAATATGTTACCTTCAAAACAATTCATCATAAAGACCAATCAATTAATTTTGTTCTCAGACTTCAGTGTTGTGTTTTTTTAAACCAAGCGGATAATGCACAGATATCTATAACAACCTAGAACACTCACCCATACTCACCCACAAACCAAACTATAGAGAAAACTGTACCCATGTATCTAGGAGAAAAGAAAAATCTCAATGAAGCTCATAACCCAGATTTAGCCATTTTCAGGCTTGATTTCTAAAATATGCTCTAGGATAGAATAGTGGTGATACAATTAAAATTCTCTTCCATAGACTCATTTTAGTTAACTGGTATATTAATTAGGCAACAGAAAATTAGTATACAGACTATGGGTTTACTGGATGGAATTCCTTTTGTCAGGACACATTTGTCAATTACAAAGAGAGACATTTCTACATAGTAACTTAGTGTCTTCAAACACGCATAGAATTCATTAGACATCCATCCATGTCTCAGTTTGGCTAATTTTATATCTATCTATTCAGGATTCAGCACCACTGTGTTTATTGAACTTTACTCCTAGTTACCTTATAGTAGTGATTAGAGCATTGGGCTAATACTCTGAAGGCCATGGTTTGATTTCCTGCTTTCCATGGGAAACTATTGGGCGACTTTACCTACTTTAAATCACCTACTGTCAGCCCTAGAAAACCCTGTGGTAAGGTCACCTTAGGGTTGTAATACGTCAGAAACAACTTGAAGGGACACAATGACAATAAATGTCTTTAAAGGATAGAAAGCTTAAATGTAGACAGAGATTCCATTTGAACCACTTACCATTAAGATGTTTACAGGGCATTAGCTATGTTTAGTGTGGTGAAATAAAAAGAGAGGAAAGCTTGGGGCGCGTGAAAGACTTGACACATGTGTGGCAAAAACTTTTGCAGACCCAACTTGCTTCATCTCATGATACATCTGATGAAGTGTAGTGGGTCAATGAAAGTTTGTGTCATTATAAATATATTAAACTTTTACGTGCCATAAGTTTATTTGCAGTGACTAGAAGAGTGTCTTAGACATGAAATGCAATGAGTAGAAGGGTGTCTTAGACATGAAATGACGAATTGCTAGTGCTCTTTTTGACAATGATTTTTTTTTACTTATAAAGCTCTTGTTAGTGGATTCCTTGGAAATACAACATATTTTCAGTTCTGCAATCTTCTCTTCCCCTCAGAAAGAGGCTTCTTTTAGCTCTAGATGTAGTGTTGTGATACCAAAGTACAATAATAGCACCACAAAATCCACATATTATTACAGTCTTCAAGCTTATTTAGCTAAAATAACAACTAATCATCACATCAATTTTAAGGTTTCCAGCAGCACTGAATTAGAAACCTTATAGACCCTCTTACTGCCAATCACTGGAGGAAAGGATTGCCTGAAAGCAGAACTGATTCAAGCACAGCATGGAAGCTGCAAAATCCATCTCCAAGGCACTTAGTAATGTTAATATTGTTCACGGAGTGACATTTAAACCATGCATTCTGCATAACTTGCAAAAGGAGTACATTTTCCAGATGGGATTATGACAAAGGGGCAAACTGTATGGTGCTCAAAAATATGTGTGACAAAGCTTGAATAGCTTATTTTAGTAAATAAAAACAGCTTCAGAGAAAGTGGCAAGGAGTATTTACTGTTGTCACTATATACATACTTTGTTCTCCACAGTGCCGCTTGCCTCCAATAAGCTGCTATTCATAGGTAACACTTGCATGTTTATATGGAATTCACCAGAGAGAAACAGCTTTGTGTGAGAATCCTAATTGGAGAAACCAAAAAAGCATCTTGTGTCACTCATCCATACCTTTTCAACCAGACAGGATGGATCACATGATATACATGAGTAACATACTCCATAATGATGCAGGTGCCACAAAGCCACTATGATATAATGATTAAGGTATTAGCCTGGAAATCAAGAAACCTAAACATAAATCCATTTGTTAGTTCTGGAATTGCTCTGTGTATTGAATCAATGAGAACTTAATATGATGCTTACTAACTCCATTTGATTTGGTGGATTAGTGTTAATTTGAATTAACAATTAGATATAAATCCTAGGTTTCAATTCCCACTGTGCAATGTAATTCACAAGAGAGACTTCAGGTTAGTTACTACTAGTTCTCAGTCTGATCATAGTTTTTTTTTTCCTTTCATGCAGAAGGCAAAATCAAAACTTCTGTCATTAAGCTTCAGTGAAGCAAATATCATTTGATTTGGACTGTCTTCACAATTGTCAGAAGCAGACAGAGCTTCACAGGTTTTGGTTAAATCTAAAGTTATTTAAAACCCTAAGTTAATTATTTTATCATTTTAAAAACATATTTTCATATATACAATGGTATCAATTTGGTAATATTTATGGAAAGCAAGAGGACACAAACAAATAGTTGTAGAAATGTTTTGCTGTAACACAGAATATCATCCCATAGACAGTTTTTTGCAACTGAGTCATAAAATCTTTGAAAGGCAGCATTTATAATGGAAATTATGACAGAGATATTACTTGAGTTGGAGTACAGTCCTTCCAGTCACTGAAAACAGTATTGCATAAAATTCCCCTGGAAGTCATAAGGCTCAAGTGAGCAGAAATGCATATAATCATAATAGCAAACCCAAGTGTGTATGCAGGGAAGCAAATTTAAAGCTGCAGAGAGGGGATTTAGTGACAAGAATCTGGTGACATTAATGGAACCCACAGAGCTAAATTTTCTTTGCTATCTACACAATATTCCTGGTTGCTTAATTAACCAATGGGACATGACAGAGTGTGAAGTGTGTTGTATTAATTCTTACTTAGTACATTAGGCACAAAGGCAGAGGCCAAGTACTGTCTATGCAGTCAGGCTTAGATTAATAATCCACAGTTTGTGCACTGCTGCACTGTATTACAATTAGAAAATGGTAGCATTAAAATATTTATATTATTAATGAAATTAGAAGTCTCTTGCTGTAATCTGTACTTTTCTCAGGTTCAGAACAGTAAAGAGGACTGATCAGCCCAGAAATAGGATATTCGATAGATCATCATATCAATCCTTTTGTTATGAACACTGTGCTGATTTAGCAAATACATTTTCTGGGAGACACTTTTGTTGTGTGCTCTTTTGAGATATACATGTGTCCTGCTTTTTGTTGCCTTTCAGAGGGCTTTTAATTTTATTTAAGTTTGCATTTAATTTTCATGAATTATACATCATAATAAGTTTGTATTCATATGTATTATTGATTTTTTTAGTTGTTTATAGAGTGTATACCTGGTGTTGCCTGGGTTTGTATTTTTTGTGTGTGTGGCTCTTTCTTTTCTTCCTCCCTTTCCCTCACACACTTTGTCTCCCTCTCTTCTCTTTTTTTCCTTCTTCCCTTTCCCTCATACATCTCCCTCCCACCTCCTCTTCCATGACTTTCCTCTCCCTCGCATCTTTCCCTTCCTTCCTTCCTTCCTTCCTTCCTTCCTTCCTTCCTTCCTTCCTCCCTCCCTCCCTCTATTCCAGTGGTTTTCAACCTGTGGGTCCCCAGATGTTTTGGCCTTCAACTCTCAGAAATCCTAACAGCTGCTAAACTGGCTGGAATTTCTGGCCAAAACACCTGGGAACACACAGGTTGAGAACCACTGCTCTAATCTTTTTCTTTCTTCTCTGCTTCCTCCCTTCCTCCCTTCTCTTTCTTTCTTTCCCTTCCCTTCATCTTCCTCCATTATCCGCATGCATATCCTACCTAGCAGCAGCCAATATGCTCCACTCCCTTTCTTTTCCAGTCACATCACAGAGGACTACTTCACTGAGCAACAGCCTAATATCCTTTATTCCTTTTCTTGCTCTCAATTCTGGGCCAAAAAGAGGTGGGGTTTTAAAGCTCAAACCCCACAATTATTTTAAGTTGGATACTAAAGGTTATGTATGCCAAGCTTGGTCCAGATCCATCAAGCCATGTGGAGGCCTTTATGGTATGAACCAGCCAACATATACATACATATTATCCATATTTTGACACACACATACACACACACATGCTAGTCTATATGATTACAATATATACTCAGTGTTGCTTGAGTGTTGGAGGGGCAGTTACCTGCCTGCTTTCTCCCTCCTTCTGCTCTGAGTAGGCCTGCCTCACCATGTCTTCATGGCAATGCTCTGACAATGGTGGTCAGAATCTCTTTGTGCCTCTGACTTTCCTTCCTCCATTTCCCTCATATACCTTCCTCTTTTTTCTTTCTTTCCTTTCTCTCAATTTCTTTCTTTTCACTTATTTTTATTTATTTATTTATCCTTCCAGCCTTCATCCCTTTCTAGACAATAAAATACATCCAGTGGCAATGGCTGCTCCCATTTCCATTCTTCACATCCTACATGTGGGAAGTTCATGTTAATGGGATTTCTGTAAAGACTTTCTTCCAGCCCATATGGAGGATTTTTAAGGCCCTATGCTATTGAAGTCAGAATTTATTCATCAAGAAGATTCACACATTACAGTGCTGGTGCTTCATTCTTTGCCGTGTTCAAAATTCATGATAGATTCCAGTGCATACTGTATAGACCCACTTATTCTTTCCACAGTCCTACTGGCTTGTGTGTGTGTGTGTTGTTGTTGTTGTTGTGCAAGCACAAAATAAATACAAAAATCTTTAAGCTGAACTAGGAGCACTGACACCAACTGGGAATGGATGGAAATGGTTGTCTAGCCCTTAGAGTTGACTTGCACATATTAATTGAACTTGCTGTTCCATTCCTGCTTACCTTGCCAGAGGAAATGCTGAAGCATATGTAATTTCCTGATTTTCTGTCTCGGGGCATTCTTGCTACAAACTGCCTTGTCTAAGGCAGAACATGCTCCATGTATAACAGACTGAAAACTGCATCCCTGATTTGATACATTGCCAGTAGCACCTCTGATCTATCTGGATAGGGTTATAGTTTTGCAAACTTTACTTACCTTAAAAATGGTTCTGGTAGTCCTCATGACACACAGTAACTTCCAGCAAAATTCTGGAATTTAAGCCATTAACCCATCCTTGCAGTAAGCCAAGTCAGAGAAGCCAAGTCTGGAGTTTGCTGGAAACTCTGGAGTGCCCTTGGCATTTGTGGCTGGATCAATTTCCATTGAGCCTGACCCAAAATCCACATGCACACTGCTGCCATCAGCCTTCCCACATGCTGATCAGATGGGTCAGTCTCATGTCACTGCCACTTTCCTTACTGGACAAATAGATCCTTGCAGTATCCTGGCCATGACAATAGTGTTTCCTGAGGGCACCTACATAATCAACTCCCTCCTTATTATTGTACAGCTGCCCCATTATGACCTCAGCAGATGTAACTGCGATGGCCAGGCTCATGCAGGAAACTTCTTGGCTATCAAGGAGTAGTGAAAGAGACAAGGCAGTGGGGTGGGCAATGGTCTTGAACCATCTGGATACCAATGTGGCATGGCAGAGGATTCAGCCCAGTTGTGGGGCTGCTATCATAATCAATTCAGGGACAGTCCACAGCATAATGCTCCAGACTGCCGCCGGATCAAGTGAACAGTGTAGACATGACTGTTGTTGAGGTTATTACTGACACTAAGTATTTACAGGATTGCTTGATTTGAGCCTGATGAAAATGAGAGCCATTATGTTCCATAGTTTCACATCGATTTCTTGTAGATGTTACATAGCACAGGGGAAAATATTGAAAATTTGGGGACAACGTGATATATATTTAATGGTACTAAACAAGAGATCCATATAGCATTACCTTTTAACATTTACCAGTTAGATAGGACCAGAACACTGCAAAATACTTGCCACCCATTCCCAGCCTAATCTAGAATTGATCCAGAAATATGCCATGCCAATTCAGTTGAATGTTACTGTGAATCTGAAGTATTTGGGAATTTGGATATATAAGACACTTGATAAAATAATAGATGGAAATTATAGAATGTCATGGAAGAGAATTTTAAAACAAATGAGTAGGTGGAAGAATAAAAATTTGAGACAGATGTCTAGGATAAGGGCATTGAAAATATTGATAATTCCAAAAATGATGTATTTATTTCAGGCTCTCCCATGAATTCCTCCCATGGCAAAATTAAAGGAATGGGATAGGAAACTAAATTATTGGGTTGAAGGGGGGGAAAGACCAAGAGTAAGGAAAAAATTGATAATTGCAAAAGAAATGAAAGGGGGATGGGGCTGTCCATGCCTAGAGCTATATAGTGATGCCTTCCAAATTGAAAGAGCGATAGAATTACAAGTGACAAATAAAAATGGGTGAGATTTGAAAAGGAAATGAATGGAGTTAATTGTGAAGAAATAATCTTTAGAATATGGGATAAGAGAAATATAGATAAATTAATAGGACCAATGAAAAGAACAATGCAAGTGTGGAAGAAATGGCAAGGAAGAATAAGTAGCTTAAAATCTAAAATGTCAACAGTATGGATAATTAATAAGGATAAGGAACCAAATATGAATAGAAATATTCAAATATTGAAGGAAAAAGGAATAGAGAGAGTAGAACAACTATATACAGAGAGGGAACAGTAAGAGAAAATAAAATTAAACAATGGCTTGGACAAGAAAATTGGTTACAGATAAGAGCAATCTGTGCATATTGCAAAATAAAGAAAATATAAATATGGTTAAGAGAGAAGATAATGCCTTTGAAAAGATAATAAGAGAAAAGGGGGAAGGAAAGAAGGCACAGGCCAGCAAAATATATACAATGCTGATAGAGGCTGATGGATGTACAATACGGGATCTGAAAATATGTGGGAAACGAAGTTGCAAATCATGGAACAAGAAATGAGAAATGTGGTAGAGACAATAGGGATGAAAAGGAATACCAGAGTATGAGAAATGAGGAGGAAAATATTGCACAAATGGTATTGTACACCCTGCCAATTAGCATACTACTATAAAAAGGGGAGTAGTCAGTGCTGGAATGGATGTCATCAGAAAGGGTGGTTTATGCATATGATGTGGGAATGTGAATATGTACAATATTTTTGGCAGACTATACAAAATGAGTCAAATCAAATACTAGGAAATGAATGGGTCATAAGAAAGGAAATAGTGGTATTAGGGAAAAGAGAGGAAATGGGAAATAAAAGAAGCAATAATAGAATGTGCACAAGCAGTAATAGTATTAGGGTGGAAAGATAAGTCAAAATGGTCAGTAAGTAAATGGTACCAATATATGGTGGAGCAAATGGAATTTGAAATTATGAATGTGAAACTAAATGCTGTAAAAACTAATGAAAATAGAACAAGAGAAATGGAAGAAAGATGGACAAGGGTAAAGAACTATATCATGAATCAATCTGGAGATCAAGCCATAAGAAATAAGATACAAATGTTATATAGTATATAGGATGGAAATGGATAAAGATAAAGATATAAAGATTGTCTCACAAAGAAATGAATATGTAAAAAGAAAACAATCCTCGTGTTGGTGGTGGGAATTGTAAATGTTTTGTATGTCTACGGTATGTATGTTTTGTGTTTTAAAAAATAAAAATTTATAAAAAGAATGTTAGTGTGAATCAAGAGGCATGTCTCCAGTCAACTTTCTGTTTCATTTATGCAGAAAGGTTTCATTCTGAAAACTGGCCAGAGACCAGAATGCAATGACCCAAAAAGAAAATGTGAATGAAAATCTAACAGAGTTCATTTATCTCCCCCCTTTTATGTGTGCAATAGAACAAAAATGCTTATATCGGCATTAGCATCATCTAAGACCTATATGTAACTTTATGTTGATGATCTGTTTTATTGGATAGTATCCCAATTCTAGTAAAATTTGTTAACCTTAGAATATTACTTGGGTGTTTTCATCATCTGTATTGTGATCCTGTGGTAACAACCATATGCAATAATATGTAATAATAATTATGCATAATAAAGGTATCAATAAGTGGCATAAAAAGGGATTTCTGTGCTGTAACATTTTGTCATAAAGAATTTCTATCTTGTTTTTTTCTTTTCCCACTGCAGAATTATATTTCAACATTCATCAGTGATATGGTTAGTGTACATAAACAAAATATGAAGTCAAGCACATTTTACTGAACTTTTATTCCATGTTGAAGCTTCAGGGAAAGCCAGGTTTCAGCAGATCTATCAAGGCTGTATGCCTGTAATATGTATGCTGTTAGTCATAAAAAGGAAGTGGCATGATTAGTGCTCACTATGACATTAGAAACTCAGACTGTCAGTCCTGAAAATGAAAATTTTATTTATGGGAGCTGTGAGTCACAGAAATTATATGTATTATTTTGACAGTCCATCTGATTTATAGTCCAGAGAAAAGAATTAGTATTCCCTAAATGGGAAGGTTATATTTTTTTGCAGTATAAATGGCTACACTGAAAAAAGAGAAAATATTTCTGTGATAGCTGAATAGGAAAAAAAAAAGACCTTAAAAAATACTACCGCATATTAACTTTGTTTGCTCATTTAACTGTGGCACCATCTAGGATTATAAAGAAATCTTGCCCTTTTCTTACAGATTTAGGAGATTTTCTAACAAAGTACATGGCAATAAAATGATTTTCAGAAGAACTGGACACCTACTTCTCCCATTAAAATAAATGAGAGCTATTTGTTCTTTGTAGTTTAAAATTAAGCCATTGCTAGTTTGCCATTGCCCTGTACCATCAATACTTGCCCCCAATTTCCTGCTCTTCATTCATCATTCACAAAGGCCACGTTTGTGTACATTTCATGTCAGGTGAAACCTGTAGGGTGCACACTAGCATGAAAGTGGTAAAATTATGTCCCAGCAGATCATGAGTATTTTTCTTCAAAATATACTGTATTTCAGTAAAAATAATGTTCTCCTAGTCAGTTAAGGCTGATATTTTCCTGAAAGAGTTTGCTATTGCACTTTTGAATACATATCTCACTCATACATGTCATGCAGTTTAATTTCTTTATTACTGAAATGCTTCCATGGGAACCAGTCCATTTAATGAGGAAAATACAACTTTGTGGTTTTGGGATTAATATAGTCCCATTGGATCACTGAAGTGTGGAACATACTTTTTCACTCTGCCAAGAATGCAGTTCTTGGATCTATGTTTTAAATTGAAGAAAAAATCCTGAATTACATTCCTTCAACAACAGTTTTTGTGATGTCCTCTCTCATTACAGTGCATGTTGTGGTAATTCTGATTCAGATAATATTCAACTACAAAATAAGTATAATTTTGGACCATATGTTAGACATATGCTTTGGTTATAACCACACACTTTAGAAACTCTGTTCTCTAAACTGGAAATGGAGACACCGTTGACTGGAGAAATGTTCACCAAAAAAATCCCTACTATTAAACAGAGAGTCTTAGATGTACCTACTGAAAATAAAGTCCCCTTTGTCTAAATAATTCTCCAATAATTGATAGGGAAATGTAGTTTTGTTCTTGTGATATGTGAATGGGAAATATGCTACATGCCCCTGAGCAATTATATTGGAGCAGGAATCTCATGAGATCTCATCTTGAGGCATCTGCATAACATCTGGTTGGGTCCTGAGACAAGGAGGTTGTAGTATATTCCAGATTCTTAATAACCAATTGCTATAAATGTTTAAGGGCTTTAAAGTGAAGACATAGACAAAGAAGTCAGAAAACATGGTAGGGAATTTTCCCTGTGTGGACAGGGCTAGCCTGCCATATAATAACCTCAGAAATAGTTGCAGTTAAGAATATGTACAGCTATCCCAGATATTAGATTATTTGTACTAGATAACATATTTTATATATACTTGGGACTACATTGCCATCTGACCCCTTAAACTGGCATGCATAATTTATTCAGACAAGTTTGTGTTCTAGTTTATTATATCCTGAAGGACAACATAAGAAGCAACTTTTCTATTTCATTACATGTGGCACATGTTACTATAAATTATGTCCTTGCACATTCTGTATTAATGCTGAGCACAATCAAGACTGTAGGAATCATGTGTCTTTTTGGCATATTTGCTTTGCAGGGCATGTCAGTCAGCAGAACAAGTTCGCAAAAAGACCAAGAGCATAAGATACTGGGATAAAAAACAGCAAGTTATTATATGCCAGCGGCTTTCGGGCTTACAGTCAAATAAAAACTGGAAAATCTTCTCTGTGACAGCAATCTAGTTTCTCCCAATAAAGAGAGGTTACAGTTTAAGGCCAGGCCATAAAACCCTGGGCAAAATTTCCATATTACTACCATACTGAGAAGAAGAGAAAATATTTTCCAAAGGTTTGTGTAGTGCTTTTTCAGCAGTTATTTCTTCTGTGTGATGAATTGCACTTTGGGGTATAATAGACACTTGGCTTCACAGAAGGCCAAAAGGGTTGGCCTGACTGGATTACCACCTGAATTGCAATCCTGCATTTGCAACAAGATAAGTAGTATTTATAATAGAAGGTTATCCTTTCCACTGAATTGCACAAAGGCTCAGTTCACTTGACTGAAAACAAAATACAAATACCAACTAAAATTTTGCGAAAGAGTGCAAGCTTCAAAGGTCTTCTGAACTCTGAGATAAGGTGGTTTGAAAAAATGGTTTGGGGCAGGGCAGTTGAACAGTAGAAACCATTACTAGATGTTTCACTTTGAGATCCACTTTGTAGATATCAGTGAGTGTTTTCGTTGCTGCATGTGTATGAAAAATAATCAAAACATTTGATATCTTACCAATAATTGCAGTAATATCTAGCAGACTTAGGGAACTAGATTAGGGGTCTCATCACATTAAGTTGTCTAATGCAAGCATCACAGCGAATCTGTGGAGCAGTCGGGGAATCTGTTGCCCTATGCCCAGAGCTCTCACAGCACTGCCTTCCCCATCACATGGGGGAAAGCATCACTGTCTAGCTTTCCCCCACACTGTCCCTGTTGCTGGCAACAAGAACACGGGAAGCCTTCCATGTTCTCCATTATTATTATTATTATTATTATTATTATTATTATTATTATTATTACCCTGCTTTATCTCTCTTGCTGAGACTCAAAGCAGCTTAACATAAAAGCATCAGCGTACAATTTAAAATATTCAAATATGCAAACATTAAAACAGGATTAAATATAAAAATATTAAATATAAATAATATTTTTTTTAAATTCCCAGTTAAAAACCATTAACTTGCTCCTTCCTCCATCGTAGGATGATGAGAGCACAATTCATTGATGGAGCCCTGCCTGAAGTAGTTGTGTGTTTTGTGAAGGAATCTGGTGGGCTTTGTCCAGGAACTGTGCTCTCAGCATCCTACAATAGGTCTGAAAGCCTGTGTGATGAAGTGGTAGATGGAGTGGTGAAAATGATTTGCAAATGACAGATTAGCTGCATGACCATTTTGTTTTCTTCCTTAGGTTGGTCTTCAGTGCCTCTATGAGCAGTGCAAGGTTGCCCAGGGAAGTTCCCTGAGAGAGAAGAGCCACAAGGGCACTGATTTTTATTGCCTATAACTCAATAAGATATAGTTTCTTAAGAGGTATCCATGCTTACTTTTTTTACTGTGAGTAGAATAAACTTTCATCTGGCCTGTTTCCCATGTTTTAGTTTATCAGAAACAATCCAGCCTCTAACAAAAAATTGCTAATAAGTATAAATAGAAACAATAGCACTCAGATAGGAAGCACTGTGTAAACATTTCAATACCTAGGAAAGGGGACCGTGGGAATTGCAGTACCCATTGGACCATTGTATTAATTTTTCCCATGCAAACAAACCCCCTGGAAACCAGGATTTCTCAACACAGACTTTTATCATAAAATAGAATAATATAAATAGCAGACATCACAGCTATGTTCAGATGAGGAAGAGATGCTAGAGATCATATTGGAAACGTATGTTGACTTAATGCCACATGTAAAAAGATTTTGGAAACAAAATTAATCAGTTCCTTTATAATTATTTTATTATTTTGTAGAACATGTAAAATTATGGATTGCTTTTAAGGAAATAGGAATACCATAGCATTCAATTGTCCTGGTACATAATCCAGACAAGAGGCCACTGTCAGGAAAAAATAGGGAAAAACAGAATGTGTTTTCCATTGGCAGAGTTCAAAGAAAGCCACAGATTTGCACACACAGCCACCAGAAGTGGCTATGCATCATGGGAAGGCCTCTGGGGGACTCAGTTACACCAGTGTGAGAAAATGTGGAACATTTAGTGTGGGACAAGGCTCTATGTTATTTCTGTTGGATTAGGTGCAGGAGGCATTTTGATACAGCGGGGAGTCAATTTCAGAAATTGGCTTGGATTTTCACCTGTGGCATCTCTGTCCTGGCATCTTGCCTGGGTCTGTCTTAATTCCATTGTATTTAACCTGCATGTGATCCTGTTGGGTGTTTTTATCAAGATTTGTAGGTGTTCGCCAGGCATGTAGCGGGGGGGGGGGGGCTTGAAGGGCTTCAGCCCCCCCCCCCCCAAATTCTCAGGGTGGTCCGCGAGAAGGCCTTACATTTATTATTTAAACTGTTATGTTTATTCATATCATGATCTGATCACCATGATCAATATATCCCATATGCATGGGGGTATTAGGATAACGATACAAAAGGTTTGCTAGCGTAGATCCTCTCTCACTCAGATTCAGCCCCCCAACCAAAATCCCAGCCCCCCCCCCCCCGAATTAAAATCCTGGCTACGGGCCTGGTGTCCGCCATCAATAATCTAATGAAATCCATCTCTCTTTCTCCTGGTCCTTTAAGTTGTGGCTAACTGAACTAATATCTGGATTCAGTATTGTGGTGAGCAAAGGTGAATACATTGCAGCTGAATCTCAACAACACAGAGGTCTTCGGGGTACATTGCTTTCATCTGCTGGAATTGGGCATACCTAAATAGGTATGCATTGTTCTGAAGGAGCAGATGGATAACCTGAAGGTATGACTGTCACTTGAGGCTGAAGTAACCATAGTGCTTTTTATGATCTTCAGCTGCTTTTGCCGGATGTGATTGTTGCTCAACAGGGACAGTGGCCACAGTAACGTCCTGACTGGAGTACTTAATATGTTGTATGTGTGATTGTCTATGAAGACAACTTGGGAACTTCAGCTAGTAGTCAGAATTGTAGTAACAGCGAGAATTGTAACTACTGCAACTTGACAGAATCCTATTTCTGAAAGAACTGTTTCAATATTTGAGGAAAAGGAAAGATTTTACTGAGAACGCATGAACAATAAAATAGTCAAAGGGTAAAGTTAGCTGGTTTTACTACTTCCCCCACCTCAGTATATATATTTTAAAAGTTATCAATCTGTAAGCTTGGCCAGCAGAATGGAAATCATAAGAAAAAAGGTTTGGTGAAAGAAAGAAAAAATGTAGGGTTTAATAATCAATTAATAAATATTGGTATAATATGTTTACATTAGGTAGAGGAGATGTGGCTTAATCATTCTGGAGTTTCCAGGCTTCCCTACAGAGAACATTTTTCTTTCTTTTTTATAGAACTTATTTTGATCGATAGTGTTGATGGGACTTGCCAATGCATACTGCCTTAATTTGGTTGCTAAACAAATTAAGTTCTTTGAGGAGTTAACAGATGGAGACCAAAGCAATAGTGTGGGGATAAAATGAGGGGGTGAGCTGTCATTCAGTGTTAATGTATTTTCTGTATGATTGGAAGAAGGGCATCTGTTGTAGCAAGACAGGAAGCCTGAATTAAACACAGAACTTTAAACTTTTCAGTTTTATTCCCCACAGTTATTAAGCAATAACTGACCAAATAACTAAGCAGTTTTATGGACCATTTTATGTCATATTTCTTGGATATCCTAATAATTTTTCAAAATAACAACTCCAAACTACTAACCCATATATATTCCTATTTCGAGCTCTTTGAACTACGTTTGCCAAGTAAGTGAAAATATGAGGAAGAAAATGTGAATCATTTTTGAATCTGAGATAATATTTATTTCCTTACATGCCTCAAGTTAATGCTTTTTGCTATAATCTTTACCGTCCACAACTGCCACGTTGGAAAATATCATAAATTACATACTCTTCAGAACTAGAACCGATGCTGTCCTGCAAAATAGCATTACATAATTTGTAGAAATTTCATGGTAAATGGTGCTAGATGTTACTGTGGATTCAAATTTACTGGTTGGAATCATATGGGATTTTAAAAAGTAGACCAATTTTAAGGTAGAGTTCATATACAGGAGCAGTGGTTGAAAATTAAATGAAATTCTGTAATGTCAAGAGCAGTTTCAGTTACTTAGGGAGATGTCAGGTTTTCCTTACTTCAGGATTTTGAGCAGAGAAAGGAGAGCATTGCTGTAGTTTTGCATTTCTTGCCTTAGTTCGAGGACTGTAGGAGTAGGTAGTCTGCCAAGACTTCTTAAACACTGATTTTGTAAAATGCTTATCGTGCAAGGAAATATTTAGTGTGGCAAGATTCCTTTTATGTATATGCTTAATCCTGGAGTCAAAATGTCATTAAGCACATGCTTAATGCGACTTCTTTACTCTCATTGCAGCATGCTAGAATTTTGTGCTCATGATGAAATACTACATAGTTGAACCATGCTAAATGCGGCATATGACAGAGGGTTACGTATAATAGTTCATACACTGCAAAGCTTGCCTTCTGTTTTATTGACAGAAACCTGTCACTTTGAAATAACTGTCTCTTTTATAGGCAGGATATAAGTTGAGTTTGCCAGTCTTGTAGTTTTACAAGTATTTGAGACTCAATTATCAAATAGTTTTTCAAAATTCTGTAACCCTTTTAAATGTTATGTCATGGTACATTTTTATGCCAGTCAGTGAATTAAAATGACTTTGCAGTGATTGAAATTTAAAGTAGATAGCAATTAACTATGGTGTGTGTCTTTAGTATCCACATTCATACAGAATGGACATCCTTTGTCCAGGATTCTTAAATCTATAATACTCCAAACCCTTCAATTATCCACATGGATGCCTTTGTTTTCTGATGGTTCAATGTACATGAACTTTGTTTCATGCGTAAACTTATTTAAAAATTTGCATAAAATTACCTTCAGGCTATGTGTATAAAGTGTAAGTGAAATGTAAATGAATTTTGTGTTGAGACTTGGATCCTATCTCTAAGATATCTCGTTATGGATGGATATACAAACACAGCTATTTCAAAATATGAAGAAGAAAAACCATGAAATCTGAACACTTCTGGTGCCAAGCTTTTGGATAAGGGAGCAACCTGTACTAAATGAATTTGGCCTCTTTTAGTCTTGATTGTATTGCTGCTTATTCCTATCTTGACTTAAACATAGTACTTATCTTTTCTTTTCATGGGAATAAAAAGTGGTGGTTTGAATATATTGTCACTGTGTGCCTGGGGAAAATAGATATAAAAATGTTCTAAAAATATCCTTGCATTTTTTTTAAAAAAGCACAGAAGCAGTGAAGGTGTTAAAAAGAAAAGATGAATCCACTGAAAGTCTATTTTCCCCTTATTGTAATACAAATTTATTTCACTTCAATAGTCTGATAATAAATAAAGCTCTTTGAAGCTTACTGAAAAGACATTTTGAATATAATCATGCAGCAAGTTGACATAGAGGCACTGTTATTACTTATGGCTCATATGACTGTATATGTTTTCAAACTGCTTGATGTATGAAATTAATTCAGACATACATTAACTCTAATTGTTCTAGTGATTTGAAATATTTTGATGTCTGTGTCTCTTAAAAGCCAGTAGTCCACAGTATAGGCTTGTGTCTGTGTGTGTCTACAAACATATTATGTAGGAGAGTTAAGGTTAATAACATTAGTCTTGGTTAAGTTAAAAGATAGACTTCATAGGAATGAAGGACTTCTGATCATTATATAAAACAAACTCCTCTAGGAACAATCCTGAGAATGGATATTAGAAGCACAAAGCTAATAAATATACAGTAGAATCTGTTAAGAGGAATGTAAAAGATTGACACAAAACAAAATGTGTGTTGACATCCATTTTTTTTTCTTGATAGACATAAACATTAACAAATCATCAAACCTCCAAAACAATCATGTTAGCTCTTCTTCGTTTTACATATTGCTCCTTTGGATTTTTCTTAGAAGGAGCCCCGGTGGCAAAGTGTGTTAAAGCACTGAGCTGGAGACTGAAAGGTCCCAGGTTCAAACCCCGGGAGCGGCGTGAGCGGCCGCTGTTAGCTCCAGCTCCTGCCAACTTAGCAGTTCGAAAACATGCCAATGTGAGTAGATCAATAGGTACTGCTCCGGCGGGAAGGTAACGTCGCTCCATGCAGTCATGCTGGCCACATAACCTTGGAGGTGTCTATGGACAACGCCGGCTCTTCGGCTTAGAAATGGATATGAGCATCAACCCCCAGAGTCGGTCACGACTGGACTTAATGTCAGGGGAAACCTTTACCTTTACCTTTTTAAACCTCCATTTAGTTCACAGAGTAAATGTGATTAATAATGTAACTGCATGCTACAACTTAATTTGGCAGCAGCTAAATAGTTGTCCTAATGCTATCAGTACACAACATTGGCAACTAAGGACCTCATTACAAAGGGCTATGGATTTGCAATGCATTGTGGCAAATCCATGGGGTCCTAGCGGGGCGTGTGGAGAACCTGTTGCACCACGTGCTGCATCACCTGACTTACCTGGACCCCCATCCCATTGAGGGAAGTGTCCTCACCTGGCTTCCCCACATTGCTTTCCCATGGGAAGCTACTGTGATGCCGCAGCAGCCGTGTAAGCTACTTGCTCTCCCCTTTCGGCACAGAGCCCAACTGGAAGTACCTGTGCGTCATGTAATGGGCTCCATGTCAAAAGTGGAGAGGAAGTGGCATATTACAGAAAAATCAGCATCTTTTAAGTTTTTACAGTTTAGTTCAACACATGGTTATGCACATTTCCTTTTAAGTAGAGAAAAGCAACTGGCATTATTTCATAAACAGTGATGGTATATTGAGAACCACAGTGGTGTTGTGGATTGAATGCTGGACTATGAACCCAGGAGCCCAAAGATCAAATCTCCACTTAGCTATGGAACCTTCTGGGTGACTGACCATTGGCAAGTCGCACTTTCTCAAGGCCTTGGCAAACCTCCTCTGAATACATTCAACCAGGAAAACCCCATGATAGGGTGCCACAATTTGCTGGTGTAGGGAAATAACATACACAACAATAGCATATTGCTGATTCACAGACTGGGAGATGCAATTCTTGTAGTGACAGATATTAAGATCATGCCCATGTGGATAGAATAGTTGATATCAGCTCCAATACTTCCCACAAGCAGACTGAATAAGAGTTACATAACCCAGTTTGCTGTGCGCAATGGATCAGGTGACAATAAATTAATATAAAAGGATCAGCGATTGCTGGCATGTTGGAAATGATGGATTTTTTTTATTTGCAATGCATTCTCAAAGCTTTTATTGATTTTATATATAGGATACACTTTGCTTTTAAGAACATTTAGCGGCAAGCTGCATTATGCTAAAACTACTTGAATAGAGAAACATCAGTGGCTTTACTTGTGAAAGAATATGCTGCTCACGGAAAATGTCAATGAACCAACCCCTATTGATTAAGATGTAACTACAAAGTGCCTTTCACAGTTGTTCCTGTTGGAGAAAGATCTAAGGATAATAAAACCATGCATATGAGGGAAACTTCTGTTAAAAAAAAGATAAAAGAGCATTCTGAACAGTTGCACACTGAATGGGGATGTGATGTGTTAATAGCAAAAATCTCATACTTTATCCTGTCACATACCCTGCATAATAGAGAATATTAAAAACAATGACTTGTGTGTAGTTCTACCCAACAGTCCACATTCTCAAACTGAACAGAAGAGTTTGTATGCAAAGATTAGGTAGGGATATCTTTTTGCCAAGCTTTGTCCAGTGTGTTATACTGGAAATATGTATTGTTGATCAGTGGCAGAGAGGAGGAGAAATAAAATAACATGGAAACCTTTTTCTTTTCCAGTTATACCACTGGTGCAGTGAGGCCTAACTATTTTCATTGGTTGTAATGATGTCACAGAGCAAGACATGGTTGCTCTTGTTTTGGGGTAAGGCTTGCATTGTCTCAAGGGGAGAGATCTGGAACCACAGAATGTTGGTGAGTGGGGAGCAAATTCCAAAATCGACGAGACATTCCTTTTCTGTTAATCCTTCATTCATTCTTTTTTACTGGTAGGTTGGGATAGCTGACCACTGTCTCCATTAGCAGCTCTTTTTTCTTTCCAGTGGTCACTGAGGGAAAAGAAGCTTCTTTTGTTCTAACCTATCAGGCAAGGGTGAGAATTACGTGGGCCTCCGACATATTGAACTTTCTCATTATCAGCTCTATTCACAAGGGCTACCAGAAAAGAAAGATCTCCCCCCCCCCTCTTGCGGGGCAATTTCCCCTCTATACTTTGCAATTTTCTTTCCCACCTAACATGGTAGTACCACTTAACTAAAGATATAAATAGAAGGTGCTGCATATTTTTGAAATACAAATGTATCTTTGTTCCTACCAGTCATGGACAGAGGTGATTTACCCCAGGTCTTCCAGATTATGCTAAAGAAGAATGAGATCTCACAATATAGTTCCTTGGGTTTTGCTGGGTTTTGCCAGTTGATCTCCCTGACAATTTCTGCTTCTTTTGTGTCAATGCATCTTTTTTCAGTCTTTTGGCGGCGCTGTTCGTTACTAGATGTTACAATTTCTTGTATCTGTATTGGGGCTCTATAATTAAAAAAAGGGGGGAGGGAGAGATGTGGTTTGCTAATATGGTCTTCTGGTTTGAAGGAAATTTTATCTCAGAATTGAAAAAAAGGTCCTAAAAGAGTTGTAAATTGCATAAGGCACCTATAATGTAAATGTTTTAAAAGAGGGAAAAGAGAAGAGGATTAAAGAAGCAACTGCTTTTCTTTATCTTTCCCACCATTCATCTTGCACAGAAATAATTGGTAAGGGAAGCAGAAGCAAACTCTATATTTGTGCATCCACAGAGACCATGAAGAAGAAACATTATTTGCATGTTTTAAGACATTGTTTCTCAACCTGACGGTCAGGACCCCTGGGGAAGGTTGCGAGGGGGTTTCAGGGGTTGCCAAATTGTGGCAAGTTTACTAATTTCATCAGCAATTTGATGTGCTCTCTGAGTGATGATGAACCACAACTCCCAGAATTCAAAAACAGCCCCACCCACACCACCAGTATTCAATGTTGGTCATGTAGGTCATTTGCTAAGTTTGGTGCAGGTCCATTGTGGGCTGGGTTAAGAGTGATCTTTGATTGTAGGTTAACTATAAATCCCAGAAACTACAACTCCCAATGACAAAATCAATACATCCAATATTCAAATTTTAGTGTATCAGGTATGTGTGCCAAATTTGGTACAGATCCATCGTCATTTGGGTTCACAGTGCTTTCCTAATGTGTTCCAAGTGTAGCCTATATCCAATGTCAGCTGGGTTCAGTGGGTGCGGATGAACTACAACCCCCATATGCAAGTCCCATCATCCATGGTCCATCCCCCTCCAGACAGCACCAGGATGTAGAGTAGGTCATGAGGCTCTATGCGCCTAGTTTAGTCTTGATCAGTCATTGGTGGGGGTCGCAGTGCTCTCAGGAAGTGAGTGAAGATACTGCAAGTCCTATCATCCATGGTCCAAACTCTTCCAAACCACATCAGGGCGTAGAGTGGATCATGGGGGCTCTGTGTGCCAAGTTTGGTACTGATTCATTGTTGGTGGGAGTCGCAGTGCTCTCAGGAAGTGAGTAAAGGTATTGTAATTCCCATCGTCCATGGTCCATCCTCCTCCTTGGTATGCCCTCCTCCATGTTTAGCCTGCAGAAGAGAAGGCTGAGAGGAGACATGATAGCCATGTACAAATATGTGAGGGGAAGTCATAGGGAGGAGGGAGCAAGCTTGTTTTCTGCTGC
Organism: Anolis carolinensis; assembly: GCF_035594765.1. Taxonomy (NCBI): domain Eukaryota; kingdom Metazoa; phylum Chordata; class Lepidosauria; order Squamata; family Anolidae; genus Anolis; species Anolis carolinensis. The sequence goes on along the minus strand of NC_085843.1, from coordinate 63,122,998 downwards.
CCTGCAGACTAGGACACGGAACAATGGCTTCAAACTACAGGAAAGGAGATTCCACCTGAACATCAGGAAGAACTTCCTCACTGTGAGAGCTGTTCGACAGTGGAACTCTCTCCCCCGGGCTGTGGTGGAGGTTCCTTCTTTGGAGGCTTTTAAGCAGAGGCTGGATGGCCATCTGTTGGGGGTGCTTTGAATGCGATTTCCTGCTTCTTAGCGGGGGGTTGGACTGGATGGCCTATGAGGTCTCTTCCAACTCTACTATTCTATGATTCTATGATTCTATAAAGTGCTGCAGCATGTAAAGTGTGTCATTTGGGACATGTGTGCCATGTTTGGTCCAATTCTGTCATTCGTGTCAATTGCAGTGGTCTCAGGAAGTGAGTGAAGGTACTGCAAGTCCCATCATTCTAGGTATGTCCTCTCCCAATCTGCACCAGGACATAAAGGAGGTCATGGAGGTTCTGTGTGCCAAATTTGGTCCAGTTCCGTCACTGGTGGATGTCTCAGTGGTCTGTGGCAGTTGAAGCAATTGAAAGTACTGCAAATCCCATCATCTGTGGTCCATCCTCCTCCAAACGGCACCAGAACATAAAGTGCATCATGGGGGTTATGCATGCAAAGTTTGGGGCAGGTCCATCATTCGTGGCAGTTGCCCATGTAGGTCAAATTTAAGACTTCTGAAGACCTGGGGGCGACCCATAGAGCCCAGAATACCAGACTTACATATGGAAACCTGTCACTGTGAAAACAGCTGTAAAGAGAAAGTAATTTGCTATCAAATTCATCCATCATCTAGACTGGCCTAATGATAATAAAAGTAGCAGTTGTTCCATAGAAGCAGGGAAACATCTTTCCAGAGGTGGAAACACTGGAATGGAGGAAGCTCAGTCAGACTTATCAATCTAGCTTGGTTTTGCCTGTTCTTATTTCCACGTGTTCTCTAGGATTTCAGGATTTTCTCCCAGTCGTACTTGGCAATCCCTTGTGATCTCTGGAGATTTTCCATATACAGTACTTACCAAGCATGACTCTACTTCTGAAATCAGAGATGTGTGCAGAATGATATAGTGGAAAACCCATGGATTATTTTCTGTGTTTTTTAAAATGAGTAACAGAAAGTTATGTAATACACTGGGCATGGAAGACCAGGGTCTTTAAATGGATGCATACTCACCATGCGTCTCCACTCCTCCCAGTCAAAAATTCATGGACTTTCATAATGATAGTAGCATTTGAGAAATATGTCATATAGCCTTGGCCAAGTGGCAAGAATTAATGTGTGCCTATATACAAGGTTTTCAAAATAATGTTTTTAATTCAAAATTTTCTGTTCCAATAATTTTTCTTAAGAATTTTAAACATAAATGTTTAAAATGGGGGAGTGTATGTGGGATGTGAGTGGGGGGTCATAGGGAAAAGGAGAAAGTAGGGGGAGTTTTATTTAACTTCCATTCTTCTTCTTTCTGTTTCCCATTCTCTTCTTACCTATATGTCCTTGCATATCTTCCTTAGTAGTTTTCTTTTATATATTCTTCAACACAGGTCCAATCTGTCTCTTTCATAGGCTTACTGGGGTTTCTTTTCAACAAGAAAGTTAATTCAAAATTTTAATGACCGCTGCAGGAACATAGTACAGACAGTGAAAATGTTTTCTATTTAATATTATACTACAATATAAAGCTAGAGGTGAAGGGCAGCAACAATTTGGTAGGCTTTCCCGCCTTTTTGGAACAAAGACAAATATTGTGAATCCTAAGCATTTACTCTGGATCTAAAATATTATCAACAGCTTTTATTTTATAATATTGCTTGTGTTATGACAAATTTCTTTAGGCAATTGCGAACTCAATCCTGAAAACCCTTTTAAAGGAAGCCTTAACATAAAATAAAGAGGTATTTACAATATTTGGAGTGCTGGTTTGGAAATACAGTATCCGTAAAGTTTTAAAGGGTAGAATATTGCTGAATTTGTTCAAACAGCCATAGTCCACTTAGTTGATATAATCAGATAGGACCATCCAGGTTTTCATTGCTTTAAATCCACAGGGAGCAGTTATTGTACATACATGTCTGTTTTCATACTGATGGCAAGCCAGAAGCAGGAAAACGTCGATACTAAAGAGATTCCATTGCATTTCACAATACTGCTCCTGCTAAATAACTGCTTAGATCTGAACAAAAATCCAATAAATATGGTTTTATTGTCATGCTTCAAAATATTAAAAGCAATTGGCTCCACAGCTCTATACAGAGTCTGCTGTTGAGTAGGTGAAGTGCTTAATATCCTAGTATGATTAAATTGCTGCCTGGCTTGGTAAGCTAAAGCCCTCTCCACTAGTGTTTTGGTTGCTCTCCTTTGTGTTCTTCCCCCGGGGGAGATGCGGCGTCGAAGAGACCTGCTTGCAGGGTGCCTCATCCGGCAATTCAACCCCCAGCGATTCTCAGGGACTGCAGAGAACACCGGAGCAACTGTGATCCTTGTTCTCTGCTTGATTAATTTTGTAATTAGATCATGTTGGCTCTATCAGATTGTATCTTTCTACTCTGCAGCTTCAACATTTTTTCACATGTAATGCTTCCTTTTTGTCTTCCTTTGTGTATGCTGTCCTGCCTTACACTTCTCTGCATCACGTGTTTGCATCGCTGTGAAATTTAGCCTCATGGAGAAAATGCCATTTCAAATTTCATTTGCTTTTGGGTCTGTCTAAGCAATTTAAAATTGTTTCCTAGTAGCTGATACACACTGGCTTCTGAGAATATGCCTGGAAATGTATCCTTTGAAACTGTTAGTAAAATTAGTCAATTCTCCCTATTGCACTTTTAGGTTTAATTTTAGGTTTTTAATGGGGAAAAATGAGACGAGGCAAACAAATATGATAGGTAATTTTGAATAGAAAAAAAATAGAAAAAGTGTTATGAAACACTTGTAGCACTAGATTGTATGCCATTTGAGAGTTCCACCAGTAGCTCCCATCAGTTCTGTTGTTCTCCCAAGTTTTTAGATTTTAGAGAAGTAATAATTACTAATTATATTATTATTATTATTATTATTATTATTATTATTATTATTATTATTATTATTATTATTATTATGACACAGCAAACAAGATAGATATGCTGGATTTCGTATCACAAAATCACAAGTCGGACACTTCCCAAGTGTCTAGGACTGTGTGATGTATTTTTGGATGATGCGTGCAGATCCCAGCAGGGTGGCCTTTTGCAGTTGGCAGATCGTAATTTTGTCAATGTCTATTGTTTCCAAATGCCGGCTGAGATCTTTTGGCACGGCACCCAGTATGCCCATCACCACCGGGACCACCTGCACTGGTTTCTGCCAGAGTCTTTGAAGTTCAGTCTTGAGGTCCTGATAGCGGCTGAGTTTTTCCTGTTGTTTTTCGTCAATGCGACTGTCACCTGGGATGGCAACATCAATTATCCAAACCTTGTTCTTTTCCACAACTGTGATGTCTGGTGTGTTGTGTTCCAGAACTTTGTCAGTCTGGATTCGGAAGTCCCACAGTATCTTTGCGTGTTCATTTTCCACGACCTGTGCTGGTTTGTGATCCCACCAGTTCTTTGCTGCTGGCAGGTGGTACTTGAGGCATAAGTTCCAATGGATCATTTGGGCCACACAGTTGTGCCTCTGTTTGTAGTCTGTCTGTGCAATTTTCTTACAGCAGCTGAGGATATGATCAATGGTTTCGTCAGCTTCCTTGCACAGTCTGCATTTTGGGTCATCAGCTGATTTTTTGATCTTGGCCTTAATTGCATTTGTTCTGATGGCTTGCTCCTGGGCTGCAAGGATCAGGCCTTCTGTCTCCTTCTTCAGGGTCCCATTCGTGAGCCAGAGCCAGGTCTTCTCCTTATCAGCTTTTCCTTCAATTTTGTCAAGGAACTTTCCATGCAGTGTTTTGTTGTGCCACTGTCAGCTCTAGTTTGTAGTGCAGTTTTCTTGTACTGGTTTTTTGTCTGTTGTGTTTTGAGGAGTTTCTGATTTTTGACTTCAATCAAAGCAGGTTCTTCACTTTGCTTTACATATTCTGCCAGGGCATGTTCTTCTTCTTTGACTGCTTGTTTGACTTCTAAGAGTCCTCTGCCCCTTGATCTTCTAGACAGATAGAGCCGGTCAACATCACTGCGAGGGTGCAGTGAACGATGAATGGTCATGATTTTTCTTGTTTTTCTGTCCAAATTGTCCAGTTCCGCCTGTGTCCAATTTATAATGCCAGAAAAATTGAAAGGTATGAAGCCAGAATCATCCAGTACAGACAAAATCAACTGTTTCAATCAGACCAAAGACGGTTCTACCAGAGCCTGAACCAAACAACAGACACAGTAACCATAAAGCCAGAGAAAACTGCAACAACGAAGTTCTGGAAAGAACTTTGGGAAAATAATAAAAACTACAACAAAAACGCTGGGTGGATAAAGGAGTTTGAAAGATAATTCTCACAGAACAAAATGGAACAGATGGAAATAACAACTGAAATGATCAGCAAACGAGTGCAAAAAGTCAAGAACTGGACATCGCCTGGTAGGGATCAACTTCATGGATTTTGACTCAAACATCTGATTCGTTTACATGGAAAAATGGCCCAACAATTCAATGAGATGCTGCAGAAAGGAAGTATCAGTGAATGGCTAACAACTGGAAGAACATACCTGATACAAAAGGATCCAACAAAAGGAGCAGCACCAGGAAACTACAGGCCAATAACGTGTCTGCCCACTATGTTTAAACTACTGAATGGCATCATAGCTGACAGAATTCAAGACTATCTTGAAGAAAAAAACATCTTGCCAGATGAACAGAAAGGCAACAAACGGAAAAGCAGGGGCACAAAAGACCAGTTATTGATTGACAAAATGATTCTGGAGAACTGTAAGAGCCGAAAAGCTAATCTTCACATGACGTGGATTGACTACAAAAAGGCCTTTGACTCACTCCCACACAGCTGGATCATCAAGTGCCTGGACGCCATTGGGATTAGTAAAAACGTTGGCACCTTCATTGAAAACATGATGGAGCACTGGAAAACTGAACTGTTTGTTGGAAATGAAAGCTATGGACTTGTCAACATCAGAAGAGGAATTTTCCAGGGAGACTCATTGTCCCCTCTGCTTTTCATTATTGCCATGATCCCTCTGTCAACAATCTTACAAAAAACAAATCTCGGCTACCAAACATCTAAGAATTCTCACAAAATTTCGCATCTGATGTACATGGATGACCTGAAGCTATATGGGAAAACGGAAACTGAAATCCAGTCTCTGACCAACACTGTCCGAATTTTTAGCACTGATATCAACATGGAGTTTGGTTTGGACAAATGTTCAACAGTGGCATTGAAGAAGGGAAAAATCATTGAAAATGATGGGATAAATATGCCCAATGGCCAAACAATAAAGTGTCACCAGCCAGAGGCCTATAAATATCTGGGCATATTACAGCTGGACAACATCAAGCATGAACATGTGAAAACTGTGTTCAGCAAAGAATACACACAAAGGGTCAGAAAAATTCTCAAAAGCAAGCTCAATGGAGGCAACACCATCAAGGCCATAAACACCTGGGCCATACCTGTCATAAGATATACTGCTGGAATTATTATTATTATTATTATTATTATTATTATTATTATTATTATTATTATTGTTGTTCTTCCTTGGCTCTATAACTGGACTTAAGGAACTCAAAGGGGGTTTCTCATATTGGAAATAGGAAGATTTTTGTAAACTACATAGAATCATAGACTTGGAAGAGATCACATTGGCTATCCAGTCCAACCCCCTGCCATGCAGGAAAAGCACAATCAAAGCGCCCCCGACATATGGGCATCCAGCCCCTGTTTAAAAGCTTCCAAAGAAGGAGTTTCCACCACACTTGAGCACTACACATTTTAGCACTGAAATGATGGTTCAAATATAGGATGACACCTCACTTTTTTTGAAAAAAAATTCTTACCAAAGACAACCATAAGGCAAACTAATTCTATGGGTTTCTTGACAGAATTTATTCAGAGGGAATTTGCCCTTTGAGTCTCCTTCAGGAGAGCTGCTTTGACTCTCTTTCGGGAAAGATAAAGCAGGGTATCAATAACAACAACAACAACAACAACAACAACAACGACAAGAACACACCAGACATCACAGTTGTGGAAAAGAAAAAGGGTTGGATTATTGATGTCGCCATACCAGGTGACAGTTGAATTGATGAAAAACAACAGGAAAAACCCAGTCGCTATCAGGACCTCAAGACTGAACTGCAAAGACTCTGGCAGAAACCAGTACAGGTGGTCCCGGTGGTGATCGGCACATTGGGTGCCGTGCCAAAAAATCTCAGCCGGCATTTGGAAACAATAGACATTGACAAAATTACGATCTGTCAACTGCAAAAGGCCACCTTACTGGGATCTGCACGCATCATCCAAAAGTACATCACAGTCCTAAACACTTGGGAAGTGTTCGACTTGTGATTTTGTGATACGAAATCCAGCATATTTATCATGTTTGCTGTGTCATACTATGTCGTTGTGTCAATAATAATAATAATAATGACTTTAAATAGAAAGAAAAAAATATAAAAGTATCTAGTAAATGGATATTTGTAGCTCATGTTTTGTTTGTCTAATCCAGGGTATGACTCTGGATCCAGAGGGTGAATCCACATTCTGCCATAGAAACTCACCTTGGTGGTCCTGGCCATGTCACACTCTCTGTTTCAGAGGAACGCAATGGTAAGACTCCTCTGAACAAATCTTGTCAAGGATATCCCATGATGTTAGCTCTAGATCTGCAATTTGTCAGAAATATGTTCAACAGTGGCAATGTATTGGCTATTTTGTTTTTGTCTTGGATATTTTGAAAGGAAGAAATTAAACATTTCACATTTGTAGTGTTGTTTAGATGAAATTTCTGATCTTTACTCCCACCAAAACCAGTTGGGAGCAAAGGTAAGATTTTCATACTGTATCTGGATATGGTGATCCCATTGTGCAGACGTTTTGTTTTCTGTTTGGTAAGGCAGATGCAGTAGCTAGCGGTATAAGAGAGACAGCTAGAAAAATACAAATTAAAAATTGTCTTGGCACTTAGCATGTTTCTGCCTTTGGTCATTTTAGTCAATGTCCCATGAAAGGGTTGTGGCACAAGACAGTAGCAGAAATCTGTAGAAATGAAGTAAAATCCTACACTTGTTCTAAAGGATATATGAAATGATGACCATAAAAAGTGTAGAAATTGTAATTTAAAATAGCAGAAACCGACTTTACTTTTTTAACACTTCATTAGCACAGTGCTTTCTGTAAAATTACCAAACTAATCAGGCCTGTGAATAGAACAATAATTTAAAAGAATGTAAAAGCATTAAAATAATATCTGGATTTTGTGCCCAGTTGTAATTTAAGCATGTATACCTTATTATATGATTTTATTTTGTAATCTCAAATTTTATCTTTTTCCCTTGAAAAAATCCTATAATATTTTTTTACTAGAAAATATTGCTCAAGGGAGCTAAAAGACAGCAAAACATTTTAAACCTATAGAAATATTTAAATTATTGAAAAAATAAATTAGAAAGAGAAGATCAAATTACTGTAGTATGTCTTTTCTAGAAAAAACAATAACTGTTCATTCCATGGAGTTTCTTTAAACAGAACTGTATGTCTATGCAACATGTAATACCCAGACGACTATTTGTTTTCATTTTATTGTGACAATTATTATGACTATTCTTCTATTTTTTCCTAGCTATTTAAAGCAACTTAAACAATTGCACTATTTTATATGACTAGTTTGTAATTACTTGAGCCTTATTTTATTTTCAGGGATTACAGTATGTCAAAACACATAACTACATCGTTTTAAACATCTGCATTCATGAAAGTTATTATCTATAAAAACAACAGATTCCCTAACTTTTTTATGCTATTAGTATTTCATGTACGTCCAGAGACCAATTAAACTTTCCCTGGCTTTGAAAAGAGATTTAGCAGCTCTGATTTCCCCATCAATGAACAATTGGTTATGTTAGCAATGCTAGAGCAGCTGTATTTTATGCTTGGGCATGTGTGAATTTTCTAGAGGAGAAGCATTTTTAAAAGATTGCAAATGCAAAATGGATTCTAACACTTTATTTGTTGGTTTTAATAAGCTATAGGATATTAAAATTGTGATATACATATTAAAATGTGATGAATTTATGCTGTATGCTCAAGGTATTATGCAAAAAATTCCCTTTGCCTGAGCCATGACAATACTTGTTTTCATGGAATAGCTCCTCCTCCCACAAGGAAAAGAAGAAGAGAACTATAGAAAGTTTGTCCTTTCTCTTTTTGACTAATGAAAGGACTGGTGTGTCTTTTAAAAGATTTTTTTCATGCCAGGAGCAACTTGAGAAACTGCAAATTGCTTCTGGTGTGAGAGAATTGGCAGTCTGCAAGGATATTGCCCAAGGGATGCCCAGATGTTTTGATATTTTTACCATCCTTGTGGGAGGCTTCTCACATGTCCCCACATGGAGCTGGAGCTGATAGAGTGAGCTTATCCGCGCTCTCCGAGGGTTGGATTCGAACTGGCCATCTTTAGGTCAGCAACCCAACCTTCAAGTCATCAGTCCTGCCAGCACAAGGGTTTAACCCACTGTGCCACCGGGGGCTTTCATTTTTAAAAATAAGGTTCCTGATAATCTGGTGGACCAGCCACCCCTGCAGGAGTCAGCGTCTATGCCTCTGTGCGGATGGAGGAGTCACAAACAACCAAATAAAATATGTTTGCTTTTTCAATGACACTATTTCCAATGCATAAAAAGGTGAAACTGAGAAAATAGGATGTGAGATGGCCACACAAATGATAGCAACCATTGCATTACATTGTGGGGTTTGGACACTGTCCCCAAATAGAGGGTGGAGCAGCAGCTGTTGCTTGCTCCATTTGGTGGGGGAAAAGACTTGCACTACTTCTTGCTTACCAGAGAGACATGGGTTTGCACACCTGATTGATGCTTTTAGTCAGCACCGAAATCGGAAAAACAAAGCAATGTGCACTCCAAGAGAACCAGTTATGTGGCTTCTTTCCTTCAAAGGTACATGGTTTTGGATTTAATAAGAACAGGTTGGAGGGACACATGTGTTCCTTAATGTTTCGGGTCGGAGATCAAATCTCACACTTTTTCCCATTTGCAGATAATTCTTCATGGGAGGGATATCTGAAATATTTCTTGGAACATCATTCTTACTCTTCCCTAACCTGCTTGGCTCTTCTAACCCCCATAGTTTCTGAGAGTAGTCGTTTGGCTGCATACAAAGATCATTCTCCAGATTTGAAAGATGGTGTATAAATTTTTGGGATCTGTCCCCTATCCTTAATGGGTTTTTTTGGTATATGTTGTAAGGTTTTACTCATATTTTAGTTTGCTATGTCTTATTGGATTGTTTTTTATTATTTTCATCTTGATGCCTAATTTTTTGTTGTAAGTTTACTGCTGTTACTGTGCATAATCTTGTATTATTTTGATGTGTTTGTACTCATTTGAGGCACTGAATGTTTGCCTTTTTCTTTTGTGTCTGTAAACCTTTGGGGACAGAGGGCGGTCTAGAAATAAAGCAGTGGTTCTCAACCTGGGGTCCCCAGTTAGGTTTTTGGCCTACAACTCCCAGAAATCCTAAGAGATGGTAAACTGGCTGGGATTTCTGGGAGTTGTAGGTGAAAAACATCTGGGGATCCCAGGTTGAGAATCACTGAAATAAAGTATTATCATTATTATATTATTATCCCCACCCACCTGTTCACCCATTTTAGCCTATGAAGCCAAAATCTTCTTTTGTAAATGGAAGCATTGTTGTAAAACATGCTGGTCAATACTGACGAGGCCCTGAATCAAGGAGTCCCAGCCTTTGTAGCTCTGATAATGCCCTAAAATCAGTATGTTTTTATTGTTAAAAAAAGGATAGCTCCAGATCTTAACAATCCTTTGAATTTTAACAAAACATATATGTTCCTTGTATTTTAAATCAGACAATAAATCCCCTTGTTTGAGTGTGGTGGTTGTTCATACTGCTGCAATGAGAATCTCTGTGAATAAGGTTGGTAGGTAATACAAGAAACTGGACAAGAAATTGGACAAAGGATGATGTATTTCAGAATGTTTTTAATAAATAATGTGACAAAAATTACTTTATGATTATTGAATCCTTGGTATGCAAAATTATGGCTAAAATATGAGGTTTCTTACATGAACATAATGAAAAACATTAATCACATGGGCTTTTCCCTCAGAACTGCACACCCTATTGTAACCCTTTCTTAAAAGTTAGCTAAATGAATTTCTTTAGGCCTTAGTAAATACCAAAACACTTTCCCCCCTCCCGCACTGAAGCTAGGCCTGATAATGGTCCATAAACAAACACACAATTTTCCATTAGCACTGATGACAAAGAAATGAGATCATTACAAAAAAGATAATAAAAAATCTACAGGCAGAGGACACCATTCTGGAATTTCAAAAGGGACTAATGGCTCTATTTCAGTTTCAGTGGAAATCCAATGCTGAGATAGGCCACAGGAAACGTGAGAATTAAAAGCTTAGGAAATGGGAAAAGTGTTCTGTTTATGGCCCTTTCTAGATTTGCTACCTTTGCCATCTGTCAGCATTCAAATATTCCCAATACAAACATAGAGCATTAATAAAATGTGAAAAAAAAACAAACAAAAGCTTAACATCTTACAGTAAGACAAAAACGGTTAATAGTTACAATGTTTTACAAATAAAGTTTAGTGATTGTGCTTTTAAAACCAAAAAAGATAAACAGTGCATTAAAAATCAAAAAACAACCCTCCCTCCCCCAAAATCTAAGATCAAAACGTAACTTCTTTAAGTGGCACTTCTTCTTTAAGGTGAATTGACACTATAAAGTAGAGGTCTGAGATCTGGGCCAGTCACAATGATGATGACGTTCTTTGCCAAGAATGTCAATTTTTTCATGATTCGCTTTTTCATTTGCACTGGTCAAGTCCAACAACTGCTTTGAGCATAGATATAACTCGCGCCATATTTGCCAGGTTCCCACTGACACACTTTTTTTCCTGTCCTAAAGAACATTTGCAGAAAAGAATGTACCTCCAGGAGTAAATGGATTACAATCTAGAAAAAACTAAAATACTGTGGGGTCTTGGAAAAGGAATATGCCTTTAGTTTGAGCTACCAAAACTCAAACTCCATTTTTGCTGCAGAGGGGTCTGACTGCTGGAAGGAAGCACAAGGCCGTTTGCACCAAGTGCAGTCTAAACGGCATCGTAAAAATTAAAACAAAATAAAGCAAAATAAACATCTGCATAGATACCATTCTTTGCAACTTGAAATTGTCCAATCAATGATAGTCTATACACAGGATTATGAACGGGTTTGCTGATATACTTGTATTATAATGTGTTGCCCCCAAAGGGAGCAAAGTACGGCTCCAACTTCTGTCCAAAGGCAGGAGCAGCAGCAATTATAGCACCACAAAGAGCAGTGGAATTGCTCTCATGGACAGAGACAATGTGCTGTATTTCAACTAAGTACAAAACAAGGGATGTTCATTATGATTTGGGTCTAAACATAAAATAAAGGACTAGCATTCTGATACCATTAAAAAGATGAGAAATTGTACACTCTGATTGCACTGAACATTATTTCTGGCATCAAATATCATCAGACTTGAGGCATCTTAAGTGATATTTTTCGGATTATATTTCAAAAATTTGTTACAGTACATCTTCAGCTTTCCGTTTCCTGTAAAACACAATAGTTTGAGGTAGAAATTAATGTTTTATAATTATGATCGGGCAAGTTGAAATGCACATTTACTCCATTTTTGTTGTCTTTATTGTAGTAGCAGCAGAGTGTAGATGAGAGTTTGGGATGCAGGAAAATTTTTCTGTAGTTTTTTTTGTATACCCTATATGCTCTTTTATGTAGTTAATTGAATGTTAATTATTAACATTGTATTGCTTACTCAAAATGTTTATGTGTGTTCTATTGACAATATATATACTAAAACAACTTTTGATCATACTACAGGATATGGGTTAAATAATATTTAAAGACACATTGAAATCTCTCATAACAGTGAGAGTATTATATATAAAGTGCAATCTTTTTATCATAAATATGGCTAATCAATATGGTTTTGACTTTGATAGTTCTAATATCTAATATTTAAATGATAATACAATGGGCCCTCAATATTTGCTTGGGGCCCCCATATAAATGCATACCAAAATCTATGAATGTTCAAGTGCTGTAGTAAAGTGGCACCCCTTTTATAAAATCTGAGGATCTGTGAAATGGTGGAATGCCACAGCAGGGGAAACCTGCATATTTGCCTAGTGCTTGACATACAGTGGGCTGACTATATCCTGAATACATTACTGATAAAACACATTTAGCATGTTAATTCATATTTTCACCTTTATATTTTCTAACAAATAGTAACAAAGTAATACAAAGAAATGCAAAAGATCTAAATTCTGAGCTACTCTTTTATTTAACAGAATATGAAATGGCAATATACTGTATTTGCAAAATAATGAAGCCAAAATTCTTAAAACTCTAGACTAATGAGCTAAAAGATAAAGAAATCGAGGCTTGAGAGACAGACAAACATTCATAATTTTCACTATTAATGGTTACTGAAACTCACATTACCTGTAATTCTTCTTCATCATCCTCTCTTCGCTCGTAAGTTCCAAATACCTGCATTTCCGCAACATTCCTTCGACCTAGATTTGTTTGTTCAGCCCTTTGTCTACTTCCTGATCCTCTGGATGACATTGAGCTTGAGGAACTGGGATCTCTAGTATTGTTTGATGTTGGAAAGGTAGGTCTACAATATGGAAGAATGTCCTCTATAAAGAAAATGAGATGTCTATGAATATATGTCATTGTCTTCTGTTCTGCTTTAGTATTTACTAGTTAATCATAATCTTGGAGTTTGCCAAATGGGAAACAGACTTCAACTGTTGAGAAGAGCTCATTATCAGTAGCAGGCATACTTTGGTTAGCACAATGATAGTGGCAAATGTAGTTAGATGTCTGCCTGAGGCCTTAATATGATTTTGTTGATATTTGAGAAGACTCAAGCAGATCTTAGTGGATGATGCAATCATTTTGCATCTCACTACAGGAACATAGCCAGATGTTTCTCTGACACTTTTCACATTTTCCACAGCCATGGAATAGCCATGGAATAGCCACGGAGGAGGAAGATAAGTCTGGGGAGAGTTGAATGTCCATTTGTTTGTTAGTTTCGCATGTAGAACTATTACAATATATCGTGACATACAGAATGCTGGCCCATGTCTTCTCTATAACATATAAATGGGCAATCTTCTGCTTCATTGTTCTATGTAATCTGTCCATGTAGTTGGGCAGCAGCAAACAGGCTGCCCAGTCATTCTTCAGGCTGAAAGGGTGTTCTTGATCAGAATGTCAACAAGATTGGGCAAGGGGGGGGGGAGGATTTAATCTCAAGAAATGCAGCCAAGATCGCTTCTCCCTATTATATGTGTATATCGTTTTAAACTGATTTAACCTTGTTAGCTTGTTCAGTATGGGTTTAATGCACTTAAATAAATCAGAAATGTTTTAGAAATTGATTCTATTTGTACCCCATTCCTAGATCTTGTAATAAAGAGTGTGATACAAATATTTTAATAAATAATTAATTTAAAAAACAAAGTTTGAGGGGTGAAAGAGACTTGAACATTGCCTCCCAGCACTGACAGAGAAAGGTTCACATGATTTGTGTGTGTAGGTTTCTATATCTTGGGAGGGAACTAGAGAGAGACAGTGTGTATATGCATGCCTGGGACAGGGAAGGCAAATACATATTCTACCTCTACTAACATACCTCTGTGATCTGCTAAAGAATATGGCCATCCACTTTAAAACTTTTATCCAAATACATACTTGAATGTTGTAATACATTCATTGTGCATACACAACTGACTTCCCTCCTTTCCTCATACTCTTGTTACTGGCAGAGAAAGTACATCCACTGAGAATAGTCCTGCTTCCTTCTGCTTATTGAGTGGTTGCAACTGAAATTCATGATTTCCTGGCTGAGGAAGTATAAAGCTGATGTAATGTGAGACATCGTGCTGGTGCAATGTGTGGATTTTGGTGGAAAATGGTAGGTTTGGAATAAGGAAATAGGTTACATGATGTAAAGATTTTGCACACCCAACTTAATATGTTGACTTAAAACCCAGATCCACTATATACTCTAGTGCAGTGTTTCTCAGATTGTGCACTTCCACGTGTTTTGGATTTCAGCTCCCAGAAATCTCAGCCAGCTTACCACCTGTAAAGAATTGTCCAAAACACTTGGAGCAGCACAGTTTGAGAAATTCTGCTCTAGTGGTTTGCACTGGAACTGGTAGATAAGGGCCTGACACTGAGTCAGGACATTAGATGTTCTCCCTCAGTATAATTCACAATACTGAAAGGCAGCAGTTCTCTAATTTTTATTGGTCCTGCCTTCTGTAAGCAAAGTATATGCTCTGCCACAATGCAATTTAATACTTAAAAAGCCAAAACATTAACTTTAGAATCTAAGTTCTATCATGTTTTGACATTGTCATCTCTTGGGAGTACTTTGACTGGACAGGATGGCCTTGATAGTATATTCTAATGCTATGATTATATTTTCTATCAATAATAATACTTTCAATAAAGTTTAGCCATTTGTAAAATTGGTTTTATGCAGTATCTTAATTTTGTTTGTAGATCTCTAATTCTGTGAGACATTAATGGATACCCAGACTTCACATTTTAAGGTTTTCTAGGGGTGATAAATTACTTGGATATTAAGTGTTTTCGATTTTACCAGCAAGCTTATCACCTGCTTTACACCATTAATAAAGGAACAACTGCAGCACCTCAGAGGATCTTGCTAATGACTTCTGCTTATACTGACCCATGGCCATTCACAATGACCTCCTGCTTTTGTTCCAGTTTAATGAATTTGCTACCCAGTTTCTCTCTTTGTGCATGTGCACATAAGTTCAAGTTAGTAATTACCAAAAGCTGTCTTGCTTTTTTGTTGATAGGTTTCATAAGAGCACATATAGATACATTCATACACAATTCTGCTATCAGACTTTACTAGTTCTCATAAAGAAAAAAATCAGTTGAGTGTGATTTGGTCTATTAATGCATTTTTTTATATGATCTAGCTTAACATTTGTAGTCTGTCAAGATAGTAATGCCCTTTTATTATACTCGCAATATTTTTATTAAAAATTAAATACTTTGCTTTCTTTGACTGCCTTCTTTGTCATTAGGAATGTGAAGAAAACATGCAAATTCACTTTTTAAAAACATAAAAGTACCATAAAGCAAAGAAAGAGGTCCTTTTTGTGTTAAAGTAACTTCTCCAGTTTTCTATGGATATAGAGGAGTGATTGGATACCTTAAAATTGTATTTCATTTGCTTAAGATTTTCTTCCTTATATTTCCTACTTATTGAAGAGTTTAGTGCTCTGTTTGTTTTGTACTATGACATAATTAAATTTCATCAGGTAAGATTGCATGCATATAATAAGACAAAGCAGCTATCCTAGCTTATATGTCAGTGGGGAATGCGATTTGGTGACTACACTTTCACAATTTTATTAATAAATACAAGGGGAAAAAACTTTAATTAACACATGACTAGCATACAAAATCACCTTGGAGAAGATGAGTTTTTGCTGGTGTGCCATCTCGCCTCAGTGCTTTGTTTCCTCTGAGTTTGCTATCACTTTGCTGTTCCTGTGATTCTCGGCGTTCACCTGAACTTGTCCGCATCTCAGAACGGCCTTCAACTCCTTCTTTGCCCTTATAGCCTGCTCCTTTTCTTTCTGTTCTTGGTTCTACAGAAGACAACTTTGGCAACATGACAGGCCGTCCCTCTAGCTGAGATTTGGACTGGGCAGTGGGAGATTTTACAGCCGGAGGTGGCACTGGTGGAGGTGGAAGATCTGCAGGGGGGTGAAAAAGAATAAAAATGTCATCCAGCAACTGTACCATTTCTATTATTTTATTCATTTATACTTGTATGATTTTCCTCTTGGACTAAAACTTAAGGTAAGCTATAATTATAACTATAAAGCTTTTAAACATCTTTGTATTTCTTTTTATAAACTAAACACCTTAACAATTCAGAAATAAATAATTAATAACAACAAGGAATCTTATAAGTAAAGCCACAATGTACGAAATCATGTGGAACAAATAACCTTTTTAACAACTTCCTCTAAAATGTAAGAAAAAAGGTATGTAACTTTCTTTGAGAGGGAATTCAGCCAGTGGTATTGTAGCAGAGATGGTGCCATCCTATCTATCTACCATTCAAGCTTCTCTTAGTGTTACAATATACAGAAAAATCTTAGAGGAAGAGCTTAAATCCATGTTTACTGTTATTTAAGGTCCTTTGGATTTAATTATTTACCCTGCCCTTCAGTCAAAATGTTTCCCACTATGGCTTACAAATAATTCATTTAACAGTTCACTATCCTCAGGCTTGCAATCTAAAAATGGCAAAAAGGATAAGAAAATGGGAAAGCTAGTGGTACACTGTAGTTGGAACATGGAAAAAGGGGCTATCATCAGCCACATTTCTTTCTTTACAAAACATTTCTTTCTTTACCTCTGACGATGCCTGCCATAAATATGGGCAAAGCGTCAGGAGAGAATGCTTCTGAAACACACTAACAAATATCATGTCAGACTACACAGAGAAGCCATTGAAATCCTCAAGCATGTGGACAATTTCAACAGAAAGGAGTAAACCATGAACATTAATAAAATCTGGCTACCAATATTCAAAAACTCTAAAATCAGAACAGTAAATAAGGAACAACACTCTGAAAACAGAGGAATTCCAGACATGAATCAATCAGGGGCAGCTAACACCTCTGAATGAAAGATTCCCCCAGGCAGGAAGAAGCCAGGACATGAATCTGGCAAGGCATTAATGCCAATCAAGGTGATTAATTAAAACATTCACACTGGCCTCTAACAGACAAGAGTTCCTTCTCCCACCCTGGACCTTCCACCGATACATAAACCTTCCTTGCTTAGTTTTTTTCCAATATACCTCAAAACCTCTGAGGATGCTGCCATAGATGTGGGTGAAATGTCAGGAGATAATGCTTCTGGAACATGGCCATACAGCCCAGAAAACACACAACAATTCTGTGATTCCAGCCATGAAAGCCTTCAACAACATATTAAGAAAAATTCACATGCAGGGAAAACACCTCTGAAAAGGTTCCAGGAAATGGAAAACAGAGCACTTGATTCTTTTAATATATGACAACAACATTAATAATATTTTTTTCAAATTATTATTTTATACTCAAATAAAAATAATTCAAATTATTATTTTATACATGTATGTACTCCGCAAGCTATTTTTCTGGTCTGTCATTAAGAATTAATATCTTTAAGAAGGCATGCCACCCAAATGTGAAAACATTGCCTTCCAGAACTAGGAGCTTCTTATTGTTTAATAATATCTCATCCTTCATACACAACAGCACAAGCTACCATAGAAGTAAGAAAGATTTCAAAAGCTCACTACAGGGAAGTAAGACCGAAGCCTGCTTTGCATCAAGAGCACTGGATGCATGTTGATGACAGGAATACATCAAGGGAGCAAGCTGAGGAAAATTAGTCTGCAAGAGGCGTAAGTAGTACTCATGTACTTGTACTGTATGTTATCCCAAACACATCTATTGCACAATGAGGAAGAGCAAAAATGTAAAATCCCTGCTCCTGTAATTTGCAATAAACATATTTTCAAAAAAATAAATGAGAATACTCCCAAATCTCAGAGCAGCTGTGCTTCCATTTAATGGATCTACCAGGTATTTCCTTTCAGCCAACATGAACAATGGGAAAAGAGTGGGCACAATTGTAGTGATTCATATTAAAAGAACATGGTTCATGCATCAAGATATATAAAATGGGCAGGTTATGGTAACTTTCCACAGCAGCAGTGACTAGGATTTTGCTGCAAGGGAAAGATTGCCTGTTTTACTGTTCCATTTTTTTCATAGTTGATGAGAGGAAATTAGGGTTGTTGTATGTTTTCCAGGCTGTATGGCCATGTTCCAGAAGTATTCTCTCCTGACATTTGCCTCTGAGGATGCCTGCCATAGATGTGGGTGAAACATCAGGAGAAAATACTTCTGGAACATGGCCATACAGCCCGGAAAACATACAACAACCCTGTTATCCCAGCCATGAAAGCCTTTGACAACACAGAGAAAATTAGGTTAGCTTTCTGTTACCGGGATGTAGTGCAATGCCAATATATCTTGGGCAAGCACTTCCCAAACACTCAGAAATATAAATTTGCTTTTGTCTTCTATATCTCAAAATGTTGCTGAATTTTTCGTTATACTAATTCCATGCCTTTCTTCTTTTCCTGCTAACACATTCATAAAGCCACATGTGTTCTACTGAAAGTGTAAAACTACATCTGTAGTTTTACAATTTCTAGATGGAGTGGAAACAACTCCATCTAGAAAGCTGTTAGTTGCAGTGGCAGGTTCCATGATTCAGCTGTTGTATTTCTAGGCTTGCTCTTTGCTGGGTTTACGTTAAGTACTCATGAAGGGAAGATAATGCCAACATGAAACTTTTCTCACCTTCATATAATTGTGGCCCTGTTCCAAATCTGTGTTTTATTCACATTACAAATTGCCCCCCTTTTATGCAAGTATTAAAGGTTCAGGAGCTCTATCATTTATATTTGATTGTGTTAGGTCCTATTGCCTTAGGGTAAATTAGGGCAACAACATAGGCATTTACTGAAAACAGTTCTCACATTGAAGGCTAAGGTTAAATCTTATAAGGTTGATTGCTACTTCTATTACTATGGATAAGAGACTTTATGTTCTACAGGCAAAAATGCAACTGAACAACCTCGATTCTACATTGCAATTAAATGATATTGCTTAATGAAGATATCATTCAGAATTCTCTTCTATGGAATACCTTTATCTCTCAAATGCTGGTCTTTCACCATTTTGAAGAATGTTAAATATAAACTGACCACGGAAGAGTCAACTTATTAGAGAAAGGTAACTGACAAGTGCCCAGGACCGGCCCGAGGAAATTCGAAGGGGTACGCAAAAAAATTTTTGCGCCCCCTCCCCTGCGCCGCAGGAGGCGTGGCCAGGACTGGCCCCGCCCCCCGCACCCTAACCCCGCCTCCAACGTGGGCAGCCACGCCTCCCACAGCGCGGGCGGCGTGGGAGGCGGGGCCAGGGTGCGCGGCACGGGAGGCGGGGCCAAACGTGGCCCCGCCTCCTGCGGGGCGCGCCCTGGTGCAGCCAAGCTGCGGCAGGAGTTCTTCCAGGCCGCAGCCTGAAAGGACTCCTGCTGCAGCGGGCGCGCGCCGTGGGAGGCGTGGCTGGTCCTGCCTCCCGCGGGGTGCGCCCTGGCGCAGCCAAGCTGCAGCAGGATTTCTTCCAGGCCGCAGCCTGAAAGTACTCCCGCTGCAGCGGGCGTGCGCCATGGGAGGCGTGGCCGGTCCCGCCTCCCGCGGGGTGCGCCCTGGCCTGGCTGCGCCATGGCACGCCCCGCAGGAGGCGGGGCCAGAGCTGGCCACGCCTCCACGTCACATGGCCCCACCTCCGCCAGGTGTGGCCCCGCCTCCCAGGGGTTCAATAGCGCCCCTGGGAAGGTGGCGCCCAACGCGGGGGCGTGGCCAGCGTGCCATGTTGGGCCGGGCCTGCAAGTGCCTCAAGTTGTATGGCGCTCCTGCACTTGACTGAGATTGAGCATTTCTTTTTAAGAAGGGAATAAGTGCACATTATCCTGTAGGTGCATACCATTGGTTCAATGATGTCATTTTCCCCAACAATAATAATAATAATAATAATAATAATAATAATTTATTTATACCCTGCCACCGTCTCCCCATGGGGACTCGGGGTGGCTTACATGCCCGAACAACATAACTGAACAAAATAAACAACAACATAAACACAATTCACAGTACAAAAAGATAAAAACAGTAATACAATGTAAAACGAGAATATTATAACAGTTAATATCAGTAAACTGCCAGGCACAGTTCTATCATCTACGTAGGTGGAGAAACTGAAGCAGAAATGCAAGAATAAAATGGATTAAAGTGCATAGATGATAAGGACCTAATAAAATACAGGATAGAATTATAATACCATCTGGGGCTGATTATCTAATGACTGTCTCACCAAAGGCCAACCGAAACATCCAAGTCTTTAGTTGTTTCCTGAAGGAGGATAGAGAGGGAGCTAACCTAATCTCCCTGGGGAGGCAGTTCCAGAATCAGGGGGCCAAATCACACAGGGGTGCAGTGAGAACAGCCAAAGGGGTTCTCAAACTTTTTCAGCCACGCAGCCCTTTTTGAAGCAAAAGTGTCTTGTGGAGCCACAAAAAATGTCTATATAATATGTAATGTATATATATCAGGGCTGGACCAGTGTCAGATGGATGGATAGTATTTGTGTGAACTAATTCACACAATGCAAAAAAAAAAAAAGGAAAGAAAGAAAGAAAGACAGAAAGAAAGAAAGAAAGAATACAATATTTAAAAGGAAGAACCATTTTAAGCAACATAACAATTTTTCAGTGGAAAACCCCTGGGCAATCCAGTTCAACACCCTTCTGCCATGCAGGAAAAGCACAATCAAAGCACCCCAACAGATGGTCATCCAGTCTTTGTAGTAGTAGTAGTAGTAGTAGTAGTAGCAGCAGCAGCAGCAGCACCAGCAGAAATCCCAGAAGCCATCCAGCCCAACCCCCCGTTGTTGTTTCTGGCACCTCAAAACTTCAGTTTCTCTGCATTTCTCAGGAGGAGAAAAGAGGAGGAAGAAGAGAACAGCATGCCACTGTGGAGCCTCTCACTATCACCCATGGAGCCCCAAGGGCTCCCCGGAGCACAGTTTGAGAACTCCCGGTCTAGATTATTCTGATCCAGGGTGAATCATTTTTGTGGACCTGAATTTTTTGTTTCTTAATTCTAAAATATATCACAGTATTATAGTATTAGATTTGTTTTGGGGGGTTTTTAACTGCCAATGGTGTTATCAAGGGACAGTGGTGTCTCAGAATCAAAACATTTTAAAAAAAATGCAATTTAGTATACACCACTAAAGACTACTTCAAAGTGATATGCTCCTTATAGAAATCTTTCTTGCAACCTGCAGAGAAAGTAGAGAAAGTTTCATTACAGCACATCATTCCTTGCTGAGAGGAATCCTTCAAATCAAAAAGGAAACTTTTCAGAGGTCAACGCTATTTCACCCCAACAGTATTTATTTAACAGCTCAAATCACAGAGAAATCCAGAATCAATCTGCCTTGTCTGCTGTAAACTGGCACACTTAGTTATTAAAAAAGGAAACAGAAGCCTCCATGGTGAGAAATAAAAAATAAATCACATAGTGACATCAAACCAATATACGGGACTCAGGAACTCGGAGGTAACTAGGAAAGGTCAGCTGTTCTCAACTATTTCATTTATATGTGTCTGCATATTGCTGCATTGTTGTCTGCTTAAAGAAAAACAATTAACGAATGCCATTTTTATAACATGTCCTAAAGGGAAAATTTTCCATATGGGCTTTTTAAAAAGTAATTGTAATTTTCAGCAGTGCTCTAAATGAAAAGATATAGGAACCATGAAAAAATAATTTGAGGAGAAGGGGAATCAATTCACTCAGCTACTTTGAAATTAGAAGAAGAAATTGCAAGTAGTTATTTAAGCTATATCAAATATGAGAGCTTGCTCAGTTCAGTGAAAGGAAATTAAAATTGTCTCATCAAAATACTTACTCAGTTCAATGTTAGACAAAGATAGTTGTTTACTAAGCATTGTAAAACATATATATATAATTTGCATACACATAATTTTATATGTAAAGTCATACAGAGGTCATATTCTGTTTGAACTTCTAAAAACAAGTGCATTCAAGACTCAACAAAGTATTATTATAACCATTCTACCTTAATGCTGATGGCAGCCCAGTTGCTACAGGTTTAAACATATTTCAAGATTATCAGTTTAGTAACAGTATTTTCATTTCAGTACTTAATATTCAGTTACAGAAAAAAATGCCATCCAAACAATCCAATGGACGAAAATGGCATATATCTATAAATTAATCCAAATCAATATAAAACCAGGCTGTTAGCATATTACAGTAGGTCTACGATCTGCTATGTTCAATATTGCCAGAGTTTTGCAGTGGTGTCAAGAGAAAGAAAACAAAATAATTGTCATTATGCTAGTGGGAGGGGAAAGCTGCCAACTCCAGACAGCGTATTTCTTTAATGACTGACTTCCATATGAGTCCCTGAAGTCATGATTTAAAACCTAGATGTCTGGAAACATCTAAGAGCTCAGCATGGTTTGTGGCTTCTTAAAAGGTAGACTTTTTATTTCTACACAAGAGGTGTAAAAAGTCTTCCCCTTATCCCAAAACAGATTAAAGAATGGGGAGAGGATGAGTGCAGAGATGTGGGCAGACCACTGACTCACCTTTTAAATTCAAATAAATAATAAAACTTTATTTTTATCCCATCCTTCCTCACGAGGGGATTCGGGGCAGCTCACAACATATATATAGGACAGGACAAAATTGAGAAGAAGGTAGTTACTTGTAGAGGGGATGGACTATTATGAATAATAATAATAATAATAATAATAATAATAATAATAATAATAATAATTAGTAGTAGTAGTAGTAGTAGTAGAAGTAGTCTGAAATCTTCCTAGAACTGAAGCAATTGCTTTTGAACATAGCATACTGTCTATACCTAACACCAAATATCTGAATGGTACATGAGAAGTTGAAGTACACTGCAGCTTGGTCCATTTCCCTTAGTATAGCCTGCACTGACTGGCAATTGACTCACTAGCATTTGAGACCATCTCCTCTGGATATCCCAGGAGAAGAAGCTGCAACTTCTATAGAAAGCATAACCTCTACTATTGAGTTAAAGTTTTTCCACTGAGATCTGTAGCAGACAGGTATTCCAGTCTGACTCAAAAAAATCTGGTGCTAAATTAGAAGCTAAAGATAATGTAGCTGTAGTGATGTTGAAGGTGGCCCTTCAGTTATAGAGCACATGCTATTCATGCTTTTGGGATCCACTACATATGACAATGGAGTGTATTAATCTAGATGTGCCATTTGTCTTATTTGACTTTAGACAACTTCGTGCATTCACATGCCTTCCTTTCATATTGCTCTCTTTTGTAGAGTGTTCAGAGTTTCTGTGAGAAATAAATGCACCAGGGGAAATCAACCTTGCTGAACCTCTCCTTTCCATTAAAAGCCAAGGGAATAGTGCAAGTAGTCTGCTTCAAGTTAGGAAATTCTTTTATTTCTTTAAAGTTAGGGAAAAGTAGAACTGTTGTTTTAGCTGTAAAAACACACTGCTGTAGAGTTCAGACTGATTTTTCTTTGCCTTTGGAAGGACATGGACCATAAACACTTAATTCTTGATGGAGAAGGAAAGAATGAATATTCTTATGGTAGCAAATGAAGGTGAGGTGGCACATTAAAGGACTCTACAAATATATGAAATTTTGAAATGACACATTAAAAAGATTTTCAAACATCTTGGTTATGAAATTCACTACAGTTCCCTACTAAAAAATTTAAATGGTGGTGTGCCCTATGGAAATTTAATATAAAGATGGAACCAGTGGGACAGGATAAAGACAGGTTGCTTACCTGTAACCATGTTTCTTCGAGTGTACTCTGTGAATTCACACTAGTGGAGAGACTGTGCCTGTGCGGGCTCCAACGGAAACTCTTCCAAGCTAAAACTTTTGAATTCTGGCGGTAACCCCGCCCCCTTTCCCGGAGGGCATAAAAGGCCGCCTTCGGTGCCCACTCTCCAGTTCCTATGCCGCAAAAGGTAACGAGAAAGGGAGAGGTTTGCCTCTGGGGAAGGAAGGGCAGGATTGTGAATTCACAGAGTACACTTGAAGAAACATGGTTACAGGTAAGCAACGTGTCTTTTTTTTCTCGTGTACTCTGTGAATGCACACTAGTGGAGACTAGCAAGCTTAGGTGCTGGATGGTGGGACAGAGCAAACCCGACAGCGAGTTGAATGTCCAAAACCGTAATTTTATTGAGCGCAAACGGTAAAAAAAATGCAAACAAGGGGTCGAAGGAACGACCTAGTGCATATAGGAACATATAAAAAAGAGAGTAGAAAAAGGCCCTCGATACCATGGCCACCTGGTATCTGTGAGGGAAAAAGGCAATATACCCAAACAACTCCACTAGGGATGATGAAAAGTAACAGTATCTCCACAGTACCGAGGAGAGAGACACAACATAAGAGGTAAGTAATGTAAACACTGTAAGTAACATTACAGTGCAAAAGGCATTTCAAGGTAGCCGTCCCTGACCGGGGAGGGCGGTACAACACGGTAACTCAAAATAAAGAAGTGCGAACCATGAGCCATAAGTGTGGTAGTCTTTTTTTGCAACCGAGGGAACAAGACCCGGGGACGGGTTCGAAGGGCATCTCATGACAGGCAGGATGATAATATCGACCTGGCAAAGGCAGAGTCTCTAAGGTTTCTAGAATCCATCCTATAGTGGGAGACAAATGTCGAGGGAGTAGACCAAATTGCCGCTCAACAAATGGGGTCAAGAGGGATACTTCTAAAGAAAGCAGTGGAAGCAGAGAGGCCCCTTGTCAACCTTAGTTGGACCGAAGCTGGGGGAGGGCACTTAGCTAGTTCGTAGGCAAGTTCTATGGCCCGAGCGATCCAGTGGGACCACCTCTGGGGAGAAATTGGGTTGCTCAGTTTGTCCAAGTCGTACGCGACAAAGAGTCTAGGGGTTTTCCGCATAGCCTTAGTTCTTTCCTTGTAAAAAAGGAGGGCCCTCCTGATGTCGAGAAGGTGTAGCTTTCGCTCAAGCGGAGATGATGGGTTGGGGAAGAAAGCTGGGAGCACAATGTCCTGGTTGAGGTGGAATGCGGACACCACCTTGGGAAGGAACGTGATGTCCAGGCAGAGCACGGCACGGTTGTGATGAAACTGGAGGTAGGGTTCATCGACTCAAAGGGCCGCCAGCTCCAATGGTCTCCGGGCTGAGGTGACTGCAACCAGGAATGCAGCCTTCCAGGAGAGGAGATGGAGGTCAGAAGAAGCCATTGGCTCGAAAGGAGGAGACGTCAGCTAGGACAAGACGAGCTCGAGACTCCAGCCAGGCATTGGAGGATGCACTGGGAGGCAGAGGTTGTTGTAGCCCCTCAGAAAGGTTTTCACAAGGTGATCTGAAAACAGAGACAATTGTCCCTGGTGCTGGAAGTACCAGGAGAGAGCTGCTAGGTAAGACTTTATTGAGGCTAGAGAGAGCTTCCACTCTGCTAGAGTAAGAAGGAAGTCCAGGACCAGCGGGACCGAGGTGGAGAGGGCCTCGATGCCACAGAGTCGAAGGAAGGCACGGAACTTGGCAATTTTGTAGGCATAGGCCCTAGAGGTTGCTGGCTTGTGAGCTGTGCGGAGGATTGTCTGGAGGTCCGGGTGGAAGGAGCTCAGGGAAGAATCCTCCAGGCTGTCAAATGTAAGGACGGAATGTCCGGGTGGAGAACTTGCCTGTCCTGAGAGGTGAGAAGGTCCGGAAGTGGTGGGAGTGGGTGGAAGGTCTCAGACGACAGCTGTAGAAGAGCCAGGTACCACGACTGGCGTGGCCAGGCAGGGGCTATGAGGATCGCCATCGCCGAGGTTAGACGAAGTCTCTCCAGTACCTTCGGAATCAGCGGAAATGGAGGAAACAGGTAGAGGGGCTCGATGGACCAGTCCAGAAGAAAGATGTCCCCTAGACAACTGGGGGCTGATCTCGGAGGCAGCCTCGCCCCGAACCGGGGGAATTGAGCATTGCTGGGGGGGGGGGCAAACAAGTCCAGGGCTGGCCATCCCCATTTTGGGAGTCTGAGGGGAAGGAAAAAGCTCCTGGCGGGCTTGCCGGTGCTGGATCATAGGCTGAGGCTGAGGGGCTCTGACCACCGTATGGGTCGAGCAGTCAGGTGATACTTGAGTCTCACCCTCATACGAGAGACGAGGCGGGGACCGAGTGTTGCACCGGTTGAATTGGAGACAATCTCCTTGACGATGCGGCCGAAGAAGAGGGGACATCTCTCCAGGAAGAAGCAGAGGAGGATGAGCGCTGGGTCATGCGCTTCTTCGATGGGGGCTGTTTAGATGGGGCCCTCATGGATTTCTCCGGTGTTGGCAGAATAGGACAAACTGCTGCCGAGTCGCATTGGGCTCGGCAAGATTCCTCCTGGGCCCTCTTAAAAGCAATTTTCATCGCAGACGTCAATGGTGGTGAAGCCAGGTGAGAATGGGTCTACACCGTTGAGGCAAGAGAGCTACACGTCGAGGAAGGACCGACCTTACCCGACCGGGTCGAGACAGTGGCCGTGGTCACTGTACAAGGAGGTTTCGCCGGTTTGGCAGTCTTCGAGGCCTTCGAGGTCTCGGAGGCCTTCGAGGAAATGGATGAGGCCTTTCCAGGTCTTGCAGCCATCAAGGTCGAGGCCGAGGCGGTGGATTCAGGAGCAAGGGATTTCTCATAAAGAGCCGCTCTGAGTCTGGCAGCTCTGTTTCTCCTTGCTTGGGCCGTAAATGCCAGGCAGATCCGACAGGAACCGACGACGTGACTTTTGCCAAGACAGATAGGGCACTTGGCGTGGCCATCAGAATCAGGAATCTTAGTGGCACATTAAGTGCAGCACTTAAAGCGCATAGTCGACATAGAGAGAAACGAAGAGTTCGATGTGAGCTTTTGTGGTGGAAAATAGGAACTGGAGAGTGGGCACCGAAGGTGGCCTTTTATGCCCTCCAGGGAGAGGGGCAGGGTTACCGCCAGAATTCAAAAGTTTTAGCTTGGAAGAGTTTCTGTTGGATCCCGCGCAGGCACAGTCTCTCCACTACTGTGCATTCACAGAGTACACGAAGAAAAAACAAAGATTTGAGGTTCAGTGATAACACGATGCTGTCTTGCATCTCTGATTCCAAGGAATCTATTTTGAAACGTAATCCAGACAAAACATTCTTGATTAGACCAGGATACAGAGATCCAACCTGTTCTGGATGAGGTTACACTCTGCTTGAAATGTCAGGTTCATAGTTTCGTATAATCTTCAATTTCATTCTGAACCATGAAGTCCAGGTTTCAAAGGTGGTCTGGACTAATTAGTTCCCCTAGTAAAGACATTTTTATATTAAAAAAAGATTCAAATGTGTAACAGACTAGTAGAATATGCCATTTTCCAGAATATTGACGGCATCATTGAAAAAGAACAAAAGCAAAATAAATGAGCTATATTAGGTCATTAGCCAAAAGAAGCTCCTTGCTAACAAGAACAGGTTAGCCATTTCAAGCATTTCTGCATCAATCTTTTGTTCTTACAGGATAAAATTACCATGCATGGCTTCATAGCCTACTCTATACATGCATCATTCATATGCATATTTATCCTTTAAAAATGAGGTGGGTATATCTTTCAAAGGATTCTGTATCCAGAAAAATCAGAATTGCCAATTTATCTTAATATTAGAAATATTATTGAATACATTTCTGTGCTCTGTGCAGAAGATTTAAGAAAATACCTGCGTAAAATGTGCTACAATAAGCCCATGCTAGAGGATACAGAACATATTGATGAGGTCTGTCGGAGAAGTTGTAATTTTAGTGCTATGCCATCTAGCTTTGTATATATACAAATACTTCTAACACAATATTGCCATCAAATACAGCTCACTGTCATTCATTTCTATTATAGAAAAAAAAACCCCCAAATAACGATGCAGAGCTCTTGACAAGATTTCTCCTTTGGTATTCTAGCCGGCACAGATCTATCCGTATCAAGGTTTGATGCTTAGTCAATTTTTCATATAGAGCCTCACCAGTAAAACTAATATAACTTGTTAAAACATCTATAAATTCTTGCAAAAGGCCATCATGGGGGCTCCATAAATATATACTTCCTGGCATAGTTTGGGAATTTATACCATTTATTCTTTCTCTACACAAAAACCAACCAAACCAAAAAACCCACCTAAACAAGCACGCAAAAACCTGCTTTAATAACCTCTTGAAATCAGATAATACTCTGACAATTCGGTTTCACTGACAAAAGGAGCCTGGGCAGAAGCCAAGAGGCCCAGGTGCATTGTGTCATGCCACTATTTAATGTAGTCTAATATCAGATAGACGTTACTGAGAGAAAATACTCAGAATAAAGTACAGATAATAGCATGGACAACCACTCATTGCAAAATTACTTTTGCTCATCATGCTGTGCGCTTTGTATTAAATTTTTCTGTCAAGTGGCAGGAATCACAGGGAGAAGTGGCTTGAAAACCCCTTCTTGTAACCCTGGATAAGTATCTATAATATTAGGCTTTCATATGATAA
This sequence comes from Anolis carolinensis, assembly GCF_035594765.1. Lineage (NCBI taxonomy): Eukaryota > Metazoa > Chordata > Lepidosauria > Squamata > Anolidae > Anolis > Anolis carolinensis. Next base: position 63,094,522 of record NC_085843.1, on the reverse strand, counting down.
TGGCAAATGATGCCTCTCTTTGAAAAAATTCTGACTGGTAATGAAAGTCCTAATCAGATTGTTGTTGTTGAGTATTGCAGGGTGTGTGTATGCAATGCTTTTGCTACCACCTTGATCCCTTTTAGTGAATTTAGAAAACTTGACATGATGTGTAAATCTTTGGGAATATAGCTCACGTAAATTTCCAACAAATGCCTTTGGTTGTTTTATGAAACTGAAAGGTGGTGGTTTAATAAAAGCTGGCCCTCCTGAGGCATTTTCATTAAAGGCTCTCTCTAGACAACATCACAATGTTTGCATTATCCTTCTGTGCTCCCCAGAGAATACAAGCATTACCTTTTCAGCAGGAGTCGATATTGTGTGTGAAGGCATGAGAAGAGATGATTAGGTTTCGCCTTTTGGTGCACATAGTAACCACATGGAACAATACTATGGTTAGGATTAAAATTCAATGTGTTCTCTGACTTCTATTTGAATGTTAAATTGTTTCTTTGAGGGCGGAAATTACACTATAGAGGATTTATTTTAATGAAGATTTTAATCTCATGCATGCATTATTTGCCATTGTTGTACTCATTTGTGGTGTCTGCTCTCCAACACAGTGATATTTAATAGTTGATTAGGGAATTACAGAGAACAAGTACACTTTTTATGTATGTATGTTCCAGAGAATTCAGGACAGGCTGAAAACAAAGGCAATGCTTACTATGTGCTGTGTTGAATGAGAATAGCAATAGAAATACAAGCTGCTTTTCAATTAGCTTTATAAAAATATTTCTGTGCCCAAAAGAAGAATGCAAATCGAATGACAGTATTTACCATCTGTGTAGACTTCTCTGCGCAGATGTCCTTGCTGGTGTTTTTGCTTTTTGGCAGGTCGGACCTTCTGAATTACAGCAGCACTCATGTTGCTGTCAGTAGAGATGGGGCTGGTGGGCCTAGGGCAGTGTGAAGCATGGTAATGTCTACGACCTGGAATGAAAGCAGCACACAGCATCTCAATTTATTTAGTTTCTCTGAAAGAGAAATTGCTTCTCCATTCTGTGAATGAAAATCTTGTTGTATAATGAACAACACTAACATGATTCCCCATTACACATTATCGGGGACATAATATTCCACAATAATCACATTTAAACATAGTAGGCAGCGTTCAAAATTTTCTTGCTCTCTGCTTTTGTAGGTTTCAGGTTGGACTAGTTTTCACATGCATGGGAAATAGGAATAAGTTGCTGTTCTTTTCTCCAAAATGTTTGGAACCAGATGTGTTTAGGCTTTTAAAATTTTTTTGGAATACAGTAGAGTTCCGGTTAACCGAGACTCTGTATTATTTGAGGCGCCGCCGGGGCTGCCCCTCCCTCTCCCTTTCCTTCTCTTGAGTTCGAGAGAAGGAGAGGGAGAGGGAGGAGGAAGCACCCCGCGATTGCTGCTGCCTAGCAACACTCATGGGGTGCTTCCCAAGGAGCGAGGGCTCACCAAGGGATGGGGCTCATCCCTCTGCAAGCCCTCGGCACAGGGATGTCCCTCAGCGAGCCCTCACACCTTGGGAAACACCCTGCAAGCGTTGCTAGGCAGCAGCGATCGCGGGGCGCTTCCCTAAACCAGATTGCCGGGAGGGATAATAGGGCATCCCTATTATCTGAGCAGTTCGGTTATCTGAGATTGTGCCCGCCCCTTTATCTTGGATAACCGGAACTCTACTGTACTTGTATTTTCATTAAGGTACATAATGAAATATCTTGGAAATGAAACCCAAGTCTTAACACAAAATTTGTGTATGTTTCATATGCAGCCTTTCCATACTACATAGCCTGAAGATATATTATGCAATATTTTAATAATTGTTACATTTTCACTATCTATAAATGGCAATCTGCCTCATGTCTCTTTGTACAGTTTCTCTACCTGAGGAGGGAAAGCTTGAAGGGGAGGAAGGGGAGGGAACCACAGAGCCCTTCAGTATGCCCAAGCGCTCCACGAAGCACACTTTGAAAGCCACTGCCTTAGATTTTCAGAATGGGGCTAGACAGAATGGGCAGACAATCTTTCTGAGCTTTCAAATTTATTTAGCAAAATTGAGATCTCCTAATTATTTGAACGGATGGTTTAGAAATGAAACAGATATGTGAACACTTCTACAACAACTTATACAATTCCAAAATGCAGGTAGTCAAAGTCAAACCACATGTTGAGACAGAAGAAATCCCGATAGTATTATTGAGTGAGGTAGATGCGGCCATACATATAATGAAGCCAGCTAAATGACTAGGAAAGAACGGAATAAGAATAGAGCACCTAAAGCAGGGAGGTTATAACCTTCTAAACGCTATTGCAAAATGTTTTACACAATACTTATGAAGTGCCATCTAACCTAAAGATTGGACAATGTCTGAATACACACTTCTAATGAAGAAAGGAAATAAAAAAATCCTTAGCAACGATTGTCCTATTACACTCCTCTCTCAACTATATAAACTGTTCACAGAGATCCTGCTACAAATAATATATCAAAATGTGGAAATCACTATAGAGTGGGATTCAGACATGGCTACCCCACCCTTCATCACATCCATGCAGTCAAACAGCTACTGGAAAAAAACAGAGAATATTGAGTTCTAGTTTGTCTTGCTTTTGTTGATTACCAAAAGGCCTTCAACTCAACTAGTTGAGATAAATGATATCCTTAATGTTGTGCACCAAGCCTATGTGTACATCATAAAAGGTATCAATACAAGGTGCAGATCAGATATTAAACTGTTGTCAGAAGTGTGCTATATCAGAATAAACAAAGGAGTACGACAAGGAGACACAATATCACCAAAACTGTTTGCGGCGACTTTAGAAAGCCTCTTCCGAAAAATTTAATTTAAAGGCGGAATTTCAATTGATGGTGAGCAACTTTCTCCCCTTCACAGACAATGGCATCCTTTTCACAAAATATCCGGAAGACTTACAACATGATCTCCAGCAACTAGCTTGACTCTCAAAATTAGTAGGACTGGAAATAAAGAAAATGAAATGAATGAAAAATGAGCAGTGTGTCCAGGGCCACATCATTATAAACGGAGATGAAATTGAAGAAGTTACTGAATATGTATATCTTGGTCAACAAATACAGTCGAATAATTTGGCAAATGGTAAATGGGTAAGAAGACATAAGGCTGCTTGGACAGCTTTTAATAGAAACTGGACAGTGCTAACAGATTATAAACTGCCAATGAAGATCAAAGCAGATATTTTCAACACTAGTCTTACCAGCAATGTTATACACATCTGAAGCATGGGCAACATCAAAGTTAGAGGATGAAAAACTGGCGGCGACTCAGAGAACAATGGAAAGAAGGATGTGTGGTGTGACAATAAGAGATAAAGTCAGTAATAAGAGCTGTGTCAAAGAACCAGGCTACATGATGTGGTCAATGAAATCTAGGAAGCAAAAAGATGATGGGCAGGGCATATAGCACGAATAAAAGACAACAGATGGACATGTCGACTAACGAACTGGATACCAAGAGACCACAAGAGACCCTTGGGCAGACCTTGTACGCAATGGGATGAATCAGTGGTTAAGCTATTTGGCCAGAAAGGGAAAAGAAAAGCACAGGAGTATATTTTTTGGCAAATGGTAGATTTGCATGAAGCCCAAAAGAGTGGATCAATGACAAATCGGATAGGATTATTTGAAACAACTTGAATTTGAGATAACCAATCTGAATTTTGAGAAATTATCAATCTCTAGATACTGCTGAGAAGTGAAGACCTCTACCTGAACTGCATTTCTTTGACTTTTGTTGAGTGCCATCAAACTTCACAATAGAAATGGCCAGCACCAATCTTAAGCCTTTGTAAATTTCTGTAACTGACAATGTATTACTTGAGAGTTCAAAATAGAATCACCACTTTGCTAGGTCAGTTCCAAAAACTTTAGCACTTTGGCTTTATACTATGCAAAGAATATTTTGAGGGATGTCCCCTGAGTTTCCACATTTTTATGGACCTAGTCTGCTAGATTATGATGGTCCCATGTTTGCATCATATTACAAACTAAAAGCAGGATGCACATAAAGATTTTTACCCTAAATTTCCTTACAAAGGAGAATTTGTTTTCCTGAAGGAATAAGGGCCTGTAGGTAATCTAGCTATGTGCATTTTATATGTATTGACAGATGCACATCTTAAACCACCCCTCTGATGTTCTTGCAGAAAAAAAAAACCAAGAGAAAATACAGGGCCGGCCGGAGATATTTTTCAATGTTAAGCGGGGGTGCTGAAAAGCGCCCCCGCCACCGGCCCCGCCTCCCACGCCCTGGCCCCGCCCAGCGTGCCCTGGCCCCACCTCCCACGCTGCGTGGGAGGCGGGGCCAAGGTGAATAGTGCGGGAGGTGGGGCCAGAGTTGGCCCCGCCCCCCGCCCAGCGTGCCCTGGCCGCGACCAGGAAGTAAGGGCCAAATGGCCTATCTGTGCTGTGCGCATGCACACAGCACAGATAGGCCATTTTGCCCTTAGTCTACAAACTAAGGGCCAAATGGCCTATCTGGCTGTGCGCATGTGCACAGCCAGATAGCCCATTTTGCCCTTAGTTTGTAGACTAAGGGCAAAATGGCCTATCTGTGCTGTGCGCATGCGCACAGCCAGATAAGACTTTTTGCCCTTAGTTTGTAGACTAAGGGCAAAAAGGCCTATCTGGCTGTGCGCATGCGCACAGCACAGATAGCCCATTTGGCCCTTAGTCTACAAACTAAGGGCAAAATGGCCTATCTGTTTTGAGCGGTTTGGCGCGGGCGCGGGGATTGAAGCCCCGCGCCAACAGCAGAGGCATCGGTGGCGCTACGGGCCGCTTATAATCAACCGGCCCTGAGAAAATATCAACATTACAAAAGAATCTTCAAATTATTAAAAAAGTATGGCTACTTGTATTTTAAAATATATTATTTCTCTAGAGAACTGGAAGGAGAATGAAAAGATGGTTATAGTTTTGTTTGATCTCGTATTTAAACTAATTCACATGGCACCATTATTTTGAGCTACATCATTTCTATAGTTAATGACAGTGTTTTGGTACTTCTTTTTACCTTTGCTTGTTGGAGCCTAGTGAATATTTTAGTGAATGGATGTTTAAAAATGTTATGAATATTACAATATTACTTCCCCCCTCCCTCTTTTAATCATGTACTCTGAAAACACCGGGAGTACATAAGCCTGTTTTCATGGACTCAAATAGTAAGGATGTGTTGTTTAAATATAATCTCTCTTCTTGCTTTTGTAGTTTTTTTTTTGGTAAGACTCATCAATGTGCAAGTGTGCGGTTTTAAAAAGTATTTCTTTTAGCTGGATGTGAAAGCACAATGAATAAAAAAGCGAGCAATCTAGGATTTGCCAAAGTTCATTATATATTTTCCAGAAATTGTTTTGATGTCTCACTGTAAACAGAAGTAGCCGCCGGTGGTTTGAATCCGGGGAGAGCAAGTGAGCTCCCTCTATTAGATCCAGCTCCCCATTTGGGGACATGAGAGAAGCCTTCCATAAGGATGATAAAACATCAAACATCTGGGTGTCCCCTGGGCAATGTCCTTGCAGATGGCCAATTCTCTCACACCAGAAGCGACTTGCAGTTTCTCAAGTCACTCCTGACACGAAAAAATGGACCAAAAAAACCCCTGTAAACAGATATGCATATTCACATGCATATCCTCAATTGAGGTGTATTTTAGAAATAATTTTCACCAAAACACACTGATCATATATCTAATGGATTATCCCAGATCAAATATTAGGAATGACTGACTGAGAACAAACCTCCTGCAGCATCTTGCATTTGACGCCTTGCTACTTTAAGACCAGCATATTCTGCTGCTGCTGCAACAGCTTGTGCAAAATCTGCATCTGTAAAAAAGGATCCGTCTGATGAGCTAACACTAGATCGTCCGCTTGAAATGTTGTCATCTTCTGAAGCTGAACCCCATCCATTGATCATGGAACCTGTCACTGAACTCTCAAGATCTCCCACACTGGAAGCAGGCGTTTGCTCAAGGCCACGCAAAAGAAGCCTTCTGTTTTGCATCTTTGCAACTTCTATGTCTGCTTCATCTTCTTCCTCTTCTGGTGCATCAGTATCCATGTCTGATACAAGAGGCCCCGAAATATAGCCATAGGTATGTGGTGGAGAAATTGGCCGTGGCGGTGGAGGAGGACTCACAGGTTGACGCCTGTTAACAAATAAACTGTCAAGTGTTAATATTTGTGTTCATTTTTATTAATTTATATTTTCTTCTTTTTGTACATTCTTGTGACAAAACTAGTTGACCACTATACAAAGTGGGAACGTGATTCACCTTACTTAATGATTAAAATGGGGAGAGGTGACAACTCATCTTGTGGAGTGAGGAGCAGGTAGTAGATTACAGAAACCTTGTTTAAATTGTACATGGGCAGAAGATAGATATGGCTCTAGTAGATTGATGGATTGACCTGAGTGACTTGCAATAGATGTGCCAGGATTTCTCAAACAAAATTTTTGTAATTGGGTTTGAGAAACCCTAAACTGTACTTCTGAAATTAATAAAGCTTGGGACAACAAGCTTTGAATTATTATTATTGAGGGACTGATTCAGTTATGGGATCCAAAACAAATCCATTCATTCTGATTGGTTTAGGTTTCCCCTAACGTTAAGTCCAGTCATGACCGACCCTGGGGGTTGGTGCTCATCTTCATTTCTAAGCCAAAGAGCCGGCGTTGTCCGTAGATCCCTCCAAGGTCATGTGGCCGGCATGACTGCATGTGATTGAATGTCTTTTATAACTAGCTCTGGTTGATGAACCTCAGTGTTCCATTAGAAATAATTATATAAATCTGAAGTCTCTCTTTTCATTTTAGATAAACACATAATTTTGGGGAACATATCTGAATGTGACATCATTTCAAATATTTAAACATAGACATCCTGTCCCCTCTCAGCCTTCTTTTCTCCAAGGTAAGCATATCCAGCTCCCTAAGCCGCTTGTCATAAGTCTTGGCTTCCAAACCAATGGAAGGCCAATAGAGACTATAATAAAAGCATTTTAATTGCCACTCTGAATTTTCTTCGAGATGTAACAATAGAAGAACTGCATCTAGGATATGAGTTAGCATCATAAATTTTTTAAAATTATGACTGATAATATTTTAGCAACACACCTCCGATCTTGTGGGTGCTGCAAGTGCCCTATTTCCTCTTGGCAATCTTGTAACATTGGCTGGAGTTCTTCTTGTGGGGAAGGAGTGAGTGTGGCAGTTGACTGATGACTGTAGGACACTGCGGCTGGAGATGAAGCTGCTCCTCGAACTGGTGGCGTGGGACCTCTTTCATCCTCTTCTTCTTCTTCCAGTTCATCCTGCTGTAAATATATCCTAGCTGGTGGTACTGGGCATGGGATCTCCTGGTCATAGCTAAGAATGCATTGAGTAATATAAATATAGAACATATGCTTGAGTTAACATATAACATATTCCCTTCAATTAGTTTAAAGACTGAAATCTACTCTATGCCATTACGAATCCTTTCCTTCACTGAATTAAGTGAATTTATGTCATTACATCAGCAAAATATTTATTCATGAATTATTTTTGCCACTTACCTTTCATTCACAGATAGGCTATATTCTTCACTATTACTATGTGGAGGAGGATGGATAGGGGGTGGTGGAAGTAGGTCGGCCCAATTCATACCAGCTTGCTTTGATGCTTTAGGGGTTCTAGCACCCTTTTTATGCCCTTGGCTCCCTATGAAGAAATATTAATATCATTATGAAGTAGTCACTGGAATAAATTGTTCATCAGTCCTTTAATACCATCTTCTGAAAAATGTATCCAAGGGTTCATTAGATGATTATTCATGCTTACATTATTCAGAATATGTAATATTTTAAGTAATGCTTGTTACTAATGTTGGTTTCTACTGGACTCTGTAGGCATCTAAACATTTAATGACTACAAACACATTATGTTTATATTAATAATTGTGTTTTCAGTGTAATATTTTTTTTTACTTTTATATTATACATCATTTTCTGTAATGAATTTTAACACACATACAAAATGCTAATAAATTGAATTATAAATGTATGAAGCACATTAGAGCTATAAATGAACTTTACAAGCAATATAATTAACACAATCTTTCTACAGCTATTAATTGTATTATAGATTATCCTCTAAAACAAATGAACTGTAGATCGTGTCTCCAAAATATTTTCCTGTTATTTAATTACTAAAACGTAACACACAATGTCATAAAGATACAATCTATTAGTGTTCCAGTGTTAAGTAAGTGACAATATATAATTTATACTTGTCCAATGAAATGTTTTAGGCACAATCAGGTTACTAAACGTATTCCAAATGGCAGGTGCAGTTGAAAAGAATTACTGAAAGAACTAAAATAACCCACAATAAAAGTAGCAGAAAGAAGTATGTCATAAATGTTTTCAACCACTCATCATGGAAAATTATGGCTTAGAGTAGAGTGATATAAGCAGTAGCCATGTGAGCAGCTTTGGAGAAAAGACCAATTATTCAGGTGCTGATACACTTGGAGTGGAAATCTGAAATGAGATTTAATCAAAATTGGCACTTGAGAGATACTCTACTAATTTGTACACTTCTAGGCATGCTTGTACTTACTGGCATGCTAAATTTCAATTATAGCTTTTTTAATGCTTGATTTTTTGATACATTTTATGTAGTTATATGTATTTATTTCAAGCATTTTTACTCAGTTCTTTAGTAAGAGCTGTCTGTACAGATAAATAGAAAAACTGCATTAGATCTAGACTATGAAGGTAGGTGTGGTTTAGCAATCTTCACATTCTCGATCTTAATGTGCACCTTTGTCTTTTCCTAACACGTAAGTATGCACACAGGTAAAGAAGTGATGGAATTTGCTTGCAGACAGAGACAAATAAGGGTTACACAAAGAACTGATGGGAACCATACAGCAGAACAGTGCTGAGTAGCCTGCTATGTCATCTATGAGTTACAGCTATTCTCATCACACTTGAGCATTTTTCTACTTTAATCCACTTTAAATGCTATGACTGCCTCCTACAGAATTCTGGGGTTTGTAGTTTAGGGAGTCCCAAGGCTTCTCTGAATGAGTAGGGAATGAGATCCCTAATCTACAAACCCCAGAATTCTGCAGTGACTGCTTCCTGCAAAATTCATGAGTTTGTAGTTTAGGGATGGGCCTTTAAATTGCTCATCTAGAAAAGTCCTAGCCCTCCCTAGGAGTGAGAACAGGCAGGAGTGAGAACAGAAGCAAGGAAAAGGGTGGATTTTGGAAGGGGATGGCTGAGAAAATGTGTAGTTTCATTGGGCAGAAGTTTTATGCAATGTCTCCATAATCCAGGATCTTAAGCCATCATTGATTAAGCCATCATCATCTCATCCCTCAAACATAAAGGAGTTAAATTCGTTTTATTTAACATGAAATATGATTATTATTTTTGTTGAAACAGATCAGTTTTTAATAGGGATAGATGAAACGTGCATTTTAAAAGGAAAGAACAGATGCCTCATGACAATTCAGTATGATATATTACAAAGTATTTCCCGGGCTTGTACTGCACAGATTCGAAAATGTTTTGCCTTGCAGTAATTCTAGTAAAAAAAATAGCAAACATTTTCATTTTTTTTTAAACATTTCAGTTTCCAACTCTTACCTACTGCTGTTGTTACATCAATTCCATTATTATGAAAAAATAGATACTTCATTGTAAACAATATTTGTAGAAACCACATGGAAGAAAAAAAGATTTTGATGGAGTGACAGTGGAACTGACATTTGTCATATCCCAAATTCCATATATGTTCTATATATAAATGTAAGAGGCTGGACCCAAGGAAAATCTTATTGTTTATTAAAATTATTGAGCTGTAAACAAACTGCAACATTTCCTATTCAATTGTGAAAAGCTGTGTCAAAATGCAAGGGTAAAGCAAGGCTGGGGGGCGGGAGAGTGTCTGAGAAAATGCCCCCCCCCTTACTTGTTTGTGCTCATTTGCTCACAAATACAGGCAGTTGCTGCTTCATTGTTCTTTTTAAAGATTTTTTTCTTAGCTGTGACACTAACAGATCATGTGAGCAAGACAATGACTGCTGAGGAGACAATGCATTTTATCTATGGCAAATGAAACCCTCATTAATCTAACACTGAATGAAGAGGGGAGTTATTCTGTGATCCCTTGACTTTCAGAGACTCAGTGACTTGTTGTATTGGTGGGCTGTATGGCAACACAGTTCTTTAAATATAGCTAAGGATGCTGGGTAATATTTCTGCACATTCACTATTTATTGGAACAGGAATGGAATATAATTGACATGTCCCCATGAATATTTAAAAACATGTTCTGTCTATCTCTGCCAATACTGATTTCAATGGGTTTGTGTTTACCAGCCATATTCTATGGAAAGGTAATTTAATGTAATTAAACACTCATATTGGAAAACTGCTTATGGAGGTCCATTTTCCTAGTTGCACAAGTAGGTTGCATGTGTTGTTGTGCATAATTCAGAGATAGTATTGGTGCCAAGTGAATGGCACCACTGAATACTGGGCAGTGTTCGATGTAATCTGAATGTTCATCTTGCTGAAAGAAATTTACTTTGGATAGGAATGATGGTGTAGATTTGAGTGCTACACTTCAGCAGTGGAAAGGTGGCATATAAATCATAGAATCAGATGGTTGGAAGAGATCACAGGGGACACCTAGCCCAACCCACTGCCATCCAGGGAAAGCACAATCAAAGCCTCCAAAGAAGGCACCTCCACTACACTCAGAGGCAGGGAGTTCCACTGCTCAACAGCCCTTACAGTCAGGAAATTCTTCCTAACGTTCAGTTGGAATATCCTTTCTTGTAATTTGAACGCATTGCTCGGAATTCTAGTACCCAGGACAGCAGAAAACAAGCCTGCTCCCTCTTCCTTATTGCATCTTTTCAAATATTTCTACATGGCTATCATGTCTCCTCTCAACCTTCTTTTCTGCAGGCTAAACATACCCAGTTTTTTAAATTGCTTCTCATAGGGCATGTTATCCAGACCTTTGATCATTTTAGTTGCCCTCCTAATGAAATTAACCATTAAATACAGTGTGCATTGCAATCTGTTTCTCACACTGATCTCACTATCTGGTATAGGGTCCGATCTTGTTGTGCTAGGTTTTCATTGTCAGTACAGAGCAAAACAAGGAGCACTGCCTTAGTTGCTTTGGGCAAAGGACTCGAAAATGCTCTGTTCCCATTGGTTAAAAAGTGCACTTGTCTTCCTGCTTATTAAATTTATTTATTTATTTGTCGTATTTCCACCCCACCATTCTCACCCCGAAGGGAACTCAGAGTGGCTCACATATGAATCAGCAACAATTTGATGCCATACAAACATGAAACAGCAAATAACTCAATACATTAAAAATCAATCACTAAAAACATATCAAGGCTAAAATCTATTTAATCATCTCTTTCTCTCATGGGAAATGAAGAACATTTGTGAAATTATGATCACTCTTGGTTTATTTGTATTTTAAACTTTAGAAAAACCTGCTAACCATTCATGATGATATGCCATTGTTTCAAGGATCAGTTAAAGCCTTATAATTTACTAAATTGTGCTCATACTTACCAGACGTACTACTTCCTCGATCTGAACTATTGTAAGACCCTCCTGTATTTTGATCATAATTTTGATTGTATGGGATGGTTTGGGCATTATCATTTGCTCGGTAATCTGTAGATTTAATAAAGACAAGTTTATATTTCCTTCAGTTTGGTGGTTTCCAGAATACAGACTAATATTCTGCAGAAAAAAACACCTCCCTCTACCTCCCATCTGTGAGCAATCTCTGGTGAAAGGAAGAATTGGAAGAAGGGATCTTCTTTTGGTTAGAGCAGTAGTTCCCAACCTTTGGTCCTCCAGGTGTTTTGGACTTCAACTCCCAGAAATCCCAGCCAGCTTACCAGCTATTAGGAATTGTGGGAGCTGAAGTCCAAAACACCTGGAGAACCAAAGGTTGGGAACTACTGGGTTAAAGCATGAGGACTGCTTGTGGGAAGAAGTGATTAGTCTGATGTGTCCTGATCAATAGGAGAACAGACCTCTGCAACTTACAGTGGCTGATGCCCAGTAACACGGGATTGGGGGCAAGGGAGAAAGTCAGAACAGGAACAACTAAGTAGCTGATCTAGAATCTCAGCCAATGTGACTAAGTGCTTGAAATCTGCAGAAGCATTTCTTAGGAAACAGAGCTTCCTAAACAGCATATAGGTTTTTAATCAATACAGTAGTCTGGAGGACAGATTTCAGATATGCTTAAAGGTCTCCGTAACCACGGATTGCTCGAACAATGTAGACACAATTGCTGAGATGCTACATTGGGCAGATGAGGCATAACAGTTTACCTACATCTTTCCATATTCTTTCTTGCACCACACTGACCACTGTCAAACCCTGGGAGGGCTGCTGCTACTCATTAATAGTCTATTTGAATTCTACTACAGCAATAATAATAATAATAATAATAATAATAATAATAATAATAATAATAGTAATACTTTATTTTTCTACCCCGCCACCATCTCCCGGCAGGGACTCGGGGCAGCTACGGTAGCCCGAAATACAAAACAATAGATCAGTTAAAACACATTAAAATACAAAGACAGTAAAAACCAGCAGTTATACAAACAGTTACCTTAACCAAAACAATCCAGTAAATCATAAAAACTCAATTAACATATAAATCAGTTAAAAATAAAAACAGTTAAAATAAAGTAAGATAAAATGGACCACCAGGTTGGTGGAGGGATGGCATGACGGGGCTACCTAAACTAAAGTGCAATGACATAGTTCTAAAGTGCTTTGGGTCAAAGGACAAAGTGTAAACATCCCAGGACCTAAGGAGAGGGAGACGGCCGGCCAATTTGTTGTGAGAAAAGGGACCTGTGCAAACAAAGGTGTTATTGATCTGACTTTTAGACAAGGGGACTCAGTTATTCAAAGGCCCAGCGAAAAAGCCAGGTTTTGAGCTGCTTTTTAAAGGAAGCAAGGGTGGGTGCCTGCCTGATCTCCCCCGGGAGGGACTTCCAGAACCTGGGAGCAACTACTGAAAAGGCCCGCTCCCTCGTCCCCACCAACCGAGCCACATTAAAATCAAGCCGCTACATTAAAATGGCTCTCTACTATTCTATGATTCTATAAATAAAACTACCGCATATACTCGAGTATAAGCCGACCTGAATTTAAGCCGAGGCACCTAATTTTTCCACAAAAAAACCTGGGAAAACATTGACTCCAGTATAAGCCAAGGGTGGTAAATTTCAGAAATAAAAATAGATACCAATAAAATTACATTAATTGAGGCATCAGTAGGTTAAATGTTTTTGAATATTTACATAAAGCTGAAATTTAAAATAAGGCTGATCAAATCATTATTTTCATCTTCTTCAATGTAAATGTGCTTAATATGTATCCTTTTAATAGGGTAAAATAATACATGTAATAATAATAATATAAATACAGGAAAATAATACATGTAATAATAAAGAGTAAAATAAAAAATGCAATAATAATAATAATAATAATAATAATAATAAGATCAGAGTGAAATAATAAATATAATAATAATAATAATAATAATAATAATAATAATAATAATAATAATAGAGTAAAATAAATGTAACAGTAGCAACAATAATAGAGAAAAATAATGAATGTACCATATATTCTTGAGTATAAGCTGACTCAAATATAAACCAGCCAGGACCCTCACCTGAGTATAAAGCCGAGGGGGGCTTTTTCAGTCTTAAAAAAAGAGCTGAAAAACTAGGCTTATACTCGAGTATATACAGTAATTCTAATATTATTACAAGTGAAAAGCTATCCATAGTCTGAAATGCAGAAGTGCTCCATCTAGCTATTTGTAAATGCTCAGATGGTTTCTTATTCTTCTCCATCTTCCTTAGAAAAGTATCAATGGTTAATTAATATATGAGTCCACCTGTAATGCATTCTGTTGTATGAAACATGCTCCCTCATTAGTGGCAAAGCTCTGGATAAACATTTAAAGCATTGCTAATTAAAATAACATTATTTGGAAAACATACCTTATTTTCAAAGGGATAAAATATGCATTTGTTAATTGCTTCTACATATGATGGCTCTAGGAATAAGAGGTTTCCAGGACATCTTGCTATTAACAATCCTGCTCAGGTCTTTAAAAGCTCAGCCATGACTTCCTTGCTTGACTCTATCCTTTTATCCTACAATCATCTTTTCTAATAAGTTTTGTCATCTTAAAATTCGCCAAAGATAACAATACAGTATATTTTTTTTACTGATGTAATATCTATAATAGCTAAGAATGTTACCAGGTCCTAACTTTCCTTTCATGAAACAAATAAAAGGAAGCCATAAACAATCACTGGACATGAAATAGAAATGAGAGAATGCAGAGAGAACTCATTATAATTGTTATTTCTTGTTGTTGTGGTTTTAAGGTGTCTCTGCAGCCTAGGGATGCAACAATGTCAACCTCATGTATAAGTCAAGGTTAGGTTTAGGGTTCAAAATTATGGATTTTAATATAATATGTGGATAAGTCGAGGGTCATTTCAAGGAGAGGGGAAAGTACCAATGCCACTTCAGGGGTGTACTCACCCCTGTCACCACTATTTCCACATCCAGGCATTCAAAAATTTCAGAGGTGGTGCCATGGCAGAGACAATAGAGGGGGTGAGTGCTTCTTTTTAGGCTCTCCCAGGACAGACTAAGCTCTTGCCTTTTGCCATTCTACTCAGAGAAGATGATTTATTTTTTGGTAAGCCTTAGGATGCAGTACTTATATTGATCAATAGATAAGTTGATCCAGGTTTTTTGGGTTGATTTTTTCCCCTAAAATTTCTAGACGTATACAATACATATAGGGTACACAGGATAAAGAATAGATCACTCCTCAACAAAATGTACATGGAATTGAATTCAAAAAAGAAGTTAATTAAATAACAATGGGTTTCCTATTGATACATGAATCTAGTTTATAGAACAGAGGAGGGAGGCAGAGATTACAGATCCAATGACTCTTAGCACTTTAACTGCCATGACTCAGTACAGGGGAATTATGGGGGTTGATGAGGCACCCGCACTATTTGACTGACAAGGCTAAAGGCCTGGTAAAACTAAAACTCCCATCATTCCATAGCATTGAGCTTTGGTAGTAAAAGTACTGTCAAACTGCATTAACTATATTGTAGATGCATCCTCTGTTTATCTCTTTCATTTGTTCTATTGACATAACTACATATGCCTGTAACTGCAGCCTTCCACTTGTATTTTATTCAATTTTATATAAGAGAAGTTTCTTTTTACTGATTTAATGTTCTAAATTCTGAAGCAGAACATCCCCATAAAACATGCATTACAAATTCAAGGTTAAAATACTGTATAACTAAAACAGTCAACACTATGACAAACAGGTATACATTTATTTATATGGTCATCAGCCTCTGAACCATGATATTGACAAATGGGTCAGATGGCAAATAGACTCATTTATTCTTTTTTGATGTAATCCTTTGGTAATTGAACACATCCTTTGCATTTAATAAGTTAGTATTTGAAGTTGATGATTCTCAATTAAATAGAGGTAGATGGTGTTCCCAGAGAGCAGTAAAGAGGTCCTTGGGCCAGATTCTGAATAAACATCCTATGGAAATTAAGATCAGTAGTATGGACTGGCTTCATAAGGAATATCAATGTAAAGATCATACCCTTTGTTTATTAATTACCTTTGAAGACCACTCAATAATTGAAGAGGTATTGGCACACAATTGGAGATTAAATCATTGGGGTATTTATATTAGGAGGGTCTTATATGACCCAGTGGTTCGGCCTCTGCTTACAGGTTTGAGACCAGCCCCCCAGATAAAAACTAGTTTAAATATCACTCCAAGGTCTTCCATCCCGACCTCTAGTTTAGTATCATTAGAATCCTCTTCAGATATATCAGATAAAGCTCCAGTCACCCCTCATCTGGCCCAAGTCCCTATCCAGGAAAACTGCTGTATTAATTTTTATACGCCTCCTCTTTTTAGTTCCCCTTCAAACATTTCAATTGATTCCCCCCTTTCCCCCTCCCATGAAACCCCCCCTTTAGGAATCCCTCAGGTTGGGTTATCCTTTGATTGTTCAGGCTTAGAGAGCTGACTAGCCCCTTCCGACTGCTCTCCTGTTCTGGGGGGACCTGGGGGGGGAGATGACTGGGGTTGGGGGGCAGCCATTGAGGTGGTGTGGGGAAGAGGAAAGTGCGGTCAAAACCATCAGGGAGAAGTGCAACAAAGTCCTTGCGACCCTGAGGAAAGTTAGGCTAGGTAGCCTCCATGACAGGTGCCCCGGGTTCAAGGTCTTGCTGTTAAATGCCAGGTCTGTCAATGGTAAAACAGCGGTAATACAGGATTTGATCCTGGAAAAAAAGGCTGACCTGGCCTGCATTACTGAAACCTGGCTGGACGAGCTGGGGGGAGTTAATCTTACCCAGTTCTGTCCACCAGGCTATGGGGTGCACCAGCAAGCCAGACCTGGGGGGTGGGGAGGTGGGGTGGTGGTGGTCTATCAGGAATCCATCCCCCTGACCAGATGCCCTGTTCCTCAATCAACCGGGTTTGAGTGTGTCCACCTGAGGGTGAGGAGCCAGGACAGTTTGGGGATTCTGCTTGTGTACCGTCCATCCCATGACACAGCAGTCTCCCTGCCTGAGCTTGCTGAGGTGGTGTCTGGCCTGGTGTTGGTCTCTCAGCAACCTGTTGTCCTGGGAGATTTCAACATCCATGTGGATGCCACCGTATCTGGCGCAGCTCAGGACTTCATGGCTTCCATGACCATGGGACTGTCCCAAGTGATATCTGGTCCCACTCATCAGGTTGGACACACTTTAGACCTAGTATTTGTGAAGAACGGGGGAGATGTTGGTGTGGAAGATCAAAACATCCTTCCATTGTCATGGACCGACCATCATCTGGTCAGTGTTAGATTTACCATCACCCAAAACCTCTGCAGAGGTGGTGGACCGATTAAGATGGTCCACCCCAGGAGACTTATGGATCCAGATGGATTCCTGATGTCTCTTTGGGGAACTTCCTGTCATGTTGGCTGACGATTCTGTCAAGACCCTGGTTGATCTCTATAACACCGAGATGGCCAGGGCTCTTGACTCGATTGCCCCCGAACATCCCCTCCTGCTCTGCAGAGCCAAGTCAGCTCCTTGGTTCACCAAGGAGCTGGCCTTGATGAAGCGGGCAAGGCAGGGACTAGAGTGCAGGTGGCAGAAGACTCGGAGCATCACCGACCGAACACGGGCTAGAGCCTCCATTAAGGCCTACTCCGTGGTGTTGCAGGCAGCCAGAAAAACTTTCTCGACTGCCCACATCGCATCTGCAACAAATAGACCAGCAGAGTTGTTCCAGGTTGTCCGGGAGCTCCTTCATCCTCATGAGGGGGAGGAGCCCCTTGACAACTCGGTCGCTCAATGCCACGGGTTCGTGCATCATTTTGCAGATAAAGTTGCTCGATTACACTCCGACTTGGACACCAATTTTGATACAGCTCCAGTTGAGTTACCTAGTGCAACTGTTGAGTCAACTTTGATGGATTCGTTTCAGCTTGTTCGGCCTGATGACATGGACAAGATCCTTGGAGCGATGAGACCAACCACATGTGTTCTAGACCCTTGTCCCACCTGGCTTATAAAGCTTGCTGGGGGGTTGGTCAATTGGTTTTTTAAGATTATCAATGCCTAATTGGAACAAGGGCAATTTCCATCTAGTCTAAAACAGGCAACTATTAGACCAATTCTAAAAAAGGCATCCCTTGATTCCTCGATTCTATCAAACTATCAACCAATTTCAAACCTCCCATTTTTAGGCAAGGTTCTGGAGCAAGTGGTGGCCTCTCAACTCCAGGGATTCTTAGAAGACACCGATTACCTTGACCTATTCCATTCTGGCTTCAGGCCTGGTCATGGCACTGAGATGGCTTTGGTCGCCTTGGTGGATGACCTCTGCGGAGAGCTAGACAGGGGGAGTGTGCCCCTGTTGGTTCTCCTGGACATCTCAGCGGCTTTCGATACCATCGACCATGGTATCCTTCTGGGGCGGCTCTCAGGAATGGGGATTGGGGGTGCTGCACTACAGTGGCTCCACTCCTTCCTTCACCCAGATGGTGAAGCTGGGGGATACCTGCTCGGACCCCTGGCCTTTGACCTGTGGGGTCCCGCAAGGTTCTATTATTTTCCCCATGCTTTTTAACATCTACATGAAACCGCTGGGAGAGGTCATCTGGAGTTTTGGAGTTCAGTGCCATCTCTATGCAGATGACACTCAACCCTACTACTCTTTTCCACCTACCTCCAAGGAAGCCCCTTGGATCCTAGACCAGTGTCTGGCAGCTGTAATGGGTTAGATGAGGGCCAACAAACTGAAGCTTAATCCTGACAAGACAGAGGTCCTCCAGGTCAGTTGTTAGACTGATCAGGGTATAGGGTGGCTACCTGTGCTTGACGGGGTCGTACTCCCCCTGAAGACACAGGTCTGCAGCTTGGGGGTCCCTCCTGGATTCATCGCT
The DNA here is from genome assembly GCF_035594765.1 of Anolis carolinensis. Taxonomy (NCBI): domain Eukaryota; kingdom Metazoa; phylum Chordata; class Lepidosauria; order Squamata; family Anolidae; genus Anolis; species Anolis carolinensis. The sequence continues at coordinate 63,075,880 of NC_085843.1, read as the reverse complement.
GTCACTTGATGCTCAGGTGTCGGCGGTGGCCGGGAGGGCCTTTGCACAGCTAAAGCTAGTGCGCCAACTACGACTGTACCTCGAGAAGTCTGACTTGACCATGGTGGTAAATGCTCTGGTTACCTCAAGGATGGATTGCTGTAACACACTCTACGTTGGGCTGCCCTTGAAGATGGTTTGGAAACTGTGGTTGGTACAACGGTCGGCAGCTAGGTTACTAACTGGAGCTGCTTACAGGGAGTGGTCAACCCCCGTGTTCAAGCAGCTCCACTGGCTACCGATAATATTCCGGGCCCAATTCAAGGTGCAGGTTACTACCTATAAAGCTCTAAACGGTTTGGGACCTGCCTATCTTCGTGACCGCGTCATCCCCTATGCACCCACCTGATCTCTGAGATCATCCGGGGAGTCCCTCCTCTCACTTCCACCCTCCTCACAACTGTGTTTGGTGGGGACGAGAGAGAGGGCCTTCTCAGCCATGGCCCCCCGACTCTGGAACTCCCTTCCCAGGGAGATTAGATTAGCTCCCTCTCTATCTTCCTTTAGGAAACAACTGAAGACTTGGATGTTTCGGCAGGCCTTCGGTGAGACAGTCATTAATTAATCAGCCCCAGAGGGTTTTTAATAATCTATTCTGTATTTATTACGGTCTTACCATTTATGTGTTTTAAATGCAATTTTTAATCCTTGTATTGTTGTTTTAATTGATATATTATATTACTGTTTTATCTTTTTTATATTGTGATTTGTATTATGTTGCTTTATTTTGTCCTTATGTTGTTTGGGCCTCTGGCCCATGTAAGCCGACCCGAGTCCCCATGGGGAGATGGTGACGGGGTATAAATAAAGTTTTATTTTATTATTTTTATTTTTATTCCAATATTACCAGGTGATCATGAAAACTATAGTGTATTCAAAAAATTCAAAGGCAAAACAGGACCAGACCCCAGAAATTTCATTCTGCAAATCTGGTTATTAAAGTAATTTGAATGGTACCCTGAAGGGTAAGTAAGAAATCTCATAACTTCTTTTTTGAAACCTCCCATATTATGTTAAAGAAATGTGCCTTTAGGAATAGAAAGCATATTCCGATGGTCCAAGTTAACATGGCCATGAATTTTATTTTTAAGCTGATGGATTCAGTAGAACAATTTTATTTCATGATTGAAAGGGGATCATGACTGCAAGAACAGTGCTAAAAATTAGTCTGCTTCCATCTTTAGCACTGCCCATGATACAAGTTTTTATTTGCAATTTTGTAATCACTTGTAGCAATATGTAGGTTTAATTATCTTTCATTCACTGTTAGAATAGTGTGACCTATTTTTAAATGTGAGTGAAATGCCTCTGCTTTGCATCTGCTTTATGAATTAAAGATCTAGTCTTAGTATCACACAATCACTCCATTGTTATTATTAAATTTAAATTAAGCTGAAAACCATGTGAAAATATATTCTATTTCATTCTTTTTAAAGATATGGCTGCTTATTTGGTTAAAATAAATTCAATCTTTGAACATTATTGTAGTGCTAATTAACTCTTTGACACTATTAATTAAGAATTTCTAAATCTACAAAGGACCTAGTCTGCACCACGGTGTTTGGTTCAGTCTTGAAAAATTCTGCATTCCATTAGCTAATTATCAGATTTAGAAATGGTCCAAAATCATTGCAGACAGATTAAAACATAAGTCGTCATTTTTGTTTCTATAAGCTGAGAACCTAAAAGTAAATACTTAACAACTCTCCAGTGCATAAAGAAAAAAGAAAATACTGAATGTGATTTACCTTTGTTTAGCTTGTTTTGCTCTATGATATTGTACTGAACTGGTGCACCCTCTTGTTTTTGCTGTGCAGCTGGCTTCCAATGTTTTTCATTTGAATCACCACTGCTGCTGTTGACATTATTGCTGATGTTTGACTGGATGAGTTGAGTAGTGGCATAAGGCGTAGGCTGTCCTGGTTGGTTGACAAATCTTCCATCTTTTAGATTTGGGCTATTGAAAGTTTTCATCTCATTGATTTTGTTGCTTAAGTCCACATCACCATATACTGTTGATTCAGGCAGCATAAGATTTGTTTGCTTGTTTTCCAACTGATTGTTGTAATTTGCTATGCAATCCGCTGTCCAAAACAGAAAGATGAAAAGGGGAGAGGACTGTTATAACACACAGTTTATGTTTCACATGCTTACTTTTTATGTATGCAGAATGTTATGATTTGCCTTTCAGAAGCAGAAATAATCTTGTTACAATGTGGCTGCAGCAAATTGTAATTCCACTAAATTCTGAGCTCTGCTTAAGTTATATCTCCGTATACATTTTACATGGAGATCAAAATACAGAGACCAGATAATGCTATTTTTATATCAACAGAGGCTAGTGGCTCCAATGTCAATGTTATAGTGAATTTGCTCCAGTTGGAGACCAAAAACTTTAAGGGAGCTTTCCCAGGTGATGAACCTCTTTGGGGGATAAAGCTCAGCCCTCCTTGGATAGTTATTTTTAAATTCTTTGGAAGAGCTTCCAGTGGGAAAAACGTGGCTGAAATATGCGAAGAGTTGGCACATTGGGGAAAAAATGCTGGTCTCCCATATGATATACAGTAGAGTCTCACTTATCCAACATAAACGGGCTGGCAGAATGTTGGATAAGCGAATATGTTGGATAATAAGGAGGCATTAAGGAAAAGCCTATTAAACATCAAATTAGGTTATGATTTTACAAATGAAGCACCAAAACATCATGTTAGACAACAAATTTGGCAGAAAAGGTAGTTCTATACGCAGTAATGCTATGTAGTAATTACTGTATTTATGAATTTAGCACCAAAATATCACGATATATTGAAAACATTGACTCCAAAAATGCGTTGGATAATCCAGAACGTTGGATAAGCGAGTGTTGGATAAGTGAGACTCTACTGTAGCTGTAAGAACTATCTATAGCAGTACATTTTATATTTACAGTATCAATGAGATTGCAGCTTATAAAACAGAAGGAATGAAGCACAGCAAGTAATTATTTTGCTGAGCATCTCTACAAAAGGTACAGAAATTGATTGGATAGCTGCTGTAATTTTAGAATATTTCTTTCTCTCTCTTTTTAATTAGATTTATTGAAAGTTTTTTAGGGAAAAGAAAAAAGAGGATATTTCTTTGAGGGATGAAAAATGGAATACCCTAGAATCAACATTAAATCCCTCACCATCACATTTAGGAAAGAACCAGAAACTCTTGTGTGTTTTAAAGTATCAGCCATGAATCAGGGAGCACAATAAAGAGAAATATGGACAGTTGTCTGTCTGAACAGGATAGGGTATAAATAAGATTTTAAAGTAATGAACATAATTACCTGGCCGACTATACGTAGTGAGGTTACTATCACTGTTTCCATTGCCTGAGGTGCAGCAATTGATGGAGCAGTCATTATGATTATTCCCAGTATTAGGCCATGTATCTGCAAGCCATGGCTGAGCAGCAGGTTCATTGATGTTTAAAAGACCTGGTCTTCAAAAGACAGAGTTAATAATGTCCATTTAATTAGTTGCATTTTTAGAAAAGAACTGGATACTTAAAAGTTCACAGTGATGTATTGGAAATGTACCTTATCTTCACAGTGATCCTGAGATCATAATAGCTTGGTGTACTAAAATAGTTGCTACCCAGAGTGCTTAAATTTGTGCCCATGTGCCTCTTTTTTTCTGATGGTTTACTGCAGGGGTCCCCAAACTAAGGCCCGCGGGCCACATGCGTCCCCCCGAAGCCAATTATCCGGCCCGCCGGGGGTTACACGTTCTGGGTAGGGGACGGGCAGCCAAGAGGAGGAAGGCTGCTGCTGCTGCTTCTGAAGGCTGTTGGCAGTGAGCGAGCGAGCGAGCGGGCAGGCAGGCAGGCGGGGGAGGGACTTCAGGAGCCCCCTCGTGTTCTTCTCCTTTTCCTTTCCTTCCTTCCTCTTCTTCCGAAGTAGCAGGCAGGGGAAGGACGTTAGGAGCCTGCGTGTCGTCCTTCTCCTCTTCCTCTCCTTCCCTCTCTTCCAAAGTGGTGGTGGCAGTAGCATGGCTGCAGGCTGGGCTGCGTACTTTCCTCTCCTTCCTTCTTTTCTTCCAAAGCAGTGCTTTCAACATTGCTTTGGATGAGGAAGAAGACGATGTGCTGTCTCTGTTGCCAATTTGGAAGAGAAGGAAGGAGAGGAAAAACAGGAGACCGGTGAGCGGGCGCCTAAATTCTCTGCCCTGCCCATGATTTGGTAGAAGAGGAAGGAAGGAGATGAAAAGGGCGAGCTGGGTCCTAAAGTTCCTCCCTCCGCGCTGCTTCAGTAATAAAGACAAACATTGTTTTTGAAGGCTTTCATGCGTGGAATCACTGGGTTGCTGTGAGTTTTCCGGGCTGTATGGCTATGCTCCAGAAGCATTCTCTCCTGACATTTCACCCACATCTATGCCAGGCATCCTCAGAGGCTGTGAGGTCTGTTGGAAACTAGGCAAGTGAGGTTTATATATCTGTGAAACCCTCTGATGCCTGGGATTCCTTGACAGATCTTTGGGGATTGATTGGGGAAGTCTTCTTTTGGGACTGCCATTCCCAGAATCCCCCAACCAGCTGTGCACCTTTTTGAGCAGTTCTAATTTGCAGCACTGAGGGAAAAGATCTGCATATATGGACTTATGACAACCCTATATATTTCATAGGGTTCCTTAGGCTAGGAATCCCTTGTGTACAACACAAACATTTCTCTTCTGAGTTGTGGAAGGCTTTCATGGCCAGAATCACTGGGTTGCTGTGAGTTTTCCAGGCTGCATGGGCATGTTCCAGAAGTATTCTCTCCTGACGTTCGCCCACATCTATGCCAGACATCCTCAGAGGCTGTGAGGTCTGTTGGAAACTAGGCAAGGGAGGTTTATATATCTGTGATAGGTCCAGGGTGGGAGAAAGAACTCTTCTCTGTTACAGGCCAGTGAGAATATTGCAATTAATCACCTTGATTAATATTGAAAAGCCTTGCAGCTTCAAGGCCTGGCTGCTTCCTGCCTGGGGGAACAAATATGGAACCAGACATTGAGCCTCTTATTAGCCAAAAGCAGTGTCATAAGATATGTGCAATATGCATAGGAATTTGTTTATGGTTTTTTTAACTATAGTCCAGCCCTCCAACGGTCTGAGGGACAGTGAACTGGCCCCCGGTTTAAAAAGTTTGGGGACCCCTGGTTTATTGGATAAACCCCATTCTGAATTTTTGCTGAGATTTTTTATTGATTCTGCCATGGATTTGTAACTAACTCTTTATGGGTATTTATCATACTCTATACTATCTGTTATATGTAAAGATGCTTTTCTATTTTCTAAGGTATTTTAAAAAGAATTGTTGAGATGTATATCACTTATGTTTTTATTTGCTATTTTTCTTTGTTTTATTTATTACAACTTAGAGATTGAGGATTTTTAAAAAAATATGAGACAGGAGCGTGATCACTATATTTTGTAAACACGAATTAACATATTTGTGACAGAACAATACAATAATTAAACTAACCCTTAATTTGACCCATTTGTATCTACTGCACTGTGTCTTTCTATGTATTTTAAGATCCTTTCCTGCAAAGAACATTTAAAAAATCTTGCCAGCAATTGCTTCCTGTAAGTCCTATATTTCTAGCTATGTGCACTTTTAGCTACATGCACATTATCATCAACTATTCACTGCAGAAGACAGCAGCTATTTATAATATATTTCTGTGTGGGAAAATAAACTCTATGGCATGGCATATGAGAGAGCAAACCTTCTCCTGTGGTTACCTACAAGAGATATGCCATGTCTGATTTTCCTCCTTAGAGAACTGGAATTCATCTGTAAGAAATGCAAACTAGAGGATAAGGTCAAAGAATAGGAAAGGCACCTTTCTAAATTCATCAAATCAGGGAAGGTTTTTATGGACACAACTTAGAAAGCTCTGCTGGAATAGTAAATTACATGAAAACCTGACAAACTACAACATACAAGAGGAAGAATGGGATATTTCTGAAGCATTTTATGCAAACTTTTCCATGGATAAATCACTTTCTATGGAGTGTTTTTAAGTTTTAACTTCTGTTTTAGCTAGCAGAAAATCAGGGTTAAGTAACAAGAAAACATGGAGAGGGGGATCTGAATTCCCCAGGAATTAAAGAACTCCACCTGCTTCAGTAAAAAGAAAAATGCAGTAGGAAAACATAGTATAACTCAACAAAATGGGGGTACAGAATGGGGGACACCTGACTCAACAGAAGTACATGTGAAAAAGATCTTGGAGTCCTTGTGGACAACAAGTGAAACATGAGCCTACAATGTGATGCGGCTGCTAAAAAAAGCCAACGGGATTTTGGCCTGCATAAATAGGAATATAGTGTCTAGATCCAGGGAAGTCATGCTACCCCTCTATTCTGCCTTGGTCAGACCACACCTGGAATACTGTGTCCAATTCTGGGCACCGCAGTTGAAGGGAGATGTGGACAAGCTGAAAAGCATCCAGAGGAGGGTCATTAAAATGATTAAGGGTCTGGAGAACAAGCCCTATGAGGAGCGGCTTAAAGATCCGGGCATGTTTAGCCTGCAGAAGAGAAGGCTAAGAGGAGACATGATAGCCACGTACAAATATGTGAGGGAAAGTCATAGGGAGGAGGGAGCAAGCTTGTTTTCTGCTGCCCTGCAGACTAGGACGTGGAACAATGGCTTCAAACTACAGGAAAGGAGATTCCACCTGAATATCAGGAAGAACTTCCTCACTGTGAGAGCTGTTCAGTAGTGGAACTCTCTGCCCCGGAGTGTGGTGGAGGCTCCTTCTTTGGAGGCTTTTAAGCAGAGGCTGGATGGCCATCTGTCAGGGGTGCTTTGAATGAGATTTTCCTGCTTCTTGCAGGGGGTTGGACTGGATGGCCCATGAGGTCTCTTCCAACTCTATGATTCTATGAAAATATTCAATTTGACCTATTTTGTTGATGCTTTCATTCAAAACTGCAGCTTTAAGGTCTACATTTAATATATGACATTGTTTACTTAAAATTGTTATAATAAGACATCCCAGTGAGTGGTTAGTTTCACTTTTACCACTATCTTTGTTGCCACAACATCCTTGTGAGACTCATCTATGCCTATATGTCCTACACGAGTTTGCTGGTTAAAAATGGAATCTTATTTGGGCCAGAACAAAGAAGGATTCAGCTAACAACCACAAAGAAATCTAAACTCCTAGTAACAATACATATTCAATGTTAAATAGTACTAGAGGGTTATCAACCACACATAAGCATGAACACTTCTCAGCATGGAGATTTACTTGCTGTTCTCCATCCTGCATTTAGCAATAGCCATAGTGACATGAAAATAAGTTCAGGTAGGTGTTTGTTAGGTCAGGTGTTCTGTAACATTCTTATAGGTTGAGTGACTCAGGTTGCATTTGCACCATATAATTAATGCAGATCAATACCACATTAATTGACATAGTTTAATGCTATGAAAATATGGGATTTTTAATTTGGTGAGGCTTCAGCTTTATTTGACAAAGAAGACTCAATGTACAACTCCCATTATACCATAGCACTGAGTCAGGGCAGTTAAAGTGGTGTCAAGCTACTTTAATTCTACAGTGTAGATGCACTCTCAGACACTACCACCTTTTTGTTCATCCAACAATCTGCAAATGTCTCTCAGGAAACTAGTCTGCATATCCAGGCATGTTGTTGGCTTTTTTATCTCAGAAACTTACATAATCTAAAGTGGCTTTTCCCTATTTCAAAAGTACATCAAGTATCTAAAAGAAGAAAGCTAAATTCATTCTACAGTAGGAGGCTAATTGTGGCTTCCATCTTTGACAAAGATCTCTGAGTCTTAGGAAGAAGCTTCCTGCCTCCTAGGATTTATCTTTCCAAAACACTGAAGAAATCACAGGCGAAGCCTTATCAGGTGCCTTCAAGCTGGAAGCAACGGAGCTTGATACTCTAGACTTTCCTGAAACCACTCTTTTATCACAGGATCCAGAATTTAGTAAGAGAATTCCATTATCTTATTGTCTCTTTTAAAGTCCCCGTTCTGGCTGTAAGCATTTAGTTAATGTGTCTTCTTCTGAAATTTCTACCAAGATGTAGCTCTATCTAATTCTCTCTCTGCACTTCTTTAACCAGAATCTGAATGAATCCCTCAGTACCTCTTCAGAAGAGACAAATGAGGGTCTGGCTGTGGTGCAGCTTGCTAGTAACCAGTTGAAATAAATCACTACTGACCAAGAGGTCATGAGTTTGAAGCCCAGGTCAGGTTAAGTCCCCGACCATTAAATAGCCTGGCTTGCTGTTGACCTATGCAGCCCGAAAGACAGTTGCATCTGTCAAGTATGGAATTTAGGTACGCTTTATGCGGGAGGCTAATTTAACTAATTTACAACACCATAAAAATTGCCAGCAACATGCCGGAAAGGAATGAGGAAGTATAGTCACTAGTGGATGGGGAAGCAACAGCTCCCCCTATGGCCGGAATCATGAAGCTGGAGATGTTAAATGCCTCTGTGTGTGTCTATACTGTATGTTGTTTGTCTGATGGCATTGGAAATTTGCCATATATATGTTCATTGTAATCCGCCCTGAGTCCCCTTAGGGGTGAGAAAGGCGGAATATAAATACTGTAAATAAATAAATAAATGCTACAGATGATAAAACTACTTTTTGAAAGAGTACTTCCAGATTTCCAACTTATTCCCTATTTGGGGCAGGGGTTTGTACTTCAGGAAAAGACAGCAAATGCTACCATGACCATACAAGAGTTCATACATGTGCACTGAGAAAATCCCTGATTACGTGGAATCTCTTCAACTTTTTAATAACAAGATTTCCTAGATTTCCCATTTGTAGTTCATTAACATAAAAGATGCCTATGAATTGAAACTATAATGCAATGAAGTTATTATATATTATAAGCACTCACATGTAAGTAGTAATCAATATATTCTATACTCAAGAGTTGGAAAAGTATGATCCTTAGGATTCCCATTTTTAATCATCTGCTTTGGATCATGATGTCTTCCAAGGATCCTTAGGAAGTGTGTAGGGACATTGTGCCACATTCTTTCGCCTCACTATTTTAGGCTTCATTTGCCAACAGAAAGCCACCAGGAAATTAACATATATGGACCCCATCACATTGAGGTTTCCCCCCGTTATAGATGACTTCATGTACAATTCAAGGACGTAAGTTCATTTCCACTGTTGCCCATGCCCCTACATCCTCAAAATGTATATGAAGTGTCCTGAAATGAGAGAGCTCTGAACACAGGTGAGTAATCACGTTTGGAGCCCCTGGCTAATGAACCATTGCTAACGCCAGAAAACACGTGATGGGATCTGACAGATTTGCCCATGTTTCAGTGATGTGGAGCAATGGGCAATCCTCACCACTTTGCTGTCACTGCATTTTCTCCTTAAAAGTAATCTAGGTTCGAAATTGTGTTCTTCTTAGTTTTTTAACATAACACTGGTCTAATGGAGGGGAGGAAAGCCTAGCAGGAAGGGATCATGGCAAAGTGGTTAATAATTATACTGGTCTAATGAAAGGGAGCACAGGCTTTCAAAAGAGCATCATTGCAAAGGGGTTATAATTACACTGGTTTCTCCCTCCCTGTCTTCCTTCCTTGCCCCCTTTCTTTCCTTTCTCTCTCCTTCCCTCCCTCCCTGTCTTCCTTCATTTGCTTTTCTTATTCCTTTTCTCTCTCTCTCTTTCTCATCCTTCCTTCCACTACAGGATTTTCCTGATTTTAGAAAAAAATGAATATGGAGATGGAGGGAAAAATCTGTGTGGGGAAAAACTGAAGAGGAAAACATGTGTGATGGGAAGACAGACTTGAAACGGGACAATTGAGGATTGAAAGGTACAATTCCCTTCTCTAGGCAGACAGTTCCCCACGCTTCTCAAAGTCTATGGATGAGGTCCTAAGTCACTTCCTACTGAAAGGAAAGACCTAAATGCCTAAAATAGCCCATAGAGGGCAACACACAGAATATTATTGCAAACCTGGATCATTCGGAGGCCATTTTTTTCAAATTTTTTTCAAATCACAGTTGTATTGTGGCAACTGGCTCAATCTTTAAAGACTGTGGGGCACTGTGACTCTACAGATCTACAAGGAACAGTATACTTTGAAAAGACAAAGTGACCACCTGATGCACAGAACTCATATCCCAGGAAGTAACTCCAGTGATTTAATCCCAAATCTAAACCACCAAGGTGTCCTAATGTATTTTGTGCAATTTCTAAGTATAAAACTGAATAAAATTGAAAAATGAAAAATTATAAGAAAAAGAAAGGTCTTATTGAAGGGATCAATGAACCAAAGTGAATCCATTTTGAATTGCCTGTCTGCTTGGAAGTAAGAGAATCAGTAAAGATAAAACTCTGCAACTTGCTGTCTTGTGACAGATGGCCTGTGTTCTATGTTTAGCCAGAAGCAGTTTCAGTTACGCTTGCGGTTATGCCGATTCTGAGAAAATATATGCAATAAATGTACTTTTTGCTGCACCTGTTGAAATGTTTCACAGTTTGTGGTTAAGCTAACATCCTGGACTTGTTGACAACTCAGGATGCACTAGCTAACCACAAACTGAACTGGGGGATTTCCAGTAAACCTAGTCCAGAAAGAGGAACTAGAAATGTCATAAACAAGTGCCTTATAAATATGCCCTGAAGAAAACATTGAGGGCAGACGATTTTTGCTGGCCCCACTACTACGTGTGGTCATCGTCTGTCTGTAGCTACATTAAAGGTGTTTTGTCCTCAACCATTTTGGTCTCTGGAGTGGTCTCATAGCGGCTTGGCAAACTCGGGTATTGTAAATGATTGGGGTTATTCCCAAATCACCCCTTTCATTTCTGGGGGCTCGTCCGGGATTTTTGGGATCTGTAGTGTTTTGCCAAGGTTCCGTTGTAGCCCACTCCGAGCTGCTCTTGGGAGCAAGGCGTGTCCACTTCCCCTTCCGGGGTGCCGCGTACGGTCCGCGCTGAGACGTGCACGGCCTCTTGAGGTAAAAGACCAGCGGTTCCCTGCGCAACACCCGAGGCGAGGGAAGGTGAGCTCTCCTCCAAAACAACCAGTTGGGAGACAACCATCGCTTGTGGGAAGGCGGCCGCCGCGGGACAGAACGCCAGATAGGCAAGTATATCTCTTAAACCGCTGTTGTTTAGCATTGCGGGGAGGGAGAGTTTTAAATTGTAGAAATTGTTCTGGGTCCCGTTAGAAGCCCTTGGGAAAACGAGAGAAACCCAAAGGGAGAAAGAGCTCTAGAAAAGACCTGAAAGGGAGATCTAATCAGGTTTGGAGGCATACCCTAGTAGCGGGACGTGCACGGGAGATCCAACCACAGTCCGGGGGCATACTCCATTAGGAAATTGATCTGTCTTTTCACACCCTGTGGAAGAGTGGAAGAAGCCTTGCGTTCCCTGTTACTGGCCGTTGATTCTCCGGGGGTGCAGGCCAGGGCCGAATCCACATACCACAATGGGTGGGAAAGGATCAAAAAGATCAGAAGGGTCAATGACCCCCCTCCAATGCATGTTAGATAATTTTGATAAGTTTTCTAAGTACACATTTGAGAAAGGAATGAGGCCAAATAAATTGCGTGCGCTGTGTGAGGTAGAATGGCCTTCATTCCCCCTCACTCCCCAGTGGCCTTCTGAAGGTTCACTCGATCCTGCTCTGACTTTAAGTGTTTATAGATTTGTTGCAGAGGTTCACCCTGATCAGGGCAAATACATTTCAGCTTGGTATGATGTTGTGCGAAAGCAGCCTGACTGGCTGAAGGAATGCAAGTGCATGGTGATTGATGAGGTGATGTCTGGGAGGAAGAGAGGAATGGTCACAGGGGGTCCCCAAAGGGGAATTGGCACCCCGATGGGAAAGAAAGGTGGAAGGCAAATTGCTAAACCGCCCCCCTATCAAGATTCAGGGAATCCGGCTGACGAACCCATGCCGGCTCCCCCGTATATACCTACCCTCTATACTCCACTGACATCACACGTAAGGGGAGGCGCGGTGGGGGGGCTCGACCTCCCGGCAGCGGCAAGCGCTCCCAAGCAGGAGCAGCCTGCGGCGAGTTCTGGCCCCCAGCCGCTCTACCCCTCTGAAGAGATAAAACGACCGGAGAGGCAGGCAAAAATGGAGGCACGTCAGAAGATGGAACAATTGGAACAGGCCCGCTGCTATAGTGAATCAAGTGAGGATGAGGCAGCATTGTGCCCCATAAGGGAGGTGCCACAGTTGGTCCCACTGTCTTTGGATGACCAGGGGCGCCCCAGGTTTGAGACTAGGACTTTATTTCAACACGTTCCTTTTACTTCTTCGGATATTTTGAACTGGCGAACGAACCGTCCCGCCTGGTCAGAAGATCCGAGAGGCATGGCGAACCTGGTTGAGGGAATCATTCAGACACACAACCCTAGTTGGGTGGATTTGAAACAGTTGTTGGAAGCCCTGTTGACTGCAGAAGAGAGAGTATTGTTGACTCAAGTGGGTAGACAAGAGGCTGTGAAGGAGCATGCAAACTCACATAGTAGGGATGCTGTTGATGTGTACCAAGAAAGGGTATTCCCAGTGAGGGAAGACCCACATTGGGATTTGAATGAAGCGGATGGTCCTGGTAAGGATGCACTGAGGTTGTATCAGAACTTGATTGTGCGTGCCCTGAGAAGAGGGGTTCCGAGGGTCCCAAATTTGAAAAAGATTTACCAGATGGAGCAGGAAAAGAATGAAAGTCCGGTAGCATTTCTGGAGAGACTCAGGGAGGCATTTGAGAAGTTTTCTCCCTATGATATGGATGATCAGAGGGATCAAGCTGCAGGAAAGATAGTGTTGAAGAGTGTTTTCTCTAGTCAGTGTAGCCCTGACATACGGAGAAAGTTACAGAAGGATGCTGGTTTGGCTCACTTGACTTTAGAAAGGATTTTGGAAATTGCAAATCAGGTTTACTTGTCTCGGGAGGTTGTGCAGGCAAAGAAAGAAGAAACAGCGGTGGCCCGCAGGGCCAAGGTTATAGCTGCAGTGTTCCAAGGTAGCCAGCCCCAAGGACCTAGAGGATCAGGCTGGAAAGGGAAAGGCCAAGGAAAGAAAGAACCAGGGGGCAAGCAACTGGGAAAGAATGAATGTGCAAGGTGCCACAAGCATGGGCATTGGGCAGCTGATTGCAAAGTGGATCTTGGGAAAGGACAGAATAGAAAAGGGCAGAATGGAAATGGAAATTGGAAGGGAAAAAGGCAGAACCGTGGAGCTGCCGGCCAGCCCAGATGGGCTCCGGTTGCAGCCGGATTGGTTGACCCTGCTTTAGATGTTCATGGGCTGGCGTCAGTGAGAGAGGAGGATGAATATGAGCAATAGGACAGACCGGCTCCCGGATCCCCGGGTAGCCATGGAATGGTTAGGATTGAACCAGGGGAGCCAATGGTCGATATGAAAGTTGGAAATCAATCCGTTGAGTTTATGCTTGATTCCGGGGCTTCTAGGTCTGTGGTGAACACGGCTGTGTCTCACCCGACTGGAGAAGATGTAAATATTATAGCAGCTACAGGAAAACGAAAAGCTTGTCCTTTGTTGGCAGAAAGAGAGTGTTCGTTAGGGAGGCATCTGGTCAGGCATAGATTCATCTATATGCCTGAATGTCCTGTGCCTCTAATGGGAAGAGATCTTTTGTGCAAAATGAGAGCTGCTTTGCTTTTTGAGGAAGATGGTTCATTGTTGGCTGGATTTAGGGTGGGTCAAGATAGACAACTAGTGGAACAGCAGTTAAAAATGGCTTTGGAACTGCCTATGGAGGAAGAGTGGAGATTGTACTCTGTATTGGAAGAAAGAACTGACTGGGAAGCATTCAATGTCCCAGAGGTGTGGGCAGAAGACAACCCTCCGAGGTTGGCAAAGGATGTTCCACCAGTTATAATTGAATTAAAGCCCTTCGCCAACCCGGTGGCAATCCGACAGTATCGGCTCCCTCGGGAGGCGATCGTCGGAATTGCGGCCTATTTGGAGAAGTTGGAAAAATATGGAATACTGGTTCCTTGCCAGTCTCCATGGAACACACCCTTGTTGCCAATCAGGAAACCGGACGGGTCCTATCGCCCTGTGCAGGATTTGAGAGCTGTAAATAAATTAGTAGTCCCTCTCCACCCGGTAGTTCCAAACCCATACACCCTGCTCAGCCTTATTCCACCTCATCACCAATGGTTTACTGTCCTGGACCTCAAAGATGCTTTCTTTTGCATCAGACTGGCCGAGGAGAGCCAGAAGATTTTTGCATTTCAAAAAGAGGATCCTGGGACAGGGGCCAAGGGTCAACTTGTTTGGTCAAGATTGCCCCAGGGGTTCTGTAATTCCCCGACCATTTTCGGACAAGCCCTGGCGCAGGACTTGCTGCCAATGGTCAAAAATGATAAAGGATGGACCATTCTCCAATATGTAGACGATATCCTCCTCTGTGCAGACAGTCGAGAAGAATGTTTAGAAGGGACTCAGACCTTGTTGCAGTTTTTGGCAGATAAAGGTTACAAGGTTTCGAAAAAGAAAGCTCAGCTGGTTCAGCAAGAAGTGAAGTATTTGGGTTTTCGCTTGGCTAAAGGTCTTCGGAGGTTAGAGGTGGAACGCAAAGAAGCCATTTGCTCCATCCCTACCCCCCAAACTCGAAAACAGGTCAGAGAGTTCCTGGGAGCGGCAGGGTTTTGTCGTATATGGATTCCGAACTTCGGACTATATGCCAAACCCCTCCATGAGGCTACCAAAGGGAAGTCAGGAGACCCCTTGGTGTGGGGAACTGAACAGCAAGATGCATTTGAGCAATTGAAGAAAGCTTTGATGTCTGCCCCAGCATTGGGGTTGCCTGATTTGGACAAAACTTTCTACTTGTATGTAGGAGAACGGAAAGGAGTGGCTGTAGGGGTGTTGACTCAGCTGGTGGGCGATTGGCCCCGGCCAGTGGCTTATTTGTCTAAGCAATTAGACAATGTGGCCTGTGGATGGCCTTCATGCTTGAGAGCTGTAGCGGCTGCTGCAGTTCTTGTGGAAGAAGCAAACAAGCTGACCTTAGGGCAGCCTGTGATTTTAAAGTGTCCCCATGCGGTAGTGACTTTAATGGAACATAGGGGACACCATTGGCTCACCAATAGCCGAATGCTTAAGTATGAGAGCATGTTGGTAGACAATCCACAGGTCAAATTGTCAGTGTGTGCCACTCTGAACCCAGCTACCTTGTTGCCAGTGGAAGAAGGAGAATTGATGCAGCATGATTGTTTAGAAGTGATGGATGAAGTGTATTCAAGTAGGCCAGATCTCAAAGATCTGCCACTACTGACTCCGGAATGGGTGCTTTTCACAGATGGGTCAAGTCGTGTGGTTGGTTCTGAAAGGAAAGTGGGGTATGCAGTGGTGAATAGCAATGGGGAGACCCTGGAGGCAAAGGGGTTGCCCCCAGGGACTTCCGCACAACGGGCCGAATTGATTGCTCTGACGAGGGCCCTCCAATTGGCTAAAGGAAGGCGAGTCAATATTTATACTGACTCAAAATATGCCTTCACCACTTTGCATGCCCACGGTGCCATTTATAAGGAAAGGGGACTGCTGACCTCTGCAGGACAGCAGATCAAAAATGCAACAGAAATTTTGCAACTTTTAGATGCAGTATGGGAACCAAAAGAGATAGCAGTCATGCATTGCAAAGGACATCAGTATGGTGAGGATCAGGTAACACAGGGAAATCGCCTGGCAGACCAACAAGCTAGGAAAGCAGCAGATGAAAGCACATCGGAAGAATCAGTTTTGCAGTTGGACGTTACACCCACAGTAGAGTCCATGACTTACTCTGCACAAGAGAAGGAATGGGCCCTAGCAGAAGGGGCTAAGTGGAAGGGTAACATTCTCATATTACCCAATAGAAAAATCTTTGTCCCAAAAGCTTTGGGATGGGAATTGGTAAAGGAGGTTCATAGACAAACCCATTTAGGTGCAACAGGAATGGCTTCACTCTTGGAACGGCAAATCTGGGTGGACGGCTTGCATGCCTTGGCCAGATCTGCTGCTCTAAGATGTGAAATTTGTGCTAAGAACAATCCCAGGATGGGGCCGCTGCTCCCGCCTGGAGTTCAGTACTTGGGAACGACACCTTTTGAGTCTCTAGTGGTTGATTTCACTGAAATGCCAAAAGTCCAAAGATTTCATTACATGTTGGTAATGGTATGCACATTCTCAGGGTGGGTGGAAGCATATCCTACCACCTCTGAGAAGGCTGTAGAGGTCAGCCGTGCCTTGATGAGGGATATAATCCCTAGGTACGGAATACCTTTACACATTGGAAGTGACAACGGCCCGGCCTTTGTTCACCAGGTCCTAGGGTGCCTAGCCCAGTTGTTAGGAACCATTTGGAAATTGCATTGTGCTTACCGGCCCCAATCTTCGGGGAAAGTAGAAAGAATGAATAGGACTTTGAAAGGAACAATCTCAAAGATGTGTCAGGAGACAGGGATGTCATGGGTCCAGATACTGCCAATGGCATTATTAAAGGTCAGATGCACCCCCACCAGGGTTTTGGGTTTGTCACCTTATGAATTGTTGTATGGAAGACCCCCTCTGAAAATTAGACCTCTGCAAGGAGATATACATGAATTAGGAAAACAAGAACTGATAAAAGAGGTCCAAGCTTTGGGTATGGTGTTAAACAAACTGTATAAATATACTGGCATGCTGCGTTACCCCTTTCCCGTTACTGCGTTACATTCTTTCTCACCAGGAGATCTTGTTTGGCTAAAAGATTGGAAGTGCGATCCCCTCGGCCCAAGGTGGAAGGGACCACTGGAGGTGTTGCTTACAACTCCTACTGCTGTGAAGTTGAAGGGCATAAAGCCGTGGGTACATTACACTCGCATCAAGAAGGACTATACCACCAAAGATCCTGATTTCTGGAAGGTAAACCTACACAAGGACAATCCACTCAAATTCACACTCACACGCCCTAAGGGTCAAGCTACCAAGAGCTGCCCTGAAGAGGAGGGGTCCGAAGCTACCTAGAGCTAGCCCCAGAGGTCAGGTTACCAAGAACCGCCTTGAAGAAGGAAGGAGGGTACACTTCCGAGAGTGTCCCAAAAGACCGAATGGACACTTGGTTTTGGGTGTGGGGAATTGGGGGTTCCTGTGTGGGTTGTATTCTGTTTTTTTTGTTGGTTGAAATTTTGTGATATTGAGGACAAACCCCAGTGTAAACATGAGGACACAATTATACTTATTGATGTTGATAATGATGCCATTGGTGCAGACTCAGATGGGTTGGGACAAGAACATGTTCCACAGATTAATTAAAGATATAGTCAAAGAAGCAGAAGTAAAAGACTGCTGGATTTGTGCCCATAGCCCTCATTCTCAATATGAGGGTTGGGTCATGAAAGCAGGACCACTGCTGGATGTATCTGGATGGAAATTGTTTACCCCTTGGACATATGAAAATGAAGAGGGGTTGACTGATTCGGCTCAATTTTTATTGGCCCTTGATGATTCTGCACCAGCCGCATCAGCCTGTCTGACACGATCAAAAGATGGGATCACAGAAATTGATCATAAGAACTTCCCCCAAGCCAATCTAATAGAAGTAGGAGATTACCCCCGTTGTAATCTCACTCTCCCTGTATATTATGACAACATACATTTTGGAGTTGAACAGCCACAGCCACAACGGGATGGTCACTCGCAGAGATTGAGAAGGCAAGCGGCCTCACCAGAGGGTGATGACAAGAAACCACCCTCTCGTCCGGCCCGTAATGGGAAAGCTAATACGCCCCCAAAAATATATGTGGTTAAGCCCGGGTCGGAGCTGCCTCGAGCAGCAACTTAGCCACCTGAGGCGGGAGCTGCGCCTCAACCATGACAACCGGTGGCAGGAGCTGCGCCTTCACCACGACCACCAGTGGTGAAAGCTGCACCCCCACCACGACAAGATTTGGTCCGGACGTGAGGAAACTTCCCAATGGAATACCAAATTCCTGGTAGGCCAAGGCCCGGTATTCTGCTTGATAAACATGCCATGGGAGGATTGCCTCCGGGGTATTTCTGGATATGTGGAAAGTGGGGAGGTAAAGTCTTGCCCCCACTATGGGTTGGTACCTGCACCATTGGTACCCTAGTTCCCACTAATATTGACATACACCCGCGAGAGCAGCCCCTGCAGGCATTGGAAGCAACTGACCGGTGGAACAGGCCTAAAAGATCATATGATGAAAAACGTGGCTATGATCCTGAAAATACTTATCTTTCAGAGGGAGAGAGATTTGCATCAATCCTGTTCCCTTCTCTGGGAGTTGCCCTAAATGTTAAACAACTGCGGAGACTTTCAGCACAGTTGGAAATTTTGGCTAATCAGACTGTTATTGGCATGAAAGCACTCCAAACTGAAATTGATTCATTGGCGGGGGTTCTCATGCAACACAAGATTGCTCTAGATTACCTCCTAGCGGCGGAAGGTGGTTTATGTATATGGTTAAATGTAACCTGCTGCCATTATGTTAATGAGTCTGGACTTATTGAATCTGATGTGGCCAAAATCAATAACGTTGTCTCCACTATAAGGGCTACTTATACTCCTAAGGGAACCGGCTGGTTTGATTGGCTTTTTAATTGGTTGCCGAATCTCGGTTGGCTACGAGACCTCATGAAAACACTGTTTATAATCCTGCTAATTATACTTCTAGCTTTGCTCTTTTTGCCCTGCATTATGTTGTGCTTGAGAAACATGATGGCGAAACTGATCACTGCTACTTTCACTCAGCACAGGGAAATTCAGCATGTCATGTACATGCAGTTGAACACCATAGAGCAAGAAACCACCCCACTATAATTGGACGTGTGGAGTGGCTTGTGCAACCAAGAAAATGTCTTTCTTGGTTACAAGAAAAAAAGGAGGGAATGAAGGGATCAATGAACCAAAGTGAATCCATTTTGAATTGCCTGTCTGCTTGGAAGTAAGAGAATCAGTAAAGATAAAACTCTGCAACTTGCTGTCTTGTGACAGATGGCCTGTGTTCTATGTTTAGCCAGAAGCAGTTTCAGTTACGCTTGCGGTTATGCCGATTCTGAGAAAATATATGCAATAAATGTACTTTTTGCTGCACCTGTTGAAATGTTTCACAGTTTGTGGTTAAGCTAACATCCTGGACTTGTTGACAACTCAGGATGCACTAGCTAACCACAAACTGAACTGGGGGATTTCCAGTAAACCCAGTCCAGAAAGAGGAACTAGAAATGTCATAAACAAGTGCCTTATAAATATGCCCTGAAGAAAACATTGAGGGCAGACGATTTTTGCTGGCCCCACTACTACGTGTGGTCATCGTCTGTCTGTAGCTACATTAAAGGTGTTTTGTCCTCAACCATTTTGGTCTCTGGAGTGGTCTCATAGCGGCTTGGCAAACTCGGGTATTGTAAATGATTGGGGTTATTCCCAAATCACCCCTTTCATTATGAACTATTCCATGCTATTAATAACATTTCCTTCTTACTGAGTGAAGTAATTATTTTTGAAATTGCCTGTGTTTTTAAATAACCCTGTAACATGGGGGGGGGGGGTGATCTTAAACATTACCAAGGCACCATTTGGCATGTCTTAGAAGTCTTTAGGTTCAACCTCCCCTCCCCCAACACACATGCACCCTATATTCAACTGAGTTTACATTCTTTGAAATCAGAGGTACAGATAACTTTGGAAGCTACAAAGAAAAAGACTAGCTATATATGTGAAATAAATGTGCTTTCTATAATGCAAAGGACCTTAAGGTCTGGTAAACAATCAATACTTAAACACCACCAAAATTGATCAAAAACTACAGCTATAAAGAAAACACTATGCTTTATGTCGCTATGACACTAATTTGGTCCCCTCTACCTATTGGTCCATCTACCTACTGGTAACTTTGTTTGCAGATGTATGTATGGGGCATTTCCTCTGGAATATCTTGCTTTTGATCCACTGACATTGCTATTCACCTGGAGTGGCACATCAATAGACTTTACTCATGTACAATATAACACTAGTTCAGCAGTATGTATATGAGTATGGAATTAAAACACAACTAATTGTGCATCTAGTTGTATATACAGTTGCATGCCCGACTGTACATTTGTACTAGCATTAGTGTGTCACAAGAACAAACATACTAATGCCCCACACTAGAAAAACCTAGAAAAACAATGTAATTCTGCTAGCATGTTGTTTTCCTCTATAGCGCTTATACTGGCTTTAGGTCATACCCTGTGTGTAGTATGTCATAGAATCATAGAATCATAGAATAGTAGAGTTGGAAGAGACCTCATGGGCCATCCAGTCCAACCCCCTACCAAGAAGCAGGAAATCACATTCAAAGCACCCCCGACAGATGGCCATCCAGCCTCTGTTTAAAAACCTCCAAAGAAGGAGCCTCCACCACAGTCCGGGGAAGAGAGTTCCACTGCCGAACAGCCCTCACTGTGAGGAAGTTCTTCCTAATGTTCAGGTGGAATCTCCTTTCCTGCAGTTTGAAGCCATTGTTCCGTGTCCTAGTCTGCAGGGCAGCAGAAAACAAGCTTGCTCCCTCCTCCCTATGACTTCCCCTCACATATTTGTACATGGCTATCATGTCTCCTCTCAGCCTTCTCTTCTGCAGGCTAAACATGCCCAGTTCTTTAAGCCGCTCCTCATAGGGCTTGTTCTCCAGACCTTTGATCATTTTAGTTGCCTTCCTCTGGACGCTTTCCAGCTTGTCAACATCTCCCTTCAACTGTGGTGCCCAGAATTGGACACAGTATTCCAGATGTGGTCTGACCAAGGCAGAATAGAGGGGGAGCAGGACTTCCCTGGATCTAGACGCTATACACCTATTGATGCAGGCCAGAATCCCGTTGGCTTTCTTAGCAGCCGCATCACATTGCTGGCTCATGTTTAACTTGTTGTCCACAAGGACTCCAAGATCTTTTTCACATGTACTGCTGTCTAGCCAGGCATCGTCCCCCATTCTGTATATTTGCATTCCATTTTTTCTGCCGAAGTGAAGTATCTTGCATTTGTCCCTGTTGAACTTCATATTGTTAGTTTCGGCCCATCTCTCTAGTCTGTCAAGATCGTTTTGAATTCTGCTCCTTTCTTCTGGAGTGTTGGCTATCCCTCCCAGTTTGGTGTGGTCTGCAAACGTGATGATCGTGCCTTCTAACGCTTCGTCTAAGTCATTAATAAAGATGTTGAACAGAACCGGGCCCAGGACGGAACCCTGCGGCACTCCACTCGTGACTTCTTTCCAAGATTGGTGAGCACCCTTTGGGTTCGTCAGCTTGATCCTTGGTGTTTCCCATTTCACTCTAAAGACAGCATAGCTAGGTAAAACAAGCATAGCTAGGTATCCCATTATATCTAAGGGATACCAATAGTTAGGATGGATGCCACTGAACTAATTCAAAATATAATAGTTAGTTATATCCATGCTATCTCTCCAACTGACCTTAGTTATAAAGTGGTCTTCCATAAAAGCGAGCATTTGTGTGAAAAGGGAAAAACTGCTTTCCCCATAGGTCAGTTAACATAAGATTCAGCAATATCATAATTTCTCAGAGCAACACAGCCCCATTTGTTTTTAGTTTCAAGCAAGCCAAGGCTTCTTATGTGTTATCTGCTTTGGATTTTTAAAGTGCCTAACAGACATATGCTGTGATAGAGTCTTTTCTGTTTAAAGATTTTTTTTTCTTATTGTGTTTTCAGAATATCTTTCTATGCCACAGTATAGCTTCTCTAATGCCTTTTAATAAACCCCTATATCAGCAGAATGTGTATTCTGAAGTTAAAGTGCTCCCTCTACTGTTCGTAATCCTGAGATGCATTTTTGCCCAAAGCCTAAGGAGCTAAGTTGGAAGTGCTGCAGTTCATTTTATTGCATTGTGTGTAGAAAAGCAGCAGAAAACACATTATTACCTGCCTCCGCTGCTTATAGCTTCTCCTCCTCTTTGATACGTTACTAAAATGGAAAATAAAAATAGCATAATGGTTAATTGTTTTGGCACCAAGTTACTGTTCCAATTTAATCCAAATATCATGAGTGTGGAACTTGAGTAGGTATCAGTGTCTGATACATACTTGTGTTATAAGTTTTGCTGTTTCTTTTAAAACAAGAAATTTTCTCATAAGAAGTATTATTTGGCATGTATCTTGTAGTTTACAAAACAGACTGTAAACTCTAAGGGATGAACATTTCAAATTTTTAAAAAATGTATGTATACATAGGGAAGTAGTTCAGAGAGAAATATGCCCATAAATGTATTTTTAAACTGACACCATTCCAAATGAACTTGCTTTACTTTAGTTTTTATGCCCAGGTTAAGCAACGGGTTAAGAAAAACTAGCTTCTGTGCAAATGACGATGGATTCCAGAGCTATGCATTTCCCAAACTAGGAATGTGTTTTAAAAGGCAGCCAAATTCTGCTCCTTAGAAGAATCCAAAGTGGGGATCTGCAAGGCAGAGATAACTGCTTGCAGTGATTACAATAACAGGATTAAAATGTTGCAGCCAATGGTATGAGGGCTTTTTGCTGAGAGTGTTGCTAAAGAAGAGGGCCTGTTAACATTTAAATTCAGTGGAACTAAACAACTTGGATTCTGAATTATGGAAAAGAAGTTTTTAATTTTAAATACAGTCAGAATTTCAAACTACTCCTTGTCAAATCTTGTTGCTGTTTGTTGTGCAGCTATTACTTACTGCACCAGTACTAATTTTCATATTCTTTGTCTTTACGGTTCTAAAGATGTGTCTTCTATCAGAAATCTGACATTAAGAAACATATATAAATTTAATTTGTGAACCTATATATAGAGAGAACACTAATCACAGGCTTAAATTTAGACATGTTTATTTTCTCTACAGAACTTAGAAGCTGAAAACATGGGATCTGAAAATGGATGGGAGTCTATGAGAAACGAGATGGAAACCAGTTTTAACAATTAATGTTACTATTCACAAATAAGGGGTATTTTCAAAAACTGAAAAGAATTAATCTACCATTAGTAGTAACATTTAAATTAGATTCATCATAATATCATATTAATGATGATACTGGTACATTATTTTAAGCAATATCTATATACAGTAGAGTCTCACTTATCCAACACTCGCTTATCCAACGTTCTGGATTATCCAACGCATTTTTGTAGTCAATGGTTTCAATATATCGTGATATTTTGGTGCTAAATTCATAAATACAGTAATTACTACATAGCATTACTGCGTATTGAACTACTTTTTCTGCCAAATTTGTTGTCTAACATGATGTTTGGGTGCTTCATTTGTAAAATCATAACCCAATTTGATGTTTAATAGGCTTTTCCTTAGTGCCTCCTTATTATCCAACATATTCGCTATCCAACATTCTGCCAGCCCATTTATGTTGGATAAGTGAGACTCTACTGTAGTTGTTACGATTGCTTCTTTTAACATTGAGCCTTCAAGTCAATTGTTGACTTAAGGTGAGCCTATGAATTTCATAGATTTTTCTTATACAAGGAATACTCGGAGATGGATATCCCAGTTCCTTCTGTCTACTAAGAAATGTCACGTTTGTGACAAGCAATTGTTATAGAGAAGTTTTGCATGACTATTTGGTACTTGCTATTTTGTAATGGGATAAACAAAAGTAGTTTGACCAACATTTTGGTTACAGATTTCAGGATCAGTGCAGCAAACGTGGGTAGAGTAAAGCCCATTTTATTTATTTATTTACTACATTTATATCCCGCTCTTCTCACCCCGAAGGGGACTCAGAGCGGCTGCATTGCTGACACGCAGCCAGAATATTAGGTTAGCTTTAATACCAGGGTTACTTTGTTGTTACATGTTTTCCTATTCCTAGAGTGCTAGTTCTATAAAAGAAGATGAAAAAGAAGAGGTGACACAGTATCATACAGGCACATGCCAAACCGTCAAGGGAAAAGTGCAAATATATACCTGTTGGTGTGAAGGTAAAAGACGGGACTGAAAAATCAAAACACAATAAAAACTGGTTATTAAGCTGAAGAAGAAAGACAGGCCATACCACATTAGTATAAATCAAAGCAGAAATAGGACATAAAGCAAGGGTAAATATGTCCAGATATACCAATATGTGAATAAAACAAAACTTCTGATTTTAAAAGACAGCTTATCTCCACAGATATCCTTTCTGAAGAAGAATGACATTCTGCTATAGTAGACTCTTGAGAGAAATAGAAAGTAGTTTAGCCTCTGGATGACCTTTGTTTTAGTGTGTTGTTTTGCTGCAAATCCATGTACACAAAAACCTTATGATATTTAATCATCAGTTTTGTTTGGGCACAGGATGGGTGGTTAATATTCTGACTATTGTCAGGATTTTGCTTGACTGTTATCTTCACTGCATCAAACACATGCTTGATAGAAAAGATCAATACTCACACTTTATTTAGCAAAGAATCAGATATTCATAGGAGTAATGAAAACCTATAAAATAGACCAGTTTTATTTAACCTGATCTCTAAAGTGCCTTGCACTTTACTGTAACAGCAAATCACTGTTATTTTAGTATAAATTTTCTTATAAGAAACAGGATACATACACAATGATTAATTTTTATATTACAGTTTTTTGAGCTGTTTTTGCTATTTTCAATGAACAACTCAACCAGTAGTCTCTCTGGATTCAAAAGCCTAAGAATTTTAAGAGAAATTGCTGAGAATAGAATAATTCTTTCTGAGAAAACCTTTACTCTTGCAACCCCTATAGATCTTAACTGAATCAATAAGGCATCTAATCAAACAGCAGACCTCCAGTGTAACATCTATTCCATTTTTCCAGCACACACTTCCTCTTCTTTTGAACAATAGAATATATTTTCTGTATTGCTAATGGGAAGAAGGAAAGCATGAAAAGCTTCTTAATTCTGAGAAAATGAACGAGAAAAGCTACACAATAGTTTCCAAATGGGTTTTGGCCTTGAAATTTAGGTTAGTACACAAGCCACAAAGGGATGATGGAATAGCTAAGATATAGATGTACCAGCAGCTTTTCTTTTTTCTTTTTAATGCGGCATATAGATCTGATTTTTTTTTGTATTAGGAATAGGGCCCTTAAATCTCCAAGGGCCAGAAAAACCTAATTTAGCACATGCCGCATATGTGCCTCTGTTCTTATCAATCCACTTTATTTCAAGAAATTATTGGTACTGAACAAAAATGAAAATCTCTAAACAATTCAAGCTAGCACTGTATTTCAGATATAGCAGTGCTTTTTAAATGTCAGAAAACCTATTGTATTGTTGGCCCATTTCACAGTCAAAGAAATATACTAAGCCATGTAGTAATGCTTTTCCACAAAAACACAAAATAGTTCATTTAAAATAAGCATTACTTATAAAAGACTGAATAATATCCATGTTAAATGGCAACAAGGATAGATGAAGACAGAAGATGTCTTTGTAAACGAAATACAAAATATAAATTTTGTGTGTAACAAAATAAGAAAAGCCAATCTACATGAATGCCAATAAATCATAAATTTCAACTTAATTATCAAAGTTTATATTACTAAAATGTTTAATATGGCCACAGACACTAATATAGGCAAGTATGAATACAAAAATATTGTAACAGTTGTCAAAGCCTCAAGCTAGATGCTCACAAAGGGAGAAAAAAATAAATTAATGCATTTCATGGATGCTCAGCCATAGGCATGTCTTATTTGATGCTCTGAATATTGACAGATTATCTTATGATTTGCATTTCCTTGAAGGTAATTTTCCCTTGAAATGTGTTATTCAACACTATTGCAGTGGAAATTTATTAATTTTAAAAAAATATATATGTAATGGAAAATTGTGGAGACATATGCAGAAGTTTTAAGACACACAAGACTGTAAACATAATACAATAATAATGCATCAGAATTTTAGAAATTGCATGCTGTGGATGTAGATCTGCACATATTGAAGGAACAGTATTAGTCTAACATGACATTGTACACAAGTTTGCATGGCACCATGCAATTAGTAAATCTAAAGAAGAATGAGTTAAAATAGCATAAAAAAGATGTCACTTAACATTCTCAGAAGAATTGTAACCAATACAAGTTGTTTTCTGTTTCAGTTTTATTGGGCCTTAATGAAATATTACTGAACAATAATTTTACCACTAGTTTTATCACTTCTTTATTATCTTGGAAGTTATTGTGTAAAGGGTTTAGTATCCTAGGAAACACCTATATTGTGTAGTGTCCAAACAGAATTAAAAATTCATCTGAATTCTATCAATTACATCATGTCATTTAATTACCAAACTTAAATTTTGAACGAGAAATCATAGAAATATCATTCGAAAAAAGGAACATATTATTTAATATTTTTATGAGTAACAATTGTTGGACACATTATTAACAATACTGGCAGGTTTTTTAATTGCCAAAGATGACTAACCTCAAGAACCAGCCATCAGTTTGTTTCTAATTTCACACAAATAAAAATAAAATAAACATTATACTTCGTATGTTTTTAAAGGGACGGTGTTGGCCCTCGTTACTTTAAATGCATTAATATGCTGTAGGCAATGTGTGAAATTCAAAATCACAGTTCAAACTGCATAACCCCAAGTTAGACATTCATAACTGATTCTTATTTGTGATCACTACATATCCAATAGTGCAGGAAATGAATGAATAAGCATCACAAGAGTCCTCCAATCCTGATTTACTGGGCACCAGATGCTGCAAGTAATGGGAGTCTATTCTTTAGTTTATCAAGACGCGGAATTTTATAAGACTATTCTAGTTTAGTTTTTTTTTTAAAGTCAGTAAAGAGCTATAGGTATTTATTTACTGTTGTAGAATGGGTATGAATTCTAATTCGATGAATGTATTAATTTAGGATGAGTCTAATTTTACTTTCATTTACCTATCTCAATGTCCCAGTGAGAAGTGCAAAATGAATTAGATTTCTTAAAGGTCATAATAAAATACCTTTTCTGATACCAGCATAAGTACTAGCAAGTCCATTCCGCTTCTTTCGATGGCGGTATAACCAAATGCTGAAAACCAAGAGGATAATCCAACAGGCAACACCAATTCCAGCAATGAATGCTGGTTGTTTCACAACATCTGAAATCTGCTGGGCTAAACTGACTTGATCTTCTGTTGACACTGGATTTCCATGAGAATCTGAAAGAAGATAGCCAATGTTACACGTGTTACTGATCTCATAGGACTTGATTTCTGTAAATGCCTCAGGTAAAAGTATGTCACTTATAAAAGTATGTTTGGTTTGGAAAATGGTCAATATCTGTAATTGTTCTCACTCAGTGAATATTACATAAGAGACAAAGGCTAAGCTGGCAAAAAGGTAACAACTTCTAAAAAAATGGGAACTGATTATATTCCATATCCCATAGCTGCTTTCCTCATGCTGTTTGGCATTCCCTCATAAGAACTGAGCCTCTGGCCCAGTAGGTCCCTCACTCTGTCCCTTTTCACTAGTATGAAAAATGACAATGTGTACCATTTCAAGCAGTCAACAATGAATCCTGCGGCTTCAGGATATTTTCAAACAAATAAATTGTTAACAGCATGTCTGTTCTTCTCTTCATATGCCAAATTCTCCTTTCTAGACTTCCATTGCTTTGTATTCTATAAGGTCAAGGCTGGATGCCAATTTTGGGAGCAATAAGTCATTTTTTCTGCTGGCTAGAATTTTTATTTTCTATTAACAGACATTCTTGGTATTGTCTGTATTTTAAAATAATAATTTCCATAGCTACATGTACATGATCAGATCTATTTGATTCAGACTTTAAGAAAAATGCCAACAGGATCAAACAATTGATGTAGGCTTCTGAAAGCAGTTAATGGAATACTGAAATGGGGAGAATGATACTATTCTATTTCTCTTGCAACAGATTTTATAGTATCAAACATTAGAAATATAGCCCTATCATGAACAGCATATTTCTCCATTATCAACACAAGCCAACTGTATTTTGAAATGTTATCTTGCTTGATATTTTCAAGAATATTGTATTGAAACAATATATTTCCCTACTGTGCATGAATATCTCCCACCGACATGTCACAGGAAATAACTAGCACAATTTAGAATTTCAAGGAATGCAGTTTTATAAAACAAATACACATTCCCTTGTATAATTACTTATATAACACATGTAGCCAATGCCTCATGTACATAGAGCACATTTAGCACTCTGCTTGAACCTTCACGGTTCTAATGGCTCCTATTATGGGATATTATTTGTAAGCTAATTAGTATGAGGCAACCATTTAGCCATTCACTTCAGGTATTTGCATATGCTTTAATATAGAAGCATAGCCTCTATACACCCTTCTATGGACACAAGTATCAAAAAGTCAAGCCTGCTTGGTTTTACAGATAAGCCTCATTGTACATTTAAATATTTATGAGCATACAGTCTACATAAAGATTTGTGGTGAACACTATGAAGATGCAAGTCTGCATTAAATCCATATACAGTTTTGTTCACTTCAGCTGCTATCTCTTCTTTGTTAACAACCAACTGGGAAGCGTATGATGATTTAGCAAGTGAGCAACACATTAGCCCATGGTATAACAGCAATTTAAATGCAACAATAGTAGCACAAATGCAGGTGTATTTGTAAACACACTAGGCTACATAAAGAAATTATGTGCACATGTACAAAGATTGAAATACATTACTTGGAAAACCTAAACTATTAGAATGCAACCAATATTATGCATTCATTGAATCAGACTGTATTCACAATAGAGAACGAATGAATGTAGGAGCTTCACAAAAGGCCGCAATTGTACTTCTGCAGCCACCTAGGGGATCACAGAGGAAACAGTGTCCCTTGCAAGAGCATCACTGGGCTTCTGTTCAGTCCACTGCATGAGATGCAGCTTTAAACACAAAAGAGCATTAGGGAGTACAGATACTTGCAATTGCTAGCAGATAATTATGAAAGGCATGTTAATTAGTTCACAAATCACATTTCATAATAGGAGCTGTTAAAGCAATAAAAGTTCAAGGAGAGTTGCTTGTATTCATTACACTTGGGATGTCTGTGGCATGAATAATACACTTAAGCATGTATAATTACTTGAATGAAATGTCTCATAACTGCATAAATTCACACAGGTTACTGTTTATACAAAATGTTAACTTCCTGTTCAGAGGAAAAACAGAGATGCCTCAAAAAGCCCCCATTGTATATTGCTGGAAGAGTTACGAGGAAAAACAAAAAACAAGGAATCAGTTATTTAAAGCTTCATCTGCTGTCATCTGTTAAGTGCACCCACATGTTCATAATAGAGAAGTGCCCCTGCTGTGAAAAGGCACTTACATTTTTGGCAAACACACAATCATCTCCCCTAGAACAGCCTCACAACAAAGCAGTCTGGACTGTTTCTAGTCGAAAGGACTATGCACAATGCACATTGACTGGCCCTTGTGACAATAATGTGCACGATGAGCAGTAGCTCACACTTGTGATCTTTCCCTCCAAATCCTCTAAACAGTTTTTAAAATGTGAAGAATTTCTAAAGACAATTTTAATTAGATATACATAAAATGATAATAATGAAAAGAAGGCAGCCTACCAATAAGTGTGTGTGTGTGTGTGGAGAGGGAATGGAGAGTCTGAGCTGGAGAAGATAAACACACTTGGGAAGAAAAGCAGAATACATGTTTTCAGCAGATCTACCCCTCCACCCCCCTCCCCTAAGCCTCTTTGGAGGTCCATCTGTAGGCACTCTGTGACTTTGCAAGAAAACCCCAGAGGCAATATAAGGTGAGTCCTCTTTCCTCAGCTACTTATACAGCAAGGAAAGGAATTTGAAATATGATGGCATAAGGAAAGCAGAAAATGAAGGAGAATTGATCAAAGTTATCCTTTCTAAGATCAAACCAACAGATGTTTCAAGCTGCCATTCCTAAAACATATCACTTTAACACTGAAGTACAGTCGAGTCTCACTTATCCAAGCCTCGCTTATCCGAGCCTCTGGATAATCCAAGCCATTTTTGTAGTCAGTGTTTTCAATATATCATGATATTTTTGTGCTAAATTCGTAAATACAGTAATTACAACATAACATTACTGCATATTGAACTACATTTCTTGTCAAATTTGTTGTATAACATGATGTTTTGGTGCTTAATTTGTAAAATCACAACCTAATTTGATGTTTAATAGGCTTTTCCTTAATCCCTCCTTATTATACAACATATTCGCTTATCCAAGCTTCTGCCGTCCCGTTTAGCTTGGATAAGTGAGACTCTACTGTACTACCATTCTCTCTTAGCAGAGCCAACACCTGAGTCGGAGAGTGAGATATCTGCTCAAAAGGAGCTGAAGCTGAGATTC
The DNA here is from genome assembly GCF_035594765.1 of Anolis carolinensis. Classification (NCBI taxonomy): domain Eukaryota; kingdom Metazoa; phylum Chordata; class Lepidosauria; order Squamata; family Anolidae; genus Anolis; species Anolis carolinensis. Next base: position 63,045,484 of record NC_085843.1, on the reverse strand, counting down.
TGTAAAGCAAAGGCAGTTCTTCTCAGAATGGAATTTAGCCAAATAGGAAACATTATATATTCTATTCTGCTACTTCCGCATTCTGGATTCAAATCAATATATTATGATAGAGAGGCATAGTTGGCTCTATGTATCCACGGATTCTGTCACCACAGATGCTTTCCATGGCTTAAAAATGCCCCTCCCCAAAATAAAATAAAAACTCTAAACATTGATTTTTCTATTATATATAAAGAACAACATTATATAATAAGGAGTTTTATTCCACCCCATCAGGAAAAAAGAACACCACCCACCCCACATCAATTCCTAAATGCAAAACAAAAGAGAATTACAAATAGCTTACCTAACTGAATAAACTGTGGCTCACTTTTCACTCCAAATCCAGCTCCAGTACTTGCTGCCACTTCCACACTATATCTAACACCAGGAACTAGAAAGGGGATTACTACAGAAAATGTGGAGCCATCCACTGTCTTATTGATGTGATACCGACTTTCATTGCCAAGACACCAGACCTGCAAGGAATAAAACAACTCTAAAAGTGCACAGAGATATAAAGATTCAAAATGTGCCATATGGTTATTTCCAAGCCAAATTTAGTGAAGTTATTAGATCTGTTAACAAATTGATGTAAACGCCAATTAACTAAACTGTTTGAATAACCATGTGAATAAGTCTACAAATCTGATGATATACAAGAAATCTCTGTCTGCCTGTCTGTCTCTCTTGGTTAGTTTTGAAAATTATGGACAATTCATATGGAAAGCATTAATGAAACAAAATTCAGTAGTACCAAACTGTGGGAAACACCAGGCATATGCTTTCCTATGAATCCTTGACACCAACTTGCTGGAATTTTACAGCTCTCTTCAGGTGTTACAGAATTGCAAGCACGGAGAAAACACAGAAAGCCTATTATGGTCCCAACTTCTCTACCCATGACCTTTCCGTGTGAAGCTGAAATATAATCTGGAGCTGAAATTTAATTGTGTTCAGCTGAATATGATTATAGAGGCTCATGTGATCGGAAACCCTAAAAAGGAAGGTCACAGCTGGAAGGAGGTGGGGAAGGAGTGCTTTTTCCCCTCCATGCTTGCAATTCTGGGATGTTTGAAGAGCTCACCCATCAATTGCCTTGTTTGTAGAAAATGCAGTTGGATCTCTAACACTCCAAACAGTGTTTAGACTGAACGCTCCAACAGGGATGGAGAACAGGCCTTAAAATTACACACACAGTAAAATAGCATTTGTACTCAAAATTACTGAAAGTAGGAAACAACATGCAATATGGAAAATGTCAAGAAGCTTCAAAACACAGAATGTCAAAACATTTAAAACAGCAGCTTTCAACCATGTCAGCAGCCTAGTACTGTGATACAGTAAAAACAATCTCCTTTCATGTGTATTTCCCCCCAAACTGAAATTAACCTTACAAATTTTGATTGCATTTTCTCACCACAAAAACTATGTTGGCTTAGGAAAAGACAGGGCCTTCTCTGGGATGTGAAGAGTCTGCAGAAATATTCTTATATTTCATGCAACATGTCCATGTATACTGAGAGTCTAAAGGTCAAATCCAGTATTCGAGCTGAAAACAATGTCTGAGGTTCAGTTGTTCCTACACTGCTCTTTTCTAAGGCAAACACCTTTTTATATAGTCAGACCTTTGGTCTTTAAAACACTTGGCAGAAAAGTGTTTTGCATAAGGTGTGCTAAGATTTTAATATTTTTAACTCTTTCAAATGTTCTTTTAATTGTTTTAACAGTGTTTTTTTTAAACAATTGTTTTTTCTATATAATATGATTTTGGTAATTTTTAAAAATTGTTGTACGCTGTCTTGAGTTCCCTACCAGGAGAAAGGTAGGATATATATATTAAATACATATATAATTTGGTGATACATGGTTACAACTGTTTGAAAGAGACAGAAGCTTTTAAATTAGTGTTTCTGGTATTGCTTTTAATGCCGAAACATACTTTCTTACGTGCAATTGCGTATGTTCTTTTAAGAATGAATTAGGTATGCTTTGTTTAATCCAGCTTTGGAAAAGAAGAACTTTTAGAGAAATGAACCCTGCTCCTCTCTTCACCCCCTCTTTAAGGCAACTTTTAAAAATGCTTACAGAGAAAATCCATGATAGCATAAACTTTTATGTAATTTTCAATTATTTTAAAAACTTAGATATATAAGTGAAGAGTAAATTAAAGATATGACCAATTTATTATGTTGGAAAATACTTCCAACGTATTTTCCTAACTTGCATCATCATCATCATCATCATCATCATTTAATTACTTATTAATCGCCCTCCATCCACGATGCTCTAGGCAATTTACAAGATAAAATTGTAAAGGATAAAAATACATACATACAAATATTGATAAAATTAACATAGATTAAAAGCTCTAGTAAAGAGCCAGGTCTTGAGTGCTAGGGTTAAAGGCCCTAACTCACGAATGGCTCTCATATAGGCCGGCAAGGCATTCCATAAGGCAGGGGCAGAAATAGAAAAAGCTCTGCGTCTGGTCCTTTCCAAGTGCACTTCTCTAGGACCCGGTACATAAAGTAAGTCTCGTTGGGATGGTCGTTGCGACCTCCGATGATGGGGAAGGAGAGACGGTCCCTAAGGTACGATGGGCCCTGGTCGTAAAGAGTTTTAAAGGTCAGAACTAGCATCTTATATAGACCACGGTAATCAGTTGGAAGCCAATGCAGATGCTGCAGCACTGATGTTATGTGGCATTTCATGGGTGTTCTTGTGAGTAGCCTGGCTGCCGCATTCTGAACAATACCGAGCTTTCGGGTCATGGACATCGGAAGGCCAACATACACGGCGTTGTAATAGTCCAGCCTAGACGTGACCGTGGCATGGTTGACTGTTGCCAGCGCCTCATCAGATAGATAAGGTGCCAGTTGCCTCGCTTGTCGTAGGTGGAAAAAAAAACCTTGTGGTTTGTTATAATTGCTAGCACTCAATATTTTCCTTTTCTTTCCATGAAAGGTAACATTTACTCCTGTGATTCAGTGTGCATATGCTATTTTGTTGTATTTTATTATACCGACATCATAATTTGTCTTTGCCCATATACTATTCCCTTTTAGCTGCTCCTTGCAAATTCAGTTGTAGAGTAGCATTTTGTGGGTTATTTCTGACTACGTTCTGTTTACATATGTGTAAATGTGTGTTTTAGGCTTCAAATATTTTTTATCAGGAAGGCACAATTGGAAAGTATATAAATATTCTACATGCACATAACAATCCAATATCATTTTATTGTGCTTTGATTTTCTCCACCAGATGGAGCCAGGTTACCACAAACAGGTTTTCTATGTTACCTAGCCTATATTTTTCTAGGATATGTTACCTTGTATTCCTGAACCATTCCATTCTGTGTATCCTCTGGGGGAGGCTGCCAAGTAATTACAATCGCTGTGCTATTTCCATCATTCTTGGTTACTGAAACACTTTGCGGAGGAGCACTTGGAGCTTATTTGTGGAAAGAAGCATGATTGTTATTAAGGCAAGTTTTTCAGCAGTGCCCTTAAGCAGAACTTTTAATAGACTACAGACAAGCTTGATGGAGACAAAACATATTCTGTAGCATTTAAGCTTAACTGCAGAGCCTTGAAAAGAAGTACATGAAGAATATAATACTATGATGCGACAGACTTTGGTCTCAATATGGTTCTTTTTGAGCTAGGAACTTTATTTTAAAAATTCATTATCTGATGAGTTTTGATATTTTTAAAAGAAGCTTCCTAGCACCACACATTATTCAAAATGTAAGAGTAACATGTATGAGTATTTTGACCAGAATTGCTTTTCAGTTACTTCTTAATTGTTACTTTAAAAAACACTTAAAAATACAAAACAACCTCTAATATCCCAAAAACATTTTTCAGAGTAACAAGTAAACTCAATATGAAAGAAAGCAAAATTCGGCTACTTTATTTTCCAAAACGTATTGAAAAATATATTTGCTGTGCAGAAACACATGACTTTATCCCCTCCATTTTATAGATTTCATTTCAAATTACAACCACACAAAAACATTGAGTTGAATGCTTAGTAGTTTTGCCTTCATTTATTTTTACAGCCTTCGCTCCTCTTTAATTCCTTTACTGTAACCAGTATGGACAGGAAGTCTCCTTATGTGTGGTTTTTATTCCTTGAAGTACTGTTCTTTGATGCTTAATATGCTGTCTGTGCAAGATAGTGATTATTATGTATGCCTGAATCTGACACAAGTCATTTGTGACCAGACTATGAACTCAGCAGATATGCGTAAACGAGAAAAGTGTATTTCTTATTTTGTCATATTATTTCTCATTCACATGTTTTTGAATATTTACTTCTGTGTCAACAAACAAATCACGTAACAATCAGCTCTATGCGTTGACAGTCTCTTAGTAGTAGTAAAGGGCTGAGTTCCAATTTTTAAAATGTACTTCAAAGAACATCAAGTAATGAACATGTCAAAGGAAAAACAAGTCAGAATACTTCAAAAAGAAAAGGATGAAGATAGACATGCTACTACTTGCCTTCTTCCAGAGTTTTGGCGAATTTCACTTCACTATCAGCTCCTTGAAACTCATTAAAAAAAGGCCGTGCCTTAATTTCATAATTAACTCCTTTTTTGAGTTCAGGAATGACAACACTGTTTTTTGTTGGTGTCCTCACTTCAAAAATCAGCCACTCAGAGTCCCCTTGAGAAGCAGCTGCTGGTCTGTATAAAATTTTATATCCCTGAATATACTGGGATTGTTGGTCAACCTGACAGTGGAGACAGAAATGTCATATTATCTGGTAAGTAAATATCAGCTGAAACTGTTTTAAGTAGAAAAATATATCCTAAATTGCAGTGAAACCATGGTGTTCAACTATCTTTGCATTTTTGAGTTTTATGATATTAATATTTAACAAACTTCAAATAGCAGCAAGGTTCTGGCTGTGATCTAAACAGCTACTTTTGGAATAAACTCAGGGAGAGAACATGCTCAATGAGATTTTTTAAAAGTCTTTGAACAGCAAGCTGCATGCCATATCACAAACTCCTTTTGAAAACCTCCTTCATTTCAAAATCTCTTTTTTGTAGAGTGTAGGCTGTTGTTTGAATGATATAATCCAAAGCCTCCAGGGATGTGGATACAAACTTGGGATAAGACGTAAGAGACCAAGGTAAAAATCCATACACTGTGTGTGTAGTTGAGAAAGTCACTATCTCTTTGACCAAGCTATTTAAGTGAGGGCAGTAAAGGAACAAATTTATTTGAAACAAAAATGTAATGTAAACGTGTATATCATTGGCCATCTATTTATTTGACATAATATACTATATGTAAAAACCCATAATAATGAAACAAAACGAAACAAAACCAGAACTGATTTTAATTGGCCTAAAATTACTGTTCCACCAATGTCAGTAGATTGCCATGGTGGTGGGATTGTCTGCCCCTGAAAGACAAGACATTGTGCTGATGTTGAAAGTTTCCTTGTCATTAAGTTGTCACAAGGTTCCTTGCCAATTTTCCATGAATAAAGTGAATTAGAGGAAGGCAGCCAATTGGCATGATCTAGATTCTGCTAACTGTGCCTGGCTATCCAAGATTAAGCAAATCACTTCCTCTACTCTTGTGTTCTCAACTGAGGGTGTAGCAGAGAAAGGTTGGCTTAATCTTACATTATCACTTAAGGCACTAGTATGAACCCATTATTTATTGAGAAAAGGCAACGCTGCAAATGCAGTGAATGTATTAGATCCACAACAACAAAAAATACCTACACAAACATAAGGTTTTTGAGATAGATTGCACTGGCATTTAGATTCATTGGCTGGCATCCTATTAGTGACATACATAAGCAGAAGTCCATCTTTTGTTTGTGTGTGTATTTTTGGTTGTTGTGGATGCTAGTATTCTTCTCTTCCCTCCATAACAATGCCCTCCCACTTACTGCTATACTATTGTAAACCCCCCCCCCCCAAAAAAAAAATCTCTGTTGTGGGTGGACAGCAAAGGGAATTATCTTTCTGTGACCTATAAGCAGACCTTGGGTGACAATGTCATATATTGAGACATGAAGAGGACTGCAATAGATGTGGATAATGTTCTTAGTTTGTGTCCCGTTTATGCTTATGCTCTTTTGGTTATTATCCTTCTACCTCTGCAAATAATAGGGGGGTATCAAGAAACATTTGGCTAAGTTCCACTAGCCAGATGTAAACTGATGACCTTATGTGTTGAGCCTCTGGAGGACCTGAGTGGATGATGCCTCTGCTGGCATATTGCTATGGGGACAGACAGTTCTTGATTCCCTCCACTCTCCCCAGCAATGGCCATAGAGTGAGTGTTGTAATGCAATGGTGAATCATGGGGATGGGGATGGGAAATATGTAGAGTTCCACATGTAGAACTCTTTATGCTGCACTCTACCCTATAGAATCTTGGTCACAGTATGAATGGAAATGTAATGTGGGCATACAGAAACTATGTTTAGTAATATTAACATTAGAAGTCATTCTACTTTGAATGAAACTATATTGTTCTACCTTGATAATCAAATGAATACCATCTCTACATTCCATATATAATGACATAAAACATTTTGTTCATTCTGGCTAGACTAAAGCCAATTGATTTTTCTTATGTAGTCATTTATCATTTAACAGCTGCTCAAATGAGTGTACTTTAGTTGGGATATTTGAATGCTAAACGGACAAAAACAACCAAAAATGGGATTTTCATGTGTATAATGGCAAGTATAATGGCAAAAATGTTTCTAAAGCATTCCTTCTCAGTTTTCTCAAATCCTTGAATATACCTGTCTCCTGATGTTGCACACTGAGCAGACACAAGAAAGCTACAAAAGAATCCTGAAAACCTTTTAGATAGGTAATTTCTTGACTTGAGGGGATAAGTGGTGGAAAACATGGAAAACTACAGCCTCAGTTAGTCAGCTGCTATACAATGTGGGTGAAGGCAAAAGGTATGAGAGGATCTAGGAAGACTACAGACTCCATATCCTTGGCTGTCTTCCATTCTAACCTCTGAGTATCATGAGGGGGCACGGCAGGGTGACCTGGCATACAACAGACTCTTCTGCCACACTCCTCTCTCAACAAAAGACCTCTTCAAAAAGTGCACTGCTTTCAAAGACGTCTGGCAGTTGGAATAAAATTGGCTTGATTATTCATTCTCCTTTATGGGAATAAAAATGTAACAGCGCATTGCTAATAGAGACTAACCAAAAGGATTCCAAACATTGTTACCTTAAAGAATAAATGTACTAGTATAGTGTTCATCCAAAACATGTTAAGTTTTAATGCTTGTTTGATTTATTAGTCCCATTTCTTCAGGGAACTTTAAAAATGTAAAACTAATTGGGGAGGAGGGGATACTTAACAGACAGAAAACACATCTGACAAAGGTTTTGTTTCCATTTTTTGCATATACTCAATAAACAAAATAACACAAAAATTAACAAAGGCATCTAATTTTTAAAACCCCAGTGTTTCTTTTTAGAAAGTATTTTCCTCTGTTTATTTATCCATTTCACAGTACTCTGAATAGGGAAAAATATAGGTTGAAAGTTAGCTTTTAATATTTCACAGCCTAGTCACATGTATTTTATTTTAATCTACAGTTGTCTTGATCAGTGTTTTTTTTAGGCCAAAGAGTGTTGGCACTGGACTCCTGGCAAGGTTTTAAGTGGTTGGTTAAACATTAAGCAGGCCATGGCAGGTGGCCTTTTGTGCAGCAATTCCCTTTAATTACCAAGTGTCACAACAGAAAACTCTTTCCCGGACCTTGATAACATGTAACATTACATTCACAACACACTACGGTAACAGTTTCATCTTAGCATTCATACAGTCCATATCTTGGGCTGGACAGAAAAATGGGTGGGGTGGGGTGGGGGGGTTGGCAGTAGCTAAGTGCTGTTTTATGAACAGTGTTCTACTAACTTGAAGCTCTTTTCCTATATACTAACGACCAGAATCAAGGTAGTTTACAAACTATTTGAGAACAATTCAATATGAGACAATACGTTTTTTAAAAATAGGACAAGTCTACTACTGTATAAACAACAAATATTCTAGTCACATCTTTCTTTACTAAAATATTTGCGGCTTAAAGAGCTTGGCATGTTTAGCCTGCAGAAGAAAAGGCTGAGGGGAGACATGATAGCCATGTACAAATACGTAAAGGGAAGTCATAGGGAGGAGGGAGCAAGCTTGTTTTCTGCTGCCCTGCAGACTAGGACACGGAACAATGGCTTCAAACTACAGGAAAGGAGATTCCACCTGAACATCAGGAAGAACTTCCTCACTGTGAGGGCTGTTCGACAGTGGAACTCTCTCCCCCAGGCTGTGGTGGAGGCTCCTTCCTTGGAGGCTTTTAAGCAGAGGCTGGATGGCCATCTGTCGGGGGTGCTTTGAATGCGATTTCCTGCTTCTTGGCAGGGGGTTGGACTGGATGGCCCATGAGGTCTCTTCCAACTCTACTATTCTATGATTCTATGATTCTCTTTGCATAGTATATCCCCAGTCATTTTTCTATATCTTTGTATTTTATATGTTCATTGTTGAACATTTTTCTTTCTGTTTAACTTAAAATTATTAAAAATATTTTTAGAACTGAAACATGTTTCATTTGCCAATCTCAATTGGATCTTCACACTGCATCTCCTATTACTAGTTAATGGTGCTCACACAGTGTCTTGGTTAAATCACACTATATAATCATCATCATCATCATCTCCTTTTTCTCTCCACAAAAAAACTCAAAAGTCATGAAATCATGACTTCCTTTTTAATTTTAAACAACTAGCATTTACAGTCATTATAATTTTTAATCAGCATAAAAGCAAACTATCCACTGTCCTCCTTTGCAGAGCACATCAGAAAATAGCCATGTGTCTATATACATAGACAGGGATATGTATTAATGCTGTGAATGCTCATAAAGAGTTTATTCAGTGTCTTTGGTATTTATCAAGAATATGTTGATGCATTATTTTGTAAGATTTTGGGATGGGCTGCCATCAGTTTGTAATTTACTTACTGTCCAATGAACTTCAATTGAGGAAGAAGAAAGGATTGTGGGATTATGGAGATGTAGAACAACATCACCCAGTTCTCTCTGCACTTGCTTGTGATCCACACCTTGACTGGTAGGTGGAACATCTGTAACAATAAAAAAAAACTTTTATAGACTTCCAACAAAGAATTGGAAAAACAATGGCTGGATGCCACCACTAACCACTGATACAACTTTTCATATGTAAGAAAAAATATATACATTTTCAACTATTTCTGGTACAGCAGAAAAAGGAGAAAGAAGCTAGAGATAAATGGAATTAATTTAAGTGTGAATATGATGACCAATAATCCGGGCTAATAGATTCTGTTTGGCCTTGGTTGTCAACCAAAAATTTGTAGTCTTGAGTAAAGACTTCCACCCTATGGGGTCTTGTACTTCCTTGTCATTCATTTTTAAAACAAAGCACAAGGTCAGAAACAATCTTCTCCTGGTGTCTTGCAGAAGGGTAACATTGCCCTCCCTCCCTCCCTCCTCTTCTTTTTCTACTCCTTCTTTTCTGCTTTGTGGACCATTGTAGCTCCAATGGCCGAGTAGGTCTCCATGCCTGTGCTCTTCCCTTTACAGCTCAAAGCCACAAAAACTCTGTCCATCTAACAACTCAAAAAAGTACGATTTTGAGATAAATCAGAAATATACAAGAGAACTGTGCTTCTAAATTCTTTATTGGAATTTGTTTTAATTAGGTCCCATTAAATAAAAGTATAGCCCGTGTGTGTGTGTGATCAGCACCACATTCACTTCTATATAGTATCTTTTTCTGGTTTTGACCTGTCCCAAACTACAGGTCCAACTATCCATTTTTTTTAAATGGATAGTTTTTGTCCTGAAAGAAAAAGGAATTAATCTAGAAGACACCTTATAGAAAAGGAACCCTAAGAATTCTAATTGTAGCTGCTGATACCTGAGAACAGTCAAATTATGCTATGGTCCTTAGTTATTCACATAAAATAAACAATAAGAAGAATATGATTTGCATACAGGGATTTATTTCTGCTCACTTGTTTTGCCCATTTTGATTTCATTTATTTTTATGCAGCCATTTTCATCTTACATCACGCACCATTCTGTTCCAGAAGGTACCTTAATTTTGCGGATCGTTACTATAAAACATTTTCTATGGCGTTGCTCTTGAAAATAGAAGTCACTGAGAGAAGAAGAGGTAGATCATGCCTATCATGCCTATGTTCGGAAGAAGATGGAATGCTCTCCCTCCACCCCACAGCCACTGCCCTAGCATTGGAGGGAGCGAAGAAGAAGCAGTCATAGTTCCACCATTCCTAGACAGCAAAGCTGATGAAATGCCCTCCCTCTATGCCAACTTCCACTGCCCTGGCCTTGGAAGTGGAGAAGAAAAGAGGTACAGATCCATCACTTCTTGCCGAAAAACATCTGAAAGTCCTTCCTTCAATCTCAACTTGACCTTGCCCTGGCCTGTGGGGGGGGGGGGGGGGAGAATAAGAAGCAAACACAGCTCCATCATGCCAAGGCCCAGAAACTTATTAAAGATCCTCACTCCACCCCATCTGCCATTTCTGTGGCTGCCTCCTCTGACATTCTCCTCTCTTACTTAGATTATAAACCTGGTGGCAGGGAACTGTTAAATGAAAAATTTGTAGGCTGCTCTGAGAGCCTTTGTGGCTAAAGAGATGGATAGAAATACTCTAAATGAATAAATAACAAAAGTCTGATGTTTGCTTTCAGATAACGTAACATTACTCATGTTCCAGAGGTCTTCATAGATAATGCTCTTCTCCATTTTTATCCTCAATCCCTTTGTAGATTGTGCAAAAGGTTGACCTGCTTTTCATGGTTTATTCATTTTGTTCTTTTCATTTGATCTTTGAAAGACTGCCCTCCAAACATTCTAAATACATAAAGATTTTTTTTTAATAAAGAAAAAGCAGGAAGCCACAGAGGGAAGCAATCCCTCTACTGCTCAGTCATTGGCTTGTCTCTTTAGTTTAGTACTTGATTAAAACAAGAACCTTTGTAAAATCCAATGGTCTTTGAACAGTTTTTCCTTGACTCTAAGCTAGCTATGTTACTGCAATAATGTGTGCACAAACTTTTGTATGAAACTATCTCCTGGATCCAAAAACATAGAATGGAAATTCTGCAGTAATTCAGATGATTTTGTAATACAGAACAAATGTCAGGAGGTGATAACATAACAGAATTTTAAAACTGCATTTTATTCTCTCCAAATGTTGCATGGAGATATTGGAGAACATCAAAATAATAGATGCTACTTATTGTTCTTTTTATAGGTAGCAATCTGTTGGTTCAAAACCTATTTGGATTGCCTAAATTTTAATCTATATATATATAAAAGGGTAAAGTTGTTTGTTCCGTGACTATAACAACACAACTAAATGCCCCAGAAATACGAAACTTGGCAACACAACACAAAAGCCTTGCCTCACGGTTGTTACAACACAACCACACCACAAAAACACAATCCGGAGCCACAAAACCGAAAAAAACGGCAAAGATGCACAACAACACAACTATATGACCCAAACACATGAAACTTGGCAACACAACCCAAAATCCTTGCCCCTAGGTGCTGACAACAAAAAGAAAAGAAAAATAAAGTCCTAATTAGAGGGAGAGGAATAATTGTTTTTATCCAATTGCTGCCAGTTAGAAGGCTAAGCTCCGCCCACTTGGTCTCCTAGCAACCCACTCAGCCCAGGGGACAGGCAGAGTTAGGCCTCACTTAGGCCTCTTCCACACATTATCTAATTTGCACTGTATTATATGGCAGTGTAGACTCAAGGCCCTTGCACACAGCTATATAACCCATTTATAATCTTATATTATCTGCTTTGAACAGGATTATCTAGAGTCCACACTGCCATATAATCCACTTCAGTGTGCATTTTATACAGCTGTGTAGAAGGGGCCTCATATAATCCAGTTCTAAGCAGATAATATAAGATTATAAATATACAGTAGAGTCTCACTTATCCAACATAAACACCCTGGCAGAACGTTGGATAATTGAATATGTTGGATAAAAAGAAGGGATTCAGGAAAAGCCTATTAAACATCACATTCCCTCACGACCCTATCTGCTGCCAAACTGCCATACATGTCTATGCCAGGCATCCTCAGAGATTATGAGATCTGTTTGAAAACAGACAAGTGGAATGTTTATTTCTATCTCACCAATGGTATCCAGGATGGAACAACTCTTATCTGTCTGAGGCGACTGTGAATGTTCCACTTCCCCACCTTGATTACTATTGAATGCCCTTGCACCTTCAAGGCCTGCCTACTTCCTGCTTCGGAGGGGGAATCCTTTCTTGGGAGATGTTAGCTGGCCCTCAGTACATCATGTCTGGAATTCGCTGATTGCTCAGTGCTGTTCTTTAGTTAACTGTCCTGATTTCACAGATTTTTTCTAACACTGGGAGCCACATTTTCTTCATTCCAGGCAGGCAGGAACCATACAGGCTTTGAAGTTACAAGGCTATTTAGTGCCAATTCCAACATTCACACTTGCCTAAAGCAGACAACAGTTCTTTCTTCCACCCTGGTCATTCCACAGATATATAAACCCAATTGCTTTCGTTACAACACATTTCACAACCTCTGAGGATGCCTGCCATACATGCAGGCAAAACATCAGGAAAGAATACATTTCAAACACGATCAGGCAGACCACAGAACTCAGAGCAACCCAATACAAAGAGAAACAAAAATAATAAGATAAATACAAAAAACCCCCTAAAAATAAATACAATAATACAATTAAAAAACATAAATAAAAATAATATAATAATATAATAAAATATAATACATACAAATAATACAATAAAAATAATAAAAACATTAAAAATAATAAAAACACTAAAAAATTAATACTATAAAATGCTATAATAACAGAAAATAACTAAAAATAAGAAAAGAAAATAATAAAATATAATAAATAAAAAGATAAGTTACAATAAAATTAATTTTAAAAATACAAATAACATCAAATAAAAATTCCACAACAATTTTTAACCAATACCACCACCACTTTGCCACAGCAACGTGTGGCCGGGCACAGCTAGTTATTATATGAAAGATGTACAGAGTGTTTCAGTATTATGGAATTAATTTCAAAGCAGTATACAGTGTTCCCTCACTACTTCGCGGTTCACTGTTTGTGGATTCGCTGTTTTGTGGTTTTTCAATAAACTCTAAAAGAATATTATAAATCATAAAAATTACAATTTACAGCCAAGGGAAGGGAGGAAGGAGAAGCTGAAGGGAGAGAAAAGGAGCCCAAGTGGCAACGAGAGGAAAAGGAAGTGATTTATCAACACATGATTGGTTTATAAAGACTGAAAATAGTGTATAACTACTAAAATAATGTATACGTATTGAAATAAATACAGTGTCCCTACTTCATGGATTTTCACTTATTGCAGGTGGTCCTGGAACAGAACCCTCGCAATAAGGGAGGGAACACTGTATTTCAAGATGGCAACATGTTACAATTTCACAAAAAGTTACAAGTCATTAAATGAGTTATCACGTTTTACTAACCAAAATGCCATTGAAACACTTGCTGGACTACAATTACAGATCAGTTTGCTAAACAGCAGGGCACAAAACACCTTATGTTGCAGGATTGCCATTTTGTGAATGACGGAGGCTTGGAGCTCTATGTTGGGAGGGGCGTCTAGAGGTAATCATTTGAAATTCTATGCCCCATCTTTCAAATGGTAATAGTTTCATTCATGAGCTGTTTGTTGTTACAGAGATATAGTGATTTCAAATAAATCCAGATACACCCTGTATATGGTGTACTGGATCAATTTTTCTCCAATTTTGTGTGTGTGTGTGTGTGTATTCAAGTCACCTGATAACTTATGGCAACCCCATGAATTTTGTAGAGTTTTTTTAAATCAAGAAATAATCAGAGGTAGTTTGAGACCATTTCCTTCTTTTGAAGTATAGCCTACAACACTTGGTATTAATTGGTGGTCTTGCGTGTAAGCTTCCAATATCAGGCAGAATCTTGTGTCTTTGAGGCTTGCTCAGATTAAAAACAGCCTGTCACTTTCCCATTGAGCACTACTGTGCATTCACTGTTGTTGTTCCTGAAACCAAAACATTCTTAACAAAGGTATCTCCAAATTAGATTAATAGCCATAGCTAAAACTAGTGTATCTGCTTTCTTTCAAGCAACATACTTCTCAAAAAAAATATAATCAAGGATGCAAATAATTCCCTTCAGCTCAGTGTTAAATACATGTTTTACCTTGTGTTTTCACTGGGTCAGATATCTGGCTGGGATCACTAATTCCATATGCATTGGCTGCCCGCACAAGGAAGAGATAAATTGCATTTGGTTTCAGCCCTTTAACTGTAAATGTTTCTGTTTTCACATTTTCTGCTACAGTCTGCCAGCTGCTGCCAGCTGCATGGCTAAGGATAAAACATACACATACAAACAAAAAAGGTTACTATATGCTTGCAATTTAACAATCTAAAAACATAAGCACAACCAGATCATATGTAAAGCAAAATACCTGAATGCCTCTATTATATAAGAGGTTGGAGTTGCACCTGAATTCAAATTCGGCTTCCAGGACAGTGCTACTGTATTTCTACTGACATCAGCAACATCAGGTTTTGATGGGGCACTGGGAATCAGGTTAGGATCGGTGGGTCTTGGTGGCTGCACTGGAACTCCAAATTCTAATGAAAAACAATAAAATCATATGGGCCAAGAGCTGACATAGAACCACACGTTTGCTTGTATCAATACACTTAAATTTATATTATAATTACAGACAGATTAGACTCAAAATGGTTTATATTCATAGTTTCTATTGTATCCAGAATAATCCTCTGATTTACCTTGGACTTCAATGTATGCACTCCATGATGCTTCACCACTTGGAGTTGAGGCAATGCAGGTGTATCGACCAGTGTCACCTAGCTGAAAGGCAGAAAATAAAATAAAGACTTGAAATAATCAGACATTCCCTGGTTTTATCTGTCCTATTCAAGATAGGTTAACTTACTCAGAGTCCCCTATTATGAGATTTAAGGGGGCAAAGGAGGCACTCAATCATCAAGTAAAATAGCTTGTCAGCCTTGCAGTGTCTGTGCCCTTTAATTTTAATTACAGAATGGGCCTAGAAATCTTGCCCAAAATATATTAAAAATTCCTATCTCAATGATTTAACATCATTTTTTCTGTCCTGCAAATTACTAAGTTAAATCACTGTGTGAGACTAGGTGAACTATTTGCATCCTCAGAATTCACTTAAATGTCAACACATAACATTTGCTTATAAAATATCTGCAACATTTAATACTAAAATGCTTTGAACAAGAAGTTTTTCTTTTCAAACATTTGTACCATTTAGTAGATAAATCCTTTTCATTAGATACAACTAACAAAAGTATGGGAGGAGGAAAATCTAAAATCTGGCTAAAGATATATGTAAAGATACATACACATTTGCTAGAAGCTTCTGTGACTGCATTTGTTGGGCTCGGTGGTTGAATACTCCTCCCAAACATATCATACCCCATACCCCAATCTGATACAGAGTTTCTTCCCATTTTGCTGATGCTTAATTATTCTAGAAAAATATGGGTTGAAAACCCATTATCCAAAAATCTGAAATTCAAAATGCTCTCACAAAATTGTCCACATGGGTGGCTAAGACAGCAATACCTTTGCTTCTGATGGTGTAACATATACAAACTTTAGTTTCATTCATAAAATATAGATGGCTTTGTCATCGAGGCAATCTAGCCAAACCAACCTGAATCCAATATAGTTAGAATTGGCTTTGGATTGATGAATATGATTATCTGATTATCTGGCTTCAGATATATGCACAATAGTCATCTAATGTTTACATACGTTGTTTTAAATTGTTGTTTAATTGCCTTTCATTGTTGTTATTGTTCGGGCATGGAATAATGCCACTCATGTAAGCCGCTCTGAGTCCCCTTTGGGGTGAGAAAGGCGGGATATAAATGTTGTAAATAATAATAATAATAATTTTGGCTCAAACATCTTATTAGTTTACATGGAAAAATGGCCCAACAATTCAATGAGATGCTGCAGAAAGGAAGTATCAGTGAATGGCTAACAACTGGAAGAACTTACCTGATACAAAAGTATCCAGCAAAAAGAGCAGCACCAGGAAACTACAGGCCAATAACGTATCTGCCCACTATGTTTAAACTACTGACTGGCATCATAGCTGACAGAATTCAAGACTATCTTGAAGAAAAAAACATCTTGCCAGATGAACAGAAAGGCAACAAACGGAAAAGTAGGGGTACCAAAGACCAGTTATTAATTGACAAAATGATTCTGGAGAACTGTAAAAGCCGAAAAGCTAATCTTCACATGACATGGATTGACTACAAAAAGGCCGTTGACTCACTCCCACACAGCTGAATCATCAAGTGCCTGGATGCCATCGGGATTAGTAAAAATGTTGACACCTTTATTGAAAACATGATGAAGTATTGGAAAACTGAACTGTTTGTTGGAAATGAAAGCTATGGACTTGTCAACATCAGAAGAGGAATTTTCCAGGGAGACTCATTGTCCCCTCTGCTTTTCATTATTGCCATGATCCCTCTGTCAACAATCTTACAAAAAACAAATCTCGGCTATCAAACATCTAAGAAATCTCACAAAATTTCACATCTGATGTACATGGATGACCTAAAGCTGTATGGGAAAACAGAAACTGAAATCCAGTCTCTGACTAACACTGTCCGAATTTTTAGCACTGATATCAGCATGGAGTTTGGTTTGGACAAATGTTCGACAGTGGCATTGAAGAAGGGAAAAATCATTGAAAGTGAGGGCATAAATATGCCTAATGGCCAAACAATCAAGTGTCACCAGCCAGAGGCCTATAAATATCTGGGCATATTTCAGCTGGACAACATCAAGCATGAACATGTGAAAACTGTGGTCAGCAAAGAATACACACAGGGTCAGAAAAATTCTCAAAAGCAAGCTCAATAGAGGCAACACCATCAAGGCCATAAACACCTGGGCCATACGTGTCATAAGATATACTGCTGGCATCATAAACTGGACACAGGTGGAACTGGACAATTTGGACAGAAAAACAAGAAAACTCATGACCATTCATCATTCACTACACCCTCGCAGTGATGTTGATCGGCTATATCTGCCTAGAAGATCCGTTGGCAGAGGACTCTTACAAGTAAAACAAGCAGTCAAAGAAGAAGAACATGCCCTGGCAGAATATGTAAAGCAAAGTGAAGAACCTGCTTTGATTGAAGTCAAAAATCAGAAACTCCTCAAAGCACAGCAGACAAAAAATCAATACAAGAAAACCACACTACAAACTAGAGCTGACAGCTGGCACAACAAAACATTGCATGGAAAGTTCCTTGACAAAATTGAAGGAAAAGCTGACAAGGAGAAGACCTGGCTATGGCTCACGAATGGGACACTGAAGAAGGAGACAGAAGGTCTGATCCTTGCAGCCCAGGAGCAAGCCATCAGAACAAATGCAATTAAGGCCAAGATCAAAAAAATCAGCTGATGTCCTAAAATGCAGACTGTGCAAGGAAACCAACGAAACCATTGATCATATCCTCAGTGCTGTAAGAAAATCGCATAGACAGACTACAAACAGAGGCACAACTATGTGGCCCAAATGATTCACTGGAACTTACGCCTCAAGTACCACCTCCCAGCAGTAAAGAACTAGTGGGATCACAAACCTGCAAAAGTATTGGAAAATGAACACACAAAGATAGTGTGGGATTTCCGAATCCAGACTGACAAAGTTCTGGAACACAACACACCAGACATCACAATTGTGGAAAAGAAAAAGGTTTGGATCATTGATGTTGACATCCCAGGTGACAGTCGCATAGATGAAAAACAACAGGAAAAACTCTGCCATTATCAGGACCTCAAGATGGAATTTCAAAGACTCTGGCAGAAACTAGTGCAGGTGGTCCCGGTGGTGATGGGCACACTGGGTGCCATGCCAAAAGATCTCAGCCGGCATTTGGAAACAATAGACATTGACAAAATTATGATCTGCCAACTGCAAAAGGCCACCCTACTAGGATCTGCGCACATCATCCGAAAATACATCACACAGTCCTAGACACTTGGGAAGTGTTCGACTTGTGATTTTGTGATACCAAATCCAGCATATCTATCTTGTTTGCTGTGTCATAAAATAATAATAATAATAATAATAATAATAATAATAATAATAATAATAATAATAATAATAATAGTTACATTCAGGCTATATGCATAAAGTGTATATGAAACATAAATGAATTTTGAGTTAAACTTGAGTTCCATCTCCAAGATATCTCATTATATATTTGAAAATACTACAAAAAAAATCACAAATCCAAAACATTTTTGGTTCCAAGCATTTCAGATAAGGGATAATCAAATGTATATGTATCTCTGTCACGACCCAGGCTGCAGAGCACCAATAACCATACACAGAGGCCAGAATCTATCTAATATCTTTATTGAAGGAATATATAAAGTTAATAAAAACAAGTGTAGAAAATAGTCCAGAATTAGACCTTTCAGGAAAGGTCAGAATTAGTCCAAAAAAGCAATGTCCAATAAGAAATATTAAGGTCCAAAGTTGTAATCCAGTAACCGAAACACTCGCTTTGCCAAGCAAAGTGAGGGGAGATGACAAGGTCCTTTAGTCCATGAAACTTGAGCGAGGCTAGGAAATAACTTGATACTTGAAACAAGGCTTGAACGTGGAACAAGGTAACTAAGAACAAGAACAAGGTCCGTGGAATAACTTGATAAAATCCGTGGAACAAGGCAAGGATTGATCCTGGGAAACAAGGCAAAGTCCGTAGATAAACAAAGGCTGGGAAGCAAGGCGAAGGCTGGATAGCAAGGCAAGGCTTGAGCAGGAGCGAGGCTTGAATCGGAGCGCGCTGTCCAGACACAACTCGCTCCGTAGGCTGACGAATTGACTCCGCGAAGTTACTACGCGGGTAAAACACCTAAATAGAGTCTAACTTTCCCGCCGAAGCAGTTCTCTGGGAATCAGAACCGAAAGCTAAACTCTGAGACCAGATGTGAGACTCCCCAAAGATTCTCACGAGAAGCAGTCTTAATTGGCCACATTCTTAGCTGCAATCCTCGCACTCCTGCGCGAAGCTGATTCCAAACTTCTCTGTTGTTTACAAAACTCCCGGCGCAAGAACACGGGAGAAGTAGGCTCTGGGCTTGTTTGACATACTTCTGGGAGACAACTTTCTTGCAGGTGCAAGGTTCCCAGATCTGCCTGGGAAAGATCTGGCTGAGAAGAATCCAGTTCAGACTGGGAAGGTAAAAAACCCAAGTTTTCATCTTCATCAGGAATTACAATGTCCTGAGCAGGACTACAAGGCCCATGGGTCATCACACTATCCCCCTCCTCAAGGCCCCTCCCAAACTGGGGCCCTCTCCCCGAGGCGCGAGGTCGGGGTTTGGTGGGATAGGTCTGATGAAAGCGACGGGTTAGATCAGGAGCATGGACTGTGGAGGCGTCTTCCCAAGAGCGTTCCTCAGGGCCAAAACCCACCCAGTCAATGAGATATTGTAGGCGGCGGCGGTGAAAGCGAGAATCCAAAATGTCCTCAACCTCGAACTCCTCCTCCCCATTCATCAAAACAGGAGGGGGGGCCGGTTGGTCTGTATCAGGTCGCACACCATCCGCCGGAAGGAGCAGGGAACGGTGAAACACTGGGTGAATGCGCATTGAACGCGGAAGTTGGAGTTTGAAAGTCACGGGGTTAAGTTGCGCCACCACTGGATAGGGGCCAATGAAACGGGCATCTAACTTCCGGCAAGGGCGGTGGGAGGGCAGGAAGCGAGTGGACAGAAAAACCCGATCTCCTACCTTGATTTCGGGGCCCGGCTGGCGATGTTTGTCAGCGTGGCGTTTATAGTCCTCCTTGGCTTGGTCCAGTTGCTGTAGCAAAAGTTGTTGCACCGCTGTGAGTTCCTGCAGCCAATCCTCTGCTGCGGGAACTTCTGAAGTTTCAATGACAGGGGGGAAGAAACGTGGATGGAAGCCGTAGTTTGCAAAGAACGGCGTTTCTTTTGTAGAAGCTTGAACTCCATTGTTGTAGGCAAAC
The DNA here is from genome assembly GCF_035594765.1 of Anolis carolinensis. Classification (NCBI taxonomy): domain Eukaryota; kingdom Metazoa; phylum Chordata; class Lepidosauria; order Squamata; family Anolidae; genus Anolis; species Anolis carolinensis. Next base: position 63,025,238 of record NC_085843.1, on the reverse strand, counting down.
TCAGACAGTGGTAACAGAGAAGCCCAATTGTCCTGTTGGTAGTTTACATAACAGCGAAGATACTGCTCCAAAGTGGCATTGGTGCGCTCCGTTTGCCCATCTGTTTGGGGATGATGAGCTGAAGATAAGCGAGAGTCTATGCCCAATAGTTTTTGTAGTGCCTTCCAAAAACGAGAGGTGAATTGAGATCCACGGTCTGTGACTAAACTCTTGGGCAATCCATGTAGTCTGAAAACATGTTGAAGAAATAGATCCGCAGTTTCTTTGGCCGTGGGGAGGCCTTCGCAGGGAATGAAATGGGCTAATTTGGTGAAAAGGTCCACCACCACTAAGATCGTGGTGAATCCACAGGAAGGTGGTAGGTCAGTGATGAAATCCGCGGAAATTATTTCCCATGGGCGAGATGGGGTAGGAAGGGGGTGTAAAAGCCCTGAGGGCTTCTCCCTTCGTATCTTGGAGCGCTGGCATACTGGGCAGGTGTTGACATATTTTTCCACATCCTTGCGGATCTTGGGCCACCAAAAATCCCTTAGGATCAAATGCATAGTTTTAAATAGTCCGAAGTGTCCTGCTGGTTTGCAGTCATGACACAGACGAAGCGCTTTTTCCCTGCCCGGTCCGGGTGGGATATAAACATGATTTCTATAGCAGAGCAGCCCATCTTTAAGCGAAAAGGGAAAATGCAGACCTTGGCGAAGTTGGTCCTGCGCCCAGGCATCTGCTTGCTGACTAGCCCTGATTTCTTGAGCACAGATGGGTCCTGGAGTAGGGGAAGTTGAACCAATGGGGATGGATTTGGTGTTCCCCACCGTGAGCGTGGCAAAGTTCTCGGGTTGTAGCAGTTGGGATTCAAAGGTCTCCTTGCGTCCTGCAGCGTATTCCGGTTTACGTGACAGGGCGTCTGCTTGCTTGGTTTGGGCTGGGGTCACATAATGGATCTGGAAGTTGAAACGTTCAAAGAATAAAGCCCAACGTTGCTGCCTCTGATTTAGTTTGCGGGCAGTTCTTAGATGTTCTAGATTACGATGATCAGTGTGGACTTCAATGGGAAATTTGGCCCCTTCTAGCCAATGTCTCCAAGTTTCAAAGGCTGCCTTTATGGCCAGTAGTTCTTTTTCCCAAATGGTGTAATTCCTCTCTGGTGTGGTTAGTTGACGAGAGTAAAAGGCACAGGGATGGAGGTGATCTCCCACCGGTTGTAAGAGTACAGCCCCAATTGCCACATCAGAGGCGTCCGCTTGCACCACAAAAGGGGTTCCAGGATTTGGGTGCTGTAGAATTGGCTGGGAGGTGAATAGTTTCTTTAGTTGCTGGAACCCTTTCTCTGCTTGATCAGTCCAGCGGAAAGGCTGCTTTCCACGGATGCAGCTAGTGATGGGGTCGGACCAGCGGGCAAAATCTGGAATGAACTTGCGGTAATAGTTCGCGAACCCCAAGAAACGCTGCACCTCTTTCTTGTTAGTTGGCGCCCGCCATTCCAATACTGCTGAAACCTTGGCTGGATCCATGGAAAGCCCTAGAGGCGAGATGCGGTAACCAAGGAAATCTACCTCTTGTAGATCAAAGGCGCATTTTTCCAGCTTGGCATAAAGTCCATGATCCCGCAATCGTTGTAACACCATTTTGACGTGGTTCTCATGTTCTGATTGTGATCTAGAAAACACCAAAAAATCATCCAGGTAGATTATCAAGAACCTGTCTAGATAGTCCTGAAAAATGTCATTGACAAAATGCTGGAACGTTGCGGGGGCTCCGCATAAACCGAAATTCATAACTCGGGACTCGAATAATCCGAATTTGGTCTGGAAGGCGGTCTTCCACTCGTCCCCTTCCCTGATGCGAACTAAGTTGTAAGCCCCCCTAAGATCCAGCTTGGTGTAAACCTTGGCTCCTCGAAGCCGATCCAGTAGATCCGAGATTAAGGGCAGGGGATAGCTGTTCCGCTTGGTGATATTGTTCAATGCTCTGTAGTCCACCACCAAGCGTAGTTCCCCTGACTTCTTCTTCACAAACATCACTGGGGAGGCGGCTGGGGATTGAGAGGGTCTGATGAATCCCTTGCGAAGGTTTGTCTCTAGGAATTCCCTGAGAGCTTCTTGCTCTGGTTCAGTCAGGGAGTAGAGATGCCCTCGCGGGATCGGGGCCCCCTCCACCAAGTCAATGGCACAGTCATAAGGTCTATGTGGGGGTAATTTTTCGGCTTCTTTCTCATTGAATACATCCCAATACTCGGAGTACTTCTTTGGCAAGGTGATGATGGGCTCGGTGTCTGTGGCATGGCATACCTTGGCTACAAGGCAATGGTTTTGGCAGTACGGTGAAGCAAACTGCAGTTCTCTGTTGGACCAGGAGATGTTAGGGTCGTGGAGAGTCAGCCATGGAATTCCCAAAATCACAGGGAAATGGGGGACCTCGGTAACAAAGAAGGAAATCTCTTCCATATGTTCCCTTATCCACATCCTGGTGGGTTCCGACCACTGACTTACGGGGCCCGTCTTGAGGGGGCGGCCGTCTATGGCTTGCACCACACGGGCATTCTTGAAATCATGATATTGTAATCCCAGAGAGTCGGCATACTCTCTATCGATGAAATTGTTGGTAGCTCCAGAGTCTATCATGGCGTGGATCATGACGGGTCCCCTTTTTGCTGACCATAATGTGACCACGAGAAGGAACAGGACCCCGGTTGGCGGCTCTTGGATGGATTTTTTGACCGGGTTGGCGAGCCTCTCTACACCCGGTCGTTGGCTTCCCCCGCCGGCTGTGTGCCAGTCGGCTCAGACGCCTTCGTCTCCGTGGAGGACGCCGCCGCAAGACGGGCGGCAGGCTTCCCTTTGGCTGGGCACTCTCTGGCGAAGTGGCCCCCGTTCCCGCAGTACCAGCAGAGGTTTAAGCGTTGACGACGGGCCTTCTCGGCGGCATCTAGTCTGGGACGCACATTGCCCAACTGTATCGGCACCTCCTCGCCTCCTCTGGGGTATGGGGTTGGCGGTGGGGGTCTCCACACCGGACGTGGCTGAACGCTGGCGGGAGCGGGGGGTTTTGCCCCGGCTCTACTGCCCTGGCCTCGAACCCACTGTTTCCTGTTGGCAATCATGACTTCAGCCCGTAAACATTGATCAATGAGTGCCTCGAGGGTCTGGGGAGGATCCACCTTGGAGATTTCTTCCAGCATTTCAATGTTGAGACCCTCCCGGAATTGTCCCCTGAGGGCTACATCGTTCCAGCCGGTATTGTGGGCCAGCACTCGGAACTCGGCTATATACTGAGACATAGGTCTATCTCCTTGGAAAAGGCGACGGAGTTTGTGACCGGCTGCCTCCAAATTGTCCTCGATTCCCCAAGTCTCCTTGAGGTGGTCCAAGAAGTGTTGCGCTGATCTTAGGTGTGGAGAGGTTTGGTCGAACAGTGCCGTCGCCCAGCTGGCCGCTGGCCCGTCTAGAAGACTGTAAACCCATGCCACTTTGATGTCTTCTTGGGGAAACTCGGCAGCACGGGCCTCTAGATAAGCTTGACATTGGCGACGGAAGACATGAACCTTAGAAGCTTCTCCAGTAAACTTGGTTGGCAACGCCATGGCCGGAAGACGAATTCCGCGTTCCTTCAAACCCCTTATTTCTCCATCCTGTGCATTGAGCTTATCACGGATTCGGTCCACCTCATCCTTGTCGATGGTGTAGGTAATCGGCTGGCCGCTCGGCCCAGGTACGACTCCGGTAGACATTCTGGCCGAGGTTAATTGGTGCTTAGGGCGGCGGAGTCAAACTGTCACGACCCAGGCTGCAGAGCACCAATAACCATACACAGAGGCCAGAATCTATCTAATATCTTTATTGAAGGAATATATAAAGTTAATAAAAACAAGTGTAGAAAATAGTCCAGAATTAGACCTTTCAGGAAAGGTCAGAATTAGTCCAAAAAAGCAATGTCCAATAAGAAATATTAAGGTCCAAAGTTGTAATCCAGTAACCGAAACACTCGCTTTGCCAAGCAAAGTGAGGGGAGATGACAAGGTCCTTTAGTCCATGAAACTTGAGCGAGGCTAGGAAATAACTTGATACTTGAAACAAGGCTTGAACGTGGAACAAGGTAACTAAGAACAAGAACAAGGTCCGTGGAATAACTTGATAAAATCCGTGGAACAAGGCAAGGATTGATCCTGGGAAACAAGGCAAAGTCCGTAGATAAACAAAGGCTGGGAAGCAAGGCGAAGGCTGGATAGCAAGGCAAGGCTTGAGCAGGAGCGAGGCTTGAATCGGAGCGCGCTGTCCAGACACAACTCGCTCCGTAGGCTGACGAATTGACTCCGCGAAGTTACTACGCGGGTAAAACACCTAAATAGAGTCTAACTTTCCCGCCGAAGCAGTTCTCTGGGAATCAGAACCGAAAGCTAAACTCTGAGACCAGATGTGAGACTCCCCAAAGATTCTCACGAGAAGCAGTCTTAATTGGCCACATTCTTAGCTGCAATCCTCGCACTCCTGCGCGAAGCTGATTCCAAACTTCTCTGTTGTTTACAAAACTCCCGGCGCAAGAACACGGGAGAAGTAGGCTCTGGGCTTGTTTGACATACTTCTGGGAGACAACTTTCTTGCAGGTGCAAGGTTCCCAGATCTGCCTGGGAAAGATCTGGCTGAGAAGAATCCAGTTCAGACTGGGAAGGTAAAAAACCCAAGTTTTCATCTTCATCAGGAATTACAATGTCCTGAGCAGGACTACAAGGCCCATGGGTCATCACAATCTCCCCCCCCCCCATCTTTCTGGAATCTCTGATGCCTTAAGAAATTTAATTATCACTGATAATCAGGAGCCTCTGGGGCTCATACTGAAAAATCTTAGGTGCATGGGATGATAGGTCATTAAACTGAGTGATCCTGATTCTATGCTGTTGCTGCTCCTCTGTGTCCTCTGTGTCAAGTAGTTTCTAACCTTAAGATGAATATCATGGGGTTTTCTTGACAATATTTATTTGGAGGAGGCTTGCAAGTGCCTTTCTCTGAGATACTGTAGTTTGCTCAAGGTGGGCTAATGGGTTTCCACAATTATGTGGGGATTGGAACTGTTGGGAGTCCTAGCCTAATACTCAAACCATTACACCACATTGCTTCCTGAAACTGTATAGGCATAATAATTTTGTCAGCCCTTGGATTGCATCTGTATCATTGGGTGTCAAGGCACCAAGATGAACAAGACATATCACATGACTGAGGTGCAGATCAAAATTGCCAATCCAGTGGAAGGATCTATTGACAGGCAAGTTACCATAACTGGATCTGCAGGCAGCATTAGCCTAGCTGAGTATCCAAATATATACTAAAATATTAAAATGTTAATCAATTCTGAAAAGGCTGAACTAAATGTTTGTTTGTTTGTTTGTTGAAATCCAACAGAACATGTCAGCAGCACAAATTATGTACTGGTATGAAGAGTTGCATGGCCAGGTAACCACATATTTTTAGGTAAGGTATTGATGTTTTCCCCTTGGGCTTATTTATTAATCATGTCATCCTAAGGCAAAAAATTTCCAGCAAGTAAGAACAGGTGTTTGTGTCTTGCAAAAACACGAATGATTTCGGTGCAGCTTGTCTCAAAAGAATTGCACATTGCGCTTTCAGAAGTCCTCCAAAAACCAACTCTGGGTTTGATTATTTTTCAAATAACTACTTTTCAAGCACTCCCATTAAAAAGTTAAACTATGGTAACTCAATCTAAGGTCCCTTCCATACAGCCATATAACTCAGAATATCAAGGCAGAAAATCCTACAATATCTGCTTTGAACTGGGTTATTTGAGTCCACACTGCCATGTATTTCAGTTCAAAGCAGATAATGTAGGATTTTATTCAGCTGTGTGGAAGGGGCCCAAGACAAGCTGTCTTTAAAAGATTTAATGTAAGATGCAATGCAAACATTTGGAAGTGTAATTCAGCTTCCTGATTATCCATTATGGAAACCTAAAGCAGTTTCATAAAATGCCTGTGGTAAAGCTCTGTTCCATTTTCAACACTATGTTGCCACCATGATGGACAGTTTGTCTTTGAAGACAAATTTTACTGATGACATCTGATATAACTTGCTGTTGTTTCTGTTGTAATCTATCATCTAAAGTACAGTACTTTGGGAACATAGAATGAGTTATCTCAAGAAGAGAAGGATGCAATACAGATGAATAAAATAAAGATATTTAACATTTCATTAGTTCTAAAATTGGAGACAGCAATATCCTTGGCCCCAAGGTAAATACAAAGGAAAAGCAAAATACATTGTACTGTGCAATTTCATTATTAAAATACCTTGGCATAGCGAATCTGCAATGCGCCAGTCTCCAGCTGCTTGATGCGGGAATCCTGTGTAGGGATGGGGGCGCTATCTTTTCTCCAGAGAATTGTCGGCATGAGAGTGCCTGCAGCCACACAGCTGAGCACTAAAGTACCATCCACAGCTACCGTCTGATTCACAGGACCTTGGCGAATGACAGGAGGAGGCCGATCTGCAATCACTGGCAAAACACACACACACACACACACAGAAACAATGAGGGGAGGAATGAAGATTTTGGCAACTAGAAGAAATTTTTTAATCATCTAAGCAACCGTGGTTGCTCCAGGCTTTAAAAGAATCTAAAGATAATTAAATAAGCAATTAAAGTGGAAGGCATGCATTATTCAGTGGATAATAATATGATGTTCACCTACAAAATGTCTGGTATTATTAACAGGACAAAGGTGGTGTCATGTATTAGAGTCTTTCTGGTATTCACTTAGCTCCATTAACCTTCAAAGAAATAAAGAGTATCTGAATGAATTTCCCATCTTCTTTGAAAGGTGCCCTTTTCTATTTATTCATATTACACCAAACACCCACTCAAATTTATTAAAGGCAGGAATTTCTCAGTTTCAGTTATTTTTTTAACTGAAACTTATCACAGTGGGGACTATGGAACAGCTATCAGACACAATTTATGTAGCCAACAAATACAATTTCTACTGTTCAAGTTTTTTGAAATGACACTATTCTTATTGAGTAATGAATTCTGTAAATATAAATGTGAGCATTAGAGTTGATCAAAGAAGTTTCACAAACATACCTTTTCATATTTTTTCTGACTCTATGGTTTTAATTTTCTAATGCAAATAATAAATCAAGGTAAATCACTTTTACAATACCTTAATACATTTTATTGCTTTGTACAGTTGATCTCTGAACTATGAGTAGCTAATTAATAGATTTACTTTTTCTTAAGGGGCACAAAATACTGCCAGATTAATACAATCAAATAACATCTTTTAAAAAAATGTAACTTTTAATTTAAAATAACAACTTGGATTGAATGGAGCCTGTTTGAAATTGTCTTATAGCATTAATAGATGACTAGTTTATACCACAAAATTAACAAAAAGAGGAGAAGGGGGGAGTGCCAACTCTTGAATATACTAGGAATATAGTTCCCTAAAATTTATTACATGAATTATGAAATAATTTAATGATATAATATGTCTTATTAATAATTTATTTACAACATGTACCTGCTTAGCTTTATTACTTCTTTTTTATACTAATACTAAACAGTAAAAGCATAACATTCTGATATGAGAACTAGGGTTTTGTATTTTTCAAAACCATCAATATAGAATGTTTCAGTGATGTTACAGCTGTCTTAGTGCTACCTGCAGTGTGTGAAGAAAACTGTCCCATCTGTGAGGTATGCAAAATGAAGTCATAAAATATCATTTTTTAAAAAGTTCAGGCATTATATATTCCTAGCTTACATACAATTATAGTAACTTATAGCTTATTTTACTTTGTCCTTAGCATTCCTATACCAAAAACACATGGTTACATTTTATTTATATTGTATCTTTTTGATACTCTGAAAGGCAATTAATTTTAAATTGCTTAAGAAATATTCCATTATTTATAGATCCATGGATTCCTTATCTAGAGATTCAACTAGCCACGTGATTTTTTTAAAAAAACAAAAACAAACCAAAAACAAAACCTGATACTCCCATTTTATGTGAGGAACATCATTTTACATGTAATTGTATATAAAGGACTGGGAGCATTCACAGATGTTGGTCTCTGCAATGGGTTCTGGAACCAAACACCAGCAGATAGTCAAGGCCAACTGAAATAAGTAATGAGCTATTATACTTTATCTAATTTTTCTATAAAAATCAAGTTTTATAATATATTGCTTATATTACATTGCACAGGACTGTAATATTTTCATTGTATCCCATGTTATATTCAATGAAAAGCATATCAACACAGAAGCACATTATATTGATTATATAACAGTATGGAAATAAATTTCATATATTTTACCATCAGTAACCTCCAAATATGCTTTTGTTGTGATGCTTCCAGCAACATTTAAAGTCTGGCAGATGTAATAGCCAACATCTGTTCGCTGGACATTTGTAATAGTGAGGTCACCAGATTGAGAAACAGAAAACCGATTGGAAGACTGAGGAGGTTGATATGAAAAAAGCAAATTCTGGAAAATAAGGGATGGAAAAAGCAAAAAGTTATATATAGCCAAACATCTTTAATAGTCAAACATAGTCAGCATAAGACTGATCTTTTCCTATTTGTATAACTAAAGCATTGTTAGTCATATTTTTTTCAAATATAGACGTTTATGTTGTTCACTCTACAAGTCTACATTGTTATATTGACCAAATCACCAATGTATCATCCCATCTTAAAAGTGTATCTACGACTTCACTGCTATGCATTAGTTGGAATTAAGCCCCACCAAACTAATGGAGATTACTTTAGATTCAGAATGCAAAATATTGGAATACAGTCTGTTTACCAGAAAATGTTGTTAACATATTTAAAAAGGCTCAATATACAAGTTGCTTTTATTTAGAATCAGTCAATATAGAAGAGCAGGGTTTCTGGAATCTGTATATAAGTGCTGAGAAAAACTATATTATCTTTATATCAGAGAAGGATCTGTTCCCCCTGTGGGAAGTTATATCCAAACGTGAATTTTAAAAGTGTACAAAAAACCCCACCTGACTACACACAATGTGCAACCAATGTAATAATGAGAATGCAAATACGTTAAAGTTTTTTTAAAAAAATATGTGAAGTTACCCTTCAGCACATGTCATACTTCACTGAAAACACCAAGAAAATGTGTAATACCAGTAGAATTTTACTTTATTTGTGTGTACATGTTGACATGCAGCAGGTTCCTACAAAACAGTGTTTTTTAATGTTTTTAATGGCCACTTCCCCAACGCAGACTTTATTGAACTAAATAATATTTCTCCGAGTTTTGGATACCTGTAGCAACTGTTTGGATCTATAACAGTTAGAACCAGTTCTGTTCTACATAACATCGGACACTCTTCGGAGCCTGGAATGGTGATATCCAGTGTGCCGAGGAGATCAGAGGAGAGAACGGGGAGAGGGAATTATTTCCTTCCTTGTATCCTCAGTGCATTGAATGATGCCATTCCAGGCTCCACAGTGTGTCCAATGCCATTTTGGTGCCTGGTGAGCACTGCTATGGAAATTTAGAAAGGGGAGGTTAAGGTATGAGAGAGCGCCGGCAAACCAGTTTTAGTGTCACTCACTTGTGCAACTGCCATGCTGCTCTGGAAATTGATGGCATAGGTGCCATGTCATGCAACTTCTAAACAAGCGCAGGGTTTTGCCTTATAGCTGTCACTGATGCTTACCTGGAGTAGCCCCCACCAGATCAGCATGGAGACAACTGCCCTTTGAAGATTGTACCCTAAGTCTCTTGCTCAAATCCCAGTGGCAGGTTTGTGTATTTCTGTGTCTATGTCTATGCTTTTGTGCACCATGACATGATGATTCCAATGTACCCTCCCAGGGAAAATATGTAGATGTCCAACAAGCATTTCTAATGTGAAAGTGTGGGGCAACCCAGGGTTCTAGCAGACACTGCTGGGGCTGGTGTTAGTTTGGCAAAATCTAAGAGGAATTCCTTTTACCTGACTCCCTTCTCTTCTCCAAAATATTGCTGGCTGAGGGTTTCCAGTTGCTTCACACTGGAAAGTTACAGTTCTGCCCAGTGCAACCACTTGGTCACGAGGTTTCACAACAAAATGTGGTGGCTCTGAAAGAGAAAAGATACAGTTACGCCACTGAAGGACTTCACTGTTATGCCAGTTATGCCATAACTGTTATACAGTTATTCCAGTGACTGCTACTTCCATACTCCCAAGAGGACTTCTACCACCATAAAAAAGAAATCAAAGATAATAAATAGCATACAATTGGTATATACCAAATAATATGAATTATTTGGTATATAATTATTTGGTAACCAAGACTGGATCTACACTGCCATGTAATGCAGTTTCAGAATGTTGATTAACTGCAGTGTGGACTCATATATTCCAGTTCAATCCAGTTAATCTGCACTCTGAAACTGCATTATATGGCAGTGTAGATCTAGCCAGAAATCATATCTCTGGGATGGATCTGGATTTATTTTTATTTTTAATAGACACAGAGGAAGCAAAGTAGAGGGCTGCTGTTGTGCTTGCATATCCATGGGAGAGGGACATTGATCAAAACCTCAGTAACAGTAGCTCATTCTCCTTTCATGGTCTGTTTGTGCCAAAACATGGGAAATTACTCCTTTTCCAGCTTCTCTTTCAGCCTGGCTCAGTGGTGTGTTCTCCTCATAGCCAACAAGCAAGCCAGCTGTAATCACAGGTGGCAATTCTGAGTTTGACAGAGGCAAACAATTCAAATACACCAAAACCAACACCTTCCACCTCTACACAAAGAAAATAAAAATTTCAGCTATTGTATCTTAACACTGGACTTTTCATGGAAATGTTAAGAAATTGTAACAAAATCAGAAGACTTAAAATAGGAGTGTCTGATTTGAATGACAGCAGGCTAGACTAAGTTCTGATGGCCTTTTCCATAGGAAAAGACCTTTTCAACAAGACAAGAGCAGAGATCTCATTTTCCATACCATTTTAAGGGGAGCTAGGGCTTATAAATACACCCCTTTGTTAAAATGTGAAGTGTCTGAAATTGTATGAAATTTAACAAAGCCCAATTGCTTTTTGTGAGGTGAGTTTGCAAAAGCTCTTGAAGGAGGGGCAGGAACTTAAAAGAAGATACTTTCTATAGGTCACAGCAAAAGAAATGAAAAATTCCCTCACATTCAGCACTGCTAACTTACAGTAAAAAACCCCAAACATACACACTTACAAAATGACTGTAAATTCAGGGTTTTGATACATAAAAGTCATCATCTTTGATTTACTGTAGCTTAGGAGTCATTCAATAGCTTTCATAAGAGGCTTGATTTTGATGAAGGATTGGATGCTCATTTTTCCCCCAATTTAACTCAAAAGCTCCAGGATTGCTACTGTGTAAATTATAACCATTTAAAGATCTTCAGTGCAATTACTGAAGAGGAATGAATCTAAAGCAACACTGAAGCAGAATACCTCCTTCATTTACATAGGCAAGGGCATGTTCAAACAAAATCTATATGTAAATGAAGGCAAATTTGAAACATCTGCTCATCGTGACATTATAAATACTGCCAGCATTGTCCAAACTGTTTGATTTATACAGACATAAATGGCCACTTCATCTAGCAGTAAATAGAATGTCAAAAATTATGTCAGTTGCATTAAGCTATGGCAATTGGGTGTACTAAGCACAGTGACTGAATTGGAGTATATGGAAGAAATATTCTTTTAAAATCTCTACTTCACTTATGTCTTATACTGCAATCATGCCATAGAGATGGCTTATAACAGTGGCCTAAATGATTTTCATTTTATCTCTTTCATTATTTGAAGGATTAATTTTGTCATTCCTTCATAGGGAGAGTATGCTGCCATTACAGTTCAATATTAACAATGTTTTAAAATTGTTAGAATAAAGAAATTGCTTTCCCAAATATATTTTATAGTTAGCTTGACTATGCGGATATCAAGGAACTATTAACATTTTGCTGGCTCAAACAAATAGCCCTGGATAATTTTAGGATGGATGCAGTTCTTCATCATGCAATATCGGCTGATAAGCACAGAAAGAAACTAGGTTGGTTGAAGAAAGCAAGAGGTGAGGTGATTCAAAGTTATCAAATCCGAGATAAGCATCAATCATGTGGCTAGCAAGAAAAATGCTCTATGAAGGATCCTTGTTATTTCAATTGATCTGTTTCTATATGAGCCCCAAATAGTACATGAGGGAGAAAATATTATGTCTCTTTTTCAAGACCCTTTATCAAAACGGTTTTGTTTGAGCTAATTCAATTTATGGAGATGGTGCAGAAGTGTCTTAATTTTTTTATAAAAGTTTCACCATAATACATATGTTGTGTGTTGTAACAATGCTTTTGTTCTAGCCTTAACTTCATGTGAGATTTGGAATAGTTTAGCTTATGAAAAAGGTGAATACTATTGTACAGAAGTATTTAAAACCATGCATTATGGTGAAGAAGGTTTAAGTTTGAAGAACCTGGTGGCATCCCTAAAACTGAACAGTGAAAGGTTCAGGAAGATAGAAAAAAAATAATTTTTCATATATCACATAATTATATTGTTGGATTTTTTGCTACATGATGTAGTGTACTATTGCCAACTTGCACAGTTTTACATTGGGACTATACACATTTATAAAGAACAAACATTTCAAAGGCTAGGAAGGTTAGGACTCATGATGAGAACATACTCCCTCTTGAATCAGAGGCAGTATGCTTTTGTGTATTTGTTGCACGCATTATATTTGTCTTGTGTTGGCTACTGTAACCACAGTATATGGGCCTAGACAGTGATTTGGTCTGATCAAGTATGCCTCTTAGGTATTAGTCAAGCAATTATCTGAAAAAACATGTAGAATTTTTCTGATGTTACACTTAATGTCTGAGCAGAATTCCAACAGTTCTGGAACAGTACTTTTAAAAAACCATTCTTCCTTATATAGGCTGAGAACTCCTTTTTCAAAATGTTTGGGACCAGAAGTGTTTGGATTTCAGATTTCTTTCTTCAAATTTTGGATGACTTGCATATACATAATGAGATATCTTGAAGTTAGAATTCAAGTTAAAGCAAAAAAAAAAAGTATGTTTCATATCCACCTTATCCACATAGCCAGAAGGCAATTTTATACACACATTTTAAAAGTAATTTTGTGCATAAAACAAAATTTGCATACTTTGAAACATCAGAAAGCAAAGTAGTTGTTTTCTCAAACATAGGGACAATTTTGTGTTTATGAGCTCTTCGGATTTAGGAAATCCAGATAAAGGATACTCAAACTGAATTAAATGATCTTCCATTTATCCAATACTCCCATCATTTTTGGTGATACATTAAATGCACTAGAAGTGCAAGCTGAAGCTATAAATTGACTACATTTCTGCATATATCTCTTAACTATGGATTCATACCCATGTTCACAATATGGTAATTCAATGACCCTTCCTCTGTTCATGCAGCTGCCAACAAGTCAATTTAGGAACCCTTTGAACCACCCTGTAAAGCTCTATTAACATAATATTTGGCAAGCAATTGTATCATCGTCCAAAGAACTTTAGTTTTGCTGGAATATATCTGCATCATCACAATTGTTGGACCATCACAATGACACAGTCATTCCTCTATTCCCTCTTCTGAATCTTTTAACATAAGAAGCCTATATGATCTTAATTAAGATTCCATATTCAATTTAAGGATTTAAGAAAGGGTTTAAAAATCTCTGGCAAATATTGGGCAAAATATCTGAAAAGCTCTCATTGTTAAAGGTAAGACATTGCTTTATTGAATTTGCAATTTTATTTTAAAATACTATGCTTTATTAAACCATTAAAATACATATGCAATAAAAGCTCTGTCTTTATACTTTAAAACTGCTACACGATCCTATTTTCAAATTAGGTACTTTTTATTATTATTAATTGTTTTTTCAATATGATTTTATTATCTAGCTCTATGGGGTTTAAAGCACACCCATGAACATATCTCAGTATATAGAAAATAGACAAGGGGAGTATTTTGCATTTTATTAAAATATATTTTAAAATTATAACAATAGTGGAACATGTTTTTGTGTATGGACACTTCTTAAAAAGTTCCATCTTGAGATGGTATTTCTTGGCAAGATTTGTTCAGAGGAGGTTTGCTATTGCCTTCCTTGAGCGAGAGAGTGGGTTTCCATGAAAAAGTGGAGGGCTGAAGCCCATCTCCCTCAAATCCCTGGTATGTACCTTGTGATAGATACAGTTAATTCTTTTAAATGTGCCACCACTAGGATCCCCTCAAGACTACACCACATTAAGTATCTACAGATATTTTAGATTCAAACTCAATATGATAAAAGAGAACTTTTTAAAAATGCTTAGATGATCCTCATATTTTTTTCTTTATAATTTTGTCAATGTCACTCCATTTTAACAATTTGTAATGTTTCCTTTTGTTTTTTAAAACTATAGCTCAATTTTTCTTCTGAACTGTTTCACAAATCACAATTAAATTACAGAGTGCTTGCTTGGTTTTGTAATCGGCATATCAATTGTATTCCTTAGTTGGCATCTAATCAAATTTACAAAGTATTGTTTTTTGTGTTGGCCTACAACTGAAGACCAAGGGATTGAATCCCTACTAACCATGGAAGCCTACTGGTTTCCTTGCACCTTGCACCATGTTACACACTATCAATCTCAGAGGAAGGTCAGAGCAAAGCCCATATGAAGAATTCTTGCCAAGAAAACCGTATAATAGGTTCGTCCTAGGGCCACCATACATCAGAAATGACCTGAAAGAATAGGACATTATTTTAATGCTGAAATGTATGGTTGGCCATGGGAGATACATACTTTTGGTGGAAGAAGTAGGATACAGATTAAGTACCCAATCAGATCCTGGGAATAATGTTTAAATGATGCCATATTAAGAACACTTTAACCATGTATTTACCTACACCCCTTAATACTGTAAATCTAAAATATGCCTCAACGAAAGGATGATAAGGTTACTGAAGCAATTACATTGTTTATATATTTTGCTTTTATGGAATGTAATATATAATATAATAATAGATCAATTTATTTAATTATGGTATTTCATTGATTCTAAGATGTCATTGATTTTAAGACACACACTAATTTCAGTATCAACAACAGATTTTTAAAAATTTGCAAGGCGTTTCAAAAAGATGGATCCTTTTTGAAATCACTATATTCTGCAGTCATGAACCACCCTTAAATGAAACTCTTGATAGGTGCATAGAATTCTAATGATAATTGATAGATGCCTCTCCCAGCACACAAACATACCTTAACCTCAGCCATTCGCAGGATGGAGAATGACTAATGGCTAATGAAATATTCTCCATTTGTGGGATTATTTTTTAGATTTATTTCTGGCTCAACATTGTTAGCTTCATAACTTTTTATAATTATTACAGCATCTTGCCATCATATATATACTGCTATGAAATTGAGTCAATTGTTTTGAAACACCATATATTCTACACCCACGATTCTAAGATGCATCCCTGTTTTGATTTGTTTATATGATAAAAAGGTCGTCTTAGAATGGATAAGACACAGTATTTATGTGTGCTGTAGCTCTTTAGTCTTTTTCTGATTTGTTTTACCGCAAAGTAATTTTTTTTCAAATTTACGTTTTATTATGATTATTTATTTATTTATTTATGATTGTTTTTATTTATACCCCACTTTTTTTTCCACCAGAAGGCTCAGAGCAGCATTTAAGTACTTAACTTGAACTTTTCCAGTCCCTTTCTGTTTTTTTTCTTAAAATCAACCACAACTATTCCTATTCCTCCATCCAAAGAGTTAAATAGTTTTAAAAGTATGTATCAAGCAACTATATTCTTGTGTTGTTGAAGACTTCCATGGCCAGAATCACTGGGTTACTGTGAGTTTTCCAGGCTGTATGACCATGTTCCAGAAGCATTCTGTCTTGACGTTTCACCCACATCTATGGCAGGCATCCTCAGAGGTTGTAAGGTATAATGGAAACTGCTATAAATGTTACATTCAGCAAAGGACAAGAGGGATACTCTCACCTCTGCAGGAGTCTACTGTATACCATAAAGTTATGGACAAGTCTACATAGGGACTACCAAACGCAGCACTCAAACATGAATCAAGGAACATAAAAGGCACTACAGACTAATTCAAACAGAGAAGTCAGCCATAGCAGAGCACTTGATGAACCAACGTGAACACACCATATTATTATCCCATCCTGGACCTTCCAGATATATAAACCTCCCTTGCTTAGTTTCCAATATATCTCACAACCTTTGAGGATGTCTGCCATAGATGTGGGCAAAATGTCAGGAGAGAATACTTCTGGAACATGGCCATACAGCTCAGAAAACTCATAGCAACCCAACTACTGTATATTCTTATAAAGGACCTAATAAACAAATATTGAAACTTTTATTAAACAAAATATAAGTATTTAAAAAACAGATACATCTCATGTCTTATCTATTTCGTCTCTGTCTCTCTCCCTCCAAGCTTTTAAGTCTAACAATACGTCTTCTGTCTTTCCTTTCTATTTCTACAGGTCACATAAATAATCCGATGTACCAGTTGTCTTTCCGGTTACAATAAATTACCTATTTTTGGAAACACGCGTACCAAAAATATTAGAGAATTTTTAATCCATACAGATTTAATTACTCCCATTAGTACACCGAAGAGCACCCTGACAGGCCATTACCCCTGTTGTCACTGTAAGTGTCCTCAATCTTGGAAGACTAAGGAGATATATATACATAAATAATCCCCAATAAATTTTTAAAAGGCCTTCAACATTTATTTCTCTCTCTCTTTTTCAAAGTGGAAAAAAGAGAAAGAATGAAAAAAAAATCAGAATCTATGAAACAAAACGGTTTTGAATCACTGGGCTTGGAATAAAGGGGCCCTTCTAATTCACCAAATAAATAGTAGCTCTGACAAATAAATGTGAGGTTATAAACAAAATGCAATTACTATGACCAACTATACAAATGGAAGATTTCATTACTGTTAAGGAATATGCACATCTTCAATAAGAAGCATGCTTGCACTAAATTAAAGCTAAATAAAAATGTAAAAATCAGAATTCAACATTACAATAATTAAAACAGATAAAAGTAAGCAAGCCATTACCTTGCCACAAAAATTACCCATACTTCATGCAGAATGTGCCCTTTGCAGTCTGTCCAGTCAATTATAAGTGAAAGTTGGAAGCTGATTTGTTGGCAGATATGGAAATGTATGGATAGAAAGGGGGAGAGATGTTCCGGTCACAGGAATAACGATGATTAGAAGATGGCGAATAAAATTTCAACTTACCAGATACAACTAAAAATGAAACAAAAAGAACAGAAAACATGGAATAAATAAATTTAAACACAAAATGAAACGAAGTAAAATGAATGGGGTTTTAATTATATATACTACAGTACTTGGTATGATATTCTTTCTGGAGAATAGTATACAAATAATAAAGAATTAAAATGTAAAAATAATTATGTTTAAACCTACAAGTTGCTAGTAATCAAAATGTAAAGTATTTGAGAGTATGAACATATTCATGACATACAAGAAACAGCATGAAACACATGGTATAGCAAACATTGTCCTTTTCAGCTGTAGATAAAAGTTCATTTCTAAACCTAGAATTGTGAAGTATGAAAAACATACAGGAGATATGCTTTAGTGTGAAAAGGGTCTCCCTGCTGAGCAGAGTGATGGGATCATATTTAGCAAAGAGCAATCCCCAACCTGTGAAAATGCATGAAGTGATTGTCTTCCACATACTACACACTGGGAAATAGAATAGGGGTGTATTATGATGTTCCATTTATTACCTAATCTAAGAGTAATTTTTCATAATCACCTTCAGTGTTCAAGGTGATTTTATTCTCGATAAGCAAGAACAAATGAATGCTTTTCATATAGGCTTGGCTGGGTAAAGAATGGCTCCTTTTGATGGATACAGCCAACCTTTCCCCCCAAATTCTTCTCCACCCATTTGGACATTGCAAAGATTATTCTTTCCCTATGTCCGCCCTGCCTCTGTCCAATTTACTGTACACATTATGAACAAAAACTTTTATAGGAACCACACTTTGAGCTGCAACAGGAAATTTCATCCTGCTGTGATCAATGATTGGGAAACCATTACAAAAACCAAATAAAAACTGGAAGAAGAAAAATAGTGTCTTCTTCTCCCCTGATTTCCCAGTCAGCTGGGCTATGGATACGTAGTAGTGGATTTGCTTCCTTTCTTCCATTTATGAAGAAGCTCTCTGACTAATTTTTACAACATAATTTGGTTATTGTCATTATTTTTTTTTAAAAAAAGAATGTAGCTCAAACTTGTAATGTGATGTAACTGGTAAATAAAAAGCCAGGCTTTTGCAATGTGGAACTATATAAATATCTTATTGCAACTCCGTAAGCAATAACATTCCACAGAAGGAATAGGCAATTTCTGGCTCCCCAGATGATGTTGGACTGCAACTCCCATCAGCTCTGGCCTGTAGCCAGCATAAACAATGACAGGAATTACTATCTAGCAACATCAGGGAGGGGAAATCACACAAATTGCTTAATCCTTGTGACAGAGAATTTGCAATAATATTATCACAAATAAAATTTGTTGTCCTTAAGTACACAACCAAGTATATTCACACATACATCATTGCATGAAGAAGGAAATAATTAATTCGTTCCCCATACTATTCACTGATTCAAGGAATAAACCAAATATAAAAAAATATACATAAGATGTGACTCACAACTGGTAAATGTCAAAGTATTCAGATTTTGAAGAGATGTTCTGCATATCTTAAATCCTTCAGAGCTCTCATTTGGTTTTACCATTTCAGGTAGAGATTAAAAATAACTACTGTTAAGCAACAATAATTAGTAGGTAAACACCTGCAGTATGCTACCTTCCAATAAAATACACTGAGAATATTCCACCTGTCAAAATTCATTAGGCAGGAGAAACACATGTTCATCTTGAAAGAAACAGTACATAGGAGAAGCAGCAAATGTGCTACGAAAATAAAATGGGCATACAAGATAGTTATAACATATTTCTTCTGTACCTGGAACTACCCAGGATGATGTAAATCAATACAGAATAAAATAACCTGATGCTTAAACATACCCCAAAGTTAGAACATATTTAAGAGTCATTTATTTCATAATACTTATTGTAGCAAAATTAATGCAGACAGGGAGCAACCAAGTTACATGGCAAAGAGAAAGCTTCAGTTTTCTTCAGGTTTAATGCTAAAAATCAACTTAAGATTTTTCCATATCAATTAAGTATCATTTATCTAAAACGATTAGGACTACAAGTGTATTGGAATACATGTATTTGCATAACTGTATGTCATGAGATATCTTTGAGATGGGATCCAAGTATAAACAGGAAATTCATGTATGTTTCATGTATACTTTATGCACACACTCTGAAGATAATTTTATACAGTACTTTAATAATTTTGTGCATGAAATCAGGTTTGTGTACTATATACATCAGAAAGCAAAGTCACTTTCTCAGCCACCCATGCAGATAATTTTGAATTTTAGAGTAATTTGGATTTTGGCATTCTAAATACAGGATGATTAACTAACAATACCCACATTTAGATGCTATACTGGGATACAGAGTAACTCCAAACCTTGTTTTGTAAGATGGTGGACTACAGAAGTTTTATACAGCCAAATTCTTTGACATTTTTCAGGTACAGTTCCAGTCTCAGACTTCTTATCCCATTCCTTCCCTTTATACTTGTTCTGTTAACCCTGTATCTTTAATGAACTGAATATGGCACTATTTCCTGGGGGTGATCCATCTGTCTATAAACGTACTTGTCAGCATGCTATTGATGAGAACTTTTTTACCCCCCTGGCATTCCATGGGAGACTGAAAATATTATGCTGCTGTTCAGAGAGATATGGAAAGGAACAGGTTTTGCCACTACTTTCAAACACTCTCTGAGGCTCATCTTAGAGAGATTTTCCCACCCATTGTCTGTGCTTTAAAGAAGGCTGAGTTGAAATCTTTCTGACATATGCTGAGCCAAAAACAGCAATAAGGTATTTCTTTTTCTTTCAAAATTCTCTACAACTTTGAATGAGCCAGAAAGACTTCACTCCTGCAGGCTTTGGAAAAAGACAAAGAAAACTTGATGAATACTGAGCCACAAAGATCCTTGCAGAACCAAGATATATACATGCTTTGCAAACTTTTCCAGAGCTCACTGCCTCCAGGGTTTGGAGGAGGACTCATGCTTCCCCTACAATTGCTGAACTTAACACTGTTGTGATTTCAAAGCTTATCAACTTATCTCAAAAAAATAGTATGATATTATGAGCAAGATTCCTGCTGTTCAAGAAAGGCAGGATGTGATAACCATAAATTTTGACAAACTACTAAAACTAAGCTAAAATTTTGAACTGTCATCAAACACATTAAGACTTTATTATGAATTGGGCAGAGTTGAAAATGATCTTCCAGTTAAATTTTGGGATAGAGGGAAAGATAAGCATGTATCTCCAGTTGTCTTGTTTGTCATCCCACTACCACCTAATACAAGAGAGAATGAAGACAAAATCTGCTCTTTCAGCAACCAAAGATTTGATTTTCCCATTAAAAGTGGTATCTATTCATCTACAAATTTCCACTTAAAAGGTAGATAACATAGGAAGTGGCTGTATGTGCTAATATATACATACTGTCAAATAATTTTTATTCAGACAGCCTAAGGCGCTCCTTGTTTCTCAGTGTATGTTTGGATTCAGGTTCCAGCTTTATACATATTTGAAAGATGATCTGTAACATCTTACAAAGGCAACTGCCAAACACTATGTAATGTCTGTATTAATGAATAGCTTATTCTGTACTCCTCTTTTCCCATGGAAGTGTATGTAGACATTTTATTCCATTATGTTTTGAATACTTTCATATATGTCATTGCACTTAAATCCAAAGATCAGATGGTCTTTTGGACTCTTGACACCCGAGAGCTAGTCAGCTTCTCAGTACCCCACTGTTGCCTGACCTCCATACTATGTTATAAGATGTGCTATTCTGTAGACACCAAATCTTACATTTAAATCTAGGATTTCAAGCACTGGAAACACAAATGTCTAAAGTTTGAACTGAGGCCCAAATACTGGAAAAATGCTATGCAACATGTAAAAAAAAAGATGACTGAAGACGTTTGAAATGTTTATCCCTTTTTAAGTCAACCTTAATTATTAAAATCCTGTCTAATATACATGGATACTAGTGACGTTACATTACTATTATTTGGAAAACGTATCCTTTTTAGCTTCAATGAAAATTTAATAAAATTGAATGCTACATTCTGATATTAATCAATTCTCTAATTACATGGTACTTAATCAGTAGACCTTCTAAAGTGTTGCATGTATAGTTTTATACTGTGATTACATATCTTCTGTTCTTTTGATGGAATCCAAAGAAAGAAATATTGTCTACTACAGTTCTTCTGAACCCAACTGCTATTTGTATTAGATATTACAATGGATTCATTTATTTATTTACAACATTTATATCCCGCCCTTCTCACCTGAGCAGGCCCGGCCCAACACGGCACACTGACCATGCCTCTGCGTTGGGTGCCACCTTCCCAGGGGTGCTATTGAGCCCCTGGAAGGCGGGGCCACACCTGGCAGAGACGGGGCCACATCTGGGAGGCGGGGTCGCGCAATGCGGGAGGCGTGGCCCACCTACCGCGGGGCACGCCCTGGTGCAGCCAGGCTGCGTGTGGCAGCAGTCCTTCCAGGCCACAACGAAGGCCATGGCCTGGAAGGACTCCTGCCGCACGCAGCCTGGCTGGGCCAGGCTGCGCGCCGCGGGAGGCGGGACTGCCCATGCCTCCCATGGCGCACTCCCGCCAGAGCCTGGCTGGGCCAGGATGTGTGCCATGGGAGGTGGGGCCAGGTCTGGCCCCACCTCCCATGCCGCGCACCCTGGCCCCGCCTCCCGCACCGCCTGCACCACAGGAGGCATTGCCGCCCGGCGCAGGAGGCGGGGTTAGGGCACAGGAGGCGGGGTTAGGGCGCAGGAAGCGGGGCCAGTCCTGGCCACTTTATCAGACCACTCACATACAGAAGCAAATCGAAAACCAGAATGACTATATTCAAAGTTTAATGAATTGTTTTGCACTATATTTGAGGTAGTTGCATGGATTGCAAATGATATTTTGCTCAAGTGGCTAGAAGTCACTTGACTTCTAAAATATTTGTTTGCTATACTGCAGCCACTAGGGAGTTAGTGATTGAGCGTGAAACACAATGAGCTTTCAAATCCTTGGATAGCAGTCCATCATGGTAATGGAGTGCTGCCCTTCATGGCGATGACATCTTCAGTCTGTGGGCCTCTGTGCTGTGCCATGGACCTGCTGGCCTCATCTCCATTTGGGCAGGTATTTAGACTGTTGCCTGCTTGTGTTCAAGGCAGTAGCCTTCCAAGGCTAATCCTAACCACCCACCCTTTATTGTAAGGTTCTCACTTTGGTCACTCTGTAAGTGCTTGTATATAATTTGATATTTGGATGTCAATTCATCTGTTACATAGCGTACCAGTGACCGTTTGGATTTTGGTAGGAAAAGGGTTTCACTTATGGGATTCAGGGGTGTGCGCTGCATACACCTCTTTTGCACCCTCAATGGTGGAAAAGATTTAAGTTTTAAATAGGTCTTTTGTACTCTTCTCACTTTCTTAATTGCACTCACATAATACATTATTTGTTCCACAGCAATACACAGCAAAATGTATTAAAATGTAAAAAATTAAGGAAACTTATAAACAATAAATTAAATCAATGGATAACACAAGTAATGAGTTCTTTAATCAAGCCAACAGACTGAAGCCATTTAAACTATATTTTTGTGATATTCATTAATGAGTTCATTAATAATTCATTAATCTATAGGCTAAAATAGATAAAAATTTCAAAAGAAACTAGAACTACTATGCTTTATAAGCATGAGCTCTCATATGATAGGTTACTGTATGTTGTTTCATATTTTTTAATGAAGAAAAACCATGCACTGAATGAAATATTTTACATGAACAGAGCTATTACATCACTGATAGTAAAATTAATGCTGTGTGTAAGAATAATGTACTATTCTTCAACAAATGTAGAGAAAACATACCTATGCACCTTTACTATTATAAACATATTTAATTTAAAAGTTATCAGTGCAAGTGGTAAAAACTGTAGAAAACATACCAATATAGCTAGCACCGAAACTTAGGCCTGAATCTAATTGCTATTCCTAGCTAGAGTAGATCTACATATACAATTGGCAAACAATAAGTTAACATTTATGTAACTCCCAAAAATTCAATGGATCTTTGCTCCTGGGAACTAGCAATTAGACTTTGCAAAGATACATTTCCATGTGAGTATCCTGGCATACTTTCATGTTTGTGACAGCATGAAGGCACTGCTTTTATTTCACCTTATTATTAGCATGTATGTGCTGATGCAGCAAGACTTAGTGTTTTACTTATAAATAACTGCATCAAGAAGGATAATTTTATCTTTCTTCAGCAGCCATATTTTGCTGAAAGGGAGAAGTTATTTCACTTTTTAAAAAGAAATGGTAAGTAAAGCCTTGGATAAATTTTCCATTTTCTATTGCATACACTTGTGTAAACAGTATGTGTGATATCTGTAACTAAATATATAAAATTATAATTGTGTTCATTATCTTTTATTCCTATAAAAATAGGAATGACCCAGAAACTATTTATATTTCAAGGTTCTTGGCACATTTACCCCTTTGAAGAACAGTAACAGTGAACCCTTAATATATGCCCAGTTTTACAATGCTGTTAACCAATCTTTTTGTCCTTAATTGCATCTATTTATTTTAAACAAACCAGGAGTGGTGCTGAAATTCAAGACAGAGACTTTATGCTGAACTCTGGTAGTTAGGAATAAAACACCATTATAACCATGGTCTCAAAATGATTCAGTTTGGTCCAAGCTCATAAGAATTCCAGGTTTCTCACTAAACTGCAAATCCTATGATGCATATGATTTAGTTGTGGCAGCTACAGTAATATCTATTGCAACTGTGAAGCACAGCTATATACCTGTTAAAAGAAAACTGCATCACCAACAGCTTCCAATGCTTCATATTTAGGTAGTAAATTCTAAGAGTATGTTCTCAGCATGGTCAACATTTCTAACACAAATCTTTGAAAATGCTGTTCCCAATGTCTTTCACCTCAATGAATTCCACCAGGAAATGACTCCTATTTTGCAGCAAAGACTACTTTTTAAGGGCAACATTTTCTATGTCAGGGGAAAGAAAAAATGTCAACCATAAATATGAGGCACTGAGTCACAATAGAACACTTTCAGTTCCACACTAACTCTCTCTAATGACATTCCTTTTAATTTTACCAGAATTGTGGGAGCTAGTATTGGC
The DNA here is from genome assembly GCF_035594765.1 of Anolis carolinensis. Taxonomy (NCBI): domain Eukaryota; kingdom Metazoa; phylum Chordata; class Lepidosauria; order Squamata; family Anolidae; genus Anolis; species Anolis carolinensis. Next base: position 63,000,755 of record NC_085843.1, on the reverse strand, counting down.
TTATGGCAATCCCTGTTGATGTATGGCGACTCCATGAATTTTTAAAGAGTATTCTGAGACAAGAACTATTCAGATGTGGTTTTACCAGTTCCACCTTCAGAAATAAAGTCTATAGCACCTGGTATTCATTGTTGGTTTCCTGTCCAAGGGTTGACCCTCTTAGCCTCCAGGATAACCCAAGATCTGGTACATTTAGAGCATTTAGAGTCCAAAGAGATATGCACATGCATGAACCACAGCTTCAGATGCATATGCCATGTGGAATCCTTCCCAATGTCCAACAACTTTTAAACCATGCAAATTTAGTTCACACTCCAAGTTAAGTACAAGCTCAACAACATATCTTCACTAGTGAAACTGGAAAAGTAAGCAATGGTGCATTTTCCCAAATGGCAGAAAAATATGCGAATCTACTATAATTCTAACTTCTAGAAAAATATCTAATTGAGAAGACACAATGTGCATGATAACTGACTTCAACTGAGCAAGACACCTGCAGTGAGATCGTCAATTGCACTGGCCAGACCCTAGTTTCCTGAAACCATGGATATGATTGAATACTATTAAATTACCCAGCAGGTCCACAAAGGCAACTCTATGGTAACTTCCAGAGGAAGCATACTATCACATTGCCTGGAGAACTAAGCAAAAATCATTTTTCCTGTAGGGGGGAGTGAAATAAGGGAATGGATAAGGATTCTCTCTTCTCTTTCACTGTATTAACCACTGAAAGTTTTACCAGCTTTCTCAACTATTTTACTGTATTTACAATTTACAATAAAATTATCTTATTGAATTTTTAACATTAGAAGATGAAATAATTTAATATGTAAAGTATTTTATAAGAATATATCCTTCAGGACATTTGTGCTTTTACTATATCTTTATGGCTAATATTGCTTTCCAATTGTTCTCCAATCTTATAAGTGGTCATAAAGCTACTTTTCTTCTTCTGTTAACTTTAAAGTTCACTTGAAATGGGAGAGGGTACACATGTGCAGATTTCTTAGTTATTGATAAACCTCTCCAGTACTGTGACAGTTTACAGCAGTCATTAAAGTTAAGATGATTCTTACTTTAAGCTATTTGGGGAGAAAATTGTGTTTGGAGTTATTCATTTTTCTGTAAAGATGCTACTAAAAAACTGGCACATTTTAAAACTGATATGAGATAAGGAACAAATCTATTACTCAGGGCACTTCCAGACAGGCTCTACATCCCAGGATCTAATCCCAGATTTTTTAAAACATTTTATTTATAATTATTGCAATATATAAAAAAGGGAAGGAGGCAGATGTAATCAAAAAATTAAGAAGAAAGAAAGAAAAGAAAAAAAAACCCTATCCCAGGAATCCTCCCTCCTCTCTGTGTTACCATCCAGCTCCCCTGCTCAGCAATTTACTTCTTAACTTTTCAATTTTTCCAAACAAATTTACTTAAAACCTGAGAGTGTCTGCTCTTATGCAACAATTCCCTCAATGTTTCCAGATTCCCTTTTTCCTTTAAATATTTACTTAATTTACTCCAGTCCGTTTTTGTCCTCATTTCAGATTTTTGTGAAATTATCTGCGTTAATATGTCCATATTTTGTATGTCCATCAGTTTCAATGTCCATTGCTCTAATGACGGTATTTCCGGTGTCTTCCAAAGTTTCGCTATCACCATTCTGGCTGCGCTTGTCATATATATAAAGAGTTTTTCAGTGTTTGAATCCATAAAAAAGTCCGTTAAACCTAATAGAAAGTACTCCGGTTTTAACATAGTTTTTTTTTCTAGTATGGTCTCCATCTCCTTATGTATTATTCTCCAAAACCTTTCAATCTTCTTACACCCGCACCACATGTGAAAAAATCCCTCTTTTCTTTCCTGAATTTCCAACATTCCTCCCCATTCTTTCCCTTGTTGAATTTTGCCAATTTTACCGGTGTGATGTACCACCTGAAAAAAATATTGTACCAGCTTTCCTTTAAGGCCGTTGAGTATGTATATTTTAATCTCTTTTGCCAACATCTTTCCCACTCCTCCAAGTTTATAGTGTGCCCAACCTCCCTCGCCCATGTGATCATATTGTCTTTTACATAGTCTTCTTCTGTTTCCCAGATCAATAGCTGTTGATATAGCAGTTTAATTACTTTTGTCTCTAGTTTTAAAACTTTGTCCCAAGTTGTATCATTTCTCTCAAACCCTGTTTGACTGTCCATTTTAACACATTCCCTGATCTGCTAGTAATTTAATCAGGTCATAGATGGTTCTATCTGTTTGACTTCCTCATATGATTTTAAGTCTATTCCATAATTATCTATCTTTATCAATGGCTTATATGTCAGCCATCTTTCCCTGGGGATCTCTCTCATGTGTTCTGATTCCAGGGGAGAGAGCCATAATGGTACCTTCATATAAAATCTGTGTTTATATTTCTCCCACGTTTTTAATAATGCTTCTCTCAAATAATGGTTATTGAAGTTTCTTTCTTTATAACTTTTCCTCTTCCAAAGATAGGCATGCCATCACTTATACAGATCCTGATCTTCTAATACCAGTAACCTGGTCTTCCGCAAAGTGGCCCATTCCTTCAATCCAGAGCTGCTGCGTCATAATACAGCTGGAGGTCAGGAACTCCCAACCCCCCTCTCCTGATATCATCTTTCATATATTGAGACTTTATCCTTGCGCGCTTCCTGCCCCAAATAAACTTACTGATGTCTATCTGCCATTCATTCAATATTTTCTTGTTTTTCAGAATAGGTAGATTTTGAAAAATAGATTTTTTTTGCTTTAAACTGGATTGTATGAGTCTACACTGCCAGATAATCTGGGATAAACAAAACGTGGGAACAGATCCTGGGATATAGGACCTGTCCGGAAGGGCCCTAAATCTACCTAATCTTTTCCCCTTTATACCTAGGGACTGGTCCATGTGATTCAAAAGAAGAGAAAATAAAAGCATAGCAGTCTGAAAAGGCTTTCTCTTCCCGGGGATTTCCTATGAAAAATAGGGGATGGTAGAGCCCTTAAGAGAGTCATGATACTTAATGCATTCTCTGTGGAGTTTCCTTGGCAAACAGAGAACTCATTCAGTTTCATAGCTTCATGCTCAAGAGATTCAAGAAGGGTGGGGAAAATAGAGCATAGTAAAATTACTTTTTTGCGCTCGGAAGGGGAGCTGATTGGATTGAGTAGCAGCCGGTGTGCTATATCTCTTGACTTTCAAAATCAAACGCAGACCAAGCTTACTGTGATAGACAAAGTGTATGTCATTTAGTTTGAAATCAATAAAATAGTTGCCGCATCTCCATACCCAAGACTTAATCCCAGTGGATTTTCATTAAATACATATGTCTCAAGGGCATGTTTGAGTTTGGAATTTCAGAGCATTTTCTACTCAGATACAATTGAAAAGAACCAAAGGTGAGAGTTTTATTTTTCACCAGTTTAAAGAGATAGTTATTTCCTCCATTTGTTTGTTTTAAATATTATGTTTCCATTACATTTAAAGCCTGGAGTAAGTACTAGATCTCAGAGTTTTACTTAACTGAAGAGCATGAATTTCAGTTCTACTTCAGTTTTACTTAACTGAAGAGCACAAGGATGTATATTGCTGCTTGCCTTTATGTTCTCTAATGTAAGTGATAATTTAAACCGCCCCTATTGTGCTTCAGTATCTATTTTTATAACTATTTTTATACCTTAAATGTACTAAACATACCAAATTTGTATGAAACTGTGACCTTTATTTCCTGTGCTGGTCTATGACCGAAATAAATGATTTAATTTGATTTAATTAAACCAATATTCAATTCAAATGTTATTATTAACATTAGCAAGATAGCACTGCATCTTCAGCTGACATCTTAGGGAGAAAGATGCTCAATTTTTTAGGGAAGAACCTGCGTTACAGACAGGCTAGGACTTTACAAATGTCATTTCATGAAAGTTCTAAGAGAAGGAGAACTTTGGCTAGTTCCCTAGCAACTATAAGATGTCAGAATATATGTGAACATGAATTTTGCTTTCCTGAATATACCGCATTATTCATATCAAAAGCTAGCATATCCAGGAGGACTAAATTAGCCGCCTTTTCAGCAAAACGATGTTGCACATGCAGACAGATATCTATAAGAGAGGGATTTTCTGGCCTTTATCAGCAGTGATAAGATATGCTGCTGTAATGTGTCAGGTTTCAATCTATTTTGTGATGGCTTAACTTGGCTCAAACTGGACACTTTTGTGCTCCATAATATACTTGAAAACAGATTGAAATATGACAACCCCAGAAATTAAATGCTTGAAAAAAGTTCCCACATGGCAATTTCCCAGCAGAAGGTCTGTGGCTTGTAGAACTGCTCAACATGTGGATGCACTACATTTTTGAGATTCTTCAGACCAGTGCCATCTGTTGCCAGGATCCTCTAGTGGAGAAGTTGAAGATGCTATATGTAGTGTTGTGACTGCGCCTTCGGGGATTATGGTTGATGGTGATGGAATTCGAAGAGGAAGAAAAAACCCTCGTGATGAGGGTTCACTGGAGGAGTTGCGCAGGAAGCGACTTAGAGAGCTATATGGGGGATCTTCTGAGGAAGATTCAGATGGGGAGATGGATGCTGAGGAACAGGTGGTGGCTGGGGAAGCGGGCACTGAATGGGCACAGCCACCGGAGATGTCTGGGGATTTGGGGCCTATGGATACTTCTGAACCTGGGGTTTCTGCAGGAGCTGATCCCAATTGGGATGCTTGGAGAAGGGAGGATGGTTCTTTAAGTGTTCATGGGGCTAAGTGTGGGCAGGATGATTGGGACTCCAACAAATTGCTAGGTACTCCAGATCCACGAGCTCTAGCTGTGTGGAGTTCAGACTCTGAGTAGATTTGGGACACCTGGTGTTTGGGTGTGAGTGTTTGGTCACCCAGGAGGAAGGGGAATAAAATGGGAATGTTTGGCCACTGCACTTTGCGTGTGGCAAGGTGTTGCTGAGGCGCCATTGGGATCTCTGTGTTTCCATGAAGACTGGATTTGGACTATGATTTGAATCTGCTGATATCACCTAGCTTGGCTGTGTCTTATCGTGGACCTGTTTTGGATGACTGCACCCTCTTCGGACTTTGGATTGAATTTGACCTGGCTTCTGTCTACACCCTCTGACTGACGGCTACTCCCGGCTTCTGACTATTGGTTTGTCTTTCGGAATTTCTGCTGCCTCCTGACCTGACCTTGGATTCCTCTGACGACGGCTATTCATCATCCCTTTGAGGCTTTCGGCTTATCTGCACCGTGGAAGCAGCTTTATTGCTTTTCTAGTTTGTTTATTTTCCAGCAATTAACTCTATTTGTTTTCCAAAGCTGAATTGAAGCGTTATTTAGTTTTTTATTGAATGCCAGCATGGGAAATTAGCGTGGCTCGTTTTTTGAGTTATTATTGTCCAATCTACTCTCGAGACACTGAAAAGTGAAGTGTTTCAAGGATATTTCCTGTGTTTATGTTATTTTCTGGCTTATCTTCGGAATAAACTCTGTTTTGTATGTTAACTGGCGTCTGACTCTTGACACGTAGTGCTGAGACCTTACATAGCAAGCAGCAGTATATGTGACAAACATTTTGTCCAGAAACTGCTATACCACAGTATTTCTGGCAGTCCTTACATGAATGCTATAAAAATTACACAAGTATTCATTCACAATTCACTGTGAAAAAGATCCTTCATCCAATGGGCACATCATACTGTATGTGTGAAATCTGTTGAAGGGAGAATTCTTTGCACTCTTTCTTTACTTGTCTTAAACAAAGGAGTATCCATTTGCATTCAATGATAGTCCATTCTATGAAGAAGCAATTTCAAACAATCAACACACACACACATACACAACCTAATTCTCGAAAGATTATGGATTTAGATATCTTTTACTTTTTATCCTGACAAAAACAAACAAAAGCATTACAGATTATCTGAATGGCTGACGATTTCTTGTTGTTCTTTTTACAGAAATGTTGATTGCATGGCATATGGCTTAAGATGGAAATCAATTTTCAATAATTTCCATAAAAAGAGGCCTAATAATTTTCTTTTTTGATCCAGAGTATATTTCCGTGGGAATGGAACTGGATCCGTAATGAGAAAACTTATTTGAAATTATATTAAGAGGGACCCTAAACTGCTCATGGCAACTATGAAGGAAAATTACTCTTACTGAACATTAATTATACAGTAGAGTCTCACTTATCCAAGCTAAACGGGCCAGCAGAAGCTTATATAAGTGAATATCTTGGATAATAAGGAGGGATTAAGGAAAAGCCTATTAAACATCAAATTAGGTTATGATTTTACAAATTAAGCACCAAAACATCATGTTATACAACAAATTTGACAGAAAAAGTAGTTCAATACACAGTAATGTTATGTTGTAATTACTGTATTTACGAATTTAGCACCAAAATATCACGATATATTGAAAACATTGACTACAAAAATGGCTTGGATAATCCAGAAGCTTGGATAAGCGAGGCTTGGATAAGTGAGACTCTACTGTACTAGGCACCAACTTCTAACAGATACTTTGAATCCAAGTTAACATTATTTTGCTCTCAACTGGTTGAACTGTTCCAATTTCTGGGAGAGATAATTAATCTGGTGGGTTTGTAAATGTTTCTGAGAAGGGTGCTCAGCGTTGAAAGAGTTAAATGCATCTTAGACAGAACGAAAGTGGCAGGGCTAATGAGTATTTTTAGTTACCTACAATCTCCTCATGTCTTAATCACCTATCCTGATTTCTCTTGGATTGATATTCTTAGGAATCACTCTACCACATTTTTCTACCTCAGTGGTTCTCAACCTGTGGGTCCCTAGATGTTTTGGCCTTCAACTCCCAGAAATCCTAACAGCTGGTAAACTGGCTGGGATTTCTGGGAGTTGTAGGTCAAAACACCTGGGGACCCACAAGTTGAGAACCACTGTTCTACCTCCTTTTCGCTCTTTCAAAGATCTCAAAATAAATCTAACTTAACATTCTTTGTATTGTAGTTTAGCTTAGCCCACCATGTTAGATCGTTTCCTCAGCTCTAATTGAATTTCTAAGGATTATTTTCTATAGCTATTGATGTTAATGTTCTGAATTTGTATTATTGTGATGACTCATGGGCCATGTAGTCCCGTTCCTAGCGCTGTGGTGACAGATGAAGAGGAAAACTTGGGTTTTCCACCGTTTCAGCCAGAATTGGAATTTTCCCAGCCAGAATTGGAGCCCTTGCACCTGCAGGAGGTTTGTCTTCCAGAAAGCTGCCAAACAAGCCATGAGTCAAAATCTCCCCCATTTTCTCGCCGTAACTATTATCAACAACAGAAAGGAGTTCAGCAGGCTAATCGCAGAAGCCTGAGAATCGCAGCCAGGCATTCAGCTGATTAAGACTGCTTTCATGAGAAATTTTAGGGAGTCATGCATCTGGACACAGAGATTGACTTTCGGTTCTGGTTCCCCAGAGAAGTGTTCTTTGGTGGGAAAACGAGACCCTATTTAGGTTCTTTGCCCTGAAGGAATTTTGCGGAGTCAATTCGTCAGCAACTGGAGTAGGTTGTGTGTGGACAGCGCTACTCCCGCTTCCAAGCCTTCGTTCCTGTTTCCAAGCCTTCGTTCCCGTTCCCAGCCTTGTTTACCTCCACGGACCTTGCCTTGCTTCCTAGGACTCAGCCTTGTCTTCCAGGACCTTGCCAAGTATTTTACCACGGATTTTGTCCCTGTTCCTCGTTCCTTACTGCCTTGTATCAAGCCTTGTGTTCCAAGAATCAAGTTTACTTCCTAGCCTTGCCTCAAGTTCCTTGGACTAAGAACCTTGTCATCTCCCCTCACTTTGCTTGGCAAAGTGAGTGTTTCGGTTATTGGATTACAACTTTGGACCTTAATATTTTATATTGGACATTGTTTTCCTGGACTATAATTGACCTTTCCTGAAAGGTCTTCTTCTGAACTACATTCTACACTTATTTTTATTGACTTTATATATTTCCTTAATAAAGATATTAGATAGATTCTGGCCTCTGTGTATGGTTATTGGTGCTCTGCAGCCTGGGTCGTGACAATTATATATAATTAATGTTTCCATTCACTCATGATCAGGCAAAGGTACCGGGTTTTGTCCCTGCGAATGATACCTCTATATCACCTGTGCCCCTTTCTGTTATTAGCCATGTGAATTTTAATTTAATTATATTGAGAACTTCTTGAAAAATAGTGACTCAGATAAATGAAGTTGATTCTGCTCTCATTTGCTCAAGCTGTGGTTATGGCATGCCTTCAAGTCCTACTTTTCTTATGATATTAAAATTTCTCTTTCCCAAATACTTTCCTTCTTAGTTTTTTTTTTCCTGCATTAAACAATCTATCTTCTAATTTGCAATACTCCCCTTAACTATGGCTTTATTTTTTGTCTCTCTAAAGCAGTGGTTCCCAACATTTGGTCCTTTAGGTGCTTTGGACTTCAGCTCTCACAATTGCAAACATCTTGGCTGGGATGTCTGGCAGTTGAAGTCCAAAACACCTGGAGGACCAAAGGTTGGGAACCACTGCTCTAAATTTGTGTATATGCCTTTTTAAGTATTTGAGGAGTGAATAACTCATATGAATTCATATTTCTTCACAATTGTAGTCTGAAAAGTTACATATATGAATTCAGTTCCATCAAGTGTGTATCCTTATTTGATTTAATCATTAGCACCATGTTACTATTATTTTTGTTTGTCTGCTACTTTCCTTTTTGTTGTAAATACTTAATGTGAGGCAGGAAGATTAATCCAATAGACTTTCCCTTTTCAATATCTGTTTTTGGATATATATATATTTTTCAGCAATAGTTTGCCATTGTTCTTTTCTTAGGCTGGGAGTGTGTGATTTGACCAAGGTTGAATGGGGATTTAAATTCAAACTGTGTTCCCCAGAGTCCTAGTCTAATGTGCAAACCACTACACCATGTGAGCACAGTCTGGATTAAAACTGGATTTATCCTTCTCTTGTTTTTCCCCCATGTCAATAGTTCAATATAACTAACTTGTCTTTTCCCATTATAAATCATAAAAAAGGATTTCTTTAAAACCGCAATCTATTTTCATTCCCTGCCCCCGTTATCCTCCAATGTCTATCTGTCCCTTTCTCTCACTAATAGTATCTTGGCTGTTGTTATTTTTCTCGTTATGATTTCAGTTTATCAACTTTCCATATATTGTTTCCAGAACAGTAACCTAATCTCCCTTTCTTGTTATCTACTTGTACTATAGTTTTCCATGTATCTTTTTGGCAGGCAATTACATAGATTCAAGCAGAACGCTATGAACTTACTTTTCAAAATACAGCTCCCATAACCTTTAGCTGCATGTTCATCAGCCATGTTAGCTAGGAGATTCTGGAAGTTGTAGTCCAAAAAAGTAATTTTTGTAAGTCTCATAATTTTAAAAAGGGAGCACAGGTGGGGTTACTAAGTTATTCAGGAAAATTTAATAGCTGACACAACCATGAGGTTTTCAACCATACTTTTACATAGTAAACCTACTGTTCTTACACTGAACTGTATAGTATATGCATAAAGGCTTAGAAAGTATCAAAACTGTACAGAAACCAGGCATTTTGTTGTAGACTTTAGCAATTATTTCTCTGTAAGCTCTGTTAATTTTCTTGACAATCAAAAATAGGAATAAGCCTAAGAGGAGGTGTGTCAAAATAATTTTTAACATCTATAGTAAAGTCCGGATGCATGAGTGTTTCAAGACTAAATCATAAGTAAGACAAACAAAACAGAAGAATCACAGCAATTAAACAGAGGGGGAAAATGATACGACATCATTGTCTGTCTCCTGGCCAGGAAAGGAAGCAAGGGATTATCTCAAGAGTGAACATCTGGAACATATATATAAAGCCAGTGACAGATTTTCACACATATTCATTCACTGAGATCCACTAGAATATTACAGTACAATAGAAACAGTAGTCCAGTGCCCTGTTTTGCCATATGTGTATTGGAAATAACTATAGAAAGGATATTGAGCTGCTTTGTTTGCCTTACACAACAATTCATCGTTAAGCAGAGGAAACGTCCAATACATGTTCATGTTTGATTAGATGCAAGAAATAAAATTATGACACCAAGATCTGAAAATCACAAAAACATATATACATTGGGCAATGAAACTATTACAACTGGATCATTCAATGGGAATGTGATGGAATAAAGAAAATGCACCTTTTTGTTAACTTATTACTGACAGCGTACTTCTGAGAGCAGTGATGTACAAAATGCCTTCATTTCCTATTTCCATGACGAAACATAACTCTTTTGATACGCTAAAAGAAAACTGCATACTTCAACAATTCAGTAGAAACCACAGTCAAACCAGAGTAACCTTCCAGGTTTTGGGATAATGTAAGTTGCTGCACTGATTATTTATAAGGACAATAGAATTAGTGTTAAAAACTAATTTTCTTTTGTTTTTAAAAATATAAATAGTACATCAACCCAGTTCTTACCTTGAACTGTTAATGTGGCTGATGCTTCTGCTTTTCCAACCATATTTTCTGCAACACAAGTATAAGAACCCATGTCTCCTGCTGTAACCTTCCGGATTTTCAAAGTGTGGTCATCACGGATTTCATATCTAAACCAAAATGAAAAAAAAATATTGTCTCTTAATTATTGTCTCTTAAAAGTGGAGAAGCTAAAGCATGGACCATTTGGCTTGAAAATTAATTTGATAATAGGGGTAGCTAGAGACAGGGAAATGTATTTGCTACCATAAACACTAGTAAGTTTCTTTCCTTCAACCTACAATTTTATGTCTTATTGACATATATTGTCTTATTGACATATATTGCACATATATTGTTCCACAGGAATGGTGGGGATCCAGAATGTATCAGAATTGCTAGGTTTGTGGTGTTGGTGTTAACTTCTATCAAATTGACTACAATTTATAGTAACCCTATAAATGAGGGATCTCTAAGGGTGCTGTAACATCAGGCATGGGAAAACATTGGCCCTCCAGGTGTTTTGGACTTCAACTTTTACAATTCCCACCTCCCACAATTCCTTACCTGCTATTAGGCATTGTGGGAGTTGAAGTCCAAAACATCTTGAGGGCCAAAGTTTGCCCCTGTGGAACTAATACAGTTTGATACTGCCTTACCTGCTATAACCCAATGCTATGGAATCATAGGAGTTGTAGTTTGGTGAGGCATCAGCACTCTTTGGCAGGGAAAGTTTCGTAAAACTACAATTCATGTGATTTTGTAGCTTTGAGCCGTGGTAGTTAAAGTGGAGTCATATTGCATTAATTCTACAGTGTAAATGCACTCTAAATCACTTATAATCAACAGCCTTGTTAAGATCTTCCAAACTTTGAGTCCTGGCTTCCTTGAATGAATGGGTCCGCCTGTAATGAGTTCTTCTTTCCTACTGCCTTCCACTTTACTAAGCACTATTGCCCTTTCTAATGACTCATATGTAGAAAGTCTGATAACCTCAGTTTAGTCATTTTGGCTTCTATGGGTTATTCAGGCTTGATTTTCTCTTGAGCTCATTTGTTTATTCTGGACTGAAAGGCCGGAGAAAGCCAAAGAGTGTGGCCTCATTTTACTATTTAAAGAAGTTTAGTCTACTTAGAAATGCCTTTTCCATGTATTTAGTGTTTTAGGGTTTTTTATCTGTTTTGAATTACTTTGAGAGTGATTCACCTGGAATATTATTTGAAATAAGACATAATACTTCTCGTGCCTATCATTTTAAATTATTCTCTAAAAAGTATATGCTCTAGAGACATTTTTTTTCTACCATACCCCTGCCTCTCTATCACCAACAATCCTGTGAGCATGTAATATGAGAAAATGGTTTGTGCATGACAGAGGAGTGAATGAGTGATTGACCAAAAAACCCCCCTATACAATTGTGAGTGTTGCCATATGTAAATGGCAACTTAAAGGCACACGCGCGCACACACGCACACACACACACACAGTGTAATCTATCCAGTTAATAAAATTTGTTAGTTTTGCTGCAGTGAATGAATACTGCTACCCCTCTCAAAAATCAAGGACACAATATGGTATATCAAAGATCAGTCCTTCATTACAATATTTTTTTAGGAAAATCAAATGCCTGAAGTTTACTGTACCTTGCTTTAGGTAGCTCTCCATCATCCTTTCGCCACCTTACTGTTGGCACAGGATCACCACGTGCCTCACAGTTAAATTCTGCACTGTCATCTGCTGTTACCGCCAAGTTACTGGGTCTTTTCACAAATGATGGCCTTTCTAAAATAAACCAAGGGGGAAGAGAAGTTAGAATGAAAGACATTAGAAAAATGTGATGCACATACTTTTTAACTATGTGTCTACTGTATTTTAATCTTAGTTCTGTGCATTTAAATATGTGTATTTCATAGAAAATACATTTTAATATGTATTTTACTAAATGTTTTATGATTATGTGTTTTTAATGATGTTGTGTCCTACCTCATGCCATGAGGAGAGACAGGTAAGAGAAATAGTAATAATGCAATTATTTTAACTGAAATATCGAAATATATTTTGTCAAATAAAAACCATATCAATTTAATTAAACTGAAAAGCAACATTTCCTTTTAATGTATAAAAACTACACTAAAAAACCCTTGTGGCCAAACATCATACCACTCAATCTAAAAATGAATCAATATTATTTGGTCAAGTCATTCAAATGCCCACGAAACACTGGGTATGAATACTATGGTAGATACTAGTTTTGTGCATTTGTATAGGATTGCTATCCATTTCCATTTTTTCATTTGTATGACCCCGTTTTTGTTTTTAAGTGCCACTTCCAAAAATGGGCGCCTTTCCGAATGAGCTTTTTTGTCCCACATCTGAAAAAAATTGAATATTTTTATCCCATTGGTGCCAACGGACGAGCTTTCCACACTCCCCTTCCCCTCAGTTTTAGGGCTGCTGCTGTTTCCCCCTTCAACTGGGAAACCTACCTTGCGCCACTGCTGTTGACATCTCTTCATCAGAGCTAGTGGCAGACCCATGGTGGGATCCTTAGTGCAGGGCTGAAACGCACCATGTTCCTTACTCGGCACTCAGAACACTCCTTATTTGGGGCTCGGCTGCCGGCTTTACACGCCAAATGCACACTCTCTTTCCATTCTTGGCTGCAAACCCTGGCAGGCTTTGGGCCTACACACCACACGCAAACTCTCTTTCCCTTAGCACAATCCCTCTTCTCTCCTCTATAACTATGATGCTGAAAAGCATACTTAGCACCAGTACCCGCTCCTGCCTGCTTTCATTTCAAGTTTATTTTCATACCGAGAGGGGACTTCCCATTCCGTGCATCCGAAAAGGGACGAAAGAAACTGATGAAATGGGAGAAACTAATTTTGCACACATGTCACGACCCAGGCTGCAGAGCACCAATAACCATACACAGAGGCCAGAATCTATCTAATATCTTTATTAAGGGAATATATAAAGTTAATAAAAGCAAGTGTAGGAAATAGTTCAGAAGTAGACCTTTCAGGGAAGGTCAAATTTAGCCCAAAGAAACAATGTCCAATATGAAATATTAAGGTCCAAAGTTGTAATCCAATAACCGAAACACTCACTTTGCCAAGCAAAGTGAGGGGAGATGACAAGGTCCTTTAGTCCATGAAACTTGAGCAAGGCTAGGAAGTAACTTGATTCTTGGAACACAAGGCTTGAAACAAGGCAACAAGAAACGAGGAGCAAGAACAAGATCCGTGGTAATTACTTGGCAAGGTCCGGGAAGCAAGGCAAGATCCGGGGAGTAAACAAGGCTGGGAGCGGAGGCTTGGAAACAGGAACGAGGCTTGGAAACAGGAACGAGGCTTGGAAGCGGGAGTAGCGCTGTCCACACACACTACTCCAGTAGCTGACGAATTGACTCCGCAAGATTCCCAAAGGGCAAGGAACCTAAATAGGGTCTCGTTTTCCCACCAAAGAACATTTCTCTGGGGAATCAGAACCGAAAGTCAATCTCTGTGCCCAGATGTATGACTCCCTAAAATTTCTCATGGAAGCAGGCTTAATCATCTGAATGCTTTGCTGCGATTCTCAGGCTTCTGCGATTAGCCTGCTGAACTCCTTTTTGTTGTTGATAATAATTACGGCGAGAAAATGGGGGAGATTTTGACTCAGGGCTTGTTTGGCAGATTTCTGGAAGACAAACCTCCTGCAGGTGCAAGGGTTCCAATTCTGGCTGGGAAAGTTCCCTTTCTGGCTGAAATGGTGGAAAACCCAAGTTTTCCTCTTCATCCGTCACAACAGCACTAGGAACGGGACTACATGGCCCATGAGTCATCACAACACATGACTAGTAGATATGTCTATTTGTAAAACCCTGATAAATTTGTGATCCTTCACTGCCTTTCCTCTCCCCCCTCTCTGGACAAAATGCAGCAAGAGGGAAAGTGGCCCCCACCCCTACTAAAGCATCCACATAATAAAAACCAAATTCCAGTGGTGGTTAAGTAGAGATATGGGACACAGAGATGCTATTATCAATACATCATCATTTTTCAGCTTATTTTATACATTTGTTTATACAGTGTTCCCTCACTTATTGTGGGGGTTACGTTCCAGGACCACCCATGAAAAGTGAAAATCCACAAAGTAGGGGTGCTATATTTGTGTTGCTTGAAAATAGCGTCTCTATCCCCTCCTCGCCTCTCAAGCACATACATGCACACTCCCGCTGCTGCCGCTGTCTTGTGAGGCAAAAACAAAGCTGCTTCAGGCTCCTTTTCTCTCCCTTCCTTAGGCTTCTCCTTAGGAAGGAAGTAGAAAGAGGGATTTATAAGGGATTTATAATATTATTTTATGATTTATACTATTACGAGTATTTTAGTATTGATTAAAAAAACATGAAACAGCGAGTCCGCGAAAAGCAAACCCCAAAGTAGTGAGGGAACACTGTATAGTTTAAAATTTTAAATAAAATAAAATATGTTCTACCCGTTTATGCCACTGATATGTTTTTATGATGTTTAGTGGATTATTGTACTGAATCACAGAATGTTTAATTATTTTCATGCCCCTTACATATCTTAGGCTGTGAATGTTCTGTTTTGTTTGTTTTCCTTATGATTTAATCTTTATGCATATACTAAAGAGTTCAATGTAAGAACAGTAGGTCTACTTTGTAAAGGAAGGTTGAAACCTCATGGGTTGTGTCAGCTATTAAATTATCCTGAATAACTTAGGCCTCATAGAGAGATAATTGCTAGATCTGTAAGACATTTCAGCTGAATTTCTATTTCACTTTTAAATACTCCCAAGCTTCATTTAAATATCTGACTGTTGTCTTTTCCTTTTTTAGGGTCTAACAAAATTTTACTTTCCAATTCATTTTATTCCTATACCCTCCTATTTAAGAGGAGTAATAGTATCGAGCATCTTTAACACATTCCATTTACTTATATGTTGAATTAGAAAGCAATGTGACCATTGTTTCCAATTAGATAAGCATCATTGTTGTCTCTCACCAGATCTTTGGATACACTTGTGATTAAATCCTATAATTGTGTTACCAATCGTTTCATCACAGCTGTTCCCATTCTTGGGTTTCCACATGTTTACGGCTCTAATCATACTGTCTATGATGATTGAGGATGATGGAGATTGTAGTTCAGCACATATTCAGGGACGAGAACCAGGTGCTACAACAGTTATTTGGGTATTTTGCCCCTCTATCATAACTAAAATACATATTCATCTAATTTTAAGGCAATTTTTAATGTAAGAAAACTCTAATTTATAAAATGCTGTTATTGATGAAAAAATGAACTTTCTTTTACCTAAAACAGTGAGCTCTGCCACCTCACTCTCTCTTTCTCCCACCATGTTTGTTCCAACACAGACATATTTGCCAGCATCATTTTTCCTCGTATAAGTGATCATCAGCTTTCCTCCTCTGATCTAGAAAAAGAAATGCATCAAGTGAGGTCAAAATAATAATTCATTCACATAACTACAGTTATAAATGTAAATACATTCGGGAGGTTCCCTTTCCCCCACATCAACAAACGTATTAGATAGTCGCCACAAATTTGCATTGTCAAATTGGCCATGCTTAAAACCACATGCCCATTCTACACCTTTGTACTACATTATAAATTTCACTGATATTCTTGAACCATGTCTAAGTTAAGATCAAACATTCTTATTTTTATTAGAAATGCTGTCAATTAATCAGGGTGTTTATAACTTGTTGGTAAATTAAAACACTTTATTTCATCAGAAATATATTCTTGACTATACTGAAGTTTTGCAAACAAATTGAAGCCTTGCATTAGGAAAAATATTCTCTTTTGAAGAGAAGCTTCAAATAATTTTCTTACAATACATGGATTTTATATATTATTTATAGCTTATTAAAGAAAATCCAATTCCACCAATATAAAGAATGCCCTTGCTTACAAAACTGCATATTTTACAAAACAGCTTGTATGATGTAACAACTGAAGGTTCTTACTTTAACTGAAAATGGTCATATTCACATTGTGAGTTACTAGAACATGTACCTCTTTCACACAAACTAAACCTTAGTTCTCTCCACCAGTGAAAATGGTTAGCTCCTATAGTTCTATAATCAATAGGTTTCCATCTTAGATCTCCAAAATCACAGAGATGAAAATATTTGACTTTAGAAAATATACCAAGTGTGCTGTATTTTTGCATATTGAGATGTTAAGTTTTTTTATTTGTACCATATCAAGCTACAATTAAAGACCAAGGATGTATATACTTTCAGCATAACATTAACAAACCGGTAATGCCAATGTAAACTAATATGAATCTCTCAAGTGCAAGTGATAATTAACATCATGGCTTTGTTCAATGGTCTACTAATTCTCCACTACAGTCACTATTGTTCTATCACTTGCATAACTTTTTTATTGTGTCAGAAGCAAATGAAGAATATACTGCAAATTGCTTCTTGTGTGAGAGAATCGGCCATCTACAGAGAGATTGCTCAGGGGACGCCAGGATGTTACCATCCTGTGGGAGGCTTCTCATGTCCCTGCATGGAAGCTGGGGCTGAAAGATGGGAGCTCACACCATCTCATGGATTCAAACTGCTGACCTTCAGATCTTCAGGTCAGCACTTCAGCCGGCACAAGGGTTTAACCCATTGTGCCACCGAGGCTGACTTGCATAGCTAACTTTATCCTAGAGTAGTGCACTTGTGTGTGTGTGTGTGTGTGTGTGTGTGTGTGTGAGAGAGAGAGAGAGAGAGAGAGAGTTAGTCAATGTATGTGAAGAAATATTCATAAAGGTGATCTATTGGTGCACTAAGGTGTGTGTTAAAGCACTGAGCTGCGGAACTTGCAGACCGAAAGTTACCAGGTTCAAATCCCGGGAGCGGAGTGAGCACCCGCTGTTAACTCCAGCTCCTGCCAACCTAGCAGTTTGAAAACATGCCAATGTGAGTAGATCAATAGGTACCGCTCTGGCGGGAAGGTAACGGTGCTCTATGCAGTCATGCTGACCACATGACCTTGAAGGTGTCTACGGACAACACCGGCTCTTCGGCTTAGAAATGGAGATGAGCACCAACCCCCAGAGTCAGACATGACTGGACTTAACATCAGGGGAAACCTTTACCTTTACCTATTGGTGCACTACTCTTGCATAACTAATTTTATCCTTAAGTAGTGCACCAATAGATGACATTTATGAATATTTCCTCACATACATTAACTAACTCACACTCACTCAAAAAAAAAAGAGTATGTTATAATGAAGACTACACAAGAATTCTTTTCTCACTTCAGACATTTTGCTACTACGAGGGTTATCCAGAAAGTAGATTACATTTTGGAATTAAAAATGAACAAAGTATAGGAGAAAACATTTACCATATGCAGTTGAAAGCCACACCCAAATACCACTTCTCAACGTAGACACCATTCAAATCTAGGCACTTATCATAGTGATGAATGAGCTTGGCAACTCCTTCCCCACAAAACTCTGCTGCTTGCGTCCTCAACCAGCCGATCACCCCTTTCTGCAGCTGCGTATCGTCGCCAAAACGTTGCGTTGAGGACGGCTCGGGCCCTACTTATCTCTGTGATCGCATCTCCCCCTATGAATTGGTGCGGATCTTGAGTTTGACCAGGGAGGCCTTCCTATCGCTCTCACCACCGTCTCAAGTGCGGTTGGTGGGGACGAGGGAACGAGCCTTCTCGGCAGTAGCCCCCAGCTCTGGAATGCACTGCCAAAGGAGATCAGGCAATCCCCTACTTTGTCCACCTTTCGTAAGGAATTGAAGACCTGGTAGTTTCAGCAGTTTTTGAGTAACTTACTCTGGTATACCACCAATCTCTGGACCTGAATATACTGTATAAGACTCATCTATCCCAAAATGGTTTATGTTAATATACTTGGCTATGGTCCCCGTCCCCTTGATCAAGATTGCTGTAAGTGTTATTTATAGCTTATTTAATTGTATAGTTTTATCTGTTTTAGTAATATGTTTATTATACTGTTATGTAATGCACTTGTTGTTCTTATGATTGGAAACCGCCCTGAGTCCCTTCTGGGAGATAGGACCGTATATAAATAAATTATTTTATTATGTCACAGCAAACAAGATAGATATGCTGGATTTTGTATCACAAAATCACAAGTCGAACACTTCCCAAGTGTTTAGGACTGTGTGATGTATTTTCGGATGATGCGCGCACATCCCAGCAGGGTGGCCTTTGCAGTCGACAGATCGTAATGTTGTCAATGCCTATTGTTTCCAAATGCTGGCTGAGATCTTTTGGCACGGCACCCAGTGTGCCCATCACCACCGGGACGACCTGCACTGGTTTCTGCCAGAGTCTTTGAAGTTCAATCTTGAGGTCCTGATAGCAGCTGAGTTTTTCCTGTTGTTTTTCATCAATGTGACTGTCACCTGGGATGTCAACATCAATGATCCAAACCTTTTTCTTTTCCACAGCTGTGATGTCTGGTGTGTTGTGTTCCAGAACTTTGTCACTCTGGATTCGGAAGTCCAACAGTATCTTTGTGTGTTCATTTTCCAATACCTTTGCAGGTTTGTGATCCCACCAGTTCTTTACTGCTGGGAGGTGGTACTTGAGGCATAAGATCCAATGAATCATTTGGGCCACGTATTTGTGCCTCTGTTTGTAGTCAGTCTGTATGATTTTCTTACAGCAGCTGAGGATATGATCAGTGGTTTCGTCTGCATTTTGGGTCACTGGCTGATTTGTTAAATCTTGGCCTTAATTGCATTTGTTCTGATGGCTTGTTCCTGGGCTGTACGATTTCCTTACAGCAAGGTGCCACCTTGACGTGGTGGTGGTGGTGGGGCTTAACTGCTCCAATGATGACTGAGGGCTGTGTTGGCGGTAGTGTCACTACCGGCAGGTCCAACCAAGCCAGAGAGGTCTCAGCTGAGGAGCAGAACTAAGAGCACCTAACCCATTAGCATTATGGACAATCAAACCAAAACAAAGTCTATACTGGCTCGGTTGTCGCCCAGGATAAAAAGGACTGCGGTGGATGCTGCTGATTCTGGACATCCATCAACAAGTGGGCTATGGAATCATCAAAATACAAATGAATAGTCACAGAAGTGGCAGAAATATACAATGCCAGAAAACCGCACAGTTATGAAATGCTATTACAACTCTACATTATTATTATTATTATGACACAGCAAACAAGATAGATATGCTGGATTTCATATCACAAAATCACAAGTCGAACACTTCCCAAGTGTCTAGGACTGTGTGATGTATTTTCGGATGATGCGCGCAGATCCCAGCAGGGTAGCCTTTTGCAGCTGGCAGATCGTAATTTTGTCAATGTCTATTGTTTCCAAATGCCGGCTGAGATCTTTTGGCACGGCACCCAATGTGCCCATCACCACCGGGACCACCTGCACTGGTTTCTGCCAGAGTCTTTGAAGTTCAATCTTGAGGTCCTGATAGCGGCTGAGTTTTTCCTGTTGTTTTTCGTCAATGCGACTGTCACCTGGGATGGTGACATCAATGATCAATATTATTATTATTATTATTATTATTATTATTATTATTATTTAAAGTAACATCAGCATTGTGAAGATGACAAAGGAGGTTTGGTGAAACAGAGTTCCAATGCTAGATTACCACACTGCATTTGATGTAAACAATACAATGTGTGAACTGGTAAATAATAGGATTCTGTTCTAGTAGTACTTATTGTAACTATGTGGATTTTTTTGCAAGGGAAAGGTAAACAGCAGCTGCCTCCAGGGTTTCTTGCTGAGCATGCATGAACAGCAAAACAAAGAGAAAAATAGAAACATCTACCATTAGCATGTTTAAAAAGGTTAGAGCTACATGTTTGGCCACCAAAAATTGCATCACAAGAAAAATGGAGGCCAGTGAAAGAAAAAAGTGTCCCTGGATGCATTTGGGAAGAAGCTTTCAGATAGTCTGTAAAGGTATCAAATGCCTTTGTTTTCTTCTGCAAGGCTTCCCTGGTCTAATTTTTTGATTTCATATGTGTGTTCTGTTAATCTTGAATAAATAAGTCAATTAAAAGGTGTCAAAAGTCAGACGCCAATTTGAGAGCAAAACAGAGTTTATTCAAGAGATAGCCCAAAAAATAGACACAAACACAAAAGATGGCTTTAAACACTTAACTTTCAGTGTTTTAAAGCAGTCCAAACAAAAATATATCAAAAAGTATGCTTTAGCAAACAAACCGGATTATCCAAGCAAACAATCCAGATTAAACAAAAGGTGCTTCAATTCAGCTCTAAACAAACTAAGTTGGCTTGGAAAAGCAGCCAAAACAAAACAAAGACTTGGAAACTCCCAAAAAAAAAAAAAACTCCCAAGAGTCACAAGCTAGCAGTTTTAACACAAAGCTCTAAACAGAAACCAAAACCGGGAAAAGGAGCTTGTAAACAAACTTGGAGCCGGTGCAAAAGGGAAGGTACGGCTCCAAGCCCTTTCTGCGGCAAGCAACAGGCTTTGGGGATTTAAAGGGGCAGTGCAAGAAGATGTCGTCAAACCGGTCCGGAGTCAAAATAGCAGGAACAGCAGCAAACTGCTTCGAGAGTGCAGGTAATGCCAGAAGCTCAAGGAACAAAGCGAAGAGACGTTGTCAGGTTGATTCAGGGTCAGGACAGGAGACAGCAGCAGGGTCAGGAGGCAAGCCAGAAGTCAAGAGCCATGGGTAGACCAATCAGAGAGCGAAGACAGAAACAGGGTCGAATTCCAGTCCAAGGCCCAGAGGTTGTAGTCATCAATTCAAGGTCCACAAAATGGCACAAAGAGCCAAGGCAACGGAGGCAACAGCAGCTAAAAATTGTAATAACAGTGCAGTCCAGGAAAACCCACACAGTTCCAGCCCTCCGTTGCAGAGCAACCCAGATAAACTTACATCTGAAGCAAAGTCCCAGTCCAGTCTTCTTTAACACGTACAGGAATCCCCATGGCGCCCAGCAACACCTTGCCACATGCAAAGTGAAGTGACCAAACATTCCCAATTTATCCCAATTCTCCCTGGGTGTCCAAACGCCAACACCCAAAGAGCAGGTGTCCCAAATTCTTAATCTGAATCAGAACTCCACACAGCTAAAGCTCGTGGATCGGGCGTGCCTAATTCTTCATCAGAATTCCAATCATCCTGCCCACGCCCAACACCATGCACACCTGAGGATCCATCCTCCCTCCTCCAAATAGACCAAGTGGGATCTGCTTCTGAAGATACCCAAGGTTCAGCAGTATCCATGGGCCCTAATTCCCCAGGCATCTCCGGTGCCCGTGCCCAGTCAGTGCCCACTTCCTCAGCCACCACCTGTTCCCCAGCATCCACAGACTCTCCATCTGAATCTTCCATAGAAGACTCCCCATTGAGTTCCCTAATTCTCTTCCTGTACACATCCTCCAATGAGCCCTCCTCGCGAGGGTTTTTCCTTCCTCTACTGATCCCACCACTATCATCCACAGTCCCCGAAGGTGCAGTCACAACACAAGGTATAGAATTTTTTTTCTCTTTTGTGATATAAGAACTTGCCTCCTATTCTTTCATGTTATTTCTGCCTTTGATAACAACATTTCAGTTAAAGAATGCCCAGGAATACATCTGCTTGGTTACTTTTATAACCCACTTGTATAACTCTGAATGCACCAAAACAGTACTTGTATAACCCTGTATACAGCAAAGTTATTGAATTTTAGTTATACCTCTATAATGCTGAATACACCAAATCTAATCCGAGCCTCTGTCCAATTCTATTTAAATATTTATAGGTTATCTTGGTTTTAAATGTTCACACGGTTTTAATTGTGTTTGCTATTTCAAATATTTATGTTTTAATGGGTGGTTTTAACTTTGTATTGTATGTTTATACGAGGGTTGAATGAAAAGTAATGCCTCCACCTTCATAACTCCTCAGCAGATGGCAGTACTGGTATGCTGCAGGTATTGGCTTGTTCAGTACTCTCTCCTCTATAGTTCCATTTGGTGGGAAGCCTTAGCATTGAACAGCTGTGTTAAAGTGCGAAGTATGGAACCCTGCGCAGACAGTCAATCAATACGACTTAAGTAATGTGCAATTATTGAATTCTTGATAGCAGAAGGTGTCACCCCAAAGGAAATTCATCAGAGAATGCAAGTTGTTTATGGTGATTGTGTTGATGTGAGTACTGTGTGTTGTTGGGCAAGTAAGTTTAAAGATGTTGAGGTGGGAACATCTGACTTGTGTGACAAAAAAAGAGTTGGACGTCCTGTGACAGCAACCACTGAGTTTCACAAGCAAAAGTTTGACAGATTGATTCAGGATGATTGTTGTATCAGTCAGAGAGAAATTACAAGTATAATCAGCATTTCACAATAACGTGTGGGTCACATTATTGCTTTGCTTGGGTATTGGAAGATCTGTGCACGATGGGTACCCAGGATGCTGATGTCTGAAAGCGCACAGACTTGAAATTTGCCAGTAACTCCTCTTGCATTACGAGAATGAAGGTGATGCCTTTTCCCATTCAAATGTGACAGGAGATGAAACATGGGTACACCATTACGACGAAGCGTCAGTCTATGGAATATTGACACAAAGACTCACCACAGAAAAAAGAAATTCAAGACACAGCCCACAGCTGGAAAAATCATGGCAACAGTGTTCTGGGATGCAGATGGTGTTATCCATGTTGATTTCCTTGAACGTGGAACAACAATAAATTCAAAGTGTTACATCACAACGCTGCAAACTTTGAAACAACGGCTAACAAGGGTCCGATAGGAAAAGGGAAATGTTTTCCTGCAACATGACAATGCCAGAACAGACACTTCACATGCCACCACAGCAGAACTTCAGAGACTGGATCTCACCACCGTACAGCATTCTCCATACAGTCCAGATGTAGCACCATCTGACTTGGTGTCTATTTGTTCCCGATAATGAAAGAAGATCTGCGGGGACATCAGTATGCTTCTGATGAAGATGTTGAGAGAACTGTGAGCCGCTGGTTGTGGAAACAGAGTGTCGACTTCTTCCGTGAAGGCTTCAGAAAACTTGTTAATCATTGGCAGAAATGTATCCAGTTTTCTGGTGATTATGTGGAAAAGTGAATAATGGTAGTTAAAGAGCATTATTTCTGCATTTGATTTATTAAAATATTTCCATTCAAACCCAAGTAACCAAGGTGGAGGCATTACTTTTCATTCAACCCTCGTATTCTGTTGTAACCACTTTGGGTCTGTGCTCAGAAAAAAGCATGATATAAACTTCTCAAATAAATACATAAACAAACAGTTTGGCTCTGGTTCATGCCTGGATGGGGGACACCAAATAATATTGGGATCTCTAGACAGGAGTCGAAAATAATTCTGCCTGAAGTCCTTGAGAGACATTGTCAGTCCAAGAGCTCTTCTGCACGGATCATGGAATGCAGTTATAAGGCCATGGTCACCACAAAATGCACACCGTCAATGTGCACTGCAACACACATCAAGGGTGATACTGTGTCCCAGGAAAGGCTGAGTTCACCAAAAATGCATTGCAGGTGATCTCTGTGTATCCCAGATCAGAGTGAAATTGTTTTTGCAAAGTGCTAAAGCGCAGTAAAGAATCCAGAACTGAGGCTGCCAAAAACACCCCAAGTACATGGCTGGTCAGCAGGGGACTAATCCATCTTAGGAGGGGTAAATGATTACTCTGCTAATTTTCACTTTCACCCCCCCCCCCTCCAGTGCTCAGTGCATTGATACACATTTCTTCAGGAAATGATATTGGCAGGGAGATCTGCAAAGATATTTGAGGTCAGGTTCCATGTTCAATGTAATCACCTTCCTGGCCTCAAACTGGTTCTGGTCCTGTCAATATAATCACCACACAGTGAAACTGGTTCCTTTTGAACTGCTCCCAAGCTGGATTCTAATGTCAGTGTAAAAGTGCCCTGAATTTACCATAGTGAGCTAGATGAAACAACTGCTTGATTCATTTTAAGACAGTTTCCTATGCTTGTTATAATTTAAGACTCCACTTAGAGACTGAAAGAGGACAATCCTGAAATAGATTTAGCGTAGCACTGGCACGAAGCCAGAGAAAAGCAGCTTGGATCCTCTGTGGCTGATGGAAGAGAACTGGTGAAGTGGCCCAGAAAAATGGTAAATACCTCAATTTGGCTGAGCTTCACATAGGCCGTCATTAAATCAATGATGAAAAACTAGTTATTTTATAAGATAACACTGTAGGGAATTTATTGTTTAAAGCAAGATTCTATAATTGCTAACAAATATTTTACTATACAGTAGAGTCTCACTTATCCAAGCCTCGCTTACCCAACGGTCTGGATTATCCAACGCATTTTTGTAGTCAATGTTTTCAATACATCGTGATATTTTGGTGCTAAATTCGTAAATACAGTTATTATTACATAGCATTACTGTGTATTGAATTACTTTTTCTGTCAAATGATGTTTTGGTGCTTAATTTGTAAAATCATAACCTAATTTGATGTTTAATAGGCTTTTCCTTAATCCCTCCTTATTATCCAACATATTCGCTTATCCAACATTCTGCCAGCCTGGATAAGTGAGACTCTACTGTATTTATATTTTACTACATTGTTATTCTCACATTCCAAGACACTGTTTCACAGAACAATTCTAACTTTCTATTGAAAATACCAGAGTACCCAAAAGTCTAAACATATGTTTGATATGGAACAATTTGTGAAGTAGCATCCTGGACTCAATGCATTCTCCTATTCATGCATAAATAGTTTGTTTCTAAGTTAGCATAGCTGTGCTCAAGGGGTTCAGAATTCTGATCACAAATGATTATAATTTAAATTGAAGTACATGTGATGGAAATAGTAAGATTCATGTAAAGCAGTGTTAAACAAGGTAATATGATTGTTGGCTGGAAGAAGCATGTTCACAGTTCTAAGTGGTTCACTAAAGCTGCCTACAGCTAGAAATCTATCCCAGAAAACTTGACATTTTGAAGATATGGCTCCTATTATCACTGCAAGACATATGCACACAAAGATGACAGTCAGTTATTGAGACAGATGAACATGCACATATATTGTTGAATGTGTTGCGTATAAATGTCAATTTTCCCCTTTGGCACAGATTGTTTGAGCACAGAAAAAAGTACATGCTTTATTATCTAGAAGACTAGCAGTGTGGAAACTTTCAAGCAGATTTGAGGCTTGGAAATGGAATATTAAACATGACCTGTAACACACAACCACACACATGCACACACATTTCATGTTTATACTATCAAATAATGACCACATTAAACACATAAGTAGACTTAGTGGGACCAGTTTAGTGGCATTTTTTCACCAGAAACACAGGAAAGGGGGAAGAGGAAAGGGATTTGATATATTCACAGTTAAGTCCAGCTACCAACTGTTTTGGAGATACTTTTTTGCTAGTATTAAATATTTTTATCCTAATAATTATTTTACAGTATCAATAAAATGTTTTTCTTTGCATTCAAATGGCCATTTCTTCTCTTTCTGCTTGTTTTGTATTCTATCAGCAATGTCATTATAGAAACAGCAGCAATAGTGGTGAAAAAATATTTCTGAATAGGGACATTAAAAAGTAATCATCCCTATAGAAAGAGGATTTAATGAAACTATTTATATATACACATACACATACTGAAATTACTATGTCCACCCCTATTTGAACCAGCACAATGCAAAGAATGTATCTGCACAAGCAATTAGATTTTTTACCCAATTGAAGTACAATTCAGAATAAACAATAATCTCAAATGTACAAAATAAAAATATTTTGTAATTTCCTGCGTCAAAGGACTTTAACAGACTTTTTTCTCATTAAAAGTCATGTACAGTATTGGTATTTGATCTAGATTCCAGAACACATCTATTAGAGTTGAATGAAAGAGATCTAATTTACACAGTTGGCCCTCCACATTTGCAGGTTTAACTTTTGCTGATGTGGCAGATTATTAGGGATTAGATTAATATGTTCCCTCTAGGAATCTCTAGATCCTCCAAGGCAACTCTATGATCAACTTCCAAACGATGTTGACCACAGGGTTGTGCTAGAGAACTCTGAATTTCTTATAAGGAGGATTTCTATTAAATTAAGTTTGCAATAATCGATGAAAATATTGGTCCACTAGTCTCCAAGTTATCCCCATAATGTCCCATACAGCCTTAAGTGTACCATCAACTGCCAATCAGTCATATTTTTCTGTCTTTCATTAACTTTCTGAAAATAACTTCTACATGCCAATAAAACCACTTCAGTTTGGTTACTCAAACCCCAAAACCATTTAAATTGTGACATAAAGCATCTATTTTTCTGGCTAGTCCTGCATGACAGACTTGGGTAAAGCCATCAACATGTATTTCAGTTCTGCTTGCTATCCGTTTTTGGCACAGCGCTAAAGAGAGGTAATTGTAACTATTCAGTCAAAGGAATCAAAGACCAGAAACAAATATTATTTTTGAAGATCTGTGCTTTAAATTATATTTTTCCCTATAACCAGAAGCCATACAGAAACTTAAGAAATGCAAAGCTATGCAGAATGCAAAATAAGCAAAACATGAAATGACTGGACTGAAAGAAAGTAAAAAGGATTACAGCAATATGGACAAGGATGCACTAATTATTTACATCTGTTTGCAAGATCCAAATAAGGGAACCCTTCTCTCCCAGTTTTTAAAGTAAAAAAATGCATCCCCTGGATTGAAAATTTATTCCTTTGATTGAAAAGTCATATAATATGAGGATGCTTAAAAACATATTTATTCTGGCTTTGAATATTGCAAAATATTTCTGATAAAATAGGATAAAACAGAACTCCAATTAGTCTCTTATTTGCATGATCAGTGACATAATATGACTCCTTTTACATAATGTCAATTGTAAAGCTATACACAAGGAACCATAATTGCTGGCATTTAAATTTCATTCCAATGTACAATGTCTATTCAATATGGTATTATAAATGTATTCACCTAATAAAATGGAATTATAACTCACTTTTTGATAATAAAATAATTCAAATATAGTTTTTTTGTAAAGAAATATTTCACATTTCAATATCATTCCATTTTGGCTAATATGAATGGTGAATTTAATTACAGTTTATCCAATATTCCACAGGTCACTGAACTCTGAACAAATTCCCAGACTTGTTAAATTTTATTCACAGAATGAGTTTTTCTTGAGTTTTTGGTCTTTATTTCCATTTCAGGCAATTATACAAAAACTGAGGGCTACAGGGGAAATGTTTGAAGGTTAAGGTGTATCTATGCTGTAGAATTAATACAGTTTGACACAGTTTTAACTGACATGGCTCAATGCTATGGAATCATGGGAGTTATCATTTTGGAAGGCCTTTTAGCATTCTCTTCCAATAGTGCTGGTGCCTCACTAAACTATAACTACCACAATTCTTCAGCATTTAACCATGGCAGTTAAAGTGGTGTCAAACTGTATTAATTCTACAGTATAGATACACCATTCACAGAAGCCTCGACAGATCGACTCCCTCTTGTGAATGAAAAAAAGAACTCTTCCAATAATTAAAGGATGCTTTCTGGATCCAATCCTTCTAGCAGTAAAGTATTCCTAACAAGGCCATTCTTCTCTCATGGCTATTAACAATTTTCATTTATGTTTAGGTAATGATCATGAACTTTTTC
The DNA here is from genome assembly GCF_035594765.1 of Anolis carolinensis. Lineage (NCBI taxonomy): Eukaryota > Metazoa > Chordata > Lepidosauria > Squamata > Anolidae > Anolis > Anolis carolinensis. Next base: position 62,972,579 of record NC_085843.1, on the reverse strand, counting down.
CATCTTCCAGATTTTCCATAATGCAAACTTTAGCCACAGTTCTTTGTGCTCTCAGGTGGAAATTAACTTTACTGAATATAATGGGTTTGTCCAGGTAAATATGGATAGTATCCTGCCTTGGAGGACAAATCTTTTTATTCTATAAACCTTATTGCCTTGATTAAAATAGCTATCTTCTTTTAACTATTCAGAAAACACATTCTTGAATGAAAAATTCTCTTTCAATTGCTGAAATGGTTTTGGAATATTATTTGCTGAGAATTATGAGACCATGGTGATATAAAAAGACTCTATCTACCCTACAGTATATTGATTAGTGTTAGCAAAACAGGTGTGTGGTTTTTTTAAGAACAGTAACAGATATAATTTCTTCATAATTCCCTTTGTACTCTAAAGTTCTTAAATGTTAAAGCTGGACAAAGTATTATATCCATGGATTCTCTGCATAGGTGATCAAGCACAGTAATGACGTATTTTCCTGTTGACTGCCTCAAATATCAATATTTTAAAAAACATACACATCTAGTAATCCATAGGGATATTCATATTACAACTGTTTTCCAACTCAGTATCATTTTGAATTGATAACTCACTTGCTCATGCAATGCGATTTTCTGTTTCCAGAGGTTCTGTGATTATGGATACCATGAACATTTTTACATCTGTTTCATGAATACTCAAAACTTGTGGTTATCTCTTGAATTTCATAAGCTTTTCCTAGCTAACAAATACTCAGAGGTAGTTTTGTCAGTTCCTTCCTCTGAAATATAGCCTATTTAGGTTTGTTGGTGGTCTCTCACCCAAGAACTAAAAAAGACTGACCCTGTTTAGCTTCCAAGGTCTGAAAGGATCTGGTGCCTTTAGGGTATTTTGGCAGGCTTAATAACAATTACAATGGGTACATTAAAAAGTAAAAGTAAGGAATGTCTGGTATTTTCATAGAATGGACACAGTATAAAAGTCTTTCACAGTGCACAGAAAGGAAATGACGAGCCTGTGTTTTAAATAAGGAATGATTGTGTGAAGAAACCTGAGATGCTATTTGATTTCAACACACACAAACCAATCAATTTTTTAAAAAGGGGTAAAAGCACACTCAACGACAGTTAGCATGATGTATTGGTTTGAGTACTGAACTAGGATATTTGGAGACCAAACTTCAAATTCTGGCTCACCCATGAAAACTCTGAGAGCGGTCCAGGGTAAATTACACTTTCAGCTTATTCTAGGAATAAATTCCGTTGAGAAAACTCTACAATATTGTCAACTTAAAGAACAAACAAACATACACAATCCTTTAAAAAGTGATTCCTAGGTATTTACATCTGAACAATATGCTATAACATTAGAAATGTAAAATGGAGAAAATCACAGTACTCCTTCAACATTTAGGTATTTGCTTCATAGTTAAATTCAATACATTCAATACAATAAATACATGAAGCAGCTAAGGCTGATGAGAGTTGAAGCAGAGTTACTCACACATGGAAGAAAAAGAGTGAAGAGTGCAAAAAAAGGTACCAAAGTGGAAAGTGACATATCTCCACCATGCCAAGATATATTAATTTCACAGGAAATTGAACTAATATATCTCATTCAGACGTATGTGTGCATGCACATGTGTATGTCTGCCATCCTATCTATTCGTTAGAGGTGTGCAGTTTTTGTTTGCCTTGTAATTAGGATAAAATTAATTTTGTATTTATGAGGCAATATCTGATACGTGGGTGTTTCCCGTGCCAAAAATTTAAGAATCAAAATTTATCCCATACTTTTTCATTTTAGTTTTGTAAATCTTGGAAGACTCCCAAAATTGGTTTCCTTTTCAGCACAGCAAAGCCAAAAAGGCTACCTTAGTGCCTTGCATTTTTTCTAAATTAATGTAGTCTCGGCATTAGGAGCAGGAAAAAGAGGAAGCAGTGTTTACTGGGTACAGCATAGAACTCTGGGAAATGTAGTTTGGGATGGAGGAGCTCTATGCCAGATAATTCAAAAAGCCCTGTCCTAAACTACATTTCCCAGAATGCATCAGCATCAGAAAGCACCAATCAGGGCAGCAGAGAGAAAGATTTTTCTCTCTAAAAGCAGCTAGCAAGCGTTCCAATAAATAGTTGATTCTGAAAAAGAGGAGAATTGACAAATACTTCTAGTAAGTAAATCTCTATGCTGGGCTGGGAAGAAATCCCCATTTTATTGGGGAGACATATTAATTAGTTTAGAGGCTGGATGGCCATCTGTTGATAGAGTTTTGATGGTGCCCTTCTGCCTGGAAGAAGGGGGTTGGACTAGATGGCTTTTGAGGTTCCCCTCCAATTCTAGGATTATATGAAAATGTAGAATTGGTTAATATTGGTTTCTTTTGGTTAATATGAGAGACAGTCAATGAGATAGCCGTTGTGGCTTTTGTCAAAGAAGTTTTTGTCAAAACCTTTTTTAAAATCCTTAAAATCAGTAGATGTATGAATATTTCTGAACATTGGGGGAAGGATCCCCTGTTACCTTCTGTCATTGTATAGAAAATTTAAAGAGATAGCTCTTGTATTTTTTTTAATATGTTACTTATAAAAACTTTGAAAATTCCCCAAAAATCTGTGGATAAGTGAAACGTTCTGAAATTTGGTGGGCAAATAGTGGTAAATGTGCTCTACCATTATAGCAAGTTTCACCCCAATTGCTTTAAAAGAATGCAGCCCCTGAAGTTTCCCCAATTATAGTAATTTAAGTGCAATTACTGTAACAAAAAAGTAACAAAATTTCATTATTCTCATTATAGAAATAATTTTTTCTCCAACTATACTTTAGAATCACTTTAGAAACAAAACACCAGAGCCCCCTGTTTTGTAATGACTTTTGAATCGTTTTTAATGGATCACACTTCCCTACTATCCGTCTATTTTCTTTTGTATGAGACAAACTGATTTATTCCCTATTCTAAAGTTACCTAGAAATGCACTTCCACATTTCATTAGCTTTCAAAATGTCAATGGTTCCTGGGAAATTTGCATTGTTATCTATCAAAAATCAGTTAAAAGGGGGTCACATAAACACTTTATTAATTATAGCTCAGCACACTCTGGCCCCTTCTACACTGTCATATAATCCAGATTGCTAAAGCAGATAATCCACATTATCTGCTTTGAACTTGATTATGTGAGTCTATACTACAAAGCCCTAAATGGTTTGGGACCCACCTACCTTCATTTTCCCCTATGAACCTGCACGGACTCTATGCTCGTCGAGGGAGGCCCTCCTCTTGCTCCCATCACCCTTTGCAATCGCAGTTTGTGGGGACGAGGGAGAAGGACTTCTCCATCGTGGCCCCCCAGCTCTGGAACTCTTTCCCCAGGGAGATCAGGCAGGCCCCTACCCTCCTTATTTTTCGGAAGAGCCTGAAAACCTGGCTCTTCCAACAGTCCTTTGGTGACTGACTTCCATAGTAAATGACTGACCTGTTGCTTATTTTTACTGTACTTTATTCCTTAGCCGGCCATAGTTTCTCTTGTTTATGCCTCCCCTAGCACTTCAATTGGGACAATAGTTTTGGTATTGTCCCTCCCCAATTGTATCTGACACTACTGACACTCTCTTTGGCCCAGTTCCTTTTAGGAGCCAACCCAGGATTTTATCAAAGTATAAAATTTTATGTGACCAGATTAGTTTTATGATTTGTTTTATTGCTGATTGATTTGTTTTATTGTTGTGTTTTGTATTGCCTGTTAGGACTGGGCTTGGCCCAGATGGGGCAGGGTATAGAACAGATTGAACCAGAAGAAAGTGTGGAGCTTTTGCGAGAATTTGAAAAACCAGCACTTGAAACACCTGTTGAACCATCAGGAACCTTGACAGCAAGACAACAAGAGCTGAAGAAGAAGATCATGGCTCATGCTGCAGCAAATGCAATAAGACAGCGGCTCCCAACTCTAAAAACAGTGCCCAAGAGACACCTGGCGCCTCTCATGAAAGATGTGAATGCAGCACTCTCCACTGTCCAGATAACATCAATTGAACAAACAAACCAGTATGCCTACAGTGCAGCAGTGATAGTAACAGAAGAGCTTGGGCTCCTACAACCAAGGCAGCCCCAAAGAAAATCGACTGGAAAACCAAAGTGGAAGGTCAGGCTAGAGTTGAAAATCAAGAAACTTAGATCAGATGCAAGTAACCTGAAAAATATGAAAGAGAAGAAACTGAAGAATGACAAAATCAAGCAATACCTGATCAGAAAGTACTGGCTGAACACCAGAAAAATTGAAGAAGCCTTGGAAACTAAAATTAATTATTATATTATTATTATTATTATTATTATTATTATTATTATTATTATTATTACACTGCCATATAATCCAGTTCAAAACAGATAATCTGGATTTTATAATGCAGTGTAGAAGGGGTCTGAGTCTAAACAAACTGTAACAAATACATTCAGGTCTGTCCAATAATTCAAAAGAAATCTTCAGTATCTGCTGCAAAATAGCAATTCCTAATGACCTTTTAACAATTCATTTTATTCATACAGCTACAGCCAATTAAATTACTGAGAGCATTCCAATCTGGTAAAAAAAAATCAACCCCAAGATCCACAGCTATATCTAAATTATCCAGCATACTTGAACAGTGCAATAACAGTTACAGATGCAACAGTAATTATGAAAATAAAGAGACCAAAGGAATAAATAATATCACATATTGAGAGTTTTGTCAAAAAGTACCAGAAGCAGACATTTCAAGGTTAAAAGTATTGCTTCCTCATCCATTAACCCCAGATTCATCATAAATAATAATAAACAATATTATCGTCATGAAAAATTAGTAATTAAATAATATATAATTATCATTTATTATATTAAAATATTATAATATACTGTTTTTGTGGATTTTGGATGTTTGGGGCATTTTGCTGCATGGCCAACATAGGTAATCCCTGGATATGTTCCCTGAATGCATAGTTTGTCATCTTCTCTTTGACCCTTCCTCTATCAGAACAATTCATCTTTTGGATGGAGATTAATTTTCTTTTAGTTTCTTTTTTTATCTGTTACACAGAGTTTTCCTTTGGTTGACAGACATAATAACTTTTCCATTTCTTTTTATGTTTTGCTTTCTAGTCATCTAGATACTTTAAATGTTTGAATTTGAAAGAAAGACAAATAGAATTCTGAATGTTTTCAAAGAAAACTGAATAGCATTTGGGAATAATTTATTTTTTCTATCAACACAGTAAACAAATAATTTTTGATTGAACTAATGTTTCAGGCATTCTTTCCAGAAAGCAACTGATTTACTTTTTTCCAACCCTTTCTCGGTATCATTTTTCCAATACAAATTGTGCTTATAAAACTTAATTTTACAAGACATACAAACACAGTAGATTTCTGGTGTGCTTCTTACAGGGTCAGGCAGAACAGAAATGAAGCTACAACTTATCTGAACTATAAGTCATTTCAAATCTGAATTACGCACACAACCATAATGAAAATTTCCATGCATTATTCATGTTAAAACGTGCTCTAAAAAGATGAGAATCACATACATAAAAAGATGAATTGCTTCTCAAGGATTTCCTTTTAAAATGTGAATGACAATTATTGGAATAAATGATACACAAGTGTGATTATAAAAGAAAGAAAATTAGATTCATAGTATTTAACCCAGTTCCCTAGGCCAAGCCTTCCACTGTTTGAAGCCAACTGCAAATTACCTCAATGCACTGTCCATTTAATGCATACATAAAGTATTATATATTTATGCATATAATTCTCCAGACTTTACTTATACAGCAAGCACTTAATTCATGTCAACTTTAAACTGTTTTCCATAACATAAACATGGAATATGATGAGAATTAAAAAACACATACGGTATATTTCGGAATAAAAATTCATTTTGTTAGATTCAAATGCTATCCTGGATGTAGATTATTTGTTGGCTTATAATTTATCTCAACTTTCTTCACCATGGGATCCAATGCAGCTTCATTATCTCTCATGCCAAGATTTATTATGTAACAAAGTGCCTTCCATTGAAGCTTATTGTGCATGTCTGAGAATGAAAGTGTGCACAAAAACAATGAGCCTATTTCAAAATGGAAATAGCTAAAACGTACATAATTGAAAAAGGCATATTGTGGAGACATTCTGGTAATTAGGCAAGCTTCCAAATAAAAGTGAAAATGTATAAAAATATGAATTTTTGCGCAGGAGGAAATTCGTCCAATCTGGTATAAAAATGATAAGAAGAAAACGGAGGCCAAATTCAAAGAAATTTAGGTAAGTTGTGACTGAAAGGATTTTCACATCTTTAATAAGTCAAACCAATTATGGTTCTAAATTTTTCAGATAGTAGTTACAATATTCTCTATATTACCATTACTGTTTTGAACACTGTGACATGTGTTTCCAAGGATCTCTCAATTCTAGAAAGTAGTTGAAGGATGTCTATGTTTATGAACATATGATACCTTGCACATTTTCTTACAAGTCTCACTAGAACCTATTCATTGAAATCAATGAGGCAGAAATCAGTTAAAACTAACATGTCCCTTGAGTCAACTGGGTCTGTCTATTCAGTCTTATATATGCTAAGACTGAATTCAACAACTCTGTTTCATGGAGCTTTGCCCCTGATCCTGTGTTATATTATAATAATAAATAATAATAAAACCTTAATTATATACCTCCCAATATTCTCGAGAGGACTCAGAGTGGTTTTCAACATGGCAAAACATTCCATTGCCGAAAAGAAACCATACAACAAATTAAACATAGTAAAACAATAAACATAAAACAAGAACAAACAATTCAAAACAGTCACAAAAATTAAAATCCGGTTACAATATGCTCCCGCAACGGGGCCAAAATATATTGATCAGGGCTTAAGGGTAAGCATTGTTGTATTTGTAGTGTTATTAACCGCTATCAAGTCAACCTTGACTTATGGTAACCATCTGAGTAACAGATTTCCAAATCACCCTATCCTCAACAGCTCTACTCAGCACTTGCAGATGTGAGAGTGTATCCATCCAGAATGCAATCTTCCTCTTTTCCTACTGTCCTTTACCTTACCAATTATTGAATTTTCTAGTAAGTAATGTTTTCTCAAGGTAAGTCCATTACAATAATCTCAGTTTAGTCATCTTTACGAAGATTCCTTAAACATCTGCAATTTCTTGCTCCATATATGATAAAAATGGAGCACCAGTTTGCTTGCATAGGAGATTATTGCAATAGTTCTGTAGTTACTGAAATCTCTGCTGACCCATTTCTTGAGGACTGGAATTAATATTGAGCATTTCCAATTTGTAGGCCATATTTGTTGAAAGATATTAGTTAGAACTAAAGTAAATGCTATCTCAGGCCTACACAACCTGTGGCCTTCCAGGTGTTTTGGACTTCATCTCCCAGAATTCCTGACTGTAGAACAAGTTGGTTAGGGCTTCTGAGAGTTGGAGTCCCAAACACCTGGAGGGCAACACGTTGTGTGTTCTATCTCAAAAGCTTGAGGCAGCTGTGGTGGTATGCCTGTTCCTTTAGATTCTTTCTCTGAAGTGCTCTGAGTGTAGCTTTCACTTCATGGTGTGTGCAGGGGAAGGCATGTAATTTCGTTGTGCAATAGTACAATGACAAATAATGTTATTCTATTTTTTAAAATTATAAGTTCATCTCCAAATGATTCTTTCTTGAATAAATATGCCATTTGTCAGACAGTAAAGGATGGCATTGATGAGGTATCTTTCAGAGAAAAGCAGTGGCAACATTGCTAACATTTGTTTGTACTGCACAGAAGGAGGCACAGAAGACCCTTTTCAACATCTTTTTCATGAAAATTGTAGACACTAGAAATCATATTGCAAACATGTGCAGAGGAGTTCTACAGATACAGTGGACTGCTAAAAATATCAATAAATGGGTCCGAGAGGAAATAGAGCTTGACACTCCCCAGAAGCCAAGATTATTAAACCGATACTGTCATACCTTGGATTAAAGCTATGACTCACTAGAAAAGAAAATAATGAAGACAATAGGAATAAAGGAAGACTGCATTACAGATGGATTGATTAAATCGAGAAAGACATGATCCTGAGTCTGCAAGACCTCAGAAAAGTTGTAGATGATATGGTGATGTGGAGTTCACTCATTCATAGGATTGCTATAAGTTGGAGTTGACTTCATGTCAGTTAATTTTTTTTCGTGTTAGGAGCAACTTGAGAAACTGCAAATTGCTTCTGGTGTGAGAGAATTGGCCGTCTGCAAGGATGTTGCCCAGGGGATGCCCGGATGTTTTGATGTTTTTATCATCCTTGTGGGAGGTTTCTGTCATGTCCCCGCATGGAGTTGGAGCTGATAGAGGGAGCTCATCCGCGCTCTCCCCAGGTGGGATTCGAACCTGGCAGCTGTCAGATCAGCAACCCAACCTTCAAGTCACAAGGCTTTAATCCACTATACCATCGGGGGCTCCATGTCAGTTAATAACAACAACAAAGATAATATATAAAGCATAAGCCCAGACATTATATTTAAAAACAATATAACATGTATTCTCATGTCTTCATATTGAAAATCCTGCTGAAAGAAAGATCAATTATTTTAAAAATACAAAATACTCAAATATGCTTCATTTTGGGATTTTGCTAGTATTAATAAAAGAATTGTATTAAAGCATTCTTAATTCTTCTAGTATAATATAGTACTTCTGGAGCATGAGATTAGCATATGAAGAAGAAATCATCCCATTTTTCTATCTCTAAGTCCATGCTCAGATACACTATACAAATTATCGCAAATATAAAGCTAACTATAGTCTACAGCAGGGGTCCCCAAACTAAGGCCCGGGGGCCGGATGCGGCCCTCCAAGGTCATTTACCTGGCCCCCACCCTCAGTTTTATAATATAATATTTTATATCATTTTAAATAATGTAATATATTGTATATACATATAATATTGATAATAATATTATAATGTTATATGATATAATACTAATAATACCATATAATAATATTAATTATATGATGTATATTACATATAATATTACAGTATAGTGGTATAGTTCAATATAGTAATATATAATGCTAATATTTTGCTATGCTAATAATATAATATATTGTATGTACATACAGCTGCTCTGAGTCCCCTTCGGGGTGAGAAGGGCGGGATATAAATGTAATAAATAAATGTAGTAAATGAATAAATAAATAATTTTAGACTTAGGCTCGCCCAAAGTCTGAAATGACTTGAAGGCACACAACAACAACAACAACAATCCTAATTAACTTGACTATCTCATTGGCCAGAAGCAGGCCCACACTTCCCATTGAAATCCTGATAGGTTTATGTTGGTTACAATTGTTTTCATTTTTAAATATTGTATTGTATTGTTCTTTCATTGTTGTTGTTGTTTTGCACTACAAATAAGACATGTGCAGTGTGCATAGGAATTTGTTCGGTTTTTTTTTTTCCAAATGATAATTCGGCCCCTCCACAGTCTGAAGGATTGTGGACCGGCCCTCTGCTTTAAAAGTTTGAGGACCCCTGGTCTACAGTTTTCTCACATTTAACAACAACAACAACAACAACAATAACAACAACGACATAGTTATGACACAGCAAACAAGATAGATATGTTGGATTTCATGTCACTAAACCACAAGTTGAATACTTCCCAAGTGTTTAGGACTGTGTGATGTAAGGTACATTTTCTAGATCCTACAACACAACCTTATGGTAGTCTTGGTCTGGAAGTCCTTCATTTCAATAGGGTTTTCTGTTATCTGTGGTTTTGCATAGCCACATGAAGTAAGGGAATACATCCCTTGTCTGGATTATATTGTACACTCATGAAGAATTAGCAATTTGACTGTATACTTTAACATTTTTACAGGAAGTAGAAGCACAAATTAATGTGTGCTCTTCCAGTGCTAAACCCCACATGCATTAATACTCTTGCTGCATATTAGATTATCCCATTATGATGTACATAGACACTCATAATTATTTTTCTAGGGTTTGATTAGATATTTCTTTTATATAAATTTATATACTTACTGTTATTCTTTCATCTTTGTCATCAAGAGGGGATGCATCTTTTTTCCATGAAATTGTAGGCTCAGGATGGCCTCTAGGTGGTTGGCATTCCATCACAGCTGGTTCACCAACTGCTACCATAACATCAGAAGGGTTTTGTCTAAAGTCATCTCGCAGTACTGAAAGAGAGAAAGGGATGGGGGAAGAAAATCAATATATGCATCAGTGATTTTAAGGACATTTTCCTCAAGCATCTATTCCTTTGAATGCACAGGATCATTGTGTTAGGGAGCAGATACGATTTTCGTGTTCCCTGTACTTTATGGCATTACAATTTGCAGAAGTATAATTTATACCTAATATAGTCTTTCACTTTTTAACTTAGAAGTATGCCATTTCTGACCATAGGAAAGCATGCATATTTGATAGAAGGCTTTTATTTTAACTCCTTGAGAACTTCCACAGTCATTGCACAGCTACATCCATGATACTTCTGAATATCTTCTCATTGTAAACATCTTCTTCCTGATTATAGCTATTTCTCCATATCACATGTTTAAAATCATAACTACAACCAAATAGTGGGAAACAAGTTTGCTTAAATATTTTATGCACTGTATATTATCAAGTTTCTCTATAATGCCTTCAAAACATTATTTTTATGTTGTGCTAATACAGTGTGAGTATGAAATATTGCCAAATAGAGAAATATTAAGTAAGTTCAAGGGCAAAGCTTACATATGTTCTATTAGTCTGCAAGGGAGGGGTACTAGTTGTGGCTGATGACTTTCATAAAAGAAAGGCAGCAAATCATCTTTAGTCTGGATTTTAAAAGAGCTATCTCAAATGCTAAAACCTTTTTGGAAATAAAGTCTGTCAGTTTGGACAGCTTCTTCAAATTAATATAATCCATCAGCTGTCATTGATAAGAGCTCTTCACATCTAAAATAACAGCCCAGGCGGTGGGAGAAATGCACCAGAACATGCAACCCACCCCCCTTCTGCATAATTTTTCTAATTCTGCCCTTCCTGTCCAATAATTCAGTCCAAGATTTATGCACTATATAAAAAAAACTGCACTGAACATAAAAAATACAAACAAATAGCAGCACATCCATGGATATATCCCACAAAGGCAATTAAACACATTTACACTCTATAGGGGACAAAGGGAGTGGGGCAGGAGGAAAAGGCATTTTCAACATGTTTTTATCTGTTAATGGGTGTGTATGTGCTGCTCATTTTCTCATTCATTATATTTTACATTCTTTAGATGGTTCTTAATTCAGTGCTATTTTGATATGATCATTTATATAATTGCTTTTAATTTGGAATAAACTGCCACGATGCCCATATATCCCTCTACTTTGCATAATGGACACGTAAAAACCTAATACTTTAAACAATATATTTCAATGTGTTCTGCTAATTTGTCTTCACTTAGTGTTTTCAAAATTTTTGTTCTGTTAGATGGCACAGCCATGAGAGTAAGACCTTTTCTTGGCAGAAAGATATCATGCATATTTAAATTATAGACATTTAAAGCAGATCATTTAAAATCTCTGAATAGTGCACCATAACTAACCAGAAGTTTCAAAAGAGCGGAAAGAGCAGTTTGTTAAAGGCTATGTTGTTATTTATTTATTTTGACAAAAGCTTGAAAAACAAGAGAATTCTGTTGTCACGGTGCAATAAAGCTGTTTGGAGCCAAGACATGAGCTTGTTTTAAGGTAAGGATGAGATTTTCAATTCAAGAGTATAACAGAAACGCAAAGAGCAAACAAATATTTTAATAAGATTTTGGTATAAAGATATTTTAAAGAATTTTTTTAAAAGTATAAGTAAATGTTTCTTACAAATCTGAAGTGCCTTTTATGCCTGGAAAAACTCATAAAAAGTATAACAAACCCTTCTCAGATAACTCCTTGGTTTTTTTATACATTTGAAGCAACAAAGAACCTCAATATTACAACAATAGAAGTAAATTATTTGAATAATTTCTATACTTGCCAGGATAAAATCTGTTACATATGCTTTATCTTGTCTATAAATAAGAACTTTCCACCAATTAACTAGCCGACTACAAAATGATTCAAGAGAACATCAAAGAATTATAAAATAACATAATGAAAAGCTAACAGAATATAATCCATTAAAGATTACTCTGAAGATATCAGTCATGTAATTATTTTTGCAGCTTGGGATTGCCTTAGGCATTGGCAATCGGATTTAAAATTATAAATTTAAGTATCACTTCTTGTAAAAAGCAATATTTTCCCTTGTCCCTTATATGTTGAGTCTCAAAAGTAAACTGACAGTGCATATTCCTTTGAAGCTGTATTAGCAAAATACTTTGTAATACAGTACAGCATGTTCCTTTAGTTGTCCAAGTCTAAATTTTCAACATATGTCTCTTATCTGTAAACTAAAAGTTGTTGGAAAGCTAAACAATGACATATAAAATAACAAATGGGATTAAAACAAAATGTTCCACAGTGAAATGCTTCCATTCAGAATTCTAGCCAGTCACACACCATTCCAAAGTTTTCCATTACATTTCCTTCTAGAATCACAGAATCATGAAGTTGGAAGAGATCACAAGAACCATCCAAATCCTTGCCATGCAGGAATACATAAGCAAAGCTCTCCTTACAAAGAGCCACCCATCCTCTGTTTAAAAACTTCCAGAAAATGGGACTCCACCACACTCGGAGGCAGCACAATCCAGTGTCAAACAGTTCTTACCAACAGAAAGTTCCACTTCTCTCTCCTAAGTTGGTCAATAACCCATGCTAGTGTTAATAACCCATGTTAATTCTCCTAGGCTTGCTAGGAATTGAATTTCCTCCTTATTTCTTTCTCTAAATATTGCATCCTTACAAACCTTGAGGTTCTCTTAAGCCTATTAGATTCTCCGTCTACTGCACATGGGATAGCACCATTTATTCTCTTCCTGTGTCTTTGGCTGAGGGTCTAGTCTCAGGCCTCGCAATCAGCTTGTGTCTTGAAGCTGCTTGAGGAGTTAGATTGTTACAGCTCTATAATATAAAAAGATGGACTGCAGTATATAGTTCAACACACTGTCATCCTACTTTACAACAAGTGATGGGCAACTGTACAATCAAATTGAATAGTAGATAAAAGATGTGGCCTCTGCTTCATTCTGGCCCAGCTAAGAAAGACCAAAGAGCTGTGGCTGAGTGACTGAGATGGAAAATTTACTTTCATCACTTAATTCCCTGAGCTGAAGCAAAACATTTACAAAAGCAGGGAAGGAAAGCAATGGAATGGGAAAGGCAAAACTAATGTTTTGGTATGCTTATCTGTCAGATTACTAGTCAGATTGCAGTTTCTCAAGTCGCTCCTGATACAGGGAAAAATAGGGAGGAATTGTTTGCTGTATTTGTCACAGAGGAACCATCAGAAGTTCAGATGGTTTATAGCAAATCCCCCTTTTTTGGGGGGGGGGATATTTATGGGTCACTCTACTGAATGGATTTTCAAACAATGTTCAATTGTTCTGGTGCTTCTTAGATGTAATAGTTAAACAAGTACTGCAATATAAATTATAATGCTCGTTATTCACTTTTTAGAGCCGTTGTAGTTTTCTGGAAGATAACATTATTATCTCACTTAAAAGTATGACAGAAAAGATATTAATATTCTTGGTCACTCCTTTCACTCTTCATTATGAATAGAAATAGATTTCCATAAATAGATAGATTTGTTCAGATAAAACTACAGAGATAGAATGATGCTGTCAGTAAATAAGAGCATATCACTTTTTGTGCAGCATTGTTCCATCTATTTCCAAGGCAATTAAGCTGGCTCCTCCCATGGAATATGAGATACAGATAGTAATTTCCATTCCACAAAATATGTCACCAGCATTGTCTATCAGATATAATTTAAAAATACATCTTATAAAATACATTCCATGCAGCTAAATATTTGTTTTATATTTCTTTATTGTTAAATCTTATATCTTATATATATAAGTATTTTTTCTGAGTTGTTTCAGGAAGCTTAAGTATGCATTCAGTATATAACAGATAAGTAATCAATAAATAAAAATCCACAATTAAAAATAAACTAGAATCTGAAATCTAATTTAAAACAAACTAAAAAGAACACAATACTGTGACATACTTAAGCACATGAACCCATCTTAATATCTTGTATTATGCATGTATGCTGTATTTTCTGTATGAAAATGGTTGAAAGCTGATGGATCACAGCAGCAGTGCACTTGCCTGTTGGATACCATCTGGAACCTTGCTGTCAGACCCCTTTCCCCCTCCCATTCCCTTGTGTTTGCAAAGCTCAGAGGGAGGGTAATGTGAGTCAGAGAAGAAACCTTCTGGATGTCATAGCTCAAGCTCATTAGCATTCCTATGCTTTCACTAGCAGAAAGACATAAAGAAAAGTAGACAGCCCTAACAATGCTAATGACAATAAAGCTACATATCGAAAATTCAATCTCCAATTCTTACTTTTTTCTTAAAGGGAAAGGATGAATTAAAATGTAAGAATGGGAGAAAGAAATCCTCCTTCCTCTGATTCAACATCTCATTAGCATTTTAGTGACATAGTAAAAAAAAAAGATGTCCTGAATTTGTGTGTTGTTGCTTCAAACAGTTTCTAACTTATGAGGAAAATTTGTCTTGAGGTTTTATTGGCCAGATTTGTTCAGAGGTGATTTTGTCTTTATCTTCCTCTGAGGATGAAAGAATGTGTCTTGTCCAAGGGTTTTCATGGCTGAGCTTGTATTTTAGTCGAACAATCAAAGCACTATACCATACCCAACCACCCTGTTACCCGGGCCAATATCACTGCAGATGATGGCTGATTGGTAGGAAGGGCCCTTATCACAACCAGAGACTGCTGAGAAATGAGAGGAAGGGAACAGCAAGTGCAATCCTGTGTCCTCAGGCCACATGAGCCCAGGAAACTTGGGATAGCAATAAAAATAGTTATGGCTGGTTCCATCTTGGAACCGGCCCAACTGTTTACATGGACCCAAAGTCAGAGGATTCTCCAATTTCTGGGCCAGAATTGTTCTGAATGTGAGTTGTTAAAAAATCCACTTCCTTCATGACAGAATATAAAGGATGCTACACAAGGGAGGGGATTTTTCTTTATTAAGGTTCCAGATGCAGAGAGAAATAAAGTTGTCATCATCTCTTATACAGTAGCTTTAAAGGAACTGGATCCTGAAGTATAAAGGTATGTCATTAAATCGCAAATTCAGTACATGTTGCTGTGCTTCCACTTTCAATGTTTGTGAAAGCCTCGAAGAAAGTTGAAAGGAAGAAAATGCATCATGCAAATATTTGAGGCTTCACTAGCTTCTTCATCAGGCAAAGGTGCTAAAAATTGTTCAGGAGAAGAAAAGTGATGATGTTAGAGTCGTAGGCCTACATATTGTCTCAATTACTGATTCTGTTGTCAGTTAAGATATTGTACTATGAGAGCAGTACAAAAATAGAAAAATGAGACTAGAACTGGTCTTTCTATAATATAATGCCATGCCCACTGGCCAACACAATGACAAGAGCAAGAAGGGAAAGTAAATGCTATCCTATGTCCTGGGGTAAAATATGTCCCTCCCCCTTGGGGTAGAGATAGGCAGGGTATAAATAAGGTAAATAAATAAATAAATAAAATATGGGATGGCCATTTAAGTAGTTGTAGCTGATTTCATCTCAGAACTGGCCCAACTGTTTATAAGTGTTATATGTGTTCAAAGTTGCACTTTTCTCCAGATTTTAAGGGAGAATTCAGAGCAACCCATGTCCTTAGCTAACTCCCAGAAACCCTAACAGCTGGTAAACTGGCTGGAATTTCTGGGAGTTGTAGACCAAAACACCTGGGGACCCACAGGTTGAGAACCACTGGACTAGGTGATGTTAGTTTGATTAATCCAGATGCTTATAAGATTGTTAAAGACCACATACTCCAGATCTCTGAATGTATATTGGTTATGGCTTAAAGGCTAAGGAACCATAAATGTACACTCTTGCTGAAGAGTTTTAACACAAAAAAAATCAACCATTCAGCTATAATGAGCGCACTGGCTCCAGGGATACAATCTTGTAAGTGGTGATACCTCAGTCCTTGTGAGAGGCTTATTGCCTCCTGGAGAAGTTAGAAACTAGGTGAAAACTCTCTTGTGTCCCTGGGCTTTTAAAGATTTCAAGTCTTGGGGGGGGGGGGGAGTTATTACTATTTTTATTGCATCTGTAATGGCTGCTAATTACATTTATTTATCTCTTCTTTCATTCAAAATCCTTGCAAGGAACACTGTAAGCAATATAGTGTATTATTTCTAGCTTTAGGCAGAAGATTTTTTAAAAAAATCTTCAAAACCATACAAATAAAATGCAAAATATATAGATACAGCATATATATTTTTGTTTTCTCCTCATGGATGACCAAAATAGTCAATATCAAAATTGCCAGAAGGGAAAATATAGCACCAGATGAAAATGCTTCATTCCAAAATACACAGAAAAATATAATTAGAATAAAACTGCTTTCAGCTTCTTTGGTTTAGGAGAGAAAAGAAGAGAATTCTCAAGTGATATTTACTAATTTGCATATGCATTTTAAAATACAAGACAAAAACTTCCTTTCGCAAGTAAATGTTTGATTGTTCTTCCCTTAAATGAAATTGATTGGCACCTTCTTTGTAGAAATAGTTGCTTAGATCCTGTTTTAGTTTGTACTTCAATATACACACACTTCTCTGCAAGCATCTTTAACTGGTAAGCTATTGATTTCTGTCAAACTGATGTAACAAATGAAATGTGTTACATTTAGTTATTTTCATATAAAAGGTAAAAATTCTATATTATGGCAGATTGAAATTAATATACAGAGTAGAATAATGGATTAAAATATATTCTTATGTCTCAGCGCTTATAGTATCAGAGGTCTCATGACAGTTACATTATTATATGCAGGTTATCAACATCTTTCAATAAAGCAGTAGCACTAGAGAGAAAAATATTGTTTTTATTTAATCTTTAAATAAGCTGATTTATTCTGCATTTTCTGAGATGATAAGTATATCTCTTCAACAATTTTATTGAATCTTACTCTTAAAAGAAATCAAAATTTACACATTTGACTTACATTTTTTTAACATTAAAAACAATGAAATTTTCAGAAAACCATGGTTAAAATAAACACTAAATTTAGATAGAAAACACAGCTACAGTATGTTCTTAGGCATGTATCATGGAAGGATAGACCACATTAAAGTATCTGGAGATTTAATTAAAACAAAGATGAAGCATTTTAATGAGAAACACCACTGCCATAAACAATGAAAATACACATTTCCTAATATAAATAATGTAAGAATGCTACAATGAAAATTAATCAACTACCATCTACCAAAAACAACGATTTGTATTTCAACAAATTAATGAGGTAGGAAAGAAAAATCAGATACACAATTAAAATATAGATTCAATAGGAAATGGAGATGAAAAAGAGAAAATACATTATTAAAATGCATTTAGGTTAGAAAAGATTACAAACAGTTAAATATTAGGCATTTATAATTTTATACCATTTCTGCATTATTAATACAATATTAGTGAAAGCACTTCTTGCTGCTAACAGTACAATCCTTTACATGTCCTTTACAACTGTGTTTTTCCAGAATTTAAAAAAGTCCAAACATAATCACAATATCAAAATATTGGGAAGCGGCAAAAAGGTAGATTAAGAGAGTTTTGTTTTCTGACGCCATTTTACTGCTGACGAAGCATAGAAGCAAAAGAGACGCATCACATGAACTAGATATAACAGAAATACTTGCGATTAAAGGTCCTAGCATAGGGTGGGATGCATGTCAACCAGTTCTGGATGGAGTTACACTCCCCTGAAAACCTGTGTTTGCAGCTTGGAAATGTTCCTAGATCTGCCCTCCAAATAGCCTAGACCGATGTGATTGTCAGGACTGCTTACTACCAGCTTCAGTTGATATGCCAGTTGTGCTCCTTTCCAGAGCAAGCTTGTTTTCTGCTGCCTTGCAGATTAGGACACGGAACAATGGCTTCAAACTACAGGAAAGGAGATTCCATCTGAACATCAGGAAGAACTTCCTCACTGTGAGAGCTGTTCGGCAGTGGAAGTCTCTCCCCCGGACTGTGGTGGAGGCTCCTTCTTTGGAGGCTTTTAAGCAGAGGCTGGATGGCCATATGTCGGGGGTGCTTTGAATGCGATTTCCTGCTTCTTAACAGGGGGGTTGGACTAGATGGCCCATGAGGTCTCTTCCAACTCTACTATTCTATGATTCTATGAAAAGAACCGAAGATTGTAATGCACGGTAACTTCAAAGTTGGACTTCTTCTATACATTTGACTACCAAAGTTTGGAAACTCAAATTAGTTCAAAACATGGCAACCAGATTGGTTACAGAAACATCTAGGAGCAAGCATATTGCACCCATATTAAAGTCACTTCACTGATTGCCAGCATGGTCTGAGTCCAGGTTATCTACAGAATGACCTTCTTCCATATACGTAACCCCCCCCCCCCAAAAAAAAATATATACTTAAGTCCTCTATGCAGCATCTACTCCAGCCAGCCAAAATCTGACTGCCAACTGTCACTCAGAGGACCTTTTCATCAGCTGCCCAGAGATTGTGGAACAACTCGCCAGAAGTGACCAGACACCTAAATCATCTGTCAAAATTCAAAATGCAACTGAAGACTTAGATCTTCTGGCAAGCCTATCTAAATTTAAACCCTGAATTTTAACCTGCATTTTATTGGTGTTGGTCTTTATTGTATTTTGGTATATGGATTTTTAGGGTCTGTTTCAGCTGTGTTGTACCCTACCTCAAGCCATGTGGAAAGGTAGGAAATAATACATTTTCATTATGATTTATTCCTGCAGTGCAAATAAGATAGTTCTATTAATGTTGAGCCATATGCTACTGACTCTGTCTTCTTCTGTGCTATGGGTACTTTGTTGGACTGAAAGGAACAGAGTGTCAAGATGTATTTCAAATGAATGCATATACAGTAGAGTATCACTTATCTAAGCTAAACGGGCTGGCAGAAGCTTGGATAAGTGAATATCTTGGATAATAAGGAGGGATTAAGGAAAAGCCTATTAAACATCAAATTAATTTATGATTTTACAAATTAAGCACCAAAGCATCATGTTATACAACCAATCTGACAGAAAAAGTAGTTCAATACACAGTAATGTTATGTTATAATTACTGTATTTACGAATTTAGCCCCAAAATATCATGATATATTGAAAACATTAACTACAAAAATGGCTTGGATAATCCAGAAGCTTGGATAAGCGAAGCTTGGATAAGTGAGACTCTACTGTAACAAGGACAACTATTCACTGGTGTTACTATACATAACTAAGTATGCATATGAAAACATTTGCAAGTACATGTAAGTATGTGTGTATATACTTCATCCATGTGAGCAGCAGACTGAAAAAAACTGATTAAAATGTTTCTATTACTTTATCTGTGCTGGAAGTCACTGATTTTCCTGTGCTTGGGTGTAAGGGAATAAAGCAAACTAAAAAAGAACATGAAAAGGAGCTAATTGCAGAAATGTCATAGAGGGCAAGTAAAATAAGATTTCTTTTGATTAGACCCAGCAGTTAATACCAAGCAAACTGCAACTCACTATTAATGTGGCAATTGGAAATATCACCAATTAAATATATGAGTAAGTGCTGAAAAACCCTAGACTTATTTT
Source organism: Anolis carolinensis (assembly GCF_035594765.1). Taxonomy (NCBI): domain Eukaryota; kingdom Metazoa; phylum Chordata; class Lepidosauria; order Squamata; family Anolidae; genus Anolis; species Anolis carolinensis. Next base: position 62,952,811 of record NC_085843.1, on the reverse strand, counting down.
ATTTTATACTTAAATAGAGAACAAATCTAGTTAAGCAGATGGCACACAGGATTTCTCAATGAATTCAGCATCTGTGTGTACAAGTTGCACAAATGCCAATTAAAATGTGTCAAAGTAAATTTAAGTCCCTTGTTGATAGAATATAAGCCAACCAAGCTTGCAAAGGAGCAAGGTTAAAACTAATCATTCCCACAACTAGCTGTGCGTTTCTCTCAAATTGTACATAATTCCCAGAGAAATAAATACAGAGATCCATTGATTAGTATTTATTTACATCCATAACCCCGCTAACGTCTTCAGCTGAAGCTCGAAGAAAAATAAATGGCTATGTGTATCATTTGGCAAAAGTTTAATGCAACAAACACTTAAAAATCTCTTCAGCAAATTTTCTAAACTGACTATAACTGCTTCTTGATTTGTCTTTGGGGAAAAATAATTTTTAAGTACTAAAAGAGTGCTGGACATGTCATGAGATTTGTCTATTTGCAAATCATTCATAAATTACTTATCTTATTCCTGGAACTTAAAAACAAACAAATGTATATACTCATCTGAGTTAAGTATAATGCTAAGTATGATGCTAAGTAGCTATTGTATTCTAAAGTTAATAACGGAAGACTATAAAAATCTTACCACTGTTCTGTATTTGTTAACTTAGTATAAAATATACGATAAAAGAGGGTATTCACTGAACATTTAAATTGTTTAACGAAGAAGGCTGGAATCCAACTGTGTCAATCCAGAAGAACAACTGTCATTGTGGCAAGCCATTGTTAGGGGTAGCTTGGCCCTCAGCCTCCTCTTTGCAGCCATGAAATCTCCCCAAGCATTTTCCAGCTATTCTAAATTTTACAAATATAGAATACCTGGCAATGTATAATCATGTGGCAGTGTCATTTGCTATTGAGGGCTGGACCCAGGACCTTGATTCTGGAAGACCTTACCAGACCTATTGATAATAGTGTGACTAAGGGTACATCTTCTACACTGTATAATAAATGCAATTTGACATCACTTTAAATGCCATGACTCAATGCTGTGGATCCATGGGACTTGGAGTTTTACAAGGTCTTTAGCTTTGCCTGGCAAAGAGTGCTGGTGCCTCACCAAACTACAATTCCCATGATTCACGGCACTGAGCAAAGCCAGTTAAAGTGCTGTGAAACTGCATTAGTTCTACAGTATAGAGGTCCCCTGAGTCCAAAATTACATTAAATATCTGACTGATGGATATCTGAAAGAGCTACAGAAATTACTCAAAAAATTCTTTGTCAAGGTACAGCATCAAATTCAAATGGACCTACCCCATAAGCCCAAATTACTACTATATATTACCAAAAATACACAAACAAAGGATTCCAGGAAGCATTAAAACCATAACTGTTGGGATATCTGGGTATATGTAGAATTCAGTTCTCAGAACACTCCAAGCTACATAAAGGATACAATTGATTGAAACAATGGGTTTATAAGTACAAAAGCCCATGACAACCCCCCCCCCCCCAAAAAAAAAAATAGTTTTAAAGGTAGTGTTTAAGAGTTTGGCATAAACCTTGTCACCCTTTTGGTGAAGGGTAAGGTCTATTCAAGTTCTGAGACCTGGTGAGTGCGGAAGGAGTCTATTCTTGAGGTTGACCAGTTCTTTTGTAGTCACTTATAAGCTCCTGGAACTTGCCTGGGACCTTCCTGTAAGTGGCTGTCCAATAGTTAGGAGCTCAAGGGAAGGCTGATAACGTATTCTAGGACAGACACGTGGCCTCAACTGAACTTCCAGGTTGTTTACTCCATTTGCTCCACTCAGTTTTAATCAACATAAATAAGATGTAGGTCAAATAAAGTGGTCCTTATTGAACCTAATTTTCTGTCTAAGGTTTTATTATTCCATGCGTTGTCATCAAATTGTAGACACATTGGAATAAGTTGAAGTTATTCATGATAGAAGACTAAAAGATTTCAATATTCTACTATAAGTTAGACTAAGACTGGATCCAACTCACAATAAATATATACAAAAACAATCTTTGATTAAGATATTTCTATGGCTAATGCACTAGTCTGTCATAGTCTGTGTTAATATAGTACTATATACTCTTTTTTGTCAAAGTTAAACTTCAGCTATACCATTTTAAGTACGCATTGGCAAATTTAGCCTAATCAGGGGTTTTCCATTAAATTACCCATCTTGATAGAAACTGCTCAATTTTATCCTGCTTATCTTACACTACATATGATCTTTTCTCATGTGGGTAATTGCTAGGAAGGAAAATTACAGGAACTATGATGGTACAGATGTTCTTTCTCAGTTGACCAAACAGAATGAAAGAAACAAGATTTTATGCTTCGTGCAGACTTTTATTTAAAACTTGATGGTTTTTATTTACAAAAATGTTTTTAATATATCTATTTTTTTAGAGAGTTTTGTGGGTTTTTTTGCAATGTGGAAGAATATGGTACAACACACTGGGTGGAAAATAATTAAATTATTGAAAGTAAACCATGTACGAGTTGAGTTTATGCAGATTTTCAAGAGTGTTTTAAATATGTTTGAAAATCATAGACAGCACTCCAACATATACAATTCCTTCAAGTAAAGGAAATAAGCAGACCTTCTTAGCTAAACTGGGGCAATAATGTTTTTAAATGGTTGACTATCAGAGATTAATTTTATGGCATAATGCATTAATTGTCATCCTAGAAGAAATGATAATTTTTAGTGATCAAGATACATGTTTTGTTGCAGAGTTTATGTAAAACTAGACTTAAAGGGTAGATATTTTATTGCCATCTAAAGATTTTTAAATAATGCTTTCAAGATTCAGTCATTTGCCATGAACAGTTTTCTTTTAAAGAGATAACACTTTTCTTTTAGACATCTGTATCTGTTATCCCTGAGGTAATTTTTTTTTGTCCCACACGATATCATGTATTTTGGACAAATACACCATGTTTCTTTGAGTGTACTAATGGAGAAGGCTGCGCCTGTGCAGGATCCAACGGCACTACCTCCCCAGTTCCTGAGTCGCAAAGGCAATGAGAAAGGGAGAGGTTTGTCAGCGGGGATGGAAGGGCGGGTTTGTGTGAATTCACAGAGTAAACTCGAAGAAATATGGTTACAGGTAAGCAACCTGACCTTTTTCTTCGTGTACTCTGTAAATGCACACTAATGGAGACTAGGAAGCTGAGGTCTAGGATGGTGGGACAGAGGAAACGCGACAACAAGTTGAATGTCCAAACCCAATGTTTATTTGGTACAAAAGAAATAAGGCACAATGCAGAACGGGGTCGAAACCTGGACCCCGTGCACATAATGAAAGACATAACAGTATCAAAGTGTATCCCTTGACATCATGGCCACTTGGTGTGGGCACGGGTAAAGTGCAATCAGAACTAGCAATATCTCCGAAAAGGAGAAACAAAGTGTAATCCGTCCCTAAAATAGGACAAGAGATAAACAGACCCCTAACAGCGTCCATCGTTGTATGGGACAGAAGAGGAGCAATGTAAACAAAGTTTCATTACAGAATACTCTCGTAAACCTCAAAACGTGGAACAGAAATAAAACATTTTAAACCAGTAACAACACCTGGTGTGATTTTTGTTTCTCCTTTTTTTTCTTTTTTTAACCAGAGGGTAAGTGCTCCGTAAGGGGAACAGGGCCCCTTAAGACAGGCAGGAAGACAAGACCGATCTGGCGAAGGCTGAATCCTTTGGGCCTTAGAGTCCACTCTATAGTGGGAGACAAACGTTAAGGGGTTTGACCAGATCTCTGCCTTGCATATAGAGTTGAGAAGAATGCCCATGAGAAAGGCAGTTGAGGTAGAGAGGCCCCTCATTGATCTCGGGCGGACTGATGGAGGAGGAGGGCGCTTAGCCAGCTGGTAAGCAAGTTCAATGGCTTGCGCAATCCAGTGGGAGAGCCTCTGGGAGAAAACTGGGTTACCCAGTTTGTCCGGGGCATAAGCAACAAAGAGTCTCGGTGTCTTGCGTGTTGCTCTAGTCCAATCCCTATAAAAATGAAGAGCTCTCCTAACGTCTAGTAGGTGAAGTCTCCGTTCCAGTGGAGACAAAGGGTTAGGAAAGAAGGCCGAGAGCACAATGTCTTGGTTAAGGTGAAAAGCAGAGACCACCTTAGGAAGAAAGGTGATGTCCAGACGGAGGACAGCTCGATTGTGGTGGAAGCGAAGATAAGGTTTGTCCACTCTAAGAGCCGCCAGTTCAGAGGCTGCAACCAAGAAAGCTACCTTCCATGAAAGCAAATGGAGGTCTACTGAGGCCAGCGGTTTGGAAGGGGAGGACGTGAGTTGGGACAACATGAGCTCGAGGCTCCAACCAGGTATTGGTGGCTGCGTCGGTGGGCAGAGGTTATTGTAGCCCCTCAAAAAGGTTTTTATGAGATGGTCCGCAAACAGGGAAGGCTGGCCATGATGCTGAAAACAGCAAGACAGGGCAGCTAGATAGGATTTCATAGAGGCCAGAGACAGCTTTTGCTCTAAAAGGGTAAGGAGGAAGTCCAGAACCACCGGTATCGGGGTTGGGATAGAGTTGATGTTTCTGGACCGAAGGAAGGTACGAAATTGAGAGATCTTGTAGGCGTAGGCCTTAGTCGTAGCAGGCTTGTGGGCTGCGCGGAGAACCACCTGGAGGTTTGGATGGAGGGAACTCAGGCGAGAATCCTCCATGCAGTGAGATGGAGAGATGAGATGTCCGGGTGGAGAATTTGCCCATTCTGCCTGGTCAAAAGGTGAGGGAAAGACAGAAGAGAGAAAAGTCCCCCTGGAGAGAGGAACAAGAGCCTGATACCACAGTTGGTGCGGCCAAGCTGGGGCTATTAGGATTGCCGTAGTCGAGGCAAGGCAGAGCCTCTCCAACACCTTCGGTATCAGAGGAAGTGGAGGGAACAGGTAGAGGTTCCATCAACCAGTCCAGTCCTGAGGCACCCAGGAAATGAAGCCAGAGGAAGTCTCGCTCTGTATCGAAGTAGCTGCGTGTTTTGAGAAGCGAAGAGGTCTAGGGTCGGCCATCCACAGTCGTGAAAGAGAGAGTGGAGAGTGTCGGGGTCAAGCTGCCACTCGTGGGAGGAGCTCATCATCCTGCTCAGGGTGTCGGCTAGGCCATTTTGTTGGCCACTATGGAGATGTCGTGGGCTATGCACCATTGCCAGATCTGGAGAGAAAGAGACATCAGATTTCTCGAACCCATGCCACCCTGTTTGTTGATGTAGAACATCGCCACTGTGTTGTCTGTTTGTATCTGGACAGTCTTGTGAAGTATCAAGCGGGCAAAAGCTTTCAGGGCCTTGAAAATGGCAAGGCATTCTAGAAAGTTTACATGGTGGCCCTTCTCAAGGGGTGACTAGAGGTCTTGAATGGTGAGACCATCCATGTGAGCTCCCCAGGCGTAGTTTGATGAGTCGGTGGTTATGGTGACCGATGGGAGAGCAGGATGGAATGGTAGCCCTTTGCAGACATTGGCTTGAGACTTCCACCAGAGAAGGGACCAGTGGACATGAGTCGGTACCGAGAGGAACCTCAAACTGGAGTGGCGGAATGGCTTGAAAAGTCTATGAACCAACTTTGTAGGGGTCTGAGGTGCAGTCTGGTGAAGGGGGTGACCAGAACTGTGGATGCCATATGACTGAGAAGGACCTGGACAGATCGGGCCCAGACCCTTCGGTTTTGTTCGCAAACTGCCAGGATGATGGAGGGCAAGAAATCTGTCAGATGGAAGGGAGGCAGTCTCGGTGATGGAATTGAAGAGAGCGCCGATGAAGCGAATTCTCCTCGATGGAATGAGGTGAGTCTTCTTGGCATTGAGCTGGAGACTGAGTGAATCCAAGAGCTGGAGTGTTTGGGCAACGTGGAGTTGCAGCACAGCCGGGTTGAGACCCATAAGCAGCCAGTCATCCAGATAAGGGAGGACTGTGATGCCTTGTTTTCTCAGGTGCGCCGCAATGATGGCCACCACCTTAGTGAAGACCCTCGGTGCCGTCACGTGGCCGAAGGGCAAAATGGTAAACTGATAGTTCTGGTCGAGGACCTTGAAGCAGATAAATCGTCTGTGGGCCCTCGGTATCAAAATGTGGAAATATGCATCATGTAAGTCTATGGATGCGAAGTAGTCTCCTTGCTGAAGTATCGGGAGAATGGATGCAATGGACACCATCTGGAATTTTGTTGAGTGGATAAATAAGTTTAGAGCTCTCAAGTCTAGGATGGGGCGAAGTCCTCCCCCTCTCTGCGGGACCATAAAGTATCTGGAAAAGAAGCTTTAAGGGTCCCGTTCGGATGGAGAAGGCCGAATAGCCCCTTTGGCGAGGAGGGAGTAGATCTCGGCGTAGATCTTCAGAGAGGGATCGGTTCTGGAGATGTGACCTGTAGGAAGCAGTTCCTCGAACTCTAAGGCATAGCCTTCTCAGACAATACGGAGAACCCAGTCATCTGAAGTAATAGCCTCCCATTGGTGATAGAAGGAGGCCAGAAGGTCTGTAAAAAGGCAAGTATGTGGGGAGGGCGGCATGGAGGATTGTGGAGACAGTATGGCAGCTGCAACGGTACCGGATGTGGAGGGCAGACACAGGGCACGGTGTCAGTTCCGACGGTGAGCCTGAGCGGGGGTGGAAGTGGCTTGACCCCGTTGTTTCGGGGTTTGAGCCGAACTGCGAGGCTGCTGTTGGCCTTGGTGGCTCGAAACCGAAGACCGCCTGAAGCCTTGGTGTCGAAAGGACTGAAGTGAGAAATGGCAAAAACGATGAGGGAACCAACGGGTTCACTGGGCATGGGGCTGTTAGACTCCACACTTCAAAGCCAAAATCGTAAAGTCATAGTTAGATTTGAGCTTGTCATCAGATCCAGCATTGAAGAGCCCCAATGCATCAAAAGATAAGTCCTCAATGACCTGTCTAGAGAATGAGGAGAGAACCGATGACCTCACCAAGGAATGCCGACGAATGGCAACTGCATGGGCAATCATTTTGCCGGTGGTGTCACCAGTATGTTCTGCCATCTGAATTTGATGGTGGGCTAAAGAGTCTGCCTCTTGCTGAAGCGTGGTAAAAACCGAACAATCTTTGTTGGAGAGCTTTGCAAAGAAAGGTTGGGCCTTTTCCCAAAGGATTTGTTGGTAAGCGCCCATACAAGCCCCATCCTGCAGAGTAGGAGGGCACCAGAGTAAAGTTTACGACCGACAGTGTCAAACCTTTTGCCTTCTCTGTCAGGAGTATTGGACTGGCGACCGGAAGCCTGGGAAGCCTTGACAACCATCAAGTTAGGGTTTGGATGGTGTTTAAGCCATTCCATGGAGTTGTCGTTGGTACAGTACCAGGCCTCAATCCTTTTCGAAGTGGGCAGTATTGAGGACGGTGTCTTCCAAGAAGCTTGGATAACGTCCAGTAAATAAGGCAGAAAAGGTAGTAGGGTAGCTGGGGGGGGGGGGCTGGGCTTGGACCCTTTTGAAAACAGGGTTGGTCACAGCCTTGGAAGTCTGCTTGATTTCCATCCCTAGTGCGTCAGCCATTCTGACCATCTGATCAGAGAAGACGCGGACATTGTCTGTTGGGGTTGACTTCATAAGCGTCATGAGGAGGCAAGAGGTCGAGGCCCAAAGAGACGACAGAGGCCAAAAGGATGGATTCTGGACGATCGACGTCGAGCTCATCATCCTCGGCGCCTTGAGGGGACCAAGGAGGAGAGGAAAGCACAGTATCTGGAGGAAGCATAACCTAAGCAGCAGGCGGCCGAGGGTCTTTGGAGGCCGAGGCTTGAACTGCTCGGGCTAAGCGGGCTGTTTGTCTTCCCCATTCTGGAGTCGAGTGTGGGCGAAAAAGCTGCTGGTGAGATTGCTAACGTTCCGAGGAGGGTTCCGGGACTGGTACCCTGACCACTGTTTGGGTAGAGTGGTGGGGTGAGTCCTGTATTTCACCTTTAGACAACTGCTGAAAGGGGGGGGGGACTGAGAAGCAGCCCGAGGTTGTTGGGCCGGTTGAATGGGAGAGGATCTTCTAGACGAAAAGAAGGAAAATCTCTCTGCGAGGAGGCCGAAGAAGAACGCTGAGTCATCCGCCCCTTCGCTGGTGGTTGTTTAGAAGGCGCCCTCATAGAATTACCCGGTGTTGGTGGAACTGGGCTGACGGCCGCCGAGTCGGATTGGGCGCATCGAGATTCCTCTTGGGCCCTCTTAAAAGCAATCTTTATGGCCGAGGTCGAAGGCGGGGAAGCCACATGGGAGCAAACCGACGCCGCTGAAGCCAAGAAGCTCGAGGTTGAGGAGGGTCCCACCCTGTCTGTCCGAGTTGATACCATAGCTGTAGTCACTGTGCATGGCGGCTTCGAAGGCTTAGCTGCCTTGGAAGATCTAGAGACCCTGGAGGAAACCGAAGGCGCCTTGTCGGCTGCTGTTGACATCACTCTTGAGGTGGAAGCTGTGGGATCCGGCACGAGCGACTTTTCATAGAGTGCCGCCCTAAGTCTGGCTGCTCTGTTTTTCCTTGCTGGGCCATGAGGGCTAGGCAGAAGTGTCAAGTACCGACAACATGGGCCTCGCCAAGGCAAAGAAGACACTTGGTGTGGCCGTCCGAGTCGGGAATCTTAGCAGCACACTGAGTGCGGTGGAAAGAAAGGAACTGGGAAGTGAGGCCCAGGGCTGCCTTATATGCCCTGTGGGGAGAGGGGTGTGGTTACCGCCAAAATTCAAACTTTAGCTTGGAAGAGTTTCCTTTGGAGCCTGCACAGGCGCAGCCTTCTCCATTAGTGTGCATTCAGAGTACATGAAGAAAAAGTTCCATGATATTTTGTGGTTGAAATGAGATGCAAACAAGCTGATGTGAGTGCTCAGATGAGAAACAATTCCACCAGTTCCCTCGAAGTACAGCAAGCAGCAAGTTCACATTCAATTAATCCTTTTCAGGGAGGATTAAGGCAGTGGTTCTCAATCTGGGGTCCCCAGATGTTTTTGGCCTACAACTCCCAGAAATCCCAGCCAGTTTATCAGCTGTTTGGATTTCTGGGAGTTGAAGACCAAAACATCTGGAGACCCCAGGTTGAGAACCACTGGACTAAGGAAAGACACTGATATGAAGGGTGGGGATGGAAGGACGATATGCAGACATCAGTATACCACAGAGCAGCCATGGACATCATTCAGGGCCAAAGAAGCCTCCAAACAAGAAAGATTCCAGGAAATATTTGAACTGCTCTTCACAGAACACATCTCAAAATCCATGCAACAGATACGTACAGAAAATTTTCACATTACAGAATGAGAGCAATGCTACCAAGCCAAAGTCATGAATTCAAACCTATCATGTGGCAGGGGGCTGGACTGGATGGCTGTTATGGTCTCTTCCAATTCTATAATTCTATGAGCTTGCTTATATTGATGTACTAATCATGGTAGATGTATTATGGACAATAATTTTTACCATTATATATAGTTTAAATGTGTTATCTCAGTGAATGTTTCCTTGAGATCCTATGATACAGAATGGGATATAAATATTCAAAATATATGAATAAATAAAATCCAAAGCCTTAGAGCAGTGGTTCTCAAACTGTGCTCGGTGGAGTCCTTAGGGTTCCTCCTTCCCGCATCCAAGCATGCCCGGCCAGAAGCCCAGTGCCGAAAATGCTCCCTTGCCATGCAGAAGAAGCAGAAAGAGAGAGATAGAAAGGTGAGCAGGCAGAAAGAAAGAAGAAAGGAAAGAAGGAAGGAAGGAAGGAAGGAAGGAAGGGCAGAAAGCAGGCAGACAGAAAGAGAGAGGGGCAGGCAAGAGGCAGATGTGAGCCTTTGGGAATGCAGGGAGGCACTTAACACTCCCCAACTATCTGCCACTGGCCCAGCCTGTCTGTCAAATTTTAATATGCAATGCGACCAAAAGTTTGCCCATGCCTGATAGATAGATAGATAGATAGATAGATAGATAGATAGATAGATAGACTATACTATACTATACCATAATATATATCATATAATATATAAGCATTTCTTGGGGTTACACAATAAACTTTTGCTTCAAAAATGGCTCTGTGGTTGAAAATGTTTGAGAACCCCTGCTTTAGAGGAACTATGGCATCCAGTTAAGGGTACTGTCACTTCAGTTGAAAGATGAGCAACTCAAAATGTCCTTAAATAGCAAGCCCCACCTGAAGATACCTATTGCTGAAGACAACATGATGTTCTGTGTATAGCAGACTAAGCAGACCTCAATTCGCAGGTTTGACCCAATAAAAGGGAAATCAATGAAGGCTTACACATATTAGAAAACATGTAATGTGAGATTCCCAACCATGTGGAAATGTATGCAGAGTATATATGGGTAGTATCCCCTTTGCAAGCAGGTTTTATTCAATTACTTAATTAATCAATTATTTAATTACTCAATTTTGAGACACTTTGTTCTTGTTTTCTGAAAGCCTATGGTGAACTGGAAGACGTTGCATCCAGCTTATTCTATATACCTGGTTCCATGTCTTATAATACGAGCCCCCAATGGTGCAACAGGTTAAACCACTGAGCTGCTGAACTTGCTGACCAAAAGTTCAGTGGTTCAAATTCGGGGAGTTCCCACTATTAGCTTCAGCTCTTTTCCAACCTAGCAGTTCGAAAACATGCAAATGTGAGTAGATCAATATGTAGCGCTCTGGCAGGAAGGTAACGGTGCTCCATGCAGTCATGCCGGCCACATGACCTTGGAGGCATCTATGGACAACGCCGGGTCTTTGGCTGAAATAGAGATGAGCATCAACACCCAGAGTCGGACACAACTAGACTTAATAGCGGGGGAAACCTTTACCTTTACCCATGTCTTATAATAGGAAAACAATAGAGATCTATTCAACTGCTAGATGTATACAAGTCTAGATCCAAGTTCATGTAACTTCTGAGACTTAATTGAAGCTTCTGGTGGAGTAGATGAGTCTACAGATGAGATGCTGTGGTGCAGGCTGGTCAGCAGCCAGCTGCAATAAATCACTCTGACCAAGAGGCCATGAGTTCGAGGCCAGCCCGTGTCAGGGTGAGCACCAGACAATTAAAAATAAAATATAGCCCCTGCTCGTTGCTGACCTAAGTAACCCAAAAGATAGTTGCATCTATCAAGTAGGAAATTTAGGTACCACTTTATGTGGGGAGGCTAATTTACGTCACCATAAAAATCATCCAGCTGTCGTTGGAATGAGGAAGTTGCCATTGTAGTGGATGATGAAGCAGCTGCTCCCCCTGTGGCTGGAATCAAGCATACCCTCAGGAAGCTGGAAGCTGGAGAAGGTTTAAATTGCTTCTGCGTCTGTCTCTGTCTCTGTTCTATGTTATATGGCATTGAATGTTTGCCTTACATGTGTACAATGTGATCCGCCCTGAGTCCCCTTCGGGGTGAGAAGGGCGGAATATAAAGACTGCAAAATAAATAAATAAATAAATAAATAAGTTTCCTGAGTAGATTTCTATTTGCAAATATCTGGATCATAGTATCAAAACAGAGGTTTCTAGCTATTTTGTTAAACCGAGTAATACATGCAAGCAATTGTGTTATATGGATGACAGGGTCCTCAAATCAGACTTTATTAATCTTTCACTTGCACAGAACTTGTAATTTTTTTTAATGAAACTTACATCACAGCTTAAGAAAAACCATACTAGAAGGCCTATTCTCTTCTCCCAGGAGTCAGTCAGCTGACTCCCTCCATCCAAAATTCTATAATAACTGGTGCTCTGTTAAAGACATTTGATCTAATGTTACACTAAAAATTAACTGATTTGGTCTAACCCTGCTTCTGAAGAAGAGAACAAGTCACTGAGCTCCTCCAGTCTAGTCTCCTCCAGGCTAAATATACCCTTCAATCTTTCCTCAAAGACTTTATCTAACCGTCTTTCACTGCTCCAATCTGAATGCTTTCCAATTTGGTAATACTCTGTTAATATCTCAGGGAATAGCCAGTTTTCAGCCTAGTATAAGATGGTTGATCATTCTGCAATAATGACTCAGATGATCTATTTGTTTTGTGATATCCTTATGAAACTACATAGTTCCGTTAATGAATGAATCTATGTATGCCTTGTTTATCTGGTATCACATGCTAAAACATGCAGCATCCTTGCTCCAGGATGCTGCATCCACCCAAAATTCTGAAGAATAAAAGCCTGAAAATTACTATCAGATACATAAATATGAGAGTTCATATACTCTATATATATAAGCGATTTTTTAGAAACTGCTCATTAAGTAAACTTTTGTTAACATTCAACATTACTAGTGACATGACTGTATAAATGCAATGAGGAAGGGGGGGCCTAGCAACCAGTAAATACTGGTATTTCACCCCATTTTTGTTTTTCTAATTGAACTTGTTTCCTGTTTCCTGTTCTGATTAAGTTGAAGTAATGATACTAGCTTGGCACACTATGCACTGAATGATGAAAGATCCCCAATTTTTACCCAAGCATCTATGAGTAAAGTATAAGTGTTCAGTAATGCCATATTCCATGCAAGATCAAATTTTTGCTAAAGAACTTCTAGCCATAGAGTTGGAAAGAACTTCAAAGACCACCCAGTAGTATAGGAATCCACATCTAAATCTGTCTTCAAACCGGAAAACCACCTCTATTGCAATAATTTTAATGTATAAACTGCTTGAAATATCTTGAGTAAAATAATATAAATAATATAAAATCATCATCATCATCATCATCATCATCATCATCATCTCTATGTCTAGAGGAAAGCTCAGATCAAACCATATCAATACATCCTCCAGAATATGATCTTTATTGACAAAACTTCAGCTGTGTGTTGATTGACACAGGTGAATCACTTGAATTAGATGGCACAGTGCCAGAATACGTCATCACTCAAGAATATGTCCCCATGGAACATAATTTATAAGGATAAGCCGCTGCTTAGGTTAACTCTTCGAAAGGAACAACACAGCTATGAATGCTGATCCTATCATCATGAACATTCCTACAGAAATGTTTTGTGTCAACAGTTTTCTCTTCTCCAGCTTGACCATATATTTGATTTAACAAAAGTAAAAACCAATAATGTTGAATTTATCTAGAAGTGAGTTTTTTATCCATACTTCAGAGGTTTGTTTTTAGATGGATAGTACAGGAAACCATTTCAGGAATAGTTGCATAGGCATTACGCCATTCCTAAAATCATTATTTAAAAATGAACAAAAACAGAACAATTCAGTTTAGAAGATAATGAAATAATACTTTTTATACTTCAAAAAATGCTGGGGGATTAAAATCCAAGAGTCAAAGTAGAAACAGAATAATGAATTACTCTTCAGATAGAGACAGCATAATTAATGTTTTTAACCAAAATATGTAAGATTCTATTATGGAGGATATAACAGTTCTATCATAGAATATGTTATTACAGGTACACCTCACTTATCAAATTTCTTGGGAATTAATTCTTTAACAGAAAATTTGGAACCAGAGGTAGGAATACTATGGAAAAAAATAGTAATAGGGCACTGCACCATAAAAAAAAAGAAGAGCACTTTAATATGTTTCAACAACCCTTTTATTCCAAACTGACAATACATACATGCTAAATGAAATAACCTGATCAATAAAGTTTTACACAAGTAAAACAAAACATCTTGAACCTTCTAGAAATTGTTTAAAATGTCTTCCAAAATACCTGCAGGACTGATTTTTCCTTTCCTTTTTCCAACCTCCACTTTTCTTATGTCAATTTTGATGATTAAACCTATAGATCTCTATGTTTTTTTAACATGCTAGGGTGATCTGCTGAGACAATCTTAGCTACCTCTTCTTCTCTTCTGTTTTACTGTTCACACATGCTCAGTGAGGGATTTGAAAGACAGCTCTTGTTCATTTTCTCTTGTAGGCATACACCAATTGCTACAATACAACAAAATATCAGTGTGTCTCTCAGAGAAGAGGCTTTTCCATCCTGTTTAAAATAAGCAGTAGTTAGATCACTGTTGAGAAAGCCCTTCTTGGATCTCCTAAACCTTAGTAACTACAGACCAGTCTCCAACCTTCCTTTTTTGTGCAAGGTGATTGAGAAGGCAGTTACCCTCCAACTTCAGGCAGTCTTGGATGACACATACTTCCTTGACCCATTTCAAACTGGTTTAAGAGCAGGATATGGAGTTGAGACTGCTATGGCTGCCTTAGTGGTTGATCTCCATCTTAACAATGACAGTGTCCCTATTGGTGCTTCTAGATCTCTCAGCAGTGTTATATACCACTGACCATGATATCCTTCTGGAACATCTAGAGGAGCTAGGAATCAGAGGCACTGTGTTGCAATGGTTCCAGTTGTCCCTTTCAGGCAGGTTCGAGATGGTGGTGCCTAAGGATTCCTACTCTTCAAAAACGTTGGAGAGTGTTTTTCTGGACTCTGGGGTCTAATATTTCCGCCACCTCATAGTGTTGGTTGCCCCCTATCATGATGGGTGGGGGCTTGACTGGGTGCCATTGGGAGCTCTCGGGAGCTGGTTCTGTAAGATTGGGGGAGTTCTAGTTCTGCGGTGACTTCATTCACTAGTCTTTTGACCGTGAAGGAGCCAATGTATCTGGCAGCCAACTTCCTGGTTGGCTGTCTACCTTTTAGGTATTTGGTGGAGAGGTATACCTGTTGTCTTGGCTTGAGGTCCCAATCTGGTCTCCTGTGTTTGTCCGCTTGGTGTTTGTAAGCTGCCTTGGCCTCTTCAAGAGCCTGTGTGATGACTGGCCATGCGTCTTTAATTCGCGCCATCCATTCTGCAAAGGGAACTGGGTCAGACTGGATGACCTCTGGGGTTGGCAGAGTGCGGAGGTTGCGGCCGTAAACTATCTCGAATGGGGAGTGCCCTGTGCTGGAATGTACCGAATTATTGTACGCCACCTGGGCATAGGCCAAAAACTTTGACCAGTTATCCTGTTGGTAGTTGGTGTAACATCTCAGGTATTGTTCCAGCACCTGGTTGACCCTCTCTGTTTGCCCGTCAGTCTGGGGGTGGTATGCTGTGCTGAGAGCTTGCTTGGCTCCTAATTGGCGTAGAAACGCTTTCCAAAATCTGGACATGAATACCAAGCCCTGGTCTGATATGACTTTAGAGGGAGCCCCATGGTGCTTATAGCAGTGTTCAATGAATATTTCCGCCAATTGTGCTGCATTGGGCATGCTCCTGCATGGAATGAAATGTGCCTGCTTGGAGAAGAGGTCTACTACTACCCAGATTACGGTCTTCCCATTGCTGGGGATGAGGTCTACAATGAAATCCTTGCTGATGTGTTCTCAGGGAGCTGTTGGGGTTTCTAGGGGCCTGAGGAACCCTGATAGTTTGCCCCCTCCCCCTTTCACTGTGGCACAGACTGGGCATTGGTGAACATAAGCTTTAACATCCTTTCTCATGAAAGGCCACCAATATTTCCTCCGCACTAAATGCAGAGGTTTTACAAATCCAAAGTGCCCTGCTCTTTTGTTATCATGATGATTGTGAAGGACCAGTTTCCTTTGGTCCTCAGGGATATAAGTTTTGCTGCCTTTCAGCCACACCCCGTCCTTATAATCTAATTCATGATAGTGTTCCCTGAGCCAGGGGTCCCTGATGTCCTTCTCTGGGGGCAGGATGGCCTCTGGTCCTGTCCCCTCTTTGTTTGCTCTGTTCCCCGTGACCACCCCCATTCCTAGTTGGGTGTTGGAAAAGATTGTCCCCATCGTGTGTTGTTTATCTGCGTTGTGTTGCAGCAGCCTGGATAAGGCATCCACTAGGAAGTTTTCCTTTCCAGACAGGTACTTTAATTCAAAGTCAAATTGGGCAAAGAATTTGGCCCACCTGAGTTGCTTTGGGGTCATTTTGCGTGGTGTTTGGAGTGCTTCTAGGTTTCTGTGATCAGTGTACACTACAAATTTGTGAGGGGCTCCTTCCAAAAGGTGCCTCCAGGCTTCTAAGGCAAATTTGACTGCTGCAGCTTCCTTTTCCCAGATGGGCCAGTGTGACTTTGTTGTGTTGAACTTCCGGGAGAGGTAACTACAGGGGCACAAAATGCCTTTGCCATCCTTCTGGAGTAACACTGCCCCTGTGGCCGCGTCACTGGCATCTACTTGTATGACAAAGGGGTGTTGGGTGTCTGGGTGTTTCAGGATCGGATCTGAACTCATGAAAGATTTTCGCATTTCAAAGGCCTCCTGGGCTTCCCTATTCCAGGGCAGTTTGGCGCTTGGTTTGGGCTTGGCGTCTGATTGACCTCCCCCTCCCTTTTTCCTCGTTTTGAGCATGTCAGTGAAGGGTAGGGCTATCTGGGCATAGTTGGGTATGAATTGCCTGTAGAAATTTGCAAATCCCAGGAAGCTTTGTAGGTGCCTCTGGGTCCTGGGGGGCTCCCACCCCAGTACTGCCTGCACTTTGCCCTGGCTAGAGATGCGGTATCCTAAGTAGTCCAGTTTGTCCTGGTGAAAGGCACACTTGGGCAGCTTGACGTACAATTGGTTGGCCAGCAGGTTTTTTTTAGGATTGCCGTACTAGGGGGACATGAGCTTCAAGGTCATCAGTAATTATAAGAATGTCATCCAAATAACAGAGAACACCTTTACCTAGGTGTTCCCTGAGCACTTCATTAATGAGATTTTGGAAGACTGCAGATCCAGATTTTAAACCAAAATTCATGACTAGAAATTCAAACTTCCCATAGACCATGTTTATTGCTGTCTTATATTCATCCCCCTGTCTTAGCTAACTCCAGTTTGGTAAAGATCTTGCAGGTGCTAAGTTGCACCAGCATGTCTTTAATCAAAGGGAGGGGATATGACTGTGTGGCGCTGATTGCCTTTGAGTGTCTATAATCGGTGACCAGCCTCAGGGAATTGTCTTTCTTTTCCCTGAAAAAGACTGGCACACCCAAGGGAGACATGGATGGGCAAGTTCTTGTCCAGGAATTCTTTCAGCGCAACCCTTTCTTGGAGTCATGGGGTAGGTTCTTTGTTTTGGCATTGGGGAGTTGGGCAAGATCTCGATAGCACAGTCCATATCTCGATGGGGAGGGAGTTTGTCACTCTCTTTGTCATCAAAGACCTCTGCTAAGTCTGCATATTGTGCTGGTATTCGGGGGCACCCTGACTCATCCCCCAGTGTTTGAGTGTGTGTGTTGCCCCCTCCCACCAGTGGTTGAGCTGGGCTTCCTGCCATTTGCTCTGGGTCTTCCCTGCCCCCTCCCTGTTCCCCCGTTGTTGGAGAGAGTAGGTGATTCGGTACAAATTGTCGGGTTCTCTTCTCCCAGTTGTGCTGTGGGTCTGTCTTCCAACGGAAAGAGCACCAAGACACACGCTGGTAGGTTCCAACAGATTTTATTGTACCGAATACCAGAACTTTCTCTTTGGCCCACTTATATAGGGGCTGTTACATACCAGAGGGTCATTAAGGTTTTATGGCTGGCCTGTTTTATGGCTGGCATCTGTTCCTTGTCAGCCGACTGGAGATGTCAAAGATTGGAGATCATGACAGACATAACAATAGTAGTGCATGTGCTGGAAACTTCAAAGCTGGACTTATGCAATGCACTGTATATTGGTTTACCTCTGTACCAAGTTCAGCAGCTCCAATAAGTTCAAAACATGACAGCCAGATTAGTTACAGGAGCATCTAGAAATGAGCACATTATACCTATACAAGTGTACTACAGTCACTCTACTGCTTGCCAATTAGTTTCTGGGCAAAGTACAAAGTATTGGTTTGGACCTTTAAAATCATGCATAGTTTGAGTTCAGGTTACCTACAGGATTGTCTTCTCCCACACAATCTGCCCCTCACGACACTGAGATCCTTTGGGGGATGCTTTCTCTAACCAGCCAGAACCGGAATGGCAACCATCACCCTTTTCATCGGCCACCCCATGACTAGGGAATGACCTGCCAAAAGAGATCTGACAGCTAAATGATCTGTCAGAATTTAAGACTAATCTCTTCTGGCAGACCTACCCCATCATCTTTGAATCATTGAATTTGCATTCTATTGCCATTATATTTCAATTTTTGTACCTTGTGTTTGATGTTTTGTTTTTATAATGATGTATTTTAAGTTCATATGTTTTGACTTTTTTGTACCCTGCCCTCAGTCATTAGAAGAGGCAGGGAACAAGTACAATTTTATGACGATGATGATGATGATGATTACTATTACTATTATTACAGTAGAACTGAATAGAACAGAATCCCATTCTTTCCCAGATCACACTTTATGGTGTTGTTTATATTATTGCAACTCAGGATCAAAAGCCTGTGTTTCTCTAGCCCTACTTCATCATCCTCTCAATGCTGATTCTAAAATAACTTTTCCCTAGACCACACATGTCACACACAAGGCCTGTAGGTCAAATTTGGCCTGTCATGTCATTTTATGTGACCGCAAGGCTTTCAATGCCAGGGCAACATAGTTACATTTACATAATCTTACAATTACAAACAACCCTTTGAAGGCTGATGTAGCTTTTCGTGAAAACAAGTTTGACACTACTGCACTAGACAAAGGATGCAAAGGAAAAAGAGAGCTGTAGTCTAGAAAATACTGTAAAAGGGAGCTTCTTTGTTAGAGGCTTTGTTAACTGAAGCATGGCTATATTTATCTCCCCTTCTTCCCCATCTGCCTCTTTTACAAATATATAAATAGCGTAAAAAATTTGGTGACCAAATAATCAGCAGAAAATATTGGCAGAATAAAAACATGGACACACATATTCTTTATATTCTGTTCATAGCTAGGAAACTTTTAAAACTGAAGTTCATGCCCTCAGAATGTAAAAGAGAGGGTACTTTTATTTGTTTAAAATACAATTTATAGTGAAATGTAATATCTGATGACAGAAGTAAATCGTAATGCTGCTTAACATTTGAACAAAGGTATCGTTCATATTATATCACTTTGTTTCTTTGAAGTTATAATCGGTTTTTATTTTTTAAGTTCATTAATCACAGACCCTGTGGATGTGGTCCCTGAAAGGGGGGCAGGGTTCTGGAAACATTACAGAGGCCAGAAAACACAGAATCATGCACTGTTACTGGCTGTAAGTGCATAAAGAAGCTCTTGCCATGACATATTACATCTTCAAAGGCTATTCTGCAGACATCAAACACAATCACAGCTTAATACAATTACAAGATATCTTAGAAATAGCTACAGAACCTGCCTGTCTGTAATAATGGAGCTGGTTTGTCCACTGAACATTTTGAAGCTAAGCACATTACTGATGGAGCTATAGAAGAAACCAAATAGCAGTTGTGATGAAGAGTTTCAAAAAATAAATGATGAAGCATTTGTGATGTTAATGTTAACTAAGCCTTTCATAAATGGAAAACAGGTACCTAATGCCAGTCTAAATATGTTTTATCCACCAAGTAATTAAATGTAACTAAACATTTCTTCTGTATACTCGGACAATCACTGGCAATCAAATTGTTCTTCTAATTGAAAATAAAAGAGAAATAAAAGTCAGGACGGCTTGCCTTTCTTACTCAACTATAAAATGGATCAATTGGGAGGAAAATTGAGAACAACAGATGTAGTATTGAACTATAGAAATCTAATATTATAGTTACTACTACTATGAGATAAAAATGCTAAAAACTAGATAATGGTCTCTGTCTAGAGATCTGCTATGCATTTACCTTCACAGGGCGCTTATGTTTATATAAGTATAGTAATCGTTATATAGTCTCATCAGAACCGTCTCTATAAAGTTCCATGTGTTTATATCCAAACCAAATTAACAGTAAACTGCATGCAAGATTTCCATTCAATGCCATCTTCATAATTTATACCACATGACAAAAACATAATACGAGAATAACTGCTACATTGTAATCATACTTCACTAACTGGTGAAACTAATACTGTTGTTTTAAGTTGTACATCCATTGGCATTGCAACATCTTTTTTTCTTTTCTTTTTTTAAAATATTTTTATTGGTTTTACAAAGGGTAGTGCAAATAGTTAAAAAAAAAAAAGAGATGCGGGGATACCTCTGAGGGAAGAGGGTTGGTATGGGCTTGTGTGGGATGTAGCGGAATAGGGTATAGGGTATAGGGAGGGGAGCAAAAGGGGAGGCTATGTAGGAAAAGGTCTAGGGGAGGAAAGGGGTATCTGTTGACTTCCTTCCTCTATCTTCAAGCTGTATGATTTCTGTTAGAAAAAAGAGAGTTTATTTTATTCTTCTGTTTTCCCTTTCGACGTTTCCACATCCGGTTCTTCTCCTGGTGCGTTTCCCTGGTCAAATCTGAAAATTAATTTTTCTTTGTTTATTTTAAGTATTCTTTTATTGGGGTCCAATCAGTTTGTTTTTTTGGGATTGCCTGTGTATCTTTCAATTGGTAAGTTAAAATGTCCATTTTCATTATCTCTAAAACTTTCGTAATCCAATCATCTGATGTAGGCGGTTCCTTGATCTTCCAATTCCTCGCGTATACTATTCTGGCCGCTGTTATCAAATAGTTAAATAAAATATCTTTGTTTTTATCTCTTTTGAAATCTAACATTCCCAGTAGGAAGAATTCTGGTTTTATTTCTATTTTCTCTGATATATTTTTTTTTTCTATTTTCTGATGTATCATTTTCCAATAATTCTTGGCTGTCTTGCAAGTCCACCACATGTGGAAAAAGGTTCCTGTTTGAGTGCCGCATTTCCAACATTTTCCTTGCTCTTTTTTTATAATATTTGGCCAGCTTCTGAGGTGTGATGTACCATTGGTAACCATCTTATACCAGTTTTCTTTAAAATCTAAACAATATGTATATTTTATTTTATGGTTCCAACATTTCTCCCAGTTCTCCAGCTGTATTGGATGGCCAATATTACGAACCCATTTTATCATACAATCTTTCACTGTCTCTGTTTCTGTTGACCATTGCAACAGAAGTTTATAAATTTTCGTAAACTCCTTTTTTCCCACTTTAATTATTTGGTCCCATGTTGATTCTTTGGTCATAAAGCCCAATTTATTAGCTTTGTTGAAAAACTCTTTTAGTTGTCTGTATTGGAACCATGGTACATTCCTGTACATATGAATTTCTTCTTATGATTTTAGCGTATAATCTCCATTTTGCTTTCTTAGAATTTCACTGTAAACTGGCCACTTTTTCCATGCTAATTCTCTTTTTTGGATCGCTTCTAATGGGGAAATCCATAAGGGGGTCTTTGGGTATAATCTCTCTTTGTATCTTTCCCATGTTTTTATTATTGCCGACCTAATGAAGTGGTTGCCGATATTCTTCTCTTTTTTCTTTCTGTCAAACCACAAGTATGAATGCCACCTGCCTCCAAGGTCGAAGCCTTCTAGAGTTAAAATTTTGTTCTGTTTTAGAGTCATCGAATTTTTAATCCACAGTAGTGCGCAGGATTCATGATATATTTTAAAATCTGGTAATCCAAAGCCTCCTCTTCTTTCATCTGTTAATTTTTTAAACTTTATTCTTGGTTTCCTTCCCTGCCAGATAAATATGGTCAGGTCTTTATTCCAATTTTTAAATGTCAAGTCATTCGTAATTATCGGTACTGTTTGGAATAGAAATAAAATCTTAGGGAGTATGTTCATCTTTATAGCTGCGATTCTGCCCATCATTGAGAGATTTAGATCTTTCCATTTGTCCAGGTTCTTTTTAATATCCTTCCAATTTTCTTCATAATTGTTTTTTAGTAATTGTGCATTTTTAGGTGTAATTATCACTCCTAGGTATTTTAGTTTGTTCACAATTTGTATTCCGGACAGGTCCTTTAGTTCTTCTTGTCTTTTTTTCATTATATTCTTGGTCAATATCTTTGTTTTGTTTTTATTTATCATTAGGCCAGCTAATTTCCCATGTTCTTCTATTTTTTCTATCCAATACTGTATTGACTCTAATGGTTCCTCCACTATGCAGATTAAATCATCAGCATATGCTTTTATTTTATAGCTTTCTTTTCGTATTTTTGTTCCTTTTAGTTTATCATCTCCTCTGATTGTGTTCATCAGTATCTCTAGGGTAAATATGAAAAGTAATGGCAACAGCAGGCATCCTTGTCTAACTCCTTTGTGTATCCCAAAATTTTCTGATTCCAGGCCGTTTATTACTAATTTGGCTTTCTGCTTGTTGTAAATGGCTCTCGTGGCATTTATGAAATGATATCCTAAATCTAATTCTTCCATTAAAAGTGACATAAAATTCCAATTTACGTTATTGAAAGCCTTTTCCACATCTAAGGCTATTAGTGCATATTGTTTTTGATTATTTGCTTCGTAGTATTCAATTATATCAATTATGGTTCTGATGTTATCTTTTATCTGTCTTTGGGGAAGGAAGCCTGTTTGGTCTTCCTTAATCCAATCTAATAAAAAAATTTGAATCTGTTAGCAAGAATGCTTGTAAAGATTTTATAATCGATATTCAATAGTGAAATTGGCCTATAATTCCTAATTTCTGTTGGGTCTGAATGTTCCTTGTGTATTAAAATTATGTTTGCCTCTTTCCAAGATTCCGGGATTTGCTTATTTGTAAGAGCTTGGTTCATTACTTCCCTTAGTATTGGAGAGATTTCTTCTTTGAAGGTTTTGTAATACACCGCTGTGAATCCATCTGGTCCGGGAGCTTTGGATGAATTCAACTTTTAATTGCCTGATAGATTCTTCTACTGATATTTCCCGATTTAATAATTCCCTTTGTTGGTCTGAGATTTTTTGCAATTTTTGTTTGTTTAAATATTGGACAATATCCTCTTTCTTTGTCTGGTCTTGTGAGTATATTTTTTAATAAAATGTGTTAAATTGGTTTATAATGTCTTTATCTGTTGGCTTTGTCTTTTTTTCCCCCCAATTTTCCTGGCTAACCATTTCCCAGGTTTATTTGCATTCTGGAAATAATTTTGTTTGGCAAACTTAAGTTTTTTCGCAAGCTGTTCTGTTTCTAGAATATCTCTTTGTTTCTGCAAGATTCTCAGGTTCTGTAAACATTTCACCTCTTTTGGGTTGTTTTTCAGTTTTAATTCTGCTGTAGTTATTTCTTCCATTATTTTTTTCAATTCTTCATTACGCTTTTTGTTCCTGAGGGAGTTTTGTTGTATGAGATGCCCTCGCAACACGGCTTTGCTTGCATCCCATACTATCTGTGTTGGGGTTTCTGAAGTCTTGTTGATTTTTAAGTATTCTTTAATTAGGTCTTTGTTTCTTAATATGTCTTGTTCAGATTTTAATAAGTTTTCGTTTAATCGCCATCTCCTTTGTTTCCTAGTTTGGGCTATTATCATCTCTACCAGGCAATGATCTGAGTGGATCCTCGATAGTATTTTTATCTTTGAAATTTTTGTGTTGAGAATATTTGTGCTCCAAATCATGTCGATTCTCGACCAACTTTTATGACGATTCGAATAAAATGTGAAGTCTTTTTCTTCTTTGTGGTGGGATCTCCATGAATCTTGCAATGAGTATTCTTTTCAACAAATTTAGTAAAGTATTTAGCAGCATACTCGTTTTACATTTTAGTTTAGGTTCTTGGTAATTCTTATCGATTTTGGGATTTATTATCCCATTAAAGTCTCCCATTATTATTAATTCATCGAATTCTGTCTCATCAATTAAGGCTCTTAGTTTTTTTACAAACTTTGTTTTAGGTCCGTTCGGAACATAAATATTACAAACTAATTTTTTTATTTTCTCTAGTAATCTTTATTGCTACTATTCTACCACCCTCAACTCTGAAAGCCAATTCTGCCATTAGTTTGGGATTTGCATATATCACTACCCCTCTTTTCTTTTCTGTTGCTAGAGAATAAAATTCTTCCCCATATTATTTTGTCTCAAAAATTCCGCATGTTTTGGTATTATATGAATTTCTTGTAAGGCGATTAAATCATAGACACCTTTTTTTAAATGATTAAAGTTTTTTTTCTTTTAATAGTTCAATTTAAACCATTTACATTGTTACACAAACATTTGAGTAGTTGTGCCATCATGTTCTTCTTCTACTGCGTCCAAATTTATCTTCTCTTTCCCTTTGGGAGGTTCAGCTTTATCTGGGAGAAATCCCATGCTCTTTTCTTTTCCTTTCCTTCTTCTTTGTTAAGGTTCCCTTTTTCTAGGTCAGCCTCTAATTTCTTAAGAAAGTCCTTGGCTTTGTCCTCTGAGGTCAGCCAATATCTCTCTTCTTTATATGTCACCATCATGCCTTCAGTGTGCTCTTATCTGAATTTAATGTGGTTTTTCTTTAGTTCTTCTGTCAAGAACAAATACTTCCTTCTTTTTGTTATTGTGGACGTTGGATGTTCTTTTAAAATCACCACTTTCTTTCCCTTATGGAAGACTGGGTTATGGTTATTTTATTTCAGAATTTCTAAAACTTCTTCTCCCAAACTGAACAATGACGTCTCTCGCGACTTTATGGTTTTTTTGCATAATTCATTGAGATCCTGTATGTCCTGTCTATATTTCCTTCTATTTCTTCTTCTGTTGTTTGTAGTACCTCGGCCGTTATCTTGGTTACAGTGGCCTTTAAGTTTTCTCTGTTTTCTTTTTGGACATTAATATATCTTAATAGGAATTCCATCTCTCTCTGTTCTAATTGTTCTTGTCTACTCTCCAGTTTATGATTTTTGTATTCCAAATTTTCCATCCTTTTTTTGTAATTTCTCTTGTTGCTTTTCCATTGTCATTTTATCCTTTTTAATTGTTCCTAATTCTTGTCTAAGTTCATCCATTTTTTATTGATCCTTTCATTAATGTCTCAAATATTTATCGTTTTGCCTTGTTCTTGATATCATTTATTTGAATCAATTATCCTCTGGTGTAAACTTTTAAAGCATTCCATATAATTGTAGATATGTTATTTTATCTATGCTTATTTTGAAATATTCCTTGATTTCTTGTTTTATGTTTTTTTCCATCTTGCAACAACATGTGATTTAATATCCATGTTGCAGATCTGTTCCCATTATAAAGAGTCATCACTATTGAATTATGATCTGACAAAACTCGAGTATTAACTTCTATTTTCAATACCAATCTTGTTAATAATTTTGTAACAAAAACATCCAATCTTGCAAATTAGTTATGTATATGGGAATAAAAAGGTAAATTCTGTCTCTGATCCTTTCTTAAGTCTCAAAACATCAATAAAATCAAAACATTCCAACATCTCAAATCCAGCTTTTGGGAATATGCCTTGATCTCCTTTTATTTTTTTGGTAGATTTACGATCCTGATGAGGGGAAAGAACTGAATTCCAATCCCTCATCATAATCCAGCTTTTTAAAAGTAATTTTTATTGTGTTATAAGTACAGTAGAGTCTCACTTATCCAACACTCGCTTATCCAAGATTCTGGATTATCCAACGCATTTTTGTAGTCAATGTTTTCAATATATTGTGATATTTTGGTGCTAAATTCGTAAATACAGTAATTACTACATAGCATTACTGCATATTGAACTACTTTTTCTGTCAAATTTGTTGTATAACGTGATGTTTTGGTGCTTAATTTGTAAAATCATAACCTATTTTGATGTTTAATAGGCTTTTCCTTAATCTCTCCTTATTATCCAACATATCCGCTTATCCAACATTCTGCCGGCCCATTTACGTTGGATAAGTGAGACTCTACTGTATTATATACAGTGAAAGCGAGGAAAACATTGGAGTAGGGATAGAAAGAAAAAAAAGGTGTAAGAAGAAACAAAGGACTTTGAAAAATAAGGAAAAAAACAGAAAAGAGGGCACAAAAGAAAAAAACACAAAAAGACTTCCCATTGTCCTCTGAGGGTCTACAGTTCATTATATAATATTTTGTCAGTTGTCTTTTCCGGTCCTGCCATCTTGATGTTAAAGAATTGTTCATACGTTGGATATATCTAATGTTAGTGTATATCTGTCTTCCCGAATAGTCTCTGAGACCCGACCAGTCTGTTTTTATCTTTGTATTGTTTAGCTTTTGAGTTAAGCTGTCCATTTGAATTATGTCCAGTAATTTTAATATAACAATCTTCTGTGGTGGGAACTTTTTTTGTTTCCAGACTTTTGCTAGGACAAGTCTTGCTGCAGTCCCTATTAGGAAAAGCATTTTATCTTGATTTTTACTTAGGCTTATGTTGGATATACCCAGTAGGTATATTTCAGGCAGAAGAGGAAATTTCTTTCGTATTATTTTTTTGTGTCGCTTTGTGTATGTTCTTCCAGTATTCTTTGATTCTTTTGCATTTCTACCATTGATGAATAAAGGTGCCTAATTCTTTGTTACATTTCCAGCATTTGTTAGAGGTATGCTTACTGAATTTGGCTAATATTGCTGGAATGTAGTACCATCTAAAAATTAGTTTGTACCAATTTTCTTGAATTTCTGTAGTGGCGGTGAACTTTATTTTCTTATTTCAAATTTCTTCCCATTGATTGGTGTATATGCTGTGCTCGATGTCTCTAGCCCATTTTATTTGGCAGTTTTTGATTTGCTCCTCTTCTGTAGACCATTGTAATAATAGCTGATATAGCGTCTTTATGAATTTTTTCCGTTTAATATTATGATTTCCCAGGGGCTCTGGTTTTTTGTAAATCCTTTTTTAAAATCTTCTTTATAACATTGACTTATTTGATAATATTGAAACCAGGTTATTGTTTTGTATTCCTTCTTGAGTTCATCATGGGTCTTTATGGTGTATTCTTGATTGAGTTTTTTAAAGTATTTGTTTATAAGTGATCAAATTCTCCGTTGCTAGTTCTCTCTTGTGTTTAGCTTCTATTGGTGTGGAGTTTTCACATAAAATCTGCTTTTATACTTTTCCCACACTCTGATTAGGGAGGCCCGAATATAATGATTGCTGAAATTTTTCTCTGTCTTCCTCTTTTCATACCATATATAATTGTGCCAACCTGAACGTAGGTCATGTCCTTCACGTTCTAATAATTTTGTATTTCTCAAAGTCGTCCATTCTTTCACACAGGCCAAATTGCAGGCCTCACAGTATGTTTCTAGATCAGGCAGTCCTAAACCTCCTCCTTTTTTTCATCCATTAATATTTTCATCTTGACTCTTGGTTTTTTGTTTTGCCATGTATATTTTGATAGTTCTCCATTCCATTTTTTAAAAAGAAAGCTATTTCTAATTATTGATATTGTCTGAAATAGGAAGAGTAATTGTAGTAAAATTGACATTTTCATGATGGCAATACAGCCTAATATTGAAAATTTTTGATATTTCCAATTCCCAAAATCTTTTCTAATTTTTAACCATAATTGTTCGTAATTATTTTTTAATACTCTGTGTTAGGAGCACCCCTAAGTATCTTATTTTGTATTCTATTTTTATTCCAGTTTTTTGTTGTATGGATTCTTTGGTGTTTCCATCTATGTTTTTTGTTAGGATCTTTGTTTTTTGTTTATTTAGTTTGAAGCCAGCCAGTTTCCTGAATGTTTCTATTTTATCTATCCATCTCTCTATGCTCTCCTTTGAATTTTCAATAATACATACTACGTCGTCTGCGTATAACCTTGTTTTGAAATTTAGTTTTCTGATTTTTAGCCCCTCCAAAGTCTTATCCTCATTTATGACTCTTACCAATGTTTCCATTGCTAAGATGAAAAGTAACAGTGATAGGGGGCACCCTTGTCGTGTTCCTCTTCCTATCTGTATATTGTTGCTGTTTTCTTGACCGTTTACTATAAGCGTAGCTGTCTGTTTTGTGTATATGGCATCTATTTGTGTAAATGGCATCTATTGCGTTTTGAAATTTGAATCCGAAGTCCAATTCTTTTAGTAGCAATTTAAGGTAATCCCAATTAATTTTGTCAAAGGCCTTTTCAGCGTTGTTAAATAGTAAAGCTAATTGTTTTTCATTGTGTTTCTTGTAGTATTCGATAGTATCAAGCAGTATTCTTATGTTGTCTTTGATTTGTCTGTTAGGTAAGAAACCAGTTTGTTCTTCAGATATCCAAATGTTAAAAAAATTAGTCTTTCTGCCATTATTATTGTAAATATCTTGTAGTCATGTTTTAATAGTGAAATTGGCCAGTAAGTTTTTATTTCAGTTGGGTTGGTAGTTTCTTTGTGTATTAACATTATGTTTCCTAATTCCCATGATTTTGGTAGTGCTTTAATGTCTAATATATTATTTAATATATCTTTGAGCAATGGTCCTAATTCCTCTTTAAATGTTTTATGGAAAATAGCTGTGAAGCCATCTGGTCCTGGGGCCTTATTGCTCTTTAATTTGTTAATTGCATTATCAATTTCAAAGGTTGTAATTGTGTTATTTAGAGATTCCCTTGGTTGGTCAGTCAGTTTTGATAGCTTTATAGATTGCATAAATATTTCATTATTTGTTCTTTCAGAATCTCTTCCTTTCTGTATAATTCACTGTAGAATTGTGCAAATTGTTCCATAATCTTATTTTCTTCTGTGTAAATTGTGAAGTCTTTCTGAATTTTAGTGATATAACTCTTTGGTTTGTTGTCCTTTAATTTTTTGGCAAGCCATTTTCTAGTCTTATTTATTTTAATTATTTATACCCCGCCCTTCTCATCCGAGGGGGGTATTTGCATTGTAGAAGTGGTTTTGTTTTATAAATTTTAGTTGCATTTCTAATTTTTCAGTTTCTAATAACTGCAGTTGTTTCTTGAGAATTTCTAATTCCATAACTAACTTTTTATTTGCAGGATTTCTTTTTAATAATTCTTTTTTGTTGATTTGTTCTATCGTATCCTTTGTTTCTTTATTTCTATTTCTTATTATATTTTGTTGTATGAGGTGACCACTCATTACCACTTTCATTGCATCCCATTGTATGTCTTTGGTGGTTTCATTTCCTTTATTTATATCTAAGTATTCCTATAGTATCTTTCTGTTTTTTTCTAGATCTTTTTCATTTTTCAGCAAGTTTTCATTAAGTCACCACCTATAACATCTTTTAGTCCCTTTTATTGTATTTATTATTATTATTTATTATTTACTTCATTTCTATACCGCTCTTCTCACCCCGCAGGGGACTCAGAGGTGCGTACAACATATATTTAAGCAAAAGTGCAATGCCACATTATACAAAGCAAATAAAACATAACAAAAAATCAATAGAAACAATCAACATATAAATACAATTTAAAACCATTAACATTAAGATATTAAAACATAAAAATATAAAAACAGCATCTGGGTACACCTTCCCCCTCCCCCTTCATGATCTTAATGTCTTCTTTGACTCTCTTGGATGGACTGGGCCCTTGCCAGCATCCTCCTTTTATGCCCCAGCCTCAGGAGGCAGCAGGTGTTTTTGCTGGGCCTTGCTTCAGCCAGGCAGTCAGGGCCAGAGTCTGCAAGGAGCCAGTCACCAGGAGCTGAGATCAAAGGCAGCCTGCAGCAAACAAACACTGCCCTTTCCTCCAAGCTCCCCGTTGTTGATGTTCCATGGCTGTCTAAGATGGTGCTTGTACATTCCAGGGCGCAGTGATCCGAGAAAATCCTGGGATGTATTTAAATTTTTTGAATTCTAATTGTCAGGGCTTTGGTCATCCACATCATGTCAATGCGCGACAACGTTTCGTGTCTTCCTGAATAAAATGTGTAATTTTTTTTGCCTTCATTATGGTGTCTCCATGAATCTATTAGGTTTAGTTCTGTCAGATGATGTATGAATTGGTTTGGCAATTGACTGGTTTTGAAGTTGGTTTCTTTTTCTTTTTTGGTCTTATTACTTGATTTATCCTTTTTTATGACCGTTACACCATTCAAATCCCCTAAGATTATTAGTTCTTCAAATTCTTGTTCTTCTATATGTTTTTTTAGTTCCTTTATGAATTTTGTTTTTGGGCTGTTTGGGCAATAAATATTGCAGATTACATTTTTTTTTTATTTCTAATTTTACTCCAATGTATCTTCCATCTTCATCTTTAAATACTTGTTTCGCCGGAATCCATTCTTTAACATAAATCACTACTCCTCTTTTTTGACGCCCTGAGTCCCTCCGGGTGAGAAGGGCGGGATAGAAATATTTGAAATAATAATAAATAATAATCTGCAGCCGCATAGTATTATTTCCTAAGCCATTCCTGAATAAGATGTTTAGTGTGCCTTTTGGCAATATGTGTTTCTTGTAGTGCTATCAGGTCGTAGTTGTTTTGTTTTAAGTAGTTGAAAATTCCTTTCCTCTTGTTTGGGGAATTAGTCCCATTGATGTTATTAGAAAATATCTTTATGTCTTTATTCATTGATGTTTTCTTGCATCTCCCATTGAATCAATTCTTGAGGAATCATTAACTGGTAGTTTTCTGGGGAAAATTCCCGTATCCTTTTGGGATCTCTTTCCTTTTTAGTATTACCGTGTTGTTCTTCCTCTTCGTCTTCAGATTCATCTTATTCTTCTTGTTTGTCCTTTTCCTTTGATTTTTGATCTTTTGGTTGAGTCTTATAATATTTTGAGGATTGTGTTTTGAATTTCTCTCTTATATGATTTGTATAGAATGCTCTAGCCTTCTCCTCAGTGTTTAACCAGTATCTTGTTTCATCAAGAGTAACGGTGATTCCTTCTGTTTTTCCCCCATCGGACTTTGATCTTTCTTTGCTTCAATTCTTCCGTCAAAAAAGCATACTTTCTACGTCTGATTAAGCTTTGTGGTGATACTTCTTTCATTATAATTACTCTTTTGTCTTGGTAGAAAATTGATTTTTGGAGTGTTCTTTTAATATTTCATCTCTCACACATTTTTCCCAAGAGTTATGATCATGTCACTCAAGGTTTTGTTTCTTTTAGAGTAATTAGTTGTTATCCTGTACACTCTATCTAAATCTTGTTCAATTGTGTCCGTGCTGGTATTCATTAATTCTGCAAGTAAATCTATTATGTTTTAAGTTTTCTTTTGTCGATTCCTCTAAGTTCCTAATTCTTAATTGGTATTCTAATTCTTTTTTCTATCGCTTTCATTTGTAGCTGAGATTTTTGGTGCAGGTTTTCAAGTTTCTCAAACATATATTCCAATTTGTCATGTGATTTAATTATTTATTGATTTTCCTTCTTTACATTTTCTAAATCTTCTTTGATCAATTTCGTGTCTTCTTTTATTTCTTGTTTGAAACTTTGTATTTCTTCATGTAACACTTGAAATTGTGAATCTTGTTTAAGTGCTATTTTTTGCATTTTCAAGAGAATTTCTTTGAATCCAATCTCATCTGGAAGAGAATCTCTCTTGGCCTGTAGTCCTGGATTTGGTGTATTTTTTTCCTTTCATACTTTGCACTATGATTTCCTTTGCTTATCTGATTTCCTATTATAATCCTTGTGCAATTGATACAGCAAATATATTTGTAAGGTTAATTGTAGTCATATTGATCAAATGTTATCTAATCCATGATTTTTATCAATAGTGTAACTCGATTGATCCATGCTGGTATTTATTAATGACTGACCTTTTGAGAAAACACTTTAATTTAATTTAATTTTTAATTATTTTTTTATTTTTAAATTTTTAAAATATTTTTATTTTTATTTTTTTAATTAATAAATCTTCTCCAATTGACTTACTGGGTTCTTATACTTTGTAGATATCACAGTACATAAATTAATAGCTTCTTGAGTAGGTAAGGTTTAGTGATTATAATTATAGTTGATAATTGATCATTAGTGATTCTAAGTTGATAATGGTATTCAAGGTTGTGAGTGGATCTTTATGTTTTTATTTAGTATTTGTAACAGTTGGTTGTCAATTATTCAAAATTTCTCAGAAGTGCTAATAATATATGCAAAAAAATTGCTCATAGATTGATGCAATTAATTGGTTACAGTAGCCTTCTATATTTGGTCCGTCTATATCATGTTCTATGAAATCTTGGTGCAGTGAGGCAACTAGAAGGGGACTCTACAAACTGAGCATCGTATCTCTATGTGTCTCTGTGTTCACCTCTTCTTCTTGTCATCACTTCCTGTTCCCATGCTGTAGTTTAGTCCTCCAATCTTTGTGTTTCGTCACTTTCTGGCATTCTGGCCTGCTTCTCAGTGCTCTAATTGTTTATGAAGAAAGCAAGCCTCTAGACAAAATAGAAAGTCCCCAAGGACGCAATGGCAGACTCCTAGAGTGCGATCAGGTCCATGCGGTGAGCGTCCTTCCTCCATTCCCTCCTCTTCACCTCCACTATCGCCTCTCGCCACCATTTTCCTTACCTTATAGCTTATGTTTCTTTTGGATATTCAACCCGCCGTGTAATCGTTAAAATTATCCCTTGGTTCGGGATTTTACCTCAAGGGCAATGTTTTATTTGAGAAGAGCTCTTTCTCTTTCTCTAGATCAGTTTCTTCTAGATCAAAGTTAGTGGCAAGTGGTCTTTGGGGAGTCTGTAGGATACAAGCTGCTCCCTTTTTGCACGCCACTGCCGGGCATCTTTGGGGATGTCTCCTTGAGGGAGGTGCCCCTCTGGACACCATCAGCCAGTCGTGCGGTGAGGGTTGCACCTCTCGGGCCTTGATCTGCCGCAATGAAGAGGGGGAAACATCACCCTAGCTCCAAAATCCTGGCTGTCCCCTCAGAGCTCCTTGGGGACACGTCCACCACCTTGCAGCTACCAACCGGAAGTCTCATAATCCATTTTGAAAAGATAAGGGTGCTCATTCCTTCAACAATTGTTCATAGAAGTCTTTTTATTTTGTAATGGTCCATAAAGTTGTAACACTGCAACTTTTGATTTTGAATTTCAGTTTGGACCACCACATATCTACCTTCTTTGTCTTCTAGTATTTTTGCCGGTTTCAAATATTCTGCAGTACATAAAGCCACTCCGTTAATTTTCCTTTTATTTGATGAGACAAATACTTATCAAAATCTCTTGTTTTTCAATAAATTGTGATGTTCTTTTTAAATTCTGGTTTCTTGCAAACAAGTCAAATCTGGATTTATTTTCTGTATAAATTTAAATATCTTTCCTTTTTAATTGGTGAATTTAAACACTTTACATTCCAAGAAGTGACCTTAATGTTTTTCTATTTCAACTTTTCCATGATATTCTGAATTATTATATGTAGTTTTATGTGTTTTCTTTCTTGTCTTTTATCTGCCTTCTTTCTTCTTTGTCTTGCTCTTTCCTCTATGTCAGCAGATTGTTTTCGTTCTTCCTTTCAGCTACTCCAATCTTGAGATGATTCATACTGTTTCTCTTCTTGATCTATCCCACCACTAGGTCCTTTCAATTTCTCTTATTCAAAGTCGTGTTTAAAATTATTGCATAATTATTTTGCTTGTTGCACGGTAATAATTGGGAATCTTTTATTATTAAAATAAAATAATCTTTCTAATGTCTTCCATCTATAAAATATTTTTTTATTCCTTAGTTTCTCTGTCAAGAAATAGTAATCCCCTTTTTGCCAGTACAGTAGAGTCTCACTTATTCAACATAAACAGGCCAGCAGAACGTTGGATAAGCGAACATGTTGGATAATAAGGAGGGATTAAGGAAATGACTATTAAACATCAAATTACATTATGAATTTACAAATTAAACACCAAAACAATGTTTTACAACAAAACAACAGAAAAAGCAGTTCAATATACGGTAACGTTATGTAGCAATTACTGTATTTACGAATTTAGCACCAAAACATCGCAATGTATTGAAAACATTCGACTATAAAAACATAGGCTACCAACAAATTGACTACAAATAAAGACAGAATTGCATAAAATGAACTTGCAGTAACGACATTGTTAAAAGTTAAATCCATAAAAAGTTCAGTCCTTGCTGCCTAGAAAAACTGCTGTGGATCCAGGCAGGAGGCAGACTGCATTAGATAATCTAGAATGTTGGATAAGCGAAGGTTGGATAAGCAAGCTTCTACTGTATATATCCTGGGATGTCTTTCTTTATGCTAATCTGTATTCCCTGATATGTCCATTTGGTGTTTTGCTATTTCTGTAAAATCTCAATATTTAAATGAAAAATCTGGAAAAGTTTATCTAGGTAAAGCAATAGAAGAAATGAGGACCGATACATTCAGAGTTAATTCACACAAGATAGATATACAGGTTGTGGGTGTTTTGAAATTATGTTAAGTCTTTCCTGGTCCAGATTACATTCTCAGAATCTGAGTGGGAATTCTGTAGCCTTCTTGGTAGCCCCAAGACACCCCCAGCTCCTCCCTCCAAGTCCTTTTTATTTTAAAAAATGGTGAAATACAGCAAGACATTAGAGATACTACTGTAGCTTTTAAAATCCTTTTCATCTATTTCATAACCAGCTGTCCTTCTTAACAAGTTTGGTTAATAATTTAGAAGTGGTAGTGATTATTTTATTTTCATAAATTCAGCTTGTTTGCATACATCTTTTAGTATGTCAGCTCAGGCTGATATGTCAACTTCCAGCCTAAATGAGCAACTATTATTCTTGCAGATATGTACAGGGTACTGCTTTGAAAATAGTCAGGAAATCCCAGCTGTGTGTGTGTTTTACATTTTATGTATTTTCAGTCTGCTCAGGAATTTTAGGCCATAACAGAATAGCAAGATTTCTAAGACTAACCAAAATTATATATTGCCAATATTATGCCAAGCATTAATTATCTCTATGGCTTGCCCACACATTTCTGGGTTTAATTTCTTTTTTGGGCTCAATGTAAAGGTTTTAACTTTCAAAAGTCTTTAAACCAGTGGTTCTCAACCTGGGGTCCCCAGATGGTTTTGTTCTTCAACTCCCAAAAATCCTAACAGCCGGTAAACTGGCTAGGATTTCTGGGAGTTGTCAGCCAAAAACATCTGGGGACCTCAGATTGAGAACTACTGCTTTAAACCTTTAAAGTAACTAAAGTCAAGCAACATGAGCGGCCTCTCTTCTCCCATTGACATCTAAATGAACTCCTCCACGTGTCTTCACCAAATGAACTGATGTGGAAAACTATAACAGTGAGATACCATTTTAATTTGATACTTGTATTTTATTTTTGGAGGATCGAGGTGAAAACTTCCTCCAAGCATTTAAAGAACTGTTTTCATGCTTTCAGATATTCATTCTGTTTTCATCTGCTTTTAGTCTTACTTTGTATTGCTGAATTCCCCCTATGCTGGTTTTATCTCAACTGTATTATGTGTTGATTTTTTGCATTTTTAATTTTTAATGTATCCATGTGCCACTCAGTGATTTTAAGTTGCTGGGTGGTCTAAAATGCAATAAAAATAAATAAATCATGACCTTATAATTTTCAGTTTGTAACATAATTTGCAAAAGTAATTTCTATATCTGTTCAAATAAACAAAAAGGCATGTTTAATACAATGAGCCATTTATCTATGGCAGGTACAAATAAAAAGAGCAAGCAGATTCTGAGAGAAACTAAACAATAATTCTTTTAAATATAAAATACATCAAAAAGGTAGGTTATCTGTTTTCATAAGCAACCGCACACAAAAAAACCCCCAAAATATACATGGAAAACTACTATTCTGCCTTTTACTTGTTTAGAGATACACAATACCCATCTGCTGTGCACCCATATTAAAATGATTACCAAATGCCAAGTAAATATTTGCAGATGTATTCCTATGGAGATCAAAAGCAGCTCATGTTCTCTGCTTGGATCTATTACTAGCTAAACTTGGAAACAAAAGACAAGCCAAGGATCTACTAACTCACTGTGAAATCATCTTATTTTTCTATAAACAAGAAATCCATGACTTTTGACTATGCTGAACGGTTTAAGGATAACATTTCATGCCATACCTAGTGAAATATACAGAGGAAGAAATCAGAAACTTTGAATTGTTCACTGCTGTCCCAAGTAAAATGTGCCACTTCATGCTTGGGTTCCAAATTTCTAACAGTTTTAGACCTTATTGGTAGAAAAAGTGCCCAGATGCCCAAACATAATAAAAATGTGTCTGATTCCTATAAAAAGAAAAATGCATGTTACAATAAAAGAAAAATAACCAAAACTAGAAATACACCCAGGACCTGTTTTGCAAATGTGATGTTGTATTAATTGAACAAGCATGATACTCAGACATCATAATCCTAGATGTAAGTTTCTTTGAAAGAAATGATATACAAATACTTAACTTTAGAACTATAGATGCAATTTGATATAATGTATGTATAAATCTAACAATAAACCTATTTGACCAATCCTCCAGCATGCAATGACTTCCATGTGATTATTACTTTTGGCTCACTTTGAAATTTTACAGCATCTCATTGCAGATTGCATACTTTTAAACTAAGCAACGTATATGTCGGTGCCAAAGCACAATGGCTTCATACAGCTACAAAATGTAAGAAAACCAATAATCTCAGTGCATACATTATAAACATCTTTTATTAGCTATTCGAAATATCATGTAAAATAGATTCCTGAAGATCACCATGGATAGAAAGAGCATCATATTGGCAAAAGGCCAAGAAGTTCATAGACAAGGGTAAGAAGAAATTTCGGACCGAAGTCAAAGTGTTACTTGCAGAAAAAAGAGTACATAGAATAAGCACAAAATAAATGAACAAGTAGACAAATAGGAGGAAACCTCGATAAAATAGTGAAAATAGTAAAATAGTGAAAAGAGTGAATAGAGACATCACACTGGCAATGAAGGTCCGCATAGTTAAAGCAATGGTATTCCCCATAGTAACCTATGGCTGCGAGAGCTGGATTATAAGGAAGGCTGAGCAAAGGAAGATAGATGCTTTTGAACTTTGGTGCTGGAGGAGAATCCTGAGAGTGCTTTTGACCGCAAGAAGATCCAACCAGTTCATACTCCAGGAAATAATGCCTGGCTACTCACTGGAGGGAAGGAAATTAGAGGCAAAGATGAAGTATTTTGGCCACATCATGAGAAGACAGGAAAGTGTGGAAAAGATCATGATGCTGGGGAAAATGGAAGGAAAAAGGATGAGAGGCCGACCAAGGGCAAGATGGATGGATGGTATCCTTGAAGTGACTGGCTTGATCTTGAAGGAACTGGGGACGGCGATGGCTGACAGGGAGCTCTGGTGTGGACTGGTCCATGAGGTTGCAAAGAGTCAGAGACGACTGAGTGAATGAACACACACACACATATTAGTGATGGACTTTCTATGTGGAAGATTTCTTAGGATACTTCTACACAGACACTAGAATTCAGTTAGGGATTGGATTAAACCAAGTCAGTTTTGCTGCTGAATGGCTACATAATTGCTCCAGGATCTGGTTCACAGCTGGGATGGTAGCCACAGTATCCACCTGGAATTTTTTTTCTTAACCAGTTCACTGAGATGCACATTTAAGATCAGCACTAGACCACAGCAGGGCACAGGAGAATGAGAATAAAGGGGCTAGAGTTCTTATGGAAATGATATCTATATAAATAAAAATGTAATGTCTGTTTGTGCGGACATGATATCTCCCAAACTATTTCACCGATTGCTATGAAATTTGGACACAATGCAGCATTTGAACTGACAAGTGTTTAAAGCTATTCACATACATACTATTACAAACTTATCACACCTAAGACAGGTAAAACTATACCCCTTAGCAACGGCCAATCAATCTCCTCCTTCCTTAGAAATGGCCAAGCAGTCCCTCCTCCCTTAGCAACCGCTGTAGTAGATGGCTCCTCCCGTTAGCAGCAGTACTAGCAATGGCCAAGCAGTCTCCTCCCTTTAGCAACTGCCAGGGTGGGGCCACAAGGGACGGCTAGGTCTGCCTCCTCACCACTCAGTTCGGCTTGGCAAGTTACCTGAAGCCGAGGTTCTGTGGCCTAGGCACAGAAAGGAGGGATACTGAGGGTGAAAATCCTTATCGTTGGCCCCAGTGAGGTGAGTGAGAGATACCACTACTTATT
Organism: Anolis carolinensis; assembly: GCF_035594765.1. NCBI lineage: Eukaryota > Metazoa > Chordata > Lepidosauria > Squamata > Anolidae > Anolis > Anolis carolinensis. Next base: position 62,915,078 of record NC_085843.1, on the reverse strand, counting down.
ATATTACTTTAATTGTATTACATTATTATCATATTTTATTATTAAACTTATTTATTTACAAAACTTCTACCCTGCCTTTCTCACACGAGGGGACTTAAAGCGGCTTACAAAACTGGCAAAATTCAATGCCGATAATACAAACCAGTAATAAAATAAAACATAAACATTTAAACACCTAAATATAATCAAATAAAAACAGTATATAAAATTTAAAACATATTTCTTAAGTCCGTTTGTCCAATAACCGTGTGCATCATCCTTAATCCAGACCATTATATTTTTATACTTATTATATTTTTATATTATATGATAACTGTATTATAGTATAATTAAATAAAATAATGTTATAAATATATCTCTAGAAGGTCCGGGGTTGGAGAAAGAACTCTTTTCTGCTTGAGCAAAGTGTGAATGTTGCAATTGGCCAGCTTGATTAGCATTGAATAGTTTGGCAGCTTCAAAGCCTGGCTTCTCCCTGCCTAGGGGAATTCTTTGTTGGGAGGTGTTAGCTGGCCCTGATTGTTTCATGTCTGGAAATCCTCTGTTTTCTGAGTGGTGTTCTTCATCTACTGTCCTGATTTCGGAGGGTTTTTTTAATACTGGTAGCCAGATTTTCAATAATAGGGAGGAGGAGGCACTGGGACCACTCCCTGGGAGAGGTATATGGCCTATCCCAGTAGGAAAATAACACAATTCTCTATCCTTTCTTTCCCATTGAACTAGACTGGGCCACAGCAACACGCAACCAGGTACAGCTGGTACAGCAACCAGGTACAGTAAATAAATAAAATCTTTTTTTCTATCCCACCCTATGTCCCAGAAGGGACTAAGGGTGGTTTAAAACAAAAAGTTGGTAAACATTCAATGTCAAGAAAACTCTACAGGGGGAGTGTGAGCCTGCTGGTTCTCTTGGACATCTCAGCGACTTTCGATACCATCGACCATAGTATCCTTCTGGGACGGCTCTCCGGAACGGGTATTGGGGCGTTGCCTTGCAATGGCTCTGCTCCTTCCTGGAGGGTCATTCTCAGTTGGTGAAGCTGGGAGATTCCTGCTCGGACCCCTGGCCATTGACCTGTGGGGTCCCGCAAGGCTCTATTCTATCTCCCATGCTTTTTTACATTTACATGAAATTGTTGGGTGAGGTCATCCGGAGTTTTGGAGTTCGGTGCCATCTCTGCACAGATGACACTCTACTACTCCTTTCCACCAAATTCCAAGGAAGCCCCTCAGATCCTAGACCAGTGTCTGGCCGTGGTGATGGACTGGATGAGGGCTAACAAGCTGAAACTTAATCCTGACAAGACAGAGGTCCTCCAGGTCAGTTGAAAGGCAGATCGAAGTATAGGGTGACAACCTGTGCTCAATGAGGTCACACTCCCCCTGAAGACGCAGGTCCGCAGTCTGGGGGTTCTCCTGGACAAAGCGCTGATGCTTGATGCTGAGGTGTCGGCAGTGGCCGGGAGGGCCTTTGCACAATTAAAATTTGTGCACCAGCTGCGACCGTACTTTGTGAAGTCTGACTTGGCCATGGTGGTCCATGCCTTAGTTACCTCTAGACTGGATTTATTTATTTATTATTCAAACTTATATGCCACCACTCCCCTAGGGCTCGGGGCGGCTTACAAGAACAGGCTAAAATAAACAATTTAAAAACATCTTAAAAACATCCTAAAAGCACCTTTTAAAACATCTGCAATACGCTCTACGTGGGGCTGCCTTTGAAGACGTTTTGGAAACTACAATTGGTACAAAGATCGGTGGCCAGGATGCTAACAGGAGCTGGCTATAGGGAGCGGTCAACCCTCCTTTATAAACAGCTCCACTGGCTTCCCATAAGTTTCCAGGCCCAATTCAAGGTGCAGGTTATTACCTATAAAGCCCTAAACGGTTCAGGACCTGCTTATCTCCATGACCGCCTCCTCACCTATGAACCCACAGAGACCTTGAGATCGTTTGGGGAGGCCCTCCTCTCGCTCCCGCCTCCATCTCAGGTGCGGTTGGTGGGGACGAGGGAGAGGGCTTTCTCAGAGGTGGCCCCCCAGCTCTGGAAATTCCTCCCTAAGGAGATCAGGCTGGCACCCTCTCTGTCCATTTTTCGTAAGGACTTCAAAACATGGCTATTTTGAAATGCTTTGGACTGAATATCCTAGTTAGAGATGTAGTTGTCGCAGCCTTTGCACCTTATCAATATTCCTCTCTTGTTGATTTTATTTTATTTTTTTAAGTTTTTATTGAATTTAAAATTTTTCATACAATAATTGCTTTTGTCACATAGCAGATATTAAATTTATCATACAATACTTGCATCATTCTTTTATATCTACTGTTGATTAATATCTACTACATCGTTAACATTTGTCTATCTATATTTCTTCACCACTGTGTATTCCCCCCCCCTCCCCGAGCCATTTCTTATGCATTGTCTAACCAAAATCTCATTTCTTCCTGAGGCGGTAGCCCTCCATCCCTTTTTTGGAGTCCTTTCTCAATAAATTTCCCCCATACATCCTCAAAATCATTTTTTTCCATATCCCTCTTTTAACTTTTAATTTACATGTTAGCTTATCATTTATTGCCAATGTCCATACTTCCTTATACCATTCTTCAAACTGTACATCTATTACTTTTCTCCAGTTCCTTGCTATAAGCAGTCTTGCTATTGTCAATACATTTGTTATTGTTTCTTTTGCTTTTTTATCCATCTTATTATTATTATATATTGATAATAATGCAATACCAGGGTTTCTTTCCAATTTGATGTTCATTATATCCTCTATCTCTTTAAATATTTTGTACCAAAATTTCCTAACATATTTACAATGCCACCACATATGTATATATGTTCCCACTTCCTGACAGCCTCTCCAGCAATTTTTGGATGGTTTTTTATTAATATTTGACATTTTTAATGGCGTTAAATACAATTTCCAAATTATCTTATAATAATTTTCTTTAACTCTTATTGATAAATTTTTCAAGTGCCTTTGTTTCCACAATTGCGACCATTCCATTTCATTTATTTTCATCTCTAACTCCTCCTCCCATAATTCCTTAAGAGTGGTATTTTCTCTCTCTCCTTCTTTTATTCCACCCAATATTCTATAGATTCTACCAGTTACACCTTTCATTTTTTTTATAATCCTCTATATCCTTCCATTTTGTATTATTTGTTCAAATTGGTTAGGTTCCTTCCCCTCTTTATTATTTTTTTACCCAATTCTTATACCATTGCTCTAGCTGCACACCATGGAACCATGTCAATTTTATTTCCCCAAATTCCTCCTTTATCTTTTCCTTCTTCATTCCCCTCTTAATCCAGTCCCCTATTTTGTCTAGGTTTTTTTCCCTTAATACTTTATCCAATATATTTTTTAATTTTTTTGGGAACTTCCTTTCCATTATAACTGGAATTATTCTTGAACCCTCCAGTATTAACTTTTTCTTATATTTAATCCATATATCTAATACATTCTTTAACACTGGGTTTCCAATTTCCCTAATTTCCTTTCTCGTGAAATCCTTAAAAAATATATTCCGAATTTCTTCCTCTACTTTTTCAGAATCTATTTTTAATCATTCTATATCATCCTTGTTTATCATTCCTTCAATAACCAGTCTTAATCTATTAGCTTCATAATATTGTTTTATGGTGGATAAAATGGATAGGATAAAAGATTATTTAGAGACATTTGGAAGGACAACAGGTTTACAAATAAATTGGAATAAATCAGAAATGATGCTATTGAATTACACAAAAGAAGAAGAAAAGGATTTTATAGAACAGAGCAAGATGGGAATAAGAATTAAGAATAAATTAAAATATTTGGGAATAATTATAACCAAGGATTTAAAAGAAATGGAAGAGGAAAATATAATAGTCTTAAGGGATAAGGTTAAAAAGCAATTATTAGAATATGAAAATTTAAATTTATCATGGTTTGGAAAAATTGCATTAATAAAAATGAAAATACTTCCAAGGATAAATTTTATATTTAGAATGCTACCACTCCAAATTACGGAAAAAGAATTGAATAAATGGCAGCTAATGATAAATAATTATTGTAATGGTAATAAGAGAAATAGGATAAACAAACAATTATGGTACAGACCACAAAAGGAAGGGGGACTAGCACTCCCAAATATTGTTGATTTTATTTTTAAATGAGATTACTCTTCCTGATCGCCCTATATTTTATCTTTGTTCCCCATGTGAGCTGCCCCGTGTCCCCCTGGGGGAGGTGGGAACAGGATATAAAAATAAAGTATTATTTTATTGTATGACACAGCAAACAAGATAGACATGCTGGATTTCATATCACAAAATCATAAGTCGAACACATCCCAAGTGTCTAGGACTGTGTGATGTATTTTCAGATGATGCGGGCAGATGCCTTTTGCAGTTGGCAGATCGTAATTTTGTCAATGTCTATTGTTTCCAAATGCCGGCTGAGATCTTTTGGCATGGCACCCAGTGTGCCCATCACCACCGGGACCACCTGCACTGGTTTCTGCCAGAGTCTTTGAAGTTCAGTCTTGAGGTCCTGATAACGGCTGAGTTTTTCCTGTTGTTTTTCGTCAATGCGACTGTCACCTGGGATGGCAACATCAATGATCCAAACCTTTTTCTTTTCCACAACTGTGATGTCTGGTGTGTTGTGTTCCAGAACTTTGTCAGTCTGGATTCGGAAGTCCCACAGTATCTTTGAGTGTTCATTTTCCACAACCTTTGCACAACCTTTTCCACACACCCCCCCCCCCCCCCCCACAGGTGCCACCTTGATGTGGTGGGGGGCTTAACCACTCCAATGATGACTGAGGGCTGTGCTGGCGGTAGTGTAACTACCGGCAGGTCCAACCAAGCCAGAGAGGCCTCAGCTGAGGAGTGGAACTAAGTGCACCTAACCCATTAGCATTATGGAGAATCAAACCAAAATGAAGTCTATACTGGCTTGGTCGTCACCCAGGATAAAAAGGACCGCGGTGGATGCTGCTGATTCTGGACATCCATCGACAAGTGAGCTATGGAATCAAAATACAAATGAACAGTCACAGAAGCGGCGAAAATATACAATGCCAGAAAACTGCACAGAAGTATTATTATTATTATTATTATTATTATTATTATTATTATTATTAAAAATAAAACAAACAACATGGACAAACAAATTAAAAACATCAGCTTATACTTATAAAACAACTAAAAATAACAAGTTAAAAATTTAAATATACAAAGAAAGTATTTTTGATGTCATTTCTTCTCTCTGGAAGTTACTTGTTTACCTTCCAGTTAGTTGTGGAAATTATCACATTACACTTTAAAGAGCATATATCCCATTTTAAATTCTGTGGCTGGGTCTTGTAGAATTCTGATGTTTGTAGTTTAGTGAGGCTCAGGACCACTCTGGCTGAGAATTTTAAGTGCTCCTCCCTGAACTCAAATCCTAGGGTTCAACAGGAAGCAACAACAGAATTTAAAGTAGGATAGCAATTCATTAACAAGCGTGTGAAAATCTGCGGTACTTCAGTGTTTTTATAAGTGCTTTGGCGCTTGGATTCCCCTGAGAAGCACTATACATTTTTTGGTCTCAGATTCAAACCCTGCACGAGACATAATTCTGATCAGCTGCAGCAGGTTTTCTGGCTTGTTCTGGACTTTCTGGTAACATTTAAAAGCACTACTTCTGGCTTGATGTGCGCTGCCGCGAGGATTGACATTTTATGTTTTTGGACACCCTGTCCCTGAGCTCATTATATGGTCTGTGTAGAACTGCCCTTCATACCATCATAGGTGATTCCTCGTGGTTGATTATAATTGTCTTTCAAGGGTAGAGTCTTGGTGGTGGGTCAATAAGTGGCTGTAGAGGCCTATTCTGAATCCGCATGGTCTGTTACAATGAAGACATAGGTTTCTAGATTGAAGGCTGTCACAATAAGGGTTTGCTTGGTGCATCTTCCTATCTGCATGTTTCTTCCTTTCACCCTGTATTCATACATCCTCAAAATCCATAGTACCATAGTAACAGACCTCCAGTTAGAATGCTCAAGTGCCATGGATTCCCAGTTCTCGGTATTTATGCCATATTTTTTAAGGTTAGCTTTAAGCCCATCTTTAAATCTCTTTTGTTGTCCACTAACATACTGTTTTCCATTCTTAAGCTGTGAAGAAGTTAATTTGGGAGATTACCATGTGCCAAAGAAACTGGTTTTTGTGATAACGATTAGGCATTTGGACAACGTGGTCGGTACAGCAAAATTGATGGCGGAGGATCATCGTTTCAATGCTGTTTTTTCTTCTTCCAGAATACTGTTTGGTTCCCCATCTTCCCAAGAGATCTGCAGGATTTTTTTTGAAGGCAATGCTGATTAAATCTTTTCAGAAGCTGAGAGTGGTATTTCTAGATGGTCCATGTTTTGCAGGAAGGACAAGAGCTTTAGAAACAAGCATTCTGGTATCCCTATGAATGTCCTGAGAGGGAACTTTTCTAAAACGTCCTCCACTTTGCCCAGAGCATTGTATTTCTGGCTGGCATATTTTTGCTAGGACCAAAACACTGGATGACTGTGTAAGATAATATATGATGAAACAAAATACTTGCACATTCACAGAAAAATGGAGATGAAAAACATAGCTTCAATGCAGATGAATGAAGAGTAGATTGATCAACTATCTAAAAGTAAGTGAATAGAATTTCTTTATTTAAGTGACAGTCCTCTATCATACATTGCAAATGCATAGTGCATAACTGATAAGACAAAAACTTTAGTTAGGAACATTTATTTCACACAGCTATGGAAAGGATACACATAGAAAGTGTGTTTGATCTGTAATTAATTACTGAGAACATATAGCTGAACAGAAATAATTTTGAATCCTTTCAGTTTATTTAAAATTAGTTTCAACACATGATAGTTTTTATATATTTCCTTCATTAAAGTAAACATCATGCAAATCTACTACAGCAACTACAAATAATCAAGAGAGTCCATAAAATTACAACAGACACAAGCTATTAGGCTAGCACACTGGACAGAATAGTTATGAGAATTAAGAGGAAGACAAGTTGAACTCCTGAAGAAAGAACTTTACATATAAAAGTATAATAATTAAAATAAATGTGACATATGGCTGGCTTTCAAACACTCAGTATTGTTTTGTTTGGTTTTTTATATGTTACATGTCAGCCAACACACTTCCAAGCCAATTCCTTATCTTTACAAAAGTATGCACTGAAAAGCAAGGGAAAACACTCTGTGGGTGTGATGAAAGGGAACTTAAGAGCTGCATGTCATCAGTATACTGATGACATAGTTATCCAAGGGTCTCACTTCCTGTGCTGTCAACACAAATGACAAAAATGGAACTGTCAAGAATTCCAGTACACTGACGACTGTGGCCACAACTCAAATTCTATGTATGAATTTATGGGAATTAATGTAAGTAAAACGATGCATTGTAACTGCAGTTCAATACAGTATTGCAGACATCTAACCACTATGTAACACAATCTGGTTGCAACCAAAACAAAATACAGATTTAGACTCTAATGTGAACCAAATCACTGATTTTTTATACACTAGGAACAGGATCTGGGAGCAGGCCAGTGTCTACTGCTAGCTCCAATATGGAGTTTGCTTTTTGTTTTGTTTTCTTTGAAAGGATTTGTCCTTTCTCCACTCAATGTTAAAAATATATCAAAAATAAAATAATAAGTCTTGGATATTGCCAAGACATTACTGGTAAAGCACCTGTTTAACTATTATTAAGAACCTTTAATGCTGGGAAGTTATGAGCTTAGTAAAGAAATAAAATAGTGTGAACTTGAAGTGCACAACCTAAATTTCCCATGCTTCACTTTTCTGTGTTTCAAAGGAAGTAATAAATTTAGGATGCAAAGACTGCCAAGATAGATTTTGTTCCTCTTAATAAACATGAGATTTCTGTGATAAATGTACCATGTATTTTTCAGATGGTATGTTCAAAGAAAAATATAATTACATGTAATATGTGAGTATCAGCATTTTGTCTTAATCCTCAACATTTTTATACATATGCATTCACAGAGAACAAAATTACTGTATATACTCAAGTATAAACTGAGGTACCCAATTTTATCTCAAAAAAACTGGGAAAATTTATTGACTTGAGTATAAGCCGAGGGTGGGAAATGCATCAGCTACTGGTAAATTTCAAAAATAAAAATAAAAACAGATACCAATGAAATTACATTAATTGAGGCATCAGTAAGTTAAATGTTTTTGAATATTTACATATAACTGTAATGTAATATAAGACTGTCAATCTCTGATTAAATCATTATTCTAACCTTCAATGTAATTGTGCTTACCTATCCTTCCAATAATAGAGTAAAACAACAACAACAACAACAACAACAACAACAAATAGAGTAAAAAAGGCAGGAAGGAAGGAGTGAGATGGGGAAGCCAGAGCCCAGAGGGAAGCAAGGGAGCAGATCTCCCAGCCAGGACTGAAGGCACAAAGTAAGGAGGGGGGAGAGAGAGCCCAGAGGAAAGCAAGGGAGCAGATCTCCCAGCCAGGACTGAAGCCAGGAAGGAAGGAAGGAGGGAGGGAGGGAGGGAGGGAGGGAGGGAGAGAGCCCAGAAGAAAGCGAGGGCGCAGATTCCCCAGACAGGACAGAAGGCACGAAGGAAGGAGGGGGGAGGAAGAGAGAACCAGAGCCCAGAGGAAAGCAAGGGAGCAGATCTCCCAGCCAAACTGTTGGCATGAAGGAAGGAAGGGAAGCAGGCAAGGGTGGGATTGCCTCCAGAGCTGCCTCTGATCCTGGGCAGCAGCAGCAGCAGCAGCGAGATGGGGAAATGCGCATGCAGAGTGAGAGAGGAGGAAAGAAAGGAGAGCTATGGAGCAGAGAGGTGAGGGTCCTGGAGGAAAGTAAGCCCTTTTTTTAGCCCCACACCTTTCCACCAGGACCCTCACCCGAGTATAAGCCGAGGTGATGTTTTTCAGCCTTCAAAAAGGGCTGAAAACCTCAGCTTATATTTGAATCTATATGGTATATTAATTTCAAGTGGTTGCTCCTAGCATTCAGGCATATTGGGTTTCACTGTTCTAAACTATATATAATCTAACAAGACATCTACATGGTCTAGGTTTCTGTCATTTCAGCAGAGTTCTATGTTCTCTTCAAAACGAAAATACAGTAGAGTCACGCTTATCCGTGTTCCGCTTTCTGACACTCTGGATTATCCGAGGCAAATGTCCCCCCCCCTCTTTCTCTCACTCAGTCACCCCGCCAGGTCCCGGTGCTGCCAGAACCCAGCCAGGTGAGTGAGCGAGGGATGGAGGGGGTGAGTGAAGGAGGGCTGCAAAGGCCCTCCCTCGCTCACTTGCTCCTTCGCCAGGCCAGGTCCCAGTGCTGTGGCGAAGGAGCGAGTAAGTGAGGGAGGGCCTTTGCTGTCCTCCTTCACTCACTCGCTCACTCCTTTGCCAGGTCGGGCCCCAGTGCTGCTGGGACCCGGCATGGTGAAGAAGCTGAGGGACGGAGGGTGGGCAAGTGAAGCAAGCACCCACCCTGTTATCCATCAGTTTGGCTTATCTGTCATTCTGCCCACCAGTTTATGACGGATAAGCGAGACTCTACTGTATATGTAAATGTGAGACATATGAAAGTTTCCAGATTACTGCTTGTAACTGTTGCTACATTTCTGGAGTTTGGATGGTTCTAAACCACTGTATAGAAAAGGGGGAAGAAATTAACATTTCACTGTCTGTGTAAATGAACTGTGACTAAAAGAACTGGATGCGATTTTATTACAGAGTGCATCATGTATTTTAGAAAATTATGACGCTTTAGAGATCATAATCTTTTAGAGAAGAGCCAAAAACCTATTTGAGTAGAATCTTCTCAAGTGGTATACAACCAAATGTAATTAGAATCATAGAATCATAGAGTTGGAAGAGACTTCATGGGCCATCCAGTCCAAACCCCTGCCAAGAAGCAGGAAAACCACGTTCAAAGCACCCCCAACAGATGGCCATCCAGCCTCTGCTTAAAAGCCTCCAAAGAAAGAGCATCCACCACACTCCGGAGCAAAGAGTTCCACTGCCGAACAGATCGCACAGTGAGAAAGTCCTTCCTAATTATGCAAGGCAATTGGCTTCAGTTGTTCGACTGAATAATCTATCGTTTCTGATCTGTTGGGAAACAGAGAATATGCTAATGCATTAAAAATGGCAGTCCTTCAGAAGTATTTTACAGTGGCCAAAAATATATCTACTCTCCTATAAAACAACTTGTTTTATATTATGCACTCAAGAGACAAAATAAAGTAGACTTTGGTAAAAAAAAATATTTGGTTTACTCATGACCTTCATGTGTTAAGCATACTCAGGTACACAACATATCAGTCAGTTACAGATATGTTTGAGATAGTTTCTGTGACATCCAGTCAGAACATATTTCTCACAATAAACAATGTGCAAGTGTTTGCAAGTCTGCAATCTGAGCAGTCCCAAAGTCTAAAGAAGTCTGTGTTTTGTGCTCATCTCAGAGTGGATCATGTGGTCTTCAGCCCCTCCCACAACTTCTTAGGAAAAAACATAGAGCAAGGAAATAAAGATGCATACCAGAACGTATATACAATACGTAAACAACAGGATTATAAACTGGAAAATTATTGTTTAAAATACAAATAATATAACCTGGTAGCAGATATAGCAGTACTAGGAGGAACTAATTTTCAGTCATTTGGATAACTGCTTGCTTGAATTCAGTTTCTTGCAAAGGACCAGTTTCTAAATTCAGGACAATATTATTTTTGTGATATTTATTTATATTGGCAGCACTGTTTCTACTAGGATAAAATAGAGAGGTTCAAACACTGAATAATGATGTTTGTTTTCCTCGTCATTTACACAGGGGAAGGGTTGTGCTACATAAATTTAAACAGTTTCCTTGGCTGGCCAACCAGCTGAGAAACAGCTCTTGTCTGAATATGGAAAGGAGAAGGAGAACTAGTCTTTACCAGAAAAAAAAAGATGTTGAGTATTTGTGCAACTGAAGGCTACACTACTGCATGGCTCCAGTGGAATGTGTTCACTACCAGGGCATCATACATCACTGAGCTGTCCATCAGTGTGTTATCTATCAAGCCCTGGAAGCTGTTGAAAGATTATAAGAGGGCTGCTTCTGAAAGCAATGAGCCAATCTGATGTTATCCCCTTCCCTAAATCTTCATGAATCCAGGAATCATCAGGCTCCCCAGAGGTCAGAGGGAGGTCCAAGCAGGAGACTGGGATGCACACAAGCACCACTCCACCACTCTTTTCTACTTATGCATCCCAGAAAGGTTATGGAACTATTCAAAAGATATCTGCACATTGTTTTAAGGTGAATGAAAGATGACTGTCAAGGACTGACAACCTATCATAGCTGGGAGGTCTGTTGATCTGTATTTAATACTAATCGGTTTATTAAAAAGAACCCCTTCTGGAAGAGTGGGTACTATTTGACCTCGGAATGACTAATCAAAAATCCCTTCAAAATAAATGTAAAAAAGAAGTTCATTTGAATTTAAAAGGGATACATATCTATTTAATTTTATACAGAATATACATTCACATCTGGCAGATCTACCTCATATACCTGTGCTAACAAGTAGTAAATGATGCATTTGCCTCCAGGTAGATTTTGTAATTCCCAACAGTAATACATATGAAAAAAAAAATCCACACACACCAATAGCATTTTTAACCTCAGCCCTATCAAACTTTCAGTGGGCTCCAAGCCAAAAGAGGCACAGTGAAAGGGAACACTGGATTTGAATCAGCTGTAAATCAGCTGTTCTCATATTACCCATTTTGTATGTTTTAAATTGGTTTCATTTGAAATATTCTGTAAACTGTCATGAGTCCAAATATTGGTGGAAGGGGAAGATAATGACAATAACAAGAATAATAACGTGTCACTATGATTAAAGCTGCAATCCTAAATATATTTATTAGATTACAAACCAGAGTGGGAAGCTTGTGGTCCCACAGCTACTGTTGGGACTCCAGTTCCCATCAATTCTCTTTAACCTATCCTATGACAAAACATGATGGGATTATTGTCTACCAACCTTTGTAGTGGTAAAGGTTCCCTATCTGTTATGGAAAGTTGAACACAATCGGAATTACCTTTATGGGTGTGTGTGTATGTGTATGTGTATATATAGAGAGGGGGGGAGGAAGGGAGAGGATTGCACTGTAAATCAGATGTCTCTAAAATAAATAAGCTTTAATTGCAAAATGCAAGCAAGCACTGGTGAGGTTTCAAGGCCACAGGGAGCCTATCATAGTCTAAGATAGCAGAATGTATTTGTCAACAGCTTTCTTTTCAGAGTGTGCAAGAATATCAAAATAAAAATTACTCTCTTGGCTTTAGGCAGAAAAATGGCACTTGTACGGTACAAATTAACAACTCTAGTATTTCTTTACAAGTCTCAGTAATTCAGTATGCGAGCTTTAAAACTATTACAAGATGTGTCTTTTAGGTTAAGAATTTCATTCTAGAGTACATGTTGCCTGTCAGTTTTCATTGTGCACTAGTGAGCATAACAGCATATTTATGAAAGACTAATTGGGTGAAGGAAGTAACCTGATTGGTTGAATGATGCTGCTTTGTAATCATAGATAGATAGACAGATAGACAGATAGATAGATAGATACACACACAGAGAGAGAGAGATACAGATATTTCAGCATAGACATTTGATAGTCATTATAAAACTGTAAGGTCAACCAGGGTTTCCAAGGCTTGACCAAAAACCAAGATGCAACAGAAATCAGGTTTTCAGGGATAAATATCTCAAAACAGACAGATGCATGTGTTATAGAAATTGATGTATGTTTGTGTGTGTGCGTGCACACACACACTTTCTTTATAACCAGTTTTATAATTGAGTGCTTATATTACCATGTACTGCTCCTAGGTCCGTGTGGTGGGATATAGTAAAATTCTGGAACAAGAAATTTTACACATATGGTCTTAATTGCCTTTTGCAATAAAGCCAGGTTCCAACATTTTTTAAAAACATTCAAAACATCAGCTTGCAAACTGTGTTTTCATGTGAAGCTTTCCAATAAAGAAGCAGGAGCAGATGCAGGTTTGGCTATTAATATGGTTAGGGCATTTTCCTATCCAAGCCATGCATACCTACCAAATGCCACACATCTCTTTAAAACCATTAGTTTACATCAGGGAAAATGATGAAAACTTAGCTGTCTCTAGAAAGCTGCTGAAGGACATATGTTCATTATCGCTATCTTAAAATGTTTGGTATATCCTTACTCTATGCAGTTTTTGAAATTCGATTCAGTAGTGGCACTGGGATTTTGATCAGAAGACAGATGGAAAAGTCCGGTGGAAAAATCTATACTAATGTAATACTTTGAGGGTTTTCCAATCAAATCATCCTATTACAGTCACTGCTATCTTTGTAATAACCCTCAGATTTAATTTATATGAACCATTTATTGCATGACTATTTGCTATGCGATTACTCTGAGAACTCCAGAAGAAACACTGTAGTTACTGTAAGACTATGCTTTTCACACAAGGGATCTTGCAAGGGACAAGGAGAGAGGAGACATAACATTTTACATCCCTGGGTTCTGGCACTTACTCATTAGTATAAATATATCTAAAATATAGCAAGCCCCTGTTCATTTCTTGTGAGAATATTCTTTTAGAAAGAAACCAAAATATCCCACTCCAGAATCTCAATCAAGAAAAAACATTGCTTCACATATTTAAAGTAATGGGATTATTTATTTGTGGCTTCTTCCCAAAGTTAATGTTTGTACAGGACCATCACAAGGTACTAGTGAAAACATGTTCCTTTTTAAGACTTGGAAACACTTACAGAGGAAGTCATGAGAAGGAAATGCATCTTTTTTTCCTCCATCATATAACTTTGTTATGCACTGGGATCAAATAGCAAGAAGCTACAAGGCCGCCAGTAATATGCTGTTGAAGAAATATCAAGGTGATGTCTGCAATATTATAACATAGTGTCCAGAAGACTAGCATCACAGAAAAGTGGTGTAACTATCTGATCATGAAAGTATGAGTGAAAGCAATAGATATGCATTCATTTCATCAAATAATGGAAACTTTCGTCACAACTTGACTTATTTATAAGTCACGTTATAAACCACCTAACCTCAGAAGTTGCCTTCTGTTTTTAAAAAAGGATAAAATTTTACAATAAACAAAACATATTACAAATTGTACTGCCCATATGAGGAAGTTGTTTGAATTAAGTTGCTAGCGTTACAGTTTCACCACCTGTAAAGAATAAGCTATATCTAGTTCATCATGGGGACAATTCTGAAAAGGCCTTCTCTCTCATTGACCTCATTATTTATTTATTTATTTATTTATTTAATACATTTATATCCCGCCCTTCTCACCCCGAAGGGGAGTCAGAGCGGCTTACAAATTAAATTTACATACAATATTATATTATTAGCATAGCACAATAAAAAGGTAAAGGTTTCTCCTGACGTTAAGTCCAGTCATGTCTGACTCTGGGGGTTGGTGCTCATCTCCATTTCTAAGCCGAAGAGCCGGTGTTGTCTGTAGACACCTTCTCCAAGGTCATGTGGCCGGCATGACTGAAGGAGTGCCGTTACCTTCCCGCTGGAGCGGTACCTATTGATCTACTCACATTGGCATGTTTTCGAACTGCTAGGTTGGCAGAAGGCATGGCACAATACTGGCCATAAATTACTATATTGTACTACATATATTGTAATATTATTAATAATATTGCATGTAATATATAATATATAATCAATCATTCACAACATATATATTGAGTTGATTTCAATGACTGGGCACAGTGTAAATATTTCAGTAACAGCATCTTCAGCTGGTGGAGGAGCCTTATTAGAGGAGGCAAACATAGGAGAAACACAGAATTTCTGAATAAAGTTCTTAACTGGAGTAACAACTGACACAATGACAAAGTCCACTGCAGTGAGTCAGCAAAGTCCTGTTACCACTTTTATTTCTCATCTCTCAATTTCCATGGGCATTCATTTCATTTTTTTACAATAATATTTGTATTTTAGGTGTTCACACTAGTACTTTCAAGGATATTGCCAAGAAATACTAGCTGTTGTGGGCTATCTTAAGATAAAGGCAGAGACAAACCATCTCTGAAAAGTCTTTGTATAAGCAAAACCTATTTTTATTTATTTATTTCATGTATTCATTAGCTGAATATCCAGCCTTTCATCTAGGATGGGATCTAATAATGGACACAGAGAGCAAAACAGACACCACAGGGACAGTGGTGTTAATCTACAGAACCTATCTTGTTCATAACTTAGGGGCTGCCTGTATCCTATATCAAGTAAAACCACTTTCCGGGAGCTAAGGTTTACATTAACATCTTGGACTTTCAGCAAATACACTGGAATTCTTGGAGGTTTGCTATTCCAGACCTAGAAAATGGAAGGAGCCTCGGTGGTACAATGGGTTAAACCCTTGTACCAGCTGAACTGTTGACTTGAAGGTTGGGTTGCTGACCTGAAGGTTGCCAGTTCAAATCTGCAAGATAGGGTGAGCTCCCGCCTGTCAGCTCTAGCTTGTGGGGACATGAGAGAAGCCTCCCAGCAACACATCCAGTCATCCCCTGGACAACATCTATGTAGATGGCTAATTATTTCACACCAAAAGTGGCTTGCAGTATGTTCTCAAGTCACTTTTGACACGATTAAAAAAAAAACTCTAAAAAATAGGAGACTACTCTCCTACTGGCAACTAATTGTCATGGGATGCACCCCAGGACTTTCAAGCCTAGCTGGTCATTGACCGTAATAAAAGTTTACATTACATTACATTACATTACAGACTTTCAAGCCACTTTCACATGGTGGGAGGTAACAGAAAACTGGCAAAAAGATGCTAGTATCGATTTTTGTTTCACTGGTAAAATTCAGGATATGATCCACTGTGTTTATTGCATTTAAAAGTATCCTGCTGTCTGAAATAGCTTGCTGAGAAATGCATAGCTCAATGTTTAAGTGCTTCATTAACCTTTTGCATTAAAATATATTTAAATAATTAAATTATTTTTTAAAGTAATCATTTATTTGTTTAAATCAAATTACACATTCATTGTTGGGGATGCCGATGAAGTGAGAAATATATTATTTTTAAAAATAATAAATATTTTTGCTTTAGATTTTTTTATATTTCAGTTTTTAAAATAATGACACTTACTTTCCCAAACCTTTGGATGTGAGTATCATTTTACTTTAGTTTTAAATGCAAAAACACTTTCTTCTTTTTGGCAAAACTATTGTTTGTTCTGTGTGTATTGCCATTTAAATCCTGGATATAAGAATTGATTCATACTCTCCCCCACCCTTTCAATTCTCAGAAGTGAAACTGCAAAAATGGCCAAATATAGAAAGCTTTGTTAACCCTGGAACAATGTGACACATAGAACTGGCAAGTCTTGGAAATCTAGCTCCTTCTGTCTAACCCCAATGATGTTTTGTTCAATATCACCTTCTATATTAGGGGTGGGCAACTGAAGACCAATTTTCTGTTTTTACATGTCTCAAGAGGGGCATATGAACCACTACAGATGTAAGAACAAAACCAAGAAACTTGAAAGTGGAAACTGGAAAACTAAAACTCAATTGAGCGGGTTTTTAAAATATATGAAAATGCTAAACAATGTATAGATGAGGACCCTGATTAAAAGATAAATTGCACCTGTCAGATTTCAGATGGGGCATTTCAGCTTCTCTTTTTGCATCAGATAAAATGACAATCTGGGAAATCTACAAGCACTGGGTCCTCTGCTCACCCATACAAAATCACATGACCTTTGGGATGCAATCTGCCAAGCCCTGTTTTTATATCCACAGTGTGTTGTTGTTAACTGTATTCAAGTCAACTCTGACAAATAGCAACTCCATAATGAGAGACATACAACTCACCCTGTTATCAATAGATTTAGCAGACTTAAGGCTGTGTGTTCCTTGACAGAATCTATCAGTTTATAATTCAGACTTCTCTTTTTCATTACCAAGTATTATTGTCTTTTCTAGCAAGTCCAGTCTTCTTGTGATATGTCAAAGGTACAACAATAATAGTTTAGTCACTTAAACTAAATGAGGAAAATACAAGCGTAATTTGTTCTAGGATCCATTTATTTGTCTTTTTGAGCAGGCCAGCAGCACGTGCCAAATTAGTTGATTTTCTTCCCAATGGTTTTCTGCACTGTCCAGAAATAGGAAATACAATAGCATGGAGAACCCTAACGTTTGTATTCAGTGATATATCTTTATACTTTGGGATCTTGTCTAGGTTCTCATCATCCCAGTTCTAACCTTCTTCTAGTTTCTTGCCTGCAGTGTCCATTCTTATTCAAGACTGACCAATAACGGAAAATTGCAAACTATTTCAATGTCTCCATCATCTAAGTTATACAAATAATATGAGATCATTATTTTTGTTTTCTTTATGTTCAACTGTAAACCTGCTTTTATAGCCTAAAAGCATGAACTTGATCAACTGATAGCCTAAAATTGGAGCAGGACAAGCATACTCCACAGTGGTAGAACGAGAAAACAACCTCTTCTCACACCATAAGTCAATAATACCAATTTCTGAATTTGTATAACTCTATCAGAAGTATTCACATAATAGTTACTCCAAGATATTTATTTATTTATTTACATCATTTCTATCCCACCCTTCTCACCCAAAGGGACTCAGGGCAGCTCACAATTTGGCAGAATTCGATGCCAATATACAATACAGAGAATTAAAAAAATAAGTGATTAAAACATTTAAACAGATTTAACAATATACAATAGATTTCAAAACAATAAAATACAAAATGCATATGCCATTCATCCACAAAACCTTGTACGTGAACCATAACCCAGACCGAGTCGAAGCCAATAAAACTCATTCATTAAATGTTTGCTCACAAAGCCAGGTCTTCACGTTATTCCTGAAACTCAAAAGGGATGGAGCCTACCGGATATCACTAGGGAGGGAGTTCCACAGCCGAGGAGCCACCACTGAGAAGGCCCTGTCTCTTGTCCCCACCAGCCACACTTGTGAGGCAGGTGGGACCGAGAGCAGGGACTCCCCAGATGATCTTAAGGTTCTCATAGGCTCATAGGAGGAGATACATTCGGATATGTTCTGGTGTGTTGCAGAACTCTGAAACATTTAGGGATGTCTGAAAGGGGAGTGGATGAAAACTAATTTTTTTTGTCTGCTTGACTCCCCCTGAAATCCTTCACAAGATTAGATTAGGTTCTTATACAAATGGCCAGTTCTTCCTCTGCCTATTAGATAAAAGAGTTTTAAGAATACAGTCAGGCACATAATATTTCTCTTATAGAGACTACTCTCTCTCTCCACCCATCTATTTTCATGGAACCGATGCCTTTACATGCTTTTTGACTTTGTGCTTTAGCAGATGGAACTCTTGATATCAGAAAATAGGATGTTTTTCAAGAATTCTAATATTATCACAGCAGTGTGTAAAAACACTGGGCTCCTGCCAGTAGAAACAGAGCTCCCTCCCAACTGTTTCTCCTGCTAGAAGATCCAGCAATATTGGTTGATTCATTGAGACTACTGCACTTTAGAGTTACTGTTGTGTAACAGCAAGACTTTTCTGACCTTATAATGAAATCTATAAAGCTGTAACCACATTTTGCATTTAATGGTAATGGGTTTTTGTTAGTCACATGCTGTAAAACATTTGGAGATTCATAGAACAAAGGAAATTAAAATGAGATGAAAATGGTATGAGAGGGATTCCTAGATCCTTTAAATACAATTACATGAGGATATGCCATAATAAATGTTAGCCTGGTTAAATTCTGCATTCTTTATAATTAAAAGCTGCAAATCAAGTCAGTTTATTATCATGCTATACTGTCCAATGAAAGAATATTTTGACTTAATAGCATGGCATCTTAGTCATCAATCAGAAATTAGTCCTTTAAAAGCATCTTCTGGAAGTAGATTGGCTTTCAAATGCACTATTTTCTATTTAAAATAATATAAGCTCCCTTTTCAGCAAAGCAATGAAAAATCACTATCACCAAATACTGCATTGTTCCTTAAGTTCCTTAAAAGTTTATTACCGGACATATAGCAACATTTAACTATTGCTTTATAGTTCTTAAGATCCTGTTTAAGACAAAAGGGTAAAAATATCCCGCCTAGATACAATTAAGAGAGTAATAAAATTGTCTTGTTGTTAGGGCTACAGTAGAGTCTCACTTATCCAACATTCGCTTATCCAATGTTCTGGATTATCCAGCACAGTCTGCCTCCAGCCTGGATCCACAGCTGTTTCTCTAGGCAGCAAGGACTGAATTTTTTATGGATTTAATTCTGACAATGTTGTTACTGCAAGTTCATTTTATGCAATTCTATCTTTATTTGTAGTCAATTTGTTAGTAGTAAATGTTTTTGCAATCAATGTGTTCAATACATTGCGATATTTTGGTGCTAAATTTGTATACACAGTAATGACTACATAATGTTACCGTGTATTGAACTGCTTTTTCTGTCAATTGTTGTAATACATGATGTTTTGGTGCTTAATTTGTAAAATCAGAACATAATTTGACATCTAATAGGATTTTCCTTAATCCCTCCTTATTATTCAACATTTTTTGCTTATCCAACATCCTGCCGGCCCATTTATGTTGGATAAGTGAGACTCTACTGTATTTGCCATTGCTATTTGTCAAGTACAAAAGTTAATCTCATTATGGTGAAACATTTTTGAGCCTGAAATTGGGAACCACAATCTTTAAAGAGGTAAAGCGCACACACACACAGGGCATTGCTGTAGCTGGGTGGGAAAGGTTTGGGAGGGACATTTAGATACTGAACAATTTTCAAAATTAGAATGAAATGAGACCAATTTTCTAGATCTAATTATCTCTAAAAAAATTTAAGTGATATGTGGATGGAAGGCATGTTATGGTCAATAATTTTGTTTCCACTTAATGTGCTAGGAAACTATCTTTTTACCTCACATAGAACATTAGTTCCCAGCCTTTGGTCCAACAGATGTTTTGGACTTCAACTCCCATATTTCCTAACAGCTGGTAAGCTGGCTGGGATTTCTGGAAGTTGAAGTCCAAAACTGTCAGAGTATTTTGCAGCGCAGCAGTAGTTGTATGGAATCAGTGGAGCGCAGAACAAAGAGACATCAGAGACAATGGTAAAACTATGTACAAAGTTTTACTGTAAGAAGTAATAATCATTGACTTGCAGACAATGGACACAGAAATTGACTTTCATTCTAGGCAGACAGAACTCAACACAACACAGAACAGAACTGATGCAATCAGTAATGCACAAACACTTGTGTCTGGACACTCCCCAGTTCCAGCCACACATCAAGGTCATCACAGCTTCTCTGTAATTAACTCTTTCCAGACTATAGTACACTCTGGATGATGCAATCAGTATGCAATACAGACAAGACACAAATTTCATTTAAACACTATCAATACACAAATCCCACATTAACAAAAACAACTGGAGAACCAAAGATTGGGAACCACTTAAGATATTTCCTCTTTTCCAGAGTCTTTCTCCACATCAGATATTGGATCCAACAGAACATTTCTACTGGAAGAACAGATCTCTCTCCTCCCTTTTCTAGCTCATATCTCTGCTGCTGAATAAGCATGGAGCACTGCAGAGGGAGAGAGTAATTGGCAAATACTGCCTCCTCCATATAGCAGAGAAAAATGAATCCAAGTGGCTTGCTTCATACAGGATGATCTGTAGTTCTGTAGTCAGTCAGAAAGCCAAGGATGACTAATCTGTGCCTCCTGACCTTCTAAAAGAGCAAAATGACAAGAGGAAGATGTAGTGCATCTAACCAGCCATTACAGAAGGAAGGATGTCTGCTTCTCTATCTTGATCTCATTTGTACTACTAAAACTCTGACCTCTCATTGCTCTGGGCCCTCTGCCTAAGATGGAAATACAAAGAACTATTGGGTTGCTGGACCTTCGGCTTCACAGGAAGAAGGCCAATTCCAAATTATTTTGTGGGAGAAGCAGACACAAGAAGGATGTTCTGGATATCTGTGTGTCAAAAAATTAAGCATTATTCAAATATGTGTGTACATGTATTCATAGCAAGGCTTACTTGTTAAATATCAGGTGATTATGTTGAGGTTATGTAATTGGTAACTAAATATATTATTCTTATAAAGATAAAGCAACTTCTAATTGTACCAACTTTATTGCCATGGTTAAGAGAGTCACAGATGGGTGCAACCAGACTGCCATTTAGTTGCAATTACAGATAAATATAATCTCATATAGTTCTATAACATCTGTTATAGAACTCCAATATGCCGATGACAACGTACTCTGTGTGCACTCAGAAGAAGACCTACACGCCACCCTAAACACCTTCGCAGAAGCATACGAGAAGCTCGGCCTCTCACTGAACATTGAGAAAACCAAAGTGCTCTTCTAACAGGCACCAGCTAACCCCTCTGCAATGCCAGGAATACAGCTTAATGGTGTAACATTAGAAAATGTTGACCATTTCCGCTACCTTGGCAGCCACCTCTCCACAAAAGTCAACATCGACACTAAAATACAACACCGCCTGAGCTCTGCGAGTGCAGCATTTTTCAGAATGAAACAGAGAGTGCTTGATGATCGGGACATCCGTAGAGATACCAAGGTGCTTGTTTATAAAGCCATTGTCCTCCCAACCCTGCTCTACGCCTGCGAAACATGGACAGTCTACAGACATCACGCCCAACTCCTGGAGCGTTTCCATCAGTGTTGCCTCAGAAAAATCCTGCAAATCTCTTGGGAAGACAGGCGGACAAATGTCAGCGTGCTGGAAGAAGCAAAGACCACCAGCACTGAAGTGATGCTCCTACGCCATCAACTCCGCTAGGCTGGCCACGTTGTCCGAATGCCCGATCACTGTCTCCCAAAGCAGTTGCTCTACACCGAACTCAAGAACGGGAAATGTAATGCTGGTGGGCAGGAAAAGAGATTTAAAGATGGGCTTCAAACCAACCTTAAAAACTGTGGCATAGACACTGAGAACTGGGAAGTCATGGCCCTTGAGCGCTCTAATTGGAGGTCAGCTGTGACCAGCAGTGCTGCGGAGTTCAAAGAAGCACAAATGGAGGGCTTAAGGGAGAAACGTGCCAAGAGGAAGGAGCATCAAGCCAACCCTGACCGGGACCACCTTCCACCTGGAAACCGATGTCCTCACTGTGGGAGAACATGCAGATCAAGAATAGGTCTCCTCAGCCATCTACGGACACACCCCCAAGATGGAAGACAATCATCCTCGAAATACGAGGGAATTGCCTAAGTCTAAGTAAGTATGTAATTTCAAGAACTGGTAACTAAATATATTATTCTTATAAAGATAAAGCAACTTCTATTTGTACCAACTATATTGCCACAGTTAAGAGAGTCACAGATGGGTGCAACCAGAGTGCCATTTAGTTGCAATTACAGATAAATATAATCTCATATAGTTTGAGGATCAATTACAGCTAAATATAATCTCATATAGTTTGAGGACATGGACAATTAACCTGGATTTTTGTGTCTTTTTTTCTCTTTGCTGTTAGCTAGGCATGGGTTAAGGTGATTCTTGCTAGCTTAAAGAAACTGCAACTGAGGCCAACTATGAATAATGTAAAGGAGGTTCCATGGTTTCTGATAATTAGTACATTTGGATAAAGTGTTCTTAAATCCTGGTAATCTGGGATTTTGATTATTATCTGGATCATTTCCATTCTTAATTCAAACCTGTACTGGTGACAACAGTAACCTTGGTTGTCTTAATAAATAACCTATACAAGAGGGAGCATAAAGGGAATTGTGGCTTTCAATTCTATTTACTGGCATGGATCATCTATATGGGATGGGCATAGGGAGAGACAGGAATATTGCACACCACTGAATATGTGCAGCCCCACAAGACCATTTTGTATATCCAAGCATCTCTATAGGTTCATTTTTGAACAGCCAGCAATGACCAACAGAATATGTCAACATCTCTGGTGAATATTTTTGTCATCCTCATAAAGCCATATGGAGCTTCCTGGTGGGTTTTGTTGGGGGGGGGGGGGGGAGGGTCCAACTGGATGTGAAACTGCATTTTGCAGCAGATCCTATCAAATCCTATCAATTCCCATTACAGCATGGGGGATGATGCTATAGTCATTCCTGGATGAATGATCTCAAAAAGGAGTCAGATTTTGTTCTTCCCAGCCTTAATGGTTTCCCTCCTCCTCCTATTTATTTATTCAGTGCCATCACTGCACATGGAACTATACCAAATCACACCAAAACAGTTCCCTGTCTTCAGACTTACAATCTAATTGAGACATAATATTTTTGAGAGATGCTATCTTTGCTAACAAATGTAGGAATCAGGCCTGGTTCTTTGGAACAATACCTCTATTAGATTTCTGGATGCTAGTGCCGGATGCTAGTGCTACCTCAAAAGCTTGAGCCTTCACATTGCACTGTGATATAGCAGCAGCCTCAGCTACATAGCATGATGATGTATATCACGTTTATTCTAGCAGCTAGTCAAAAGAAGCCTTTATTTCCACCTATGAGTCAGATTCAAAGTGCAGCTATTGTGTAAAGAGGCCTAGCTCAATACAAGTGTGCTGCATTTCAGAATGATATTGGGGAGTAAATGTTACCAAACAAATAGCAAAATTTGTTCACTTCAATTTCTGAAATTTATTTCCATATCAATAAAAGTAAGTGTATTTATGCATTTACGCAGAAGTACAATTATAGACTAAAGTGCAATTAGCAACTCTTCTGCCTTTCCTCTCTTGCTGCCTCTGCCTGCCTCTCTCTCCCTCTCTCTGTTGGATATTAATTTTTTAAACCAATTTATGAGATGCCTCACTCATAGTTTAAGAATCCATGAAATTAATAAACAAGATGAATATTCAAGAAATAAGAAAGAGACACACAGAGAGCTAAATGGCACTGCACAACTAACTCCATACTTCTTAGTAATTTCTAGTAAAAGGTAACCTTTCTGTGTGTATGAGAAAGAGATTTGCATTCCTGCTTTGTGAGTGGACAAACACCACCCAATCAATCCTTCATCAGCATTGAATGGCACTTTGTCCTGTGGTAAAATCCATGATAGAAATTAATTTTAAAACCCCTCTTAGGCATTAAACCTTTAATCCATGATTATTTGTCCTCCAAGGTAGCAGATGGCAAATCTTCTGCTGTTAAGACTTTTGCCTTGGCACTGGCATATGTTTTCCCTGGGGCAACTGCAGCCAGGATCCCAGGATATTAGAACAGCCAACCCCTAAACTGAATACCAAAAGCTGGTGCTCTACCTGTAATGTTAATTACTGCCAAAGCATTTTTCCCAGGTTGGTATCCCTGTAGGAAAAAAGTACACTTCTGGATCATTTAATTAGAATTCTGTATTCTGAACCCTTACAAAGCACAATAAGCTAATATTGCTTTGTAGAGGAAAATTGTACTGCTTAGCAGCCTTAGAATGCATCCATAAAATATATTTAACACTAATTAGTGGAGAATAAGTAGCTATCATTTGAAAGGGATATATACAACAGGCTAGACATAGTTCAGAGATAGATGGGTAATCTGAACTATCTCCTCAAAATACTACTGCTCTCATCAAAGTTTAGCTCAACGTACTGGTGGGATCATTTACACAACTCCCATATACTAGTCAGGGCTTATCTAGACAGTTTCCAGACAAGTACAAAGAGCTCTGTAGATAGTTACAAGGTTATCCTTGTTTAGCAAAGGGCCCCTGAGGTCCAGTAGACAAAGTCCTGGGAGAATCTGGAACAGCTGGACACAAATCCTATCTGAGAGATGGAAGACTTGTACAGCCTTGAGAATCACTCCCTCTAAGCTTTAACTCCCTATGTACAAAATTGGAATGCTAATGAACCTCCTCACAGTAAGAGCATGCCTTGAAAAAAAAAAGAGATTTTCAAACTAAAAGTCAGAACAATAAACATTCATCCAACAAAGTACTTTTTTGTATATTCCCAACTGTGTGCACAAATTATTGGTTTCAGCAGAAAGTTTATCTACATTGCTAGAGAAGGGCTGAGCAAGGCTTATCTTGTGGATATTGCTCATAGTCAGAGTTCAATATTAAAATAAATTCTGTGCATTGGTTTCAGTGCTATCAGTGATGAACCCTGAGTATGTTACACTTTATTTTTCAAGGAAGGAAGAGGGAAAGAAGCATTGAAGGCACCAGTAACATCCTTAATAGTACAAAATGAAGGTGTGCATGTTTTGAAAAAATATTTAAAAAGTAACATATGAGCTTATGATGTGGATTAGAAACATGTGGCCTTCCAGATGCTGCTGGATTGTTCCAAGCAGTCTTCTCCATCGGCTATGCTGTCGAAGGCTTTTGGGATTTGCAACATCTGGAGGACCTCATGAGCCCTTGGTATACAGTACCTTGGTTAACAAAGCCTCTGATGAAGAAGCTCGTTTTTACAACATCTTTTAAAGGGAACCCAGGCCAGCTTTCCCTCTCCTTTCTTGTTTTCTTTCCAGCTGGAAGTTTTGTTTTGTTTTTGCTGTTGGGAAGATTGGAAAGGAGTGATGGGGAAAGTTAAGATTTTTTTTGTGTTTGGTTGCAAGAACGCAGTAAAGCTTGACCTGGGAAAAAATGGGATGGCACAGTAGGTGGTCTGCCTGTAGCTGTGTAAGCCTATACAACCAGTAAGGTAAACAGCTGCCTCCACAATCATTGACTGAGCATTTGTTAAGAGCAAAACAGAATGAAAATGGAAAAGCTGATTAAGATGCTTCACCAGGATAGATTTCAGAGTTTCACCACCAACATGGAAATCATAACAAACATGAAGGCTGCTGAAAGGAGAAAGATCACCCTGGGATACATTTTGGAAGAAACTTTCAAAAAGTCTCTAGAAGGTTTGAATACTTATGTAAGACTTACCTGACCTGCTTGTTTCATTCCACATGACATATTCTAAAGAATTTCGAGTTCTTAATCAGGCATAGGCTATAATGCTGTTTTTGTTTTTTTAACAATTTATTCATTTCATGCTGGGGTAGCTATCTTTAAGGTGTAAAATGAATTTAAGGATAAGGATTTCAGTAAATAGAGAGATAGAAGGGAGGTAATCAAACCTTGGATGTATTGCTTATTAAACTCAACTCCCAGACATATGGAAAGACTCCACGGTTCAACGTACCTTCTCAATTTTGTTTGGAGCAACACACTTTGTCTTCATTGGTAATTGACAATCAATTGAGTAGCATGGCAAGTTACAGAGTCTTGAAGAAGTGTGATTTGGATGGAGGCAGAGATTGTAGCATTCATCACAGAAGGATAAGGCATTAAGAGTTACAATGCTACTATGCTCATGGAGTTCATCTTTCTGAAGTGGGAAATGACTTTTATTTTGTACATGCAGTGAATACTTTAGCTTCTTCTTGTTCTTGTTGGGTAAGGATGATGCAGAAGACAGCTTTGTATGAGAAAAGAACAATTACCTAAAGATGGCTGGATTGAGAGATAAAAAGATGGCGTCCTTGGGCTTCTCAAGGTTTCTTCTGTCCAAAAGCTGTCCAGTGTGTGTGTGTGGGGGGGGGGGGGGGGAGGAATGAGAGGAGCAAAATGGGTACCCATTTCACTTCACCTCTATGGTAGTCTGGCAGCAATCAATCTCACCTAGGAAATGTGTTGTCGAAGGCTTTCATGGCCAGGATCACAGCGTTGTTGTATGTCTTTCGGGCTGTGTGGCCATGTTCCAGAAGTATTCTCTCCTGACGTTTCGCCCACATCTATGGCAGGCATCCTCAGAGGTTGTAAGGGGCCTTAGTCCCAGGAGCACCAGAAAACTAGCCTGCCCCCTCATTAATGTGATATCCTTTCATATTTAAACATGGCTATCATGCCCCCTTCTCTCAACCTTTTTTTTTACAAGCTAAACATCCCCAGCCCTATAGTAAAACAAAAATGAGTGGCAGGCCCGGCCCAGCTCTGGTGGAGGGACTGGCAGGAAGAGAAAGGGAAGGATGAGGGGACCTCCATTCTGCAGGCGGAATGGGAATGGGAAGGTGCCTCCTGCCAGGTGGGAGACTGCTTGTCCTCCCCTGCCTGCTGGCCCCTCCACCAGAGCCAAGCCAGGCCTGCCATGCAGGCTCTGCCTCTGTCTGAGGTGCATGTAGCTTCCCTACATGGCCAGGATGAAATAGCAGCTTGGGCCTCCCTCAGCTGCTCGGAGCTGAAGCGGGCAGGCCAGGGGCCCAGCAGCCATTCCAGGGATGCGGAGGAGATGGAACCAAAGAAGGTGGTGGCAAGACTCCTCTGAACAGCCAATCAACCCCTCTAGGAGTCACAACCCCCAGGGGAAATAAAGAAGGGGATTAAGAAAATTAAATTGGAAAAATGCAAAAAATTAGAAAGTTTATATGGAAATGGTATAGGACACCAGCCCAAATATCAAACATGGGAATAGGGCTAAGCCCAATATGTTGGCTTTGTGAAGCAGAAAAAGGCTGGTATGAACATATGTGGTGGGAATGTCTAAAGATAACAACTTTTTGGGGAAAATATGTTTAAAAATGAGAAATTATTCAAAATACCAATCCAGGTAAACATGGAATTTATGCTAATAGCAATAATAGAGAACAGAACTATAGTTGCAAAAATCAAGATTTATTCAAAGCAATGGTCCTAGCAGGAAAGACAGTAATAGCCTGGGGATGGAGAGATGAAAAAAATGGAATTTAAAAAAATGGATTAACTACTTATTTGAACAAACACAATTGGACATTATAGCATGTGTCGTTTGGGAAGGTAAACAGGAAAAAAAACCAGAAGAAATTAAAGAGATATGGGCGATGTATATGAAATGGATACAAGATGGTGAAGCCAGTATAGAAATTGTACGAAGATTAGGAAAAATGTGTTCATGGTTAAAGATAAAGATATAGAGGAAAATGTGGTGGGGGAATAGGAAAGGGAGGGTGGAGGAGGGGGAGAAAAATACAAAATGTAATGAGAATAACTTTGTAAAGAAGGTGAATATATAACAGAAATATTTCAATACCTAGAATGCATACATACAATAGTTGTTAATTATCTATTCACAGATTGTACTCAATAAAATTATTTTAAAAACTATATAGTTTAAATGGTTCTACAATCTTCAAATGCAGTGGAAAAGTACATAAAATTTATATTGACTTTTTTTGAACCAAAAAGACTACACTAGGCATTAGTCAATATTTCAAGAGACCTTTAATCATGTGCATTTCATTTTTACCTTTTGTCTAAATTGTTCAACTAACTGAAAAGTACACAGAATGAATATACTGTCATTGTGTGCATCGAAGTCCTATTTGAGACATTGACTTTGAGACATAACTTTTTTTTGCAACATTTAAAAGGTTAAAAGGTCTCTGATTAGAAATGACAAGTTTGAAGACCAGTAAATCAATACTAGGCTTTGAGTTGACCACAATGATAGGTTTATGTACAAAGGTCAAAGCATTTAAATTGTTCAGAAAATGGTAATGAAAGCTCTTCTTTCAACTCTTTCATATTCCACAAAGCTCACAAAGAACACCTGCCTGGCATAATCTGGCTAGATAAAGAAAATGCAATACTGTATATAAAAGAAACATTTTGGTAACAATATTATAGAGGAATACATTATGGCCAAACCCTAGCAAAACTTTTGCTTTTGCATACAGGTAGTCCCAATACAATATCAGTGAACTATTTCTATGATGTGTGTGTGCTAAAATAATGCTAACCTAGCAAAGATATTACAGCTTGACTAAGTAACATATTACATTAGTGTATTTGCAAATATGCTCGAGAACAAGCAGGACAGGGTGCTTGTGGTTTTTGTTTTGTCTATATTAACATCTTGTGTTCATTGATCCTTCTATTTTCTGAAAAGAATTCATTGTAAGTTGTACAAGGGGAGAAACTATAAGATAAATGTCACCAGGAGGAAGAGATGGCTCCATAAGTTTTATAAGCAACAAAGAAGACAGCTGTGTTAACTCCCATGTAAAGCAGTTCTTTCTAACAGGTACACCCCTTGTTTTATATATAATTATGCCTGACAATTGAACATTTGGGGTCAGGTTACAAAGGAGCACCTTCTGCCAAATTATGGAGCATTAACTAAGCTGTGGTGAATGTTTTGTAAAGAGGGGAATGATCACAGCATTTGTTTAAAAAAGCAGGAAAGATTGTATTTCCCCTCTATTTCAGTTAAGAGGTAGTATGGTATAGTGTTTAGAGTGCATCTACACTGACCACTTAGATTGATGTAGGTATGGATCGGCTCAACAGTGTCTAAGTGTTTCATGGGGCTGATCTGGAATAACTCAGGGCAGGGTCACTTTAACATTGCTTGTTTTGGGTTAACCTACGTCAGGGGAAATCACGAATACAGTGTTCTCTCACTTATCACTGGGGTTAGGTTCCAGGACCACCCGCAATAAGTGAAAATCCGCAAAGCAGGGACACTATATTTATTTTAATATTTAAGTCTTTATCAACCAATCTTGTGTTGATAAATCACCTCCTTCTCCTCCTGTTGCCGCTTGGGCTTCTTTTCTCTCCCTTTGGCTTCTCCTTCCTCCTTTTCTTATGCTGTAAATTGTATTTTTTATGATTTATAATAATCTTTTAGAGTTTATTGAAAAAACATGAAACAGCAAATCCACGAAAAGTGAACCACGAAGTAGTGAGGGAACACTGTACTGCACCAAGCTTTGAGTTTCCCCTCAACTTAGAAGCTGTTAAGACAATTAGGCTGCAACTGTCTTGACTGACATCCCACATTCACCGGGCTTAGGTGGTCTGGGGACATGAGATGGCAGTCCCCTGTGTCATCACGCCATGTCATGGTGCTCCTCAGCCACAACACAGCACTGACCCTGTGCTCCACTCTGGCATCAGGCTGAGCACTGAAGAGAAGATAGTTGCTGTGAAGTGGCTGGGGACACCATAGCACCCGGGGACCCTTAGGGCCATGTTCAGTGTGACTGGGCAGAATGGTCTTCCTCTCACCTCCAAGGCAGCTGAAGGAGTCCATAAGGGCCCAATCCAATATTTCAGTCACATATCAGATGTCTGTCTAGAAGGGCTCTAGGAGTGGATCCCCCTCCTAGTGTATCTAGGAGTGGTCATGGAAATCTACTGGGTAACCTTGGACATGTTACAGCCTCTCAGCCTCCTTCTCTAAGCAAACCTTCTCTAATGAAACCTTGCCAATCTCATGAAAGGACCAGAAAATACTTAAAGGTGCACAACAACAATTTGTGTTTTTGTTTGTTTGTTTTTGGTAATGGTTATTTTAGTCACTATCTTTCCCCCCAGAACTATAAATCTAGTCAGCTTATAATAAAAGTAACTGCAATTAAAATCATACAAAAGTAACTGGTAAAATGTAATTAAATTGTCTAGAGTTATTTATAACTGCCATCCTTGCCCCTAGGTTCTGACAACAAAAAGAAAAGAAAAATAAAGTCCTAATTAGAGGGAGAGGAATAATTCTTTTTATCCAATTGCTGCCAGTTAGAAGGCTAAGCTCTGCCCACTTGGTCTCCTAGCAACCCACTCAGCCCAGGGGACAGGCAGAGTTAGGCCTCATTTAGGCCTCTTCCAAAATGCCTATAAAATACAGATTATCAGATTTTAACTGGATTATATGGCAGTGTAGACCCAAGGCCCTTCCACACAGCTATATAACCCATTTAGAATCTTATATTATCTGCTTTGAACTGGATTATCTTGACTCCACACTGCCATATAATCCAATTCAGTGTGCATTTTATACAGCTGTGTAGAAGGGGCCTCATATAATCCAGTTCTAAGCAGATAATATAAAATTATAAATAGACAGTAGAGTCTCACTTATCCAACATAAACAGGCTGGCAGAATGTTGGATAAGTGAATATGTTGGATAAAAAGAAGGGATTCAGGAAAAGCCGATTAAACATCAAATTAGGTAATCATTAAACAAATTAAGCACCAAAACATCATGTTATACAACAAATTTGACAGAAAAAGTAGTTCCATGCGCAGTAATGCTATGTAGTAATTACTGTATTTACAAATTTACCACCAAAATATCACAATGAATTTAAAACACTGACTACAAAAACATTTACTACTAAAAGGCAGACTGCATTGGATAATTCAGAACATTGGATAAGCGAATGTTGGATAAGTGAGATTCTACTGTAATATGAAATAATTACTGTGGTAGAATATAATATCTAAAACAATATAATATCTAAAACTAAGACAGTAAATAAAGAGCAACACTCTGAAAGCAGGGAAATTGGGAATTCCAGAAAGGAAACAATCAGGGCCAGCTAACACCTCCCAAGAAAGGATTCTTCCAGAAAGGAAGCTGAGAAGGGAGTGAAGCACTGTGTATTACCAAAGTCATTATTATTACTATAATTATTATTATAATTATTATGTTGCTGTGAACCGTGAAAGTTAATAAATCTGCCGCCAAGTATTCAAAAACACTAAAATCGGAATATATAAATATTACTGTGGTATAATAAAACAGAACAATACAATCTCTAAAATCAGAATACTAAATAAAGAACAACACTCTGAAAACGGGAATTCCACGCTGGAAACAATCAGAACCAGCTAACACCTCCTAACAAAGTATTCCCATCACCAAAGTTTGGCAAATCCTCTGTTTTCTGAGGGCCACAGACAGTAGAAGCACATAAAATATCGCAAAGAACATCACTCTGAAAACAGGAAACTGTCAGGGCCAGCTAACACCTCCCAACAAAAAATTCACTCAGGGAGGAAACAGCCAGGCTTTAAAGCTGCAAGGCCATTACATGCTAATCATTTCCCCTAATTGCAGCATTCATACTTGCCTCCAACAGACAAAAAAAAAATCAGAAATATTGTATATTCACAAGCTTTAGGAAATAATATCCCCTGATGGCGTACCATGTTAAAGCGCTGGGCTGCTGAACTTCTGGACCGAAAGGTCGCAGGTTTGAATTGGGGGAGCGGAGAGAGCCCCTACTGTTAGCCCCAGCTTCTGCCAACCCTAAAGTTCAAAAACATACAAATGAGGGTAGATGAATAGGTACTGCTTCGGTGCTCCATGCAGTCATACCACATGAACAACGCCAGCTCTTTGGCTTAGAAATGGAGATGAGCAACCCCCACAGTCAGACACGACTGGACTTAATGTCAGAGGGAAATCTTTACCCTTTACCTTAACTACCACTAATTCCTCAATACTTTATTTCCCATACCACCATACTTTGCCACAGCAATGTGTGGCCGGGCCCAGCTAGTTATATATAAAGAAGAAAGAACAACAACAGTAAAGGGTACATTATTAAAAGTTATTCAAGTCAATGTTCAAAGTCTGTAAAATAAAAAACAAAATGACAGCAAAAAAGAAAAGTGGAAACCTGTCTGATGTCCTCAAGAACTTAGGGACAACTTAAGGACAACAAGAAGGTCCTTGCTTATATTCCCACCAGGTATGCCTATGATGATGGAAAGACTGAGAAAAGCTCTTCCCCTGAATATCTCAGGGCCCAGAGATACTCATATGGAGGAACATGACCCTTGGGAAAGCATGGGCATCACACTTTAAAGTCATTAAGTTCTAAAAGTAGTCAATAATTTGATGTGGACAGTTTCTGAAGATCAGTCCAACTTAAAAAAAGTGAGTAAGCTACCTTCAATAGTAAATATTAGATGTGAGGAAGCAGTAATTATTCCCCCTATTTCTGCTTTGGTGTGTATCATTTTTACAGCAAAGTGCATTTTACTGGCTTTCCTGAAGCAGTAGCAAGAGAAATAATTAAGCTTCATGGTGCCATCATGTGTTTGTGATCCTCTGTATTATAGAATAGATGTACTATAATTTCTGATATTTATCATTTTTCTGAGTTACAATCTTCCTGATATACAGGGTGTTTGAAAAAGAATTCCCTAGTTTTAATGTGTTTTAACTTAAAACTAAGGAGTTCTTTTTCAAACACCCTGTATTTAATGAAAGAATGTAACTGTGGAGACTGGGCCATTACAATCAGAATTAGAATTCACTTAGAATTCTGTGTTTGCAAGTGTGAAGGCTTTTTGTTAGATAGGTGTGAGTGTATGTTGGCAATCTCTGTCAATTCAAGTTTCCTCTTTCAGCTCTCTTCCTACTCACATGCTTTTATTCTAAAACATATCTGGATCCAATTTAAGAGGACAAAGACAGTTGCTGGAAGAAGTGAGAGCCAAAACATGAGAACAATCTTCTCCACAGAGCTCTACATACACCCTAGATCAATTTCCCAAATCCCCGGATAAATTAACATTCAAACACAGCTTCAAAATAAATACATTAAAGTTATTTTATAGTCTATTTCTCCTTCTCAAATATATTGCTATACTACATTTGTTTACTTCACACTGCTTTTCTATTTTGACAACCCAACTTGGCTCAGGGCATACAAGTATCTAGGAGTCTGGTCAATCCAGAGGCCAAAATTAAAATAAAATGTATGTGCTCAATTAATTCATTTCTTTTAGCATATTTAGTTGGAGAGATCATTTCCTTCTGTCCTACTATATACTTAAAGTAATCTTATTGAAAACTCTTTTCCAGGTTTACTGACATCATATGAGTAATACCTACAAGTTAGAAAAAATAAAAAAAGATAGGTACTGTTGGCTTTATGGAAAGGGGGGAGCCCTACCTTCCTGTGGTTTTACAAAGCATTCCAAAGAGGTTACTTACATTGCTTTGAAATGTTGAGTTATGGGAAGGCCATTGCTTGAAACCAGCAGCTGAGACAGCAACAGAGATGAAAGTTATTTAGTTCTATGATTCAAGGGGAAACACAGCTGCTACAGCTGGCCTTCTCAGATCTCAACACTTACTACAATGATGGAGAAGGCGATAATGTGTTCTGTCTTAGTTTGAAAACTGCATTCACAATAATAGTCTCCAAAAAGGACAAAAAAAATCTATTAATCACATTTCAGCTTGGAGCTTTGGGCAATGAAGTAGGGGTAGGCTAACCAAAAGAAGCAATCTGATACATTACGTCAGCTACCTATTATCTCTGCTAAAATGTGTCTATGTAATCTGAACTATAGCTATCACATCTGTCTTTATAAGACAGGAATTGTTTACAGTGTTTGCTGTTAATACTGGCTTTCAATATATACTGCTTATGGCTGAAAACACAAATATGTGCATTTTAAATTAAGTCATCTAAAATATGAAGTTTTAAAACCCAGTTCAAAGTGTGGCTGGTCTAACAACAGAATGTGTGTGGCAACTTACTTCAGGCAACAGACTTTCCAGTACCATTGAACAGATAGTGAATTGTTACAGTATTGATTGTTGTTTTTAAATATCTTTGACTATATTAATAAACGGGTACCACAAAATGATTAATGCAAAATTGTTAGCCAACTACAAAATCAAGAAATGCAAGAAAGAACTTTTATCCATTTACTGGTAACATGCTATACAAAAGGTTGCAATGTTAAGCCTTTTATTACTCTGTATTATCTTGCCCATTTATTTTAATTATTTCTGTGCACCATATTCAACAAACAGGAGTCATGTGAACACATGAATCTCTATTAAACGCACATCAAAGAGCAAAGGAATCTTCATACAAATAATAGTATTAGAGTGAAACAAGTTGTCAATATGCACCTATGGGTATTAAATTATTTTTCATTTCAGGGTATTGAAATTTATATAATGAAATTGAAATCTGAATTGTACTACATAGTGAATGCCAGTGTTATCTTCAAATCTCAAACTGCTGATTATGAAAACGGATAAAAGTTCAAGCTCTCTGATTATATATCTTTAACAAAGTCTGCCAAATAAATAAACAGAGTACTATGTTTCAGCAATCACATTCAAATTTTTGCTGCAGTCTCTACCACAAATAGCATTTATCCTATAGAAATAAAAACAGAGCAGATAGGCTGAAAGTCAGGACTAAAAGATGCACCATTTCCTGCATTTCCTACATGATAACATGACTATTTTTTACATCTAGAAAGCATGTTGGCCTATTTTTTAATGACAACTAATGCTCTTTACTCAACTGGTATCAAAGAGTACAGATTCTTTAAAAAAAGATTCATTAGTTTCTTTAAATTCTGAATTTACATTGTTATCCACCAGCTAACTGAATAAATTTTGACACAGTGTTTGTACTACGAAGAAAATGTGGGTACAGTCAAATAGTTATTAATGGAGTGGCCAGTGTTATATGTATTTAAGATAGATTGGGTTGGTTATAACTCCAATAAATAACCACATGTATTCCAATTCAGTAAAACAGAAATAAAGTTTTTAATGACATAATCCTGTAGATGCTTATAGACAGAAAATCTTGGTAAGGTAAATGGGTTCAAGATGGGGGAAAACATTTATTTAAATACATATTATATATTATTTTTAATCATTTTTTTAAAATGATTCACATTTTAAAATAACAGTTAAAACTAAAACTTACTACAAGCATGTTCCAAACCTAGACAGTATTTAGAATTACATAAAATCAAATTAAGGTCTCTTCCACACTGAGTTGTCTAGAAGGAATCACGGGCATGTCAATTTTTCATTTCATGAAGATAGTTCTAGTTTTCCCAGTACCAAACAGTAATTACTACTCTTTGCTTCAAGTTGTGGGCTTCCAGTTTTCCTTTCTCAGCACAAGCAGAAATTGTGCCCATGCAGTTGGAGCTAGATCAAGCATAGAAGTTTAGTTAAATGAAAGAAAAAATATAGGAAAGCATCCCCATACTTTGTCAGAGGACTTCACAAAACATGCCACAACTTCTGTAATAGATCTAGAAATGTTTTTAAATAGCCTCCTTCCTTGGGTCAAAAAATGCCACATGAAGTAGTGCAAGAAAGAGATGTAAGTAGTAGTTACATCATAATATAAAGTGCTTATGGGGAACAACTCATGATGAAGATGTGGAAATATCTTAATGTTATATTGGTCACATGGCCTTTGAGTGTCTTACTCTGGCCTTTGGGATCAAGTTTCAATTTTAGAGTTCAGAATAAACTTTATTTCCATTTATTGGAAAGGGAAACAAGAGCCCACAAGATTGCCTTCTGTATACCATGACTATGTTCCAGAAACTTAGTGACATGGCACAATCTTTTTCTCCTTTTCTGCCTTTAAGAGGTATAATCTGTAAGGCTGTCAAGAAGAAATGGCCACTGAGGGTACATTTACACTGTAGAATTAATGCAGTTTGAAAATACCTTAACTCTCATGACTCAAAGCTATGAAATAATGGGAGTTTTACTAGATCTTGAGCCTTCTCTGCCTTAGAGTGTTGGTGCCTTACCAACTATAACTTCGATTTCATAGCATTGATCTATGGCAGTTAAAGTGGTGTCAACTACTTGTACCCTAAGACATTTGTCAAAATGGCTCTATTCAATGCTCAAAATCACAATAAGCTTCAAGATTCTTCTTTGATTCAGAGTTTATTTTTCAACCTACTATCTACTTGAAAAAAACTTTTTTTAACAAATATCATAAAATAATATATTTTAAAGTTAGAGGCATTAAAAAGTCACAAAGCTAAACTTATTAAAAAAGACATGTGCATAGTTTATAAGAAAAAGACAGCTCATATCACTGCAATGAGACTTTGCCTGTTTCCGTGGAGACAGCTAAAAATTGTCTATAATTATGTCAGTCATCCTACCACTAATTCTGCTGGAGGTGGGATGCGGGATGACAAACATATCCATCAAAAGAAAAGCAAAGAGACAAAGAAAGATTCAGCAGGAGTCAGATGGCTGGCTTTCAGATTATTAACTGTAGCTGTTCACACTGGCAGCTTATAGATGTAAATGGCATTTCACACTGTACTCATATTTTCTCTATTTATCTGAAATATTTCTTGACTTCTTACTATTCAGTACTACAAAATAGTTCGCAGAGAATTAAAAACAAAACAATAACAACACAACAGATACAAATTAAACATGAAGCATTAAAATCCAAGACAATAAGATCCAGCATTTAGTGATTGGGATAGGCTTAATAAAGAAAAAGTAACTTGAACAGCTGCTGAAAGCATTTAACTCTTCTTGCCTACAGCTAAGGAAGAAAAAGCGATTTCATACGGAGAAGGAAAACAGCTTTTTAAAACTAAAAATCCTTTTTCTCTCTGTTGTCTTTACATGTGAAGTTTAGCAAGGAGATACAATTCTCCAAACACAGTGGATATGTGCCAGGAAACTGTGGCTAATCATGGCTCCCCAGTTGCTGTACATGCCATGTTTCCACATGTCTAGAAATTCCTCAATACATTTTATAGGCTGCAAAGTTGACATCCACATAAAACATGAATCACTTGTAAATCTGCACTGAACGTGTTGTCGGCATCATTCCCACAAGCAGAAAGACTCAGGCCACACATACTTACAAGCCAACCAAACGTTTGCAGAAGAGATAGATGCCAATACAAGTTTACATAGATAAAAATCCACTTTTGTTTTTTTGTTTGTTTTTTTTTAAAAAATCAAATGGACTTCTATAAGTGAATCAAGAATTTGCTAAAGTATCTATTTCTCATTAACATACTGACTGGGTTTATTTAAAGGAAGATGGGGAGCTACTTACTCTATAAATCTCCAAACATCTATGCTTGTGACAATGGTTATTTTTTAAAGGTCTCAAAATGATTAGTGGCCAATAGCAACCATTTCCCCCTGCAATGAGGAATAAACTATTCAGTCCACCTCTAAGCAAGACATGGAATCCAAAGAATTCTTCAGTAACTTTGGTTAATTTTCATTTTGCTCCTTAAAAATGTCTACTAATGTGAAATGAAATGGGTTGCTGGCACAAGTGTACAATTAAAAGCTGTTCTGGCTCCCTTGCTGAAGGGCAATGAAGAAGACTGGTGGGAGAAAACAAACCACCAGTGGTGCACATTTCCTAGCAAATATAAACTAAGCTGAACTCCCTTCCCCAGCGACATCCGGCAGGCTCCATCCCTCCAGGGGTTCAGAAAGAAACTGAGGACCTGGCTATGCGAGCAAGCATTTAAAGAATAAGTTTTGTTGGCTTCGACGCGGTCAGGACTAAAGTTTTTGTACAAGGTCTAGCGGATGAATGGCACAAGCAATTTGCACTGTTTTAATTTTGTTTATTGTATATTATGATACTATTTAAATGTTTTAACTGTTTTAAGGTTATTTTATTCTATATTGGTGTATTGGTATTAATTGCCATTTTTGTAAGCTGCCCTAAGTCCCCTCGAGTAAGAAGGGCGGGATAGAAATGATAGAAATAAATAAATAAATTTTATGTCATTCCTGGCAAAAAGAGGCAGAGAACACTACTATACCACTGTTATGTCCTAGGAAACTTGTTCAGCAAAACTGTTCTCAATATTGGGGTCTACTCCAATTAGGTCCTCTAGCAGACAGTATACAATCCCCAGAGGTGGACTCTAATATTTTGTAATGATAATATTGGCCATATCCACTGTCAAAAGGATAGATGTTCAGAGATCTATTGAGTAGGTAGCGACTTGAGTCCCCCCAGGGGTTGAGAAAGGCGGGATATAAATATGGCAAATAAATAAATATACACACTGACTTCAACAGCATTCATGAAAATGTCCCAATAACATATTCAGAACTGCAAAACAGCATGAGCATAACACTCTGATTCAAATAAATTGTATAATATATGCAGGGGACATTACAAAAAGGACATAAATCTAGTGCACAATGGGCTTCCAGGTGATCTCCCATTTCTGTATGACCTTCTGCAGATGCCAAATTGCATGTCACTTTTATCAGTTCTGGGCAGCTATGTTAATATCCACTTTGCTGCTGAAAAGTGGAGAATTTCGCCTCTGTGTTTTCACCAGTTTCCTAGGAAATGGCATTTATTCTTAAAATTATAATCTGTACAACTGGAGTGTTATGCTGACATATACAACATCATATGGACTTACAACTTAATCTTTTTCTTTCTGAATTATACATTTTTAAAAATAAAATCTGTTCAGTAATTAGGGTTGCATTTCCCCAAGGTAGCTGCTTTGTAACATGCAAGTATTTCTGCTTTGTAACATGCCAATATAGACTCCAGTATTGTCATTACAAATCCAAGTGGCCTTTGCAGCACACAAAGTCCTTTTTGCCAGCTACAGCTGATTTGTCAGCTGCAGGCACAGGTGGAAAAAGAAAGCCAATTGTGATAACAAAATGCTCTCCCAATGTACCTAGATTCTATGCTTTGGCCTCAAGCAATTTTATTTATCTAAGAATATTAATGTTTTACTGATTTTGCTGTACAGGTTAATAAAGATATCTGCTGTTTTCTTTTCATTTTTAATAGGGGGTGCAGTTATTTGTTTCATGTCATACATGGCTCTGAAATTTGATTGATTGATCAAATAAATCAATAAAATGGTTTGCTACATGTTACAGAGAAGCTGCTTTTCAAAGAGAAAGTCAGTATGCATGATCACTCCAAAAGAACAAGTTATATTTTCAAAAGTGTACCACAGATATGGACAGGTTGCTTACCTGTAACCATGTTTCTTCGAGTGTACTCTGAATTCACACTAATGGAGAGACTGAGCCTACGTGGGATCCAGCGGAAACACTTCCAAGCTAAAAGTTTGAAATTTGGCTGTAACCCCGCCCCTCTCCCCGGAGGGCATAAAGGCCACCCTTGGCGCTCGCTCCCCAGTTCCTACGCCACAAAGGTGAAGAGAAAGGGAGAGGTTTGCACGTGGGGAAGGAAGGCCGGGATTGTGTGAATTCACAGAGTACAGTTGAAGAAACATGGTTACAGGTAAGCAACCTGTCCTTTTTCTTCATGTACTCTGTGAATGCACACTAATGGAGATTAGCAAGCTTAGGTGTAGGATGGTGGGACAGAGCAAACCCAACAACGAGTTGAATGTCCAAAACTATGACTTTATTAGGCACAAAGTACAAACACGTGCAAGGAGGAAGTGGTCGAGAATCGACCTAGTATAGAAAAAACACACGTCAAAGGCAAAACACAACCCTTGATACCGTGTCAATTCGGTATTAGGAGGGAAAGCGAAAATAACATGTCAGAGCAACTCCCTTAGGGAGAAAAACAGATCACAACAACATCCCCGAAGAAGAGAGGGGAAAAAAGGGGTAAACGTATCAAAGATACCCGTAGTGCAGATAGAGTAAACCAGCAATTCACAGTAAACAGACTGTAAAGGTAAACAGCCCCCAAACAGGTAAAAGGGGGGAGGGGGTAAGTAGGTTGTACACAAGCATTAAAACCTCAATAAAGTGGCGTGAGCCAGTGACAACATAAAGGCAGTAGATCTCCCTTTGAATAGGAAAAGAAATGCTATGATAAGCAGGCGGACAAAATTGACCTAGCGAAGGCCGAGTCCCTGAGGTTTTTTGAGTCCATTCTGTAGTGGGATACAAAAGTAGAAGGGGTGGACCAAATTGCTGCTCAACAAATGGAGTCAAGGGGAATGCCCTTTAAGAAAGCAGTAAAGGCTGAAAGACCCCTAGTTGACCAAGGGTGGATCGAGGGAGGTGAAGGGTGTTTAGCCAGTTCGTAAGCTAGCTCAATCGTCTGGGCAATCCAGTGCGATAGTCTCTGGGGAGAAATTGGATTGCCTAGCTTGTCTGCAGCATACGCGACAAAGAGTCTGGGAGTTTCACGTATATGCTTAGTCCTGTCCCTGTAAAAAAGGAGGGCCCTCCTAACATCGAGGAGGTGAAGCTTCCGCTCAAGTGGGGAAGTCAGGTTGGGAAAGAAAGCAGGGAGGACAATGTCCTGACTGAGGTGGAAAGCAGACACCACCGTGGGAAGGAAGGTAATGTCCGGACGGAGAACAGCCTGGTCGTGATGAAAACGGAGATAGGGCTCGTCCACCCTGAGAGCAGCTAGTTCAGATGGCCTTCGGGCGGAGGTGATTGCCTCCAGAAAGGCGACCTTCCAAGAAAGAAGGTGAAGATCGACGGATGCCACCGGCTCGAACGGTGGGGAAGTCAGTTGAGACAAGACGAACTCGAGGCTCCAACCAGGAGTCGGGGGAAGAAATGGAGGATGAAGGTTATTGTAGCCCCGAAGAAAAGTCTTTACAAGGTGATTAGAAAACAGGGAAGGCTGTCCGTGACATTGAAAATGCCATGAAAGGGCAGCCAGGTAGGACTTCATCAAGGCCAGGGACAGCTGTCAATCTGCAAGGGTAAGAAGAAAATCCAAGACCAATGGGACCGACGTAGAAGAGGGATCGATGCCATGAAGCTGAAGGAAAGCCTGGAACTTTGCGATCTTATATGCATAAGCCCATGACGTCGCTGCTTTATGGGCTGGCCGGAGGATCGCCTGAAGATCCGGGTGGAAGGAGCTCAGGGAAGAATTCTCCACGCCGTCAAATGTAGGGACGGAATGTCCAGGTGGAGAACTTGCCCTCCCTGGGAGGTGAGGAGATGAGGAACCATCGGGAGATTGCGGAAGATTCCCGAGCACATCTGCAGAAGGGTCAGGTACCACGGTTGGCGAGGCCAAGTGGGGGCTATGAGGACCGCCGACGCCAGTGCCCTCGGGATCAGAGGAAAAGGAGGAAAGAGATAGATGGCTTCGGCGGACCAGTCTAGAAGAAAGGCGTTCCTGAGGGAGCCCGGGGCCACATCTGAAGGTAGTCTTGCCCTGAAGCGGGGAAGCTGGGCGTTGGTGGGGGAGGCAAATAGGTCTAGAGTTGGCCACCCCCATTCGTCGAAGACACAATGGAGAATCTCGGGATCGAGACACCACTTGTGGGGGGAGGTCGCGATCCTGCTGAGTGAGTCCGCCAGGGTGTTTTGGGAGCCCAGAAGGTGGACTGCCTACAGGGATATGTCTCTGGCTATGCACCATAGCCAGATCTCCGACGAAAGGGATATCAGTTTCCTCAAGCCCGTACCTCCCTGTTTGTTGATGTAATACATGGCAACGGCATTGTCCGTCAGGAGAAGTACTGTCTTGTGGGGGAGGGAGCGGGCAAAGGCTCAAAGAGCTTTGAAGATTGCTAAGAGTTCCAGAAAGTTTATGTGTTGAGTCCTTTCTTGAGGGGACCAGAGATCTCGGACCGTGAGATCGCCCATGTGAGCCCCCCATGCGAAGTTGGAAGCATCGGTCATCATTGTGATCGACGGGAGCAATGGGTGAAAAGGCAGGCCTTTGCAGACGTTTGTCGGGCTCTGCCACCACTGAAGGGAATGACACTCAGTTCAATACCGTGAGGAACATGGAACTGGGGTGAAGAAGAGGTTTGAAAGAGTCTATAAACCATCTCTGAATAGGTCTGAGGTGAAGTCTGGCGAAAGGAGTGACCATAACCATAGACGCCATGTGGCCCAGGAGGACTTGAATGGAGCGGGCTCGGACCTTGCGATTGCATAAGAGGAGCGAAAGGTGCTGTTGAAGAGCCAGGAACCTGTCTGGCGGTAAGGAGGCTGTCTGGGAGACAGAATTGAAGAGAGCCCTGATGAAGCGTATCTTTCTGGATGGGGTTAGATGTGACTTTTCTGTGTTCAGCTGAAATCCAAGAGTGTCAGAACCCTGCTACTAGAGCCTGGATGTGGCTCTGAGTTTCAGGGTCACTGACATTGATAAGACACCTGCGGCTCAGGACTTGGAGAAGAAACGGCTGCTGGACTTGGCGGGGAATTTGCGCGGGGTTTTACTGAGCGGGAAGAGACTGTTCAAATGAGGGGGAGGGTATATAAAGGAGGGTTGGCCGTAGTATCCCATTCTTGGCTTTTCTGATGTTCATGTTTCCTACAGTAAAAGTTTCTGGTGATATCACAGAGAGTCTTGTGTGTTCATTCAGGAGCGGCTGTGGTGAGCTGACACTAAGCCAAGAATACGGACACCATCCCGCTGTAGCGGTGAGGTGTAACATGCAAGTGGAGGATGAAGAGCTCTTGGGCGCAGGAGGAGGAAGGTCGGAAAGGGCCACTCCCGAGCCGGACGCTGAGTTCCACCAGCTGGCGGCCCTGGCGTCATCCACCGCTTATGCCCAGCCAAATGGGGTAACCCAGAGGCGTGGAGTGGTGCGGGGAGACAGCACCGGAGGAGAGGAAGGTTCACCTTCCCCAGGCCCACAAAGGATGGTGTTTCTGGAGGAGAGGATGTCGGCGATGGAGACCACCCTGGCAGTGATGTCGAGGGCGATGGAGCGCCTGGCGGTTTTGGCGGAGCCGGAGAGAGGAAGGGAACTTCGGGCTAGCTCAATGTGGGACGTGAGCGTGGGAAGCAGCCAGGGCTTTGCAGACCTCCCAGCACCGAAGGGAAGGGAAATGCGAAAGGAGCCCGGTGCCCGGCCCAAGATCCAAACAAGCCTGACGCGGGTGGAGGAGAGTGACGACGAAGGGGAAAAGCCTCCGAGAATCCCGGCTACGCTCCCAACTGAGACCCTGGTGCCCCTGGCGAAT
This sequence comes from Anolis carolinensis, assembly GCF_035594765.1. Lineage (NCBI taxonomy): Eukaryota > Metazoa > Chordata > Lepidosauria > Squamata > Anolidae > Anolis > Anolis carolinensis. Next base: position 62,871,505 of record NC_085843.1, on the reverse strand, counting down.
GCCGGGCGTGGCACAGGGCCAAGAGAAGCAGCAGCGGGGCCCACTGGTCCGCAAGGGGGCTTGCGACGGGCGGAGAATTGGGGATTGCCACCACAGGGACCCCTACCGAGACGAGAGGAACTAAGGATCGAGTTTGGGGGAGAGTCCTCTGAACTGGATTTTTTCCTGACCACGGTGAGGGGCTATATGGAGGACAATGCTCACACTTTTAGAACGGAATCCAGCCGGGTACGGGCCATTGGTGCAGTGTTGAAGAGGGGAGCGGCCAGCTGGTACGTTCAACTGCACGCGCGGCGCGACCCATGTCTGGGGTCACTCCGACGCTTTATGGGGGCCCTGGAGACCCGTTTCCGAGATCCACTGGAGCAGATCCGGGCGAGGGAGAAGTTGAAGACCGTCTCCCAGGGGCAGAGGTCAGTATCTGAGTATGCGGAGGAGTTCCAATGCCTCGCTGAAAAGGTGCCGGAATGGTCTGCAGTAACAAAGATAGAACTCTTCAAAGAGGGTCTCAGGCGGGAGATCCTCTCCTGGGCGGTGCATCGTGATGAGCCTGACACACTGCGCGGATGGATTCAGCTGGCGGGGCGCATCGAGACATCGCTGGCCCAGGCGAGGAGGCACCGAGGAGGGCTACAGCAGCGGCCGCAGATGAAAGAGGGGAGCCGGAAGGAGGGATCAACCCCAGCCGGGAGGAGAACGGAGCCGACAGGGAACGTGAGCACCAGCAGGAGGGGCTGCTTCGTGTGCGGCCGTTTGGGCCACAGGGCTGCCGAGTGCTGGCAGAGAAAAGGGGAAGGCGGAGGCCCGCCCAAACCAAGAGCCGTGGCAGGGAAACGCGCCGAGGAAGAACCACCGATGAGGCACCACTCGGGGGGGTTGGTAAGTCAGGACAAAGCCATGATAGTGGTCCCCATTCAGCTTGAAAGTGGCAGCAAACAAGCAACCTGCAAAGCATTTGTGGATTGTGGATGTTCCAGGAACATCATCTCCCCTGAATTAGCCGAGGGATTGGGATGCGAAAGAACGAACCTAGAATCCCCAATAGCTTTCTCGCAGTTGGACGGATCCACAGCATCGGGATCATTAGCTAAGTACAGTGCCGAAGATGTAAAGTGTAAGATAGGGAGTTGGGAAGGAAAGGTGTCATTTGTGATATCACAAATAGCCAGCTATAATGTTATACTAGGCATGCCATGGCTGGGGCAGGCCAACCCGCAAATCAACTGGGAGGATAAGAGCATGATCTTCAGGATGAAGTTGGAAGAAGGGAGCCAGGAAGTGGAGAGAGAGCCGGGGAAAAGGGGGGAGGAAGACTCTATCAGGATAGCAGAACTGGCAGATAAATTACCCCCAGAGTATCGGGATTTTGTGGACGTATTTGATGAGAAGGAAGCAGACAGTTTCCCACCGAAGCGGAGAGTTGAAGTGAAGATAGAGCTAGTCCCAGGAGCAGAGCTTCCCAAGGCAAAAATATACCCAATGTCGGCTAGGGAAAAGGAGGAACTGAGAAAATACATTGATAAAAACCTAGCGAGGGGTTTCATAGAGCCTTCAAATTCCCCTCTAGGGGCGCCTGTGTTGTTCAGGCGGAAAAAGGACCAAACGCTGAGGCTCTGCATTGACTACAGGGGCCTGAATGCAATCAGTTCTGTAAATAAATACCCCCTACCCTTAGTGAAGGACTTGATCGCCCAGTTATCGGAGGGACAGATATTCACTAAATTGGACTTAATTGAAGCGTACCATAAATTGCAGATCAAACCAGAGGACAGGTGGAAGACGGCCTTCTCCTGTGCATTCGGATTATTCAATTATCGTGTGCTCCCCTTCGGTTTGTGCGGCGGAGGTGCCGCGTTCATGCAATTAATCAACGAAGTGTTGCATCCATTGTTGTACAAGGGGGTCTTTGTTTTTTTAGATGACATATTGATAATATCTCGGACTAAGGAGCAACACATAGAACTAGTCAGGGAAGTCCTGCAAAAGTTGAGAGAAGCAAAACTGTATGCGAAGCTTGACAAGTGCGAGTTCAATAAAGACCAGATAGACTTTCTGGGGTATAGGATTTCCTCCCAGGGAGTGGCGATGGACCCTGCGAAGGTAGAAGACGTGAGGGGGTGGGAAGCCCCCAAAACACGGAAGCAGCTGCAATCCTTCCTAGGGTTCGCAAACTTCTATAGAACATTTATCAAGGACTTTGCGCGCCTCACTTTGCCATTAACGGATTTGTTAAAGACTAAAGGCAGGGGAGAAACAGCCAAAGTGAAGGCCCCAGGGGCCAAACTGACATGGACAATAGAATGCCAGGAAGCTTTCGAAGCCCTTAAAAAGCGTTTTACTGAGGAGCCTGTCCTACAGCACCCTGATATGTCTAAAGCCTTTGTATTACATTGCGATGCATCAGACCGGGCATATGGGGCAGTTCTGCTACAGAAAGACGAGGGGGGGAACCTGAAGCCATGTGGCTATCTGTCAAAAAAGTTTAGCGATACAGAAAAAAACTGGCCAATTTGGGAGAGAGAAGCCTTAGCTATTCTAAAAGCACTAGAGTGCTGGAGACACTTTCTGGAAGGAAGTGGAACACCGTTTGAGGTGTGGACTGATCATAGAAATTTACAGTATCTAAGATCCCCTCGTAAACTATCAGCGAAGCAAATTAGATGGGCCCAATATTTCAGCCGTTTTGATTTCAGACTCAGATTCTTCCAGGGGAAACATAACATACTCGCTGACGCTCTCTCTCGGATGCCTCAGCACGGGGGAGGAATTCAGGAATCTGAAGGGAGCCTATTCCTAGATAAGCAATGGGGCCTGGCAGTACTAACTCGAGCACAAGCGGCCAAAGAAAACAAACGTACTGCCATTTCCACGGGGGGAGGAGAAATATGGGAGGAAGAGTTGAAGCGAGCGTATGGAATGGACAAATGGTTACAAACTAACAAAGAAAAGGGAGAATTGTGTGGGGATTTGGTGTTTGTAAATAAGAAATTGTATATCCCTGAATGTTTAAGACGAGAAATGTTAAGGAAGTACCATGATAACAAAGGTGCGGGTCATCTAGGCCCCACCAGGACTATTAAACTGTTGGCCAGACAATGCTGGTGGCCCGGAATGAGGAAAGACGCCAGGGGGTACGTCACGCAGTGTGAATTATGTGCAGAGGGAAAAACACCACCGGGGAAGCCCCAGGGGCTATTGCAGAAGGTGGTGGAGCCCATGAGGCCATGGGAATGCGTAGCCATGGATTTTGTAGGCGAACTACCCCCCAGCAGAGGCCACAGATACATTTGGACAATATTGGACCTATTCTCAAAACAGGCACACTTTGTGGCCCTGCCAAAACTCCCTTCAGCTGAAAAACTTGCTGATTTGTATGTGAAGCATGTATATCGCCTACATGGGTGTCCCGACAAAATAATTAGCGACCGGGGAGTCCAATTTACTGCAAAATTTTGGGGAAAATTCTTACAGCTGTTAGGAGCAGAAAGGAACCTGAGCTCGGCCTTTCATCCCGCGACCAACGGGGGGGTCGAACGTACCCAACAGACACTGTGCCAATTTTTAAGGATGTACACCAATTATAGACAGGATGATTGGGCGGACCTTCTACCGTTTGCTGAGATGGCTTTTAACGGGGCCGTACATTCGGCCACAGGTCGTGCCCCATTCGAAATAGTATACGGACAGGAGGTGGCACCTTTCCCCAGGCTACCCGAGTGGAAGGAAGGGGAGGGCCAGACCGACGAGGAATGGCCGGCCAAAATCAAGCAAGGGTGGCAAACCGTGGTAGAGGCATTGCGGGAAACACAAAAGAAGTACAAGCTCTTTGCGGATCGTAGGCGCCGAGAGGGGGACAAATTGGGCGAAGGAGATCTGGTTTGGCTGAGCACAAAAAACCTAAAATTGGGATTCCCATCCAAGAAATTGGCTCCACGCTATATAGGACCATTCAGGGTAGCAAAAAGAATAAACGAAGTGACCTATGAGCTGAGGCTACCCAAGGACCTAGGAAAGATACACCCGGTATTCCATTGCAGCCTGTTAAAAAAGTATAAAGGAACTCTGGACGGCGGAGAACAATAGTTGTGTTTAATCTTTTCCTTCCAGGATGAAGGGGAGGAGGACGCCATGTCAGAACCCTGCTACTAGAGCCTGGATGTGGCTCTGAGTTTCAGGGTCACTGACATTGATAAGACACCTGCGGCTCAGGACTTGGAGAAGAAACGGCTGCTGGACTTGGCGGGGAATTTGCGCGGGGTTTTACTGAGCGGGAAGAGACTGTTCAAATGAGGGGGAGGGTATATAAAGGAGGGTTGGCCGTAGTATCCCATTCTTGGCTTTTCTGATGTTCATGTTTCCTACAGTAAAAGTTTCTGGTGATATCACAGAGAGTCTTGTGTGTTCATTCAGGAGCGGCTGTGGTGAGCTGACACAAGAGAGTGGAGGAGAGACAGGGTACAAGATACATGTTGTTCTAGGGTTGATGGGTCGGGAGCGACAATCATCCAATCGTCCAGGTAAGGAAAAACCATAATGCTTTGTTTTCTTAGGTGAGCTGCTACTACCGCAACAACCTCAGTGAAAATTCAAGGAGCGGTGACAAGGCCAAAAGGTAGAACTGCAAACTGGTACGATTGACCGAGGATTTTGAAGGAGAGGAAGCACCTGTGAGAGCGACGTATTGCCACATGGAAATAGGTGTCCCTTAAATCTATAAAGGCGAAATAGTCTCCTCGTTGAAGCATTAGGAGGATGGAAGTGACAGAGACCATCCAGAACTTCGAGGGAAGGATAAAGAGGTTCAGAGCTCGTAAGTCCAGGATGGGACGAAGCCCTCCACCCTTTTTGGGAACAGTGAAGTATTTTGAAAAAAAAAACCTCGAGTCCTGCTCGGACAGCGATGGTTGAATGGCACCCTTGGCAAGGAGGGAGTCGACCTTGGCACAGATCTCCGGTGATGGATCAGTGGAGAGAACGTGGCCCGAGGGAGGGAGGCTTTCCAATTCCAAGGCGTAACCGTCTCGGACAATGCAGAGAACCCAGGCATCCGAGGTGATAGACGACCATTCGTGGTAGAAGGGAGCTAGACAGTCCCGGAAGTGGCAGGAGGGCAGCTTTGGTCCGAGGTTCGGCAGAGGTGTGGAGGCGACAGCGGTATCGGAGGTACAGGCAGTACCCAGAGACCAGGCGTCAGGCTCGATGTTGGGTATGAGGAGTGGTGGCGGTGCCTCGACCTCTATTTTTAGGAACCTGGTGTTGAGGCTGCTGCTGCTGGCCTTGCTCAAGGCTGGAGCTGGAGGAGCGTCTGAAACTTTGGTGACGAAAAGGTTGAGGAGGGAAGCGACGGTACCTCTGGGGAAACCATCAAGTTCGCTGAGTGTGAGGTTGGTCGGTTCCACACTTAGATGTGAGGATCCTGAAGTCATGGTTAGATTTTAACTTATCATCAGTCCCCGTGGTAAAGAGGCCAAGGGCATCAAAGGGTAGGTCTTTGATAACCTGTCTCAAAGAGGAGGACAGGCCTGAGGATCGCAGCCAGGCATGTCGTCTAATCGCCACCGCATGAGCAATCATTTTGCCAGCTGTATCTCCTGTATGTTTCGCCATGTGAATTTGATGGTGGGCTAGAGAGTCCACCTCCTGCTGGAGTGGAGAGGACAGAACGGTCCTCATCAGAAAGTTTGGTAAAGAAAGGCTGGGCCTTCTCCCAAAGAATTTGTTGATATGCCCCCATACATCCCCCATAGTTCGCCATCTGACACAATAGAAGGGCGCCCAAATATAGTTTTCGGCCCACTGCGTCAAACCTCTTTCCTTCCCTGTCAGCCAGAGAGTTAGAATGTCAGCCCGAACATTGTCAGCCTTGACCACCATCAGGTTCGGGTCGGGGTGGTGTTTGAGCCATTCTAAGGCCTCGACATCTGTGCAATACCATGCCTCGATCTTTTTTGAGGTGGGTGGTATCGAGGACGGGGTCTTCCAGGAAGCCTGGATTACATCCAAAAGGTAGGGAAGAAAGGGCAAGAGCGTGGCTGGGGGAGCTTGAGCCTGGACCCTCTTGAAAACAGGGTTGGTGACGGCCTTCGAAGTTTGCTTAATCTCCATCCCCAGGGCATCCGCCATCCTGACCATTTGATTCAAAAATGCACGGATGTTGTCCGTGGGTGAAGGCGGATCGACTTCGTATGCATCATGGGGTGGGGACAGGTTGAGTCCTAAGGAGACGACTGATGCCGACAGGATCAACATCGAGCTCATCATCCTCGGCTCCTTGAGGGTACTGAGGAGGAGAGGAAAGCACAGTCTCTGGAGGAGGTATTGCCTCAAGAGCAGTAGAAGTCTGTGGCCGATGGTCCTTCGAGGCCAATGCCTGAGCGGCTCGAGCAAGGCGAGTCGTCTGTCTTCCCCTTTCGGGGGTCTGAGGAGGAGGAAAAAGTTCCTGTTGAGCTTGTTGACATGGAGGTATAGGCCGAGGGGCCCTGATCACTGTGTGGGTCGAGCGATTGGGTGAGGCTTGAGTCTCGCCATCAGAGGATCGAGGAGGTGGGGACCAGGAGGGTGAGCGCGGGCACTGCGCCGGCTGGATCGGAGAGGATCTCCTTGAGGAGGTGGTAGATGAGGAGGGGACATCTTTCCTCGAAGAGGTGGAGGACGATGAGTGCTGGGTCATGCGCTTCTTTGCTGGAGTTTGTTTGGAAGGAACCCTTATGGATTTTCCCGGGGTCGGCGGGATGGGGCAGATCGCTGCCGAATCAGACTGAGCTCATTGGGATTCTTCCTGAGCCCTCTTGAAAGCAATCTTCATTACGGAGGATGATGGCGGTGAGGCCATGTGGGACCGGGCCAAGACCACCGAGGCCAGGGAACTCGAGGTCGAAGACGGACCAACCTTACCGGAACGGGTCGATACCGTAGCCGTAGTGACCGTGCAAGGCGGTTTTGAGGACTTTCCCTTCGAGGTCTTAGAGGCCTTGGAGGAGACCGATGTGGATTTTGCAGGTCTTGCCGCCATTGAGGTCGATGTCGAGGCAGCCGATTCGGGAGCAAGGGATTTTTCATAGAGGGTGGCCTGAAGTCTGGCAGCCCTGTTTCTCCTTGCTTGGGCCGTAAAGGCCAGGCAGATCTGGCAGGTACCGACAACGTGGCCCTCACCAAGACAGGGAAGGCACTTGGCGTGGCCGTCAGAATCCAGAATCTTAGTGGCACATTGGGTGCATCGCTTGAAGCATGTAGTCGACATAAGAACGAAGAGCTTTGTGGCGGAAAAAAAGGAATTGGGGAGCGAGTGCCGAGGGCTGCCTTTATGCCCTCCGGGGAGAGTGGCGGGGTTACCGCCAAATTTCAAACTTTTAGCTTGGAAGAGTTTCCGTTGGCTCCCACACAGGCGCAGTCTCTCCATTAGTGTGCATTCACAGAGTACACAAAGAAAAAAGCACCATCTCTTTTAGTGGCAAAGTGTGTGTGTGTGTGTGGACGGGAAAGAGAAAACAAGAAGTCTAGCAAATTCAAGTACCACGTTTTAGTGTCAAAGTTATATTAATGGGTCCTAAGATGAGGTGCTCACTAAGGAAACTAAGGAACCAGTGGGGTGTAATGGTTTGAGCGTTGGAAACCCATTGGGTAATCTTTGGCAAGTCACACTCACACAGCCTCAGAAGACAAAGGCAACCATCTCTGAACAATTCTTGCCAAGAAAACCTTGTAATAGGTTTGCCACAAAGCCACCATAAATCATAAATGACTTGAAGGTACACAATGGCAAGGAACCATTGTTAGGAAAGAGCCAAATCATATAATAGTGTGGGTTTTCTTGTATATCTTTGTCCTCCAATGCAGAGAGACAGTCAAACAAATGAGAACATTCTTTGTAGTCTGTCTTCACCTTATGGATTACAAAAAAATAAGAGACCAGAAGATAAAACAAGTATAAGGGAAAGGACTCTTACAATAAAAATTTCAATGCCCGTGTTTGTTCCATTTAGTAAAAACCTAGTTATAGTAGAAATACCTAAAGTTCTCCTAGATGTGCATTGAAGCCCTAAAATTGTGTTCAACTTGCCCAGAGATAGTACTGCTTCCAGTTTTCTGTAGACAGGATGCTGATAACAAACATAACAAGTAAAATTAATACTTTTTTTTTTAAAAAAAAGTGATAACTACCATGTTTTAATGGCATGTTAAAAATTGGCCAAATTCAACCTAGCTAAAAAGATCTGAGCAATTCACCATCACAAATTTATAATTAATTCCCAGATGTTTGCAATTATTATAATACAGTGGCTCAGTCTGCAGGGCAACAATTGAAAGCCCTTTTTGCAACTCACTGTAAAATTTTAATTTAGTGGAAAGACCTGGCAAGCTGCAGTGGCTGTTTACAGCCAGTTCAGCCAGGCTCCTCTCTTGCATTAAATCCTGTATGGGAACAAGTTTACGCTGCTTGCCCTCTGGCTAGTTTCAGGAGCGTTTTAGGTAGATTCCTTTCTGACAAGTGGGGGCAATTGGAAGACCTTTGTGAATCCCTTCCAACTCCTATGATTCTGTGATTATTCTATGATTAAGTGAAACCTTAGTTCTAGTACACAGTCAGTTGTTCAATGTTCTTTTATCAATATGTACCAAATCCTGAAACCATTTAAAGAATCTCATTTGAAATTATGCAGTTTTGTTGTTTATTTGTTCAGTCACTTCTGACTCTTTGTAACCTCATGGACCAGCCCACGCCAGAGCTCCCTGTCGGCTGTCGCCACCCACAGCTCCTTCAAAGTCAAGCCAGTCACTTCAAGGATACCATCCATCCATCTTGCCTTTGGTCGGCCCCCCTTCCTTTTTCCTTCCTTTTCCCCCAGCATCATTATCTTCTCTAAGCTTTCCTTTCTTCTCATTAGGCTAATGATAAAACAGGAAATTATGCAGTACTCATGCTTAAAACAAATGTTCAAGCATACTCTAGGCATGGCTAACAACCTGATTTATGAAAATAGTGAAATATGTACAGCAGTTGACACATGCAGCAGATCTAGAATTTTACCATTATTCTAAATATTGTGGCTTTAGCTATTTTTAATTATTTTAAAAAAGAAGACATGATACTGTGTTTCCCCGAAAATAAGACAGTGTCTTATATTGTCTTATCTTATAGATGCACTAGGTCTTATTTTCAGGGGATGTCTTATTTTTCCATGAAGAAGAGTTCACATTTATTGCTGAACAAAAAAATGAACATTTATTATATGTGCAGTAGTTGTCATCACAAACCAGCATAACCAGACAAACTGTGAATCCTATCAAGAATTTCTTGTTACTACCATTATTTCCATGTACAAGCATCTATAGTACGTACATTTACCAATCCTGCATGCTCTGGTGTTCTGTTTGGTGAGCATGCTTCCATACAAAAACTTTACTAGATCTTACTTTCGGGGGAGGCCTTATATTTAATAATTCAGCAAAACATCTACCAGGTCTTATTTTCAGGGGATGTCTTATTTTCGGAAAATAGGGTATACTCCGCTTTATTCCAAATTAAAATAATAAGAGACAGAGATATATTAAAAAGTTGGGGTATTAAGAAATAAAGCATATGCATGACTGATTGGAAATAAGTTGTTTTAATGACACACTGCTTTTCCTTAGAATCATAGATTTATCTGGATGCCTAGCGCAGTAAGTGTATACTATGAAAAAGCAGTAAATGCCTTAAGATCTGTAAGGGTTGACTTTCTCTCAGTCCCATTGCCTTTGCAGGTGATTTTAAATCAAAGTAAATTAAACTATATTTTAACTTTTATATCATGTTTTGTAGGTGTCGAGCACTCCTTTGGCTACCAAATAAATAAATAAATAATTTTTTTTTTCGTGTCAGGAGCAACCGGAGTTGCTTCTGGAGTGAGAGAATTGGCAGTCTGCAAGGACGTTGCCCAGGGGACGCCCGGATGTTTTGATGTTTTTACCCTCCTTGTGGGAGGCTTCTCTCATGTCCCCGCATGGAGCTGGAGCTGATAGAGGGAGCTCATCCGCACTCTCCCCAGGTGGGATTCGAACCTGGCAGCTTTCAGGTCAGCAACCCAACCTTCAAGTCACTTAGTCCACTACGTCATCTGGGGGCTCCAATAAATAAATGAGGGGGAACAGCAAGGGAGGGTAAGAACTAGGTAAAGGTAAAGGTAAAGGTTTCCCCTGACGTTAAGTCCAGTCGTGAACAACTCTGGGGGTTGATGCTCATCTCCATTTCTAAGCCGAAGAGCCAGCATTGTCCATAGACATCTCCAAGGTCATGTGGCCGACATAACTGCATGGGGCGCCGTTACCTTCCTGCTGGAGCGGTACCTATTGATCTACTCACATTTGCATGTTTTCTAACTGCTAGGTTGGCAGGAGCTGGGGTTAACAGTGGGCGCTGATTCCGCTCCTGGGATTTGAACCTGGGACCTTTTGGTCCGCAAGTTCAGCAGCTCAGCGCTTTAACACACTGTGCCACCAGGGCCCCTAAGTAAGAACTATACCTGGGTAAATTCAGAGATAATAATAAAAGCATTGGAATTCAAAGGACAGAAAAAAAATCAATAAGCAGTGCAAAGCTAGGGCATCTTACCAGTGTGCAAAGTAGATAGGCCCGAGCAAAATAGCAACCTGGAAAACATGCCAAGGATCAGATAAGTCAAGTAAGTCCAACAAACAAGCAAGAGGACTGAAAACTGGGTTGACAGCAACTAAATGAAGATGTGGATTCCAGCAGCTCAATGTCTTTATAGCCTGTGTTTTTATGCAGCTATCCAACTTAACTTCTGCCAAGTCGGACTGATGGATTGTTGCACTCTTAAGTTCTTTCCTGCTGTCTGTTCTGACACCATCTCCCCTGTAGTTGTGAGGATCTCTTTGACTTATTGCTTGTGACTTCTGACAAGAACTGCATTTCAGGAATTGACAAAGCATTTCTTGCAGGCTGCCTGTGGTTCTTCAGGGCCATTTTTGTGGTCCCTCAGGGATTTTTTAAAATGCCTTTTTGCTTTAAAATGAACTCTAGGGGTATGTAAAGGGTATTCCCACAATGTTTGGAGACGGTGATTCCCTCAGGGATCAAAATATTTGATTTGATTTTCCTATTAAAAACCCTTTTGCCCCCCCAAATGTCCTCTGGGATGTGTGTGGGGTCTTTCCACCATAATACTCACCCCCAACTAATCTATGCCCTTGAGAGGTCTTCTTTTTTAAAAGGACATTAACAGAAAGAGACTTCTGCTCCCTTCCTATTGTTTTTAAAAAAGCTTTATGATCCTAGAATGGCTCAGGAAAGTTACAAAAAATGATGAAAAGACCACAATTTCCCTACAGAGTGGTTGGCAGATATAATTGTACAGTTAGGAGCAGCTGACTTCCTAGGTATTCTGGGGGGGGGGGGGGGGTGTAGTAGAAGTTCATAATACTTCTACTAGTAGTTTTTATATTTATTGCTCATGCTATATTATACATTGGTTATTTATATAACATTCTTCTTCATTTTGGCATAACAGTGTTTAGTGTGTCTAAACTCCTTTCCACGAATCTGTCTTTTCAAAGTTTTGTTCCAGCTTTCTCTGATTCTCCCCGCTGAGCCTTTCATCTTGGCTAGTCTCCTCTTCTAAGGAAGACTCTTCAAGGAAAGCTGTGAGGCAAGTGAGGAAACTAAACTTTTAAGATTTTTTTTTATTATTCATCTATGGCCAATGACTCCGCTTTTAAAGTAAAAGAAAAACACTGCAAACTGTTCTTGTAGGTATCATTAATTCCTAGCAAAGATACAATCTCAAATATACCCCATTCATTGTATATTTGTCCACTTTTTCTATTTTATAATTTCACTATCTTCCAAAAATTTTTGAGTACAGGCAGTCCCCAAGCTATGAACAAGATAGGTTGCAGAGGTTTGTCCTTAAGTTGAATTTTTATGTAAGTCAGAACATGTGGATTTTTAAGTGGAACCCCAGGCCCCAAAATTATTTTCAGTTTTGGATAGCATAGGAAAGGGTTAACATCCCTGTACCATTTGTTCCACTGTCTGTGCTCCTGTTTAGAAGATTTCACTTCACTTTCTGTGACAATTGGATTTGAAAATTTTGGGTTCGTGTGGAAACAAGGATTGGTGATAAAGCTTCAGTGGAGACACCTTTTCCACATGATAATGCTTACAGGGGTGAATTTCCTTTCCTAGGGGTAGATTTCTTTTCACTTCATGTTGTTTTAGGGATGGGGAATGAGATTAAGTATTTCTAATGAAGGTACAGATTGCAGTAAAAAATCTCACAATGGCTTTAACCCCACCTCATACTTACGAAAACTAACCTTTAAAAAACATTTAAGAAATGTATGTGAAATATACAGCAAGGGCCTTTTCCCCTAAAACAAACTTGTTACATATGGTATCATCTTAGAACATCAATTAATCAATATTTACATAATTTAGCTAAAACGACTTTAGCCTCTTTTTAAATACTTCAAATGCCAACAGGAAAACGTAGTAAAAGTGACAAAGAAGTTCCTGTGTTTCAAACAGCTAATTTAAATCCCTTTATGAGACTGCCTTCCAAACCTTGTAAGAGGCCACCTAAATTTAAACAAATGTTCTGTTCAATGAACTTAGTTAATGTCTGACACTTTTCCAAATAGCTTTTTTACTGACAGTATTGCACAAGAATTCTACATAAACACAATTCCTTAAGTTAGAAGACAATATACATCTAAGACGGCCCGGAAACTACAATTGGTTCAGCGTTCGGCTGCCAGATTAATAATGGGAGCGAGTTACAGGGAGAGATCTACTCCCTTGTTTAAGGAGCTCCACTGGCTGCCGTTTATTTTCCGGGCCCAATTCAAGGTGTATACCATCACATATAAAGCCCTAAACGGTTTGGGACCCACCTACCTTCGTGACCGTATCTCCTATTATCAGCCTACCCGATCCGTTCGTTCATCAGGGGAAGCTCTCCTGGCGCCACTGCCAATAACCCAGACCCGCCTTATGGGAACAAGCGAGAGGGCCTTTTCTGCTGTGGCCCCCTGATTATGGAATTTACTGCCCACTGAGATTAGGCAAGCCCCCACATTAGTAGCCTTCAATAAAGATTTGAAAACATGGCTTTTCCGTGGTGCCTTTGGAGAGTAACTATTTTACATTCCTTTCCTGTTGCTCCGTCGAATATCTACCCTCTAGACTACACCACTTCCTTGACCCTGATTGCTATGGTTTTATTTTATGATTCTCTCACCCAGAGTTTTAATTTAATGTTCATGTGGACCGCCCTTGTTTTTATTGTTCTCTTGATTTGTATTGTAATGGATATTTTATTTATTGTACTGTTCATTGTGTTCTGAAATGTTGTTTTTTATATGCTGTTTATTTTGTATTGTTTTGGGCATGGCCCCATGTAAGCCGCCCCGAGTCCCCGTTGGGGAGATGGTGGCGGGGTATAAATAAAGTTTTTTTATTATTATTATTATTATTATTATTATTATTATTATTATTATTATTATTATAAAATGCTACAACACCGATTACTAACTGAAAGTAACATAAATTATTATATCAGGATGAAAGATCTGTACATGTGCTTTAAACCAGGTGTGAAGGGCAAAGTGTAACTTTTTCTGCACCTCCTGATTGCCTCCAGAATCTCAATTTTTTTCATGTAAAAGAAGGGTGAATTATTGCGCCTATGAGCATCCCAGAGTGGCAAGTCATCTTTAAAGCAAATTTCAAGGTTTCTCAGGATTGTTTCACAGGATGCACCCTCCTTTTTAAAAAAACAAAAACAAAACTCAAATTTGTGGCACTTTGAGATGTTGGCTGAGGGCCATAAGTGCGGAAAGATGAATTTCCAATTCCTATAAACCAGTGGTTCTCAACCTGTGGGTCCCCAGATGTTTTGGGCTTCAACTCCCAGAAATCCTAACAGCTGGTAAACTGGCTGGGATTTCTGGGAGTAAATACCATGCTATTCTCTGTAAATCTGATGGCTCAGTCCAACATAAAAGTTTCAGTTAATGAGTTAATAGATGCTTTAAAAATGACTTGCCACAGCAATATAACCTATTAAGATAGGTTTTTTTGTGTTTTATTGCTAGTTATTGTAAGCCGCTCTGAGACCTCCTGGGATGTGAGAGAGCGGGATGTAAATATAATAAATAAATAAATAAATAAATAAATAAATAAATAAAAATAACTAATTCTCTAACCTCTAACACTATCAAAATAATTTCCATACCCAACACTCTAAATTCAGGTACTGGCTCAAGAATTACTGCACTACAATAACTAGCGAGAAAGGAAAGATGTAGGGAGAAGCAAAAGGAAGCTAAGTGATTTTACTAGTTTTAAATAAATGTTTTCAGACTGGCTTTGTTATAAAAATTTATTTCATTCAAAGTAAAACTGCAAACATTTATCACACTGTGAGCCAGTAAGTAATTTACCTTCTCATGAACTCTGTTGGAATTGTATGATCATTTAGTTACTTCATGAAGCTTAAAAAAAACCTTGCACCTTAACCATTTGCCAAAGGGGGATAGTGCTAACTGCACATCAAAATGTATAACAACCAATGCATAAGCAATGTATATGAACTGTAAGATTATACAATTTGAATACATTGTGCTCAAAGTAAACAGATTCTGGTCTTAGAAAAGAATTATCTAAAACAAATTCAGCTAAAAACATTCTTTAACAGACACTATTGGCTAGTATTGTTCCTTGACACATTTAATTATTTCAGTAAAAAATAAATGGAGTCTCACTGAGAATCCAACATACACTTGCATACAAAACTTGTAAATTTACTGCCTATATTTCAAAACTTCTTTTTCATTGCTTAGCTTGAAAATTGTCCTCTGTAACATTTTCTGTAAGGAGCCCCGAGTAGTGCAGCGTGGTAAAGTACTGAGCTGCTGAACTTGTGGACAGACATCGGACAGACATTGGCAAGATGACCCAAAAGGATACCATGGTCGATAGTATCAAACACTGCTGAGAGGTCCAGGAGAACTAACAGGGACACACTCTCCCTTTGTGGATCGTCTACCAAGGCGACCAATGCCATTTCAGTTCCGTAACCGGATCTGAAACCAGATTGAAATGGATCTAGATAATCGCTTTCTTCCAAGAAATTTTGGAGATGAGAGGCCGCCACCCTCTCCAGAACCTTGCCCAAAAAGAGGAGATTTGAAACTGGTTGACAGTTGTTTAATTGAGTGGGATCCAGTGACGGTTTCTTTAATAGAGTTAAACTATGGCCTCCGTCAGGCTAATTGGCATTGAGCCTTGTGCCAAGGAAGCATTCACCAGCACCTTCATTTACTCTGCCAATCCCCCTCTGGCCTGTTTAATTAGCCAGGAAGTGCAAGGATCCAGAAAACTGGTGGGTCACCTTCATTTTCCCCAAGATCTTGTCTACATCATCAGGTGAAATAGACTGAAAAGAATCCAACAAAATAGGACAAGCAGGCACCCGGGTTCCATCAATGGAGACTGCATCAACACTGGCGTCTAAGTCAGAACAAATTTGAGTGACCTTATCTGCAAAGAACCTTGCAAGTTCTTCACAACAAGCTGTCAAGTGGTCAGGGTCCCCCATCTGAGAGATGGGGTCCAACCACTCAAAACAATTCGGCCAGGTGGTTCTTTACAGATGCAATGTTAACAGCGGTGAAAGAATTCTGTGCAGAACAGGTTCTTAAACATGCTCTAGACCATGCTTGATCAAATTCACTGCGGGATTTCCATATCAGACTATATAAGAAGAAATTTCAATATGGCCCTACTGCGAAACAAATGTATGTATCAAAACAATGCATGTGCAACAAAATGCATGTGCCAATTTTATGTTAAAACATAATATAGGCTCTATTTTAGAGCTTAATTTTATAAAACTATTTACCAATATGAATGTGTTAACATCAGAATATCATTAACAACAGTTTTATCAATTGCTATACCATATATGCACTTACCAGTATGTTTTAATGCCTGTCACAGTTGGCATCTAGTTGTGATGTTCTGTCACAAAAACATTAGTTGCCTTCTTTATGTTTTCTGTGCCAGAGGCAAACAAGTCTATGGCATAGTTCTTTTTTTTCACATGCAAATTTTTAAAATGTTATCAAATTTATACAGTCTTCTAAACTTTATTTGAACTTTATTAAAATATAATTCCTTGAGGTTTACATTTGTCATGTTTTTAAGTTACCATATGTTGAGAAGATAGAAGGGTTCAATATCACATTTCTTAAAAACAGGGAAATTTCCAGGCCATTATAAAAAAAATAAGAAAATGTTGTGTCTTTGTTTACAGTATTTCAAAATCATATAATGATATTATCAAGAAGTGATTATCACATTACATTGTCATTCAATAGAAATACATTTGGACTAGGTTCTATAACTATCTTCAGTATGGATGTAAAGTTATCTTCAGTATGGATGTCTAGATCAGAAAAGCAAGCAAGTTTCTGTTTTTACATTTTCTCAAACATAGTGAGAAAATGAAAACAATACCAGGTGACGTTTGGAAGTCACTTGCCTGGTAGTATTCAAATATTTCCTTTATCTGTTTTAAACTCTGTTTTAACCTGTAACGATCACTACTCCAGACCCCAATTATTGACTCCATTAGGTTTTATAAAGATGATTATGCGAGAAAAGAGGAAGAAAATCTTCTCTCTTTAATGTGACAGGCAAAACAAATTTAGTATGCACATAGCAGTAACTCCTAGTGTTCATGAATTGGATAGTTACCCTGTTGTACAATATACAGATTTTTTTGAAATTTTGGTATACCCACCAAAAAACAGGGACATAGTTTGTCAAGGCATCATAATGTTTCAGTTAGAGGATTGTAGAATTTGAACACATGAATGTTGTATTCATAATGCATTCCAACCTAATCAGTTTTCAAAGTAATCATATTTGGCTTAAAAACATAATGCAAACCTAATTTTAAACTATGATTGAAAGAGTGCCCCATAAGGGATATGCAAATTTGACTTTGTTCTCAAGATAAATTCAATTTCCACAAAAAAAGGGTGGGGAGTTTATTAGTGTTTTCATCTTATTTTTCTCAAGAAAGATAGAACCTAATAATTCTCTATAGAATATTTAACACAATATATTTAGAACAAGGAAACATGGCTCTGTGCACAGGGCTGTCAATCTTTGAGGGGAAGGCTGTTTTTCCCCATGGAGCTTCATTACAAGTAGCTGCCCTCTTTTTTTTCAAGTGCCTCAACATTTGCTATCACTATAAAAACTGTCATTTATGAAGAAAATGGGAGGGGGAGGAGTGATATCCTCTTACTGAATAAATTTGTAAAGACTACATATAGGACAACTAACTTGCCAATATTTTGGTGCTTCTGCCCATCATCAATACACAGTTGATTTTGAATTAATTGTAATCACATATCTCTTTGTTCAGATGCTGATGAGGACCCGAGCCCATTTTCCGCCAACAGTGAAAGAGAAAGCAAGTTCCTATAGATTTATCTGCTGAAGATACAGACATCTTAGGAGCAACAGAAGAACAAAGAGTTGTGGGAGGAACAAGTAAAGAAGCTAGACATATTATATTAATAAAGAAAGGAATGAAGGGAGGGTGAGAGTTAAGAGCTAAAAGATTAAGTTTTGTCTCTGGTGAACCTCACAGTAGAATCTCAAATAGTGATTGCATCTTGGAAATGGTTTTGATTCACAAACTTTATCTACACTGGCATTTTGTAGATTTTTTAAAAAAAGTTGGATACCTTTACATTGTGCTAAAAAAAAATCACCAATGAAAGGTATGTCAAGTATTTCTCAAATCAGCTGCTTTCATTTTATTTGTTTCTATAACCAAGACAATATGTTTAAGATGTATCAGATGGTACTTCATTTATTATTGTAATAAAAAGAGGCTTCAGAAGTAACCGATACCCTCCCCTGAAAGTTAAAAAAAAAATCCATCCCTGAACTAGCTGCATCGTGCTGATTGTAATTTTACTATGTGATGGTCATACCTTCTGTGTAATGTTAAATATCAACATGAATTAAGCTTCAAGCTATGTTTAACGTTTGTACTGTTCTACACGTTTGCACAGAATAATTAATTAACCTAGACTATATGCAGATGACTGGCAGAGCAAAATTTTGATAAGGGCATTGTGGTGCAGATATTTGGAGGTATTATCCCTAATCAGGATAGGAACTATCAATTCAGTTGGAAATTTGCCAATAGAAAAGCAGAACTCAATGCACTTTCAGCCAAAGTGAAACTATTTAAGATAAAAATATAGCATTAACATTTCTTCAGGATTAAATTATAAATTAATTTAAACATACAACTACGTTAATGGAGAGCATGCTGGTTGCTAACACTTCAGATGTTTCTCTCTATGGTTAAGTTGACTTACAGCAACCATATGAATACTGTCATAACAACCTTGTCCACATCATCCAAATTAGCAGAAAGTGATAATGACATGATTAAAATAAAAGAGATACTGATTTATCAGAGTGTCTAACATGCAACATTAGACAATCTTAATACAATTCAAGAAAGAATAGTAGCTACATTTCCAGTCACTATGTTGTTAGATAGGCATTGGCATACCAGTATTTTCACCACCTGCATCTAGACACAACAAACAGCAGAGAGATCAGAGGAGTGGATTAAGACATGCAATGGGACACACTGAAGTCTGGTTTATAACAAGAAAGCTTGGATGTAAATTCTTGGGATATCTAAGGTTCGCCATAAGGCCTCACTACAGCCTGGGTGAAAGACAGGAGCAAAGTTTATAAATAAAAGTTCCAGTTGTTGGCTGAAGAACTAGCAAGTCACTGTGAGCATTCAAGATAATCCACGTATCAACTTGGGCAAAAACATACACTGGATAATTCCTCTTTCTGAGGATGAAGGAGGAATTGTTTCTTAGTTTTCACTGATGGGCAACATCATTTTATTTTTCTTAAATTGCTCCTTCTCCTGGACAAGATTTATAAGTTTATTTAAAATGGCTTCTGCCAAAATAACTTCTCTGTCACTAACTATTTAAGAGTTTTTTAAACATGTAGGTAGTGGGGATAAAGTAGGGATTACTTGGATTTTCATCGAGCATCTGACAAAGTTCTTCATCAAGGATTCTTAGGCAGGCTTGGCGATCATGAAACAGGGCAACTATGTGTAACAATTTTTGAATCTGTTAATCCCCAGGGTGTGCCCCTGGTGGCACAGTGTGTTAAAACGCTGAGCAGCTGAATTTGCGGACCAAAAGGTCCCAGGTTCAAATCCTGGGAGTGGAATGAGCACCTGCTGTTAGCCCCAGCTCCTGCCAACCTAGCAGTTGTGATGTCCCATGGGCCATGGAGTCCTGATCCCAGTGCCATTGTGGCTGATGATGAGGAAAACAGAGGATTTTTGCCGGCTCAGCAAGAGCCGGAATCTTTCCAGATGCCTGTTGTTGATGTTTCTACCCGAGATCCCATTACGGAAGACCTTGACCAGGCCTTGCCCACTGCCTCCCCTCCTTTTCCCAGGAAACAGTTCTATGCGGCGGGCAGGGGTGAGAAAGAGCAGATTCGGAGGAGCTTGAGAATAGTAGCTAAACAAGACGTTAATTAGCCATGTTGCCCTGGGAAATTCTAGGGAGGAACGCATCTGGAGGGAGATGTGTTTCGTTCTCCTTTCCCTTGGGAAAGGAAGCTGGACACCTGCTTTGCAGAGAAATGAAACCGGGATAAAAGTGCCCGACACGAAGAATTCCGTGTGGAGTCAACAGATCAACTTCGGGAGTGATTTCGTGGTTCCAGCCAAGTGGATTTCGCAAAGTCCGCAACTCCAGTTCCTTGCCTTGCCTTGTCTAGCCAAGTATTCAAGAACTATCTTGCCTTGTTTCCAGCCTTGGACCTTGCTTCTAGTATCAAGCCTTGTTTCTAGTTTGCCGTGGACGTACTTTGAACTTTGGAAAGATGTTGGACGTTTCCCCACTCTATTGCTTGTAAATAGAGTGTGTTTCGGTTTGGATTTACAACTTTGGACTCTAATATAAAATATTGGACAATATAATTTTGGACTATTTCTGACCTTTCCTGAAAGGTCTTATATTGGACTATATTTCCTACTTGTTTTTATTATTCTTACATATATTCTTAATAAAGATATTAGATAGTTTTTGGCCTCCGTGTGTCGGTTCTTAGTGCTCTCGTTGCCCTGGGCGTGACAGCAGTTCGAAAACATGCAAATGTGAGTAGATCAATAGGTACCACTCCGGTGGGAAGGTAACGGCACTCCATGCAGTCATGCTGGCCACATGACCTTGGCGGTGTCTATGGACAATGCTGGCTCTTCGGCTTAGAAATGGAGATGAGCACCAACCCCCAGAGTCGGTCACGACTGGACTTAACATCAGGGGAAAACCTTTACCTTTTACCTAATCCCCAGGGTCTGCTATGGCACATCTTGCCATCTTCTGGGGATGGTTTTTAGCCCCAAACTAGAACGTGAAGGTGATCATTTTCAGGTTAATGCAGCAAAACACACACACAACACAACCTAACTGGTTTTGGGAGGCATCGTTGTGGCTTTTGGATTTAGCAAAAGTGGACACATTCCTAACTGCTCTCTTATGGGTAGACTACTTCCTAAGAAGGAGGAGCAAGCAGGGACAAAATGACAATTCTTCTAATCGGATTATGTAAACAGCACAGATTCCCATGGGCTTGATTTATAACAGCTGCTTTTTAATTTGTTCATAAATCAGCTGAAGTGAGGTCTTAGCAATGAGATGATCAGGCCCGCTGGCAACACCAAAATTATTTCAAGTGTTTAAAACAAAATGAGAAATAATACAGCAAAAGGGGTTTTGCAAAAATGGGGGAGATGACATTAATCTGACAAATTCAGTTTAAAGGAAACAAATGTAAAGTGATGCATATTAAGGCAAACCACCCTGTATAATGATGGAGATCTAAGCTGGAAATGAACATAGCATGAAAGGGAAGTTGGAAAGGAAAGGATTGCTCAGTGAAATATCAAAATACAGTGAAATTGCTGTGACAAAGGCAAATTTCGTGCTGCAGATTATTAGGCAAAGGATTAAATTGGAACTATAAATTCCATAAAGTTATTTCAAGAACTACTGCACGTGTGAGCACACACACATTTCTACAGTAAGAGGTAAGAATTAGTACTGCATTTAATACTATAAGAGACCCTCCCCTTTTGCACGTGAATTAAAAAATGCCATATTTTTATGGAAAAGAACATCTCTGTCTAGGAATCTCTAGGTCTAGCATGACTCTGCAGGTGGCCTTCCCATAGGCAAAGAACTGGCCACTGTGAGAACATAATGTTGAACCAGACAGGACTGTGGTCTGATGCAACTGTGTGTTTCTGTTTAATTAGAATCATAGAATCATAGAGTTGGAAGATGCTTCATGGGGCATCTAGTCCAACCCTCTGCCAAGAAGCAGGAATTCCATTAATTTCTAATGGAAATGGCAACAAAGAACATAAACCTACTATATGCACATATTTCCAAGGCTTTTTATTCTCTCAAAGTGAGGTAGCCTTAGAAGGAAGTGTAGGAAACAACCAATTAAAAAGTATTTCCCCACCACCATTTTTATTAGTAGTAAAAGGCTCAATGTTCATTATTGTGTTGGACACATTGAGGTGACTGAAGAGAAGTTGTGAACAGTATTGTGCATTTGTATGGAATTGCTGTTCGTTTTGTTTAGTTTTGTTTTGTCTCATTTTCATATTTGTCCCCATTTCCGAAAACGGGATGCCTATAAGAATATAATTTTTTTTCTTGCTTACGAAAAATGAACATTTTTGTGCCATTGGTGGCAATGGGAGGGCTTCTGAGGCTCACTCCCCACTTAGATTTAGGGCTAGAGGAGTGAAAATAGCCACACACTGAGGGCATATCGACCCCTTTTAGCCCACCAACTTTTAAACGTTTGGATCTTTCCCCAATTTCTAGTGATTTTTTTTTCCTTTTTATAAAGAAATCCCCTATAAAAGGATTCCCTTTTCCTCCCGGCTGGCCCGGTCCTCTTAACTTCTGCAACAGCAGAAGGAGGGCCAGGGGAGTTGCCAGCCAGCCAAATGGGAAAGATGTTCCACACAAACACCACACACACAGCCCGGTGCCTAGCCCCAAGATTTCACTTCTTAATAAAAAATATTACAACATCAAACAATTCAAGCCAAGCCAAGCGGAGGAGACACTGCAACAGCAACCCAACCAGCCCCAGCACACAAAAGCGGCCCTCCCTGCCCTCCTGCCCTCCTTGCCCAGCCTACTTCACTGATTCCTTGACCTCTGATTGCCCAAGGATCACCTCCCCCCCCCCCTCATTCTCTGACACATGAGGAAGTGATTGCAGGTTTGGATGCCATGTGGCCAGAAAACAAAAGCAAGTAAGATGACCATGCAGATTTCATTTTCATGTCGCCTTTCGCTTCATATGAAAATGTCATCATTCGTTTTGTGCATACGGTCAACATGAAATGAATGCACAAAGGAAACGAAGGAAACAAATACTACACACATCCCTAGTGTTGAATCTAAAAAATGAAGTGCCACAGTGAAGAAAGGGCATCTCTCAACCACAAAGGAATAGTTTAGTTTGCTCCCAAACACTCTGCGGCACATGAGCTAGAACATATATTTTGCTTAGTGAACCAGCTTCAATATCGCTGGTTCACCTCAGTAATGCTGGAATATGCTGGACCTCTCTAATTATTTTAATTCCCAAAATGGTATCTGTCACACTAATTTGATTAAATTAGTCTTGGTATCTAAAGGCTAATTTGTTTCATACACCTCCGGTAGTAAAAGTTTAAGTTTCTCAGTCACAGCTGTGAAAACCTACCATCTCCAAAATAAAATTGAAAGTGACAAGTGTTCAGTTACATGGATTTCAATCAAGTGAAACAAAAATAAACAATTCTCTCAGCAAGGTAATAAGAACAAAGTATTCATTCCCTTCAGCTTCAGCTGGCTCAGATTCACGGATAACATTATCAATGTGGCACAACACCCAATATAATTTATTTAGTCATTTCTCTCTACTTTTTGTATATCAAGGAGGTAGGTTTAAGGGATGGTTATAGGCTGAGTACTTTCAAAAATTTTAATTTCTTTACTGCTTTATTATGTATTGGAAAGCAAGACTGGTGTCCTATAACTAGGAATACGTTATTATGAAATCACAATTTTCCATCATGTGGATCACTAAAGAGCCATGCTGGAAAAAAACCCCAATACAATAGACTACATATCAAAGAAGAATGGAAATTCTAACTTCTAACCTTACTTATCTGATACTGCCATCTTTTTTGAAATCTTTTTTCCTGATTCTGCTGCATAAACAACAACTTTCAATCATTTTTATCTGTTGTAAGCGGCTTGACAAAGTTTAGTCTACTTTATTTATTTTTATCTCAAAACTACCTAATGGAAACAATTAACAAGCTCTGAGCAACAGTGCTCAAAGAGGAATACAGAGTTAGCTGTATTCAAAGAGTTAGAAATAATAACAATAAAACTTTATTTGCAGACCGCCCTATCTCCCCGAAGGGAGACAGAAAGATAGACAGATAGACAGCCCACTGTTCTTTTATCCTTATACTCAATTTCTGCTTCTGTCTGCTACAATAAAACCTAATCCCAAAGTTGGTATGTGTATATATGTGCGTGAGAGGCAGGGAGACCATCTCACAAATGGAACACACTTTTGAAAATAAGAGAGGCCCTCAAGACACATTTATCTCAGAGTGAGTATGTAAAGGCACTGCTTTTAAGAAGGAACTGTCAATCATGATTTACGATTTGGATGGCATGGGTATTTCTGGCACAATAAAGTAAAAGTACATGCCAACTTTAAAAAGCAGTTTATTAGGAAAGCTCTTATACAAGTTTGGTATACATATAAGAGAAGGCTTTCCCCCAAAATAGCACTATCCTGTTAACTACACGATGCCTTCTGTTAGGAAGGAAGGGGATAAAATCAAAAGAATGGGTTGTGTAACAAATCTTGTACTCTTTTGTGAATTTTAAAACTGATCATTAGGAGCTTAAACTGAGATGCTTCTAAAGGAAAATGAGTAGAAATTTAATTATAAGAAAGATTTGGCAAGTGAAACTGGAGGAAATTATTTTCACTTAGAATCATGTAAGGATGATGAATACATAATTTAAATAGAGCATACACTCTTTGAAATTGAAGACAGAAGGTAAACCTGTAAAAGACCGCATGAAAAAATAGACCCAACATTTGAACATAATGTTCAAATGGATGTATGAAGAAAAATCTGAATGAGATAAAATTTTACTTTATGCATCAATTTAAACAAAAATAAGATGATATATATATGACATTTAACTTCAAATAAGTTGGAAAAAATGTCCCCAAATTCTTCAAATCAATTTTGGAATTGTCAAGATAGGGATGGGACTTTTTCCCATATTTAGTGGACTTCCAAGAAAGCAAAAAAGAAAAAAGAAAAAGAAAAAAGATTCATCCAAGATTTAAAGGCAGAGTTTGCAGTGCTATCAAGAAAAATTGACTGGATATGGACAAAGAATTGGATACTAAACATGGACTACTTCTCCAGAACATGATAACAATGGCAAGAATACTTTTGCTCGAATTCGGAAATGCACTGGAGCACCAACAAAGGAAGAATGAACTGTTAGGGCTGCTGATTTTGCCCAAATTGCCAAATTAATGTGAATTTTTAAAAAATAAAAGTACAGTAGAGTCTCACTTATCCAACATTCTGGATTATCCAACACATTTTTGTAGTCAATGTTTTCAATGCATTGTGATATTTTGGTGCTAAATTCATAAATATAGTAATTACTACATAGCATTAATGTGTAATGAACTACTTTTTCTGTCAAATTTGTTGTATAACATGATGTTTTGGTGCTTAATTTGTAAAATCATAAGCTATTTTGATGTTTAATAGGCTTTTTCTTCATCTCTCCTTATTATCCAACATATTCGCTTATCCAATCTTCTGCTGGCCAGTTTATGTTGGATAAGTGAGACTCTACTGTAATTGAAAACCACAGATGAACTTTTTGAGCAATAAGAAATTTAATAATTTAATAATTTGTGGTTATGGTTACTAATAACTCTAGTAACATTAGTAAGTTTAACTTAACAAAATCTGTAATGCTAGAATACCAGCTTCACAGAGATAGACCAAAGGAATCAGTGCCCACCTAGATTAAGACTTTGGATCATTACTAAACATATGGCCCTAAATACAGTTGTTACTTTTTAGTTCCAAGTACATGTAGTGAAATGAATCAACTGAAATTTGAAAAGTAATACTTATGTAAATTCGTTTAGTTCATTGGATTTACTCTACTTGGAACTTGCCGTTTAATTTAAGCCTTAGTGTGCAATAAAAGCCTAAGAGGATCATGGAAGCTGTATTACTTGTAAATGGTGTTTCACGTATAATGTATAATATGTACAACATACTATTAACTAAACATTAGTATTTTTGCATTGTAATCTTTTTTATCTAGAACTAATAAGATTTAGAAGATTATAAATGAAAGCAGAGTGCTTCTTGTGTTTGATCTCTGTTTTTAATAGTAAGATAAGACAAAAATAATGTTGGCTGGGATGTATGGCACATGAACCTCTGGTGCACCTTTTCTAAGTGATTTTAAATGGATGGTTTCCCCATCTGTTATAGTTGTGTATGATCTCAAAATAATATTTCCTTTAAAATTTGATGTGATTGGAAACTAAAATAGTTACATACCACTTGAAGGGATACTACGTCAGCAAGTCTAAAATATTGCAACATCAGATTTTGCTAGACCAGGCCACCCTCCTAGTTGCCACATTAGATTATAATACTTTTCACATTTATAGCAGAAATATTATAAAATTGAGTCTTCTAAAATTAGTTCCATCCAACAGGATTGAACGCCTCTGGCAAGATTACCTCTTGAATCCCCCCTATTTTCCCCAATCTTAAGTGGACCGTTAAAATGCCTAAATACTCCAAAGACACCAGATCTCATCTGATTTTAGAAATTAGGCAAGGTGAGTCCTGCTTAGTACATGGCTAGGAGACTGCCAATGAATACCAGGTGCTGAAGGCTGTATTTCAGAGGAAGATACTGAGAAAACAACCTCTGAATATTACTTGCCTAAGAAATCCTATGAAATCCATGGAATTAATATAAATGAACAGATTTTTTTTTTCATGTCAGGAGTGACTTGAGAAACTGTAAGTTGCTTCTGGTGTGAGAGAACTGGCCATCTGCAAGGATGTTGCCCAGGGACACCCAGATGTTTTAATGTTTTTGCCATCCTTTTGGGAGGCTTCTCTCATGTCCCCGCATGGAGCTGGAGCTGATAGAGGGAGCTCATCCATGCTCTCTCTGGGTTGGATTCGAACCGGCAACCCTCAGGTCAGCAACCCAACCTCTAAGATATCAGTCCTGCCAGCACATGGGTTTAATCCGCTGCGCCACTGGGGGCTCCAATCAACAGATGACTAGAAGGAACATACACACAAACACACACAGTCAAAAAGCATGCCCATTTTGAAAACATAACTTGGCATTTCCACAGCTCAGTGAAGGGTATATGTTTCAGTTTGGAAACTATGCAAACTTTCAAGAAAATAAAGAGTGTCCCTGCTGATATCAGATTGAGTTTACCACATGTATTTTTATAGCAGCTTGCTGACAGTTTAATATTAATAACATCAAAGCTATCCTGTTTTTCACTTAGACTCCTTCTCAATTTCTACATGCCAATTCAGATTATGTCCATTTGGTGAACTTTTATCCCTACCTCCTTTTTCTTCATAATGTGGCTATCACAAAAATGTCCCCTTTTCCCCTTTAAAATGTAGTGCCAATGTTAACTCCTCCATTATTATACACTTAACTAATTATACATCTAACCAATAATGTTAACTTCTTTGTATTATTAATAATGCAATACCATTGCATCAATTATGAGAAACTTAGTCTCTGTTTACAACAGACTGATGATCAAAAGGTATGTGGCTCTTGATCAGTTGATTATGTGCACATATCCTTTCAGAAAATCTACCTGCCTAACAGGCTCCACTGCTGCTTCTTTGGTGTTTTCAGAAAGACATCTAACACAATTGTTCGCTATACAATATGGGAAAACTCACAAACAATAATTTTAAAATAGTGAATGAAACAGTAAGGAAGTATACATCTATATATATAAATGTGTAATGGTGTCTTCCCCTCCCACTAAACAACAAAAGTACAAGCCCCAGAACCTAGAAATTTGGCAGCACAATCCACCATCCTTGCCCCTAGGTTCCGACAACAAAAAGAAAAGAAAAATAAAGTCCTAATTAGAGGGAAAGGAATAATTGTTTTTAGCCAATTGCTGCCAGTTAGAAGGCTAAGCTCCGCCCACTTGGTCTCCTAGCAACCCACTCAGCCCAGGGGACAGGCAGAACTAGGCCTCACTTAGGCCTCTTCCACACTGTCTATAAAATACAGATTATCTGATTTTAACTGGATTATATGGAAGTGTAAACTCAAGGCCCTTCCACACAGCTATATAACCCATTTATAATCTTATATTATCTGTTTTGAACTGGATTATCTAGAGTCCACACTGCCATATAATCCACTTCAGTGTGCATTTCATTCAGCTGTGTAGAAGGGGCCTCATATAATCCAATTCTAAGCAGATAATATAAGATTATAAATATACAGTATAGTCTCACTTATCCAATATAAACACCCCGGCAGAACATTGGATAACTGAATATGTTGGATTAAAAGAAGGAATTCAGGAAAAGCCTCTTAAACATCCCATTCCCTCACAACCCTATCTGCTGCCAAACTGCCATCCATGTCTATGCCAGGCATCCTCAGAGATTATGAGATCTGTTTGAAAACAGACAAGTCGGATGTTTATTTCTATCTCACCAATGATATCCAGGATGGGACAACTCTTAACTGTCTGAGGCGACTGTGAATGTTCCACTTGGCCACCTTGATTACCATTGAATGCCCTTGCACCTTCAAGGTCTGCCTACTTCCTGCTTCGGAGAGGAATCCTTTGTTGGGAGATGTTAGCTGGCCCTCAGTACATCATGTCTGGAATTCCCTGATTGCTCAGTGCTGTTCTTTAGTTTACGGTCCTGATTTCACAGATTTATTTAATACTGGGAGCCACATTTTCTTCATTCCAGGCAGGCAGGAACCATCCAGGCTTTGAAGCTACAAGGCTATTCAGTGCCAATTCCAACATTCACACTTGCCTAAAGCAGACAACAGTTCTTTCTTCCACCCTGGTCATTCCACAGATATATAAACACCACTTCCTTTCGTTACAACACATTTCACAACCTCTGAGGATGCAGGCGAAACATCAGGAGAGAATACATTTGGAACATGACCAGGCAGACCACAGAACTCAGAGCAACCCAATACAAAGAGAACCAAAAATAATAAAATAAATACAAAAAACAAATAAAAAACAAAATAAAATAATGCAATTAAAAAACATAAATAAAAATAATATAATAAAATAATAAAATATAATACATACAAATAATAAAATAAAATAATAAAAACACAAATAATAAAAGAATAAAAATAAAATAAATACAAATAATACAATAAAAATAAAAAAACACTAAAAATAATAAAAAACACTAACAATACAATAAGAAACTATAATAACAGAAAATAACTAAAAATAATACAAGAAAATAATAAAATACAATAAATAAAAAGATAAGTTACAATAAAATTAATTAAAAAAATACAAATAACGTCAAATAAAAATTCCACAACAATTTTTAACCAATACCACCACCACTTTGCCACAGCAACGCGTGGCCGGGCACAGCTAGTATTATATAAATGCATTCACATTGTTAACTAGGACTGGGGATGCAAACATGTTTTAAATGCTTCTTGTTAAAATGTGTATTTACAGATTAAAGTTAATGTATTTCTGAAACCTCTTCATTTTCTGTTAAGAAAAGCTATTTACTTGAGACCAAATCTAACTTGTGAACTGGCCTCCTATTTATTACCTACAGTAGAGTCTCACTTATCCAATGTTCACTTATCCAATGTTCTGGATTATCCAACACAGTCACCTTTTAGTAGTCAATATTTTTGTAGTCAATGTTTTCAATACATTGTGATGTTTTGGTGATAAATTCATAAATACAGTAATTACTACATAGCATGACTGCATATTGAACTACCTTTTCTGTCAAATTTGTTGTTAACCATGATGTTTTGGTGCTTAATTTGTAAAATAACCTAATTTAGTGTTAAATAGGATTTTCCTTAATTCCTCTTTATTGTCCAACATATTTGCTTATCCAACGTTCTGCTGGCCCGTTTATGTTGGATAAGTGAGACTCTACTGTATAATATTTTAAAACTGGCTTAAGACATTGTAAGTACACTGGCTTTCTTTTTATGGCTGTTGTAGCATCACAATGACTGGTAGTGCTCTTAAAATCTACTTTTGAAGCCATAAACTCCTACAGTAGATGGATTTCTGAAATAATGGAAAGCTGGGCAGTGAGCATGCTCAGCCTTCTCTTAGCAGCAGGAAATACAGTGAAAAGCAATTGTGGTAGTACCCAACCATCATCAGTTGAATTGTCCCCCACTCTCAGGAAAAGTGTGGATGCACCATCACTCCCACCCTGCTCTCCAGAACCTCACAAATTCCTCTCTTGGCAGATATTGGTTGACTTAAAAGATCATTTTAAGGGAGAGGGTTGCTTTGGGAGATGTAACCATGTCATCGTAACTACGTATATTTGTTGACTTATAAGTTCCAGTAAAAAATCAATTCCCATCTTCTCGTAGTTCAATATTTGATTATTCTCTTGGCAGATTTTTTTTCTAACATTGATTACTTATAATGATAGTTTCTAATTAAGAGTGCCTTGATTTGCCTTATAAATGCATTTAGATGAATCTGATCAACAGTCCATCCAACCCTGCTTTGAATAGCAGAACCTTCCTGAAACCCCAGGCAAAGACAAATCTGTCTGAAGCCTGCTGCCTGAGATCCTGTTAACCAGAAATGTGAAGGACTTCCAATAAGAGAGTCAGGTGTATGAGCTTTTGTCCTTCTCTCCAAGAACTATGTATGCCACAGTTTCATAAATAAAGTAGCCTGCCTTTAATAGGAAAAAAATGACCAAAAGGCCAGATACCCAGTACTGAAGGTAAAAAGCACAATGTATCAACGGTTTAAAAGTATTGTATTCTATGTCCACTTATGAATTACAACGAGACATCCTTTCTTCCTAATTTAACCTTTCTCAATTTATGTTTTCCAGATGGATAGAGAACAAAGTCACAGCAAATGTTTCCAGAAACAGTTAAGTATTTCCATTTTGCATCCAAATTCCCGTGTGCACATTTTAAATAAAGCTTTTAGCATGAATATAATAGAAATTAAGTTGGAAACTTTAACTATACCTTTCAAAAAAAGGGAGGGAGGCAGGAATTATGTTTTCAAAAAAAAGAGTAGTCATCACACATTACCACCCATAATTATCCATTTTGAAGATAAGGTTTGGAACAAAAGCATAGAATAAAAGATAGGTAGATATTCCAAGATAGAATATTTTAATGTGATGAACTACATGACCTTGAGGAATGCACTGTAAATGTTCATAATTTGTTATTTTGCAACAGTATCTAAATAATATTTTAAAATAGCCAGAACTTGAAAATCATAGTATATGGAATTAAACTACAACTCACCTTACAAGGGAGCTTTAACACACAGTTCAGAAGGAAATATTCCTTTGCTATGGTTTTCATGGTATAGGTTGGGTGTCCCTCAAATACTCTAAACCCTCCAAAGTGTCAACATGGGTGGATGAGACAGTGATAACTTTGATTTCTCATGGTTCAGTATGTATAGGCTTTGTTTCATGCAGAAGGTTATTTAAAATATTTTGTATAAAATCATCTTCAGGCCGTGTGTTTTAGGTATATATATATGAAACATCAATTAATTCCGTGTTTAGACTTGGGTCCCATCTCCAAGACATCTCATTATGAACATGATCACCAAATATGGATATTTCAAAGTGCCCCCCCCCAAAAAAAAATAAACCCCCAGTCTGAATTCCAAAAGTCTTCTGGCCTAAGCATTTTGAATAAGGCGTGTTCAACCTGGAATTTGTGTCAGGTGAAAATATATTTCCATAAGTCAAAAAAGAATGTTGTAATTTCGTATTTCAGAGTAATCTTCTAATAGTCTCTTAAAGTGACATCTGTAACATAACAATAATAAGAAACACATTTGAACACTTTAACTATATTTCAGGGATTTTAAACCAACATTAGACTAACTATCATCCAAAAGGGGGCCTATACAGAAAAGGATAAGCCATTTTACAGGGTGGGGAGTTGGAAAACCATTTCCCATTTTCGTTGGTTATCCCCCCCCCATGTCATAAACTGTGTTGCCAATTTGTAAGCCGCCCTGAGTCCCCCAGGGGAGAAGGGCGGGGTAGAAATACCGTAAATAAATAAATAAATAAATAAATAAAATAAACAAGGATTGTTTCCAAGACACTGACATGGGGTGGGGGGGGGTGGGGTAACAGCAAACCAGGAGAAAATAGTTTTACTCCTTAACCCCCTCCCCCCCCCCCAGTAAAATGGACAACCCTTCTCTGTCTAGCGCCCCCTTTTGGTTTATGCCTGGATAATGGAACAGTACCATTTTCTGTTACATGAATCTCTTATGCAGTGTTTACACTGGACTCTGCGGATTATAATGCAGCTATACGTCATAAAAAGGATAATCAGTCTGTTTAGAAAGTCTTGCAAATGCTGATTTGGTATGAGTAAAAATGTGGTTTTTATACCTAATTTATATACCTACTAGCTGTGCCTGGCCACGCGTTGTGGAATTTTTATTTGATATTATTTGTATTTTTTAATTTTATTGTAACTTATCTTTTTTATTTATTATATTTTATTATTTTCTTGTATTATTTTTAGTTATTTTCTGTTATTATAGTTTCTTATTGTATTAATTTTTTAGTGTTTTTAATTATTTTTAGTGTTTTTTATTATTTTTATTGTATTATTTGTATTTATTTTATTTTTTATTCTTTTATTATTTGTGTTTTTATTATTTTATTTTATTATTTGTATGTATTATATTTTATTATTTGATTATATTATTTTTATTTATGTTTTTAATTGCATTATTTTATTTTGTTTTTTATTTGTTTTTTGTATTTATTTTATTATTTTTGGTTCTCTTTGTATTGGGTTGCTCTGAGTTCTGTGGTCTGCCTGGCCATGTTCCAAATGTATTCTCTCCTGATGTTTCGCCTGCATCCTCAGAGGTTGTGAAATGTGTTGTAACGAAAGGAAGTGGTGTTTATATATCTGTGGAATGACCAGGGTGGAAGAAAGAACTGTTGTCTGCTTTAGGCAAGTGTGAATGTTGGAATTGGCACTGAATAGCCTTGTAGCTTCAAAGCCTGGATGGTTCCTGCCTGCCTGGAATGAAGAAAATGTGGCTCCCAGTATTAAATAAATCTGTGAAATCAGGACCGTAACCTAAAGAACAGCACTGAGCAATCAGGGAATTCCAGACATGATGTACTGAGGGCCAGCTAACATCTCCCAACAAAGGATTCCTCTCCGAAGCAGGAAGTAGGCAGACCTTGAAGGTGCAAGGGCATTCAATGGTAATCAAGGTGGCCAAGTGGAACATTCACAGTCGCCTCAGACAGTTAAGAGTTGTCCCATCCTGGATATCATTGGTGAGATAGAAATAAACATCCGACTTGTCTGTTTTCAAACAGATCTCATAATCTCTGAGGATGCCTGGCATAGACATGGATGGCAGTTTGGCAGCAGATAGGGTTGTGAGGGAATGGGATGTTTAAGAGGCTTTTCCTGAATTCCTTCTTTTAATCCAACATATTCAGTTATCCAATGTTCTGCCGGGGTGTTTATATTGGATAAGTGAGACTATACTGTATATTTATAATCTTATATTATCTGCTTAGAATTGGATTATATGAGGCCCCTTCTACACAGCTGAATGAAATGCACACTGAAGTGGATTATATGGCAGTGTGGACTCTAGATAATCCAGTTCAAAACAGATAATATAAGATTATAAATGGGTTATATAGCTGTGTGGAAGGGCCTTGAGTTTACACTTCCATATAATCCAGTTAAATCAGATAATCTGTATTTTATAGACAGTGTGGAAGAGGCCTAAGTGAGGCCTAATTCTGCCTGTCCCCTGGGTTGAGTGGGTTGCTAGGAGACCAAGTGGGCGGAGCTTAGCCTTCTAACTGGCAGCAATTGGCTAAAAACAATTATTCCTTTTCCTCTAATTAGGACTTTATTTTTCTTTTCTTTTTGTTGTCGGAACCTAGGGGCAAGGATGGTGGATTGTGCTGCCAAATTTCTAGGTTCTGGGGCTTGTACTTTTGTTGTTTAGTGGGAGGGGAGGACACCATTACTCATTTATATATATAGATATATTTGAGGTCCCATAAACACTTCTTGGGTCAAATGTTTAAAAAGCCATGTCTTAGGGAATGTTAGTGTAACGAGCTACCTATCAAGTTATAACTAATAATAATATTGGTTACTGAACCGTTTTCTTACAGAGAACTGCTGAGAACAGAATATAACAGAACAAGGATCAGGGATAGGTATGACAGCTGAGCAAGAATCATTGCCATTTTCATTCTGACACTGGCAGTAGCAAAGGAAATATTCTCTCAAATTCCTCCATTTCTCCCAACTAGCCACTACAATAGCCATGTTCTTCTCTGCTTGAAAGAGTAAGTTAAAGAAACCTATCCCTAACAGGCAAAGGTTTTTAAATCAATCACTCACATCTCATTGCTTTATTCCTCGTGCATTTTTGTTGATTTTCCCAGTTAGAAATTCTTCTAATAACATTTAAATATCTTGCAAAAGTAAAGGCTACAACTTCAGTGCAAACCTCACCAAAATTTCAACTAGAGACTTAATCCCAGTGAAAATGTCAAATATTTGGAAGAGTAGGTTTACGATAAGGCTCGGGCTGTGGCGCAGCTGGTTAATAGCCAGCAGCAATAGATCACTGCTGACCAAAAGGTCATTAGTTCGAAGCCCGCATCAGATTGAGCTCTGGACTGTTTAATAGCCTAGCTTACTGTACACCTAAGCAGTTCGAAAACAGCTGCAGCTGTGAGTAGAGAAAATTAGGGACCGTTTAATGCTGCCGGCGAGCTAAGAGCAAGGAGGAAATACTATGATCGGCGTAATAGTGGATGAAGTGTCAGCTCCCCCTGTGGCTGAAATCGAGCATAACCTCCTGAAGCTGAAAGTTGAAAAATGTTGAATTACCTCTATTGTCCATCTGTATGTGTGTTGTATGTCTAATAATGGCATTGAATGTTTGCCATGAATATGTGTATTGTGATCCTCCCTGGGTGAGAAGGGCAGAATATAAATACAGTAGAATCTCACTTATCCAACCTAAACGGGCCGGCAGAATGTTGGATAAGCGAATATGTTGGATAATAAGGAGAGATTAAGAAAAAGCCTATTAAGGTTATGATTTTACAAATTAAGCACCAAAACATCATGTTATACAACAAATTTGACAGAAAAAGTAGTTCATTACACATTAATGTTACGTAGTAATTACTGTATTTACGAATTTAGCACCAAAATATCACAATGCATTGAAAACATTGACTACAAAAATGTGTTGGATAATCCAGAACGTTGGATAAGTGAGACTCTACTGTACTGTAAATAAATGAATAATAAATAAATAAATACTCTGCTTTGAAATTAAATGGATGATTTTCCTACCCCCATCACAAACTAGCAAACTTTTAGTTTTAATCAGGATTTCTCAGTTGATTTGCCATCACATTGTAGAGTTGTTCCCACCCACAGAGGGAGGAAGAGGCTCTCCTTCACTACCATTCCAGATATATTCTCATCTCTCCCCCTCCCCGTGTTGGAAGAAGGAAGGAAGGAGGAAAAGAAGGAGAGAAGGAGGAGGTAACATATGGCACACACAACACAAGGAAAGAAGGAAGGCCCCCAGAAAATGCATGAGATGTCCTGGGCCCGGTTCTGTTCAACATCTTTATTAATGACTTAGATAAAGGGTTCGAAGGCACGATTATCAAGTTTTCAGACAATACCAAACTGGGAGGGATAGCTAACACTCCAGAAGACAGAAGCACAATTCAAAACGATCTTAACAGACTAGAAACTAACAAAATGAAGTTCAACAGGGACAAATGCAAGATACTTCACTTCGGCAAAAAAAAAAAAAAAATGGAATACAAAGATACAGAATGGGGGATGCCTGGCCCGACAGCAGTACGTGTGACAAGTTAAACATGATCCAAAAATGTGATGCTGAAGCTAAGAAAGCCAACGGGATTTCGGTCTGCATCAATAGGAGTATAGCGTCTAGATCCAGGGAAGTCATGCTGCCCCTCTATTCTGCCTTGGTCAGACCACACCTGGAATTCTGTGTCCAATTCTGGGCACTGCAATTTAAGGGAGATGTTGACAAGCTGGAATGTGTCCAGAGGAGGGAAACTAAAATGATCAAGGGTGTGGAGAACAAGCCCTATGAGGAGCAGCTTAAAGATCTGGGAATGTTTAGCCTGCAGAAGAGAAGGCTGAGGGGAGACATGACAGCCATGTATAAATATGTGAGAGGAAGTCATAGGGAGGAGGGAGCAAGCTTGTTTTCTGCTGCCCTGCAGACTAGGACGCGGAATAATGGCTTTAAACTACAGGAAAGGAAGAACTTCCTAAATGTGAGAGCTGTTCGGCAGTGGAACTCTCTGCCCCAGACTGTGGTGGAGGCTCCTTCTTTGGAGGCTTTTAAGCAGAGGCTGGATGGCCATCTGTGGGGGTGCTTTGAATGTGATTTCCTGCTTCTTGGCAGAAGGTTGGACTGGATGGCCCATGAATTCTCTTCCAACTCTATTATTATATGATTCTATGAAAAGAATACAACATACTGCCAATCTTCCCTCCTCCGTGAGCAAAAGGCAATGGTGGAGCTTTTTCTGTGGCATTTCGGCTCCTCCCACAAATTGCGTAACTATCATTTTAAAGCTATATAATCACATGACAGAATAGGGCATTTTCCCATCTCTATCTGGATAATTTGCAAAAAAGTCACTTGCCAACAAGCTTAGAAAGTGTCTGAAAACATAACCCTTTGCAACCCTTTTTAAACGCCGAAATATCTCTACCCTACACTTGAAGCCAATATCATATGATGAACACAGTAGATTGTAGTTTCTTAAGTGGGTAGCTTAGTAGTATTTAATGAATGTAATGAAGTGGTAGCAAAAGCACCATAGAAAACGGAGGCAGCTCAGAAATTCTCCCAAAAAACCTCATATCTACAGTTTCCAAAGTTCCACAAAAGAAGGTTTTTGGAATAAGGCGATTAAACTCATGTATAATTCTGTGGTGTCCTCATTACCTTGCTGAAGGTAAGCACAACTACTTTGCAGGTGTGTGGGATTGGAGGATGGAGGCTAAAATATATTTGCATATGCATACCAATAAAGAAATAAATACTAATTTCTTCTCTTTATTTTAAGTGGAAGACTATGAAAGACTGTACAACATTTGAAAGTACCTATTTTACATTTCCATGGAAAAAGTTAAATCTTACACATCTCAAAATCATTCTTTGTAAAGAAATACCTGTATGATACAGACAGAAGAGTATTATGCTTAACATGTCTGATTTATTTGATTCTCCTCTTTCAAGGAAGTTAGCTACTTGTTTGAGGTACAGAAGGATTTATTGTGTCATTTGCACCAAGAGATCAGGTTTTCATATCCCTATTCCACTAAAAAGAAAATAAATGTGCAGACTAAGTTGTAAGATCATGTTTCTTCACTGTCCACATTCTTTTGTCCACCCACTGAAGTTTGGTCGGTAGTGATATTCAAGACAGAGAGTATTTCTTTTCCCATGAGTTCCAATAACTGTATATACTATAGAAATGTCTTAATACTTTTGGAGCAATAAATAATTACATCAGAAGTGGAACATTCCCTCATTTCCTTTTTTTCTCCTTAAACTAAAACACAGATAGTTTATATTTATGATTTAGATTTTAAGATAAATTATGCTATCTTTCATTAACATAACCAGTTTGTGCAAAGAGAAATTAAAGCATTTTCTATTTTTGTTTAGGCAGCTCTTTGTAAATTAGATCCTATATCTGACAAAGACTGAAATTAAAAGCCTTTGCAATCTGCTTGTGACTTGCACAATAAAAATGGCAGAAGTTTACTGAGCCCCCAAGTACACTGCATCCTAAAAGGAATTATAAACTGTAAAACTGGAGAAAAATTATATAAAATTTTAGAAGATCACACAATACCGCGCACACAGCCAAGAGGTAAATTTTAGCATAACCTAGAGACAGACAGAATTGGATGAAGCCCCATTTTCAGGCATACCAAACTTGCCTTACAGAATAAGGTTTATTTCATTAGTTTTAAAAAATTACTTAATTCTAATTAGTGCTGCACTGAATTTTTATGAGTCTTGTTTGCAGCAAAAAATAATTTTTTTAGACATGCAAGCATTCTCTGACTTTACCCTTTCACACTTTTTCATGCTTATCCATCCTCTGATTAACAATTGCAATTGGAAGAACCTGTAGAATATACACAGTTCCCAACATATTTGAAAGTATATCTAATGTACATTCACTTACATGTAAAGCTGTATATACATTCTAATGCAGTTTTGGATACACCCTGAATGAAGATGTAGTTTTGTTAAATTTAATGGATTAAATAGGATGTTTATGAAGTCATTTATCCCAACATGAGGTACCGTTAGCCTGCCTAACCTGGTCCAAGGGCTTATTATTCCAACAGCTACTCCCTTAAGGCACAACATCTCTACTGTGTTTTGATCTAGCATTAGTAAGATCTGCTAACTCCATATTCCAACTGTCACTAGTCTGAATTATAAAGAACAGCAAGGCACACCTTCATCATCTGTTTGTCTTCATAGCCCTTCCCTCCATATTCCAACTCTCATTGCTCTTGCCCTTTGAGAGAGGGAAGAGTACCTAGCCACACCTCAGTCGGTCATGTCTCTCCCCCCCATGCCTGGTGGCCCCTCCTTCTGTGTTCCATTTGCCACTGTCATAGTCTTTGTTGGAGAGAAAACAGCTAGTGACTACTAGGCTTGTGCAATCCAGGTAAACCATGATCCATTTCGGTGTCCCAGATTTAGATGGAGGTTCCGATCAGTTTTTTGGGAGCCTCTCAAATTTGGGAGGACAGAAATGTGTTTTCAGTCCGGGAAGTCAAAAGATTCCAGTGGCAACGGGAGGGACATCCTGGCCTCCTCTTCCTGTCATTTTAGGCATTGTTTTCTCTTATATCTTTCATTAAGACCTGGATTTAAAACATCAGGGTTAAGATACCACCCTTTCTGCAATCCTTTCCCTTCTGTCTGTAGAGGATACCTGGGTTTAAAGAAAGGGCTTAAGAAACCTCACTTCCTGGGATCCCTTCTCTTCGGTCTGTATAGGACAAATGGGTTTAAAGAAAGGGCTTATGAAACCTCTCTTTCTGCAATCCATTCCCTTCAGTCTGTAGAGTAGACCTGGTTTTAAAGAAAACTTGCTTCCTGCAATCCTTTCCCTTTGGTCTGTAGATGTTGCACCCCAGCGAGGGTCCACCTTGCTCTCAACACACACCACTGAGACAGACCTGGTATAAACAGTTTCTCGATAAAAAGATAGCAAAACGTAAAAAAGCAGTAATAACTGAGCCACAACAGTAGAGCAGACCTGATTTTAAAAAAGGGCTTAAGAAACCTAGCGGTTGCCTCCCTCCCCGCACTCCACGTGTAACCAAAAGAAACCAAAAGAAGACAATTTTCAACTTCTTGTTCTGTTGTGACCAGTTAAAAAATGGTGGTGGAGCCCATGCAGCTACAGGCTTCGGAATCAGTAGAACCAAACGAACAAGCCAAAGGCAAACATCCATAACAAATCCATGTGCAAGCCTAGTGTCTACTGGATTTATATCCTTCTCTCATTGAGATCTCTTTATCCTTGAGCATCCTGACTTATTGAAATAGTTAGCCTGACAGCAAGAAACTAGCAAATTAATAATCTGCAATCCGCTTTGGAAGCCTTTTTGGCTTTATGATTGTGTGTGTGTGAGAGAGAGAATAAATGAATGGTTTAAAAACGTGTCACCCAAGTGTGAATTTGTACTTTCTAGAGGTAAGCTAAAGGCTGTGTCTTGGAACATAATTTAAGGATTGAAGTCGGCAGCGAAAACCACTTAGGGAGTGAGCCAGTCCAAATAATTGTAAAGAAGTGTCCTTTCTCCTTTATCTGCCGGGCCCGGGCTGTGGTGCAGGCGGGAGAGCAAGCCAGCTGCAATTAACTGCAATGAATCACTCTGACCAGGAGGTCATGAGTTCGAGCCCCACTCAGAGCCTATGTTTGTTTGTCTTTGTTCTATGTTAAAAGGCATTGAATGTTTGCCTATATGTGTAATGTGATCCGCCCTGAGTCCCCTTCGGGGTGAGAAGGGCGGAATATAAATGCTGTAAATAAATAAATAAATAAATTTCCTGTAGAAAGTATGTACATTTGAAGTTATAAATCTTTTCATTCCAAAATACAGAACACTTAGTAACAACAACTAAAAAGGCTGGTGGTAAGTCTGTCACAACGTTGGCCCTGACACTCAAAACATAGTTAAATATCATGGTGTTCATTAAATACTCAAATCTGGATCTTGCAATAATTTATGGATGCCAAGTATCTGCCAAATGTTAAGATATGCACTCTTCAATGTTTGCTGGCATGTATCTGTTAATTGTTGGCATTTAAGGCAATAGGAATTGATATTTGAAACCAGTTTAAAACCTTCATTAATTTAATATTAATATGTAATTCCTCCCCTAAAACACCTAAACAATAAAATAATCAATAATTCCATTTAATATCCATGCTGATACCCAAATGCTCCCAAATGGAGATGTTTTGATAGCAAACAGCTTATTATATTCAAGCAGCATTCAAACAGCAAATAGTATTCACAGTTCATCATGCCTTATTTGAGAAGCAGTTTTAAAAAGAAATCTCTATGAGAAAAAAAAGTAGACAACTACTTTCCATAATCTTGAGTGCACCTAAAGAGATCAGGTGTTCATTTTATTTTCCTTTGAACACTTGTGTGCATGTGGAATCATTTGATGGTATCTTGATCATTTGGGCCATGCCCAAATTTTATGGAAAAAGTATGTGGAATGCATAGTTTTTTCTCTACTAATTCTTGCTCTAAATCAGTGCTACTGATAAGGAATTTATACTACTTTGCAGATAAAAATATGAACATGAATGAGTCAACTGCAATGGGTACAAGTTCAAAATGCTGGTCATAACCGATAAAAACCTAAACAGACTGGATGCAGTATGATCAAGAATGTGTGAATACCTCATGTGTGTACGCGTCATCCCACAGAGTTCATTGTGTTTGTTGTTTTTATGTGCTTTAAGTTGAACCTATCACAGGATTTTCTATGCGCATACAACTTGCCCATGATGACCAATGCATTTCTATGACAAAGCAAGGAATTGAACTCTGATTTCCAGAGTCATGGTCCAATGCTCAAACCATTGTATTTCAAACTGTGGCCCATCGGAGCCATTTATCTGCCCCGCCCCCCAGCGGTAGCTCCCTTCTCCTCCCCTGAGGAAGGCGCACATGGGGTGAGGGAGCAGGGAAAGGCAGTCATCTTTCCCACCTCCTTGCTCGCTCCGTGCACACCTTCCTCGGCAGTGGCGGCGGGAAAGGAGCACGCAGGGCGAGCGAGGAGGCGGGAAAGGTAAGCGCCTTTCCCTACTCCCTCACCCTGTGTGTGCCTTCCTCAGCAATGGAGGAGGCAAAACAACAACGGAGGAGTGCGTGTGGCGAAAGGAAGAGGCCTCCTGTTTTATCTTGCCATGCGAACTCCCTCCTTGTGTATGTGCGTGCCGCAAAACAAAGAGGGAGTCCATGTGGCGAGGTTAAAAAGGGAGGCCTCTTCCTTTCGCCACAGGCATGCTTCTGTTGTTGTTTTGCCGCACGCACATATCCACACGGAGGGAATTCACACAGCCAGAGTTAGAGCGAGGTGCATGCATGTGCGGCAAACAAGCACGGAGTCCACATGTGCCTCTCTCCCTCCTCCTCAGTCATTCCAATGTGAATGATTGAAAGAAAACTCTGCAGCCCTGTGGTGGATTCATTTTTCTTGAAGACTAGTGATCTCTTTCAACCCTGATTACTACAGTATTGTTGTTGTTGTTGTTGTTGTTGTTGTTGTTGTTGTTGTTGGTCAGGAGTGCTTTGATTATGGTGCAGAAAGGCAGAAGGGAGTTGGACTAGATGGCCCAAGGGGTCTCTTCCAACCATGTTTATTACGGTACACTGTTCCCTCACTTATTGCTGGGGTTAGGTTCCAGGACCACCCACAATAAATGAAAATCTACGAAGTAGGGACACTATATTTATTTTAATATTTATACATTATTTAGTAGTTATATACCATTTTAAGTCTTTATCAACCAATTGTGTGTTGATAAATCACCTTCTTCTCCTCCTGTTGCCACTTGGGCTCCTTTTCTCTCCCTTTGGCTTCTCCTTCCTCCCTTCTTTAGGCTGTAAATTGTAATTTTTTATGATTTATAATAGTCTCTTAGAGTTTACTGAAAAACCGCGATACAGCAAATCCGCGAAAAGTGAACCACGAAGTAGTGAGGGAACATTATTATTATTATTATTATTATTATTATTATTATTATTATTATTATTATTATTATTGCGTGGCTATCTGTCAGGGGTGCTTTGATTATGTTTTGGTGCACAAAGGCAAATGGGGGTTGGAGTAGATGGCCCAAGGGGTCTCTTCCAACCCTCTATTATTTTTATGATGATGATGATGATTAATATTAAGGCTGTATTTGTTTCCTTTTTGTTCTTTTTACTTCAAAATAAAATATGTGCAGTGTGCATAGGAATTTGTTCATAGTTTTGTTTTTTTTAACTATAGTCCGGCCCTCCAACGGTCTGAGAGACCGTGAATTGGCCCCCTGTTTAAAAAGTTTGAGGACCCCTGATTTACACTTTCATGGTGCCAGTGTAATTTATTATTAATATTATATTGCATATTTTTCTTGTTTCTCTACACAGCAACATTTATGATGCATGCTTTTTTTTGGTCTCGAATAAATAAACATATATTCCATAAACTTCGATCTTGGTAAGAAATGGATGCAGAGAGACAGTCCCGGCATATTTTGCAGACATACTGGCTAATTCTGGATTGATTTCTTGGGATGTGATGATTTCTCATTTGTGAAAACTTCAAAATGCTGTGAGGTATATTATATCTAAACATAAGCTTCTGTTCATTTTTCCTCTGCGTTAAAAAATTCTTTTAAGCTGTAGTCACCACAATTTTCTTTTGACTAGTGTAAACAGAAACTGTCTTCAAGAATGCCAGCATCTTATCTAGTATCTTTCCAAGCAACATTTACAGTGTAATTATGCTTTCATGTGCCTTCACTTGCTTCCTGTTCCTTTTACAAACTTCTTGCATCAGTCTTCACTTGATTGCCAATGTTACTCACAATCAATGATCTGATCGTGC
Organism: Anolis carolinensis; assembly: GCF_035594765.1. Taxonomy (NCBI): domain Eukaryota; kingdom Metazoa; phylum Chordata; class Lepidosauria; order Squamata; family Anolidae; genus Anolis; species Anolis carolinensis. Next base: position 62,828,754 of record NC_085843.1, on the reverse strand, counting down.
TGATCAGCACTCTGTCATGACTCTCTGAAATACTATTTTCCACAACTGACAGTTATCTTTGCAATGACCTTTAATTCTTCCTTCTAAATGTACCTACATCATTGCTTAGTGCTGTAAGGCTTCTTTATGTAAAACATAAAATATGAAGAGAAATTTTCCCTTGCTGTTCTTTTTTATATTTCTACAGAAAAATCCAATATATACACAAAATTACAAAACTAGAAAAATGCCGTATTGCGAAAGTAACTACATACAGTATGTATTTGAAAGAAATGGCACACCTAATTCTGATGACTAAACCTTTCAAAATAATAACTCTGAAAAAATACGAAAGACCTAAGTAGTCACTAGGAGTTATGAAATGTTGTACTAAAGCAGGCATGTCCAAGTCTGGGACAAATGCGGCCCCTGTTCAAATTTCCACCAGCCTTCTCTCTGTAGGCATCCCTCCCTTGCTTCTTTCCTTCCTCCCTTTCTTTACCACAATCAAAGCCCTCATGACAGATGGCCATGCTCCTCTGCTCAAAAGCCTCCAGAGGAGACGCCACCAGACTCTGAGGCAGAATATGCCACTGTCTGAAACCACTTGACAGTACACAACGACAACAATCCTAATTAACTTGACTCTCTCATCAGCCAAAAGCAGGCCCACAATTCCCAATGGAAGACTGGTGCATTTATGTTGGTTAAAATTGTTCTTTGTTTTATATATTGTATTGTTCTTTCGTGGCCTTTTGGACTACAAATATGACATATGCAGTGTGCATAGTAATGGGTTCAACTTTTTCAAATTATAGTCTCCCCCCCCCCCCCCCCCGCCAAACAGGCTGATGGACCATGAACTGGCCCTCGGCATAAAAAGTTTGGATACCCCTGTACTAAAGGATGCCCTAACTTCACTATCTAGCTATTTCATGAATTCAGCGAAATAGCCCCGGGTGGCGCTATGGGTTAAACCCTTGTGCTGGCAGGACTGCTGACTTGAAGGTTGGGTTGCTGACCTGAAGGTTGCCATTTCGAATCTAGGGAGAACATGGATGAGCTCCCTCTGTCAGCTCCAGCTCCCCATGCGGGGATATGAGAGAAGCCTCCCACAAGGATGGTAAAAACACCAAACATCCAGGCGTCCCCTGGGCAGATGCCCAATTCTCTCACACCAGAAGCAACATGCAGTTTTTCAAGTCATTCCTGACACGAAAAAAGTGAAAATAACCAATCACTTTGAGGTGTTTATTTGTTTATCTAATAGCCTGCCTTTTTCCCAATATGTCATCCAATAAAGCTACAAATGTGATTATAACAAAGTGAAAACACAGTTAAAGAAGCTATTGTTTTAAAACATCTCTAAAAGTGGAAAAGCATTTTTAAAAAATAGCCATAAAGATAAGCACATAGTACGTGCCATTGAAAGATTTCTCAAAAGCAATTATTCATTAGTTGTTGCTATTGTGTGCTCTCAAGTCATTTCTGACTTATCTCTAAGGCAAACCTGTTAAAAGGCTGTTCTGGGCTAGATTTGTACCAGTAGGATTTGTCATTGCCTCATTCCAAAGCTGAGAGTTAGCGCCTTGGCCAAGGTCATCCACTGTGTATTAATGGCCAGGCAGGGATTTGCGCCCTGAACTCCAGAGTCATAGCCCAAGGTTCAAATCAGTACAACATCCTGCCACTTACTCATCAGTCCTGTTTCAATAAAAAAGGTTTAGCTTCCTGGCAAAAGGAGACCAGAGAAGGTGCCAACCTTTTCTTGTAATTTCAATTCACTGGTTCATGGAGCAGCAGGAAACACACTTGCTCCATCTTCTATACAGAATCCCTTCTTGCGTCCTCAACATGTTGGCATTTGTCACAGCAAAACCTGTGAAAGGTAAATCCTCAATGTTCTTAGAAAGCTTTTTCATTGCATTTCTAACTGCTTGTGTCTTTTAAATATTATTTATGTTTTAATATATTGTTAAAATATTAGTGACACATCCTTTCTTGCTGATCCAAGAGGAAACAGAACTCCGTATATTTATATATTTCCTTTTAACCAAGAACTTCCAAAGATGATTCTCAACTTGACTATAAAAACAATTCAAAATCACATTATGCTGGTTTTGCAAAATGACTAAATAGTATAATTATACCCTATAACATCACAACTGGCTGGTCACTTTGGAAGAGTGTATTATTGAATTTCTGTCCTGCTTGTGACAATTCTGTATGGCTGTATTTATACGAAGGTGTGCCACGGGTTTTTGCTTCGTATCTTGCAAAATATAATATCCACATGAAACTGCAGAAATAGATATAATCAGATGCCCTGAGGAATCTAAAATCACTTTCCAAAAACAGATTGATCTGTTGGTGTTCAAGTCATTTCCTACTTCTGATGATTCCAACACAACCGCATCATGAGGCTTTCCTGGCAAGATTTATTCATGGGGGGTTTCCTCTGAGGCCAAGAGTATTTTTAACACTTGTCTTCAGAGTTACAATCCTAAACTCAAAACACGAAACTTCTGGTTCAGATTAAACTGTACCATTTATTATTGTATACTAAAGCTTATTTCAGTTTCATTCATTATGAAAGCTGCTGTTTACATTCTCTCTTGATACATGCATGCACACACATTCCAACTGCAAAGAGAAATGTCAGATCATGGATGCTCCCTTACTATAAATTCATTTTATTGAACATTTACCACAATAAATGTCCACAAGGCCAGTACTGCTATTTTTATAACTCCAAAGGAGAACTTAACTGGATGAGCAGGACAAATAAACCAGCAAAAATAAACCAAATGTTAAATCAATTAGAAATATAGCAGAATTAACACACACAGGCATGCATGTCATTAGATGAATACTCATATGCACACACACAGAGAGACACATACACACATAACTGTATCGATATTCTCTAATTAGCATTTCATATGAGACATTTAGGTGACCAAACATGGTCATGACTGGACAATATCCGCTGCTGGAACAGAATGCAGAGAGAGGCAGTCTTCACTTTCACTGCAATCTCTCAGGCACCACAAAAGCCTGTTCCAGAGGGCTGAAAACAATCCAGAGGCATTTTTAATAGTGCAGAGTGCTGCAAAGGGCAGGTAATGGGAGGGAAATCTATCATGCTGGCCATACAGTGCAAGCATAACCTTGGATTTAAGCCATGTAAATACTGCTCTATATACTCTTGTATAAATCAACTTTATGTATGAGTTGAAGGCAGATTTTAGGGCCAAAATGATGGATTTTGATATGACCCTTGGATAGATCTATGAGCTTGAGTGTCATTTTGCAAAGAGGAAAGCATTCAGGGGTCCAACTGCCCCTTGCCATCATTTCCCGCTTTTGAGTCCTCCTGAGATGAATTAACTCTCTACTTTCACCACTCAGTCCCTTCCACACAGCTGTATAAAACCCACATTGATCTGGATTTAATGGCAGTTTGGACTCAGATAACCCAGTTCAAAGCAGATATTGTGGATTATCTGCCTTGATATTCTGAGTTATATGGCTGTGTGGAAGTGCCTTCAGAGAAGGAGATGGCTCCTTAAGTGACAACAGTTAAGGTTATTTACATTGACATAATGATAGCTCGGCCTGGGTTTTTCAAGTCAATTTTTTGACTAAAATTTCTAGACTTATACATGTGTATATACAGTAAATCTACTATGTAGCATGTATGCGCTTCAGTTAAAGGATAATGACAAGAGTTTTTGAGATTAATATGTTTTTTATTTTCAATTTACATATTCATAAAAACAATGAAACAAATCTATAAACATGAATATATGCATGAACCAATATAATACTTCCTAATATCTGTATAGTATTCCTATTTAGTTATACTCTCCCCTCCTCTCATGGATTCTATGGTTAAAGCTGATAGTTGATAAACCTGATACTTCTCAAGTGAAATTTGAATGAGGGCCAGCATAGTGTAGTGCTTGGAGCGTTGGAGCACACTCTAGGGACCAGGGTTCAAAGCCACGCTCAGCCATGAAATCCACTGGGTGATCTTGGGCAAGTCACATGTCCTCAGCCTCAGAATACCCCCATGATATGTTATATGCACAATATTATTTTTACAATACTTTTGCATTAAACCAAGTTATACTGAACCATCAGAAAACAAAGGTATCACTATCACAGTCATCCATGTGGACAATTTCAGATTTCAGAGTATTTCAGATTGCTAAAGTTGTATTTTGCATGTTTAAAGTAATTGCTATTTGTGACGGCGCGAGTGACGCCATCTATATGTTGGAACTATAAGTTTCAAGATTTGAATTGTTGTATCATGCCTGATTTTGCCCTTACCCTGTAAATGTAGTTGGATTGGTTATTTATATCTGTCAATCAATGTTGTTTGTACCTGTTATATTGCTCATTCAGCAAAACTGTTTGGCTCCACCTCTTCCCCGAGTAGGACAGTGTTTCCTTTTTTCATTCCACCAGCAAATTCTCTATCGGATGGACGTGAGAGAGAGACTTGGCACTAAAAGCCCTTTAAAAGTTACCTCTCAGCATCAATTCTGAGGTTCTTACCCTTGGGACTCACACTTCATGTTCAGGGCCAACCTGAACAATGTTGAGGAGTCTCAAGCGCCTTCACATCAGTCCTTTGGCAACAGAGGAAGACTCTTGTCTTCAGATATAGGTCATTGGACTGAGGCTGAGTTTGCTCCGGCATTCACAGCCAGAGAAAGAGGGATCTGGACAAGCTTCATGGACTTAAACAATCAAAGACTGTAATGTATATTTTCTTTTACCCCCTTTGTGAACAATAAACCCAGTTTTTGAGTTAACTACAGTGTTTTGGTCCTTGGGAGTTCCAGCTTCCCTAAAGGAGGGCAAGAAGCAATCCCCTGGGGAAAGATGTCACGTCCATGCCTCTTTCACTAACAGTTTACAGCCCCAGGCGCGACGGCACAGTGCTGAGAGAAGCCTTCTTTTCCAGAAGTACTGAGAGAGAAGCCTTCTTTTCCAGAACTGCTGAAAGAAGCCTTCTTTTCCAGAACTGCTGAAAGAAGCCTTCCAGAAGTGCTAAGAAGGGAAAAGAAGGAGTGAAAGGGCCTTAAATTTGCCAAGCCCATAGTCTCCTAAAGATAAAGAAGTCAAAGGAAGCCCAGCCTTCACAAAATTGAGACATTTGCAAGCTTTCCCGCTCTTTTTGCATCTCAAGCCACCAGTAAATTGCTACATCCAGCTCTTGCAGCTGCAGCAAGTTCAAGCCTTCTGCAAAGTGGATACATTTGCTAGAAGCCTAGCCTTTGCAAAATTGAAACATTTGCTAAGTTTCCCGCCTTTTCTGTTTCTCAAGCCAGCAAATCGCTACATCCAGCTCTTGCAACTGCAGCAAAATCCAGGTTTCTGCAAAGTAGATACATTTCTCCAGAAGTCAGCCTTTGCAGACCAACCAAGCCTCTTCCAGAACCCAGTTTGCAAAGCAATAAATTCCAACCTTCTGCAGTTCCTGCCATTTCTTCAGAGCCTGCTGCAAGTTTATGAAAGCCCAAGCTTAACTTCCCAGTTAAGCAGCTGTTTTAATTGTCTTGTTTAAAATATTGCATTGCCCTTTTGTGTGCCTTTAATTGTATAGTTATATAGTATTGCATTTTTGTACTGTTTGAAACTTGGGATAAGTTTCTTTTTGAATTTCACAGAATATCAAGTCATAGCAATGGGATTTTGCAAACGAGGGTCAAATCCCCCCGCCCAGTCAGAGAAAGGCACCCCACAGAGAAAACAATGCTCTGCCTTTTGCAGCAGGAAGGCCAGCTTAGGCAGAGGTTTAACAGAGCTTGGCAAAACCTGCCGACCATAGCTGATGCAATAAGGGCATCCCTTTGCCCAAAGGAAAAGGAAATTCTTAGGCAAGAATTTGTAAAGGCCTTCAATAATGGGAGTGCTATTGCAGAAGAAATAATCTATGTACTGAACAAAATTAACACTCCAGAGTCTTTAGATAGGGCTAAGGAAATTTCTTTTAGCCTACAAGAAGAGAGGAGGCGCTACAGCGCGGTTTATCTGAACCAGAGCCCAGTTCCTTATTCAAAGGTGCAGAAGAAAGGGTTCAAGGCTCCCCATGTGTAAGTCTTAGATCCGGTCTGCTTAATATTCCATCTAATGATGCTAGCCTTAAATCCAAGCATTCATCTAGGCGTAGCAGTTCCTCCCAATCCACACACTCATTCATCAGTACTTCTTCCAAAGCAGCCCACTACAACAGAGAGGCTGTCCGTTTGAAAATGACGTCTTTCAACAACATCCAGATGTCCATCCACATTGGCAAGGCATGGCCGGGAGTGAACCACCACATTCATCCCTGCATACCAAGTCAATTCTCCCATCGCTGAAGATGAAGGCTTCAGAGGTGCTGCCTGCCAGCAATCTGCTGAACCCAGCATCGCCTACCATCGCGAAAAGATGTGTTCAACCAAAGAACATTGACTTCGTCGGGCCACATCACACTCCTCAGATGTACTCGTACACACTGGAGTCTCAATTGGGTTCCCTCTTGAGAAATCCAAGAAGAGACATCAGAGACAAAGGCGTCCAGAAATTCACTGACCGACCGGATGACTACCTTCTGTGGAAAATCACCTTCATGAGGGCCATTCGAGATTTCAAGCTAGAAGCGGATGAAGAACTGTCCCTTCTTGTGGCGTGGCTTGGACCCAGCTCAGCCGAGCAAGTAAAAAGACTTTATGCTGCTCATGTAGCAGACCCCCAAAGAGCTTTGTCCACAGCGTGGTCTCGCTTGGACCAGCGCTTCGGTGCGAGCACTGACATAGAAGCGTCCCTCATGGATCGACTCGACAGGTTCCCATCACTGAAGATGAAAGATTGCAAACAGCTTTGGGACTTTAGTGATCTTTTACTAGAGCTAGCTTCAGCCAAAGGAAATCCAGAGCTGCCAGGTTTAGCATGTCTGGACCAGCACACGTCGCAGAGTGCCATTCTCTGCAAACTTCCTTTTCCTCTTCGAGAAGCTTGGGGGAAACAAGTGTTCAAGTACAAAGAGGAGAATGCAAATGTATACCCGACCTTCACCTTTTTGGTGGATTTCGTCACTAGAGCAGCCCGTGAGAGGAATGACTCTCAAACAGGTCTTCTCGCTTTGTACCAAGACCTAAAGCCTGAAAAGACCTCCAAAGAAGACAAAGCCCAGGGCAAAGATCTTAGAAGGAACCTGAGTGTCAAGATGACAGACGCAACTCCTGCAACTTCTGCTCAACCAGTCAGCAACAACACCATATCCTGTCCCATTCATCAAAAGCCACACAGCCTAGCTGAATGCAGAGAGTTCGCAAAGAAGCCTTACGAAGAACGACTCCAAATAGTTCAAAAGGCCAAGGTGTGCTTTAAATGCTGCGGCGCCACTATTCACTTCTCCAAAGACTGCAAAGAAAAGGTTAAATGCCAACACTGCAACAGCATCAAGCATTGCTCTGCAATGCACAACTTCGATTCCCCTTAATTCAAAGCAAAGTCAAATTCTCCTGCCAAAGAAGAAACCAAAGAAGACCAAAAGCCCACAGAACCTCAGGTAGCCCTCAAGGCTCCTGCGGTTGCCTGCACCAAGCTTTGTCAAAATAGCCACAAGCCCAGGATTTGCCACCCAATCTGCCTGGCAGAGGTGTATCCAGACAAGCAGCCATGGAATAAGAAAAGGGTCTACGTCGCCTTGGATGCCCAAAGTGACGCATCTCTTGCAACTCCAGAGTTCTTCGACATGTTCGACCTTCATACAGAGACAATAGAATACACCATATCCACTTGTTCTGGAAAGAATAAGATGAATGGCAGAGTTGCAACAAAGTTCAAAATCTCACCTGTCGGACAAAAGGCCAGGTACGATCTTCCTGACCTTATAGAATGCAGCCTGATTCCCAGGAACAAAGAACAGATAGCCACGAAGGAGGTGGTACAAGCCCATGCTCATCTCAAAGGTATTCAAGATCTAATTCCAGTTTTGGACTTAGAAACAGACATCGTAATGCTTATCGGTGCAAATTGTCCCACACTGTTCCGTGTTAGCAACCAGATTGAAGGTCCTAAGGGATCACCCATAGCCCAGCAGTTGCCTTTAGGATGGACGGTGTTAGGCCCAGTCTGCCTGAACAATTTGTTCCAGCCTGTCACTAAAAGGCCTTCACTAATGCAAGGATGTGCCAGCCACATCTCAGTTTGCTGCCAGGGAGTAATGCCCAATTACTCTTCCATCTTTGAAGTCACAGAGAGAGATGAGCAAACAGCCTTCTCTAAAAATGAACAGAAGTTCCTTGAGACGATGAACAGCCAAGTCACTCAAGACTCTGAAGATAATTGGATAGCACCTTTACCTTTCAAGCCGGAAAGACCATCTCTACCCAACAACAGAGATGTTGCCCTTCATCGTCTCCTGTCCTTAAGAAGAAGGATGCAAAAGGATCCGAAGGTGAAGACCCAGATCACCCAGTTTGTGGAAGACCTCTTCAGAAGCAACTACGCTGAACCAGCTAGCGTGTGTGTGAAGAGAGAAGAGCAGTGATTCCTGCCGTACCACAAAGTGACTCATCCTCAGAAACCTGACGAAGTCCATATTGTTTTTGATGCTAGTGCAGATGGCCAAGACTTATCAAGGCAAGGTTTAAATCCAGCCAAGTTTGAAAGATTTTCAAAATGGACTAGACTTCAGGCAGCCATTGCCAGGCTCATACATTACATCACTACAAAAAACAGTGGTGCAATTCAGCCCCAAGATCTTTCAAAAGCCTCAACAGTCATCCTGAGATCCACTCAAAGACAGTGTTTTTTAGAAGAAATAGCTTGTCTAGAAAGAAAAGCTTCCTTGCCCAAAAATAGTTGTTTAAAGGACTTGAACCCCTTCCTGGACAATGAGGGTCTCCTTAGGGTTGGAGGTAGACTAAAGAGAGCAAAGATTAGATCCTGTGTTAAAAATCCTGTTATTTTGCCACACCATAGCCACATAGCTCTGCTGTTGACACAGCATTTCCACGCAAAGGTCAAACACCAAGGAAGGTCATTTACAGAGTCTGCCCTAAGAAACTATGGGTTTTGGATTGTTAAGTGCCAACGTAAAGGTTGGGGGTTTGATGTTACTTAAACAAAAGGATGCTCATAGACACCAATGGGCTAAGGGTATTGTGTCAAAATTGTATCCTAGCTCTGACAATAGAGTGTGCAAGGCCCAGGTTAAGGTCGTCTCTAACGAAAAGGTTTCTTTGTTTGACAGGCCTATTAGCGACATGGTTGAGTTATTTTCACAGACGTACAGTCTTAAAGTTATTAGAGTTAAAGGTATTTAACTCCATTTTGTTTAGATTTCCGAAAGTCCGGAAATCTAGGCCGGGAGTGTGACGGCACGAGTGGCGCCATCTATATGTTGGAACTATAAGTTTCAAGATTTGAATTGTTGTATCATGCCTGATTTTGCCCTTACCCTGTAAATGTAGTTGGATTGGTTATTTATATCTGTCAATCAATGTTGTTTGTACCTGTTATATTGCTCATTCAGCAAAACTGTTTGGCTCCACCTCTTCCCCGAGTAGGACAGTGTTTCCTTTTTTCATTCCACCAGCAAATTCTCTATCGGATGGACGTGAGAGAGAGACTTGGCACTAAAAGCCCTTTAAAAGTTACCTCTCAGCATCAATTCTGAGGTTCTTACCCTTGGGACTCACACTTCATGTTCAGGGCCAACCTGAACAACGTTGAGGAGTCTCAAGCGCCTTCACATCAGTCCTTTGGCAACAGAGGAAGACTCTTGTCTTCAGATATAGGTCATTGGACTGAGGCTGAGTTTGCTCCGGCATTCACAGCCAGAGAAAGAGGGATCTGGACAAGCTTCATGGACTTAAACAATCAAAGACTGTAATGTATATTTTCTTTTACCCCCTTTGTGAACAATAAACCCAGTTTTTGAGTTAACTACAGTGTTTTGGTCCTTGGGAGTTCCAGTTTCCCTAAAGGAGGGCAAGAAGCAATCCCCTGGGGAAAGATGTCACGTCCATGCCTCTTTCACTAAGAGTTTACAGCCCCAGGCGCGACGGCACACTATTTGTTTTAAATTCTGTGGTGACCCATTTTAGCTCAAGAGAAGGGTTTTTTTGTTTTGTTTTTTAAATGCAAACAAGCTGACCGCCTCAGCTCTTTCTATTGTGTTTATATGAGACCTGGTAAACATATATTTGTTTTCATTTGTAATTTAAGTTATACTATTAAGCTCAATTTTTCATCACACAGAAGGTGACAACATTACTAAGGTAATAGGATTTGTAAAAGGAGTCATTCTAAATGATGAAGTAGTACTCCTTAATCAACTAAGTATTAGTCTCTCTAAAAACCTATTCATTTTGAAAATCCATTTAGCAGGACAGCTAACATTTTTAAGAATGTTATTTGCTCCCTTAATTTGATTTCTTGATGTCTCTGTAATTTTTATAATACAGGACATTTTGCCTCCTTAGAATATACCACAGAAGCTTTCTCTATCCTTTGAATATACATAATACTTTATGAAGAATATTATTCACATTTGTTTCTACCCAGTGGTCTGGTTTTACTTCAAGGTTAGGAAATATGCAAGCTAAACCTAAGTAGCATGTTTGATCTTATAAAAAATCATGAATATCATTACCACATGCTTTCTCTACCAAAAAGAAAGACTAAATACCATCTGTGCAAGATAGTCTAATTAGAAGATTGGACTACATAAGCTCTGTTAGCTCATATGTTTAAGCCCATGCCCCCTTGCCCATTTAGGAGCAAATAAAAATGGACGTGCTAAGAAAGTGGACAGCAGCAATCCTTTAGAATCAGGGCAGACTGAAGTTAACTAAGCTCACAGAATTTAGCCACACAATTCTCCCTGTGGGAGGTTCCTATTTTTCTTTTCTTGATGGATATGCTTGGCCCAGCACAAGCCTTGTGAATAAACTTGGCACCACATGAATCAGGTTTTAATAAGTTGAAATGGCATGCTGCAGCAGACTGGTATTTAAAGGCAGCAGCATATGATGTGAACTTAAAAAAAAAAGATTTGGCACCAGCAATAAAAAAACAAATGATATAATACATGAACTGTTCTTAAAATAAATGGATTACAATTTTGCCAGAAATACACACATAGCATTTTGTTAACATCTTCACAGTTTAACATGTATACATAAAAAATACTGTCAGAGCATCTGTCCTTATATAGTCAAAACAATTCTGCTTCTAAGTAAGTGGGAAGTATCATCAAATGCAGGTAACCCCAAAATATGCAGGGTTTTTTTTAAAAAGAAGATAACTGAAAGGAGTTCCAAATAAAAAAAGAGAAAAAATGCCCCACTCCCTCCCAAAAAGTTCAGTGACTGTGAAAATGCTAAATAGCATCTACTAAAAAGGTGGTGAGGGAAACAAAAATGGAAAATAGAGGAGGAATAGAATGCAGTATTCTGCAAGCATAGCTGGAATTGTGCATATTACACTGGAAAACTTTAGGACTCAAACAAAGCTATTTGTGTATTTCTGCATACCTGAATAGGAGTGATTATCTTCACATACTCTACCTAGTATTTCTTCAGAACTATCAGAATCAACTTGCATTAGAAAATTGAGATAAATGTGTGAATCAACCTTCTGTAAAAACAAAGTCAACCCTTTAAAAACTGTTCATCAATCTCAAAGTGAATTGGTTGTGCCAAGCCATTTTTCTTTCTCAGAGTATAATTTATGAATGTGCTAGTAAAAACATGTAATGATTTTAACCAAAGACCTATAAAAGAAAAACAAGGGCATAGTATTCTGAATGCTAAATTGACAAGTTTCAACAGCTTGTGATTAGCATTCACTTTTGCATTAGGAGGCAAAAGCTGAGCAAATAAATGCTTCTAGAAGAATAATTAAATAAACAACATTGTCAATGCCTGTTACAAAACATACATTTTTTTCATGTTTGAACATTATTGCTCTCATAGATTCACCAGGAATGGTTTATTTAAAATACATAAAGCTCTGTTATTGCTTAAAATGAGTTTCATATGTTCTCATCTGCATATCTCCTAGCATTATTACACTATGTTAATTCTCAACTTCTACCTATAATCTTGTTATCTCCCACTAAATGTTGGCTTGACAGACTTTCTCACTCATGGAAATTCACACTGATTTTGGCACACATTTTTCAAAGTGTGTAATTTGTTCATGTTGTTCTAAGAGAAGTACAGTAGAGTCTCACTTATCCAAGCCTCGCTTATCCAAGGTTCTGGAGTATCCAAGCCATTTTTGAAGTCAATGTTTTCAATATATTGTGATATTTTGGTGCTAAATTCGTAAATACAGTAATTACATCATAACATTCCTGTGTATTGAATTACTTTTTCTGTCAAATTTGTTGTATAACATGATGTTTTGGTGCTTAATTTGTAAAATCATAACCTAATCTGATGTTTAATAGGATTTTCCTTAATCCCTCCTTATTATCCAAGATATTCGCTTATCCAAGCTTCTGCCAGCCCGTTTAGGTTGGATAAGTGAGACTCTACAGTATTTATAATTTTGCACTGGCTTCTCAGGAACAAGTAGTTACTATTAGGAAAATGTTACTACAGTATCTGTATTCACATAGCAGAACTATCTAATCCACAGTCTTTTATTTTAAAATACATATTTGATAAAATATCTGTTTTGATCAAGGGGACTATGAAGCTATGTTAGCAGGTGATCAGTTAAGAAGCGATGTAAACAATTGATTGACATGTTTTACTTGTTTTCATTTCATGCTAAAAAAAAACAGCAAGTGCCCAAAAATGATATGGCTAGCATATCAGAACAATGATTATGATTATAATCCCTACATAGTTTTGGTTCCAAGTTATCTCAAAGTCACATTCCTCCCTACAAACCTGCTGGCGTTTAAGGTGAGGAGGAGAAACACTTCTCTTGGTCTCACCAAAGATTGTTCAGACATGAGAGACTGACTCTCTGGTTGATCCTAGACTACAGAACACTGTTCCAAAGAGGCCAAAAACAACCACTTGTCATTTTCCACCACTGGACAAGCTTTTATCAGCTATTTGTCTGCATGACCAAAATTTTTAAAATGAGTGATAGATTATTGCTATATTATTTATGTTAGCACTTTAAAAAAACTGCTATGTTTTTAAAAGTTGTTTTAATGGACTTTTAGCAGCTAAACCAGGCATGGGCAAACTTCAGCCCTCCAGGTGTTTTGGACTTCAATTCCCACAATTCCTAATAGCCGGTAAGCTGTTAGGAATTGTGGAAGTTAAAATACAAAACACCTGGAGGGCTGAAGTTTGCCCATGCCTGAGCTAAACTAATTCAAATTGTGTGTTAATATGCCCTGGTACAAAGAATATTAAACAAACTAGCAAACAAATTTTATCCCTATTGGAAAAAATATTGCATGAACACTAAATAGTAAAGGTAAAGGTTTTCCGCTGACATTAAGTCTAGTCATGTCCGACTCTGGGGGTTGGTGTTCATCTCCATTTCTAAGCCGAAGAGCCGGCGTTGTCTGTAGACACCTCCAAGGTCTTGTGGCCGGCATGACTGCAATTGCCTTCCTGCCAGAGCGGTACCTATTGATCTACGCACATTCGCATTTTTTCGAATTGCTAGGTTGGCAGAAGCTGGGGCTAACAGCAGGAGCTCACCCCCGCTCCCCGGATTTGAACCACCGACCTTTCGGTCAGCAAGTTCGACAGTTCAGTGGTTTAACTAGTTACCACGAAAACCATTAATCTTCATATTTGAACCGAGTTTTTTATGTCACCCTTAAAAATAGATTAGGGAAGAGAAAAACAAAGTACAGTATTCAAGTCTACAAGACCAGATGTACATATAAATACAGATCAGGAGTTGTGGTTCTTACACTTGAAAGGTCTTGAGTGGCACCAGCATATTCTGATTCCGACAGCTTCATGTGGATGAGACAAATCATTTGAGATTTTGTGTATAGGGTGGGATATAAATATTTTTATAATAAGTAAATAAACAAACTGCAACAATTTGTGGCTAGAAAAGAATTAATTACATGCATCAAGCATACACTTACATGCAAAGTATCAGTTTTGTTAGATCATACTACAAAATATATATACCCACATTGTACATATAAGCAATAAGGTGTTCAGGACTTTGAGTAAAATGGCTAACACAGAACACTGAAGAGCACAATTGGACATTGGCTACTGTAATAAATACAAGTTGTCAACAGATGGGATAATGATGCTTACTTAACACACTGCTTGCCAAAGCAGCACTAATGCTTTAGGTTAAAGTAAATTATGGCCACAAGAGATATGCTTTATTTGCTCTTTTAATAGTAAGAAGGAATAATGACCAGATTATTCAGAGTTAGGATGATAAGGTACCTTTAAAAAACTCAAGATTGGCCAAAATGTTAATGATTTTCTTCACATACCAATAAAACTTTCACTGTGTAATCTGGACAGTTCTTTGTCAGTACTGAATATATATTTGTTCCTTTAATGTGTTCAAAGCACCTTCCAAAAGCTAGATTTGGATAGAATGCTATATTTATGCCCTTCTTCATACAGCAATAAAATTTCATCCAAGACAATCCTATATATCATGGAACGCTATTCCATGCCTTCCGTCAAAATCTAAATATCTGATACACAAGAAATTAGTTCAGTAGAAAGCAGGTAATGGCAACCATTCTTCATTTTTAAAGCCTCGCCCGGAGGTAGAAAACATGTTCCAGATGTTGTTGAACGGTAACTCCCTTAATCCCTAGCCAGCAGGCTTAGTGGTGAGAACTCATGGAATCTGCAATCCAGTAACATCTGGAGGGTCTCAGGTTTACCACTTCTGCCCGAGTGAAAAGATATCTTCTTGCAGCTGCACATCTCTTCTGTACTTGAAACTGCTAATGATGAATCCAGCTTTTAAATATGTAATTTGTTTTGTCAGGCTCTGCTGATCACAGTCCAGAAAAGCAGAGACGTCTGCTTTTATTTCCTATGCTGGTTTCATATTGGAATTCACAATAGTTGGCTGACTAGTTATGTTGGAAGCCAGTTCTTTAGAGCTCTTTTCCTTTCAAAATGAAATTGCTTTCATAACTCACTATTTAAAAATAATTCACGGAACAGTATCATAGAGTTGGGAGAGAACTCAGGGGCCATTGAGTCCAACCCCCTACGCAATGCAAAATCCAAGTGGAAGTGAAGTATTTTTAATGCTCTTTGTCTTATTAATCTAGTTTTGATTAAGTTTTTAAAAAATCATATATTGTACTGACATCTTCTGGGAGTTGCAGACAAAACCATCTATATCCTATATATGCTAGGCACAAGCAACTGTTGCCTTCAGATTATTTCGGATACAACTATGAGTGTCCCCCATCACTGACTATACTGGCCAAGGTTGCTGCAATCTACTGGCCAAAAAACATATGGAGAGACTCAGTTACCTACCCAAAGTATGATTTAGCTATATTTTGTGTAGCCTCACCTTAGCAATGCATTATGCAATTTACCTACTAGCCAAAGCATATAAGGTAGAGATTATAATCAAGTTGAGCCTTGGTTAATATTAATATCTGAATAAAAGTGTGGGTGGAAACATTTTGGATTATTTGGATATGCTTGAAGACATTTTTTTACTTGCATCAAATAATTCCCAGCCCCCAAAATATAGCAAAATAGAAATGTATAATGGGTTTTTGACACTTCTAGCTAAATCATTTACTACTGCTTTGTAACCAGTTTTGAGCTTTTATCTTGTATCATTAAAGAAGTGTTACTTTATCATAACTTTCAAATTTTCTCAGTCTTTCTGTATGGTTATTTTTAGCTTCTGACAAGTATAAATATACATATAGTAGTAGCTATTGTATACAGTTAAATATACAAAAATATACAACTGTTCTAATGGCCTGGAATGGGGTGGTGGTTGCCATGCTTGTAACTTGTAAAGTTACCATGGTACACATCACTTTGTAGGAAACCAATAATGTCAAACTACATGTCAGTCAGTTACTACCATGCACTTCCTACTCCCAAAGGCCACCTGAGATACTGTGAGAGACCACCAAAATTGTAGCATGAGGCAGGCACTGAGTCCATGCAAATTGATGATACATGAAATATGGCACAATCACCTGTCAATTATTGATATTATTGTATACTTCTGTATAGTCTCACTAAGGAAATTACTAAAAAAAAATTGTCACTGTGCTTACAGTGGTAAGACACACTCTTCAGCTTTTCTCTTGTGACAGATAGACATTACCTTTGGAGCATCATAACACAGTCTGTTCATTTAAGGCAGAATTTGATTATTCTGTGACTTAAAACAGAAGAGGCTTTTATACCTTCTTTCATTCCTATGTCCATATGCCTCTCAAAATATTTATTCTTTGTTTTTTTCTTCCCCTTCCCCTTTTCCACTTAACTTACATGCTAGCTGTAATTGCCACTTTCTTTCACTGTCCCCTCCTGCTGTTTTTATATTCAGTTTCTTCCTATATAGGCTTCCCATTTCTATCCCCTTCTTCTCTATTCCCAGTTTATTATCATTAGCTTTTTAACAAATATTAATCTTTTATCTTTCTTTTAATTTTCTTCAAAGCCCCATCTGGCTTTTTTTCCTCTGAGGGGAAAAAAACCTTCTTCACTATCTCCCCCTAAATGTCTCTGACTCCCAGATATGTTTATTCAGTTCCAAATTCTTGGACAATGGAAGCAATACACTAAATGACTATCCGAAAGAGATAAAAGAATGACAGATCCCTGCAAAGTGGAACCTTTTCACATGGCACATTCAGTTTCAGAAAGTGAACTGGAAGTTGATCTCAAAACACTTGGGAGAAATAAATAATTGGGAACAGAAGGCATATCAAGAGAGATATTTAACATAAATCTGTCCACAAATATGAGGAGAAAACAATGGGCCACAGGCTAGCAATGCTTGATGCATTCCAATCCTCCAAATGAAAGTGAGGCCTCCATACTACTGCACTCCCACTGAAGCAAAGAATTTACAAGAAAGATCTTTACAATATATGAAGCAAGAAATATCAGGTGTCCAAGCTAGGTTCAAAAAGAAAGAAGGACTAGAGATCCTACTGCAAAGCTTATGTTAGTTAATGAAGCCAACCAAAGAACTGCAACACCTGATAGTTCTTTAATTTGGTAGATATAAAATGTGTTTCAATCACTGGTCTCCTCTGGCCAATCAAAAGTCCTTGTCTATTTCCAACTCATTTCTCCAATTTAATAATACAATGTAAATTTGCACAGAATAAAATTAAAAATGCCCATTCTCCCTACTACCCACAACATAGAATCAACTTATAAGAACCAACTAATTTCAAATGTGGTTCTACAGATCCCTCTGACTGCCCAAAAGAAAAATAAACGTATCCTTGAACAGCTATAGCCTGAGCTGTAAGTAGAAGCCCAAAGTGCCCAAACTGAGGCTGTCATACTTTCAGCATATTAGAGATGACATGACTTACTGGGAAAGACAATAATGTTCAGTAAAGGGGAAGACAATAGGGAAAGTGGAAAACTAAATTTCAGGTGGATGGATTCAATAAAGGAAGCCATGGCCCTGAGCTTGCAAGATCAATCAGGACCATTAGTAAAAGAGTCTATTGGAAGACTCTCATTCATCATGTTACCATAAGTCAACACCAGCTGGGCTGCACATAACAACAACTAAGTTGAGTGGTTTTCATCTAGAAAAGATAGACCCATCATATAAAATTAGTTGGTGCCAGGCAAGTACAGCTTTCATATGTAAATATATCGCAGGAGATAAGACCTGTTCTAGCTATCGCATATCACCAAACGGTATACTATCTTATTAGCTATGTAATTGCCATATGCTGTATTAATATACAAGTGGCTTTGTTTCATTTTGATAATCCTAGATTCTGGGTTGACTGGGACGTGAGTGGATCGGGACTGCAAAAATTGCAACAGGTGGCAGAATACTGCAGTAGGTAAAAATTATTAAAATCTGGCATCTTCTGGCACAAAGCCATATTTCAGATAAATATACAAAATTCTTTCACTGAAAGTTGTGTGTATGAGATGATGGTGAAGTAATATAAAGGACTCTTGAGATTTTTCATGGTAACGCCAATTCACAAAAAAGTCCACATGTAAACATTGAGAAGCTTGTCTATTCTAAGAGCAAACTGGCTTTGGGTATTTAAAAAATAGACTGCACTTCATTTGTTGTGCTGACGTTGTATATCTGAAGAAAAAGTCTAAGCAAGGAAGATCTGCATATTCAATTTGAATCAAAATATTACAACAACCAAAAACTACATTCCCAACTGGTCAATATAAACATTGCAGCAAGCTGAAACACAAGGCCTCAAACTGTCTGGGCAGCTGTAGGTGTCACACTGCACAACATGCTTTTAAATCACTGCAGCCTTATATGCATTTCATTGTACAAATTTTTGGTACCGATTTAAAAAGAAAGAGTAACCATGCTGGCCATAAGTACAAAGAACCTCAGAATCGATAATGTGACAATATCTTGCTTAAGCCAAACCAATTACAATAAAAATCATGCAAGTTGTTGGCAATAATCAGACCTGTTCCTCAGACAAATGTTTATGAAATAAAGTATGACCTTTAAGTCATTTGGCTATTTTATACATACTGGAAAGGAATAATTTCCAGACACAAAAGGGTGGTCTTCAGATGACCGGATGGTGCTTGGTGCATCAAATGATCTGTTGGTACTCCCTAATTTACTAGGCTGGGGATCACAATAAATAAACTCGTGTTCATCCCATTCAAAGGGTTTGTCAGAATAAAAATAGGGATTTATTAGGCAGTTTTTTTCTATTTTCAGTTCGAGTTGATGATGCTGGATATTCTAAAGTTTTACAGGGATTTAAAAGGCTAAATAATGACTTCAAGCAGGTATAAGATCATATTAATCGATACATTATTTCTAACATTTATATTTATTTTGAATATTACATGAACAAATTTGTCTTTAATTGCTAGTATAGTGTTCCCTCACATATCGCTGGGGTTAGGTTCAAGGACCACCTGAGTGAAAATCTGCAAAGTAGGGACGCTATATTTATTTTAATATGTAAATGTATACATTTCCATATAATCATAGAATCATAGAATAGTAGAGTTGGAAGAGACCTCATGGGCCATCCAGTCCAACCCCCTGCCAAGTAGCAGGAAATCGCGTTCAAAGTACCCCCGACAGATGGCCATCCAGCCTCTGCTTAAAAGCCTCCAAAGAAGGAGACTCCACCACAGTCCGGGGGAGAGAGTTCCACTGCTGAACAGCTCTCACAGTGAGGAAGTTCTTCCTGATGTTCAGGTGGAATCTCCTTTCCTGTAGTTTGAAGCCATTGTTCCGCATCCTAGTCTGCAGGGCAGCAGAAAACAAGCTTGCTCCCTCCTCCCTATGACTTCCCCTCACATATTTGTACATGGCTATCATGTCTCCTCTCAGCCTTCTCTTCTTCAGGCTAAACATGCCCAGTTCTTTAAGCCGCTCCTCTAGGGTTTGTTCTCCAGACCCTTGATCATTTTAGTTGCCCTCCTCTGGACGCTTTCCAGCTTGTCAACATCTCCCATTTTAGTACAGTAGAGTCTCACTTATCCAACATAAATGGGCCGGCAGAACGTTGGATAAGCGAATATGTTGGATAATTAAGGAAAAGCCTATTAAACATCAAATTAGGTTATGCTTTTACAAATTAAGCACCAAAACATCATGTTATACCACAAATTTGACAGAAAAAGTAGTTCAATACACAGTAATGCTATGTAGAAATTACTGTATTTACGAACTTGGCACCAAAATATCACGATGTATTGAAAACATTGACTACAAAAAAGCACTAGATAATCCAAAACGTTGGATAAGCGAGTGTTGGAGAAGTGAGACTCTACTGTAGTTATACACTATTTTAAGTCTTTATGAACTAATCGCCTCCTTCTCCTCCCATAGCTGCTTGGGCTCCTTTTCTCTCCCTTTGGCTTCTCCTTCCTCCCTTCCTTAGGCTGTAAATTGTAATTTTTAATTATTTATAATAGTCTTTTAGAGTTTATTGAAAAACCGTGAAACAGCAAATCTGCAAAAAGTGAACCGCGAAGTAGTGAGGGAACACTGTATCTCCCTACCACAATTCAAGTAACATTGGTACTTGACTGCAACAATTAATTGGATGTACTATCAACATGAATGTGTGCCATTCAAAACGCAATAAGAAATCATGTGATTTTCCACCTTTAACATTATCCTCTTCTATTCAAAATCAGAAAATAGCTGAAAATGTTCACTCATGGCCAAATTGTTTGCATGTTCTAATCTCCTTGATAAATACTGTAATCTCCAATATTAACGTTAATGTTAACCTTTTTCAGATAATAGCACTTATAATTTTGGAGGACTTTTCAATGACGATGTGATTGGAGGGGTGAAAAAACATTCAGCACACACACAAATTCTAATTAATAACCAATATTCCCAACCTCCTCCACTCTCCTCTGCAATTTCTTCAGGGTCTTTATGTTTCTGTTTGTGAAATTACATATTTTGCATAATATATTAAAGAAGCACATCAATATGTCTAATGCAGTATGTAATTAAAATGAACTCATTATCTCTACGACAAACCTGTATAACCTGAAAAAATTAAGGTGTGGTTTTCCAGTTTTTAATCAAGAAATTGGCATGTGCACTGACTATCTCCTGCCATTGCCAATTACATAATACTGCCTAGGATGGCTATTTCCTGTATCTGACATTCTTAACTGAAACGCATTAGATACAAACAATGGCTCTTTA
The DNA here is from genome assembly GCF_035594765.1 of Anolis carolinensis. Lineage (NCBI taxonomy): Eukaryota > Metazoa > Chordata > Lepidosauria > Squamata > Anolidae > Anolis > Anolis carolinensis. Next base: position 62,807,928 of record NC_085843.1, on the reverse strand, counting down.
TCCTAAAGAAAACATCTGTGCGCAAAATTATACATTTTTTTCTTCCCAGGAGCTGATATCCCCTATCATGCATTTATTTTACCAGCTGAGAAAATGTCTCAAGTGGTCAGTAAATCTTGAACATGAGGTATTATGGCAATTAACTTAAAAATAAAATTTCTTAAATCAGAATAGAAAAAGTGATACTCTTATCCCCAAAAGTCTAGCAAATAATTATAATTTGTACATAGAATCATAGAATCATAGAGTTGGGCCATCCAGTCCAACTCCCTGCAAGAAGTAGGAAAATCTCATTCAAAGCACCCCCGACAGGTGGCCATCCAGCCTCTGATTAAAAGCCTCCAAAGGAGCCTCCACCACTGTCTTAGGGAGAGAGTTCCACTGCCGAATAGCTCTCACAGTGAGGAAGTTCTTCCTGATGTTCAGGTGGAATCTCCTTTCCTGTAGTTTGAAGCCATTGTTTCGCGTCCTAGTCTGCAGGGCAGCAGAAAACAAGCTTGCTCCCTCCTCCCTATGACTTCCCCTCATATATTTGTACATGGCTATCATGTCTCCTCTCAGCCTTCTCTTTTGCAGGATAAACATGCCCAGCTCTTTAAGCCGCTCCTCATATGGCTTATTCTCCAGACCCTTAATCATTTTAGTGGCCCTCCTCTAGACGCTTTCCAGCTTGTCAACATCTCCCTTCAACTGCGGTGCCCAAAATTGGACACAGTATTCCAGGTGTGGCCTGACCAAGGCAGAATAGAGGGGGAGCATGACTTCCCTGGATCTAGATGCTATACCCCTATTTATGCAGGCCATAATCCCGTTGGCTTTTTTAGCTGCCGCATCAAATTGTTGGCTCATGTTTAACTTGTTTTCCACGAGGACTCCAAGGTCTTTTTCGCACATACTACTGTCAAGCCAGGCGTCCCCCATTCTGTATCTTTGCATTCCATTTTTTCTCCCGAAGTGAAGTATCTTGCATTTGTCCCTGTTGAACTTCATTTTGTTAGTTTCGGCCCATCTCTCTAATCTGTCAAGATCGTTTTGAATTCTGCTCCTGTCTTCTGGAGTGTTAGCTATCCCTCCCAGTTTGGTGTCATCTGCAAACTTGATGATAATGCCTTCTAACCCTTCGTCTAAGTCGTTAATAAAGATGTTAAACAGAACCGGGCCCAGGACGGAGCCCTGCGGCACTCCACTTGTCACTTATTTCCATGATGAAGATGACGCATTGGTGAGCACCCTTTGGGTTTGTTCGCTTAGCCAATTACAGATCCACCTAGCCGTAGTTTTGTCTAGCCCACATTTTACTAGTTTGTTTGCCAGAAGGTTGTGGGGGACTTTGTCGAAGGCCTTACTGAAATCCAGGTACGCTACATCCACAGCATTCCCTGTGTCGACCCATCTCGTAACTCTATCAAAAAAAAAGAGATCAGATTAGTCTGGCATGACTTGTTTTTGGTAAATCCGTGTTGACTTTTAACAATGACCGCATTTGTTTCTAAGTGTTCGCAGACTACTTTCTTAATGATCTTTTCCAGAATCTTGCCTGGTATCGACGTGAGGCTGACTGGACGGTAATTGTTTCTTCCTTTTCCTACCAACATAAGCAAAAAAGCCTTTTTTGTTGTTCTTTTATGTCCCTGGCAAGCCTGAGCTCATTTTGCGCTTTAGCCATGCGAACCTTTTCCCTACAGTAGTTGGCTATACATCTGAATTCTTCTTTGGTGATTTCTCCCCTTTTCCACTTCTTGTGCATGTCACTTTTGAGTCTTAGCTCGGTTAGAAGTTCTTTGGACATCCATTCTGGCTTCTTCACACTTGTCTTATTTTTTTTCTTTGTTGGCACTGTTTGCATTTGCGCCTTGAGTATTTCACTTTTTAAAAACTCCCATCCATCCTTAACTCTCTTGTCTTTTAATATTGGCGTCCATGGAATGCCACTTAGTATTTCCTTCATTTTTTGGAAGTCAGCTCTCCTAAAGTCCAGAATGCGGGTTTGACCTTTTTTTGTTTCGGCCTTCTTTTGTATGGCAAACTGCAGGAGCACATGGTCACTTGCCCCTAAGGATCCGACCACTTCAACTGCATTGATCTGGTCCTCTGCGTTTGTTAGGATAAGATCAAGAGTAGCCGATCCCCTTGTTGCCTCTTCTACCTTCTGGACCATAAATTTGTCTGCAAGGCAAGCGAGGAATTTGTTGGACTTTGTACTCTTGGCCGAGTTTGTTTTCCAGCAGATATCGGGATAGTTGAAATCGCCCATGACTACTATATTGCTTCTTTGCGCCTGTTTGGTCAGCTGCTGACAGAAGGCTTCATCTAGTCCTTCATCCTGACTCGGAGGTCTGTAGTAGACACCTACGATGAGATCTTTTTGAGTCCCAGTTCCCTTGATTCTTATCCAGATGCTAAAATACTGTTCCCAAGGCTATTGTCCCCCTCCCCCAGCTGACCTAGTTTAAAGTGTGCCTGATGAAGTTTGGTAGTCTGTGAGCAAAAAGGTGTTTTCCTACTTGTGTGAGATGCACCCCATCCCTTGCCAATAGGCCTTCCTCCTCGAAAAGCAGGCCATGGTCGAGGAAGCCAAAGCATTCCTCCTGACACCATTTTCTGAGCCAGTTATTGACCTGTACTATTTTTCTGGCCCTTGCAGGGCCACATCTTACAACGGGGAGAAGGGATGAAAAGACCACATGTACATCACTTTGTTTTAGCTTTGTTCCAAGAGCTCGAAAATCCTTTGTGATCTTTTGAAAGGTATGCTTAGCCGTATCGTTTATTCTTACATGAATCAACATGAGTGGGGGAGGGTGATGGGGCTTTAGGAGCCTGGTGAGCCTCTGAGTGACATGGTGTATTTTTGCCCCCAGGAGGCAGCATGTTTCTCGAGCCATCCCATCCTGTCTGGAAATGATGGCTTCCGTTCCTCTAAGGAGGGAGTCGCCTACTACTAAGACCTGTTTCCTTTGAGGATTGAAAGGGTCATTTTTACGCAAGATAGTGTGTAGGTCCCCTGAAAAGTGTTCCTGTTGAAGTGGATTGTGTAGGTGTAAAGTGTTGTCTTCCTCGACATCCCCAGTGCATTCGTCAATGACAATCCATTGAGATGCGTCCAAGAGCCCATCCCTCTCCCAAAGGTATATAGGCATGGTGTACTATACCAAAAAAAATCAGCTGAAAAAACTTGCATCGACTTATATCAATGTAAGTAAAGGCAGTCCCCAAGTTACATACAAGACAGGTTCTTCACTTGAATTTATATGTAAGTCGGAATGGGTACATTTTTAAGTGTAACTCTAGCAAAAAAGTTTTGGATAGCATAAGGAAGTGTTAACACCCCTTTAATACTTGCTTTGCTGTCTGTACCCTTGTTCAGAAGATCAGTCTTCCTCGCCCCAACCAAGGCTCTGTTGAAGGGCAAGGGAGACTGGCATAAGCCTCCTTCACCCATTGCTTTAAGCTTTGGCTGTGGAGGAAGGGCAAAGAAGACTGCAGTAAGCTGCTATTGCGAAGGATGAGGGAGATTGGCAGGAGATCCCTTCACCCCTGACTTCCAGCATTGGTTGGAGAGGAACGGCAAAGGAGACTGACTACAAGCTTCCTCGCCATTCCTCCCCAACCAAGGTTCCCCAGCCATGGCTGGAGGTGAGGTATGAAGGAGTCTTCTGCCAGCTTCCCTCGCCCTTCACCAAAAGCCTTGGTTAGGAAGGAAGGGTAAGCTATCTCTGCCACTCCCCAGCTGGCCACCCTGTTGTTCCTAAGTTTGTCCATAAGTTGGGGGCTGCCTGTAATGTATGTGAACTCTTACTAAAATGGGAATCATCCCTTTCCTCTGAGTACAGTGGGAAAAGCAAGAGCTTAGTCTAAAGAACCTAAAAGAAGCAAGGGACTCCTTTATTGTCTCCACTGCAGCATCATTTATGGCTTTTTTGAATGACTGGGGGCAAAAACGGTAGAAGCAGCCAGCAGTGGCTGGCCTCTTGATGTGGCACTGGCTGTATTCTCTCTGCACAATGACTCTGACTTATCCATGATCACATCAAAATCCATCATTTTGGCAGTGCTCTTGGCTGATACATAAGTTCAACTTATATCCAAGAATATAGAGGCAGTCCCTGAGTTACAAACATCCAACTTACAAGCAACTCATAGTTATGAATGGGGGTGAGACAACAGGAAGAGAGAGAAATATATCCCTCAGTAGGGAAGTTCACTCCTGAAAGAGTTATCATGGGGAAGCAGTGTTTCCACTGAAGCTTTATCACCAATCCTTGGTTCTACAACAAGCCCATTTTTTTTCAAAATCCAATTATTACAGGGATAGAAAGTGAGGTGAAATCTTCTGAACAGAAACAAAGACAGCAAAACAACACCACAGGAGAATTAATCCTTCCCTATGCTATGCAAAGATATATATGGCTGGAGTTACACTTAATAAATGTACCTGTTCTGACCTACAAACAAATTAAACTTAAGAATAAATCTACAAAACGTATTTGTTTTGTAACGTGGGGACCAAGTGCATAGTAAATCCTGCAGGTACTGCTGGTTCTTCTCACCCTGATAGTGATGATGCTTTCCTCTCTTGATCAAGACCTAAAGCAGTTACAGACCTGATTTTGCCATCGTACAAGTGAGCCTAGTTTAAGAAAGTTGACACTAGTTTGGTTAAGTACCTACATTAACCAATGCAAAGTAGATGTATCATTGGGCTTTAAAAACTTATTTAACAGAAACTTTGGTATTAGAGGAAGTAATAACAGGAGCATGTTTCAGCAAACTTTTTATTCAAAACTAAAACTATGAATAGGTTGGATAAGCCTTAAGAAAATCAAAAACATTTTCAGTGTTCTAGAGTCTGTTTGAAAGTGTCTTTAAAATGATATATAGTATATTTTTCTTTCAAAGGCCTCCTCTTTCCTTACAGTTTCTATCTTGGTGGCAAAACATACAGGTCTGAGCTTTTTTAGCATGCTAGATAATCGATGAAGTAGGCTAATTATTTTTTTCTCTTTTTCTGTTCTGTTCTTCACACACACTCAGTAAGTGGTTCTGGGGGCAGATGTTTACTTTGCCTATAGTATATAAGCATACACAACCACAGCAGAATCACCTACAAGCAGATTCCCATTATTTCCCTGCTCAAGCTTTCTTGTATTACTTCTCCAGAAACACTGCTGCACCTCAACACTCAAAATCTTTCTGCAACCCACTGTCAGAATTCCAACGCCAGTGCTGCAGAAAAACATTCAGCTTCAGGTGGGAATATTCTCATGAAAAGACTTTGTAAAAAAAGAGCTTTTCTGTCATAGGCTTGGTTAAGCAAAGTGTCCCTGTGTCTACTTTGTGCCATTCCTTTACATACGTTATTTCTATGTACCTGACGACTTCTGCAAGTAATTGACTAAAGATGTGCCACACAAAAACACATGTAACATAGAAAACTGCAATATAGAAAAAAGGCTAAGCATGCACTACAAAATAACACAAATAAAAAAGTATTATGAAAAAACAGGACCAAGAAAGACATGTGCCTACCTCTATTTTGCAGTTGTAGCCCTTTTAAAATGTATTAGTACATAAATGCAGGTGTTGCAAGGAGCCACTATTCTGCAACCATTTTGTGTATACTTTCCTAAGTATCTCAGCTGAAAGCTCCAATTCTGTTTGCAAAAGGGGGTTAAAAAGAACTACAGTAGAGTCTCACTTATCCAAGCTAAACGGGCCGGCAGAAGCTTGGATAAGCGAATATCTTGGATAATAAGGAGGGATTAAGGAAAAGCCAATTAAACATCAAATTAGGTTATGATTTTACAAATTAAGCACCAAAACATCAGGTTATACAACAAATTTGACAGAAAAAGTAGTTCAATACGCAGTAATGTTATGTTGTAATTACTGTATTTACGAATTTAGCACCAAAATATCACGATATATTGAAAAGATTGACTACAAAAATGGCTTGGATAATCCAGAAGCTTGGATAAGCGAGGCTTGGATTAGTGAGACTCTACTGTACCTAGTTAGGACAAGACATACTCACAAACACTTTGTTGGAAAACTGACTTCTAAGAGTACAAAAAGACAGGTAGTATAACCAAATGTTCTGTATTTTGGTAAACATAGACAAAAAATACAAAATTATTCTGGGCTATAGGCTACTTGAAAGCGCATATACACACATTTGGCTAAATTTAGCTTTAAAAATATTCTTCAAACATAGCATGTGTTAAAATTGTCCCCAATCGAGATATTCCAAGGTGTTCTAGCAGAAATAAGTGGAGTAACAAAGAACATGTTTAGTTGGACTACCACAACAATGAACACCTTAAAGGAAATCAGTGGCTCATAGTAGCAAAACGGAAGTAGTCGAATTTGTACATCTTTAGAAACCAGTATTTATTCCATAGATGTCAACTGCTAGGAATTTCATTTTCGAGTTACAACTTTGTTTTCTATAACTCTAAAACAAAAGATGATAATTCAGCATTCTTTCAAGCCAATATCTCTCTTCCCAATTTATATTCTCTGTAACTAGCTCAAAAAAGATTATAGTTCCACAGCTGTCACAAGTGAATAGTTATTTGAATTCATTATCAGCATTTCAGAGGAAGTATCTCTCAAGCTAAAACAAGCTGTTAGGATTTTTTTTCCTTCTGAAATAACTCCTCTTGCCACTGCTGTGGACAATGATATTAATGAGAACCACTCAGGCAGATTCTGTGTTTGTGCTCTCCTGCTTGTTTGAAGTTTCTGAGTATCACCTTATTTCAGCTTGATGTGCACAAAACACGTGTATCTACATTTGTGCTACAGCTGGGTATAAAGCTAAAATATATTTTTGCATATACTGTAAAACTGTATGTCTTCCAACCAAAATTACTGGCGACCAATACTATTGCCAATATCCTCAACAACATACAGTTAATTAGCAGCTGAGAGAAACATAGCTAAAATGGCTAATTGTAATAAAGGGTTTTTTAAGTATATGGGTATCATTTTTGCATTTCAGATACTGAACCAACTAGAGAAGGCACACTTTTCTACATGGTAGTCATTATATACAGTAGCATATCATTCCCAAGCTAAAAAAGCAGTTTGAGGGTTCTGAATTGGAGTAATGGCTGCAAGTATGTACAGCCACTGGAGCCAATTTCCAGATTTGCAGCTCACGCATCAGAATCATTCTTTAAATTGAGCAGTTTCCATCATAAATTATGTATGTGATTGGACAAAGATTCACAACAGTCTACATGGCAAAAGAAATACCATACTTTGATTCTAAGGTGCCATAAATTGTAAGAAGCACATTAATTTCAGTACCACCAACAGAAAAAACCTGTATATATAAAAAGCATCCATGATTCTAAGACTCATCCCATTTTTAGAGATGTTTATATTGGGGGGGGGGGATCTTAGAATCAAAGAAATACAGTAGTTCAAATGATAAGATTTTGTTCCTCTAAATTTATAGTCTCCTTTACCACATACATTTTGAAAATCGTATTATGACCAAAAAAAAAAAAAAAACCAGAGATCTACAAGGTACTTACAGAATTCCACTAAATCTGCCTTTCCAACTATAGTTTCATTTTCCATAGTATACTTTTCCAGAGGTTTATCAGTCCTTAACAGTGCTTTTTACTACAGATAATAGGAAAAGAAAACAAGATTCTTCATTTCACAACAGGAATTTTGCTTATATCTGGTAGGATCTAATCTTTTGTTTCTGATTCCAATCCAGAATCACGTACTCAACCTCTACAATAATGTTATTAGCTTTGGTTTTATACAGTGAATATTAGTTTCACATATCTTTATTATTATTAATTTTATTATGTCTCATCTTCCGTTCTCTTTTCTTCTGGGAAAGGTGGTTATGATACTTACAGTACCCCCAAAAAATCATATCCCCCCCCCTCGTCAGCACCAACTACAATAGCTGCATATTGCCTAGTCTACAAAACATACTACTATGGAAACTGAGATTGAAAAGAAATTTTTTGAAAATGACATGGCACTGATTTCTTTTATTCCTCTCTAAAAGCTGTTATATTGAGACAACTCATTTATCTAAAGAACAATGGTTTCCTATTGTTATCTTAAGATACAACTGGAAGAAAGACACTAAAGTTTAAATACAAAACATTTAACCTAAACACGAACAGATTTATATGTTTGCAATTTAACTACTAATGAAACTGTAAATTTCACTACTGCATATCTTACCACTTTTTGTATGTTGCGTGTCATATGTGAAACACTAATTACACTATAGTTTTAGTCAAAGAACAGAGAGTATAAACTGTGCTAATCAATTAGGTGAGGTTCAGAAGACTGCCCCCCCCAACACGCAAACCATTTCTCTTAATAAGATTCAGCACATTGTACAGTGCTATCTATTGCTTCAGAAGAGAATTTCATGCTTATATGCACATTGACCATTGTTCCATTATAAGAGTCACATTAATCAATGTTGAGGCATTAGTGTAGAAATAAAGCACTGTCTGTTCTATCTGTGATTTATTGCAGAAGCCAACACACATTTGACAGAAAATAATTCGGAATTCTGGAAGGTGCCACTAACAAATTGAAATGGGGTTATAGGATCCTGTAGATATCTATAACTTTATAGCAGCTTTTAAAAAGCTTTCAAGAAGAAGAAGAAGAAGAAGAAGAAGAAGAAGAAGAAGAAGAAGAAGAAGAAGAAGAAGAAGAGGAAGAAGTAGTAGTTTATTTATATCCCGCCTCCATCTCCCCCGAAGGGGTCTCAGGGCGGCTTACAGCAAAATCAATACAAAGCAATGATAACATATGAAACATCAAAAGAACAATAACAAAACCAATAACAAAATATACACAATAACCGGAAGAAAAAAACACACACACACACACACAACGAGGTATTAAAACATCGGGTTAAAAACAATGAGGTTGCAATAGTGGATAAGCAAGGTGCACATTATGAATAACAAATTTGTAAATAGATAAAATGCAATAGATTCATTTAAGATCACATTAAGTAGGGAGGAGCCCTGAATTAATATCAAGTAATCAGGAAAAGAGCGACCAGTACAAAAGGTCGAGGAGCATAATTGTAATTATGATGGGGATGGGTGATCTTAACCAAAGGCCTGGGTGAAAAGCCAGGTCAATCATCATGTACTTGATGTCTAAAAGAATAAATGATTTCTTTTTTTTTTTCATTTTTGTATCTTCTAAATAAAGATATGGTCATATTTGTGCCTCTTGTTCAACATGATTCTATGCAGAGCAAGATCAAAGGTAGTTAGAAAATATCTTTATATGTTATCTTTTCTATTACATCTTACTTTAATTTTTATATTGTTTTAATTTTCTGTTTTTATCTGAATTGCCATTTAATTTCTAACATTAATAAATAAATATTATTTTAAGTGTAAAGATTGTCCCCAAGCTATGAACAAAATAGGCTCTGTAGGTTTGTTCTTGAATTGAATTTGTAAGTAAGTCGGAACATGTACATTGTTTAAATGTAACTCCAGCCATACATACTCACACACACGCACACACACACACACACACACATGCTAGCTTTGCTGGCCACGTGTTGCTGTGGCTTATGGGAATCATTTGTTGGCTAGGTAGAATAGGAGTGAATAGCCTTGCAGCCTCAAAGCCTGGCCATTTTCTTCTTAGGGGAATCCTTGTTTGGTGGAACGGAATAGGGTTGCTGCTAGGAAGCCTGGGTACTTGTGTTCTAGGTTTTTTGGACTGCTAGAATTGTAATGAATAGCCTCACTGCTTCAAAGCCTGGCTGCTTACTACCTAGGGGAATCTTTGGTTGGTCAGCTTCAATACCGTGTTTCCCTGAAAATAAGACAGTGTCTTATAATAATTTTTGCTCCCAAAGATGCTCTAGGTCTTATTTTCAGGGGATGTCTTCCATGAATGTGAGTAGATCAATAGGTACGGCTCCGGCGGGAAGGTAACAGCGCTCCATGCAGTCATGCCAGCCACATGACCTTGGAGGTGTCTAAGGACAACGCCGGCTCTTCGGCTTAGAAATGGAGATGAGCACCAACCCCCAGAGTCAGACATGACTGGACTTAACGTCAGGGGAAAACCTACCTTCCATGAAAAAGAATTCACATTTATTGTTGAACAAAAAAAATGAACATTTATTATATACTGTACAGTAGTTGTCATCACAAACCAGCATAACCTGACAAACTGTGAATCCTATCAAGAATTTCTTATTACTACCATTATTTCCATGTACAACACTCTATGGTATGTACATTTACCGATCCTGCATGCTCTGGTGTTCTGTTCGGCGGGCATGCTTCCAAACAAAACCTGTGCTAGGTCTTACTTTCGGGGGAGGCCTTATATTTAGCAATTCAGCAAAACTTCTACTAGGTCTTATTTTTTGGGGATGTCTTATTTTAGGGGAAACAGGGTAGTACAGAGTAGTATCGCTGCTTCAAAGCCTGGCTGCCTTCTACCAAGGTTAATCTTTTGTCTGGTTGACTTGCACTGAATAGCCTTGCAGCTTTAATGCCTGGCTGTGTTATACCTATGGCGAGCTGAAGTAGCATCCTCAATCAATGATTCGGGGGGGGGGGGGGGGGGGAATTAGCTTGTTGTGGAAACATGGGTTGGTGATAAAGCTTTAGCTGAGACATCTTTTCCCATGATAACTCTTTCAGGAATGAATTTCCCTTCTAGGGGTAGATTTCACTTACTTCCTGTTGTCTCACCCCCGTTAATAACTATGAGTTGTTTGTAAGTTGGATGCTTGTAACTTAGGGATTGCCTGTACCCAGCAGGTCTGAAACAAATAACACACTTTTCTGCTGATTTTTTTCAGCACCACCATCAACATAAATGTCATCTTTGAGATTTAAGTCAAGCTGGTAAAAATTTCCTTTGAGCAGCCAGAGTATTAAGCAGTTTGTGTATGCTAGTAATATTTGTAATCTTATTTGCAAGTCTAATATAATAACTAAAATGATGCAGTGGTTGGTGTACTATCCTTTGTAAAAGAAAAAAGGATGGTTGAAGTGGGTCATGCTATAACTTTAAGAAATTATGCACAATACGGAGAAAGAGATAATAACAGAAAGCATTTGTATGCAAAAGAACAATCACTACAGGCAGCAATTTTGTAGAATGTTAGGAGAAAAAGGGATAATGTGTTGGGTTACTAAATGATTTGCCAAAAATACATCAAAAGAAGGCTATTATTAAATACTGCATTACTATACCAAAAGACATATCAGAATAAAAATTAAAAATTCTATCTTTGGAGTGTGGAGGGATGGATGTGTTATTTTTGTGATATGTGCTGGGAAAGCATTTAATTTTGTTGCACAATGTACAGTGACAATAAAGTTATTCTATGCTATGCTGTTCTTTTGTTTCCTCACTCTCTCTTTTCAGGGAGAATGAAACAACAGCATGATTTTTAAAAGCTTGCCTACTCCAACAAACGTATATTTCTTCCTTTTATTCCTTCTATCAATCTGTCCTTTGTTTGTTTTAACCCCAGCTCTAATATTCTCTTTAGCTTACTGATTCTTATAATTTTTTTACTGATCTGATTTTTGCTGATCCCAGCAAAAGTTCCAAACTTAAACATTCATAATTTAAAATCCTTGGCAGGCTATAAATATTGTAATAAATAAATATGAATAAAATTCAGTTTCTTTCTAGGATGGAGCAGGAGTTTTCATAATGTCTGCTGCAGAACAAAGGAGAATCATACGTGTGCAAGTAATATAATTCTTCAAAGTATCCCTTAACCAAAATGCTTGGGACCAGAAAGGTTTGGGGTTTCTTGTTTTCCAAAGTTTGAGATATATGCAAATGCATAATGAAATATCTTTGAGATGGGATTCAAATCGAAAAACAAAATTCATTTATGTTTCATATATATCTTATGCACATATTCTAAAGATAATTTTATCCATAATGCTTTTTAATGATTTGGTTGCGTGAAACAAAATTTCTATACACTGATCCATCAGAAAGCAAAGGTGCCACTATCTCAGTCACCCATGGGGACAATTTTGGTGCACTCGGGTGCCTCACTGGGTTTGTCCCTCTATTCCTTCCTAGAGAAGCAAACTCAGAACATGTTGCTGGGGCACATCTGTTCAGCTTTCTGGCCATTAGACTATAGGATTACTAGAGGCTCTTTTTGTTCCCCATACTATTTAACATATACATGCAACCTTCGGGGAAAGGTTGTCCAGATTTTTGGAGTGCAGTGCCATTAATATGCCCCAGATCTACTACTGTTTTCTACCCCAGACTGTCTTGGTTTTAAACAGGTGATTGTCATCAGTAATTGACTGGTTGCAGCAAACAAATTGAAACTTAATCCAGACAAGACAGAAGATGCTCTTGGTGAGATCAGGAAACACAGATTCAGTCTGTTTTAAATGAGGTTACACCTCATATGAAGACAGAGTTGCGTAGTTTGGGTGTGCTCCCGAAGTCAGCTTTTAACGTGGAGGCCTCGTTTTCTGTGGTGGTTTTTCGCATTTAAAACTTGTGAGCAAACTGCATAATTCCTTGAGACCTCAAATCAGGACACAGTGACACATGCCTTAATTACACCCTGTCTGGACTCCTATAATACAGTCACCAAAGTGATGTCTCTGAGGAGTGTTCAAACACTTCAGTTAGTTCAAAGAGTTACAGCCAGAGTGCTAACTGTGGAAGGATACACGGACTAAAGTACTCCTCTGTTATAACACTTCCACTGGCTTCCAGTTTGTTTTTGGGCAAGTACTGGTTATAATCTATAAGGCCCTTAATAATTCAGGCACAGGCTATCTGACAGACTGCAGCAGATCTATACTGCTATATAATTCAGTTTTTGATCCCAGATTATCGTCTTTGAACTGGATTATATAAATCTACACTGCCATATAATCCAGTTCAAAACAGATAATCTGGGATGGGGAACTGGATCATATGGCCGTGTAGAAGGGGCCTATATTTCCTTGTACAGTAGAATCTCACTTATCCAATCTTCGCTTATCCAACATTCTGGATTATCCAATGCAGTCAGCCTTTTAGAATTCAATGTTTTTGTAGTCAATGTTTTCAATAGATTGCTATGTTTTGGTGCTAAATTTGTAAATACAGTAATTACTACATAATGATACCATGTATTGAACTGCTTTTTCTGTCAATTTATTGTATAACATGGTATTTTGGTGCTTAACTTGTAAAATCATAATGTAATTTGATGTTTAATAGGCTTTTCCTTAATCCCTCCTTATTATCCAACATTTCTGCTTATCCAATGTTCTGCTGGCCCATTTATGTTGGATAATCGAGAATCTACTGTATGTGCTGGCATGAGCCCAGTTAAGGCCCTCCTCTGTCCATTTCATCATATTAAAGGAAAGTGGGAGACACATGAGATAGGTCGTTGTCAGTGGCTGTTCCACTTTCTAGAGGAAGGTTTCACAGTATACAATTCATAATTAGGAAGAGGAGGAAAAGGCGATGATGTTACTGAGATGAGCTGCAAAAGGATCTTAATTTAATTACTCTCACTGGATGTACTCTTGAATATGTGGTTTATATCCTGAAATATGAACCCTGAAGTTCTTCTCAGCAAGGATCTAACAAAGAGAGAGAATAATTGTGCAAAAATTAAAGATAACAAATTTTGGGGTAAAGAACCACGTAGTTAATATGAAATAAGTTAGCATTTTAGCAAAGGTTTAATATAATTAATTGATCTCTTAACTGTAGGAAAATGTTTAGCTAATAATAGTAGTTAAAAACAATTTAATAATTTTTCTTCTTTTTGTCAATAGATTTCCAACTTAATTAATAAAAATGGATTTTAATTAGTTAATGTAAAGTAATTAATTGGATACAGATATGTCATCGCTTCCACATCAATATACTGGAAGGGGGGCAAAAACTACTCTAGATAAATCAAATTTTTTATCTTGGTATTCATTTATTCATTTTTTTTCTGAAAGTGCTCATTGGTTAAAAAATTCATGTATACAGAAAATAAAAGGTAACTTCTGTTCTTAGTGACAATCGTCTCTCTCTCTCTCTCTCTCAAATATATAGGAGAGAAAGTACTAGAATTGGGAAAGGCAGGTTGGAAATAAAAAATATATGAAAGCCAAGAGGTTCCTGATTTTTACACACACAGCCCAAGGCTTGGTGTCGCAATTTCTCTGCAAATTTAGAAGTTTGACTATCCATTGCCTATAATATATTACTAGCATGGTGTAATGGTTTGAGTGTTAAGACTATGACTTTAGAGACCAGGGTTTGATTCCCCATTCAGCCATAAAAACCCAATGGGGGCCCTTTCCAGACAGGTCCTATATTCCAGGGTATGATCCCAGGTTTTCTGCTTCAAACTGGATTATATGAGTCCATACTGTCAGATAATCTGGGATAAACAGAAAACCTGGGATCATATCCTAGGATATAGGGCCTGTCTGGAAGGGCCTATATGACTTGGGCAAATTACACTTTCAGGCTCAAAAGAAACCAAAAGGAAACACTTCTAAAAATATCTTGTCAAGAACACCCTGTCATGGGTTCATACATCGCCATACATCAGAAATAACTTGAAGGCACACAGCAGCTTATTACTGTTGAAACTGTGAATCTACAGACTGGTTTCATACCTTAAGTATTTTTTTAATGAAATACAGTCAATGTTGGTGGCAATGTGTGTCAAATAAAATTATATTCAATGAGCAGAACTAAAGTTGCTTAGAAATTTTGAGAAGGCAATTTTTCAGAAAGCAACCTTATTAAAGAATATGTTAAATAATAAATTTAATGTTCTTCAGATCCTTCAGTAGGGGATCTAAATGTTAAATCTTGCCCTGGAATTCTTCTTAACTCTAGGCATAACAGAGAAACCTTCATCTAATGAAGAAGCCCAGTATAAATTAAAGCAATTCTCTTAAATGGGATTAAGTTTACCTTTCCATTTAAATTTCTTTTGCTTAATCCTATCTTCTGATGCTATAAAATCCCCTCATTCATTGTTATCTCCTTAACAGGGCTGAGGCCCTAGAGGAATCTTTGAAGATATGTGACCTATTGTTAATGAACTATACACAAGACCTTTTTCAAGTCTTAAAAGCTTTGAAGTAAGATCTGTTTCTAAAGGTGAATTTGAGCCAACATACACTTAGGCTATACTTGTCAAGATGTTAGACAGGCCAGCTGACATTGTAAAAGCATGTGCACATTCTGAGACATTTTTACTCTGAGGTGCAAAGTTAAAATGCACGCCCAATTCTGAGAAAGCAAAAATAAATAATGTATTTCTTAGCAACACTAATCAATGGATTCTTCTTTAAAATGTGTTACAATAAAAAAATCCCACCATAACTTACCAATCACATATCATTTTTACACAATCAACCCACACTGTTTTGTGAACTCTAGTTGGCTGTTGTAAATTAATGTGGATGTTTGTTTAGATTTTATGTTATTATATAATTTTCTTTGACTACGTGTAGTTTAATTTATTGATGCTATGTTTAATTTACTGATGTTAGGCTTTAAATTGATATTTAGTTTTAATGTTATTTTCATATGTGAGGTTTCTCTGGAATTTTATGTCAGAATTTGTTTGTTTTACGGAGGCATTGAATGTTTCCCATTGTATGTTAGAATCCGCCCTGAGTCCCCTTGGGGAGATGGGGCAGAATACAAATAAAGTTATTTTTATATTATTGTTATTATTATTTTCTGCTTAGTCATATATTATGGGACCTAATTCACTTGCTTTAACAAATCTATGATATTTTCATTTATTCTAAAATAAAGATGGAACTGTTTCATCAAAGAAACTAAAATAAAAGCAGAAAAGAAAGCAAATATATTCAGCAACACAACATCTAATGCAGACTAAAGATATAAATGTGGAGGAGGTTATTTTACATTTTTACTTCTCACTTTTGTGAAGCATAGAGCATTTTGAACATTGTAGAGTTTACAATTCACTTTAAAAATAGCTGTGTCAGTTTATTCACCACAGTTTTTCATTAACTTATTGTGAATCCAGTTACCAGTTTTTAAAGTAAATGTTATCAAATCACATAAACTGTCTTTTAATAAACTAACCATCTTGCCATTTAGGAATTACACTGCTGAGAACTATTTGTAAACCCAATTCCGTATTTGTGGGCTTAACATTTCTTCTGATAGTAACATTCTTGTGACAATTTCTTTAAATGCCTCCACAATAATAAAACTTGAAGTGACTGATTATTGGGCCGAGTGCAGGTGAAGTGGCTAAAGGCGCATGAAATCAATTTTTCACAGACTACAGCAACTTATCATTTTGATTTCATTTCTCTATTTGTGATGCTGTCTGTATTTAAGATATATTATTTCTTCACAGCAAAAAAGATGAAAAGACAATACTTAAGATGATTTTTTTCAACTGGTATCTACCATAATAGATATGTCATACCCTCACTACTCTCCAGAAAAGATTACAATATCTTCCATTTTCTCTGAACGGGTCCAGTTAACATTTTCTGCACTATTAGTAGAGTTTAGTATGATTGAATGTCATGATTCATGGTTATGTTTGAAACCATAATTACTAGGAGCATCTATCATTCTGAAAATACTATCCTGCTGTAACTGTTCCAGTATATTTAACAAATACTTTTGGAACAAAGGAGGAAACCAACAGGTTATACTGAATAAGCACTACAAAGTATTACCAAGTCTCTGTAAACTCCAGGTTTTACTATATGCTTATAAAGACTCTTGAATCTAAAAGCAAAGCAAAGCAAAGCAAAATATCAAGGGAGAAAAAGTGCTGAGAGGGAAGGAAAAGTGGAGAAATAATAATGGAAGTGAGAGATAGGACTAATAAGTGTGATAAACAGAGGTAAGGGTTAATTCCAAGAGACAGGGAGAAAAAGAAGACATCAGGAAATGGAAAAGCTGGTCTGGCGATACAAAGAATTGATGTTGCGTGCCTTCAAGTCATTTCTGACCTATGATGACCCTAAGATGGCCCTATCACAGAGTTTTCTTGGAAAGATTTGTTCAGAAGAGGCTTGCCATTACATTCCTCTGAGACTGAGAGGGTGATTTGCCCAAGGTCACCCAGTGGATTTCATGGCTGAGCAGGGATTCAAACTCTGATCTCCACAACTGTAGTCAAACACTCAAACTGCTATACCGCACTAGCTGTTTAATTCTTATAAGCAGTATGACATGGCTTTTATGAAGAAATAATATTGTGTGTTTAATCACAAACTTTTTTCTCTCTTTTTGATGGGGAATCTAAGAAAGGGGGACAAATAGCAAGAGGTTGCAGAATTAGGTGAAAAGTGGAGATAGCCTATAAAGCTATTGCATGCTCAAATGTGAACTTGTCAAAATCATGAGCTTGCGGTATTATATTGTTCCTAAATGTTCAGAAAGGGAGGCAGTTAGAATATTTCATTGCCAAGTACTTTATTAACCTGTTAGACAAATGAGGACAGTGGCATCACCAGTGTTGGTGTTACCTAACAACAACAACAACACTTTATTTTTCTATCCCGCCACCATCTCCCCAAAGGGACTTGGGATAGCTAACATGGGGCCAAGCCCAAAAGAAGAACAAGGTATAAACAAGTTAAAACATAAAAACAAGAGCAACATGACAATCAAGTAAAAACAAATTCAAACACAATTGTACAAATAAAACCATAAAAGTAGGATTAAAAGAGCCATAAAACAACTTCACCACTGATGGATAAGATTGGGGGGGGGGGGGCAAGTCAAAAGTGCATAGTTGCTAGACTGTTTAATGAAGTGTCTGGACAAGTGTCACAAGGTTGTCTAGGATAGAATTTGGGATAGGATGGTGTGGGACAAGAGATAAAGTGCAAATTATATCTATCAGAGGGGTCTGTCGTGTTGTTGAATATTCAAATAATCACTGGAAGAGCCATGTTTTGAGCTGTTTAATAAAGGCAGAGAGGGTTGGTGCCAGCCTAATCTCCCTAGGGAGGGAGTTCCAAAGCCGGGGGGCTAACACAGAGAAGGTTCTCTCCCTCGTTCCAACAAGCCAGGCCTGTGATAGTGAAGGGAACAAGAGGAGAGCCTCCCCAGAAGATCAAAGATATTGTGCAGGCTCATAGGGGAAAAGGCAGTCGCGAAGGTAGATGGGTCCTGAACTGTTCAGGGCTTTGTAGGTGATTACCTGCACCTTGAATTGGGACTGGAAAGCAGCCAATGGAGCTCCTTAAACAGGGGCATTGACCGCTCCCTGTAAGTTACTCCAGTTAGCAGTTTGGCTGCTGATCGTTGGACTAGATGTAGTTTCCGGGCCATTTTCAAGGGCAGCCCCATGTAGAGTGCATTGCAATAGTCCATTCTGGAGGTAACTAAGGCATTACCTAGTCTGGTAATGCATGGATGTTAATTCCATAACAGATGATACACAATATTGTAGCTAGAATATCAGAAAAGTTGATAAAATTTTTGACTATAAAAAAACAAGCAGAATGGAAACAACAGCACATGTGTTGTATATGCAGATTTTTTTCATGTCAGGAGCGACTTGAGAAACTACAAGTCGCTTCTGGTGTGAGAGAGTTGGCTGTCTGCAAGGACGTTGCCCAGGGGACACCCAGATGTTTTACCATCCTGTGGGAAGCTTCTCTCATGTCCCTGCACGGGAAGCTGGAGCTGACAGACAGGAGCTCAAACCGTTCCCTGGATTCGAACCACCGACCTTTCAGTCAGCAGTCCTGCCGGCACAAGGGTTTAATCCATTGCACCACCAGGAGCTCCACATATGATGATGAAACCATGCAATTCTAAGTGTCATTGTCAATGTACAAATTTAATTTGGAACAACAGGAAAGCGAACTTTCAGTGAGTCGAATGAAATGTATTATCTGAATGGGTGAGTTCCCACAACAACTGTATCTGTTAAATAATTTTTAAAAATGTTTATTTATGTTTTATTTTATAGTTGGTTTTATTGCTATATATATAGTTGATTTGTATTGTTTTTAAAATGATGCTTTGGGTTCTGTTTAGGGAGAAAAGCGGGATATAAAGATATAATAATAATAATAATAATAATAATAAGAAGAAGAAGAAGAAGAAGAAGAAGAAGAAGAAGAAGAAGAAGAAGGTAATAATGATGACCCAGGTTCATGCACATTAGAAGGTTCAAAAAGGAAATCTGCTGAGGTTACCTAGGCAAACAGGCAGGCAGGCATTTCAAATGGGCTGTGATGCTCTGTTATTGATACAGACAGCTGCCCAGGATTGTTTAGTTCCTGGCTGCTAGCTTGGAATCAAGCCATTACTGAAGGGATGATATGGGAAGTAATGGATTACTTGTGCAAATGGATCCAATCCAGACACCAGCTGGTGATCTGCTTTGCTGATCTATTTGAAGGCTGGTTTAAGAGTATTTACTCTTTTCCACCCATTTGATACATGCTTCTACTAAAGCAAGTTGTCTAAGGAGGAGGGTTATGACCGAGAGTAAGTGAGTCACTGACTTTGAACAGAACTAGAACAAATTCACATGTTCTGTTTGAAATAGAGCCCTGGAGTTCTGTGTCACTATATATACCAGGACTTCATATTCTAGGGACAGCAAGGAAGCTGCTGCAGTGATGAGCAACACCTATCTCATGTTTGTCTTCCTGCCAAGGATGCAGAATTCTGTATCCACATCAACTGTGAGATGGCTATTTTTCTGGAAGAGTGGGGGTCCATTTAGAATGGCAGCAGACAGTGTTTCCAGAGATTAAGACTACCAAACATAACAAGAAAATGCCTGGAAGAGCATGACATGCAGAACATAATAGAGACTATAATGTGTCTCTGCAACATCATGTACTCAATTCTAGACTTTCTAGGGGCCGGGCTGTGGCGCAGCTGCAAACAATCACTCTGACCATGAGATCATGAGTTCGAGGCCAGCCCGTGGCGGGGTGAGCACCCATCAATTAAAAATAAAAAATAACCCCTGCTCGTTGCTGACCTAGCAACCCAAAAGATAGTTGCATCTATCAAGTAGGAAATAAGGTACCACTTATAAAAAAAAGTGGGGAGGCAAGTTTAACTAATTTACGACCTGGAATGAGGAAGTGCCGTCAGAGTGGATGATGAAGCTGCTGCTCCCCCCTGTGGCCAGAATCAAACATCCCCTCAGGAGAAAGTTAAAAATTGCCTCTGCATCTGTCTGTCTCGGTCTCTGTTTGATGTGTTTATGGGCATTGAATGTTTGCCCTATGTATGTATAATGTGATCCGCCCTGAGTCCCCTTCGGGGTGAGAAGGGCGGAATATAAATACTGTAAATAAATAAATAGACTTTCACTTAGACCATGTCTCTGGGCCACTGAACGGGAACAGCAGTTAAGGTCTCTAGTATGGAGGGATTAAGACTAGAAGGCTCTGGGAATAGAATGATTCCTAATCATCATCATCTTTATTTATAAACCGCCCCCTCTCCACAAGGACTCAGGGCAGCTCACAACAGAATCAAGACAAAATACATGCATAAGCAAAAACCAAAAAGACAAGACATAATATATAACCAACAATCATAAACAGAAGTTTAGAAAGTTTCCTACAACTTCTAGAGAAGATGAGAAGTCAGATGGTGTAGGTGACTCCCTACTGAAGAGGACAGAAGTCTTATGGACTCAAATAAGAGGAATTTTGGTCTGACCCCATTTGGAGTACGATGTCCAATTCTAGGAAGCTAAGTTAATGGGGTTTGTGTAATCATAAAGAATAAAGAATAATAAAGTTGTAAGAAACAACACCGGCAATCTAGTCCAGAGAGGAGGGGACTGAGAGGTGAGAAGCTGTCTTTAAGTAACTGAAAGGCTGTCATATTGAAAATGTAGCAAGCTTGCTATTTCAAAAAGCATGAACGAATGGCTTCAAATTACAAGAAAAGAGATTCTGACTAAGCATTAGGAAGAATGGTCTGACAGTAAGCGCTGTCTGGCAGCAGAATAGAATAATTCAGAAGGTAGACTAGCCTTTGTTAGAGCCTTTTTAAAAGAGTCTGAATGACTAATTTTCAGGGGTGTTTTAGCTTTGAATTCCTCTACTGGAAGTAGGATTGACTAAATGACCTTTGTTGTTCCTTACAATTCTGTTACTTTATGGGGAAAAGATCGTAAACAAATCTAATTATGAACACCAGATAATGTAGCCTTCAATTTAGATAGATGTTATAACCAGGGGTATAAATATTTTAAATTAAGTTAAAATTTAATAATACTAAAAATCAATGCACACATTTTAATACATATATGTAGCATTTACAGTGAACTAAAAGGCTTACTTGACTCTCTTGACAAGTACACTATCAATCAACTAAACAATACAGTGGCTAGAACGTATTTAAATATACAGTGATACCTTGACATAATGGTTTGCTGAGCTCTTAACTCAAAGCACTCTTATCTCAAGGTGACTTTTCTTATAGAAATGTTATTAATCTCTTCTGGCCCCATCCTCTACTCTCCATTTTTGTTATGTGTTTTTAAATAAGAAAATGTACTTTATACATAACAAGGAAGCACATTTGAGGCAACAAAATGTGTGTTGGCCAATGTAACTGCAAGGCAAAACCTGCACATTCACATGGAACAATTAAAAAAAAGATCTACTTTCAAATGGTAGAAGTACAAAGTTGTGATAAGGCAGCACAAAGTGAAGAGTCATAAGCATCATTTTCTTAATACTGTATTCATTCCAGCCTCCCTCCAGCCCTTGCTTCCCCCCACCCCTCTTTCCATGAAGCCAAACATACCAGGAATAAAAGCCACACAAAATCAACTAACCCAATTCCTCAAAGTGGACAAGAGCATGTAGCACGGAGGCTGCTCCCTCGAAGCCTTAAAACTCTGTGCTCAGGCACTAGCACTCCTCCCTCTGGTGCTAGCTCTTAATGCAAAACACTGCTCTTATTTCAAAGCAAAACCTGGGCTGATCAACAGCTCTTAATTCAAAATGCTCTTAATTAGAGGTTCCATTGTAATTGTACCTCAACAATTTCACTGAAATACTATCCAGATTATAAATATTTTTATTCTTGACCATTGTGAAGTATTCTAAATTTCAGAAAATACCTTTTAAACTGCATTTTAAATTTTATAAAAGAAAATAATCTAAACAGAAGGGCTCAAACATTAATACCTTGCTTTACTATAATGGCCACAAGAAAAAGTGTGAATTATTCTCAATTTATTCTTGAGTTTTCCCCTATCTTACCATTGGTACTGAAGTACTGGTTGAAAAAAGCCCTTAATTAGATTAACATGAGATAAAAACCCTCCTTTCCTGGATCACCTTCACTATGGACATTGTTTTCAAAGTGATATGGACCTATATGCTGGGTGGTTAAATCAAAACCTAATGACCCTGGATGTATTGCAATTAAAATCATGAATGAAGTATATCTCTCTTCACTTGCTATTAGAAATAATAAATGTATTAGAAGAGGATATGAAGTGAGTGGAGGTACACAGTGAGAAATAATGCTTT
Source organism: Anolis carolinensis (assembly GCF_035594765.1). NCBI lineage: Eukaryota > Metazoa > Chordata > Lepidosauria > Squamata > Anolidae > Anolis > Anolis carolinensis. The sequence goes on along the minus strand of NC_085843.1, from coordinate 62,785,399 downwards.
TATAAGCTTCCTGTCTGAAGCTGTTGGGCTAATATTACTAATTAATAATACTCAGAGATAATCTACTCTCAATATTAATAGTCACAGGTTACTCATTTCATCAACCATGTTCTGAAGATTACTCTGATATCTTTAGGGTATTTGAAGAACAGCAGCCCTTTCAATTAAACCTTTATTCTCTCACCAGTATCATATTGTTTTATTCTTGGGGGGAAAGTATCTTATGGCTAGATTTAAGATTTATCAGCCTCTGAAAACAATATTCAAGGAACACTGAGAAATGTTTCATTTTGTGCAATCTTGATGAAAACCACAAAAATTTGATTACAAACAGAATCCTATCCCTTTGTTTCCATATATATAGTACATACAAATAGTCAGGTAAGTGAAAGCTTTGGATTTTTAAGAATGTACGGCATTCAGAATTAAATTAACAACAATAAAGGTGCCAATCTTCAGTCTATTGCTCATTTGCAGATTTGCTCATCACTGGAAATTAATTTTGTCTACCATCATAAGTAATTGGTTGACATCTATCTATCTATCTATCTATCTATCTATCTATCTATCTATCTATCTATCTATCTAAAGCCGACTAAAGCTAGCATGATGCAGTGGTTCAACCCCTGGTATTCAAACTATGACTCTGAAGAGCAGGGTTCGATTTCCCATGAAAATCCTATTGGTAACCAGGAGTGAGTCACATACTCTTAAACTCAGAAAAACCCATCATTGATTTGCCTTAAGGTTGGAAGTTGGAAACTACTTCAAGGAACACAAGCACAATAAATTTTGCTAACCAACCATACAGTTTACAAATAGGTCCTTCAGACTATTTCCAGCAATGTTGTCTGTAGACTTAATAATAATAGAAATAAATAAGCTTTATTTATATCTTGCCACCATCTCTCTGAAGGGACTCGGGACGGCTTACAAAGGCATTCCAGGGTGCACATACAACAGGTGAAAACAATACATAAGTATAAAACAAGTCAAATAAAATTATAACAACCACTGTCAACATATATAGCATAACATCAAAATAATACAATTTTAAAAACAATAGCAGATAAAACTAGCTGCCATCAATTCACAATTTAATGAAACTAAGCTACAGTTTGGAAAGGCTAGAATACATTTTTTTCCAATTCAACTAATTTGGTGCATAGAATAGGGATGATTTTAAAATAAAAACAGTTTTCATGAAGGGCTGTAGCCCAAACACTTCATCATATCAGATGCAGGAATTGTTGACAGCACATACAGCAATCCATCACCGGATTTATCACTAAATGAATGCCCATCACCAAACACAATGAACCAAGATAATACAGCCACATAATACAGCAGATGATCCATCCCTACTCAACAAAGTAAGCAGAAAACCTTACTAGAACTTCAAATCATTATCTAATATCTACTACCAGACTACCTCATTATCATGATCAAACTCAGCCAATGGTTGCAATCTTTCAAACCTGAACTACTGATTTCAAGAATCACCAGGAAGATGTCTTCGGAAAGTAATTACGTAAAAAAAATCATCAAGCTAATAAAACTCTCTAAAGAAAGAACCTTATACAATATTTCATAATTCTGATCAATGCATCCATCTTCAGCAGATCTACAATCCAATTAAGTTCATGGTGGCAACTGTCCATTTGCTAAAGCTCATCTGTCAGACTCCAATTTCAATTTTTATGTCAAGATTCATTACAAGGTATCCTCAAATATATACCCAAACTGAAGGACATAACCAGAAAGAGCTAATTGTGAGATAGATTGATAGCAGACATACAGATATTTCTTGTATGTTAGTATTGAAACAATAAAGTCATTGTAAATGCATATAAACAAGAAACTGCTTCCCAAGTTTTCAGAGACAGGATGTTAACATCCTGTACCAGTGAACAAGAGGACACTCTGCTTTGGGGAGAAAACATAACAGATAGTAGTCCTGGTCATTATTGGTATGGAAGAATGATATATATGTTGTATAAATACTTTGCACTTTGTGTGTTTTCAGTTTATATTCACATAGTTATAATACAGCTCTTGCCAAAACCTGATACAAATCTGTGTCTCAATTATCTCAACAACATACTTTTCTCCCACTATTATCATTCAGATTTTTTTCTGAAAAGGAGTTACCATCTGGAATTTCATTATCAAAGAAATTTAGGTATCATTCAATGCCTATAATCGAGTTTATTGCACTATTTAAACTTCATCCTGGCTTTTAATACCATTTTGATCAATTATAGCCATAGGTAAAGAGTCTACCTCACTTTTCATTACCAATTTACTTATAATGAAAGTGAGAGAATAAAAATACAGCAATGATATTTGATATAATTAAGCTTCCTGAATCTATTATTCAACTTAATAAGACACCAAGCCCACATAATATATTTTATATATGAACATACACCAAAATATTGCATATGTTTTAATACCCTACATACAATGTCTGAAATAGTTTTTGGTGTAATGTGTGCTTTGCTGTCTTACATATTATCCTAATGTTATTAAAGCATAGATTTTATAATATTTGCTGTACAAAAACAGAACATATGTGCCAGTAAACCCTTGAAGCACAAACAATTCAATCACCCCCCAAATACCTTGTTTGTTAAAAGCTAATAAAATTATGAAGAAATTGTGTTTTTATATGATAACAATGTCTCTGACATTCAAATTCCTATTTACAAAGTTTTTTTATACCTACCTTTTTATACCATCCCCTTTTACTCCTCATCCTCAATCTGGCTGGATTTGTTTTTAGTAACACTGATATTGCAAGGATGGAAAAAAGGCCTAGAGAAACACAGACTCTATGTGTCATATAAGATTGCAGCAGCATGTCTGTAGTTAACAATACAATAAAGCATGAGCAGGGAAAGATCTACTCTTACTGGTTCTAATGTAGAATACCTTACTGAGAAATTGTTGTCAAGCAATACAGAAGGAAGAGAAGAACAGAAAGTCTGCTTCTAGGATATTAAATAGAAATCACTAGAGATTTACGATGAAAGCACCTGTTAAGGACCAAACAACTTCCTTGATCATGCTGGAAAGAAGGCAATCCAGAAAGATATCAAGCTATCAAAAGCCATTATTAGATCCAAAAGAACCAATATGAATGTCTTTAGTTCTCAGCACAGGCTGTGTAAGACATCTCTGCCCCATATCCTGGTCTGAAACCTGATTGAAATGGAGCTAAATTATCTCAATCAGAAATTCCTAGAGCTGAGATGCTACCATATACAAGAGCTTTGACCAATGTTAGACACTGACCAATAATTATCCAGAATGAGTGATGGTGTTATAACAGCCTCCACAAACCAGAATAAAATCAAAAGAGAACTCAGATTTTAAGTATTGTTACAGTTTGGGGATTCTGCTGGCAGAGCTGGCCCTAGGTATTTTTCAAGTGTAGGCGAACAGAATTTTGGCGCCCCCCCCAAACCAATCACTGAAAAATAAAAGCGTTGGATAAGCGAAAATGTTGGATAATAAGGAAGTATAAAGGAAAAGCCTATAAAACATCAAATTACATTATGATTTTAAAAATTAAGCACCAAAACATCATGTTTTACAACAAATCAATAGAAAAAGCAGTTCAATACATGGTAATGTTATGTAGGAATTACTATATTTGCAAATTTAGCACTAAACATTGAACAGGGATATAGGGCAGTGTGGACTTACATAACCCAGATAGCCCTCAGTATTAAAAAAAAACCTCTAAAATCAGGACAATAAATAAAGAACAACACTCTGAAAACAGAAGAAATCCAGACAGTAAACAATCAGGGACAACTAACTCCTCCCAAAAAAAGATTCTCCCAGGCAAGAAGAAGCCAGGCCTTGAAGCCACAGGGCCATTAAATGCTAATCAAGGTGATTAATTACAACATTCACACCTGCTTCAAAGAAAAGTTCTTTCTCCCACCCTGGACCTTCTACAGATATATAAACCCCACATACCTAGCTTCCAAGTTCCTACAGACCTCACAATCTCTGAAGGCCCCAAAGGTGGGCTTGCGTGGTGCAAAGGTGGGTCTGCGCTGGCTGGAAGGCCCAGCGCGGCCGCTGGAAGGCCCGAAAGAGAAGGAGGTGGAGAGTGGTGCCCTCCTCCCAGGACGATGGTGCCCCCGGGACGATGGCGCCACAGGCAAATGCCTATTTCGCCTTATGGTTGGACCGCCTCTGTCTGCTGGTGTACCGTCCAACCCGCGACACAGCAGTCTCCCTGCCTGAGCTTGCAGAAATGGTCTCTGGTGTGGTGCTGGCTTCCCAGCGCCTGGTGGTGCTGGGGGACTTCAACATCCACGCGGAGGCCCCTTTAACAGGTGCAGCTCAGGACTTCATGGCTGCCATGACAACCATGGGACTGTCCCAGGTCATCTCTGGACCCACCCACCAGGCAGGACACACCCTTGACCTAGTATTTATTGCGGACAGTGGATTGGTTGGTGTGGAAGAGCAAAATATTCTTCCATTGTCATGGTCCGACCATCACCTGGTCACTTTAAGACTCACCGTGACCACTAACCTCCGCAGGGGTGGTGGACCCATTAAGATGGTCCGCCCCAGGAGACTAATGGATCCAGATGGCTTCCTGAGGTCTCTTGGGGATCTTCCTGTCATTGAGGCTGACGATCCTGTCGACGTATTGGTCGATCGCATTAACAGCGAGATGGCCAGGGCGATAGACACGATCGCCCCCGAACGTCCTCTCTCAACCCGCTGACGCACCAGGGCTCCCTGGTTCACAAGGGAGTTGGTCGTGGTGAAGCGGTCGAGAAGGGGTCTAGAGTGCTCCTGGCGGAGAACTCGTAGGGTATCCGACCGAACACGGACTAAAGCCGCTATTAAGGCCTATTCCGCGGCCTTGCGGGCAGCCAGAAAGGCCTTCTCGACTGCCCGCATAGCATCTGCAATCAATAGACCAACGGAGTTGTTCCGGGTTGTCGGGGAGCTCCTCCATCCTCCTCAGGAGGGGGGGGGGAGACCCCTGACAACCCAGAAACCCAGTGCAGCGATTTCGCACACTTTTTTGCAGATAAAGTCGCTCGGATACGCTCTGAGTTAGACACTGGGGTTAGTGCAATGCCAGGTGAGGTGCCTGAGGCATCTGTCTATCCGATCTTGATGGATTGGTTTCGGCTTGTTCGCCCTGATGACGTGGACAAGTTCCTTGGAGCTATGAGAGCGACCACCTGTCCTCTTCGTTCATCTGGTAGGGCCCTTCTATCACTCCCGCCACCATCCCAAGCTCGATTGGCGGGGACGAGGGAGCGGGCCTTTTCTATTGTTGCTCCCTGGATCTGGAATTCCCTTCCGGAGGAGATCCGGCAAGCACCCACTCTGGCTTCCTTCAAAAAGCTGCTTAAAACCTGGCTCTTCCGCTGCGCCTTTGGATAACCAAGCCCATAGCTAAAGTAGTTGCACAGGCCATCTCTTTGACTTGAAACACTGCACCTTATTCCTCTGCCCCAAAGCATCTGAGAATATCACATTGCACTTTAGTTCTAGTGGCCCCTCCAGGCCACCCTCTCCATCCATCTTCTTCTTCTTCTGTGATTCATATGTTATTTGAGTGATTATACTGCTCCTGTTTATGTGATTGTCTTAGTCAATTGTTATGTGGGGGGTTTTTTGTATTTTTATAGCGTTTTATAGTGTTTTTGGTGATTTATTGTATAATGTTTTATGCTGATTTTATATTGGAAACCGCCCTGAGTCCCTTTTGGGAGAGAGGGCAGTATACAAATAAACATTTACTTACTTACTTACGTCTTGTTTTATTGTTGAAATGTTTTAATTTTGCTGTTATATTTTGTGTATGTAATGTTTTGCTATGTTGTTGTTCGAGCTTGTCCCTGTTGTAAGCCGCCTCGAGTCCCTTCGGGAAGATGGGGCGGGATATAAGAATAAAGTTTATTTATTATTTAACTGAAGAGAACCACAACATGTTCTGAACCCATAAAAGATTACAATAACATCAATATAGACCAAAAAAGGGAAGCGGTTCCAGCCTTCAGTCCTAAAGGAGATATGGCAAGGTAATACAATTTTCTTCCTCCTAACATCTACTGCGGGGCAATGCATAAAACCATGTGATGTATATTCTCTATGCCAGGCCTGCACAACTTGTAGCCCTACAGGTTTGAGGACTCCAACTCCCAGAAGCCTTTGCCAGCTTGTCCAATGATCTGGAATTCTGGGGGCCAAAGTCCAAAACACTTGGAGGGCTACAGGTTGTGCAGGCCTGCTTTAGGCTCTCCGATTTTATCAAGTATGGCAGAAAAAGTCAGTGCTTGCCCTAATAAATTCCAATAGCATAAAAATTAATTCGTTATAGTATTTGTAGAGAAGTTATGTGTTAAACAGAGATTATTGATATGATTTTATTTGTTTGTTTGTTAAGGGAAAAGGGAGTTATATATTAGCAAGGAAAAGCCTAACATGGAAACTAGCTGGAAGCAGCGTTTGATAGGTTGCCATGGTAACACAGCTTCCCTTGGGAGAAAAGGGGCGTGGCTAAGATGACAGTTGGAGCATATTCCCTTTTAAAAGTTCAGTTGCTGTGAGGGTTTTAAAAAGGACAGTTTGGTTAGGTTTTGGAAAGATTAGGAGCTGTGGAAATCAGCTAAGGACGGCAGCTTAGGGTCACTCAGGGGAAAGGCTGGGAATATAAGTTGACCGGGAGTTTAGTATACTGTTTTGAAGAGAAGTTATTCAAGAAATATCCATTCAAACAAGACGGCATTGTAACTTAAGATCCTGAAACGTTTATGTATTGGAACCATACGCTTATGTTCAAATAAAGATTGAATTTTGTTATTGTTCACAAAGATTAATCTCCTTGCCTCTCTGTAAGCCTATTACCTCACGTTGGTGGCAGTTACCGTACCTATCTATATAAGTTACCATACTTTCCTATATAAGTTACCATCTCTACTCATTTAAACCCATCAGTTCTGTTATCCTTCCTTATCCACGAAATCCTCCCTGTCATACATTCACACATCCTCCATCCCTCCCTCTCACACGCGCGCACATCTCCTCAATATTGGCAGCAGTGGGATTTTAAAAAAGGATTTCCCCTGCCTGAGTTGAGTACCACAAATTGGGCTCTCTTCAGTATTTAATTTAAATTTCAGTAAAATTAGAAAGAAAAGCCAATACTTTAATTAGATAATTAACAACATTTTCTCCAAGCATCAATATTTGATATTCACGAACTCTTCAATTGGACATTAATCCATCCATCCACTCAATCAAGTTTACATGAAAATGCAATAAATTAATATCAGAATGTTTAACAGCAATGTTTGCTAAGTTGTATATGGGGAAATGCCTATATTTCATGGGTGTGCCACCCAACACATAAATATGCTAGAACTTGCAGTGACAGAAGTACTTCCCCTCTGTGGCCAGGCAGAGAGAATCTATTCCATTGGCAGATAGACACAGTTGGATACAATCCACAGCAATGATGATGATAAGTAATTCCATCTGTATCTTGGTAAACTCGAACATGCTTATGGATCAGCTGTCTGGTATTTCTCCCCAGACATTGCACTTGACTGGACTGAATGGTTAATACATCCTTTAGATTACACTAATAAGCAAGATATCAGCTGGTAGGTGAGACTATGCTGAAAAGCACTACTGAAACCCAAAGAAAATACCAGCTGCTCTTCTCAGAGAAGATGGATTACCACCTGTCTTCTTATATACTATACACTATGAAACGTACATTCATGCACTGTTCATTTTACCCTGTATCATGTGATGCTTAATTTTGAGCTTCCTTTGAAATATAGGTGAGGGACCATTATAAAGTCTAGATTAGTTGCAGTAACAAAGCTTATCTATAAATTGATATGATGCTAAACTTGATATGCATGGCAGGATATTTTCATCTTCTGTAACACAGTGTTCAGCACAAAACAATATTTAATTCCCTAGGGAATGGCACCAATGCTAATGTCTTTTCTTTATGTTCATACACACTGGACTATTGCAGAATGACATCATTTTAACACCCCAAAAATCAAATGGTGTTATTCTATTTCTAAAGCATTCTTAGGACATATTTCATCCTAAGTGGATTGACACAGATTCCCCCTCTACCATGACTGAGGGTTAAATTTACAGTAGTTACGTTTCTAAATGTCAAACTGTGTAAATAATGTAAGAAGTTTGTGCTGAGAAATTTTGGGGAATACAGACTGTGCATCTAAATTAGGTCAAAGTCATATGTTTTGGCATTTTCTTTTAGAAAAGGCACAACTATTCATAATTCTTACATGATTTGGTCTGTACTTGTGATTTGTATCTTTAAAAAAATCTGCAAAAATGAAGTCTCACTGGATGTTTCAATCTTAAAACTGACATACTCTTTAATTTATTATTTATTTATTTATTACAATATGTATATCCCGCCCTTCTCACCCAACAGGGGACTCAGGGCGGCTTACAATAAAACACATATATAAAAATTGTACAATGCACTATAAAACAGTCAAAAATCATTAACTTACACCGGCCATTCATAAAACACATTATAAAATACAGATGGGCGTGTTCAAGTTTAAATGACTGGGTCTGTCAATTGAGTTCCAGCATAATAATAATTAGCGCTGCTAATTGTTATTCGAAGGCCTGGCCCCACAACCAAGTTTTGACTTTTCTGCGGAAAGATAGGTGGGAGGGAGCCTGCCTGACTTCACTGGGGAGGGCATTCCATAGGTGGGGAGCCACTACTGAAACACTATTAACAATCTAAACATGGTTAGCTCTTCTGATCCATGGGATGGCCATGTTTAGTGAGCAAGCACTGCAGTTTATAAACTGGCCTACAGTTCTGGAGTAGGCCAATTTATAAATGGAAATTACCTGAATATGACAACAACAATGGCCATGTTTAATCATCCCTTGCCAAATACATAATTAACATTACTGGCATTGAAATTAATTACACCAAAGAATATAACAGTAATGTGAAATGTATCTTATTTAGTAAGTTAGTTGCATTTACTATTTAAAAATTATATCATACCTTCCATCTTGATTTTACTTTTAGAGTATTTTTCCGTTCAATCTGTATCACTTCCCATACAAAAATAGTAAAGGGAAGCCTATACCAAGTACTGCTAATGTGAAATCTTGGACTATGCCATGGATTCTTTCCCATGTTTACAGGTTTTGCACTGCTACAGCCTGTTAAAAAGACTAAAGTTCTAAAATGAGGAATGTTTACATGGATATTTATTCACATTATAAAAACAAACTGAAGGTGGGTAAATATATTATACAATTAATATAGTCAAGATATTTCCCTGGTATTATACTAGAAGCTTTCATTGAAAGTAAGATATTTCTTATCATTATAATTTTTCAACCCAAATAAAATCCAAAGGGTAGCAATGTTACTTTGAATGTTGAATTGTATAGAGTAGTAGAAAAACATGGTTTTATTAAATACTTCAACAATATCATGCACTTTTCTGAAATAATTTTGAAGGCTACTAGAGTTTGTAACTACTTAAAGGAAGGTATACTTTCTGAAAGCCCATACAAACTGGCTTTGGTAAGTGTGACAATGTTTCTGAAAAAAGGATCTCACATATTTAAACTTCTGTATTTCTTAGACATGCATTATTGGAGATAATTTGTGTTGCCCCCATTCTACACTCATAATAAAATGTAGAATGCATTGCTTTAGCTGCTTTATATAAATTTTAATGCTTCTTGTTTGTTTATTTGTTTCCCACATTTGTATCCTGCCTTTCCCACCCCGAAGGGGACTCAGGGCAGTCTTACAACAGGCAACAATTCAATGCCAACAACAAACAATTCCAAAAATAAAGAATTACAATTAAAAACCACACAATTACAACATCAACTATTAAAACGTCAATTAAAATCATGCAAATTCAAATCATAGTCCAAGGCCTGTCCATTTGTCAATCACATTAACTCAATCTTATTATTGTACTGCTTCAATTACTGTTAGAATGCTTAAATTGTAAAGGAACATAAGTGAGGAATACACATGATTCTACAAATAAAAGGGTAAAATATAAAATTATTGGCTAAAAAGCAAACCTAGACACGTATTCAAGTTGCAACCAAAATGAAAAGAACACCTGGAATATGTCCATAGGTGGGTGACTAAAATGATCAAAGGTCTGGAGAGCAAGAATGGCTTAAAGACTTGGATATGTTTAGCCTGGGGAAGAGAAGGATGAAAGGAGACATGATCACCATGTTTAAATATGGTGTTTTTGGCCTTCAACTCCCAGAAATCCTAAAAGCTGGTAAACTGCCTGGGATTTATGGTAATTGTAGGCCAAAAACATCTGGGGACCCTGAGTTGAGAATCACTGATTTGAAAGGATGTCATAAGGAAGAGGGAGCAGACTTGTTTTCTGCTGCTCTGGAGACTTGTAGGACTTGTAGCAGTGGGTTCAAATTACAGGAAAGGAGATTCCAACTGACCATCAGGAAGAACTTCCTGACCATAAGAGCTGTTCAACAGTGGAATTCTCTGCCTCTGAATGTGGTGGGGGCTCCTTCTTTAGAGGCTTTTATACTGAAGCTGGATAGCCATCTGTTGGGTATACTTTGATTGTGCTTTTCCGCTATGGCAAGAGGTTGGACTGAATGGCCCATGTGTTCTCTATGATTCTTTGATTCTATGATCGCAAAAGAGAACAGGATTAATAAGACCAGCAAAATTATTTTGACTTTTGCTTCTGATTACGTGACTAACTCTTTGACTTATAATAAACATAAATGCTGAATGACCACCACATTTAAGGCTAGAAGGGAATTTTAATTTGGAACTAGAGGGAATCATGAAAACTGACTTGATTCACAATTGGTTCAAGTCAGTTTTCATAATTGGTGAGCGTTTTCTTTCTGGAGTAACCACTGGTTGATTATTTGCGTTGTTAAGAGAACATCAATAAGGAAATTAATCAAAAGGCGTTGTGATTATTTTTCACCATTTGATACTGTACATTTTGCCATCAAACTGTAGAGAGTTGGCACTCAATACCCAAGAAGCCTGCAACTACCACAGCTTGAAAATATTCCCTTGTCCCTCTCCCCCAATTCAAAAAGCAAACCTTGTTTTTGCATTTTATATAAAGGATATCATTTTATATAATTTAAATAATGAGACTTTGGCACCTACAGATTTTGGAATCCAAAGGGAACTCTGGAACTAAAATCTAGCAATTATCAAGGGCCTGCTGTATAACAAATATAATAAATCACTAAAATATTCAATTATCCAAATTAACACTACAGACTATAAAAAGCAGTATGGCAGAAGAACCATAGGACATAAATAATTTGTTGAAGGAAAAAAGATGCCCCACAATCTCATCTAATTCTTCATTTAAACAGATGCCAGTCATGTCTTGACTAGCTATCTTCTTCATTGGTCAATGCAAATCTTGTTTTGCTCAGTATTTCCCTCCAAGCAAAAGGCATTACTAGATTACAGATTTATTTGAAACAAAAATGCCTTTTTTCCTTAATTCCCCACAGTACGGACTATTTGTTCCCTCTCTGATCAGACGTATGCTTGAAATCTACTGGCATTAGAATCTATTGTCTGCCTGTTCATTTGGTTTCATCAGAACACCACAGTATGCCTTCTTGCTACCTTCCACAGTTATCTCTGATCTTTCAGCAGTTTGCTTTCAGTCTTGCTTCCCTTCCATCTCCATTTGTGCTTTTCATGTCCTCTTTGACAACAAAGTGTCATCAACTGACCAACCTGTTGTTTCACTGAGCCATTAATAATATTGTATAAACACCCACCCACCAGATAAATATGCTAACCAACCAAATGATTTTTTAGCTATCTGCCTGAGGCACCCTGCTTTTCTTCAAACTTGCAAGCTGAATCCTTCAAATATCTGTAACAAGTTGTTAAAGCAACTGGCACTGTCTTATGCCCAATACAAAATCACATTTATTGTGATGACTCATGGGCCATGTAGTCCCGTTCCTAGTACTGTTGTGACAGATGAAGAGGAAAACTTGGGTTTCCCACCGTTTCTGCCAGATTTGGAGCCCTTGCAGCTGCAAGATGTTTGCCCACAAGAAGTCAGCCAAACAAGCCTTGAGCAGAAATCTCCCCCATTTTCTCGCCGTCTTTATTATAATCAAGATAGAAGCGCTCGGGAGGCGACTCGCCGGAGCGCCAGGATAGCTGCCAGACAATTAGATGATTAAGTCTGTTTCCCTTGGGGAAGTTTAAGGAGTCCTGCATCTGGACACAGAATAGGTTTCGTTTCTTGTTCCCCAGAGAAAGTGTCCTTTGGCGGGAAAACAAGATCCTATATAGGTGTTTGGCCGCAAAGGAATCCTTGCGGAGTCAATTCGTCGGCTCGAGGAGTGAGATCGTGTGTAGACTTCGTACTCCAGTTCCCAGATCCCGGATCAAGTTTCCAGCCCAGCCTTGTACCATGGACTTCTATGGACTCAGTTCTTGATTCATGTTTGCCTTGCTTCAAGTTTGTTCTTGCCAAGTCTCAATTCTTGCCTTGCCTTGCGTTTTAAACCACGGAACTTGCTTCTCAGATTCAAGCCTTGTTTCCCAGTTTCCTTCGGATTTACCTTAAGCCTCAAAGACTATGGACAGTTCCCCACACTATTGCTTGCCAAATAGTGTGTGTTTCGGTGAAGTGGATTATAACTTTGGACTTTAATATCACATATTGGACATTGTTTTTCTGGACTATATTTGACCTTTCCTGAAAGGTCTACTCCTGAACTATATTCTACACTTGTTTTGACTGACTTTATATATTCCTTTAATAAAGATATTAGATAGATTCTGGCCTCTGCGCGTGGTTATTGGTGCTCTGCAGCCTGGGTCCTGACATTTATGTCTTACTTCCACATTTTCCAAACTCACTTAGCAATTACTCACTATATACAAACTTTATAAAACTTGAACAGTTCAGTATTTCTTCAGAACAGCTCATTTCAAATGCCTGGGACAGGTAGGAAACTAAAAATGAAAAGCCCTTAAAAGTGACATTGCATACCACTCCAGCGGGGGCCACCAGATGCAAATTCAGCATTCTAAAATACATTATAATTTCCACCTGGATCTACAAAGTGGTAGGAAAAAATCACTCTGAATTAAGTTTTCTTAAAAACACCCTAACATTTTAATATGCTTTTTTCCTATAAAAACAGGTCTGACCCAAGCGTAAAAGTATTCATGAGAAAACAATGCATGACTTCATTTTGAACTAATTGCTGTGGTTTTGCAAATTGACCAAAAGCATTTTGGTACTTCTGTGAATAAAGGACAAGTTGTTCACATTGCTTTTAAACTTCCCTATCCAAAAAGTTTCCAAATTAAATCATGTGGTTGCTTCAGAAATATTTCAACATTATTGCTTTCAGCTATTGAAACTCCAAAGGAACTTTAGATCTGACAGAGCTCATTAAACAATAGGCGAAAAAAGGAAAATGCACAAAGGCAGTATTAACTAAAATATAATACCTAAAAGTTTGCTGACCTATTTCTCATAACCCTGGCTCCTATACTGTGCCACTAAACTAAATTTTTCAGCTTTTGACAAGTAACTCTGCTTCATCTGACAATCTTTATTTGCAAATCTGATTAAACATATGAAATATATTCATTCTGAAACTTAGTAAGCTAGCCAAGGCTGATCACAACTAACAAAAAACCTAACTTTCATGTAACTGTTATATTATAGGGAAGAATATACTGTGACACTAGGCATTAACACACTGAGTTTAACTGTAACAGTTTAAAACCTAGGATTATACAACTTTCATTTATAAAATAAAAATAGATGAAACAAAAAAAATCAATTACTATTCAAGATATAGCTTTAATTGCTTGAGCAAGATGTCCATTCACTTACAGGAAACATTACAGATGTATAAACCATTTACTCAGATTTGGAGTATCTGATCATCATGATCAATAATTCTTACAAACGGGAGTGAGGAGTGTCTTGTTGTTGTTTTTTTTTTTTTCTGAAAAAAGTCTTCCAGGTTCTAGGTTGCAAGACCTGGGATATCTCTGTGTAATCTAGATTAAACTTTAGAATTTGTTAAACCTCCCACTCCATTATTGACACCTAAAACTGCATTAAGAATGAAATACTTTCTCAAAATTGGGTGGAAAAGAGAAATAGAGCTGAGTGACACCAGCACACTGTTGCCATCAATGCCCTGAATTCTGGACAGCATTTCTAGGTAGTTTGATCAATATGTTTAACAACATTGTGACAGGACTGAACCTTGAGGACTACCAAAGGCCAGTGGTCTCAAACAGGAACACCTCAGCCTACCTTCTGATCTTATCCCTTCATGAAAGACTAGGCCCTTTATTTAAATAGTGCTTCCTAGTTCCTATTCCAAGAAAGCTGTCAACTAGAACATCATTTGTAATGGCATCAAAGTCTGCTGAGAGGTTCAGCAGAAGCAATAGTAAAACATCTCCTTTCTTCTGCTCCCAGCATAGGTTATTCACCAAAGCAACCAAAGCTGTCCCCATCTCACAACCAGGCATAAAGCCAAATTGAAATGGATCTAGATAATCCATCTCATGTAGGAACCTCTGCTGGAATGCCACCACAAGCTCCACTACCTTATCCAAAAAAATGCAGTATCAGAGACTAGTGGGTAAATATTATGTGGGCAGCTTTCCCAGTAAGAACTTTATATGCAAGTTCTTTTAGGAACGCTGGAATCTTGTCTTCCTGTCATAAAAGTCCTTTTTAGCCACTCAGGCCATATCTCCTGGTTACCGTTAAGAGAAGAACAGCTAAGATCTAGCACACATGACAGCTATCCCATCTCCAATCATTATACAGAGAAGAGTAAAGTAAGTAAAATTATTAAATTAATGAAGAGCCTTAATTAGTTCGTATATAGTAGATGTGGAAAATTTTCTTATGTAAACCATGTTCAGTAGTCCTTAGCTAAAAAAAATGAATGCAAATGATGGCCCAAATTCAACAAGTCATTTGTGGCTGTATCAGGACTTTTTGCCCTTTCTTCCTGCAATCTGTTCAGTGCTTAAACATGCTCTGAAGAATTTTCTAGCCCTCCAGACATGACTTTTATGTTTTAGGGCACACTGGGTTACAACACATGTATATCTTTCTGTTCACAGTCCAGTGCCAGCATTCCATTTAATTGTGTTGTCGAAGGCTTTCATGAGTAAATAACCTTAGAGGACCGCATCCAGTCCACAAACCTTAGTTTGGGGACCCCTGATCTACAACATCTTAACTGACAACAGAAGTAACATCTGAGATAAAAATGTGGGGCTGTGACTGAAATCATAGGTTTTCTTCTTCTGTATGATTTTTAGCATCACTGCCTGAAAAAGAAACCAGTAAAGCTTCAAATGCCTGCATGGCATATTTTATGCTTTTTAGTTACCCCAAAAACAAACAGGTATCAATTTTGAATTTTGATATATTTGGCCATATGGCCAGCACAGCGTTTTTCCCTGAATATATTTTAGCATGAGCTTTCATGGAAATCACTCAGTTTCTTTTGATGTATCCGGTATTCCATTTTGCTCATGCTGAAATTTAATTCCACATCTTACAAGTGCTGCTACATTTCTTCTCTTCCCATGCCCTTTTTCCTTTTTTCTGCATCAATAGACTTACATGGCTATTTCTTTGAAAATTACCATTTGCTGATGTTGTATCTTATGGTCTTCATGCAACTAACCTCTGTTTAACAAGCTGATGTTTTGAAACTATCTTGGAAGACAGACCTGAGTAGAACATGTTACAATCATGCCTTAGGACAACTAAGGCATATAGCACCATGGTTAGATGAGACAACTCAAGAAATGATGCAGTTGATGCACTAGCCTTAACTATACAATGGCACTACTAGTCACAGCTAAAATCTGGGCATCCAGAATGAGGACTGTATCCAGGCAAACATCATAACTACAGACCTGCATCCTCCAAATGTATTCTATATGCCCATGTATAAGTCTAGAACTTTTAGTCAAAATATCAACTAAAAAAAACCTGGGTCAACATATCCATGTTTCAATGTAAGTTCTGTGCTTTTACCCTAATCCAAAAAGGGAGCACCCTCTACTCTGAATACAGTGGTGGAAGGTAAGAGGTTTGTATGTTCTAGTAGAACCTAAAATATACACCGGCTTCCTTTACTACTCACTCTACTATGGTAACACTTCTGGCCTATCTGAATGTCTGGGTGGGGAAATTGCAGCAAAACAGTATTGGTGCTTTCCTATCTCTGCAGAATGACCCTTGACCTATGCATGGATCATAGGAAATCCATAATTTTGACCCCCATACAAAATGAAACCTGAGAGATTTCATTGGCCAATGCAATCAAACACTTCCTAGGCTTATACCTCCAAACTAAATCAAGCTCCATCCTGGCTTGGTGGCCGGTTAGGTTAAAATGGTCAATAATATATATCCAAGATCCAGCTTCTTGTGCAAGTGGTCCACCATGGCAATCAAAGTCATATTTGCCCCCAAAATCAGTCCTAAAGCCAAAGTGAGATGAGCTAGAATGGGTTTTATCCAGTGACGCTTGGAAATGAAGAGCTATCATATGATACATTATGGTGTCCAGAAATGGGGTATTAGATAAAAAAAGTAAAGGTTTCCCCTGACGTTAAGTCCAGTTGTGACCGACTCTGGGGGTTGGTGCTCATCTCCATTTCTAAACCGAAGAGCCAGCGTTGTCCACAGATATCTCCAGGTCATGTGGCCAGCATGACTGCGCCATTACCTTCCCACCGGAGCGGTACCTATTGATCTACTCACATTTGCATTTTTCAAACTGCTAGATTGGCAGGAGCTGGGGGTATCAGCGGGCACTCATTCCGCTCCCGGGATTTGAACCTGGGACCTTTTGGTCCGCAAGTTCAGCAGCTCAGCGCTTTAACATACTGTGCCACCAGAGGCCCCTGGGATATTAGATACCTGAAGATAATTTTCTAGTGTGATTCAGACAATGGTTTTTTAAAAGTGATGCAGGATGGCATTCAGCGTGGATAGCATTCCATTAGAATACATTTGCATTATATCATTACATACACCTTTTGCCACATTCAACCTAACAATAAGTTATTGTAAACTAGATGACCAATAAATCTGGAAGCAAGTTACACTTGGAGATCCCATGTTAAAAGGATGTGTGTGCAGGTGTGTGTGTGTATATCCACCTCTTGCAATTAATAGAGAAAAAATATAAAATATTAAAATAGTTTTGCAATTGGAGAGCATTTTTTCCTCCACACTTTGTTTTATGAAATGTTCAGTTCATAATCTCTTTATAGTTTAAAGCCTGGAAAGGACAGGAAAGCACTGAATTCACAGGTAAAACTCAGCATGTTTACTACACTACTTATATATGGTTCATATTCAAGATGTTTTGACATTGTTGATGAGAGTTATAATACACACATACATTCTCTTTCCCAGTTTAAAGAAAAGAAAACAGGATCCACCTTGTCCTAACTACAGTTCGAATGAAGCTTGTGCTATCTGCAAGACACTCATTATGTGAAAAGGAATTTCAAAAATAAAACAAAGCCACAGGCATGCTTACCATAAGATTCACAAAACATATATAGAAACAAGGAGGGGTTGTAGATTTTTTAGAAGGAATAGGAACTTAAGAGTTAGTGCTTGAAAAGCTGGAAATGTTTAACAGAGGGTATAGCACATACACTGGCAAAAGAGAACACATGCATCATCATATCTTTAAAGCAAAACAGGTCTATCAGAAAGGTAAAAGGCATTACTTTCAATGTTGCCATAATCCACAAACCTTTCCTTTATCTTAATATAATGGACATTAGCATTCTCCAACTATATTCTGAAGAATAGGTGCCATTATGAAGTTTTTGCACGTGAAAATATTCTATGAAGTTACAATATTTTTAAATTACAAAATTATGTTGGTAATAAAATAATGTTGGTAATCTCAAAATTCACCCTTAGTGTGTTCAGGAGTAAATGAAACATACAAAGAAGCTCGGTTTCCTAGAATCCCACATGGGTTTAATCTTTGATTAATTGAACAAAAACTTTAAAAAAAAAAACCTTCCAGACGTTATTTTTTTTAATCACAGGAAAGATAACTCTTCTGTGGCTTTGCTGGTAAGAGAGCCAGCAGATGTCTGTCTAGTCTGGAGGGAATTTCCCTTTCTCAAGAGGAAACAGCTTAAACAGAAGAGAAGCAGCCATATGCTGACTATGCACTGCTTAACAGATGACGTAGAGAAGAATTCACTACAATAGCGAGGGGACTTTTAAATTAAATTTAATTTAACATTCAAGGCAATCAGCTGAAAGCAATTTACATGCTGCATCCAAGTTAGGTCAGATGATTGTCATCTGAATTAACTGGACACAAAAACACAAAGCTAGCTCACTGAGCTTACATGATTGGGTTAAGCAAATGTTTTAAAGAAAATGAAATGAAAATGAGTGACTCTTGATGTTCCACTTCAAGGTCATTTAAGGTTTACATTATCTTGAAGGATATGCTTTTATAAGACTCTAAAAACCTGTCTTTTATTGCTAATATGATAAGATCCTAAATTAGCTTTTGCAACGCCAGGAAGAAGTCTCTTGATTTTAACTAAAGCAAATAGAAGCTTTAAAAATCCCCAGGCAAAAATAACATGAGAAAACACAATGAAAATATAAATTAATTTTAACATGCAATAAAAACTGCCTAGTCAGTCAAAATCCAAAGTAAGTTGTCTAGCATCCTATGAGATAAAGTATTTTTCACTGTTGTTTTTGAGGAACAACTAGTCAAAGGCATGCTTCTGGCTGGTAGATTCATACCACCATGATCTTGTTAGCGTTCTGCCACATGAATGTCTACTCAGAAGCACTGTCTTGTGACAGTCCTGAATGGCATGATCTAGATTAGGGTATGACAGAAGGAGTGAAAGAACACTTCTCTTTCTGTATGTGCAGATTTTTATAATCATATACTGTAATTACATAATCTTATTTCCTCTTACTGAATCTTTCATGTAAAATAAAATGTCTCCAAAGTTGTTCATCATAGAGCTGTTGATCCAGCCCCCTGTTCATTTCAATCACTTATTTCTACTTTTCCCAGTGCTACAATGTTCTCTTTGGGACCAGGCATTTGAGCAATAGATGCAGCATTAATTGTAAAAATGATTTTATGATGAATAACGGACAGACCTGGATCATGACTTGAAATATGCCTCTAAATGTATATTTATATGGATGTTTTTAACTAATGTTAATTGTTTTAATTGTAACTGTTTTATATACTATGTAGTCCAGCATCTAATGATTGCTAATTGTAAGGTCGCCCTGAGAAGGACGGGATATAAATGCTCGAAATAAATAAAAAAAAATTGAGAGAAAGCAAACAGATTGAGCATCCTTTTATTCAGAATTCCAAAATCCAAAATTCTCCAAAATTGTTCACAAAGGTGGCTGAGATAGTGACACATTTGCTTTCTGATAGTTCAATAGACACATTTTGTTTCAAGCAAATCTATCCTTATTATCCAACATATTAGCTTATCCAACGTTCTGCTGGCCCGTATCCATCATCTCTGCATCCATCATGGATGGATGGATAATTTTCTATCATACTAGTGGGTGTTCACTAGCACAGCACTGGATGTAGGCCATAGTAATCATCGGCAGATAGTAGTAACTGTTTTACTAACATTTCAATCTGTCAAATAATTTATGATTTAGCATGATTTTCATACAAGCCTAGAAACTGGAGTTCCAAAGACAACAAAACACAAGACAGAAGGCTTCAAGTCACACCAACTGAGCTAGGAATACATTTTGCTTCTGGCAGAATACCAGCGTTAGCACTTCAGAACAATACCAGTAAAAGGTTTTCTGGCACATGATTGTGTAAAGGTATTCACCAGCATATGGTTAGTATTAACAATCCAAGTGAGGCCTCCCTTCCTAATAGAACTAGAAATGGTTGAATTTATCTTTGTGGTGAGAATTCAGTATCTGCAGATGATTTCTAGAGAACTCATAATAATAAAAATTCTTCCCAGAGTTACATTCTAAAATAGAAGACCTTATATAATACATCCAGAAGAAAACAAAGAAAGTGCCTTTTTGAAATAAAATAGCAGGCTGGACATTTTTTTAAATGTTTAAGTTGTGTCATTAATACTGAAAAATTCTGCCCCTACCTTTGTGAACTATGCAAATACTTTCTGAACATCTTTTTTTTGGTAGGATACTTCTTAAAGTCATATAAAATAATACATTTTGCATAATGAAAACTCTTAATGCAACTCAAAGAGTTTTAACAATTTGATATATAATGATAGGCGAAAACCAATATGATTGATGGCATTAATTGTGGAAAGAAATTTGAAAGCATGTAGTGTGCCTATGAAAGGCAGGAACTACAAAAGAATCTTTGCTACAGGATTTCCCAATAACTGAAACAGAAGCCATGCCATTTAAATTTATAGGACACATTAATTTATCAAACTGGATACTTTCACCAGGATTGCATTTGATATTTCTAATATCTTTTATGAAACATCTTTTTAAAAAGGCAAATATTAACAAAAGCAGTAATGTAATTTGATAGTTACTTTAAATTGAGATAACTGATATGAACTGATACATCAGGAATGGAATTAGTTGGAACTAGCAAATAAAATGCTGCACTGCGTGTCAGACAGAGATCTTTTTTCTTCCACAAAATCACTAGGTGACCTTAGGTAAGCCATGACCTTTCATTCTCAGCCTCCTAACTCTGATATTGAACAATAAATGATATAATATCACCTGTTTTCCCCAAATATGTTTTTTTTCTTGATTTTTTAAAATCCTAAAAATGGCAAGGAGAAGAAAGGAACATAGTTTGACTATTAAAATTATTCAGATAAATACTTCGAAATTTCCAAGCACTACCCAAAGACTAAATATTAATCATAGTATTAAAATATACAAACACAAATCGGTATATAAAAACAGAAGATTAAAGTAACGACTACTGTTTCAGAGGAAGAAAATTAGCAATACAATGGCCCACTCAAGTTATTCAGCTAATTTTAAACAGTAAACAATTAGTGCTTCAAGATAAGTGGAAGAGTGGATAAAGAATTCAAATAAAGTGAAAAAGATTTTTTTATATCTGTTACAGAATTCTCAAAAAGAAACAAGTCTGTATTTCACAGTCTAGTGCTCTATTTCAAATAAATAATCAGATAACAGAACAGGTAAGATTGCTTATCCCTCTATATGATTTATAGAAAGAGATAAAGGAATCCAAATTGAGACAAACTGCAAAAAAGTGGTATAGGTCATATCCGCTATCATGATCTTCTTCTTTACTCGTTCAGTCGTTTTCGACTCTTCGTGACCTCATGGACCAGTCCACACTAGAGCTCCCTGTTGGCCGTCGCCGTCCCCAGTTCCTTCAAGGTCAAGCCAGTCATTTCAAGGATACCATCCATCCATCTCGCCCTTGGTCGGCCTCTCTTCCTTTTTCCTTCCATTTTCTCCAGCATCATGATCTTCTCCAAGATTTCCTGTCTTTTCATGATGTGGCCAAAATACTTCAACTTTGCCTCTAGTATCCTTCCCTCCAGTGAGCAGTCGGGCATTATTTCCTGGAGGATGGACTGGTTGGATCTTCTTGCGGTCCAAGGCACTCTCAGGATTTTCCTCCAGCACCAAAGTTCAAAAGTGTCTATCTTCCTTTGCTCAGCCTTCCTAAGATTAAGGTGACGGACTAATGAACCTATCCTGGACTTGCGTGATGTTAACTGTTGTTTAATTAATTTATGTTAATGTTTGGTTTTAATTGTAATTGCTATTTTTGGAATTGTATGCTGAGCATCGAATTGCTGCCAATTGTGAGTTCACTCTGAGTCTCCTTCTGGGTGAGAAAGGAGGGATACAAGTATAGGAAATAACAAACAAATAAATAAATAAATTAGTAGAACATTTTAAAGCCAACTGCAACTGAGTAATGGCAAATGAAAAAATGTAGCAAAAGGTTTTTTTATGAAAGAAAATAAAGCTATTATAAAGATAAAACTAACACAATCTTTGGTATTTTTGAAGTACAAACTTCATATACTGCATTGCAAAAGAGCAGGATCATATAAAATGTTATCTTATTCTACAAGAAGTAGGGTTTTAAATGTCAATTCATTTTCTAAATCTTTAGATGCCAACTTCTAATAATCTAAGATACCACCTGCTGTTACAGCTTGAATACAGTAATATTCAATGCAGGACAAACAGAAATTTGGTAAGCTATTTTGAAGCACTTAACAACTGCTTTTATTTATTAATTGTTCTAAACACCAGTGCTTGTAGGTGTAACCTCAATAATTATGTTTAATTTTATCTGTTCTCCCTTTCAATCCTTTATCTAAGTTTTTTATAGTAAAGAAAAGTCAAACAGGGGCTTCCAAACCTACCTAGCCACAAACATTACTAACTGGGCACAACCATTGATAAGCTGGGTACGAACTAATTCATCATCACATTGCCTTCAGTTCTGAATTCTGGTATCTTCAATCCAATTTAATACTCTAAAACCAAAGCATGTCCTTATTACTTTTATCATAAATTATTCTATTAGATGCATAGGCTTTTTAAAAAATTCTTGAATTTCAAAGTCAAGGAAAGCAATGGCATCTCTTGACCTAACTGCAGAATTTCACTAGTCCAATGTATTGTGAAACTTTTTGTATTTGCATTAATAATTTATGTAATTTCTCAGCTCATTTTAGTGTTTTCTTTTTCATACTTTCTCTGTCTCTTGGGTTTCTCCTTGATTATTATCTTTTCTGGATACTGTCACTCAATTTACAGTAACAACATCTTTTTTTCTACTTCTCTATTATTTTCATCGTGGTTCAGGTAGTCTTAGCTTCTGGCACATTTCAACAGCTTTGTCTAAACTTGAGATCTATTTTTAGGCATTCTTTGTAGCATTTATCTCCAATGACAACCAAAAGCTGTTGTGTTCTGATGGTGTTGTCCATTAATTGTCCATATTTAAAACTGAAATTCATAATTCTCCCCTTTGAAAACAGATACCTTCAAAGTCTTTCCTTCAAAACCTCTTGTGAAAACTACCAGTATTCCTACATAATATTGCAATTTATTTTGGAATGCCTATATTTTCCAGTGTCATACCACTTCTTCCTAGTTTGCCCTCTTAATCCCCCATTCCATGCAATTTAAAAACACAAACATTCTAGACATGTAGTATTTGGTATAACTATTTTCTATATGCCCCCTTTTCATAATGATCAAGATCTTCATAATGCATTGAATAATTGTAGCCCCCTCTGAAATGCAGCATTTTCTGATAGCTTCAATTCTCTACAGCTCCCCAGATCTTTCAAACATACTGTACTGTCTTTGAATCATTCGCTTTTCTCTTTCTTTTTCTTTCTTTTTTTCCTTTTAGATAATAGTTTTACAATCTTGTAACTAAGTTCAATACAAATTTAATTAAACTACTTGTGCTTTAGGTATGCTGTTCTACTCATGAAGGTACGAGATATACTGATAATATTGAAATCTGCCAAATTTCTTTTGCATTTTGG
Source organism: Anolis carolinensis (assembly GCF_035594765.1). NCBI lineage: Eukaryota > Metazoa > Chordata > Lepidosauria > Squamata > Anolidae > Anolis > Anolis carolinensis. Next base: position 62,761,734 of record NC_085843.1, on the reverse strand, counting down.
CTTCCTTCTTAACTTTTCTAATAAAATTTACTAGCATGTGGTTGTCACAATCGATATCTAACTTTCCTGGCAACAGAGAGAAATGAGAACTTTGAGACATGGGTTTTAAAAAAAACTTTAAGAAAAAGACATTTCATCAGGTCTCCAGCAAGGAAGAAAGGTGATTAGAGACAACATTGGTTTTATTGGAAAACCATCTCCATACTCCAAAGCCTGAAGAATTAAGCTGATGGAGTGAACGGAATCAAAGCCACACCATCAGCTATCTTGACTTATGGTTCCTTCTTTTTCTTGAATTGTTTCTATTTTAGCTGCTTATTTTAAGAGCCTGGTATAAAGGTTAAGGGACTATGTTTGCTTTTTCACTACATCCGGATCCCTTCTCCTTTTTATGTTGTATCCTTGACACTGTAAGGTAGGGATTATCTTTTCACTGGCCTGAGAGCTTTTTTTCATTTGAAGAGATGGGATAAATGCCTCATATAAAATGAAACAGCTGTGTTTGATCTACAGTGTACCCACAGAAGATGTCTTAACCAAAACTGCATTTGCCATTTCTTTTTTAATATTTAAAATGTTTTGTCACTTCTAGCTTCTAGCCTGCACTATTTAGATCAACCCTGTATTTCCCTTGTGAAAGCTGACATTTATAGAGAAAATTACCTAGCACAGTTTTGACAAGAACATGCCCTTTACCACATTGCACAGGACCTTTCAGTACCAGAGAACATGTCCCTGCAGATGGTAATCTGAACCTTGTTATACTCCTCCAAAACAAAAACATGGAATTAATTTAAGTACATTTCAAGTCATCAAAAGACTGAGTTCAGAAAGTCAAGTAGAGAGCTGAGCAGACTTCAATAGAAATACATCTCTTATGGGTGGGTTATTGCTTCTGGATTACCATTGCTGAACCTATACATTTTTTAGAAGTTGCAGACTCCAGACCACTGACATGCCCCATCAGCTTCACCCAACTTAGATCCATGTAAAGCTGTGCCTCAGGTAGGTAATCTAAGTAATGTTTAGTTAAGATTACTTTGCTTAGGGGAAGACATGGGAATATAGAATAAAATGCTCATTCAGAAGCTGAAAAATCCAATTTTTATTATATCTTCTTCTAACTACTTTACTCAGTTTCCTGGAACCATATGTTTTATACTTTGTCATAGATTATATCTTATTTTTACTACTTCCCTTTATAGTAAATGTTTTTAGCTGATCTCCAGAAACTCGGTTTTCAGTATCAAAAATTCTCTAACCACAGCAGCAGTTACAAAAAGTGTTCTATTTCACAATGATTTCAATAACTAATCTCACTTTTATTGGGCTTTGCCAGATGGAAAATACTTAAATTCTTATAACTAGCATGAAAAATGACAGGCAATACATCACATTTTCTTATTAACAGTTCATTGAACATTCCAAACAACTGTGAATAAAAATACTAAACTGAAAAGTAGGGTTGGGAAATTATTCCATGGAAAAGTAATGAGAAAATGTGGAAGAAAGAGGATAGAAAAGTAGGGTGCTATGGAAGCATGAATGATATATTTTATAATTAAGGTAGGTATGTCCAAAGTCCAGCCCAGGGGTCAAATGCAGTCCCTGTTCAAATTTCCATCGACCCTCTCTCTTCAGGCCTCCCTCTCTCCCTTGTTTGTTTGTTCCCTCCCTCCTTCCCTTTCTTGACTTCCTTCCTCTCTTAATTCCTTCTTGGGGATCAGGGTCCCAGAAAATCAGGTTCCTCAAGAAGAGAGAAAGAGAGATAGCAGCCTTCACCCAATTAAATGTTACCTTTTCCTCAGGTGGCTCCTGTCTTGGGCATCTCGTCTCAGTGACCCCTTGCCTCTCGCTTTTCCCCCACAACTTTTTCTTTATTTCTTTGCAAAAGAAGGCTCCCCAGTTGCCCTGCTTGGACCAGGGACTTGTTGCTGCTGCCGCCGCTGCTGCATGGCTAAGAAGGGTGGGCCTCGCAAGGCAAATGCCTGCCTGGCTTCCCTTTATGCTCTGACCCATCTTCATCCCCACGTTGCCTCCTGAGTTTTCCAAAAAGGCTTCTCTTCACAGTAGCTCCTCCCTTGGGAAGAAAAAGGGAAAGCCAAGCAGCAACAATACCCCCCCCCCCCCGCCACAATCAAAACCCTTGACAGATGGCCATGCTGCCTCTGCTGAAAAACTTCCAGAGATGGAAACTCCATCAGACTCTGAAGCAGCACATGCCACTGTCTGAAATGACATGAAAAGACACAACAACAATCCTAATTAACTTGATTATCTCATCAGCCAAAAGCAGGCCCATGCTTCCCATTAAGTTGGTTAGAATTGTTCTTCATTATTATATTTTATTGTTCTTTTAATTTTTTATACTATAAATAAGACATATGCAGCATGCATAGTAATACATTCATGTTCTTTTCAAACTACAGTCTGCATACACACACACACACACACCCCGCCCCAACAGGCTGAGAGACCATGAACTGGCCTTCAACCTAAAAAGTTTGGACACCTCTGTATTAATGAAAACTGTCCCTATTTCCACTTGCTAGTAAAACAGGACTCAATACTTATGGCTATCTTGTATGAAGGGGTTTCAGAACCCCTAAATGAAACTCTGAAGAACAAAAGAATCAGAAATGTTATTCTCATCTCCAAACTGTACTTATGACAGAGAACTCCCAATATCCTATGTCCTCTGTGCATCTCACGAAGCATAAAAAGTCTGATCATTAATTGTGCATGAGGATCAGAGAAATCACAAAACAGCAGAACTCCAACATTCAATAAAATGGTGTTCACATGAAGACTCAGGAACACACTACAATTGATGCACAGGGATGGTAAAAATGATCCCTTTGTTCCTTTCCCTAAATTGTGTCCCACCCCAGTGGGAAGAACTCCCACTGGCACCAAAAGAGCCTATGGTTCCCTACCCCCCTCAATTTTCTTACCTAGGTAATTTTCAAGCGTTTAACAGGAAAAAAATAAATACTGCTTTTACTTATCCACTGTGGTCTTGTGAAAGTCCCTTTTAATACCTCTACACTGTTAATGCAAAACCTGACTATTCTTGCCCATGAGATTTTAGATACTTTCTCAGCCTTTTCTTCAAACCTTCTAAAATTTACCATGGGCATTCATACAACATAGGAAAAAATGGTGATTACTACTCCCTTTTATCCTACCTACGCCTCATCATATGTGCTTTCTGGACAGTTTGGAAAGAGGGAAAAATATTTTCATTTAGACAAAAGTTTGGATTGAATTTTAAAAGAATCTTTCAGAACCTCTGTATTCCAGCTCAAATAAGTGAACAACCTTCCTGGTACTCCCCGCTTCTAAAAATCTCTGAGTATGTGAATAGGCTAAGTCAATTCTTGGACACATACTTTCACATATAAATTTCATGCTGTGATATCAAATCTACCCAATAGGAAGGAAGGGCTCATTAATTATCAGAGTTTTGGAACGCCTAAAGACGTTGTGATGCCCAAACTCATTAAAATAGTTTAAAATTCTCTGAACAGTGTGGGTAACTATGGTGGGTCCAAGGGCCACATTTCTGTGTCTAGGGATCTTCAGAGGTACATTGAGTACAGATGCTCACAATTTTACGTATCCATAAATCTAGATATTTACATGGTGAATGTCTCTTTCCTGAAAACTTCCAATAGACCTAATTCATAGGCTTGCTCAAATAATTCGTTTTCCCCGTTAACCGTTATTAATTCGTTATTTTCGTTTGTTTTGAAGCAATTTTGAAGCATTGGTTGTCCACACGTCTGGATATCGCGGTTTCGAATCGCGAGAGGCCGTTTTTCGTTATGTCGTCATTTTTTTCGTTAGGAAAAAAAAGCTTTTGCAAATCACCCAAACTCCCACCATTCAGGCCCTTTCCTTTTGCCCCTCAGCAAAAGGGGCGTCACGGGCTCAGCCAATGGGAGGGGGCGAGGGGGAAGGAGGCCGAGGAGGAGGAGGAAGACGGAGGGGGGAAATGGCCGCCGCCGCCTCGCCTCAGCTCAGGCCTGATACTCAGAGGTTTTGACGTCTGTGCGAAGCTAGGCAAGTGGGGTTTATATATCTGTGGAAGGTCCAGGGTGGGAGAAAGAACTCTTGTCTGTGGGAGGCAAGTGTGAATGTTGCAATTGGTCACCTTGATTAGCATTGAATAGCCTTGCAGCTTCAAAGCCTGGCTGCTTCCTACCTGGGGGAATCCTTTGTTGGGAGGTATTAGCTGGCCCTGATTGTTTCCTGTCTGGAATTCCCATTTTCTGGGTGTTGTTCTTTTACTGTCCTGATTTTAGCTTTTCTGTAGCTAAAAATGCATATAAAATTGATTCTATAGGGAGGATAAATGATTGGATTTCAACTCCTACAGCTTGGCTTTCTCTGCCAATAATGGTACCCATCTTGGATATTGTAAGGGATTTATTATTATTATTATTATTATTATTATTATTATTATTATTATTATTAGACCTTGCTCCCAGGAAGGTGCCTTCGCTGTGGCTCCCAACTTATCTATCTATCTACCTTTCCACATATTCTCCACATTGTGTGGATGTGTATGTATATTATATATATATATACATGAGCCCCGATGGCGAAGTGTGTTAAAGCACTGAGCTGCTGAACTTGCAGACCAAAAGGTCCCAGGTTCAAATCCCGGGAGCAGAGTGAGTGCCCGCTGTTAGCTCCAGCTTCTGCCAACCTAGCAGCTTGAAAACATGCCAATGTGAGTAGATCAATAGGTACCGCTCTGGCGGGAAGGTAATGGCACTCCATGTAGTCATGCCGGCCACATGACCTTGGAGGTGTCTATGGACAACACTGGCTCTTGGGCTTAGAAATGGAGATGAGCACCAACCCCCAGAGTCAGACATGACTGAACTTAATGTCAAGGGATACCTTTACCTTTACCTATACACACACACACACAAACACACACACACATATGCAGGGACTATATATATATACACAGTATATATCACACACACACCAATTTAACAAAGTTTCAGCCACAAAAACAAAGTTTCTGAAGTAGAACAATGACTTTCACAGTAAAGACAACCCAATTTAACAGGAAATAAGACTTTCAAACCAGGAACAGATTTCTGCAATTATTAAAAAATGGTTTATTATAAAAGCTATGAAAATTCGCCAAAAATCAGAGGATAAGGGAGACGTTCCAAATTTTGGTGAGCTATCAGTGTTAAATGTGTTCTACCACTGTACCAAGTTTGAAGAAGATCACTCAAAAAATGAGGGTGGGAGAGTCCTGTAAAGTCCTCTCCCTCTGTGCTGTTTTTGGGAATTGCGCATGCGCGTCCGCCATTAACGAATTAATTTAGAAAATAACGAATTTTCGTTAATTTCGAAATTTTTGGGGGGCATAATTCGGAAATACCTTCAAAAACGAAACGCTGCCCCCCTCTACTTTTGCAACGAGTTTAGAATCAAATTTTTCGTGGATCGATCAAGCCTACTAATTCACCCTCTCTTTTGGGAGGCAGAGAAAGAGAACTTCAGGGGGTCTGGAATCTGAATCTAATAAACATGAAACTCAACTACAGCAGTGACTGTAAAAACACTAGTGTGAATCTCTTTTCAGCCATAAAGTCATTAAATTGTATTAAGGAGGACAACATCTATACAACAAAGAAAAATGCTGGCTCATCTTACAGTATCAGATTTATATATGTGAAAAAACTATGCACTTTAAAATAGTTATGTTATTACAATTATTGCTATAAACATGTTGATAACAAAATATTGCAGAATAATTGTTCAGGAATTTGTTCAGGAATACAATATCTATGCTTTTATTTACAGAAGAAATGGATGAACACCTATTAAAATTTGTAATAACCCTCAGTATTACTAGTATGAACAGTTCTGTATAAAGCCATTTTACAGACGTAGCGCATCATACTGGCAAGTGACTTGATATGCAGCCCTAGCAGTGGCACACCATTTCCCACCCTACCAATTAACTCACCCACCAGAATTTTTTTCTTTTCTATATATGCATTATATATTAATATCAAATTCCTTTTTAAAAATCCCCAGTTTAGCTAACAGTATCAACGTATACAATAAAGTAGGCAATAGAAAATCAACTAAAATCAGTTAAAAGTAAGTTATGGCGATGATTAAATGCTGTTATCTGCATAACCTGTCACAAGCTTACCAGAATTCTTTTTTAAAATATTATTTTTATGGTTTATGGGAAATTTGGTAGAAAAAGAAGCAACCAAAAATCTTTTCATTTTGGCAAACCTGGACAAGCTGAGCTAGATGTTTATAGAAATTGGTAACACAATCCTAAACACATTAATTTGGAAGTATATCCCACAATGTTCAATGAGTGTTGTGCCAATGTAAAACTACAAACACCTAACATAAAATAATTTTTGTGGATATAATGGTGGGAAATGCTAAGGAAGCAAACAACTGTGTATATAAGGGCCAACAATTTTAAAAAGTGGGAGCAGAGTTTTTTTTCTTCCCAAGTAATTGTACAGGAAATAGTCTGGCAGGCAAGAGTATATTATCTGAGATAAGAGATGGCTTTGAAAAAAGGAAAGAGACACAAAGACAGTCAGAGTCAGACAAACAAAGAGTTTAACTTATCTGCAGTAAGGAACTCTTCCCCCATTCTATGACTTGGAAACTGACACTTGTCCCTCCCAACACTCTCAGAGTTTACAAGAAAACTACACATACCCCACAGCTATACATTCCAATACTCTGTCGAAATGCAATGCTCTCACCTCTCTATCTTGCACATGTTTCGTTCTGTTCCATACAAAATATATATTTTTTATTTTCTTTCTCACATAGCTTTTGGATATTTTTTAAAGAATTTTTCAGTCTTCTCCTCTGTTTGCCCACATTCACTCTTTTTGTTTTGATCATAATGAAGTACAGTATATTTCCCAACAAATGTGCCTTTGGTACTAACTAAAAAAATACTGGATGGACCAGAGTTAAATCAATTTGTTCATTTAATCCCTTCATTTCTACATACATTTTACAACAATTTATATTCTTGGAATACTAACGGCAATATCTTTGAAATCTCATATCAATACAATGATAGACAGACTGATCTGGCACCCTCAGATGTTTTTGAGTAAAACTTTAATCAGCTTCAGTATATATGATCAATGGTTAGAGAAGACAAGATCAGTAGTCCAAAATATCTGAAGGTATACATTGAACATATTATATACATCAAACACACACACATACATATGGAGGGAAAGATCTACACATACTTATACCACTCACAGGAGAAAGAGATGGAGTGAGTTACAAGGCTCCATACTGTAGGAGTTAGACCAGTGGTTCTCAACCTGGGGTCCTCAGATGTTTTTGGCCTACAACTCCCAGAAATCCCAGCCAGTTTACCAGCTGTTAGGATTTCTGGGAGCTGAAGGCCAAAAATATCTGGGGACTCCAGGTTGAGAACCACTCAGCTAGACACTACCTGGGAAAAGTGACTTCAAACATGAGGAAAAGCACAATAAAAAGATGAAGTAACTGAGAAAAAGATTTCTCAAAAGGAAGACAAAATGCCTTGGTCATCTACTGTAAAATAACATGAAATCTAGGAGATCATAATCCTACAATGTGTTTGTATTCTGATATTCTATTCCTCTATTACAAGGTTAAATATATAGTCACCTTTGTTTCTTCTACTTAAAACTTCCTATGCAGTTTGGAGCTTTAAAAAACCAAAACAATAAAACTGCTAGATATAAGCATCTAATCTGCTCATAGTTCACATTTCTTCTTTATATCAAGTCTCTACAATGTTGCCCTATATCTGCAAGATTACTTATCATTATAATTTAAACCAGATAAATAATGTAATGCTATAGAACTTTTACGTAGAAAATATTTTGGGATCCTTTAGAATGCCTTTTATATTCTGATTTCATAGAGCACTTGAAAAGCCTTTGTAGATGTATGTTTTAAAATAAATCTCCAGTTTTTATCACTAATACTCCTATTGTAATCTAAATCAAGATGGCTTACATGGGTAAGAAGGGCAGTTAAAAACTGATGAGTGAATTAGCATTAGCAATCCTGCATCACTAATTTATAAAAATGTGATGGCATTTAATAAAAAACCAATGTACGCAAAATGTAATTGTCCATAAGAGGACTATCAGATAGTTTAGGTACTGAACGCAACACATAACAACAAATTATCATTTATTGCACATAAATCAACCAGCAAACACCCATGTCTACAATGTGCCAAAAACGACCCTTATATGCCAAACCTAAAATCCATTAAAAAATTACACAATTAACATGTGCATTGTAAAAAAATGTATAGATACTAAATCCATATAGGTTTGCAGATAGATAAAAAAATGGGTAATATAATGTTGCCTAAGATGCACCCTTATAAGGCTTAACTACAGTAAAGTCAGATTAGTTTAAGGAATTAATATAAAAACTACAAGGAAATGGCCCAATATAAATCTTACCTACTCTAGTAGAAACCTGTGGTGAAGCTGTTATTTATTTATGCCAATATTTTAAAAAGGAATATCATTTTAATTTTTTACCAAGCACATGTCATAGGATGCATCTTGGTATCTCTGCTGGGCATGGATGACAGTAGCCTTATCAAGCTGCCAGTGTAAATGTAATAATAGTATAAGTGTGAAGTAAAGTAAAACTTGTGATCAATTAGCAAGCAATAAATGCAAGCTGACTGAAATATATAAGATATGCTACTGTAAAGCTAAACAGATACAAATGTATAGAGTAATATTTATTCCATTTTAAAACTAATTTTATATTTAATTGTTCATTTTTACTTTATTTTTTTGTTATTACAACTGTTATCAGAATTAGTGTCTTGTGTCACATATACAGAAAACAAAATTGGATTTCTAACATTTCTTAGTCATCCACTTATCCAATATACATCATCTGCATATAAACATTACACAATGCAAGCACAGGTAGTGTGCCAATACCACACAGTCAAATCTAACTAAATGTCTGTACCTTCAATGACACACTGTCAAAATACATATGTTTATATTCTACTCAAGCAATAGTCACTAAAGAAGCTGCCAATGAATGAAGGGAGGAGACTTACTTGCTACTTCCAGCGATGCATTGTGGCTTACAGCTTCACCAAGGTAATTCCTTGCTACACAGACATAAACTCCTTCATCCGGTCTACTTTTGCGGCCATGAACTATGCGTAAGAAAAATAAAGATCCACTTGGCAGCAACATCCGATGAGAACGAGGATCATCTTTGTCAGTTTCAACCCTTTCTCCTCCTTTGTACCATTCAATAGTTGGTGTTGGCCTGCCTTCGGCCTTACAGTTCAAAGTTGCTGGTTCTCCTTTAGAAACAATTAGATCTGAAGGATGTTCAACTATTCGAGGTGGAAAATCCTCTTGACGTAGTCGGGAACCTGAAGAACAAAATCCAAATTAATATTTTACTCAAACTGCTTGCTAAATATAATGGAAAGAGAATTTTGAATATGAACAGAACCAAAATAGGATATTTCACAGCTACATTCCTTTAGCGGTGTATCAGCGGCAACATTTTTTTAAAATTGAAAATGTATTTCCCACTTGAACATATTAACATTTTAATTATATTTATTATTTAATACAGATGTAAGAACTTCAACAGAATCTAGGAATTTTTCCCCTCAGAACTCATTGATAGTCATACCACAATTTCAGCTGAATCCAGAAGTGAAGAAAAGCCCACTTTAGGTTTTAATATTCTCTCTTTCTGTGTGCTTGTATTAAAATGTACTTCCTCAAGACTTATGGGAGCATGATTCATACTGTTCTGAGATTTTTAAAAAATTCTCAAGGCAATGAGGGATACTTCAAAGGTCAATAGAGAACATTCATACAGACCATAGGTCATCTTGTTGCCCATCCAAGATTAAAAAGTTTAGTCTTTTGGGGGGAAAATTTTCATATCAAACATCACAAACAAGTAAAATGTCATGATAAAGAAGAATTCTACAGATAACCATGGACTGTCAAAAAGACACATAATGTATTAGAATAAATCAAATCTGAGCTCTCCCCAGAAGCCGGAATGGCCAAACTGAGCCTATCATGTTTATGGTCATATAATGAGATGATATGACTTATTGGAAAAGTTGATAATGCTTGGTAAAATGGGAGGCAGTAAGGAAAGAAGAGTACTGCATTACAAGTGAATAGATTCAATCAACTGAGTTTGCAAAACTTGAGCAAATCTGTTGATGACAGGTTGTCTTGAGGTATCTCATAAGATCACCAGCAATTAACAACAAAAATCAAAATACAGAATTAGCGTAAGATCAAGACAATAATGAAAATAGGTAAAGTGAAGCCAAATTTAATGTCCAAGGAAAACTTTTTGAATATCAAGGAAATTTCTTGAATAAAATGCCTTTCAAGCACTTTTTCTACAGTATAGGTAATTTTACTATATTGGACAAGGACTTCGAAACTGGGACACCATCATCACACCAGCCTTCAATATTGTGGCTATATACATGGCCATTGCTTATTTTCGATTAGCAAATTATATTGTTTTCCAAAATAATGTTTAAACCTATTTAAAAGAAAATGAAAACAAAGCTGAAACTAGAGCTTTTTTGAATGCTGTTTTGGAATGTCTTTGAGCCAAGCAAGGCTAGACATGAGAAATTCAACTCTAAATGTCAATTCCTATGAGGTACCTTGGAATTTTAATTGAAAGAGGGAAAAATATTAAAACCTTTTGGAAAGGAAGAAGTCACAAATGAAGTCTTCATGCATGAAAATGAAAAATGTTAAAAAAGAAAAGTACAGGGTGTTTCAAACAGATAGTCCTGATTTGAAATCACTATATGAACCACCCATAAATGAAATTCTTACCACTTGAAAGGGTAAGGCATAGAGTTTAAAATGATAATAACTAGATGCTTCTCCCAGCACCCTGAGCCTCAGTCATACGCAAGATGGTGATGCTGGACCATAAGGCCTAATCAGATATTCTCCATTGCAGGGTTATCTTTTAGTTTTGCTTCTGGCTCAAAATGATTAGTAAACTTGAGAACTTATGAACCATTTGTACATTTTTTGGGTAATTGTAACATGTTGCCATTGTGAAATATACAGCTTTGAAATTGGGTCCAACATTTTAAAATATCTTTTAGATAACAAATAGGGAAATGCCTGTAACTGTATTTCAGTTAAAGTACTGTAATAAAGTCATTCTTATCTGCACCATAGCATAAACTTCCCTAAATTGTACAAGACAGTACAATTTTCATGAGATGAGTGGCATATAGAGAACGTTAACAGCAAATTTGATGACAGCTGCCAGAGGGGATATAATGGCTTTGGCATCTGAGTAATCTTGTTCCACAGCAATACTTCTAATTTTTCTCTCCTTATAGCCAGGTTATTTAAGTTCCAATTTGTGTTTTATTGAGTAGAAGCAACTTTATGTAGCAACATAAATCCTACAAAGGGCACCAATCCCATAATTTTCTTGTCGGACATCTGTCCCAAAAGGGGTAATTTGTGAACACAGAAGCACAATACTTATTACTTACTTTATATACAAAGAACTCTCATTTTTCTTTGCAAAGAGCCCATGTGCATTGCTTTAAAGGAAACAAAGATGTTGGCACAACATGCTCTAATATAAATTTTATATCTTAAAATGCAAAACATTGCATACGATACTCCATGCATTTGCTTAAAAGAGCAAACATGCTGCTCATAATGCTGATCATGTTCATACATTTATTTGCAAGCTAATAGCAAGATTCAGAAATAACCAATTTCCTTAGATGCTTTTTTAAAACATAAAAGGAGCTATACAAAGAGCTGACCTAGAGGTGTGGTTACCAACATTACCAAAACCTGAAAATCTCTTCTCCAGGTGAGATCAGCTTGAAAACACTGTCCTTGTGTGTGTCTTAAAGTCACTTGTTGACTTATTAAAACCCCACTAATTTAATATAATTTTCTTGACAATAAATACTCGGAGGTGGTTTTCCCAGTTGCTTCTTCTGAAATACATCTTATACCACCTGGTGTATGTTGGTGACATCCCGTTCAAGTAAAAATTTGAACTAATCTTGCTTAACTTTCAAGATCAGATAGGATCTGGTGTCTTTAGAGCAGGGGCACTCAAACTTTGAAGCTGCAGAGCCCTTTTTGAAAGAAAAGTTTATTGTGGAGCCCCAAGAAACTTTTAGACACACGGGCTGCATTGCATTTTTAAATTTGTCAGATGAGCTGGGCCAGTGGCAGATGGATAGAGAATGTTTATGTGAACTAATTTTCTGAACATTATTCTTAAATTTCTCAGAATGTGTATTATAAAGTTTTCTCTCAAATTTGATAACCTAGAAATATAGTGGCCACATGGTTATGTGATTTATTATTACAGACCTGCTCTGTAAAAATTCTGTTCTTGAAATAACATTTCCTGTTTATTTTTTGCCCATATTCAAGGTGTTGGTTCTTGCATTTCAATGACAAAACAGACTGAAACCAGGATGTCTCAAATAACACTTCTATCCATTAACAGAGAATGATATTTTGTCATCTTCTAAGGCAGTGGTTCTCAACCTGTGGGTCCCCAGATGTTTGGCCTTCAAACTACCTGAAATCCTAACAGCTGGTAAACTGGCGGGGATTTCTGGGACTTGTAGGCCAAAACACCTGGGGACCCACAGGTTGAGAACCACTGGTCTAAAGGCTTTTTACATGTCCAAAATCTTATAGAGGTAGCACCCAGAGAGGTTCCAAACAGGTTAGCTAAACACTTTGTAGTTTTCCCAGATTTGCAAATTTGATCACATTTATCAATCATTATGTGCAAATCAAGAAACTTGAACCACACCATTATCTAAAACCAATTCATACATGATATGGAGACAACTGGCTATACAGTAAAAGTCATAAACATCTTTGTATATAACCAAGAAGCTGTTGATTGCACTTTTAATTGATTTTTCTTCAAATAGAAAAATAAACTTTCATACAGTAGTTTATGTGCATCACCATACCAATCTTCTGTCTGCTTGATTCATATTATTAAAATAATGCAGCTACACTTTCAGTGCACAGATAACATATTTGCTGAATGATGTCATCAAACAAAACAGTAAAATAGTAGAGAGGCGAAAAAGGATTTAACCAAATCTGTAACTTTAACCACATTCTGCTTTCCTGAAAATGTAAGTAGAATGTCAGAACTGTCTGTATGTTCTTAAAGTTATTTATTAACAGGATATGAACCCCAGTTCAGGAAACACCAGGGACACAAAAGGTCAACTATGTCGTTAGTTTAAACAAAGAATAATGCTGAATTGAAAATATGTCAGACCCATACACAGTTGCAAGCATCTTCTGTGAATCTTACATATTATAATTTAAAATATTAAAATTATGCACACACACACACACACACACACACACACAAATATGTAAGCAACAGCTGACACTACCCAAGCCCCTTTGGGGAGGTGGAGAGGTATATAAATATTATTATTATTATTATTATTATTATTATTATTAATAATAATAATAATAATAAGACCTAGCTTTTAGAATAGAAAATATTTGTATGAGGCCAGGTAAATTGTATTTAGAAACACTTTCAAACATTAACCAGATTATTTAAACCAGGGCTGTCAAATTTATTTTCACTGAGGGCCACATCAGCCTTATGGATGCCTTCAAAGGGCCAATGGTAATTGTACGACTCAAAATATGTATTGCCCTGGTATCAAAACCCTCATAGGCCATATAAAATGACATAGTGGGCCAGATTCAGCCCATGGGCCCCGTGCTTGAGACGTGTGAATTTAATATAAAGTATTTTCCTCAAAATACCAACACAGCCAATTCATAAATGTTACACTTAATGGAAGGCCCCGGTGGAGTAGTGGGTTAAAGCCTTGTGACTTGAAGGTTGGGCTGCTGATCTGCAAGCTGCCAGGTTCGAATCCCACCCGGGGAGAGAGAGCGGTCGAGCTCCCTCTATCAGCTCCAGCTCTGTAAGGGGACATGAGAAAGGCCTCCCACAAGGATGGTAAAACATCAAAACATCCGGGCGTCCCCTGGGCAACGCCCTGCAGGCGGCCAATTCTCTCACTCCAGAAGCGACTTGCAGTTTCTCATGTTGCTCCTGACACGAAAAAAAGGAAGATAAATGAATAGAGTTTTTTCTATCTAAAAATTAGAATTCAGGTATAAAACTAATAAAGGAAACTATGCATACATCTGTTAGTTTAACAGAATCCGTCCCAAACTAGAATTTGGAAAGAAAAGAACTTTAATGCTGCTACAAATTCGAACTAGTGACATAGTGCTGTAATGAAAGAGTAATGAAAGCATAAAGTGTGTCGTAGCTGCTTTCTACCAATCAGAAAGACTTGTAAAAGCTCTATCACACTTACATGTAAGTAAATTGGTAAGCAAATAAGCCAGATGGCAAAAATAGGTGGCTGAATTCACTATGGGCTGAATCTGCAGGTCATGAACCTGAAGACCAGGCAGGTTCACTGTATTCTGCCAACTGGCTAATTTGCCATATGACCAGATTTAGCCATAGTTGCACATGTATGTGATTACATTCAATTTAGATGACTGCAACATATTCTACAAGAAATTGCTCCTGAAAAGTGTTCAGAAATAACAGACACAGAATACATTCTGGTGCCTATTTTATTGTAATGACAGTATTATAATAGTTTTGTTTACATTTCACCAACTTCCAGTTTACTTCAAGGTACTGGCAACTACCATTAGAACCCTAAATAGATGGGATCAGGACTTGTCTGTCAATTGTGATCATCTTCAGAAGTCCTGCTCTGCATTCCACCACAAAAAAGAGGGACAGCAAGGAGAGATGAGACCAGAGAGGACAGAAATCATTTTCCATATCAGTGCCCAAATTGCAGAATTGCCTCACATGGGAGATTAGACTGACACCTTCTCAGTTGTCTTTCAGGCATGCAATCAGAACTGTCTACCCTATCAGCCTTTTAGTATATTATGTTCTTGACAGTTTTGAACTTTCTGTCGTCTGTGTAACATTGGTTCTTAATATCAGTATGGAGATGGATTTTAGGGATCATAGACTAACACAGCTATACCTTTGAATTGGTTCTTAATAATTTTGCTGAAATGTTCTTTAGGGGAAAATATTTATTAATCCTGAATGGTAATATAGAATGTTTCTATAAACACATGTGCCTTCAAGTTGTCTGCCATCTTACGGTGACCTCATGAATTTCATTGGGTTTCTTTAGGCAATGAATATTCAGAATACTCAAATGTGCCAGTTCTGTCTTTTGAAATATAGCCTACAGCACCTGGTACTTGTTGGCAGTTTCCCATCTTGGTCAACCACCAAGATCAGATGGATTCTGCTCTCCCAACTTGTTTAGCTTCCAGGATCAGATAGGAACTAGTGTATTTGGAGTGTATAAATAAATTATTTCTAACTGTGATATCTTGCATCCTGTTTAGGGAAAAAAGTGTGATAGAAAATAAATAAAATAAATCATGATTGATTCTTGCAAGGATGGACTGAGACAAAATAAAAAAGCCACCATTCAGCAAATGTGAGCATGGCTTACTGTTTTAGGCAAACCTGGGGCCTGTCTATACCTTTAGAAAAACTTTTTTGGCTTGAATTTTCCGATCCCTATGGACCCCGCATTTGGCCCATTATTGCCACACACAGCAATTTTATTGTGTCATGTCCTTCTTCAGACATGTGTTTGCTTGCAACCCCGCCCCCCAACCCCTGCTCCTGTTTTTTTTTCTATTAGAAGACACACAGTAGTAGCCGCTTACTTTTTTCTTTCCCATCATAAATGCCAGTAAACATATTGGTAAAAAATTTTTCACCGGTAGCCATCCTGTTCTGCAGAGGTGCATTAATACTTAATAACATTAATAATCACAAATTTCTCTAACTGAACATGGTAAAACTTCAAGAGATATGCAAATGATCCCATTATTAGCAACACAACAGACTCCAGGAACAGTATGCTACTAATACAGTAGAAATGTGTTTAAAATGGTGAAATATTACATGAAATGATATGAATTGTCTAATTTTTCCATGACACAAAAGGTAAAAAGGAGATTTTACTCATTCCTTCCTTTTCAGAAGCTTCTTCGAGAACCTGTCATGAATCTTCAAACTTATGCTTTGTTGTTTGACTTCTATTCAAACATCAAGTGAAACGGGTTTCTTTTTTTAAAAAAACTACTACA
Source organism: Anolis carolinensis (assembly GCF_035594765.1). Lineage (NCBI taxonomy): Eukaryota > Metazoa > Chordata > Lepidosauria > Squamata > Anolidae > Anolis > Anolis carolinensis. Next base: position 62,745,442 of record NC_085843.1, on the reverse strand, counting down.
TAATAGTCCCACTCAAGGAAGAGATTTAAAGAGCTCTGGTTTACATGAGTTATTAGCTCCTGTGACAGAAAGTAGTAAAGCAAAAATCTAAAGGTAATTTTGTAAAGACATTTATACTTCTGGAAAACAAAATATTTCAAACTGCCTTTTAAAGGATTAGCAACAAATCCTTGAAGGAATGCAGTCAAGCTGAGTTATTCTGAAACCATAGAGTCAACTTTCCCAACATTTAAAAAGCATTAGTGAGCACACTAAGTTAATGACGCACAGGAAGACTAAGAGGTGTGATAACTTCACAGGTAAAACAGTAAGATCACTCCCTAAAGGAGGCCGCAAAAAATGTTTCAAAATGCTATCATTGCTTCAGAACAAATTGCAGGAGAATTCATCCCATTTTAAATTCTCTTTTAAATTTATGTCAATATATTACAGTTAGCAAAAACTGTATTGTGGTTCTTTGTCCTGAAATATTTTGCTTATACTAGTTCAGATCCATGAGAGTTTAATATGGACACAGAAGGTCTCCCTATACTCTGAAATCAGATTCTCAGCTTTCAAGAGAAAGCCCCCATTAAAACTTTTTCAGCCTTCAAAATGTCTTGTCAAGAAGTCCCTGACAGGCATTATACTATGCTGCAACTAATAGAAAGTTTTAGCTTGAAATCTTTAACATGAAAACCCTGGGTCACTAGTGGGATTAGAGCAGATACATCGCCTTCTTTTACTGAAAAGATAAACGATCAATCAACTGCTTGAAAAGCAAGGCTTGCTATCCGACTTAAATTACAAACTAGACTTTGAGAAAAAAAAACCAGCACTATTTAAATACTACAGTACATATTTTTCAAGTCTGTGTGTGTGTGTGTGTACACACACACACAGTAGAGTCTCACTTATCCAAGCCTCGCTTATCCAAGTTTCTGTATTATCCAAGCCATTTTTGTAGTCAATGTTTTCAATATATCATGATATTTTGGTGCTAAATTCGTAAATACAGTAATTACAACATAACATTACTGTGTATTGAACTGCTTTTTCTGTCAAATTTGTTGTATAACATGATGTTTTGGTGCTTATTTTGTAAAATCATAACCTAATTTGATGTTTAATAGGCTTTTCCTTAATCTCTCCTTATTATCCAAGATATTCGCTTATCCAAGCTTCTGCCGGCCCGTTTAGCTTGGATAAGTGAGACTCTACTGTATATATATGTGTGTGTGTGTGTGTGTGTGTGTGTGTGTATATATATATATATATATATATATATATATATATATATATATATTCTACCCTATACAATGAAGGAAATTATAACCATCCCTTAATCTTATACAAACATTTCTAGAATGACTTAATGACTTCAGTGGGACTAATTAGATGGATATTCACAAGCTTGAGGCTTACAAGCATCCTCTGTGTTCATTGCAAATTCCAAACATATTAGTTAGAAGTTTAAATCACCTAACAAGTAAACAACAACTTCTTCCTGTTTTTAGTTCAGAAAAAAATGAATTTCAACTTTCTGCGAGATACAAATACTTTATTATTTGTCATTGGATTGTATGGGCTACAGTCAGTTTTAGAACTTTTAGTAGCTAATGGAAAAATACATTATGTTCTTGCTGATTAAGAAAACAGAAAATTATATGATAGCTTTATTGCTTACAAAAAGGAGCTGCGGTGGTGCAATGGGTTAAACCCTTGTGCTGGCTGAACTGATGGCCTAAAGGTGGGTGGTTCGAATGAGCTCCTGTCCGTCAGCCCTAGCTTACCATGCAGAGACATGAAAGAAGCTTCCCAGCAGGATGGTAACACATCCGGGCGTCCCCTGGGCAACGTCTCTGTAGAGAGCCAATTCTTTCAAACCAGAAATGACTTGCAGTATGTTTGCTTCTGACACGATTTAAAAAATGCTTACAAACTTGGAATTAAAAGGTAGGAATAGTTGGATGTAATTTTAAAATTACTATCCTATACTATTTTTGTTTTAGAACTTGACTAAAAGCCAACTATATTAGTTTTCTTATAATCATGTTTTGTGTGTCTTTATGTGAAGTTGTTATTTACCCAAACTTTTCACTAAAATTATTTTAACCCATTTTTCAATTTCCAATTTAAAATATTGTTTCAAAACAACTGTTATTCCAAAATAAAAAAAAATAGCTCTCACATCAGTATCACCGTACAAAATTGCTTTCTTTGTCCAAGTGCTTCATTTCCTTGTCTAATATTTGTGGCTAGTTCCAGAAGTAATGGAAATAGCTGATATTCAAGAGTTCTCAAGCTATGAACTCAAGTTATGACTTCATTCTTACTTTTTGGTGGTGTACAACAATCTAAAGACAGCAGTACTTATTCTGTTTTCCCTTCTAAGGAAAAATGTTTAATACATTGTTTTTGCATGCCAGTAAACAAACTCCAAATGTATGGAATACAGACTAATCAATGGACATTTCTGCCAATTTATTTTCTCACCTTAGTTTTAAGTACTAATTATTCATTAACCCTTTAGAGCACTTTTTGGGAAGCATTAAGAAAATAATGCATTGTTGCATATACATAGTCTTTAAGATTATTTAGAATATCACATAAGAATGGCTACAACAGAAAATCTCTATAACATTAAATAATAAAGCTTTATTCATTATGGATTGTATAATAATCTTACTGGGAAAAACAATAATTATATACAGATTGAGGATCTCTTATCCAGAAATCTAGAATGCTCTAAAACTGTCCACATCACAATGAGATAGTGACATCTTTGCTTTTTGATGATTCAGTGTACACAAACTTTCTTCTACATTTTAAAATATTTTGAATCAAATTACATTTGGCCTATTCGAGTAACTGAATTTCATGTTTAGACGTCGGTCCTATCTCCAAAATATCATATTATCTACATGCAATATTTTAAAACCTAGGAAGAACATTCCAAAATCCAAAACATATATTGTAGCCGAGACCAATATAAGATATCAAAGCCTGTAAGAAAATAATGTGTGTGTTCAAACATTTTTGGAATAGTGTATTGGGAAACTACACTAAAAAATCTACAATACAACAAATTAAGTACTTCCACAAGGTAAACTACAATAAACCAGCTCCAGCAAACAACCTTCAACACATTAAGAATAGGCTTGTGCCCAAATCAGTTTGATTAAAAGTGATTTCTAATATTCGGTCATCTGTTTTTTGTAATCCCCCAAAAACAGAACAGGGAGGAGGGAGCCGAAAAACTCAGCAAAACAGATCAAGAGAGCCAGATTTATCGGCTACTGGAAAGGATGGAGTTAAGTCTGCATTATACCTGAGGCAGCGGTCTGGTGCAAGACTCCTGGAGAAGATCCTGCAGCATCTTTTCTCTCTCCCCAGAAGTGAAAAGGCTCCCTAGGCTCCTCCTCCAGAGAGGGCCCTGCTGGGAACTCGCTTTCCCAGCAGCACTTGCACAGGGTAGGCATTGAAAAGTCTCTGAGTTCCTCTTGGAGAATGATGGGAGCTGAAGTTTTCTCTCTCTTTCTGTTTCTCAGCCAATAAAAGGCCTGGTTGTGTCCATGCTCTGATTGGTTGCGAATGGACACAACAAGCAACTAAAATTCCTAGAACCCACTCTTGCAGTATGTCTTATATTTAAAAATGTTATGGTAAAAACTTAAAATAATTCTTAAAAAATGAGTAGATTGGTGAATTGTTCTGAAACTTGGCAGGCCTACAGTTGTAAATGAGGTCTAAAACCAAGGTAGGTTTCATGAAGATAGGCCTTAAAATAACTGAGGATTGAGCCTTTAAAGTTTCCAATTGTAGCCAATGGGCTGAATCTTTGCTGAATGAAAACGGCAACACTTTTTCCAATTTTAGTAACTTCCCGGTAAACAGAATTAGGGGTTAGCCGAAAATGGAACCCAAAACAGCATGCCTTTTGACCGAATTGCACACCTCTATTAAGCAAACAACCTTCAATGGCATCTTAGAGTTCTATGTACTGATTATGCACATGCATACATGCATAAGATTTCTGTTCAGTGTACTTTAGCAAACGGTCTGTTATTTCTAAGATGCAATAAAGATATTTTAGCATGCTGATTTATATAAATATGCATTTACAAAACCAAGAAGAAGTTCTTTAGACACTCTACCAGATATGGTATAAATGAACAGGCCTCTCAAAAGAGTCTATACTTTCACATCACAGTTTTTCAAGACATAATAGTTAAAAGGAATTATCTGTAAAACGAGCTACTGCTATTTTATTTGTGTCCTGATTGCCCCAGGGTTTTCTTACTGCCTATGCAACATGTGCCAAAGTATCAAATTATATTCAAAATCTGCACAGCACATTTAATTATCTCTTTCCCTCTTTCATGCACATCCGGTAACTATTTGTGCAAAATAACATGAAATTCAAGCATGAATAACCACTTTGGACCTCAAAGCGGTAGTAGGATTGGATGGGTTATAAGGTGGGGGTGGAAGTGTCCAGAATAAAGAATGTGTGTTAACTGAAAAATGAAACAAAGGTTATGGGAGTGGCTGTGGATTCCACAGACAGATGGTGTCAACAGACCACTCTATTAGTCAAGTCTGGCAGAAGATGTATAATGACCAGCTTATAAAATGCCTCCAAAACTCAATACAGCATAAGAAGAATACATTAAGAGTATGGTTTGCCATCTGATACAAGACATCCTTTACCACATATCTTGTAAATCCAGTTATTGTTCACATCAGTTTATAGTTTGCTCTATACACTCTGGGAGAAACTAAGCTCTCATACCAAAGAAAAAATAGTCCCATAAGAACAGCTGGGCTTAGCAGGTGAAAAGAATGAATCTAATAGTTTTGTAATCAAAGCCTTTTTACTCAATTGTTTTTGTGTCTTTCCCCTAGGAACGAACACCACTCAAACCTGATTTTGGAATGAGCTTCCCTTTTTTTAGAAAAAAAAAGTCTTAAAAGCCAAACCACTGCCCTTTATGTGGTTACTATTTGTGATGGATGTATGACTGCAATCAAAATGGAAATACTAGGGCTTCTAATATTCTAGTAGTATAGAAAAGGCACGAAGACTCAGACATCATACCCCATGCATATTAGCTAGCCAGAAGAGGATAGAGTAACATTTCTAGGCCATTGAGCTCCACAGCTTCACACAAAAGCAACAGGTAAGTTTGGTTTTTAAAGAAGCAGCATGAAAAAACAATATTGTTTCAATCAAGATTTCTATACAACAGAAAGAATTAAAAGAGCACTTCTCCGTTTCTGCCATAGGGGTATATCACCAATCTGTATATCCTATAACCTATTACATCATCTCACACACTGCACCAGAAGGTACCCAAATAGCTGGGGCTATGGAGGGAGGCAATGAGATGAAGTGGGTAAAGTGATGAAGCCCTTGGGTTTACAGCTTAGGTTTACTGCTAGGAAAGTGAGCACAGGACTGTAGGCACAGGTGCCTGACAAAATCTTTGTATTCACGTAGACATTTAAAAGCCTTTTCTACAACCTTATGTATTTAAATCCATTGACTTTAATTGTAATTATATCTATGGATAAATGTTTTACCTGGTGTCTTCCTACCACCAACACTTACAGTGTGATACCCAGGACCAGGACCTGCAGTTTCACCTACCCACATCCAACAAAATACAACCTCTCTAGAAATTTGTTGTTCCTCCAGGTGAGTCTACAATATGCTTCTTACAGAAGTTTCCACAGTTGTATTACTTCTCTAGGAATGTTTTTGGTCTTCCAGGACACTTTATGTAACTCCCTGTGGACATCATTTCAATAGGATTCACTATTACCCTATTACAGGCCTGTAGCTGGGGGGGGGGGGGTGTTAGGGGTTCAACCCCCCCCCCCCGAAAATTTTCAGGTTAAAAAAAAAACCCTGGTTAACCAAATCCCCATGCTAAGTCTATGAGATGCAAAAAATTACAAGTCCCTCCAGGCACTATCTCAAGCAGATATTGACAGGTCTGTAGCCGGGGGGGGGGGGGTGTTTAGGGGTTCAACCCACCCCCAAATTTTCAAAACCCCTCCCGAATTTTTTTCTGGCTATGGCCCTGCCCTATTACCAGCTTCCACAATAAGTTCATGAATGCACTGTATTCCCTATGGTCATACTGTACTCTAAACTGCCTTGAGGTCTTTGGTATAGGATCATATGTTTCAAAAAATAAACTATTAAAATATACAGGATACAATGCAAAATATTACAGAGATCCATATGCAGGAGACATCTGACACTTCAAAGGCCAGATATATGCATCAGAAAAATTGGAGAAGCACTTTGGCATAAAATGTCAATATTCTAGGAGCAAAAGAATTGCCAGGACATTGTGATCACCATCCAGACCCCAAACCCATTCCAGGACTTCCTATGTAATCATGTACAGTGGAACCACTTTCTCCAATACCAGTTTGAAACTGCGTTGAGTCAATCTTTTTGAAAATACATGTGTATGGAGTTAATGAAAATCAGAATGTTCGCTTCAAGATAGTCTTTGCATGTATTTATTGTATTAAAATGGGATGCTTAACTAAATAGTTGCAAATCATTAAAGAACTAAATTGAAAACGTTTTACTGTATTGATATAAACATTTAAACCTTTGTAGGGATCTCTCACTTTAATGAACATTTCAGAAAGTTTGGTTTTTATAAGTTAATATTTGTAAATATGAAAGCTTCAATTGTAAACATACTAAAATAATGGATACTTCAGTTCTTTAAATTAAAATAGTTTTGATGAATTCCGTTTTATATGCTGAGCATTTGCCCTCTCCTACACATAGAAAACAATATGGGAACAAAAATGCTAAATGTGTGTGCATGTGTTTATTCTTGTTTGCTAGTATGTCCCATCATCATTTTATATATTAATAACAACAGTGATGTACTCCTGTTCTGGGTTAACCTACGAATAAAACTAATTCATCAACTAATACATATTAATAATTAAAACCAGGGCTGTGTTTGGAACAACACTGTGCACATTATTTGAGGAACATTTTTTTCCATTGGCATGCCACAGCCCACAAAAGTACAAGGAAAGGCTCTGCAAGCATTCAGGAAGGGGTAAAGCATTATTACTGGGTAACTAGTACATTATGTGTTCAAATAAAGCCAGATGTCTATTTCAGCATTTCAGCTTTTGCTCCACAGGCCTGTTTTCAATATGGGAAGTAAAAAAAAAAAAAGTACAGCAAATGAACCTTTGTTCACACAGTTGTTCCAAAACAAGAATAGAAAAGACTTGAGAAATATCAGCAACAATATTTGTCATAAAAGGTAGGAGTGTGGGCTTGCCCCTTCACAGCCAATCCTTTGAATTCTGTCCACAGACATGTCATCATTTTCAATTCCTCAAATATGGAAATGTAGAAATTCCAGAAAAGCTTGTTTGCCAGGGGTGCCTAGTTTTATTTCATTTTGGAAAAATAAGTTTTTTATTTTTTTTTATTTTGTGTCAAAAGCATTGCATAACAAATACATTTTAAAAATGATGAAAAAAAATAGAGGAAATCACAAAACAACTAAATAGTTTTAGACCAAAAGCAGGCAACAGCAACTGCATTGTCCGTAGCTTTAAGCAACTCCTCCTCTGTAGATGAGGTAGGACATTGTAGGCAAGCATACATATGCGGAGTTGTTTGTTCTGCTCCACAGTCACAAAAGGTGGAGGATTCCTCCAGGTAGTGCCACCTTGCCAAGTTGTCTTTAGATCTGCCCACTCCACTTCTGAGTCTGTTCAGGGACTTCCAAGTAGCCCATTCTTGGTTTGCCCCTGGAGGAAGACCCTCGTGGGGGGCCATCCAGTTGGAATTGCCAGGTTTAGCTGCCCAGAGGGACACCCTTGCTGCTGCTGGAGGAACATCAAGAGGAGTGGTGGTTCTCATGAAGCCCTTCCTTGATTTGAGTCTGGTGGGAGGAGGCTGAGAGTCATGCAGTGGGTGGCTTTCACAATGTTCGATCTTATTTCTCTCACAGTTAGCAGCAACTTCCCGTCGCACGTCAGGAGGGGCAATGCCAGCTAACTTGTAGAGTTTATCAACAGGTGTAGGTTTAAGGCATCCTGTGATTATTCTGCATGTTTCATTTAGTGCTATGTCCACTTGCTTCGCATGGGCAGACTTTTGCCAGACAGGACAGGCGTACTCTGCAGTTGAGAAAGACAAGGCCAAGGTTGATGTTCTTATTACTTGTGGGTCTGCACCCCATGAGCTGCCAGTCAGTTTCCGCAGGATGTTGTTGCGTGCAGCTACTTTGTGCTTGGTGTTCATGCAGTGTTTCCTATATGTTAGTGTTCGATCTAAGGTGACACCAAGATATTTAGGATGGAAACAGTGTTCGAGCTCTTGGCCTTCCCAAGTAACTTTCAGTTTTCTGTTGGCTTCACGGTTACGTAGATGGAAAGCAAACACTTGTATCTTGGCAGGGTTAGGCTTCAGGTGGTTCTCTTTATAGTAGCTGGAGAGGTCTTTCAAGGCATTAGTGAGTTGCTTTTCAACTGTTTCAGAATCTTTCGCTTGTGTTGTAAGGCCAAGGTCATCAGCATATATAAAGCTCTTTGTGAGTGGTGGTAGTGGCTGATCGTTCGTGAAGATGTTAAATAAGGTCGGTGCAAGAACGCTGCCTTGGGGTAAACCATTCTTTTGCCTCCTCCATCTGCTTTTCCGGCCCTGAAACTCCACATAGAAGCTGCGGTTTTCTAGGGGGGTCTGGACAGTTTTTGTAAAGTCAAAGTCCAGGGTGATATGGTAGACTTTATGCAGCATTTTTCTCTGTTGCACCGTGTCATAGGCTGCCGTAAGGTCCACAAAAACTGTTCCCGTAATGCAGCCTTTCTCATAGCCTTCCTCGATATGCTCAGTCAGATGAAGAATTTGACCTGTACAGTTTTTCCCTGGTCTGAAACCTGCTTGTTGTGCAATAATCTTGGGTTCGATAACGGGTCCTAGTCGATTTAATAGCATCCTCTCATAGACTTTATATAGATGACATAAGAGGGAGATTGGTCGGTAGTTCCTGGCATTGGAGGCATCTTTACCAGGTTTTAAAATGGCAATGATCTTAGTTTTCCTCCATGCTCTGGGAATCTGTTTGTGTGCCAAGCATTGATTGTAGAATTTCAAAAGCCAGTTTTCAGCTTTGGGTCCCAAGTGTTTGATTTGCTCCATCATCAGGTCATCTAGGCCAGGTGCTTTACCAGTCTTACATCGCTTGATGGCTTCTCTGAGTTCTTTCAGGTTTAGAGGAGAAGACAACTGGTGGGTTTCAAGTTCTAGCACCCTGTTGATTTTCATCTTTATTCTGCTGCAGTTGGTTTTCCCATTCTGAATTAGCTGGTAAGCTATCTGGTCTGGTGTCACGTTTGTATGTCCATGGTTGACCAGAGGGTCACTATCCAGGCGTCTCAGCAGTTGCCAGGCTTTTCGGCTACTCTTGGACATGTCAAGGTTCTCAAGCAGCGCTATCCAATGGTCTTTCTTAGCATTAGCTAAGGCTGTAGATAGTTTTTGGCCTGCTGCTATAGTCCCATCACTGTATGGATTCTCTTGAAATAGTCTGAGATATTCCTGTAGCTGATTTAGCGATTCTTCGTTTAGGCCTGGATAGGTAGCTTGTGCGACAGCCTCTAGGGATTGAGAGCCTTGAGGATCTTTTCACAGCTTCTACAAACAGGTCATAATTTTCTGTAGAAGGTTCTATATCAGAAATAGCAGCTTCCAAGGTCTCTGTAAACTTTGTCCAGTTAGCTTTATTGAAGTTATATCTTCTGCGGAATGGGACACTTTTTGGTCTTACAGCTGCATGTGCTACGCAGCATATTGGTCTGTGTTGTGTGTTAGGTATCGGGTTTAATACCCTTTTGATTCATTGGTGGATTATGCTTTCATTTACAAAAATAAGTTAATATATTGCAACCCATAGTTCAACAGATTCTACTGAACAAGTGTACAAATGGTGTTTTTGTATGTGTGTGTTTGTTTTATTTTGTTTTTTGGATTGCAACTGGAACAATACCACAAGCATCATGCCCACTATCCATGCTAGCCACTAGCTAGTGAATTCTGGGAGTTTGGGGAGTTTTTAACCTCTGCTGAGAACAGAGTAAATTGTCTTGTGGCATATTTCGTAGAACTACAGATATCATGGTAAAGACATCTAACAAGATTATTAAGGTCTGACATTGAGGATATAAAGCTGAATTCCAAGTATGTATGTCTGTTTGAAATCAAGACTCTTGATTCCATAATGAGGTGTACTACAAATTTATAAGAAATAAGAACTGTTATATCCTCCAAACACGCTATTCAAGGATGTTCAAGGATAAGCTTTCTTTAGAGTAAGTACATAAGAATTCTCCTTTGAAGTGAGGTAGTAGTTTCTGGAATAAGGGGAAAGCATAGTTCAAAGACAGATACCAAACAATCAAATATTTTATTGCCCAACCCTCTGTAGTTTAATGTATCCTTTGAATCTAAGAGCACACAGTAAAATAATGAAGGAAAGTTCTGTACGGGATATTTGTTTGAGGGATGCGTGGACATCTGAACAACATAGTGATATGCAACCCACATGTACAGAATCTGAAATCAGCAGAAGACTCCCTGTGGGCTTTGAAGTACATCTTAGATTCAGTTCATACTCTCTCCATACACCCATTCTGTGGATGTATCCTTAGATGTGCACGTTTCTCCATCACAGAATGGCAATTCTTCACAAGGGTTCTGCTTATCTTTTAGATAATGTCATATATTTGAACAGGGGTAAACTGAATGTGTTTGAATGTGTGAATTGAAAAGATGTGAACTGTGCAGCCAGATTTTTGCTGCATTTGAACAGCAACATCTACAAATCCATACTACTGTTGCAGTAGAATAGCCTATGCACTGCAACATCCTCTTTTTACATTAGATCAATTTAATAACTACAAAATGCCTAGACATTATAAGAAATTATGGATGCAATCAGTGCTGGATTTAGGACAAATAAGGCCCTGTGCAAGTTAAGGTATGAGGCTCTTTACTTGGGCCCTGAAGGAAGGGCTGGGCTGTGGCAAAGCTGGTTAGTAGCCAGCTGCAATAAATTACTACTGACTGAGAGGTCATGAGTTCAAACCAGCCCGGGTTGGATTAAGTGCCCAACCAATTAAAAAAATAGCCTAGCTTGGTGTGGACCTAAGCAACCCAAAAGATAGTTGCATCTATCAAGTGGGGAATTTAGCTACTGCTTATGTGGGGAGGCTAATTTAACTAATTTACAACACCATAAAAATTGTCCAGCAGCATGCAGAAAAATGAGGAAGTATTTCATCAAGGACTCGGTATCACAGTGGATGATGAAGCAGCAGCTCTCCCTGTGGCTAGAATCGAGCACACTGTCATGAAGCTGGAAGCTGGAAAATGTTAAACTGCCTGTGTCTTTGTCTCTGTATGTCATATGTCTAATGGCATTGAATGTTTGCCATGTGTATGTATATTGTGATCCACCCTGAGTCCTCTTCAGGGTAAAAAGGGCAGAATATAAATACTATAAATAAATAAATAAATAAATAAATAAATAAATAAATAAATAAGGAGGTAGGCCCTGTAGACTTACACTGACTGCTTTGTAGCACACTCCCATAGACTATCAAGCTCTATCATTATGTCTGTAATCATTCCAAAACAGTATACCTTCAAATTTAGAATTGGACCATATAAGCAAAATCCATCCTAAAAAAAAAACTGGCAGGAAGCTGGACCCTCCTGGCCAAAGGGGCCCTGTGCTTAAGCACACCTAAGCACAATGCTAAATCCAGCACTAGATACAATCCACAAACGTGCTGTTGTCCTCTGACAGTATTACTGAAGCTTCCAGATAAATTATGCTGGTAACGTCCAGTCTCCTCTTGTTAATTGTGGCTTCTCAAGTTACCCCAGTTAGATTCTTAGTTTGTAATAAATGATAATTACATCATTCCCTCAACTCCCATAGGTAAAAAGAGAATTTTCCTATCTACTACTATCCTGTATTTTTCTTCAAGATAAATGTCCTGGTTTAATCCAGTTTTAAACTGGATTAAAACTATAAAGGAATGTCACTAAACTGTTCATTGTATTTTCTATGTAACACTTTCTATTTAATATGGTACTGTGTGCACTATATCTGTGATGTAAACTCTTTAACTATATCTTCAAATCCAGTTTATGGCTCACTATAAGTTACAGTTGTGTACATTTACATTCTGAGGTCACAAGTTATAGTAGCTTTCATGTTAACACAAGGTTAATTATTAGAAGAGACCAAAAGGCCACAGAATTTAACAGAGCTTGGGTACTTAATTATTTGCCTTGGTGTGAAATGAGTTACCCGGCGCAGGGACTGTTAAAATACGATCTGCAATTCTAATTTTAGCTTTTTATTCAGTAATCTTTAACTATTGTTAAACTGTTGTAGCTCAACTACTAGTGTGCTGAATTTAGTGTTAATCAAGACATTTTTAATTAAGCTAAAAGTGTTTCTGTATGTTTTATAACAGGGACATAGAACTGCTTACCTTCTTGAAAGTGGCCTGGAATTTGAAATTATTATAGGAGCAGATTCTCCTTAATTTCCATATAATCACATTAGCCATGATATACTGATATTTGTATACAAGTGTACTATTAAGACATCAATGTATATAACAAAATATCTTGCTACATCCCAAAAATGCACCCAGACCTCAACTACATATTCTCATTGGGGGTTCTTTCTCCGTCTCTCCATCACATATCCGGACACATTACCTTAATCACCAAACTTCACATTAGTCACCTTCTGTGAGCTGGGCAGGGGAGCCTGCCTGCTTCTCCAGCTCTCTCATTCAAACCATCATGAGAAATGGCCAACAATTTCCTCTTAGCTCCCACTGAGACATTTACTAGTGCTGTCCCTGGGTCATTTACTAGTAATCTCCCAATGAAAGGGAAATGGCTAGCTAGTCACCATATAGGTAATCTTAACCAAGCAAAGACAAAACATGCACCACAAGCACCACAAAAAATCTAACAATATTATTTTCCTGCACTAGTAGAAAGGAAAAAAAACTAATTAAAATGCAGGCATCAAATCAGCAGTATTTTAATAAGGGTTTTCCATTGATTAACCAACTTGCTTTGCATGGGAAGAGAGTTTCTTTCTTGTATTCAGTGGTCTATTTTCATTCAAAATAACTCAGTAACTTCCTAAATAAATCCATGAGCGACTACAGTTCTGTTGTCACTGCTAGAAAGTGTCTTGCCTAATTCCAACAGCAAGCCTAGTATTCTTATGACAAAAAGGGCCTATTCTTTGGAGTAGCTGAACCCTAGAATGGAAAAGAAATAAGGAACAATGTAGGAAAGCAGTCAAATGTCATTGGTGTCTCTCACACACATGGGGGATGGGAAAGAGAATAGCTGACCTTCCCAGATTAATTCACTAGAAAAGGTAATATAAGATCTAATATTCAAAGTATGTAAGAAAAAAATGTATTCTTTATTGAAAATACAAGAAAAATATAAAAATCTATACATAAATTATGATAAAATGATTGCTTTACTAATAACTTTTCTTACTAATAATTATTTTTTTTAAAGGATTGAATGGTTCTTTAAAAAACCAGTCCTTACCATAATTATGCTTTGCATACGTACTTCCATGCTGAATTCTAGGTAAGTCATGGAGAGATCTGGGGCATAATTAGTAATTCGGGAATAATTTGTAACATTGTTATTCTGTATTTTACAACAATGCTAGTATGACTTAAAATATTTTTTTGTAAGTGGAAAAAGGTACAATTAAAATTATTATTATCCTAGAGCTCTAACCATATTGAACTCCATGGTTTCACATTGATGTGATATGGTATTGGGGATGTGTGGTGGTGGTTGGAGTATGGAGGGATGGGTGTGTTGTTTACATGATGTGTGCTGGGGAAAGCATTTTATTTTGTTGTACAAATGTACAATGACACTAAAGTTATTCTATTCTATAAAATAGAAATGCAACATTAATTTTCGTTGCATACAATAATTATATTGGAACTTCTGTTAGACTTTCATGCTAATAAAAGGTCATTAACATTTTTAACATATTATCTAATGTTTATAGAGGCCCAATTGCCACCAGGCAAGCTGACACTGGCCAGTCCGCCATTGCTGTTATCAATCTTCCTGTCCTTTTCTGAACTTGTTCTAACATGTTCATATCCTTCTTAAATTGAGGAGCCCAAAATTAAATGCAGTATTCTAGATTAAGACCAACCAGCACAGAATATAGTAGGACTATTACTTTCCTGCAGCTTAAAGTAGCATGAGCCTTCTTTGCTGCAGTACACCAAACTCTCAGAAGACAAAATGGATAAACAGAGACTACTATACCTTGGATGTAGGATGAGATGTCATAACTCATTAGAAAAGATAACGATGTTCTGTGAAATATAAGGCAATAGGAAAGGAGTAGAAATACATTACAGGTGGAGTGACTCAATCAAGGAACCATCAACCTGAACAGAGTTCTTATAAAGAGGATCTCTTACAGCAGTGGTTCTCAACCTGTGGGTCCCCAAGTGTTCTGGCCTACAACTCCCAAAAATCCCAGCCATTTTACCAGCTGTTAGGATTATTGGGAGTTGAAGGCCAAAACATCTGGAGACCCACAGGTTGAGAACCACTATCTTAGAGATTTCTCTTTCCGATACGGTATCTTTAAACCAAAACCAACAGAACATGGCAGAGAGAAAAAAAACAAAGATGGATGAGAAAGCCGTGTTTTGTTTAGGCAGAAACCCATTTCCATCTGAAACACCAAGAAATGGACCTCTATTTGGTTTTGTCTTAAGATCATTATTCTTCTTAGAAATAAAGCAATTTCAGAACTGAGCTCTTTACAATTGTCATATGAAACATATTGAAATCAAATGTGTATTTTTTCATTTTCAGTTTGTTCCAAAATATTTTTCCTTGTCATGGTAGTGGTAGTACCTCCCATGCCATACAGACTTTTGCTAAAGAAACAGACTAAATGAGCCAACATCTACTGGGCAACGCCAGTAGTGGGGTGGCAGGTGACAGTGACACTGGTAGACCATCTCTCAGGGACAATAACAGCAATATGATCACTGATGCTTGTTAGACTGCACAGTAGAAGGCAATGTAAACCACAACCTTAAAAACCTTATAAGACGATCCAAAATGGAACAAGATATTGTACCAAAACATGAGACTCCATAATGTATGGTTAGAATCATAGGGGTGGAAGAGACCTTGTGGGCCATCCAGTCCAACGCCCTGTCAAGAAGCAGGAAAACCGCATTCAAATATATCTTAATGCAGTAAAATTTCATTATAACAGTAGTGATAAAACCTTGGGGCCCCTGCCTTTGTATGCAGATGAGACGCACATGTCCTTAGTGATGCCTGCAGAAACCTTCAGGAAAGGGAGTCTTTTGTTAGCTATTCCTCAGCTGTCAACATTTAAATATGTGAGGTATTTCCAACTTGTTGCATAATAGAAAAGTCCCTTTACTTAATTATCTCATTAAAAATGTAAAACAGTCAGGAAGAGGTCAGGTTGTCCACTTATGCGCAAACATACCACCAAAGAAGTAAATGACTGTTTATCTTTCTTCCACCTTTTGTGACTTCTTGAATTATATTCAGGATACTGAAAAGGAGTCTTTATTTAAAGAATAACAGTAACTTAGTTTATTTATAACGTTCTTGTGGCAAAAGCATAATGGTCACAAAGGTATAAATGCTTAGTAGTTAAGAAACAACGTTTCATTACAACCCTCCTCCAATCTTTTTCTTCATAAAAAGGAATGCGATATTACTACGCAAATACAGATTTTCAATTATCTTTAACTTATTCTTCTGACTATTTCTCTAACCACCCTGACTCTTACTAACAAACTATCATGACTCTCCAGCTAACTCCCTCACTTACTAACTGACTTCACTCCCATAGAATGTTCAGTTGGGTTTTTCTTTTCAACTACCATCCTTGACTCTCTCATCTTTCAAATCTTGGCACCTGCTCATTTGCATACAACCAATCAGGTCACTCTTATGCAAAACAGCTCCTCTCCTGGTGCTGGTGCTCCCTGAGAACCACAAAATGGCTACTCACATGCCAGCCCTATAAGGTAGGTCAAGTCCCAACATCAACAAACATATTTAAAACACTACATTATAACTAGGTATTTCAATTCAGCAGTGATTAAAAATAATGACTGCTGATTCCAAGCTGCCATAGTATAGTGGTTTGAGCACTAGACTATGATGCTGGAGACCTGAGTTTGAATCCCCTCACAGTCGTGGAAACCCACTGGGTGACCTTGGGCAAGTCCCATTCTCTCAGCCTCAAAGCAAACTCCCTCTCAACAAATCTTGCCAAGAAAACATCACAGAGCTGTAGTAAATTCTGAATGACTTGAAGGCACACAACAAGAAGCAAAATGGTTGAAGTGCCAGGTGAATTTGACTATAACTTTCAATTCATCCATATTATAGGATAAAACTAGCATAAGCCCAACAGTGTGAAAAGGAATGTTACATGAGAGAAACAATTATGCAGAAATGACCATTTGGACTGTGTAAGTGTGATGATGCCAATGTGGTACAGAATCTGGGGCTTGGTGAAGCTAATGTCAAGTCCCCACATAGCCATGAAACCTGTCAGTCACTCCCAGACTCACCTACAAAACAGGATTGTTGTGAAGATAAAAGAGATAAGAGAGAACTGTGTATGCCATGATAGGCATACTGGAAAAAAAAACAAAGTAAAAAATAAACTAGTATCAATAAAAGCTTTGTCTCTAAAACACCTAGGTCACAACTTGTACCATGGGAATGGGTTGGTAGAGGAATTACACTCAGAACTCTTATCCAGAATTGGATAAGAAATAGCTCAGACTGAATTCAAGGCATAAGGGTACAGTTTACATGAAAAATCTTTGTTTCTTCACAAATAAAATATGAAGTTAAAGGAAGAAATGAAATCATACAACAGCTGTGGCCAATAATATTTTCAAAGGGAAAATAACACTGCTTTCATGTGTTTTAGTGGTGAATCAGGAAGCCTTAAAAGTTCCCACTCTCATTCATCCATTCATTTTCTCTCTCAGACATTCATGTAGACTTATTAGTCATTTGTTCAATTGCCTTTTTAAATATCTAATTTCAATAAATCACACCAAAGTGTATATACAGACATAAATCCAAATACTTTCCTATTGCTGCACATTTTGTATATTAATGCAGCCCAATCTCAGTTTTAATTCATTAAAGAATGTGAAAAAATAAACATGTATATTGATAAATCCATAGATATGGTTAGCATAACTTCTTTTAGAGCTATACAAAAAGTGAGGTACTAAAGAATTTGCTATCTAAAAAAATACAATTTGAATTCTCCTGTAAGGGCACCTAATTTTCACCTTTCTTTCATTATACACATAATGGAAGAGGGAAACAAAAGTGTCTTTGTTTGTGTACATTAGCTCAGAGCTATAAAAGTCATTCAGTGGAACTTTTACTATGTTTTCACTCCTTCCTTGCTTGTAACAACATTTCTAGTCTTTAAAATTACAGGGGGTGCAGCCAGACTACGGTAATCACCCTTCACACTTGATTCATGGAGCCTGAAGAAACCGATTTCTTTGTTTTACTAAGAGGCAGTTACCCCATTTACAACTTCATTGTTACAAATAAATTAATAAATAACAAAAAAACCCACCAGTAAACAAAGAAGTCCATACTGCAACATTGGAGCACAAAGTTTTTCTCGGATAAGACAGCCTTCCTCCCCCTCCCCCGCCCGGACACACAATGAATACTGAAGAAATATAGTACTATGTATATACCAGATATCATCTGGGAAGATAAAATGTCTATAGTAATGCAATACATATGTATTAACAGGGTTTTTTTTGGGGGGGGTGCTTAAATGCTATTTTACATAAAATATTGAAAAGTATCTTACTACAGTGAATGCTAGACCTGCAGGAAGCACTGTTCCTTCT
Source organism: Anolis carolinensis (assembly GCF_035594765.1). NCBI lineage: Eukaryota > Metazoa > Chordata > Lepidosauria > Squamata > Anolidae > Anolis > Anolis carolinensis. The sequence continues at coordinate 62,727,403 of NC_085843.1, read as the reverse complement.
AGCTCCCCGCATACACAAGAAAAGGGGATCTGGGAAATTTGGCATAAGGAGGGCATAGAGTAGCAATATTAACACAAAAAAGTCTGTCTTTGCCACAGGAAGCCAAAGGCAGAACAGGAAAGCAAAAGAGGGGGAAAGGAAAAAACTATATGACATGAAACAAGTACAAACATATATAATTTAAAACTCTTTGTTAACTGCTAAGAAACTAAGCCACAATCTTTCACTTAGCAATCTCCATCAAATTCAATGAGATCTTTGCCTTAATAAAGTAAAGGTAAAGGTTTCCCCCTGACATTAAGTCCAGTCGTGTCTGACTCTGGGGGTTGGTGCTAATCTCCATTTCTAAGCCGAAGAGCCAGCGTTGTCCATAGACACCTCCAAGGTCATGTGGCCGGCATGACTGCATGGAGCGCCGTTGCCTTAGTAAACATGTGTGGAATTGTTCTGTGAAAGGTGAATGGACGTCCACTTACCTAGGAGTAAGCTTTACTGAACTCAGTGGGAATGTTTTAACTTAACAAACAGGAATCTGCTGTGAATAGCATATGTGAGTAAATAATGTGCTTTAACAACCTTCATCTTTCTCAAAGTCTTTATTAAAATGTAATTTTAATACTCATTCATAACCATTTAGAAAAAAAAGATGAGCACCAACAAGTATTTGATAAAAGTGTTTCCATTTCAATTAGGTTCGGGTCATGATTTGGAAACAAAACAAAACAACAAACGCGGCTTTGACTGCCCCATAAAAGGATAGGAAAAGCAGGTCCATTATCTAAACCTTCTTCAGAGCTTTCAATCATTTTTGTCCCTCCAGTTGTTTTTGCAATGTATCTCCCTAGAGCCCAAGCTAGTACTCTTATAGCTTTGTGTCCTGTCAATTTATGAGGTTCAATTTATGTTGAATGAGAGACCCCTCAGAAACCTTAGATCTTGCATACTTATGTTTATGACTTACTAGGGTAGGTCTATACACTTTCAATATGGGTTTCTTCTTTCATTTATTTATTTATTTGCCATATTTCTATCCCATCTTTCTCTACCCCAAAGGGGAGTCATGGCAGCTTTACAAAGAAGGCAGCTATTCAATACCTTGACAACGATGCAACATTAAAAGACATATAAAACCATATAATACAAGTAAAACAATTAAAAACATTTAAAATCACAGTCATAATTAATCACATAATCCACAAGCATAAACCAGGCCGTTCCTATAGTCATAGCATGTCAATCCATATCTGTTTGTTTATTGCACAGGTTCTCTAAAGGCTTGGTCACAGAGCCACATTTTCACTTTCTTGTGGAGAATCAAAAGGGAGGGGGCTGATATTTTGCTACCATCTTTAATGTTACTAGGCATTACCATATTTTCCAGAATTAGGTTGTCTCATCATATATGCAAAGTATCACGTAGATATTCATTCTATTCTAGATAGAATAGAATGTTGTCTCAGAGCTTAAGAGGTCTGAAGTTACTACTACATCCAGCAATGAACTAGAGAATCAAATGACCACCCTAGCATATAATGCCTTCCAGTAGTTTAGCTTGGCATCAACTACAGACATAACCAGGCCACAAACTGTAGGTTGATAGCCTCCAGATTAGACTACAAAAATGTGGTACATGAGGCTTTGAAGATTTTCCAGAGTGCTTATGCTGCATTACTAAATGGGATCAGGCTAACAGATCACCACTTCTTAGTAATTTTGTAAAGGTGCCACTCACAGTTCAACGTGTTGGCAGTTCCCTGTGAAGGCCTAGCCACTTGAGAACCACAAACATGAAAGACAAAGCCACACAACCTACACAGACCTTACTGTTGACTTCAAAGAGTCTCCTCCATGGCTCACATCCCACCTGCCATCTGAATGTAAGTAGATAACTTCCTAGTTGTGACACCACATCTGTGGAATGTTTTTCTAAGGTTTGCCAAAAGACAATTTTGATTATACTTTAGCACCAACTGAAGTTCTTTTTATTTATGTATATGGGCATTGGAAAAATGACTGCAAATCCTTTTTAATCTATTCCATGAATTTTTATGGTTGTATTTCAAAGGTAGCTTTATATTATTACTGTGTAACATAAATCATTGTTTTTCTTGCTTCTGTTATTTTCTATTAGACATCCTGGGAGTTTTACTAAAGTGAAGCATTACAATATATTAGTTATTGGAAATAACCATCACCAAATAGTGGGGAACTAAATGGTTGAACGTTTCCTTAAATTTGTAATTAATTTGCCATGACAATAGTTTATTTCAGGTGTAGCCAATGTTATTTTTGTTTTAAATGTTTTTTTACTTTTAATTTTTAGAACACATTTAAATGTATTTAATGTGTTTTAAATAAAACCAAGTTTTTAACAGACATTATATTATTAAATATATATTTTTACATTCACCTAAAATATAATTTGCTTTAACACGTATATTTAATAATCTAATTTTTAAAAATCAAAAGTAGTTTGCATCACTGCTAATTTAAGGACCAAGTAAATACAAGATGTATATTAATAAATTGGTACATAGATACAGAACAGGAAGAAAACAGTACAACATTTCCTTAAAATTACTGGGACAAAGATCAAGAAAATTCACGAGGAAATGTCTAGTTGCAGAAATATGTCACCATCGAAGCTCACTCAATGAGGAAACTATTCCATCTAGTGGATGTCATAACAGAGAAGTCCCTCATACATTATAATCACAGTACATTAAGCAAAGCCTTCCTTACAGAGCAAAAAGATTAGGAGAGCTATACGGACAAAGGTGACCTTAGATAACACCTGTGGACATGTACTGTTTGAGGTCATATAATCCATAACAACGTGAAGATGACTCAGGCTCCTTCTACCACCCCCCTGTTAGGCCAGCTCCACTGGCTGCCAATATGCTACCGAGCCCAATTTAAAGTGCTGGTTTTGACCTACAAAGCCCTAAACGGTTCCGGTCCAACTTACCTGTCCGAACGCATCTCCTCCTATCAGCCCACGAGAACCTTAAGATCATCTGGGGAGGCCCTGCTCTCGATCCCACCTGCCTCACAAGTGCGGCTGGTGGGGATGAGAGACAAGGCCTTCTCGGTAGTGGCTCCTTGGCTGTGGAACTCCCTCCCTAGTGACATCCAGCAGGCTCCATCCCTTCTAGGGTTTAAAAAGAAGCTGAAGACCTGGCTCTGTGCGCAAGCATTTAATGAATGAACTCAGTTAGCATTGACATGGATTGGATTAAGGCTCTTGCACAAGGTCTGATGGATGACTGGCATATATATTCAGCGTTGCACTGTGTTAAATCTTTTATATATTGTATTTTAATATGTTATTTAACTATTTTAACTGTTTTATTATTTTATTGTATTATGATATACTGGTAGTGATCCTGGCAGTTGTGTAAGCCGCCCTGAGTCCCCTCGGGGAGAAGGGCGGGGTAGAAATATCAGAAATAAATAATTAAATAAATTCTACATATAAAATCCAGATTGTCTGCTTTGAACTAGATTATATGGCAATGTAGACTCATATAATCTAGTTTAAAGCAGATAATGTGCTTTGATAATCTTGATTATATGGCAGTGTAGAAGGAGCCTCAGTAGATAACACTAATCTAATCTGGGGGTTACCAACCCATGAATCACTGTGGCCATAGGAATGGTCATAATTGCTGAGCCAGCCAAAGATGGTACCAGATGCTTTTGTCAGGGACAACTTGGGTCTTTACTGACAGAGCTGAATCCAAAGATTCAAAAGTCCCTGTTGGGAGAGCTGCAACACCATCAATGATCGATCTATCTGTTCAACTCCCAAGCATAGTGGGACACCAGCTTTTCAGGATTGGGTTTAAGATGGTTACTGCTCATCCAGCCCCAAAGTACAACCAGATCATTCCCATTTCTAACTATTTCAGTTTCAATATTGTTTGTCAATTGGTAACTTTGATGCCATTATCTCCAAAAAGTTCAGCACCTTGAATAGTTTATTTACTATTGGACTGAACCCCAACATAGATTTACTGTCCCAATGACAGTGGTACACCAGCCTCCATTATTTTTAGGTTGGAGCAAAAGGGGCTATAAACTTACCTGATGTATATTCTTTGGATTGAACATTAAATCTGGATGCTTGGGTTTTCTAGTGGCCAGGCATGTATTTACAGTTATGTCTTGTCATTCTCTTATCAGGGTAGTTCCTCCCATGCTGTCCTTCTGGTAATGGACAAAGACTTCTTTGTTCCAACAAGCCTTTGGGAACTACCTTTTCATGAGGAAAGGGTTTTTAACAGGTTGTCGAAAGTTCTATTCATCTTTTATTGGTTATGCTTTAAAACTTCTAATAATGATGTTTTATCTTCTGTAATCCCCCTTGAGTCTCAGGCCTGGGGAAGAGGTGTAATATAAATACAGAAAATAATAACATGGTAATATTTTTTCTTAGATATTCCTCAGGATTCAAGCCAATGTTTTCTTCGGTATGTGATTCATTAAACTTGGGGGGGGGGGGGGGGGAAGCAGTTACAGAACTTTATGAAAATGCTGTAAACAGCACTGGAGCTTCAAGTTGGCTCACCCCCAACCGATATTGCGAGAGCCATACAGCCATATAACCCAGAATATCAAGGCAGAGTAACCCACAATATCTGTTTTGAATTGGAATATCTGAGTCCACACTGCCACATATCCCAGTTCAAAGAAGATAATGTGGGATTTTATTCCTTTGTGTGGAAGGGGCCTAGCACCCTGGAGACCAGGGTTTAAATTTCCACTTGGCCATGGACATTCACTGAGTGACCTTGGACAGGCCATACTCTCTCATTCTCAGAGTAAAACAATGACCTTGTTTTAACGAATCTTGTCAAGAAAATCCTGAGGCAGGGTCACCATGAGTCACAAACAACTTGAAGGCACATGACAACAAACATCTAATAAGGGCAAAATTGTATCACAAAAGCTTATGAAATTTCTCTTTCAGATGGTGACATTACTTAAACTTCCAGTAATGAAAAGACTGCAATCTGAAGAAGCAATGGCCTGAAGTAATAACCAGCAAAGGAAAGAGAGCCATCGTTTCCTATTATCCCTTCACTACTGAGGGTAATGTCAGATGGAACCTTATATTCATAGTTTTAAAATGTATAATTTGTCCTAAATGTGGGAGATTTACAGCTCCCCTGTCCAATCAAAATTGTATTAATTAGACATTTGTCTACCCAGGAATTTTTGTCTAGGTGAAACTGAAATGTTTGCTTTGATTTTAAGATTCATTCAGAATCAAGCCAAGCACAGTAGATTCCCAACTGTGTCAGCACCAAAGTTGGCTGGCATATATTCTGCCCAAGCCAAAAAGTGAATTGAAATAATTTCCCTTGAGCCTGCACAGAACAGATCCTTGCCAATTTATCTCACTGCAGTGGATTTCCCTAGCTGTTAAGACACCCTAACTAAATTGCCATGCTTCTTGCAGGTGTCAGCACATTTAACAATTACAGTTTCAAAGTTTCCATTATGGCATCCTGAACCAATATTATTGGCCTATGTGACCTGAAACACAATCCCCAGAAGTTCTTCTCTATTGTTAAAAATATGCCAATCATAACTCAACAATATATTTTTGTATCAAATTATCACCAATGATTACCAGGCTCCATAAGTTTATGGTAGTACTTACAGGGCATTATCCTCTTAAATCAATTCAATCATTTACTCAGTTTTTAATTTTCAGAATCATAGAACAGAATCACAGAGTTGGAAGAGACCGCGTGGACCATCTAGTCCAACCCCCTGCCATCCAGGAAAAGTACATTCATAGTACCCTTGACAGATTTTCCTGTGAGACATTTCACATCTTGTAAAGTGATCTGCAATTATTTTGAAGTTATATTTAAAGCAATTATATTAAAGTGGTTTTCCAGAAATTGTAAGTGAGCAATGACAATTCCTAACAACTGGTAAGCTGACTGGGACTTTTGTGGAGCTGAAATCCAAAGCACTTGGAAGACCAAAGGTTGAGAACCATGGCCTTGAAAATTATGTTTTCTTTTAGGAAATCAACCTGTTTATCAAGACAAGGTACTTTGGCTAATATAAACTGTAAAAGAAAATTAACTCTTCTTTCTTCCCCCAGCCCTATGCTATATTGGACAGTACATTTCATGCATAAATACTTATTTTGCATGCCTATGAATAATTATATAAAATGACAGCCCTTCCATTTGAAACATGTGTATATGGAATACTATACAAGAACTTTGAAATAATTGGCTTATATTCTGCTGGTTGTCCCAAATTAAATAAATCTATTTATTCAATTGCCAAGTACAGCTGATTCAACCGGTCTACTTTAATAAGGATTACAAATAATATTCTGGTCATTTTTTTTTCATTATTAGGAATATTTTTTACATTCTTCTTTATTACAGTTTTCAAAGGTAGGATGATGAATTCCTACTTTATGGCTTTTGCAAATTTAAGAAGTATAATATAAAATACCAGTCATAGCATATGTCAGGGTGGAGCAGAGAAACCTCAGAAATGCTGTATGCTGAGCCAGAAATTAGAATTTCTGCCAACATCCTAATCATATGCCATCAAATGCATTTCTAAAGAGAAATATTGCATGTTATGTTCAAACCACTGCAGAGAAGCTGTTTCAGTTTGATTCTTATGTTTAACTGACAGCCATAAGAAGACTGTCAGGAATCAGGTGTTGAATGAAAGTCAACCTAATCAAGTTGAAAACTCTGTGGAGATGTGATGAAATGGTTGAGTTATAAAAGCTGGCCTGGGTACAGGGTGGTAAGTGAAGCTTCTGGGTGGGACGTTTTGGTAAAGTGTAGCAATGACTTCTGAAGCCGTGTTCTCTTCTGTGATAAGACATTCTCCAGGCCTCATTCAGGTGGTACAAGTTGCACAACACACCCTATGTGTTATGACATACACAACATAGAAATATGTTGGTAACCATTTTTGAAACATTTAGAATTACAGTATTTTCAACTATGGGGGGAGAATGGAAAATGGTGTATTTATGGAAATATAAGTGCAAAATGGTGCCAACCATTTGACAACATTTGTGGAATAAACTTAGAATCACAGAACTGTCAAAGAATCATAGTAGAAATCAGAGAAAAGATTATACCACACTCCGAGATGGCATATTCCACTGTCAAACAGCTCTTACCATCAGGACGTTTTTCTAATGTTTAGGTAAAATCTCTTTTCTTGTAGTGTGAATCCATTGCTCTGTTTCTTAAAGCCCATAAACATGGACCACAAACAGTGATTTTCATCTGAATGGGGTAGTCTGGATCAGCGTTGCCATGATCCACATGGCCAAGATGGCAGCAGGTGTCTTCACTGCACACCCCCAAGTCTGCCGGTGGCTGGCTGGCAGTCACACATCCCAGTGGTGCACTAGTTAGGTAGCACAGAACCACCACCCTTACTTTGCCCCCAGCGATCTGGTCTTTGTGGTGCCTATTGGGCATAAAAATGGCAGTGTCCATCACTTGGTGCCTGATGTGTCACAATCCAGAATTGTTACCTCCTATTCCTTTTTCCCTTCTCCGATCGCCTTGTTGCTCAAGCTAGTGTCACTAGGCACTGAGTGATACCCAGTGGACACCACAAACACCAGATGCACGGGGCAAGGTAGGTGCCATGCACTTTTCCTGGGCTGCATGACCCTAGGAAAAGTGGAATGGCAGTGAAAACAAATATTAAGACATGTCTATTAAGTCACCTCTTAAACTTCTCTGCTCCAGGCTAAACATACACAGTTCCCTAAGCCATTCCTCATGGGGTTTAGCTTCCAGACTTTTGCCACTTCTTAGCCCTTCTCAGAACACGTTTCAAGTTGTCATTATCTTACTTAGGTAGTTCATTTCTCCAACTGCAGACAATATACCTATTTTCCATGAAAGACTGTTTAGGGCGTCTTTTCACACTTTGCACTATGATCCATTTTAGCTTATGTAATTACATTTTACAGAATCCTGGTGTTTGTAGCCTGGAAAGGGCACTTGAGCTCTCCGGCTGAGAATTCTGAACAACCCTCCCTAAACTGCAAATCCTGAGACTCCACAGAATGGAACTAGGACAGTTCAAACAGAATCAAAGCACTGTTGCTTTTTAGTGTGAATCGGTCCTATGCCATACATATACAGATCCCACATAAAAGAATATGAGTGCCATATAAGATTTTTACATCTTGTGATCATGATAAGAATTAAAACAGCCATTCTGTAGAATGGTGACAAGCACTTTTAATTCTTTTTACCTTTGTTTAATGAATAATTGAAATTTGTTTGTCCTTTTCTGAAATGTTCCAAGAAAGATACCTCTAAGGCTTATGAAATAGATGCAACACCAGGAATGTTAAACTAACACATACAAATATCATTTTGGGGAATTGTGTTTAAAATATTATTCTAAGCAATAACAATCTTTTTCAGTTCAAGATGTAATCCTATGCTTCATTCAATATCTTCCTTGTGGCAATACCACAGTAGGAGAAGGAGGGAGAAGCAGAACAGAAATCTGAGGCCTGCTATTGTAAAGTTAAGTCATTGTTCAGCGCAAGGTGGACAACATGTAGTTTAAGAGAGCCCACAATTTTACAATGTTCATATCTTTGCAGTGATGCCATGTTAATTTTCATGCTGGTGTCCTCTCGCCAGTCTTTTAATGATAGATGTGTATTCCTGCATGGCAGGGGGCTGGGCTTGATGGTCCTTCTGGTCTCTTTCAACTCTATGATTCTATGATGTTTCTCTATGGTTTTATTAATGAAGGTAAACTTTGTTTCTTTTATTTTAGTTTCAATCTATTTTATATGTATGCATACACACACACACACTCACACACACACACACACTATTATTTGTATTACTCCTAGAATGCTCTTTAAGATGGGCAAGCCACAAGTCTGCGAAGTACATGAAATATGCTTATACTTCATACTATTACAAAGCTAAACTGTCTGTGGAATCTAGTTTTACGGTTAATTTATGAAGTACCCATGATTATATATTCACCAACATTTCTAATTTTTTCCCTCAAGTTCATTGCCTTCATGCTACTAAAAGCTCATCAAAACAGGTAAAGTAATGTTGTAAGTTGTTGATGTTTTTAACTTGTTTTGTCTGTGCAAAATCAACATACATATGGATTCTGTTCAGAAGGTACATGGCGACAATATGGCAGACTATTTTAGTGAAATGTATACTACACCAAATCAATAGCTTTGCTTCTGTGCTAGAAATATCTCACTTCCATATTTGGTAATACGACAGTTTGTGAACATTAAGAAACTAAATTCAAAGGAAATGTTTCATAACAAATTTCATATTCAATGTAAAATTAATTAAGTACAATTGCCATAAATGGATATGTCCAATGATATATGCATATATCCTCAAACCACCAGATCCTATTCATGTTTACTTCAAAGTAAGCCTATTATGACAGCAAAGTAGAGAGAAAGTAGGATAACACTGAAACCTCAAACCTAGCATGTCAAAGAAGTAAAGCTCTATCTGACCAGCATAATAAAAATCATAAACAATGTGTAGGCTGATGAAAGAAACAGCATCATTGAAAGTATTTGGAAGATGTATTCAAATGATCTTTAGAAGATTTTAAATGTTTTTGTTTCACTTCACAAGGTTTACCTGATCTAGTTGTTTAATTTTACATGTGCACAGTGTTAATTTTAGGTTAAAAATTCCGAAGCATGTTGGAACTTTTTTTGTGCTATAGGAGTCTATCCCTATTCTTTACATGTCTATCTCTGCTATTAATTTTTCTGTGATATCTAGGAACACATGTATTTTGTTAACTGTGATGTTCATTTGCAGGGAAATAAATAAGGAAATGGTGTGTGTAGACAGTAAATAGTACTAGTCCGTGTGAGATTTGGGAGTGATGCACAGTGCTTGAGTAAGTCAAAATATTTTTTCCATGCATATTTCCCTCAGAAGTAATGAGGTCTGTGGTCACCAAGCTACTAAGGCCTTTGAATAATTTGCTCTGATTGCACAATTAATAATTCATCTTTGATGAGCAGTGTCTATTTTAATGATCTTGCATTTGCCTTTAATTCAGGAGTGAGGAACTAAAGATATTTTTTTTCGTGTCAGGAGCGACTTGAGAAACCACAAGTTGCTTCTGATGTAAGAGAATTGGCTGTCTGCAAGGACGTTGCCCAGGAGACGCCCGGATATTTTGATGTTTTTATCATCCTTGTGGGAGGCTTCTCTCATGTCCCCGCATGGAGCTGGAGCTGATAGTGGGAGCTCATTGGTGCTGTCCCCGGGTGGGATTTGAACCTGGCAGCGTTCAGATCAGCAACTCAACCTTCAAGTCACAAGGCTTTAATCCACAACGCCACTGGGAGCTCCCAGCAACTATAGAGCAGGGAGCCCTATTAGCCCTCCAAGAGGCACCCTCTATCATTGTACCTGCTATTCCTTTAAGGTAATTAATTTGATTATCACCACTCACTCAAAAGCATAACCACTCAAAATGATATCAATTGTACTGAGGAATTTAATAACCATGACTCTGAAAACAATTTCAACAGAAAAATTAAGATGACTTTTTTAAACTCATTATATCCTCCAAATAACCCTTTTTACATGAATATAACTACAACAACCAATTCAGTGCATAGCCATCAAGAAAGACAATCAGATTTTCTCTGGAAACCTGAAAATGTTAAAAAAAACCACTTATAATGAAGTGGTTTTCCACATGGAAGGGGAGTTTCAAAGTCATTGGCTATTTCTACACATAATTTCAATCTAGAATCATTTATGGGATTTTTGGTTACAGGTTGAGTATCCCTTCTCTGGAATTCAAAAATCCAAAATATTCCAAATTCCAAAACTGTCAAAAAGAGTGGCTGAGTTATGGTTCAAGGTACATAAGCTTTGTTTCATGCACAAAATTATTGAAAATATTGTGCATAAAATTACCTCCAGGCTATGTGCATAAATTGTATAAGAAACATAAATGAATATTGTGTTTAGATTTGGGTCACATCTCCAAGTTATCACATTATATATTTATGCCTAAACAACTTTATTCAACTTTATGGCAAATAACAATAATAACAACAATAACCATAAGCATTAACTAGATCTTCATTAATTTCCTTCCCTGAGAGTGTTCTCTCCCAGTATCAGTTCTCAAAAAAGTGGAGACCCTATGTTGATACAACAGGGCTTACAATAAATAAGTTATTAAGGCACAGGGAAGTCTGATTGTTTTTATACTTACCAGAAATTGTATTCACAGATATAAATCATTCCTAAATATGCATGCTTTCTTTGATAAGAAAATATATGTCTTAGCTTTCCCATCCAAAATAACAGAAGTAGAATATCTTATCTTTATAATTTATACTATCTTTATCTTTCACTATGTTAAAGTGCTATACAGTACCCCCTGCAATAGAAAATACTTTGCATTCCAAACTTTGTAGACACTGTTAAAATCACTGGTTGTGAATTTTAGCTATAGGATAGTTCAGTAGTCATGATGTGCAGAATTACAGGAAATGAATGTAATAGTTAAAGTTTGCTATAAATTACATATACTCAAATTATTTCAATGTACCTAGAAAGTTATTTGTAATCCAGAAGCCTTGAGTCTTGCAAGCTGTCAACGTGTGTATGTTAATCAGTGTTGCAAGGACATATTGCAGCTTTTCTCTCTAGGCATATCTATGATTCTCTATGTGGTAAAATACCCCCTCCTATTGAGACTGGTGCATGGAAGGTGACTGCAGCCACCTATTTAGCTTTCCCGAAAGAAATAACAGAAATAAAATATCATATAGAATTACTTTCTGCAAAATTTCTTCTCTCCCATGTCTATAAGACCTGGTAGCCTTTTGTTGATCTCCGAAGATTTTGCACTGTCTTGCAGTGTAGTTCTGTAAATACCTTCTCTTACTTTAAAGAAACAATATTGTCAAGCAACATAGCCATCACCACACTCTCTCTGAGGCAATGCTTCCGTATTCTATAGAGCTACGTTTATATTTACAGTTCTCCATTAGGAAAATAAAAGCAATCTTCTTTTCCATCCTGGAATAACAAGATTACTTTAACATATCTTCTCTACCTCATAAGAGACTTGACAAAATGTAGTTTACGACACTGCAAAGGGTGTTTCAGAGCAATAGCTGAAATGGCATACTCCTGCTCACCAATGCTGCAGTTCATATTTCATGCCTTTTTAGAATTACATGTTGTATAGATAAAGGCCTATTATCTCTTTTACAAGGCATTTCTATCTATAATCTAGATACCATGAAGATGCAGTGAGTTAATGGTGTTTTTCACTTTTCACTTCATCATTTTGTGCTGAGAAATCTGGAAGCTATCACCTACAGACCCTACATCAGTTTGAAGGAAGTCAGAGTTTAGAGTACTGCAGCAATCCCTGTTAATCACATGGGTCATCTCTACTGCCAGGACAGAAGTGAGATGAATTAATCCCTCCTGACAGTACATTTTTATAGTTCTTAAATAACCCAATAATCGTAAGGTGGAGACTGGTTTAAACCATCCAGTCTTGATAGCTGGCAGCTTGTCTAGACATCTGCCAAGGGACTGGCAGTTTAACAAGGCAGCATGTAGATCGGCCACATGCCTGATGGCAGAATGAGAGCATGTTCAGATTAGATAGCATGAGCCACGAGGGAAAGATTCTAGGCAAATGTGAATGTCCCTCTATTCTCTTGACACTAGACGCTAAAGTGCGCATTGCACATGATAAATATGGAATGAAATGTGGAATGAATGGTACTCTACATTGTAGCAGGTTAGAGCTGCTCTAATGGGGCCTGCAATGTAATCTAATGGCATCCAAAATGTAATGGCACCTTACACTTAGATAACAGCAGCTCTATGCCTTGAAGTAAGTTCGGTCTTTTCCTTGCAGTTTGCTACATGAAAGAGGGAAGGAAATTCTATCAACTAGCCATTCTGAGTTCAGGTTGGGTATCCCTTATTTGAAATTCTTAGAATCAGGAATGTTTTAGATTTCTGATGGGGGGTTGGAATTTTGGAATATTTGTATTTGATATATGTACACAATGAGATATCTAAACACAAAATTCATATGTATTTTATGTATGACTTGCACACATAACCTGAAGGGTAATTTATATATTTTTGAAATAATTTTGTGCATGAAGCAAAGTTGATGTGCATTTAATCTTCAGAAAGCAACACTATTTCAGCCAACTTTATGAACAATTTCAAATTCACGAGTTTCTGAATTTCAGAATGCCGGATAAGAGATGCTCAATTTGTACTTTGCTTTGAAGGGTTTTAAGTACAGTAGAGTCTCACTTATCCAACGTAAACGGGCCGGCTGAACGTTGGATAAGCAAATATGTTGGATAATAAGGAGAGATTAAGGAAAAGCCTATTAAACATCAAATTAGGTTATGATTTTACAAATTAAGCACCAAAACATCATGTTATACAACAAATTTGACAGAAAAAGTAATTCAATACACAGTAATACTATATAGTAATTACTGTATTTATGAATTTAGCACCAAAATATCACGATATATTGAAAACATTGACTACAAAAATGCGTTGGATAATCCAGAACGTTGGATAAGCGAGTGTTGGATAAGTGAGACTCTACTGTATGTGAATATGTTTTAATTGGTTTTAACTGTTTCTTTTTAATAGTTTCAGTATTTAATCCTATTTTTGATGTTCATGTGTTTTTTTAGTTTTAAAATTATATATTGTATTGTTTTGGGGTCTATTTTTAGAGAATTAAAGTGGGATAGAATCATCATCATCATCATTATCATCATCATCATCATTATTTCTTAACCTCTACTTTGTGTGGATGAACACAGTACAGTCAATTTTAGTAATAGTTAATATTCTTACATGTCATGGAGCCAAATCCCAGGGCTGGATTTCCAAGCCCTGAATCTGGCTTCATAACATAAAACAACCCTGCAAGCACCTGGCGGGAGAAGATAAAATGAGCCTGGGAACTCAGGGTTGAAAGTATAAACAATTATAATTGATGTAGTGTGTGGGAATAGTAGTAATGTGATCCGGAGGGTGGGGTTTGATGATGATATTTGCGTGTGCTATTACGTTGCATCAGAAGTGATAAAATTGAATGTATGTAAACATTAGGTCATTCTCGACTTAAATGTCACGCTCACTTCAAAGGATCAGTCTGAACGCAGTTCAAAGATAGCTGCTCTCAAATCCAATCTTTATTGAAGAATACATGACTTTGGAAAAGTCGAGAATGACCGAATGGGCGTCGGGGTGGAAAGACCACTGGGGCCAGGGATCGGGTCCAGTGGATTAGCAGACGAAGGCGGAGAGGAGCAGGAGATCCAGGAAGAGGAGGAGAATGTGCTGTACGACGAGGGAAGACGAGATGCGGGGGCTACAGCGAGGCCCGTATGCGGATGGGTGGAAGGGCCGACAGCGGCGGCAGAATTTCGGGAGCCGCGCAGAATGACTACTGGAGTGGGGCGCGGCGTGTTCAGAGGGGCCGTCCAAGGAAACCCGATGCAACCCTTCCCCCTGCCTCCCAGACAGCACCAACGGGCCGCAGAATGGATGCCAAGGAGGGAAGATCTCAAACTAGAATACGGAGGGGAATCAGCTGAATTGAACTTTTTTCTAATTAGCATCAGAGGATACATGGAAGACAATGCACACACATTCCCCTCCGAAGCAAGCAGGGTTCGAGCCATCGGCAACACACTAAAGAGAGGAGCTGCAAGCTGGTATGTGCAACTACATGCCAGACGCGACCCATGCCTGAGGTCAGTGCTCCGCTTCCTCGCCGCACTGGAAAACCGGTTCAGAGACCGGCTAGAGCAATTGAGGGCTCGAGACCAGCTTAAAGGAATAAAGCAGAGGGACAAAACGGTGCCCGAGTACGCAGAGGAATTCCTCCACCTCGCGGAAAGGGTACCAGAGTGGTCTGAAGTGACCAAAGTGGAAATATTTAAAGAGGGACTACGCCCCGAGGTTTTCAGCTGGGCAGCGCACAGAGATGACCCCGAAACGCTCCAGGGATGGATTCAACTAGCGGGGCGCGTTGAGTCCACCCTGGCCCAAGTGAAGCGCTTCAGAAGCAGCGGCGGCCAGCAAAGACCGGTGGCAAGAGGCCGAGGAGAAACGAGGAAGCAGGAAAGGTTCGGAGGGAGGCCGGGGATTCCCTCCAGAGGAGACGACAACAAACCTAAACCGGGATGCTTTGTGTGTGGGAAGACGGGCCATCGAGCAGCAGAATGTTGGACACGGAAGGGGGAGCCACCAAAACCCTCAAAACCCAAGCCAGCAACCGGGAGGCGTGCGGAGGAGGAGGTGCAAGCCCCAGAATCTTCGGAAAAACTGGTGAGTCGGGACAAACGCATGATAGTAGTGCCAATCTGCATCTCGGGGCTAGAGAATCGGGCCACCTGCAAGGCATTCGTGGATTGTGGTTGTTCTAGGAACATTATAACTCCGGAACTAGCAGGAGCGCTGAAGTGCCAGCAGATGGCACTTGACTCCCCAATTGCATTTTCGCAGCTGGATGGATCAGTTGCTGCTGGGGAAGTATCGACAAAGGAAATACGGGGGGTCCCATGTAAAATAGGCAAATGGGAAGGAAGAATATCCTTTGTGATAGCCCCTATTGCCGCATACCACGTAATATTAGGGATACCATGGCTCGAACAGGCTAATCCTGAAGTAGATTGGAGAGGAAAGAGCCTAGCATTTAAAGAACAGCAGACGCAATGGGAGATAAGCAAAATTGCAGAAGAGGAGGACGAGGGAGATGAAGCAGGTGAAATAGACCCACAGCTATTGCCACCTGAATACAGAGACTTTGTGGATGTTTTCAATCAGAAAGAAGCAAGTAAATTACCTCCCAAAAGGAATATAGAAGTAGAAATTGAAATAACCCCAGGAGCAAACTTACCAAAACCAAAAGTGTATCCCATGTCTGTGCAGGAGAAGGAGGAATTGAGGAAATATATTGATAAAAACCTGGCGCGAGGCTTCATTAAGCCATCCAATTCTCCTCTCGGGGCCCCAGTGTTATTTAGGAGAAAGAAAGACAACTCCCTAAGATTGTGCATTGATTATCGAAATTTAAATGCAATTACTAAGGACAATAAATACCCTATGCCCTTAGTAAAGGATTTAATTACCGTATTGAAGAAAGGGAGCATATTTACTAAACTGGATTTAATTGAAGCATATCATAAATTAAGAATCAAACCGGAGGATACTTGAAAAACTGCATTTTCCTGCGCATTCGGCCATTTTGAATATAAAATTTTGCCTTTCGGTTTAAAAAACGGAGGCGGTTGCTTTATGCAGCTTATAAATGAAATACTACACCCATTGTTGTACAGAGGGGTATTCATATTCCTTGATGATATCTTGATTGTGAGTGAAGATAAGGAAAAGCACGTGAAATTGGTCCGGGAAGTGTTGCAGAGACTAAGAGAAGCAAAGCTGTACGCAAAACTGTCCAAATGTGAATTTAATAAAACTCAAATTGACTTTCTGGGGTATCGGATATCTCCAGAAGGGTTAGCTATGGATCCAGCTAAAGTATCAGATGTAAAAGAATGGGGAGTGCCTCAAACAAGGAGGCAATTGCAATCATTTCTGGGGTTTGCAAATTTTTATAGATCCTTCATAAAAGGCTTCGCGCAAATAACCGCACCCCTTACTGAACTTTTAAAAACAAAAGGGAAAGGGGAGACAGCGAAAGTAAAAGCTCCTGGCGCCAAACTGAGTTGGACGCCAGAATGCCAAAAGGCATTTGAAACCCTAAAAGAATGCTTCACAGAAGGACCCATCCTAAAACATCCAGATATCAGAAGCCCTTTCATAATCCATTGCGATGCCTCAGACTGTGCGTACGGGGCAGTACTATTGCAAAAAGATCAAAATGGGAACTTAAAACCCTGTGGATATTTGTCCCGGAAGTTCAGCGAAACTGAAAAATGTTGGCCAATATGGGAAAAAGAGGCATTAGCCATATTAAAAGCCTTAGAATGCTGGCGACACTTCCTCGAAGGAAGCGGAATCCCATTTGAAATTTGGTCTGACCATAAGAACCTCCAGTATTTAAAGTCTCCTCGAAAATTGTCCCCCAAACAAATTAGATGGGCGCAATACTTCAGCAGGTTCGATTTCCAATTAAAATTTTTTCAAGGGAAGCAGAATGTATTGGCAGATGCTCTTTCACGCATGCCTCAACACGAAGGCTTAACCACAGCAAAAGAGGGGACAATATTCTCCGATAAACAATGGGGCTTAGCTGTCAGGACAAGAGCGCAAACCCAAAAGGAGAACACGGCTATTGTTGAACTCGACGGGGAAGATAATTGGGGAAACGAACTGAAACAGTCTTATGAAGGAGATCAGTGGATCGCATCCAACGCAGAAAAGGGGGAGCAGAAGGGGGGATTTTGGTTTGTTAACAAGAAACTGTATATCCCAGCAATATTAAGGATTAAGATTTTGCATCGTTTTCACAATAACCAGAGCGCTGGTCATACAGGAATTACAAAAACAATGAAGGCAATAGCAAAACATTGTTGGTGGCCAGGAATGAGGAAGGACATAAAGAATCATGTTGTTCAATGTGATGATTGTGCCAGAAATAAATCGAGAGGAGGGAAGCCTATGGGATTATTACAAACAGTAGCGGAACCTACCAGACCTTGGGAATGTGTAGCTATGGACTTTGTGGGGGAACTGCCGGTTAGCAAAGGACATCGTTATATTTGGACAGTATTAGACCTGTTTTCTAAACAGGCCCACTTTATAGCACTGACGAAACTACCATCGGCCGAGAAACTAGCTGAATTGTACATAAACCATATTTACAAACTGCATGGATGTCCCAGTAGAGTGGTCAGTGACAGAGGAGTACAATTCACAGCAAAATTTTGGGAAAAATTCTTGGAAATGCTAGGAGCAGAAAGGAGTCTAAGTTCTGCTTTTCACCCCATGACAAACGGGGCAGTAGAACGTACTCAGCAGACACTTGGGCAGTTCCTTCGAATGTACTCTAACATGAGACAAAATGACTGGTCTAGGTGGTTGGCTTTTGCAGAACTAGCTTTTAATTCGACTATACATTCAGCAACAAATAAAACCCCCTTTGAAGTAGTTTACGGGTATGAAATACAGCCTTTGCCCCAGTTGCCAAGATGGACAGAGAATGAGGAAACAGAGGCAGGAAAATGGAAAACGCAAATGCTAGAATGCTGGAGTCAAGTGACTGCATCCTTAAAGGAAGCACACAAAAAGTATAAAGCGTTCGCAGACAGAAAGAGGGTGGAAGGCGATAAATTGGATAAAGGAGATCTAGTGTGGTTAAGTACCCAAAACATCAAATTGGGGCTACCTTCGAGAAAGTTGGGCCCCAAATATATTGGACCATTCAGAATACAGGGTGTTATCAATGAAGTAACTTTCCAGTTGGCATTGCCAAAAAGTTTAGGGAAAATACACCCAGTATTCCATCGCAGCTTACTGAAAAAGTATATGGGGACTTTGGACAAAATGGACACATAGAGTTATTGTTTGATTTGTTTCAGGACTATGATGAAAGAAGAACCGGAGAGGAGGACGAAGAAAACGAGGGCGCCATGTCATGGAGCCAAATCCCAGGGCTGGATTTCCAAGCCCTGAATCTGGCTTCATAACATAAAACAACCCTGCAAGCACCTGGCGGGAGAAGATAAAATGAGCCTGGGAACTCAGGGTTGAAAGTATAAACAATTATAATTGATGTAGTGTGTGGGAATAGTAGTAATGTGATCCGGAGGGTGGGGTTTGATGATGATATTTGCGTGTGCTATTACGTTGCATCAGAAGTGATAAAATTGAATGTATGTAAACATTAGGTCATTCTCGACTTTTCCAAAGTCATGTATTCTTCAATAAAGATTGGATTTGAGAGCAGCTATCTTTGAACTGCGTTCAGACTGATCCTTTGAAGTGAGCGTGACACTTACAGTTCTTCATTTGCCAGTCATTGGTACTGTATTTTATACTGTATAATTACAATCACACTGGCTGTGAGAATAACCACAGCTCATTGTAATTATCTAGTGCAGAATATAAATGTACATTGTTTGAACATTAGCAACAGTAGCACCAATGCCTACAAATTGTAACAAGCAAGAAAACATTAATCTTTGGGAAAAAATATCAAGAACTTACTGGACAAAACTGCACAACAGAGAGAACTTGTTTAAAACTGGCTACAAATCCCATAACAGATAAAGTATTCAGGGAATATGACAGTCTGTATCTTGCAGACTGATGGTATCTATCAAAGTTATGCAAATCAGTGGGGAATAATTTATCAATTCACACAGAAACCCAGTTCTTGCCATATAAATGAGTCCAACTAAGATGCTATTTCTAGGTAGCATAAAGACTGAACATCCTCGCCCCTCTATGCTTTCTTATTTGCATTGAATGCATCAGCAGCACTTGCTAATAAGCCCACAGTCATGATTTGCAGACAAAGAGGATATTTTCAGAGGAAATCTCATTTTATTTGCAACTCCTGTATTTACCCATATTTCTTTTAGAACAAACATTTTGAGAAGAGAAGTGAAATATCTAAAAATATAATTATTTTTATAATAGCATTTATTTTTATGTTTGGGGGAATAATGGTCTTGCATATTAAAATTCTTCTTTATTTCCTGCCAACCAACCACTGAAGGACACTCTACGTTGTTTATTTTGGTCAGCTGGCAGTGGGGAAAAACAGCAATGTTCATCACTTGTCCATTCCTTTCACCAGCCATGGCAAACTGGGTCTGAAAACATTGGTTGCCAGAAGACATAGGGAGCTCACCCACAACTGTAAGGCTATCATTTGTTTTTAATAAGAAAAAAGAAATGTACATAATGTCTGTGTCAGCCTCACATAACCCAAATCAAAATTATTTTTTTCAGAGTTATTTATTATATTTTTAAATACAGTAGAGTCTCACTTATCCAAGCTAAACAGGCCAGCAGAACCTTGGATAAGCGAATATCTTGGATAATAAGGAGGGATTAAGGAAAAGCCTATTAAACATCAAATTAGGTTATGATTTTAGAAATTAAACACCAAAACATCATGTTATACAACAAATTTGACAAAAAAAGTAATTCAATACACAGTAATACTATATAGTAATTACTGTATTTATGAATTTAGCACCAAAATATCACGATATATTGAAAACATTGACTACAAAAATGCATTGGATAATCCAGAACCTTGGATAAGTGAGACTCTACTGTATATAGCATTGTCCAAATGATTTTTATTATTTTCATTAAACTAGGAATACAATGTAAATTTTAGTTGCATGCAGCAATAACATTGGAACTTCTATAATATTTGCAAGCTATTAAAAGGTTGCTAACATTTTAACATATTATTTAATGTTTAAGGGACCCACTTGCTATCAGGCAAGCTGACACCTGGCCAGTCCGCCACTGTTTCCCAGCCTCAGGTGCCACTTGTCATGATGTTTCAGAGGGTCCTCAACCTTCCACAGGGAATTAGGCTGTAGGGGTGATGGTGGATGAATTGAAGGATGCTTTCATTCTTTTGGCTATTATATTCCTTCTGTGGAGTAAAGGAGCCATTCTGTCTCTGGAAAGTCAGTTCGGCACACAACCAAACTAGGGAGGGGAGAGACTAAGGATGTGAACCTAGTACAATTATCTCCAGACTAAGTAAACACTTTATTGTATAGTCTGCAATGTGAACTAAGAGGCAAGATAATGTCAGATGTTTGATCTCTGTGGACTCTGGTTGTTTAAATTTAAGAGAAAATCTACCCTTACAAAGGGAATTCATTTTACCTCACATTTAAAATAACACTTTCAAAACATCAGAGAAGGAGAAACTGCTGTACTTCCAAGATCTACCTTCATTGCAAGAGACTCTACTTGATTTTCAGTTATTACTCCTTCCCTGCGGCACTAAGGCCATCCCTTTATAACAGTGGTTTCCAACCTTTTTTGATCAGGGACCACTTTGACCAGAGACGACTCTCCAACATTAGTTCCAAAATGGTTACAAATCTATTTTTGGTTGATTTGGTTTTGTTATTTTGGGTGCTGATTCAGAAAATTGCATTGGATAGACCACACCAGCTCTGGTTTCTGATACAAAACATATATTATCTATTAGTCGCCATCTGTTCATCCACAGAAAACCATATTTAATAATCTAGGGTTGGTGTGGTCTAGCCAATGCAAAATTGGATTATGATCTCATGTTACAGAAAATTTACAGGGTTAATTCTTTTTCTTAGATTAAGAGGGGTAGAGAAAACATGTGAGTTTTTTTTTTGTAATTTTAAGTCTAAAACGTAGGCAATGTAGACTATGATAGGACTACAGCAGATGAAAAAGTCTGTGGTAACAATCTCAGATGTTCTAAAAACTATTTCTTTCCAAATTGATATCCATTTTTCAAATAGCATTATTACTGCATAAGCACCTATTTTGTATGATTACTTGTGCAGAGGTTAGAAAGTTCTAATTAACTACTCAGAAGTCAGTTAGGCCAATAAGCTTCCTATTTCCCTTTTCCTTATTTGTTCATATTCATGTTCCTATTAATGAGTATGATGCATTAGTTTCATTCAGTACGGGCAACATCCTAATTTTTATTTTCTCTCTTTGGGAAATGGGCCAGAAGATGTACACAAAAGATGAATAAAGGCAGATACTGAAAGCCCATTTGACTGTGGCAGCAAAACTAAGCTGGCTCCTTAAATAAGGAGCTACTCAGTATATGTAGATATGCACTGCAGAAAAGGAGGCTAATATGAGTGAACACTTCATGGCTACACTTGCCTGTGGCCAGGGGAGCTTTCGCACAACTAAGACTTGTGCGCCAGCTGCGCCCGTTCCTTGGGAGGTCTGACTTGGCCACGGTGGTCCACGCTCTGGTTACATCCCGTTTGGACTACTGCAACGCTCTCTACGTGGGGTTGCCTCTGAAGACGGCCCGGAAGCTCCAACTAGTACAACGGGCGGCAGCCAGACTAATAACTGGGGCGGCTTACAGGGAGCGTACTACCCCCTTGTTAAGCCAGCTCCACTGGTTGCCGATATGCTACCGAGCCCAATTCAAAGTGCTGGTTTTGACCTATAAAGCCCTAAACGGTTCTGGCCCAATCTACTTGTCCGAACGTATCTCCTCCTATGAGCCAGGAAGATCCCTGAGGTCATCTGGAGAGGCCCTGCTCTCAGTCCCGCCTGCCTCACAGGCGCGGCTGGTGGGAACGAGGGACAGGGCCTTCTCGGTGGTGGCTCCCCGGCTATGGAACACCCTCCCCAGAGATATACGGCAAGCCCCAACCCTTTTGAGTTTTAGAAAAGCCTTAAAAACATGGCTTTGTGCCCAGGCTTTTAATGAATAAATGATAAAGACGACCCAGATTGTTATATGGATAAAGTTGGAGGATATTGGACGAACGGATTTTAAACACGTTTTATGTTTTATATTTTATACTGTATTTAATTGGTTGTATTTTTTATATGTTGTTGTTTTTAATGATGTATCGGCATCGAATTGTTGCCAATTGTACGCCGCCCTGAGTCCCTCCGGGTGAGAAGGGCGGGATAGAAATATTTGAAATAAATAAATAAATAAATAAACAGTATGTAGTTGTATACAGCCATACTTCAATCTTACTGAAGCCAAGAAGACATCATAACTGGTTATCCATCTCAACTTTTCTGAGCATCTCATAAGGAGTAACAACCCTCTCCATAGCACATTAATCTATGTAAGTAGTCCTGGGGCATAACTACACTGTAAAATTAATGCAGTATGACACCAATTTAACTACCATGAATCAATGTTGTGGAAGTCTCAGTGTTTGGTGAGGTGCCAGCACCCTTTAGCAGAGAAGACTAAAGGCACTGTAAAACTGCAACTCCTATAGTTCCATAGCATTGAGCCATGACAGTGAAAATAGTGTCAAACTGCATTAATTCTAGTGTAGATGCACTCCTAGTGTCTGTCTCTTTTTTATTTCCATCAAACAACATAAGAAAGAGAACTCTATACAGTAACTACATCAACTATGCAGTGTAAGTCTTCTTTCAAATTGGATCTTATAGAAAGAATTAGATGAACAGACAAAATTGCTTTAATACAACTGAGGAAGAGAAAAATGCAAAAAGTTCAAAGACATCCAATGTCAATCAGAAGAAAATACAAACCATACTAAGAATGTCACAGAATTTCCAAAATGCTGGATCCAAACTGTATATTATTCATTGACCTTAGACTATTTGCAAGTGATAAAGAAATGTACTCTAAAGATGCAGGATGGGAAGGTGAGGGTGAAATGTCTAGTAGCCACAAAAACTGCGTAGTATTAGAATAAACAAGCCATCATGTTACATGAACATCACCTACATATACTTTACACAGACCCTTGTTGCTACATAATTGCCACTAGATAATTTTCCTTGATAGTGCTTGCAATGCCTCATTTAAAGCATCACATTAAATCACAATCATTAGATTATAGACTGTTCAGCAACAGTCTGAGCAACATCCCTTTATGCAAGTGTGCTTGCAGTTTCCAGGGGAAGGGTGAAGACTATTTTCAGTCCTTCTAGGCTTTGAGTCAACAAAGACCATCCATTTCACAGAAATGGTCTCTACCTATAGCTATAGTTTATTAGCCAACATTATATACGCAAAATACATGAACTTCATAATGTGTAGGGGGAAATATATGTGTATTTTGCTACATGTATTCGAAGTGGAAATCTGCCAAAGATTGTCCATTTCATGAACACAAAGAAGGAATGTGGACTATTGTCATACTTAGGTTTTGTTTTTGTTTTGTTTTTTGAAATTGTAATATATATACGTAAATGAAAATAACTAACTCGTACATGGACCTTGGGGAAGGCTTGCCCAAGACCTCTTTTTATTGCCTGTGATACTTTAAAAATCTGGGCCCAGGATAAGATCCCTACGGTGCACAGATCTAGGAACAGGTGTTGGGCTTCCCTGATAGCAGCCCTGCTTTTGAGATTTATTGGGTGTGTGGTCAGGAGCCCAGCAGGTGTAGGAAGCTTAATCAAGAGGCAAGTTTTACAGTGCCGTTGCAAGAACTGAAACTGAGTATACAAAGCAGATGTACAAAATAGCCCAAAGTATTTCACACATTTGTCAAATATGAGAGAATATCCAAAATATTGTTCATAAAGTAACTCTAGTAATCTAAAGATTTAAATATCAACATGACTAGTGAGCCTGAATTTAGCATATAGTTCTACAAGTGTTCCTTTCAGAATAGTATCTTGAAACTCCAATACAAAGTTATAGTGAGAACTGGGTAAGACTACAGATACTTCTGCTCTTAGACATGATTTAACACTCAACTTGCTTAAACAGCCAAAACACAAAGCACACAAATCCAGAGTGAGGAAAAGGAATATCTTTTGATGTCTGAATGTAGAAATGTTTTGGACTTAAGTGATTTCTAGCCACAGGAAAAGCTAAATATTTTGCAATATTTTTCTTTGAAGAAGAAATATATTTGGCAAAACAGCTTTTCAAGTACAAAACAATTACTATGCAATACTTCATTTAGTAAATGTCTGAATATCTGTGCAATATTGTTTAGATTAAATATAAGTATTATTCTAGTTTGGGACACACAACCAACAACACAGATTAGAATCAATATTGCATAATTACAATCAGATGAAGGGGGCCCCTGGTGGCACAGTGTGTTAAAGCACTGAGCTGCTGAATTTGCGGACCGAAAGGTCCCAGTTCAAATCCCAGGAGCGGAATGAGCACCCGCTGTTAGCCCCAGCTCCTGCCAACCTTGCAGTTCGAAAACATGCAAATGTGAGTAGATCAATAGGTACCGCTCCGTCGAAAAAGTAACAGTGCTCCATGCAGTCATGCCAGCCACATGACCTTGGAGGTGTCTATGGACAACGCCGGCCCTTCGGCTTAGAAATGGAGATGAGCACTAACCCCCAGAGTCGGTCACGACTGGACTTAACGTCAGGGGAAACTTTTACCTTTTTATAATCAGATGAAGTACACGTCTATTTACTTTTTGTACTGTTGAACCATTTGGTGTGGGGATATGAAGAATTTCAAAATCATATGCAGTGGGCCCCTTTATCTGTTCCAGGATCTCCTTTGGATACCAAAATTCATGGATACTCAAGTTACATAGTAAAATGGTGTCTCTTATAAAATATAAAATAGCAGAATCAAGGTTTGCATTTTGGATCTTTTAAATATATTTTAAAAGTGTGTGGTGGATTCTTGGATGTAAACTGTAGATATGAAGGGTTGACTGTGGCCCTGTCTACACTGCCATATAGTATGATCAGTGTAGTCTTGTGTAATGCAGGTTAACCCCATTGAACTGCATTATATGAGTCTATACTGCAGCCTAAAATGCAGTCCCATACCTTTTTGACTCAGACATTATGACTTCTGTGCTTTATGACCCCACTTATATGTGCATCGTATTGCAAATATAATGTGGACTCATAACACTTGGAAATGTCCCATTGAGTGTACAAACGTTTACTTCTAATCATATTATCCTATCCAATAGAAGGAAATGTGGGGAAAAACATGTGTTAAATGAGAGGAAATTGTATCAATAGAGCAAAGTAAAAAACATCAATCCTTCAACACCAGGCCGAACTTTTATCCAACTTTTAATTTATATGTTGCTGTATTCTGTAATTCTGTTGTCTTTCCTAACTTGTCTTTCCTTTTTTCTTGTTATCTAATATTTCTGTTTTTCTCTTTTTAAAAAAATGATAATAAAAGTCATGGCATTGATGCATTACATAGTTTGGGGCTTAACCCACTTGTTAAATATTAGTAAAAGAAGAAAATGTTATGTTGAAACTAATATTCATTGTTATTCAATGTGGAAGACAAACTAAAATACTACCTCAAATTTGTGTACACTATCGTATTTGCCTCGGGTAACCTGAACTGCAGATTCTACAAGTAAACAAATGTTCAAAACAAAATAAAAGTATCAATTGTGGTTTAGTTTATTACAACTGCCAACAGGATCTCTCTTATGTATGTGCTGGATCCCATAAGCATTCTAGAACTCAAAGGGGCAGTGAGTTGCTACAGTAGTCTCACTTATCCAACATAAACGGGCCGGCAGAACGTTGGATAAGCGAATATGTTGGATAATAAGGAGAGATTAAGGAGAAGTCTATTAAACATCAAATTAGGTTATGATTTTACAAATTAACCACCAAAACATCATGTTATGCAACAAATCTTGCCGAAAAAGTAGTTCAATATGCAGTAATGCTACATAGTAATTACTGTATTTATGAATTTCGCACCAAAATATCATGATATATTGAAAACATTGACTACAAAAATGCGTTGGATAATCCAGAACGTTGGATAAGCGAGTGTTGGATAAGTGAGACTCTACTGTATTTGGGGGGAAAAAGAAAGAATTTTTTAAAATTAAAAATGATGTTTTTGTTGTATTTGTTCCTTCAAGTTTTTTGCAAAGTATGGTTTCCCCACTGGCTTTTCACTGGCTTTTCTTGACAATATTAGTTTGTGGGGATGAGGGGTTGTCTTTGCAGCTGAGAGAATGCAGCTTGCCCGACACCACCCAGAGGTTTTCCATTGCTGAACAGGGATTCAAACCCCTGGTCTCCTAATCCAACACTAAAAACACTATGTCACACTGGCTTTTAGAAACTTAGAATATATAAGTAGAGGCTAAAAGGTACACAAAGGAAATTAATCAAGAAACCAGAAAAAGCTTGAATATCCAAATCTCCTGCTGTGCTATGACTAGAAGAATTTTCCATCATCATCTTCACGTTCAGAGTTGTGCAGTAATAATTACTATATGTGTTGTTTACTCGTTGCATTTAAGTGTTTAAAACAGTTTTCAACAGAAAGTTTTATCCCTGAAAACATTCCAACAGCCGTGTGAGTAGGACAGAATTTGCAAACCATACTGGAAAGGCTGAGACTATCTAACGAGTTTGTGCCCCAGCTGAGATTTTAACCAGGTACTCACTAGCCTAGGCTCTGAATAATGGGTCACTGTAATTAGCCAAACAAGCAAGAGTTCTGAAGTATAGCAATGAAGAATAAGAAAAGACCTCATACCCAACACAAACCATTCCAGCTAGAGTTCTAATAACAAAAAAGAGCTATAATCTTAAATGTTTATGTGCCTCCAACTGAGAAAGCAAACTCCCCTGTCCCACACCACTGAATCACAAGTAGGAGAGTTTGTAGAAAGTTATTAAAACTACTAAGAAAGAACAAACAATAGCAGCGGGGGAACTTAAAGATAACTGTGTCTATCATACAAATTTTAATTGGTGAGACAGTAGTAACAAACCATGGTCTTTTGTATGAGAAGCAACAAACTCTTGCTAATGGAATACAATACCTAAACAACAATTTGTTAACTGTAATATGCTGAAATGCTCACAGAGACAACTGGTATTAATTTGTTTTCATTTTTATCTTTTTTTAAACATTGATTTAAACAGCAACTCTTTCAATAACCTGTTGTTACTCTGCAGAATTTGAAATTACTCTGCTTAATACTGTGCAATTTTCTCAGTCATATTGGGGAACACAGAAAAACAATACAGCTCTTGATACTGCCGACAGAAATCCATGCCGATCTGATTTTCTAAAAGGATCCATACACAAGACTCTGAGCTTGTATCATAACCACACAAATCTTTCTTTTAGGGTGCAAGCCTTCTATCAACTTACCCTGGAAGGAAATTTCACTCAACTCAGAAAGAATTTACTTCTGACTAGACATGTCAATGATTCCAACATAAATGTCATTGTCACTCTTTCACATGAATCATTACCAAAATGTTCTTTGAAAGATGGGTAGCAGGCACCACAAAACCAAATACACTTTTGGAAAAACGTCATCACTACTAGCACAAGGATTATTTCCCTTTGATGAGCATGTTATAATACACAACAATTAGAAGTGGAAAGTCAACTGTCCCAGCCTGTTCCTCAACAAGAACAGACAGCAAGCCCTGCAAAAATATAAAGGTTAAAAGAAAACTTTTATGTTAGCTCAAGGTAAGGAAAATACATTTCATAAATGAAAACTAATCTTAAACAACGGAATGTACTGTATGTTCTATCAAGTAGAATTAAGCAAAAACAACAAAGAATTCCACAGCACATAACAGCTTGTAAACTTATTGTGGAAGAACTTTAAAACTAGAGACTTTTTTAGAACTGCAATCTAGAGCTTACTGCACCGGCAGGATACTACTTACTCCTGTGATAACATCCCAACACTAATAAACCCAGCTCAAACAGTGACTAATGACCACTAATCCCCATATCTATTCAATGATCTCTCCTTTCTCCATT
This sequence comes from Anolis carolinensis, assembly GCF_035594765.1. Lineage (NCBI taxonomy): Eukaryota > Metazoa > Chordata > Lepidosauria > Squamata > Anolidae > Anolis > Anolis carolinensis. The sequence continues at coordinate 62,698,924 of NC_085843.1, read as the reverse complement.
TATCAGACTTGACACCTCACTTTCCATATGAGAGAGGGGGAAAACTTTAAAGGAAAAGATCAAAATCAAAAATGATCACAAAGGAACCTTTTGGCTATAAAATCAAGAAGAGACATGTGGCAAGTGAGAAGAGAGCTTCATCCTGCTCAAAGTGATTTCAAGACAACTTTAAAAAGCATTTCAAAAACTGATGAAAACTCCATGAGCTGGTGACATTAGAAAGGAACTGAAGGAAAAACAGTGTTACGTTTAACCCATTCACCTATCTTATTGCCACAGAATTAATTTATTTATTTCAAATATTTCTATCCCGCCCTTCTCACCCAGAGGGACTCAGGGCGGCGTACAATTGGCAAAGATTCGATGCCAATACATCATTAAAAACAACAACATATAAAATATATTACAACCAATTAAATATAGTATAAAATATAAAACATAAAACATATGCTTAAAATCCGTTCGTCCAATATCCTCCAACTTTATCCATATAACAATCTGGGTTATAGAACCACAGCAAAGTAACCCCGGTCTCCTGAGTTTCACATGTAGCACATGGGAAGGAGTTCATTCTCCTCTCTAGGCTGTTCTTTTGTCAGCTCTGATAAAGGGAGCAGGTTTCATGGAATTATAACAATTTTTGTGGTTATCAGTTGTTCACTTACCTGGAAGAAAACATCAATGGTTGCAATTGGACTGTTCTGAGTAATGGGATAATATATTCTCAACGCGATTCTAAAAAACTGTCTCTTCCCACTAGCAAATTAAGCCATATAAGGAATAAACTACCTGTTAACTGTGACCTCCCCCTCCCCAGACCTTAAACCCTCTTTAAGCATAAGACAGCTATTTACATCCCAGGGTTGAGAGAAGCTGCTCCCTGCAGTTTCACTATGATCTATTTTAACGACGACTAATTTTGGGGGGTTGACTTGTCTGTCCATTTAATTTAATTAGAGAGTGTTCTACCATGATTATTGATACCTTGGTGAGTACTTCTGCCACGAAGCTACAGAAGCCCTCTATTTCGGCCTAGAACTGTTTTATCTCCTTGTTTTTAACATGTGATGTATGTATTGATTGTATGACTGCTTTTCATGTTTGATTTTACAATGTGTAATTTGTCACTGTTTTTATTATTGTTGTGAGCTGCCCCGAGTCCCCTCGGGGAGATGGGGCGGGATATAAGAATACATTTATTATTATTATTATTATTATTATTATTATTATTAATTATAGTTCTTGAATACATCAAACAAGTACTATTAGACCCTTTGATGCCATCTAGGCTGGCTGATAGGAATAGGGAGGACAACTGGGTGTGGGAATAACAACTTATGCTAGAAGATCAACCCTACACTATTCCTAAGCAGGACAACCAATAGAACATACTCATCACTGTGTTGTCGAAGGCTTTCATGGCCAGAATCATTGAGTTGCTGTGAGTTTTCCAGGCTGTATGGCCATGTTCCAGAAGCATTCTCTCCTGATGTTTCTGCCACATCTATGGCAGGCATCCTCTGAGGTTGTGAGGTTGTTGGAAACCAGGCAAGTGGGATTTATATATCTGTAAAACGTTCAGGGTGGGAGAAAGAACTCTTGTCTGCCTGAGGCAAGTGTGAATGTTTCAACTGACCAGCTTAATTATCACCGAATAGCCTGGCAGCTTCAAGGCTTGGCTGTTTCTTGCCTGGAGGGAATCCTTTGTTGGGAGGTGTTAACTGGCCCTGATTGCCTGGTCCCCGAAACACTGCCTTCCCCATTCAAAGCTATGCCTAGTGAGCACAAACTAATGCTTACAACCTACGTTGGGGAAGGGGGAGGAGGTAATTTCCATCAACAACAAAGCACTTGAACGGGTACATGGCATGGAGATACAGGTGACTGAGAAATGCCAGGAAGACAGAAATGGCAAGTGCCCTACAGACCAGGCATGGGTAAACTTTGGCCCTCCAGGTGTTTTGGGCTACAACTCCCACAATTCCTAACAGCCGACAGGCTGCTGAGAATTGTGGGAGTTGAAGTCCAAAACACCTGGAGGGCCAAAGTTTGCCCATGCCTTCTACAGAGAGACAGAGGATGCATGTATTTGCCCTTAGGCCCTATGTCATCTTCCAGTGGCACCACACACTTCATGGAATATGCAGAGGTGTGTTCCAGCTCCCTTCTCCTGGAGTCCCATCCAAGTGCTAGCCAGGGCATGCAGTTCTGTGACTCTTCTTTCCATTGTCTGCAGCGGAGGGGCGAAAAGACGCGCTTAATTCATTCCTCGTGGAATTTAATGGGAATCAGGAGCGCTTTTGCGTCGCCCAAATGTAGAGGGAGATTGAAGAGCAGCCCCATTGTACAAGGCGAACATTAAAAAAATGTAAAAAAAAGTGTGTGTGTGGGGGGGGGGGAGAACAGAGAGGGGTGGAGAGTCTCCTAATTACCTGCAGAGAGGCATATGAATCCAAAGAGAGAGAAGTGGACAAACTCTGCGATCATGGTCTCCAGGTGGAGCCTGTCCAGAGGCTCATGCCAGGAGGGAGGCTGCTGTGGACCAGGGAGGGAGACTGGGAGGAAGGGAGGCGTTGCCCCGCCGAAATAAGCAAAAGGAAGCCTCCAAACTGTAAATCCACAAAAGGGAATTCGGGGAAAGCGGCGTCCGAAACCCTGGCTGAAGTTGGGCGGCGAAGAAGAGTGCAAAGGAGGCGCCCCAGCAGCCTCGCCAAGACCGGGAAGGGGGGGGGGGGTCCTTATCCCACCCGAGGTCCACGAAGCGGGGGTGGGATAAGAATGCGGCTCCTTCCCGCTCGGCCCGGGCTCTCTCTCGGTCAGGCGAAAGGCTCTCCGCGCCCTCGTCGCCCCCAGAACGAAGGAGTCCTCTCAGGCAGCGTGCGGGAGTGGAGACCCGCCGGCGAAGGAGGAGGAAGAGGGGGAGGCGGCGGCAGCCCGGGTCCCATCACCGGAGGCGGCGCGGAGCCGCTTCCCATCCCCGGCCGCCGGCATCGCCTTCCTTGCCGGCCTGCGTCCCTCCCTCTCTCCCCAAACCGGAACGGACACAAAAGCCACGGAGCCTCCCTGTGCCTCTCGGTGCGTCTCTGTGGAGGAGGAGGAGGGAGTGTGCGGGCAAAACTTCCAGCCGCCTCCTCCTCCTCCTCCTCTTTCTCCTCCGCAAGGCAGGCAGCCCCTGGTGGACGAAGAGCGCCACTGCCCTTCGCTCGCCGCCTGGGGAGACTGGAGGGGAAGCGCCGGGCGCTGAAGTTGGCGGGCCACGCGGAGGTTGAGTTTCTTCTTCTTCTTCTCCTTCTTCCCCTCTTCCACCTCCTCCCTCTTCGCCTCTTCCTTCTTTTCCTTCTTTCTTCTTCCTTCCTTCTTCCTCTTCTTGCCCCCTCCAAGAGACGCCTCCGAGAAGCCCACTCTTCCCCTCTGCACATTTCACAAAGCAGTCCCAGAGTTGCAAACATCCGACTGACAAATGATTCTGGGTTAAGAACAGGGCTGAGACCATAGGAAGTGAGAGAAATCTACCCCTCTGGAAAGGGAATCCACTCCTGGAAGACGGAGCGTAAGGAAAGCAATGCCTTGGCAGAAGTGCCAACGTCCTTTGGAAACTATAAATTACCTTGGATCCTCTATTGATCAATGGCTGACCTTGTGATTGCAAAAATAAAACTCAGCCCGAGGGCTTTGGATGAGAAACGGAGCGTAAGGAAAGCAATGCCTTGGCAGGAGTGCCAACATCCTTTGGAAACTATAAATTTCCTTGGACCCTATTGATCAATGGCTGACCGTGTGATTGCAAAAATAAAACTCAACCCGAGGGCTTTGGATTAGAAACGGAGTGGACGCCAAGCAATGCCTTGGCAGGAATGCCAACGTCCTTTGGAAACTGTAAATTGCCTTGGATCCTCTATTGATCAATGGCTGACCTTGTGATTGCAAAAATAAAACTCAGCCCAAGGGCCTTGGATTAGAAATGGAGCGTAAGGAAAGCAATGCCTTGGCAGGAGTGCCAATGTCCTTTGGAAACTATAAATTGCCTTGGATCCTCTATTGATCAATGGCTCACCTTGTGATTGCAAAAATATAACTCAGGCAGAGGGCTTTGGATGAGAAACGGAGCGTAAGGAAAGCAATGCCTTGGCAGGAGTGCCAACGTCCTTTGGAAACTATAAATTGCCTTGGATCCTCTATTGATCAATGGCTGAACTTGTGGTTGCAAAAATAAAACTCAGCCCAAGGGCTTTGGATTAGAAATGGAGCGTAAGGAAAGCAATGCCTTGGCAGGAGTGCCAACGTCCTTTGGAAACTATAAATTGCCTTGTATCCTCTATTGGTCAATTGCTGACCTTGTGATTGCAAAAATAAAACTCCGTCTGAGGGCTTTGGATTAGAAACGGAGTGGACGCCAAGCAATGCCTTGGCAGCAATGCCAACGTCCTTTGGAAACTATAAATTTCCTTGGAACCCTATTGATCAATGCCTGACCTTGTGATTGCAAAAATAAAACTCCGTCCGAGGGCTTTGGATTAGAAACGGAGCATAAGGAAAGCAATGCTTTGGCAGGAATGCCAATGTCCTTTGGAAACTATAAATTGCCTTGGATCCTCTATTGATCAATGGCTGACCTTGTGATTGCAAAAATATAACTCAGGCAGAGGGCTTTGGATGAGAAACGGAGCATAAGGAAAGCAATGCCTTGGCAGGAGTGCCAACATCCTTTGGAAACTATAAATTGCCTAATGCCTTGCTATCTTTTCAAGCAAGGACTCTGTGCAAGATCCCACAAGCCCCAAGACATTGCCTTAATACCAAAAAAATTAACACATTAACTCCCAAGAGTAGGACGAACCAGCAACAAAAGCCTTACCCAAACGCTTACCAGACACAAACCCCTCTGTCTCTACAGCCAAAACTTCACCCTCTCTCCCTCAATACAGGCGGCTTGCTTGCTTTCCACTTGCTATGCGCAGCGCACCACCCTCTCCGCGAGGAAACCCACCCCAGAATGGCTCGCCAGGGCTACGCAGGGGGCTTTTATGGCAATCTTCCACGTGGACGCAGAGGACCCTAGCCCCCACCTTTGCGTCCATCGTGGAAGCGTCTGATTGGCCCGGGAGCGGCAGCCATTTCAGGCTGCGCTAGGCTCCCATTCAAGGTAGGTTTCAGAAACAAAAAAATAATTAACAAATATTTTTTAAAATATATTTTAAAAAAATTTTGGGAAAAAATTTAACGAAACATTAAGACACAATTAGAGAATGGGCCAACGATGGTTCAAATTACATTGCAGGTTGCGCCCAGAGACAACGTCTCGGAACGAGAATCAAAAAGCGGGAACAATCTGATTTAAATCCGAATTAAGACTCAAAACAATTTTTTGGACAACCCTAATACACAGGACTCTGAATTTGTATCTCAACCACACAAATATTTCTTTTAGGGTGCAAGCCTTCTATCAACTTACCCTGGAAGGAAATTTCACTCAACTCAGAAAGAATTTACTTCTGACTAGACATGTCGATGATTCCAACATAAATGTCATTGTCACTCTTTCACATGAATCATTACCAAAATGTTCTTTGAAATATGGGTAGCAGGCACCACAAAACCAAATACGCTTTTGGAAAGACTTCATCACTACTAGCACAAGGATTATTTTCCTTTGATGAGCATGTTATAATACACAACAATTAGAAGTGGAAAGTCAACTGTCCCAGGCTGTTCCTCAACAAGAACAGAAAGCAAGCCCTGCAAAAATATAAAGGTTAAAAGAAAACTTTTATGTTAGCTCAAGGTAAGGAAAATACATTTCATAGATGAAAACTAATCTTAAACAATGGAATGTACTGTATGTTCTATCAAGTAGAATTAAGCAAAAACAACAAAGAATTCCACAGCACATTAACAGCTTGTAAACTTATTGTGGAAGAACTTTAAAACTAGAGACTTTTTTAGAACTGCAATCTAGAGCTTACTGCACCAGCAGGATACTACTTACTCCTGTGATAACATCCCAACACTAATAAACCCAGCTCAAACAGTGACTAATGACCACTATTTATTTATTTATTTACAGTATTTATATTCCACCCTTCTTACCCCGAAGGGGATGTAGGGCGGATCACATTATACACATATAGGGCAAACATTCAATGCCCATAAACACATCAAACAGAGACCGAGACAGACAGACGAAGAGGCAATTTAACCTTCTCCTGAGTGGATGTTTTATTCTGGCCACAGGGGGGAGCAGCTGCTTCATCATCCACTCTGACGGCACTTCCTCATTCCAGGTCGTAAATTTGTTAAACTTGCCTCCCCACTTTTTTAATAAGTGGTACCTTATTTCCTACTTGATAGATGCAACTATCTTTCGGGTTGCTAGGTCAGCAACGAGCAGGGGCTATTTTTTATTTTTAATTGACGGGTGCTCACCCCGCCACGGGCTGGCCTTGAACTCATGACCTCATGGTCAGAGTGATTTTTTATTGCAGCTGCTCAACAGCCTGCGCCACAGCCCGGCCCCCATAATCCTCATATCTATTCATTGATCTCTCCTTTCTCCATTTATCAGACTTGACACCTCACTTTCCATATGAGAGAGGGGAAAAACTTTAAAGGAGAAGATCAAAATCAAAAATGACCACAAAGGAACCTTTTGGCTATAAAATCAAGCAAGGACATGTGGCAAGTGAGAAGAGAGCTTCATCCTGCTCAAAGTGATTTCCAGACAACTTTAAAAAGCATTTCAAAAACTGATGAAAACTCCATGAGCTGGTGACATTAGAAAGGAACTGAAGGAAAAACAATGTTACGTTACATTCACCTGTCTTACTGCCACAGAGCCAGCTGCCACAGAACCACAGCAAAGTAACCCCGGTCTCCTGAGTTTCACATGTAGCACATGGGAAGGAGGTCATTCTCCTCTCTAGGCTGTTCTTTTGTCAGCTCTGATAAAGGGAGCAGGTTTCATGGGATTGTAACAATTTTTGTGGTTAGACTGAATAATTTAACACATGTGCCATGTTGCTAGACCAAGCTAGCAAACCTATGATTATTCTGCAGGAAATTTAGAGCATATAAACTGTTTACAGAAATATCAACTTTTTTTGCTCCATTAAAGTGAATATTCTCAAGCAAGACCACATTATATTCATTCATAGTTATGATAAATCCACTTTGCATATAAAGTATAACCTCTGTATTAACAAGGAATACATTTCTGGATGTCAAATGGATATAGGTGAACCCCCACACAATAGCAAACCGTATTATTTTCAATGGGATAAGTGACACAAGTACGTAAAATAGGGTGTAGCTTGCACAAATGGTCCTGGATAAGTGAAACCATGAATAAGTGAAACCATGAATAAGTGAACGTTATATCAGTTTTGTGGCTATGGGGGTCCTACTGTAGCCTGATGATGACTTTGAGAATAAGCTTCAACTTGATAAACAAAGTTAAAACAAGGAAGAAGGCCTCTGAATAAGTGAAGAAGAGTTTTTTAAAAAAAACAAAAAAAACCAAATAAACAGGAACTTAGCTGCCCAAGGCTGTAAATCTATGCACACTGAATGCTGTAGGTTAACTTAATTTCAAGTAAACATACATAATAAATATGGATAGCATGTATGTCGAACTTCAAGAAACAGAAGCACAGAGATAGAGATAATAACTCTGCCTTGCTCCTAAACACCCCCTTTTTTGAAGTTACTGGGCATTCCAGTAGAAATTTATCCCAAGCAAATCCATGTAAGAGTCAGTTGTTCACTTACCTGGAAGAGAACATCAATGGTTGCAATTGGACTGTTCTGAGTAATGGGATAATATATTCTCAACACGATTCTAAAAAACCAACTCTTCCCACTAGCAAATTAAGCCATATAATGAATAAACTACCTGTTAACTGTGACCTCCCCCTCCCCAGACCTTAAACCCTCTTTAAGCATAAGACAGCTATTTACATCCCAGGGTTGAAAGAAGCTGCTTCCTGAAGTTTCACTATGATCTATTTTAATTATAGTTCTTGAATACATCAAACAAGTACTATTAGACCCTTTGATGCCATCTAGGCTGGCTGATAGGAATAGGGAGGACAACTGGGTGTGGGAATAACAACTTATGCTAGAAGATCAACCCTACACTATTCCTAAGCAGGACAACCAATAGAACATACTCATCACTGTGTTGTCGAAGGCTTTCATGGCCAGAATCATTGAGTTGCTGTGAGTTTTCCAGGCTGTATGGCCATGTTCCAGAAGCATTCTCTCCTGATGTTTCTGCCACATCTATGGCAGGCATCCTCTGAGGTTGTGAGGTTGTTGGAAGCCAGGCAAGTGGGATTTATATATCTGTAAAATGTTCAGGGTGGGAGAAAGAACTCTTGTCTGCCTGCGGCAAGTGTGAATGTTTCAATTGACCAGCTTAATTAGCACTGAATAGCCTTGCAGCTTCAAAGCCTGGCTGTTTCTTGCCTGGGGGAATCCTTTGTTGGGAGGTGTTAACTGACCCTGTTTCTTGTCTCAAATTCCCCTGTCTTCTGAGTGTTGTTCTTTATTTCAACAGAAAGTAAGAAACCATGAAAATGAACAAAATCTGGCTACTAGTATTTTTAAAAAAACTCTAAAATCAGGACAGTAAATAAAGAGCAACACTCAGAAGACAGGGGAAATCCAGACAAGAAACAATCAGGGCTAGTTAACACCTCCCAACAAAAGATTCCCACAGGCAGGAAACAACCAAGCTTTGAAGCTGCAAGGCTATTCAATGCTAATCAAACAGGCCAATTGCAACATTCACACTTGCCTCAGGCAGACAAGAGTTCTTTCTCCCATCCTGGACATTCCACAGATATATAAACCCCATTTGCCTAGTTTCCAACAACCTCACAACCTCTGAGAATGCCTGCCATAGATGTGGGTAAAACGTCTGGAGAGAATGCTTCTGGAACATGGCCATACAGCCTGGAAAACTCACAGCAATCCATACTCATCATGCTTTTCTGACTAAACATGCCTAGGACAATTCTGCAAGGGGCAACAGTCCTGGATACATACAATAGGGCCCTTCCTGGATGCATCTATTTACTATCATCATCATCATTATCATAATCATTTTTACCCCAGTTTTTCTCTCCATGAAGGAGACACAAAGCAGCTTATGTTAAAAGCATTTCAATACAATTTAAATTCTATACTGTTGAATTGCTGGGAGTTTGACATCACTTTATCTGCCATGGCTCAATGCTATGGAGTCTTGGAGTTGCAGTTTTACAGTCTTTAGCTTTCTTTACAAACAGTGCCAGCACTCCATAAACAACAACTCCTATGATTCCACAAGATTGAGCCATGGCAGTTAAAGCGATGTCAATCTGTGTTAATTCTACAGTACTGATACAGCTCTTGTTCTACTGTGGAGAGGGGACCCTGGAGTGCTGAGGCATCTGTGGCCTTGGTCCCATGGTCCCCGAAACACTGCCTTCCCCATTCAAAGCTATGCCTAGAGAGCACTAACTAATGCTTACAACCTACATTGGGGAAGGGGGAGGAGGTAATTTCCATCAACAACAAAGCACTTGAACAGGTACATGGCATGGAGATACAGGTGACTGAGAGATGCCAGGAAGACAGAAATGGCAAGTGCCCTACAGACCAGGCATGGGTAAACTTTGGCCCTCCAGGTGTTTTCGGCTAAAACTCCCACAATTCCTAACAGCTGGCAGGCTGTTAGGAATTGCGGGAGTTGAAGTCCAAAACACCTGGAGGGCCAAAGTTTGTCCATGCCTTCTACAGACAGACAGAGGATGCATGTATTTGCCCTTAGGCCCTCTATCAACTTCTGGTGCCACCACACACTTCATGGAATATGCAGAGGTGTGTTCCAGCTCCCTTCTCCTGGAGTCCCATCCAAGTGCTAGCCAGGGCTGGCCCTGCTGAGCTTCCAAGGCCAGGCAGCCCCTGACTCCTCTGGGGCCCAGGCTAAGGATGGCATGCAGTTCTGTGACTCTTCTTTCCATTGTCTGCAGCGGAGGGGCGAAAAGACGCGCTTAATTCATTCCTCGTGGAATTTAATGGGAATCAGGAGCGCTTTTGCGTCGCCCAAATGTAGAGGGAGATTGAAGAGCAGCCCCATTGTACAAGGCGAACATTAAAACAATGTAAAAAAAAGTGTGTGTGTGGGGGGGGGGGGGGAGAACAGAGAGGGGTGGAGAGTCTCCTAATTACCTGCAGAGAGGCATATGAATCCAAAGAGAGAGAAGTGGACAAACTCTGCGATCATGGTCTCCAGGTGGAGCCTGTCCAGAGGCTCATGCCAGGAGGGAGGCTGCTGTGGACCAGGGAGGGAGACTGGGAGGAAGGGAGGCGTTGCCCCGCCGAAATAAGCAAAAGGAAGCCTCCAAACTGTAAATCCACAAAAGGGAATTCGGGGAAAGCGGCGTCCGAAACCCTGGCTGAAGTTGGGCGGCGAAGAAGAGTGCAAAGGAGGCGCCCCAGCAGCCTCGCCAAGACCGGGAAGGGGGGGGGGGGTCCTTATCCCACCCGAGGTCCACGAAGCGGGGGTGGGATAAGAATGCGGCTCCTTCCCGCTCGGCCCGGGCTCTCTCTCGGTCAGGCGAAAGGCTCTCCGCGCCCTCGTCGCCCCCAGAACGAAGGAGTCCTCTCAGGCAGCGTGCGGGAGTGGAGACCCGCCGGCGAAGGAGGAGGAAGAGGGGGAGGCGGCGGCAGCCCGGGTCCCATCACCGGAGGCGGCGCGGAGCCGCTTCCCATCCCCGGCCGCCGGCATCGCCTTCCTTGCCGGCCTGCGTCCCTCCCTCTCTCCCCAAACCGGAACGGACACAAAAGCCACGGAGCCTCCCTGTGCCTCTCGGTGCGTCTCTGTGGAGGAGGAGGGAGTGTGCGGGCAAAACTTCCAGCCGCCTCCTCCTCCTCCTCCTCTTTCTCCTCCGCAAGGCAGGCAGCCCCTGGTGGACGAAGAGCGCCACTGCCCTTCGCTCGCCGCCTGGGGAGACTGGAGGGGAAGCGCCGGGCGCTGAAGTTGGCGGGCCACGCGGAGGTTGAGTTTCTTCTTCTTCTTCTCCTTCTTCCCCTCTTCCACCTCCTCCCTCTTCGCCTCTTCCTTCTTTTCCTTCTTTCTTCTTCCTTCCTTCTTCCTCTTCTTGCCCCCTCCAAGAGACGCCTCCGAGAAGCCCACTCTTCCCCTCTGCACATTTCACAAAGCAGTCCCAGAGTTGCAAACATCCGACTGACAAATGATTCTGGGTTAAGAACAGGGCTGAGACCATAGGAAGTGAGAGAAATCTACCCCTCTGGAAAGGGAATCCACTCCTGGAAGACTTATCAGTGGGGAAAGGTATCTTCACTGAAGATTTATTTGTTTTGTTACTATATTTATACTGAGCTCTGTGAGTGCAGCATTCTTTCAAAATGAAGCAGAGAGTGTTTGAGAAGGTCCTGTCTCTCCTCCCCACTAGTTACACTTGCGAAGGGGATGAAACCAAAAGCAGGCTCTCCCCAGCAGATCTTAAAACTATAGTGGGCTCATAAAGGGAGATACCTTCAGACATATAAGTTGGGCCAGAACCGTTTAGGGTTCTCAACTTGTGGGTCCCCAGATGTTTTGGCCTTCAACTCCCAGAAATCCTTACAGAAATCCAGGTCAGACCACACCTGGAATACTGTGTCCAATTTTGGGCACCACAGTTGAAGGGAGATGTTGACAAGCTGGAGAGCGTCCAGAGGAGGGCAACTAAAATGATCAAAGGTCTGGAGAACAAGCCCTATTGGGAGAGGCTTAAAGAACTGGGCATGTTTAGCCTGCAGAAGAGAAGGCTGAGAGGAGACATGATAGCCATGTACAAATATGTGAGGGGAAGCCATAGGGAGGAGGGAGCAAGCTTGTTTTCTGCTGCCCTGCAGACTAGGACACGGAACAATGGCTTCAAACTACAGGAAAGGAGATTCCACCTGAACATCAGGAAGAACTTCCTCACTGTGAGGGCTGTTCGGCAGTGGAACTCTCTCCCCCAGACTGTGGTGGAGGCTCCTTCTTTGGAGGCTTTTAAACAGAGGCTGGATGGCCATCTGTCGGGGGTGCTTTGAATGCGATTTCCTGCTTCTTGGCAGGGGGTTGGACTAGATGGCCCATGAGGTCTCTTCCAACTCTACTATTCTATGATTCTATGATTCTATGAGCTGGTAAACTGGCTGGGATTTCTTGGAGTTGTAGGCAAAAACACCTGGGGACCCACAGGTTGAGAACCACTGGTTTAGGACTGTATACACCAAAGCCAGCACTTTGAATTGGGCCCGGTAGCAAACTGGCAGCCAGTGGAGCTGACATAACAGGGAGGTTGTATGGTCCCTGTATGCCGTTCCAGTAAAAAAAATCTGGCTGCTGCCCGTTGGACTACTTGGAGCTTCCGGACAGTTTTCAGAGGCACCAATTTGTTTCCACAACAAGCCAAGTTTTCCAAAATCTAATTCCCACAGGGACACGAAGTTAAGCAAAGGGACAGAAAGTAAAGTGAAATCTGAATGGGCACAGATGACAAAACAAACACCTTCCCAATGCTGTTCAAAGCTTGCTTGGACATTTTTTAAAACGCACCCTTTCTGACTTACATACAAATTCAATTTGTGAACAAACTTACAGAACCTATCTTGTTTGTAACTTGGGGACTGCCTGTATTGGACTCCAGCACCACCTTTATAGAAAGCCACCCTGTGCAACTGAATAACAAAATGACGTTATCACACCAGGGCTTTCAAGTGGGCAGCCCCACATTTCTGCCGCTTCCAATTCTGGGAAATGTGGTTCAGGGCAGAGCCTTTTGAATTCTAAGCTACAAAGGTCCTCACCTTTGCATACTACATTTCCCAGAATTCGGCAGGCAGCAGAAATGCAGGGCTGCCTGCTTTAAAGCCTTGGTGTGCTAACATGAAAAGAAGATGGGAGCAAAGTAAATGGGATATCAAGGGTGGTAGCCAGGGGAGAACCTTCTAAAAAACAGAGCCCTTCCTCGGTGGTGAAAATGGAACTTCCTACCAGAGAACTTTTTAAAAAAAACCCTACAAAAGTACTGAAAAGACTAATTTTGAGGAGGGGAAGTAAAAAATAGGATGTTTTCTGCAGGCAGGAAAGTTTAAAGAGTCAACCAAAAGGAAGGGAACAGTGCAACCACAAATAAGCCTCACTTGTATAAACTCCAGAGCACAGCTTACAGAAATTACCTTTAAAAACCATATAATTATAATGACATTCATAACTGAGCAGCAATAAAGGCAATTTTTAGTTCCAACCAAGCAATGAGATATCCACAGAGTTGCCATCCAAAAGTGTAATAAAGCAACCACAAACAAGCATAGCTTACATAAACTCCAGATCACAGCTCTGAGGAATTAAATAACAATATAATTATAATCACATTCATAACTGAGTAGCAAGAGGAGGCAGTTTCTGGTTCCAACCACCTGAGATATCATAAGTTGTCATGTAAAAGTAACTTTTCCAAGCTGTACTCCCCCCAATTGGGAAAATGAAAATAGATTGTGTAACCCTATTGTTCCGTTGTCTCTCAAAAGGCAACAAAGAGATTATCTTTAACAATAAGGAAACATTTTGGATTTATTTCCTAACAGGCAGAAACAAGCTGGTTCTGGTGAACAACCGGTATTGCCCTGTGTGTTTGTGCGCACACACCACAGGTATTCAGTTTGGCTGCTGTCCAGAGCAGGATAAGAGAAACCAGGGTGAGCAATCCTATTTGGTGGGGTGAGGCACCCGCCTCAGGGGGCAGCCTATGGAGGTCTGTCTCACAGCTGGCATAGCTCCTGCCCCTCCTTTGTAGAGAGTTGCTTTCCAAAAATGTCCAAAGTCACCTGTCACCGTCACCAAGAGATCCTTCTCCAAAGCCACATGCTATGGGCAAGATGGCTTGGGTGCCTAGGCTACCATGGGAAGACACTGTGGTGGGAATCGCCGCAGATGGTGGAAAATCCTTTGGGATGAATCTACAGCCATATTTCCTCTTTTAGCTTGAGGTCTGAGACAAAGGTATTATTTTGCCTCTATTGTATGTACTGGAAATTAGTGACTGGTGAAAGCTAAAGGAGTGTACTGAATCTCTGCAGCCACTGCTAATTTATGCTACTCATCCAGACAACTTATTCTTGCAACTTGCTGCTCTGCTGGAAAATCATTCTGAAATTATGGTGAACAAACTGTGCTGATTCCTTCTAGCCCACCTTTCAATGCTGACCAATGTTTGCATATTTTTTTGGCACAACCCCCATATCTGCAGGACCAGTCTCTGCAGTGTCATTTATCTATATCTGACAAATATATGTCCTTCCTTGACATCATCTAGATCAAGGGTCACCAAACTAAGACCCTCCAAGGTCATTTACCTGGCCCCCACCCTCAGTTTTAGACTTAGGCTTGCCCAAATTCTGAAATGACTTGAAGGCACACAACAACAACAATCCTAATTAACTTGACTATCTCATTGGCCAGAAGAAGGCCCACACTTCCCATTGAAATCCTGATAGGTTTATGTTGGTTAAAATTGTTTTTGTTTTTAAAGATTGTATTTTTCTTTCATTGTTGTTGTTGTTCTTTTTTCTTTTCTTTTTTGCACTACAAAAAAGACATATGCAGTGTGCAAAGGAATTTGTTCGTAAAAAGTGAAAATTCGGCCCCTCAACAGTCTGAAGGATTGTGGACTGGCCCTTTGCTTAAAAAGTTTGAGAACCCCTGATCTAGATCCTCTGATGCAACTCTAGGGTATTTCCTCTGCCAGAAGTCCTTAATTTCTGTAGGGTTTGTGATTATCTGTGGTTCTGCATAGCCATACAAAATCCTGGAAGATATCCTCCACAGATGGGGGTTATACAGTACTGTAGTTTGGTCACAACGTGTGTGTTATTGTTGTTTGGTCTCAAGTCATTTCTGACTTAACGGCAACCCTATCACGGACCTTTGCAAAGACTGAGAAAATGTGACTGGGTTTCTGTAGTTATGACTCTGGTTTCCATAATCTAATGCTCAAACCACTACGCCATATTAGCTCTGTTCTAAGGCAAATACTGATTAGACAGTGAGCCCCCTCCTAGAGCTTGGTTCATAAGTGGTCCAGTTGTTTTTCTTTTAAAAAACAGAAGAGGAGTACAGGTTTATTTTCCATTCGTGTTTTGAACCGATTTTAGATTTTGTTACACCACTGGAATAATTTCCCTTCCAAACTGCCTGGAGAAGATTGCACTTCTCTGGGTTCCTGGCACATGAGCAGAACTTTGTGTTACTAATAACTGGTTTCCCATCGTGGTCCCCTCAATAACTAAATGACTTGATGGTTGCAAATTCAAGAGGGGTAATGTCAATCCTTTTTCTGTGTAATTGAACTTCTAGTGTGTGTTTAGTTATGTGAATGTAGGAGGAGGAATATTTCATGGATAGAAAAAAGGCAGGCAGAAGAAGTGTATGTTTTGTACCACAGGTCAGCACGTTGAGAAATGTGGAAATAATGAAGATATATTTTGCTTTAAATATACAACTGTAACACTAGCTACATTATGCATTAACCAGGCTCATATTTTTAGTCAGAGAATCACAAACCTTGGTAACATCACTTGAGGAATGGGAGTAAGACTTATGCCTAAGAATGCATATATATAGGACCACAATCTCAAATTGGGCACTATCACTCAGGAATTTATTTACCAAGTATTGCATAAATGAATGTTATTTCAATAAGTATAGATATGTTACATAACTCAAGTCTGCAAAACTGAGTCATAAAAGCTTTTTAAATAAAATGTCTGGTGGTTTTGTAGGAATCTGGCATCCAAAGATCAGAAATCACCGCAATTTGTTCCATAACATACAATTTTTTCACAACTTGCTTTGATGTTTCTATATCCTAAGATGTGGCTGAATTGACATTAGTAGTGGAAATTGTGGAAGAACTTTGTGTGATATATTTTATTGCATTTTTTTATTTAGTAAAAATGAATTTTAAAAACAGCAACAATATTGGGAAATGATTTCTTATCATCACAGGCCTATGGGAAACCTTGTTTCTACCCATATAGGTTGTGTGTGGGTTGTACCCCTATTATTTCAGGTTAAAGGAAGAATCTTGTGACTTTGGGACTGCATGCCACCAAGTGGACAGGGTTAAGGTGTTAAGACTAAGGGCATAATCTGTCAACATAATCTTGGTGTTAAGTCTGCTCCTTTATGTAACCTACATGGCAGTGCCAGTTTGTTCAGAGTGAGGGCCTGTTTGAAAATGCTTTCTAACTGGATGGAGAATGTATGCAAACATCCAACTTACAAACAACTCATAGTTAAGAATGGGGGCGAGATTACAGGAAGTGAAAGAAACCTACCCCTAGAAGGGAAATTCATCCATGAAAGAGTTATCATGGGGAAAAGGTATCTCCACTGAAGCTTTATCACCAACCCTTGTTTCCACAACAAGCCAAATTTTTCAAAATCCAGTTATCAGAGGGATAGAAAGTGAGGTGAAATCTTCTGAATAGGAGCACAGGCAGCAAAACCTGGGTGTTAACCCTTCCCTATGCTATTCAAAGCTTGTGTGTGTGTGTGTGTGTGTGTGTGCGCGCGCGTATGGCTGGAGTTATTCTTAAAAGTGTAACTGTTCCAACTTACAAACAAATTCAACTTCAGAACAAACCTACAGAACCTTTCATAACTGCCAGATTATTCATCAACATACATGTACCTTATGCTGTACACCTTATGCTGTGATTTAATCTACAAGCAAGCCTGGGTCTACTCGATGTCTGGGTATGAAGGGGTTTCTCACTATTGTGATAACCTGGATGGATGGTTTGCATTAAAAGTGAGGAACTGAAACATGGTTGCGAGTATAAAGAGGCTTAGAATTATAGGAAGAGAAGCACAAATGGGAAGATGTGGAGTCTAATGTGGGTAGCAGGTGAAGGGTTCTAAGAGGAAAAGTTGGCTTAGATGGTGGTAGGCCACTTTTTCCCTGTAACGTCAAGGTATGTAGCCATCTAGGCCTAATAGTGTTATGACTTAAAGCTGTCTGAGAAGTTTCCTTCTCCTTTTCTACAGACTAGAGTCAGCAAGAAAGCATCTCTGTGACTGCCATTCATGCTTCTCTTCTAGTCAACTGAGGTTATCTTCTCTCTCTTTCTCAATTATTCTTTCTCTCCCTCTTAGGACCTCTTCACATGCCAGTGAAAGGGAAGGCGTGTGGGGCTTACCACTCTTTTCCCCAACATATGGGAAAAGGGAGTGGGAAAGTGCGGGTGGCTACCCAACACACACTTTTTTCCCTGTAGTGGTGGAGGAAACACCTTTTGGCACTTCCCTTCCACTTCGGGAGGAATGTGGGTAAGGCCTGCCATGCGTCATGTGATGGCACATGGCAGGCCCCGTCCAAGCCATGAATAAAAGTGGCAAAGTGGAGCTATTTTGCCCCGTGTGACAATACACATATGAAGGACCAATTTCCTCTAGCCCAAGCCTCCAGAAAAAGAGCACACTTTTTGTATCATAGCACAGCCCTTAATATCAAACAACACATATAACATATGATATATTATTATCACAATATCTTCAAAGACCCATATCCTGGTTACTCAGCCTTGTCACCTTATGATTTTAATACTAAATTGGTCTGCAAGAAGATCAATCTAGATCTGGGCTCCCCCTCCCCCTCTGTCATTGACAAATGCCTATTACCAGCTTAGCATTCCTGGATACCCATAGCCTAGCCATTGTTATTCATGTACTGGTGACCTCAAGATAGGATTATTGTAATTTGCTCTATGTGGTTCAATGAAGCAGCTACTTCACTAATTCAGATGGATTATTGCATGCGTATTACACATGTGCTAAGTGATTTCATCCTGGCTGCCAGTGGTGTAGTGATCTAAATTTAAGGTACTGGTATTAGTACACAAAACCATATAGAGTTTGGGATCCAATTACCTCAAGATATATCTTCCTGTGTATCAACTTTTTCTTAGCTTCTAAATGCTCCATGGGAATGTCTTTTATCAGTGCTACAGCCCAAATATTGACATTTGGTGGTGACCAGCTTTTGGAATTTTCTTGTCTGTGATACAAAATGCATCAATCCTAACATGTCAACTGCATCTTTTTACCTTGACTGAGTCCCTGCCAATAAATGGTTTGAACTTTCTCATATGTTGTTGAACTATAAAATTGTTTTTCATGATTTTTTTAAAAAAGAAAATCAGCTGGAATATTTTTAATAGACAATTGTCTTACAGTTAGAAGAGAATGTATCAAATTTAGACAATTTTAAACAAATTTATATTTTAAAATATAGTTAGATTAGAGTCCTATACACAGTATAAGATTCATCAGGACTTAAACTGGGCAAGCATGTCTGGGTCTGTGCTTTTATTATGACTTGGGTTCATAATTAGGTTACATTACTGTGAAGATCCACCTAGAAGTAAGCACTGCTGAAGACAGTGAGGCTTACTTTTGAGTAAATTTATAAAAATTGGAGTGCAACTTAGTTCAGTGAAGGCACCACTGAAATCAATATGATAAGTAACTGCTAAATTGTATGTATTTCAATAGAAATTTAATTTTAATAACAGTATGGACCCATCTAAATAGATTTAAATGTTTCGATTCCAGTTTGAACAACATCTGGCTTATATTTAATTAAAAATAAATTTATGCACAACCTATCTTATGGTGAAAGTGTCAGATTTACCACCCATGTAGTTGATGATTCAAATCTAAAACCATTAAGAACAGTTCATGCACCCAGGCAAACATACCTGGTTTCTGACTCACCCAAAGGCAGTCATTATAACATTACTAGAATTGCTATACATTGCAGAGTACACATCATGACCTCCAAATTCTTTCATCACTCTTTTCAGCTAATTACTAGATTCCACAGCAATATTTTATAGCTCCAAAATACCAGTTCTTTTAAGGGCTGGTCCGGATGGCGGTTTCCCACGCTTCAGATTTGGCACTGCAGTGCACACCTCATTGCAGGGTAAGACTTGGTAAATGGCATGTAACATTCTCTCATTACAAAACCCCAGAGTACAGAGCCAGCATGGCAATATTCACCTTTATGTCAAGACACAACAACCTCATATATTTTAGGCATTTGCAGAATGCTGATTGTCAGAATGCAGAAAAATTAATTTATATTTGTTACCCAACACTCAATCACCTTTGAACAGAATGCATCTATACTGAATGGATTTGTGTTCATTTATAACCTGTTTGCATTGATAGGCTTTAAAATATCTCATCTCCCCATTCATTTGTTCATTTGTGTTGCACACTACTTCTTGAAAATTCAAATAATTTTAAAAATATGATTCTTATCATAATATGCCAATGTTTCTGTGGCTTACAGTAGGAAATGTAGGTACTGCATTATGCAGGGAGGCTAATTTAACAAATTTACAACACCATAAAAAACTTTCCAGCAGCGTGCGGAAGAATGAGGAAGCACTCCATCAAGGACTCAGTGTCACAAGTGGACAGTGAAGCGGCAGCTCCTCCTGTGGCCGGAATCGAGCATACCCTCATGAAGTCGGAAGCTGGAATGTTAAATTGCCTTTGTGTCTGTGGCGCAGCATTCTAAAGTACTGAGCTGCTGAACTTACAGACTGAAAAGTCGCATGTTTGAACCTGGAGAGCGGAGTGAGCGCCCGCTGTTAGCCCCAACTTCTGCCAACCTAGCACTTTGAAAATTTGCAAATGTGAATAGATCAGTAGGTACCACTTCGGCAAGAAGATAATGGCATTCCATGCAGTCATGCCGACCACATGACTTTGGTGGTATCTACGGACAACGGAGGCTCTTCGGCTTAGAAATTGAGATGAGCACCAACCCCCAGATTCGGACATGAGTGGACTTAATGTCAAGGGAAAGCCTTTACCTTACCTGTCTATATACTGTATGTCGTATTGTCTAATGGCATTGAATGTTTGCCATATCTATGTGCATTGTGATCTGCCCTGAGTCCCCTTGGGGGTGAAAAGGGCGGAATATAAATACTGCAAATAAATAAATAAATAAAATCAGAGTTTTCTTTTTTTTGAATTTTTTTAAAATAAAGCCCTACTAACACTAGCTCTCTTATATTGTTTTACTTTCTTTTCAACTTGACTGCAAACACATGAAAAGGCTGAAAATTAATGCATCTGTAAACTAGCTGCAGAAACAGCATAGTGTAATGGTTTCAGCAATGGACTTTGGCTTTGGAGACCAAGGTTTGAACCCTTGCTTGGCCAAGGAAACAGATTGGGTACCTTTAGTAATCACACGCTCTCAGCTTCAGAGTGAGGAAGATGCAAACTTCCTCTGAACAAATCTTGCCAAGAAACCTCCATGATAGTTTCGCACTAGGGTTGTCATAAGTCAGAAATGATGTTAAGGCACACAAGAATAACAAAAACAACTAGATACACACCTAAAATATGTTTTCTAATGGCTCTCTCTCTGTGTGTGTAGTGTATAATGTTTCCCCCCTCACAGAGAGCAAAATCTAACATGAAAGCAATCTTCTCAGATTGCTGGTTCATAACCCAGTCTAACAATTAATTGTTTCTTGCAAAACTGTTCTATTTCCAGCTGACAAGTTTAGACACACACCCTTTCGCAGGATGAAACCGGCACCTGCTATATGATGGGGAAACAGTCCTGTTAGCACAAGCTTCAGTTTTACAGGGATTCCCACACAGAATACAGATACACCTCGGTTAACAAAAAAAAGATGTGTTCTAGGCATGACCTTTTCAACAGAAAATTTGATACTAGAGGCAGTAATAACATGGAAAGAATAGGGATAAGTTCATCAACCACAAAAAGAGAGCAATTCAACATGGTTTATTGCACTTTTATTCAAAACTAGCAGTAAGCACATGTAAAATGGAACAGCCAGGTAAGATTATACGAGTAGACAAAAACATATGGCAATTTCTAGTAACCACTTGGAAGTTTTTCTCAAAATTCATCCAGCGATGAATTTTTTTCATTTTCTCATGGTTTCTATTTTCTAAACTTACAGATCTAAGTTTTTGTTTTTCATTATGTTATATTATTGGTGAGGCAGACCTCTTTCACCTTTGTTCTCTGTTTGTCATACATGCGCGCTTAGTAAGGGATTCTGGGGGAAATTTGTGTTTATCTTTCCTTTTGTGGGCACACACACAAAAATTATAGAAGGGCTTGCTGGAGCAGAGTCCCTATCATTTCCCAGCTAAAGCTTTATTACACTGCTTGTGGCAGTCTCGCTCCTGCAATCCAACATGGAAAGTCTTGTATTTCTTCAGCCCTTGTTTACCATTGTCCCAATGCTAGAGTTGCTAAAATAATTCTGCTCAACAGAGGACAAGGAGGAAAAAACACAATCTGAGTGAGCTTTAAATAATTTTGTAAAGAAAAGTGGTATCAAAATGGACTCCAAATACGAAGAACAGCTGAATCATGAGATCCTACTCTGCCCTTCTCCCAAATTCCAAAACCACATGGAGCCTCACCTCAGGCCCCAAGTTGCAACAGCACCACAAATTTCCCCATACTTGCACTATCACTATAAGTAGGAATCGGTCTCAGCTGTTTTTCTCTGTCCTGAAAGGGCCTAAACCCAGCAGGGAGCAAAACCCCATTTACTCACCTCCTCATTCTTTTGCCATATCTCCAAAGACCACCAGGGCATCCAAACATCAATTGTTCCTAAATCCCAGAACCTATCAGGGTGCCTAGGAATCCTATTATCCAAGACTTGGGAACCATGTGGCCAGGGATAATCTTATCAAGCACCCATGATCTCCCAGCCATGCCCTCATTCCATTCCCAGACCCTCCAAGGAGGCAGCCACACCAGACAACAGACAGCTTCACATTCAACCAATGAGAGTTTATTGAAATTCCCACCAGACTGTTCCGCCAATCAGTGGCCAAGTTTCACAGACCTTTAAACTACCAACCAATCTGTGGCCAGACATGAATGAGCCTCCGTGTCCGATGAAACCGCAGATCCTGAAACTTCAACAATTGTCTCTGTTCATGTCTCCAAATGTAACTTTTTTAAAAAATACCCATGTTTGGGCTGGGGAGACACCCTGGATTTGGGACTAACCCCATTGCCCACTCTGCCTAGAGCCAAATACATTGATTTTTGTCCTGCCTTCAACGTTTGCTGTGTGTGTTTCATCGAACCGATTGGAAACTGCAGTACACTGGGAAAGAACCTGAAATTTCAGACAACAGAATCTTCTTTACCTGAGGCTTTGTTAAATGAGGTATATTTGCACGTACAATCCTGCATATAATTCAGCAGCACCAAGATCTCTGAGTTAAGGGAAGCTTTTAAAAAAGTATCACAAAGTTGGTTTGTTTTTTTTTAAATGCTTGAATGAATCTAATGTGTCACTGTTGTTCTTTGCACAGTAAAAAAAAATACAGATTAATTTGATATTGGAAGGTCCCTGGAAATTCCTTTAAATCTATTTTAAAATTATTGCCTTCAACATTTTCAGCTTCAGGATCTATCCCTAGACCCAGCCTGTGACATGGCACCTATGTTATTTTAGAGCATGTTTGAAATACCAGTTCTGCAAATGTGAATGTGTAGGTTTTATCACTAGGTAAATCCCACAGATTTTGGAGTTATCAAACAAAGAGAGCAGCATAGAAACTAACGTCAAATGTTGTGTCCTCTCTTCTATGAAAAATATGTCAACCTAATGTTACACTTATCAATGCAATACTTTCAGTCAGTTATTGGGGCGGGGGTGGGGGTGGTGATATTTGATGGGCATTGATCCCTGGGAACTATTAGCAGAGCACAGACTTGGGGGTGCATAGGCTTTTTCCCCTCTTGGCATCAATATAGCCAGCATAGGAATTGTGTTCTCCTCCAGGTATTGTACTTGCATGTCCAGCAACCTCAGCCACTGCTATAGCTAATGGAGAAGACCATTGAGAGTTTGGGACATTATACAGTGGGGAAAGTTTCCTTGGACTCATGGGTAGGCTACTTAAAGAACAAATTACCATAGATTTACTTCACCAAGAATTCATTTGGGACCTTTTCTTACTAATTTTCATGTAATATTTTAAGAAAGGTGTTAGTTTTGACACACTGTTCAGGTATGTCAAATTGGGTGTGAAAAGTATTTTACATAATATGGTCCTACAGTTTCTGAGTTAGAGAATAGACTAGTAAATATTATCAGAAAAACAATAATCTGAAGGCTAATGAGGAAGAGATCTTGGGAAGCATGTAGGAAATTTAGTAGTTTTGATACCCTTGCCATATTTGTCTTGTGACTGGACACACTGAAATGTTTGGAATGACTAGAAATCCCTTGTGGTTTACAAATCTTTTTCAATTTTACAAATATTCTGATCCTGACTGTACAGAAAAGACTTCGTGATGTAATCCATCTTAAGTTGAACCTTTAAATGAGGCATTAGCTAGGTTAGTTCATATTAGTAAAGATAAGCTTGTACTTAGGTTTTGGGAAGTTTTGAATTGTATAGTAACTTAGCATGTATTCATGATGTTCCAATATTACTGTCCAGAGTTTATTAGTAATTAAAATATTTTATAACTAATTTATAACTAAACAGTGGTGTACAAAACCATGTATCTGGAAAATGACATAAATGTTTAAATATCAGCTCTTTGAAGGAGAAGTAATATGTCATATACCCTGTTACCCCAAAAATAAGACTTATCATGATTTTGCAGCATTTCCAAGGGTGCTCGAAATATAAGCCCTATTTTAAAAATAAGCCCTAGATATAGTTAATTTAAAATGTCAATTTGGAAAAATAAGACTGCCCTGAAAACAAGCTCTAAAGCTTCTTTTGGAGTAAAAATTAAAATAAGACCCACTCTTATTTTGGGGAAAACGGTATAAACATATATAATAGTAGCCTTACAGCTTTTCTTTTCTCTTCCTTTCCTTTCCATTTCTTTGAGAAAGGATTTTGAGTGATGACACCCAAAAGTGCCCCCTTTTTTCAGAATTCTAACAATGTGCTTGCAAGGGCATGCCATGGCTGAATATCTACTAGGAGAGAGGGAAATAAACGAGAGGATTACAACTGAGAGTGAAAATTGGTGGCTGAGAAAAGTAGTTTCCCTTTATCTCAGTGCAATCTCTTCTCATAATCACCTGAAAGTGGATATTTAGGAGAAGGAAAGATGCATCAAGCTACATTTGTGTACAATTTACTATTTGGCTCTATAATATATGCTATTACAGTAAATTGCAAATTATCTTGTTTTAATAGGAACACTCCTCCCACAACTCCCAACCAACAGAATTCCAGTGAATTGCATTTCCAAACATATTCTTCTAAAATTGACCACAGCTGGATTTGTTGTTGGAAACTATCCTTCTAATTTACATAGGTGCGCTTATAATCTGTATAGCATTCAATGTAAAGAACTGTGGGAACTGTATTCTTCCATAGTTCTTCAACTGATACTGTTTCCTGGACAGAGTTTACATGCCATTGCTTCATCATTATTTGGTATTACGATTAGATGGAAACTGATAATCATATATTTTAATTGTAAAACTTTAATAATAACAACGCCTGCATAGATGAAAAGTTAGACATACAGTATTTCCTTCTTTCTGTATAATTTTCATAACTATTATCATAGTGAAGCTCTTTTGTATACCGCTTTCTAAAGCTGGATCTGCACTGCCATATAATGTAGCTTGCAACTGTATTACATGGTCAGTAGAGACCCATATAGCACAGATTAATTGGATTGAACTGCATTATATTGGTCTACACCAGGGGTCCTCAAACTTTTAAAGTGGAGGGCGAGTTTATGGTCCCTCAGATTGTTCAGGGGCCAAATTATCATTTGGAAAAAAAATGAACAAATTCCTATGCACACTGCACATATCTTATTTGTAGTACAAAAAAAACCCCAACAACAATCATTTATTTATTTATTTGCTAAATTTATACTCCATTCTCTCTCACCCCAAAGGGGACTCAGAGCGGCTTACAAGTTGTATGTACATACAATATATTATATTATTAGCATAGCACAATATTAGCATTATATATTACTATATTGTACTATACCACTATATCATATTATTATTAGTAATATTACATTTAATATATAATATATAATTAATATTATATTATACAATATTATTACATTGTATTATTATTATTATTATTATTAACTGCCCTGAGTCTCCTACTGGGTGGGAAGGGCGGGGTAGAAATACCGTAATAAATAAATATTATATTGTATTACATTATAATATTATTATCAATATTATATGTATACACAATATATTATATTATTACCATAGCACAATATTAGTAAATGAATGAACAATACAATATTTAAAAATAAAAACAATTTTAATCAATATAAACATATCAGGATTTCAATGGGAAGTGTGGGCCTGCTTCTGCCCAATGAGATAGTCAAGTTAAGTAGGATTGTTGTTGTTGTGTGCCTTCAAGTAATTTCAGACTTTGGGCAAGCCTAAGTCTAAAACTGAGGGCGGGGGCCGGGTAAATGGCCTTGGAGGGCCGCATCCGGCCCCCGGGCCTTAGTTTGGGGACCCCTGGTCTACACTGACCTTGGAGCCCCGGTGGCGAAGCCTGTTAAAGCGCTGAGCTGCTGAGCTGCTGAGCTTGCAGACCGAAAGGTCCCAGGTTCAAAGCGGGAGCGGAGTGAGCGCCCGCTGTTGCTCCAGCTTCTGCCAACCTAGCAGTTCGAAAACATGCCAATGTGAGTAGATCAATAGCTACCGCTCCAGCGGGAAGGTAACGGCGCTCCATGCAGTCATGCCAGCCACATGACCTTGGAGGAGTCTATGGACAATGCCGGCTTTTCGGTTTAGAAATGGAGATGAGCACTGACCTTATAATGCAGTTCCAAACTATATTATATGGCAGGTTAGATTGAGTCTCAGTGTGGAATAAATTGATCTTCCAATTTGCCTATGCACTGAAGGAATTTAGCAGAATGTCCAATTATTATATAGTAAAAACTTTCTTCTCTAAATCTATGTTCTAGGTTGGAGGTATACAACATAATGCCAAGCCAGAAGTTTTGGCAAAGAACTCCACGATGGTTCAGTGAGCATGGTCAATGAATGGGGACTATGTCAGTTGTAGTCCAGGATCTATGGGAGTCACCAGGTAGGCCACAGTCTAGGGTCTTACAGTGATTCAGTAAAGACAGGCTTGCATCACACCGCAAAATTACTACAAACTATTATAGGCAACCTTAGTGATCATTCAGCTTAAATGTATATTACTTTAAGCTGAATTACATTGAAGACTGCCTACAACAAACCTCAGTAATATGAAAGAACATATACGCATGTGCATAGAATCATAGAATCATAGAATCATAGAATAGTAGAGTTGGAAGAGACCACATGGGCCATCCAGTCCAACCCCCTGCCAAGAAGCAGGAAATCGCATTCAAAGCACCCCCGACAGATGGCCATCCAGCCTCTGCTTAAAAGCCTCCAAAGAAGGAGCCTCCACCACGGCCCCGGGGAGAGAGTTCCACTGTCGAACAGCTCTCACAGTGAGGAAGTTCTTCCTGATATTCAGGTGGAATCTCCTTTCCTGTAGTTTGAAGCCATTGTTCCGTGTCCTAGTCTGCAGGGCAGCAGAAAACAATCTTGCTCCCTCCTCCCTATGACTTCCCTTCACGTATTTGTACATGGCTATCATGTCTCCTCTCAGCCTTCTCTTCTGCAGGCTAAACATGCCCAGCTCTTTAAGCCGCTCCTCATAGGGCTTGTTCTCCAGACCCTTAATCATTTTAGTCGCCCTCCTCTGGACGCTTTCCAGCTTGTCAACATCTCCCTTCAACTGTGGTGCCCAGAATTGGACGCAGTATTCCAGGTGTGGTCTGACCAAGGCAGAATAGAGGGGGAGCATAACTTCCCTGGATCTAGACGCTATTCCCCTATTGATGCAGGCCAGAATCCCATTGGCTTTTTTAGCAGCCGCATCACATTGTTGGCTCATGTTTAACTTGTTGTCCACGAGGACTCCAAGGTCTTTTTCACACACACTGCTGTCAAGCCAGGTGTCCCCCATTCTGTATCTTTGATTTCCATTTTTTCTGCCGAAGTGAAGTATCTTGCATTTGTCCCTGTTGAACTTCATTTTGTTAGTTTTGGCCCATCTCTCTAGTCTGTCAAGATCATTTTGAATTCTGCTCCTGTCTTCTGGAGTGTTAGCTATCCCTCCCAGTTTTGTGTCGTCTGCAAACTTGATGATCGTGCCTTCTAACCCTTCGTCTAAGTCGTTAATAAAGATGTTGAACAGAACCGGGCCCAGGACGGAGCCCTGCGGCACTCCACTTGTCACTTCTTTCCATGATGAAGACGACGCATTGGTGAGCACCCTTTGGGTTCGTTCGCTTAGCCAATTACAGATCCACCTAACCGTAGTTTTGTCTAGCCCACATTTTACTAGTTTGTTTGCCAGAAGGTCGTGGGGGACTTTGTCGAAGGCCTTACTGAAATCCAGGTACGCTACATCCACAGCATTCCCTGTATCGACCCAACTCGTAACTCTATCGAAAAAAGAGATCAGATTAGTCTGGCATGACTTGTTTTTGGTAAATCCGTGTTGACTATTAGCAATGACCGCATTTGTTTCTAAGTGTTCGCAGACCACTTCCTTAATGATCTTTTCCAGAATTTTGCCTGGTATTGATGTGAGGCTGACCGGACGGTAATTGTTTGGGTCGTTCTTTTTTCCCTTCTTGAAGATAGGGACCACATTCGCCCTCCTCCAATCTGCTGGGACTTCTCCCGTTCTCCAAGAACTCTCGAAGATAATTGCCAGTGGTTCTGAAATAACTTCCGCTAGTTCCTTCAGTACTCTTGGATGTAGCTGATCTGGCCCTGGGGACTTGAATTCGTTTAGAGTGGCCAGGTGTTCCTGGACAACTTGTTTCCCTATTTGGGGTTGGATTTCCCCCAATCCTTCGTCCATTCCATGTTTCTGAGGTTGAAGATGGCTTTCTTTTTGTGAGAAGACTGAGGCAAAGAAGGCATTAAGTAGTTCTGCCTTTTCCCTGTCCCCTGTCGCCATCACCCCATCTTCTCCTTGCAATGGCCCTATCGCCTCCTTTTTCTTCCTTTTTCTACCAACGTAAGCAAAAAAGCCTTTTTTGTTGTTTTTTATGTCCCTGGCAAGCCTGAGCTCATTTTTCGCTTTAGCCTTGCGAACCTTTTCCCTACAGGTGTTGGCTATACGTTTGAATTCTTCTTTGGTGATTTCTCCCCTTTTCCACTTCTTGTGCATGTCACTTTTGAGCTTTAGCTCGGTTAGAAGTTCTTTGGACATCCATTCTGGCTTCTTTGCACTTGTCTTATTTTTCTTCTTTGTTGGCACTGTTTGCATTTGCGCCTTGAGTATTTCACTTTTGAAAAACTCCCATCCATCCTTAACTCCCTTGTTTTTTAATATCGGCATCCATGGAATGCCGCTCAGTAATTCCTTCATTTTTTGGAAGTCAGCTCTCTTAAAGTCCAGAATGCGTGTTTGACTTATCTTAGTTTCAGCATTCCTTTGTATTGCAAACTGCAGGAGCACATGGTCACTTGCCCCTAAGGATCCAACCACTTCAACTGTATTGATCAGGTCTTCCACATTTGTTAAGATTAGATCAAGAGTTGCTGATCCCCTTGTTGCCTCTTCGACCTTCTGGACCATAAAATTATCTGCAAGGCAAGTGAGGAATTTGTTGGACTTTGTACTCTTGGCTGAGTTTGTTTTCCAGCAGATATCGGGATAATTGAAATCGCCCATGACTACAATATCTCTTCTTTGTGCCTGTTTGGTCAGCTGTTGACAGAAGGCTTCATCAAGTCCTTCATCCTGACTCGGAGGTCTGTAGTAGACACCCACAACAAGATCTTTTTGAGTCCCGGTTCCCTTGATTCTTATCCAGATGCTTTCAAGCTGGTTTCCCGGATTACAGTCTTGCATTTCTTCTGCAACGTAACTGTTTTTGACATATAAAGCTACTCCCCCTCCTCTCCCCTTTGTTCTATTTCTGTGAAAGAGGTTATAGCCCTCAATGGTTAAATTCCAGTGATGGGAGTCATCCCACCAGGTTTCAGTGATGCCTATGACATCGTATGTGTGGTGCTGTGCTAGAAGTTGGAGTTCGTCTTGCTTATTTCCCATGCTCTGAGCATTAGTGTAAAGACATGTAAGCCCCTGTGACCTCCCCTCGAACTGTTTATTTGGGATTATTGTGCTCTCTGTACTTGGTCCTTGCTGTGTTTGTGCAGCCCTCCGTTTAGCCTTTTGGCGGTTCCCTGTGGTCGTGGGTAATATAGTGTTCGCCAGGCTGTTGTTCCCCTCCCCCAGTGGATCTAGTTTAAAGTGCGCCTGATGAGGTTTGTGAGTCTGTGTGCAAAAAGATGTTTTCCTACTTGTGTGAGATGCACCCCATCGCTTGCCAGTAGTCCATCCTCTTGGAAGAGTAGACCATGGTCAAGGAAGCCAAAATGCTCCTCTTGACACCATTTTCTGAGCCAGTGCAAGAATACACAGTCCAGAAAATAAGCTTATTTATCTGGCCAGAATGTTTCCCTTCAAAATACAACATACTTCAGCAATCCTGACTTGTGAAACCAATATTGCTAACTTAGGTATGTTAAGGATTTTATACATTTTACTGGAAATCTCCCACTGAAATTCTCTATTATGATCTGCATGTTTTATAACTAAATCTCCACAAGTTGCAGTCTTCCATGTGTAGCTTTCAAAAGAGAATTAGCATATTGCCTAGTGAAAGATGGAACTCTATTTTTTTTTAAAAAAAAATCAAAACTACAAAAACAGGGATGCTGAATCTGTGAATGACATGCATTCAGAATACGCAATAAAAAGGAAAGGAGTCTTGCTACACAGCAGTGGGGGAAGGGACTAAGTAATTATGCTAGGTACCATCAAGTCTTCAAGAAAGCACTATTTTTCCCCATCATGTCTAGTTCTGAGACTACATTCATGTCACAAAATATATGGGAAACGAAGAAAGGCTGTCAAAATGATGTGCCTAAAAATTGCCTGAGAAACAGAGGTATATTCACTGTTCAGATATCATGCATTTAATGTTTCTTAAGACATCCATTTTTGAAAGATTTGCAAAGAGTTGCTTTTAATTTAAGAAAAACCTCTCTGTCATTAAAAATAAATGGGATAAAATGATATACTGTACATTTAGCATCTGCCAGCAGCAGTAAACTACTGAAGATTGTTTAACAGGCCATCAGAATCATTTTTCCATATGTTATTCATCAAGGGACTTTGGGGCTTTTACATTCAATAACATTAAATACAACAATATAAATATGAACATAAAGAAAATCATCGGTAATCTGTCCTACTGATTGCATTACTGGTCATATCTTTAAAAGCATCTCTTTATGAACTGAAGATATGTAAACAATTATGGTATCAAATGCTAGCTTGAAAGCTAAATAACTTATTTCTATAAATAAGAGACATCCAAGACAGCCTATTATTAATAGTTCTGCTAAATCTTGCCAACGCGAGGCTGTAGATTCCGTAGTTCAGCATATTTATCTGTAATGCAATCTTCCTGTTTTTCTTACTGTCGTCTACTTTACCAAGCATTATTGTTGTTTTTTTTCTCATGAGCAATGCTATCTGATATGTCCAAAGTATGACTGCCTCAGCTTAAAAAGGCAGACAGGAGGGGGAGGAAAAAAAGGAATGTACTAGCACCTTTAAGACTATTTTTTATTTTACCACAGGCTTTTGTGGATATTAATCCATTTCTTCATATGTAGGATAGGGTGACATTAGGCCTCAGTTATATAGCATGATTATAGTATTGTGGGGTGGAACAGAATGAGACAGGCACTAAAAAAACACAAATTGTGTCTCTTGCCTTTCATTTTGAAAGGGGTTGGTGAGGTGATGTAGGTCTTTCAGATCTTTACAGTGGTCAGTTAGTGTTGAAGTATGAAAGAATTATTTTGCATACGAAAAATCAGTTTCCCATTTCTGATTAGTGTTGGTTGTTTTCCTCAATAGCTGTTCTGTGTTTTTGACATTTTCAACAGTAATATGGTGTTGTGTGCAAATCTTAAATCATTCATGTTCTTTACCCCATTTTCATGCCTCCTTCCTCTGAGTCTAATCTTGCTTTCTGCATAGCCATGCATATACATTACATTCAAATGCAGCCTTGTTTGACCCCCTTGCCAACTTGAAAAGCTTCTGTTTTTCCATATTATATCCTCTTATCCTGAGCATAGGTTACACATCAGGACAAACAAATATTTAGGCATACCTGCTTCTTTAACAGTGATTCATAGTTTTCATGACCGACACAATCTATAAAAACAAAGACTGTTAATGGCCTGTGTGTATTATTCAGTATAATTTCCCTTTCTTCCTATTGCCTTTAGCCCTCAAAATCTACTTTGGACAAGTTGGGACAGAACATGGAATGTGTGGTGAGGAGAAAAAAACTTTTTTTGCATATGGGATTCTGAATTTTACAAAGAAAGTTTAGAAACACTCTCAAATGTATACATTATTTTTTCATGCCCAGAAGTACATTTTTAATGAAAGAAACTAGAAGTGTGCTTGTGCACATTAGAAAATTCTTGACTGAGTTTAGGAGAGCCAGTCAAAGTCTCTCTTTCACTTTCGAGTCCAAACTTGCAACCTTTTTGTATTTCTCGTCTGTTTCAATAAATCAATATGATTCGGGATGAAATAAGGAAAAGACAGAAGAATGCCATTATATTAAACTACTTCTTACTCTCTCTCTCTTCCTGTGTCTGTCTCTGTGTATGGATGAACACACACCCTATAGAGCTTGTCCTGAGCTTTCAAGGTGAAGCGAACTATGAAACTAAACAGAAGAGAATTGAATAGACAGCACAGTGAATGAAACAAGAATTGATTTAACATCTGGAAATACACAAAGAGAATACACACACAAATATATAGGTAGTGCTACAGGGACCAAAAAGGATACACTGCCCAGAACAGAATGATAGGGTCTATCTAAAGCAGCACAAAATTATAGATTTTGAAGTGGAAACGCAGTGATAATAGTCATTCCTTTGTCATTTAACTCTGGACACTGCAATTCCATTGGGATCAGTTAAGGCTCCCTATGTTCTAAAATATACCCTGAAGCAGAGATTCCTGTTTTAGACATCAGCTTAACAGAAGCCAGGACTGTTCATTTTAGGTTTACTTTCCTTTAAAAAAAAACTTTTTAAAAACCCTGCTGCTTTAAATTTAATGCAGAAAGAAACAGAACTTGACACCTTCTAGCATCTGTTACTCCAAGGTCAGTCTAGCCTGCAAGGCACAAGGCAACTCTCCAGGACACCCCTGGCTCACAGCCAAGCAGAACTTCAAAAACCAAATGGAAAAAAATCTTCTGTGTATATCAAATGAGAGACCTATCACTTTGAAATTGCCAAGAGAGAGACCTCACAGCTCTTATCCCCATCCCCAAGGATACATGCAGGGATCTCCTCCCTTAATTTAAACACTCGAAGCTCTTTCCTTTTGATCATGCTGGCAGCAATGAGGAATGCTCTAGAAATTAGTATGGATGTACACAGGAAAATGCATGCATCAAATACTGAGCTTTATCCATAGGCATGGCATACTTTTTCTGAGAGGCCTAATGAAGTGGTACTGCCCCTAGGAGATCAAGCCCACGCACAGGCTACGGAGAGCCAAAAAAGTAAAAATGAAAGTATTGTTTGGTCCAAGGAATAACATCATAACCTCAAACTGAAATGAATCCCATTTCTGTGTTGGGAAAAGAGGGGGACTGCATTTTAAAAAAATCTTCCAAGTAAAGGAGGCATTGGATCAAACATTTGTGCAGGATCCAACTCTTCATTAGATGCTAAAGGCCCTTAGCTATAATGTAACCCAATGTTTCTCTAGGTAATCTGGGACTGTGTTGAGGGGTGCTTCTAATACTGTCAAATAAATGCAGTTTGACACCACTTTAACTGCCATGACCCAATGCTATGGAATCATAGGGCTGTAGTTTGGTGAGGCACCAGTATCTTTTGAGAGAAAAAGTTCAAGTCTTTGTAAAGCTAAATTCCCATGGTTCCATAGCACTGAACCATAGTGGCTAAAGTGGTATCAAGCTGCATTCATGTGACAATGTGGATGCTTCCCAGGACTCTGGATCAGAAGCACTAGCAACTTGTTGTCCGGACAAACTGTGAGATATGGTTTGAAGAGTTGGTCAATAATCTGGTACACATTGATAGCAAATAAAGTCCTATTCAGGTGAAATGATTCACATGTTCTGACTCTATGTGCTGTGGAGGAGTTTATACATTTACAGTTACATGCCAAAATGCTTCAGTGTAATCTATAAGTTTGTATGTTCAGCTTCTAGATCACCTGTAAACTTTCATATATACAAATGTATTCCATAAATATTCTTACTACAAGAATTAGAAATGAATACCAGATATAATTATAATGTGCAACAACAGGGCTTGGTCTAGGTTACACCACCATTGTCAAGAACTGATAACATAGATGAATTAGTTCTTCCAAAATTGTCTTAACATTCAGGATGAATAACTTTAATTGATAACCCTTTATTGCATAGAGATCCCGAGCAACATATCATGTGCCCCAGTAATGAAAGACCCAGCTCAGTTCAATGTATCTTCATTCAGAAATAAGAGTAATTGCATTCCTTCGAATGACTCCCTATGGATAAGGCTGAAAATGATTCATACATTGTCATTACTAACAACATTCCAGCCCTTTAACATCTATAATAAGTAAGCACAACAGTCTATTGATTTTCTCTTGATGTCAATCATGCTGGCTTTTGAATTTCAGGAAACTGTGG
The DNA here is from genome assembly GCF_035594765.1 of Anolis carolinensis. Taxonomy (NCBI): domain Eukaryota; kingdom Metazoa; phylum Chordata; class Lepidosauria; order Squamata; family Anolidae; genus Anolis; species Anolis carolinensis. The sequence goes on along the minus strand of NC_085843.1, from coordinate 62,664,998 downwards.
TCCAAAAAAGTAACTTTTCCAAATATGGTTTGTACTCAATCTGGCATCCCACAAGTTGTTTTGCCAATCCAACTAGTTAAAGCTGCAGTACAAGAGGAATAGATTCATTTTTTAAATACAACTTATTTGATGTGTCAAACACACTGTCTTATATAGTGACTATTACTCTTGATCATATGTACACCAGGCCCGTAGCCAGGATTTTGATTCGGGAGGGGCTGGGATTTTGGTTCGAGGGGGGGGGGGGCTGAGTCTGGGTGAGAGAGGATCTACCCTAGCAAACCTTTTGAATCATTATCCCAATACCCCCATGCATATGGGATATATTGAGCATGGTGATCAGATCATTATATGAATAAACATAACAGTTTAAATAATAAATGTAAGGTCTTCTCGCGGAACACCCTGAGAATTTCGGGGGGGGGGGGGTGAAGCCCCTCAAGCCCCCCCCCCCCCCCGGCTACATGCCTGATGTACACTATTCAAAAGGATCATTCTGCAAAGCTATTAATATTTCAGCTTACACAGAAATTGTTCATTTGGCAGAGTCTTTGATATCCACCCACGTATATGGTCAGTTTCCAAGTGCATACTAACTTTTACAATATTGTTGATTAGCAAGAGCTTAGAATGTCAGCCTGCAGAAATCATACTGCTAGTAATTAAAAGTTTACAACTCTTTTTTCGATAGAGTTACGAGTTGGGTCGATACAGGGAATGCTGTGGATGTAGCATACCTGGATTTCAGTAAGGCCTTCGACAAAGTCCCCCACAACCTTCTGGCAAACAAACTAGTAAAATGTGAGCTAGACAAAACTACAGTTAGGTGGATCTGGAATTGGCTAAGCGAACGAACCCAAAGGGTGCTCACCAATGCGTCGTCTTCATCATGGAAAGAAGTGACAAGTGGAGTGCCGCAGGGCTCCGTCCTGGGCCCGGTTCTGTTCAACATCTTTATTAACGACTTAGACAAAGGGTTAGAAGGCACGATCATCAAGTTTGCAGACAACACCAAACTGGGAGGGATAGCCAACACTCCAGAAGACAGGAGCAGAATTCAAAACGATCTTGACAGACTAGAGAGATGGGCCGAAACTAACAAAATGAAGTTCAACAGGGACAAATGCAAGATACTTCACTTCAGCAGAAAAAATGGAATGCCAAGATACAGAATGGGGGACGCCTGGCTTGACAGCAGTGTGTGCGAAAAATACCTTGGAGTTCTCGTGGACAACAAGTTAAACATGAGCCAACAATGTGATGTGGCAGCTAAAAAAGCCAACGGGATTCTGGCCTGCATCAATAGGGGTATAGTGTCTAGATCCAGGGAAGTCATGCTCCCCCTCTATTCTGCCTTGGTCAGACCACGCCTGGAATACTGTGTCCAATTTTGAGCACCGCAGTTGAAGGGAGATGTTGACAAGCTGGAAAGCGTCCAGAGGAGGGTGACTAAAATGATCAAAGGTCTGGAGAACAAGCCCTATGAGGAGCGGCTTAAAGAGCTGGGCATGTTTAGCCTGCAGAAGAGAAGGCTGAGAGGAGACATGATAGCCATGTACAAATACGTGAAGGGAAGTCATAGGTAGGAGGGAGCAAGCTTGTTTTCTGTTGCCCTGCAGACTAGGACACGGAACAATGGCTTCAAACTACAGGAAAGGAGATTCCACCTGAACATCAGGAAGAACTTCCTCACTGTGAGGGCTGTTTGGCAGTGGAACTCTCTCCCCCAGACTGTGGTGGAGGCTCCTTCTTTGGAGGCTTTTAAGCAGAGGCTGGATGGCCATCTGTCGGGGGTGCTTTGAATGCGATTTCCTGCTTCTTAGCGGGGGGTTGGACTGGATGGCCCATGAGGTCTCTTCCAACTCTACTATTCTATGATTCTATGAATTAGAGCCTAGTTATTTTTAATCAGTGTTTTTATCAGTGTTCCCATCGCATATATATAATTATGAATGAAAATGGACAAGAGATATTTTAAAGAAAGACATGATGTAATGTTACATCTCTTTATCATTTATGAAGCATACCATGTTGTTGCTGTGTGCCTACAAGACATTTCTAAAAGTTTGTGATCCCATGGGGGGGAGGAGGCAAGATTTGTTCAGAGAGCGTTACCGTTGCTTTCTCATTGTTAAAAGAGTATGAATCCACTGTATTCCAGAAAGACCTTGGTCTCGCAGAGTCCTAAGCCAATGCTCATAGGCTCAAGGGCAGTGGTTCTCAACCTGGAGTCTCCAGATGTTTTTGGTCTACACAGGCATGTGGGGGGGGGCTTCACGGGCTTCAGCCCCCCACCCCGAAATTCTCAGCATGGTCCACGGGAAAACCTTACATTTATTATTTAAACTGTTATGTTTATTTGTATTATGATCTGATCACCATGCTCAATATATCCTATATGCATGGGATAACGATACAAAAGGTTTGCTAGGGTAGATCCTCTCTCACTCAGACTAAGTCCCCCTCTGAAACAAAATCCCAGCCCCCCCCCCCCCAAATCAAAATCCTGGCTACAGGCCTGGATCTACAACTCCCAGAAATCCCAGCCAGTTTACTAACTGTTAGGATTTCTGGAATTTGAAGGCCAAAAACATCTGTGGACCCCAGGTTAAGAACCACTGCTCTAGGGTCTTATTTGAGTTTAAATCCAATGTACACAACTATTCTATAAAGAACATATTTTGCAAACATACGCATCCTCAATCAATCCTTTGTTGTTCAAGATTAGACATAACGAACTATATACAGACCCTGGTTTAGCTGCAGTTTTATTCTTTTACCTTTACATCATTTCATTATCTTTTGAATTTGCAGTTCCATGTTTCCTGCAGACACATTGAGGTTTAAAAATATACAACAAGGATATAAATTGCTGTTTCTCATTAAGAAATCTTATCTGAGAGAAAGCAGAATTTAAAATATCTCAGAGAGGACTCTTTGATTCTTTTGTTTTGAAATGGGTTGTTTGTTGCCATGTGAATTATACTATAATGCCCTCTGCTGGCATTACATAGTACGTTTATCTCTTTTTCTATTGAGGTGAATGGTCTGTTTCAGTATGTGTGTGGTAAATGAGTCAGTAACAAGCAATGTGTGATTTGTGTTGGATTTACCCAGCAACTAATACACAACCAGCTAGTACTATTTTCATAAAACAGTTTTCACAAAATTACAGTATCCCATTCATTCTTATTATTAATATAAAACATGTGCCATCTTTTGTTACTTCCATCAAAACCTTTATATAAAACACAAACAAACACAAACAACAGGAAAACAGCTTCTTTTCCCCTCTCTTCCTTCTCTCTTCAACATCAGTATATCAAACAGTGTGTGGCAAACATATACTAGGATTACTATAACTAGTCATCTCTTTCTTATTCTGGAATAGCTTTGTAAATTCCAATGTTTACATAATTTGGTGACATTTTTCTCTAGTCACTGCATACAGTAGCCAGTTAAATATACAGTAATAACATGAAGATATCATTACAGCAGAACATTTCAATATAAGAGCCACTATAAATGTCAGCAGTCAGACTGTCAACAATGTTTTAAATAATTCTCTGGGTAAGGAGTAACAATCTTTTTTAAAACATTCATAGCAACATATGCACTGTAGCTGACATGCGCTACAAATTAGCTGTTACTTTGGTCATAAACTTTTACTATCACTTTAAACAAAAAAAATAAGCAAAGCCAAGTTAAGACAGCATATCTTGGTGGAGGCAGGTTTTCTTTATTTTGATTCTTTAACATTCTTCTCCTCAGCAAAATCTCAGAGTCAAATTTCCTATAACACATGGGTCAAGTAAAAAATATCATTTAAAAGGGTTATAGACAACTCTTCTTTCATTCTAAGGCTTCTTGAGTTAAAGAAATAAACAAATATTAAACCAATTGAATCAACTGCTGAATGGGAAATCAACACCTATGTAAATTCCATAATTCCAGTGGGTCTACTCCAGTTTGGACAAGCTATTGTGTTTAGCTATTGTCCTAAATATTCCTCATGAGTGGCACTAATCAGACAAAAATTGTTGACTCTCTGTCCAAATATATGTAAGTCCAGTGCCAGTAATGACTATAGAACATGGTGTCACTACCCAGCACTCCTAAGACCTTTGGCTTAAAGCCTAAACGGTTCCGGTCCAGCTTACCCGTCCAAATGTGTTTCCGTCTATAATCCACCTCAGAAGTTAACATCTTCTGAGGAGGCCCTACTTTTGGTCCCACCTCCTTCGCAAGTGTGGTTGGTGGGGACTTCTCAGTGGTGGCCCCTCACCTGTGGAACTCCCTCCCCAGTTAAATTAAATCAGCCCCCCGTCTGACCTTCAGGAAGAAAGTAAAAACATGGTTACAGGACCAAGCTTTTGGACAGTGATTTTTAGTGCAATAAGTGAATACAAAACAGTGAAATGACAAATGGAATGGCCCTGGATTATGATTTTGGACTGTGTGGTTTTAATTATTGCTTTTAATGTTGATATATATATATATATATATATATATATATATATATATATATATATAAAACAGCATTGAGTTGTTGACTACTTATAAGGCTGCTTTGAGTCCTCTTCAGGTTGAGAAGGGTGGGGTATAATGTAATAAGTAAGTAAATCGACCAACTGGTTTTACTATAGAGAGAATGCTCCCAGAACATTTATTATTATTATTATTATTATTATTATTATTATTATTATTATTATTATTATTATACCCTGCTTTATCTTCCCCAAAGGGGACTCAAAGCAGTTTAACATAAAAACATCAGCATAGCCATTTAAAATATACATATATACGAACATTGAAACAGGATTAAATATAAATAGTACAGTAGAGTCTCACTTGTCCAACATTTGCTTATCCAACATTCTGGATTATCCAACACAGTCTGCCTTTTAGTAGTCAATGTTTTTGTAGTCAATCTTTTCAATATATTGTGATGTTTTGGTGCTAAATTCGTAAATACAGTAATTACTACATAATATTGCTGTGTACTGAACTGCTTTTTCTGTCAAATTTGTTGTAAAACATGATGTTTTGGAGGTTAATTTGTAAAATCATAATCTAATTTGATGTTTAATAGGCTTTTCCTTAATCTCTCATTATCCAACATATTCGCTTATCCAACGTTCTGCTGGCCCGTTTATGTTGGATAAGTGAGACTCTACTGTATTTAAAAATCCCCAGTTAAAATCATTAAAACCGATTCAAAGTTTAAAAACCCACAGGACCCCCTAAATTGATCTTAAGAACCTTTATCTTTACAAGCCTGTCTAAATAAAAAGGTTTTAACCTGCTGCTGGAAAGACAGCAAGGAGTGGGCCATTCTGGCTTCCCTGGGCAGGGAGTTCCAGAGTTGAAGGGCAGCCACTGGGAAGGCCCACTCTCGTTCCCACCAACCAAGCTTGAGATGGAGGTGGAACTGAGAGAAGGGCCTCTCCTGAAGATCTTAGGGCCCAGGCAGGTTTGTCTTCTACCATCACTTTATTAAACTAAATAATAGGACTAAGTTAGTTTTGAATTACAGTCCTGCTTTGTGTATATGAGTATGGTTATGTTATGTTAGTTATGTCTCTATCACAATATTCAGCCCTGTAGAAAAATTGCAATGATGGGTATAGGGGTGTCTTGTTTGGTATCCCATCTTGCAATAAGAGACCCCAGTATCCATAACACAATGATGCCGATTGCACAACAGGCCCTATGGTAGAACAGTAATAATAGTGTTACAGTAGCTCTGATTGCACAGTTGTCCTGGAGTTGTAAGTACGTCTGCGCTTGCCTGCCTGTGAATACAAATCTTGTACAAAGGAACAATTAAAATGTACACAATCAAAAGTCAGTTTAGGATAATGCAACTACCTAACTGGATGTCAGCCCACATAAGGTAAAGGTAAAGGTTTTCCCCTGACGTTAAGTCCAGTTGTCACCGACTCTGGGGGTTGGTGCTCATCTCCATTTCTAAGCCGAAGAGCCGGCGTTGTCCATAGACACCTCCAAGGTCATGTGGCCGGCATGACTGCATGGAGCGCCGTTACCTTCCCGCCAGAGCGGTACCTATTGATCTACTCACATTTGCATGTTTTCGAACTGCTAGGTTGGCAGGTGCTGGGGCTAATAGCGGGAGCTCATTCCACTCCCGGGATATGAACCTGGGACCTTTTGGTCCGCAAGTTCATCAGCTCAGCGCTTTAACACACTGTGCCACCAGGGGCCCACATATATGTCTATAATCTCTACTAACTTTTTTGGGTCCTCCCACAATAATTGTGAAATTAAATTACCACATTAGAAGGATATGTAGGTGGGGAATCTTAAGTACCTAACAACATTTTACTCCCTGAGAGAGTAGTGTTATTTTAGAAATGCTTAATGTAAATTCTTGCATGTATATGTTAATAAACAATTAATGTTGGCATTAAAAATAGAACTGGCTCTAGGTAACGGTTCTGTGATGTGTCCCTGAGCATCTCTGAAAGTGTGCAGGAAGGTGCAGCTCTCGGCTTTTTTTTGGCATAAAGTACTACAGTAGAGTCTCACTTATGCAACACTCACTTATCCAATGTTCTGGATTATCCAACACATTTTTGTAGTCAATGTTTTCAATATATCATGATATTTTGGTGCTAAATTCGTAAATACAATAATTACTACATAGCATTAATGTGTAATGAACTACTTTTTCTGTCAAATTTGTTGTATAACATGATGTTTTGGTGCTTAATTTGTAAAATCATAACCTATTTTGATGTTTAAGAGGCTTTTCTTAATCTCTCATTATCCAACACATTCATTTATCCAACGTTCTGCCGGCCCGTTTATGTTGGCTAAATGAGACTCTACTGTACTGAGAACCGCATTGCATAATTGTAATGTCATTGCTGCTGTGGATTATTGAATATTCCAAACCTATGTTAATAATGAAGCAGAACCAACCAACTAACATTTGAAAGGTTTCTATCCAGTGGGTCCAAATGCAGAATCTGTCTTAAATGAATTTCAAAGGAAGTAATTAAAGAACAAAAGCCAAGAAAGTCATCCACAAATAGATTACCAAATAGATTTTCAAAGGTGAAAATGATGCAGACATTGTTGGATTGTAGCATCCAGTACTTGTCACCACTTCTAATGTGGTTAGGGCTGCTAAGGCTTGAGTTGAATTATCTGAACAACAGCTAATACAATCATTGCTCTGAAAATGCAAGCAGTCCTCAGATCGTAAGCAACTATTTACAAATTGGCAAAGTGCAATAGCTAGGTTTGCGATTACAGAAATGCACAACAGTGTTCAATACTGTATACAGTAGCACCCATATTTATATAGCTTTTGTATAAAAAGCTATAGTAATTTTCACATTTATATACAAGTTATTTTATTTGGTATAATTCATATCTCTTGCTACATCAGGGCACGGAATATATAAATAGAGGTCAACAGATCTCTGATAACATTTTAGCCCAAAGATATCCATTCTATTAAATCTACATAAGTATGAAACCCTCCATAAATTCAATGTTTAAAAAAGTATCTACATTTTCTCTGCTGCCACATATTAAATCCACCTGCAGGAGTTCTTATCTCCCAAGTCAGGAAATATGTTTCTGTTTATATCATAGTGAAAGCATTATTTGCAGATGCTGGCATAAATCCAGTTGCTAGTCCTAACTCCAGTAGACTCATCGAATTCACATAAATATAAATTTATTGCTCAGTAATTTTAGTCAATCACTCTACTGCAACTGTGTATGTGTAATCATTTAGTATAAATTTTTGCTAATTACTTAAGACCTAAACATACTCAACTTTTTTCTAAAACTGTGTCATCAATTTTCTAATATTCTTAATTCTAAGCACATTTTCTATAAGAATCTTCCTGTAATAAACTCTCCAAGGGGAATGAGTAAACTCTTCAAAGGGACTGCTGGGACTCATCCAACCACTTCTTCTCAATGTTTCTGAAACTGCAATCAGCATGAGGACCCAGTGAAAGAAAGCATTCAGTATGGAGAAATACCAAGTTGCCTTACTATTCTCTGTCTCATGAATAATTGAATATTGATAAAGGTGTACGATTCTGTTTCTAGGTTGTAAACTTTGAGACCTAGAAATGTTAATGGTGTGCTTATGAAACAGAAAGCTCTGTTTAATGGAGAATGTGTGTGTTTGTGTGTGATTGAGAGCTTAGTTCCAGGCAGAACACCAACATAAATATGAACAAGATACGATAGCATAAACAGTGACTTGATTGATAATGAACTTTAATCGGCTGCCACATTAAATAATACCAGCCAATGCAATCCGATGACTGATGTAATCTGCTGGCAGTTAACTGTATCTGATCTAACACCACCTCTAAGAATCTGATTAGAGGAGAAAAGGGGTTTAGTCATCATTTTTATCTCATTGGATGAGAGCTGTCAGCTGATTAGTCTAGGAAAGATAAAAAAAAACAAGCATAGAGGAGATAGAAGTAAGACTGACTTGTAAGCCTTGTGATGTAGGCTTTAAGCTATGCTGTTCTTAATTGGTAATTGCTCAGACTCTGCTGACAGAGACAGGCCAAGCTGCTAAAAGATGAGAGAATATCTGTTCTCTGTGCTATGCTAAATAGAAGTATAGTAGAGTCTCATTTATCCAACATAAACGGGCCGGCAGAACGTTGGATAAATGAATATGTTGGATAATAAGGAGAGATTAAGAAAAGCCTCTTAAACATCAAAATAGGTTATGATTTTACAAATTAAGCACCAAAACATCATGTTATACAACAAATTTGACAGAAAAAGTAGTTCATTAAACGTTAATGCTATGTAGTAATTACTGTATTTACGAATTTAGCACCAAAATATCATGATATATTGAAAACATTGACTACAAAAATGTGTTGGATAATCCAGAACGTTGGATAAGTGAGTGTTGGATAAGTGAGACTCTACTGTATTTTCAATTTCTTCTAGGTTTAGTAATTAGTGCTGCTAGATATAGCAATGGCCAGGGATATTAACCCCTTGCATGTTTGTGTTTTCACAGATGGCTGTTTAGAGATGGCTCAACAGATGAGATGGTATTACTCAGTTGATAAATGGATGGATTATATCATGATGTAATATTCTTCAATGTTAGCTTTAGAGAACCCTGCTAAAAAGACTCAGATGTTATAAAGGTTCAGTCCTCAAGAAAGTTTAACATCTTACCCTCTTATAGTGCTGTCTAATGAGTTTATAATGCCTTACATTTAATACGACGCAATCAAAGTAATGTGCCTAGTAAATAACCATTTTAATCGGGATTAGTATGCAAAGAAATCCTGTAGCACCCAGGAGGCCAGAGGGTGATAAATGAGACCCAGCACAGACACAGATTAGCTAACAAATGGCAAAGAACCCTCAAATCCATGCTTGTTTCAATATGGCACTCAGGAGGACTGCCAGTCTGTGGCTTTTTTCTATTTTGCTGTGTAACATGCATTCAGTTAATGAAGTAGACCCGAGTCTGCAAAAGCGTGGTACAAATATCTTTCTTCTCCATCTCTAATCATACTTTTAAACCACAGTTCTCCTGGCTACCTACATCCTTTAATACCACTCGTTCTTTCTTGTGTTCTTTCTTTTCCCTCCTCAATTCCCCTGGTTTATGAAGTCGGTGCTAATGACAAAACATTCCTATGAAATGAAAACTCCCAAACTTCATATTGAGTTCAGATTTTAAAATTGTCTTTTCTAACCATTTATTTCCCTTTTTCTTCAGTCTTTCTCCTTATAACTATATTCACGTCTTTCATTTTCTTTCCTCTCTTTTTGTTTCTCACTCTTCTACTTTGCCATCTGACAAAGAAAACCTTTTAACCATGACTCAGATCTGTTAGATTCGCAGTATTCTGAAGATGTAAATCCCATTAAGCTCATTAGGGCTTTTTCGGAGTAGATATGCTTAAATAGGATTCCTGCTGTATTGCCCTTTTGCTGTATTGTTGTCACTATCCTCATTGTCATAATCTTCTCTCCAAAATATCTGGTGATTTTTTTGTTGGAAAATCTTCATCTTTGCTTTAAAAAGTATATTTGGTTGAACTACAATTCCAACACAGAAACAATCAGATCAGCCTTCAGGAATGTTAGAAATGTAAGTGTGGAAATCTGGGCTTTTCTGTTCAAAATATAATTTTCTTCGGCTTGATGATGATTTATATCCAACCTTTCTTCTAGTTCAGAACTCAAAAGTTAAAAATACATTGTTAAAAATTCTCAAAAGTTATAGCAAAATGAAACAAATATTTAAAACCAGGTTAAAACATTTATCATTAGATACAGAGACATACCAACACATCAATTACCAAAATGTGAGATGGTACTTATGCAGTAACTCATCAAATGCCTATCAAAACAAAGCAGTTTTGACTTATCTACAAAATGAAAAGGGAGAGGGTGCCTAATTTCTCTGGAAGGAGATTTCTGGAGCATGAAAGCAGACACTGAGAAGACCCAAGATGGATTGCCTATGATAGTCCTTCAAATAACCTGGAACTGAATTGTATAGAGCTTTATAGATCAAAATCAGCACTTTGAATTGTGGCTCAAAACAGACTGGCATTCAGTGAAGTTGGTGCAACAAGGGAGTTGTGCGTTTCCTGTAGATGGCTGTCCCTCTTTGGACCAAGTTTTTGAAGTTTTTGAACAGTCTTGAAAAGCAGCCCTATGTCGAGGGTGGTGCAGCGATTTCGTTGGGTTATAATGAAGGAATGTGTCACCAAGGCCAGGTCTGATGCCTCAAGGAAAGGGTATAGCTGGCACACAAGATTTAACTGTCTAAAAGTACTGAGCTTTTGGGCTCAAAATTCAACCCAGGATCCCAAACAAGCAACATAGCTTCATCATCAAGATTAACTCCATCCAACACAAGCCAAATTCTTATTTCCTGGTTTGCTTTTCAACTGGCCATGTTGTCTGGATCAAGTTTCAATTACTTACAAGTGTATTAAAAGCAGAGATGTAAAGAGGTTTGATTTCTCTTTCTTGTTTAAAGCAAAACTTGTAAGACTTTCTTTGGTTGCACTACCATTTTGATGTGTTCTGGAAATCAGTGCCTGCTAAGGTGTTAAAAACACAGTTGGGGGTTATTTTCTTGTTGAATGGATAACCTGGAAAAACAATGTCCAAACAGATATTTTTCTTCTATTTACTAGACTTTTTATTATTTTACTTGTATGACATGCTCTCAGCAACTGTGTTTCATGCCAAGACTTTCACCCATAAATCACTTGAGGCCCCACCCATCAAATCAAAGAGCCTGGGATGCTATGGACCAGAAATGCTTGTTCCAATATTTCATCAAGTTCTTTGTACAGTAGAGTCTCGCTTATCCAACCTTTGCTTATTTAACATTCTGTATTTTCCAAAGCAGTCTGCCTTTTAGTAGTCAATGTTTTTATAGTCAATGTTTTCAATACATTACAATGTTTTGGTGCTAAATTTGTAAATTCAGTAAATTACTACATAATGTTACCATGTATTGAACTGCTTTTTCTCTCCATTTATTGTAAAACATGATGTTTTGTTGCTTAATTTGTAAAATCATAACGTAATTTGATGTTTAATAGGCTTTTACTTAATCCCTCCTTATTATCCAACATTTTCGCTTATCCAACATTCTACCGGTCTGTTTCTGTTGGATAAGCAAGACTTTACTGTATTTCATATTTCTTTACTAAAACGTTTATGACATATAGGACAATAAGGTATCCTAAATACTATTCTTGAAAATCCCAGTTGTGAAGGGGAGTAGAAGAACTTCTCCTATACATAAATGCAATTTGTTTCTACTTCATTTAGGCTGAATAAGGTGTGAGTGCCCAGTTTAAAATCTACAGTGGAAATTAGTGTAGAGGGCTCTTGTTTCATTGGGAGTGAATTCAACTTCATGGATACTATGACAAAGATTTATGAAGTCAGTGCTGATGACAAAACATTTCTATGAAATGAAAACTTCATATTGAATTCAGATAAAAAAAACCAAATAATGCTGATATAAAATGCTAAAAATCCTTTAGGATATTAAAAATACAGATCAAAACTATGGCATGCAACTTTGAACTGGGATGGCATTCTTGAACTGGGATGACAATTTGAAGATGTAACCCCTACTTCTCTACATAACTTTTCAGTAAGACTTTATCGATGGAAAGTTATGATATATATTCAGAAGTGAGGTCAATAGGATTTTACTCCTAGAAAAGTGAACATTTACTAATCTATCCATGAAAACTATTTGGGAGAGGTAAGGAAGTTTATTAAAAACAGTGTTTATAGAGCCAAATCAATGCCATCTCAAATTTAACTTTACTCACTTGTCAAAGAAAGGGTTTTTTTGTGAGTTAATATAAAACAGCATACAGTCTATATCTGAGATTGCAGACAGATTTTTGGCTTAACTGCACAGTACACAAACCACAACACAATAAAGCTTAGCTACTATAATTTCGTCTATACTGTATGACAATTTTAATATTTTTCAGCATAGCCATTCCCCCCAGTTTATTTCAACTAAGACTGGAATGATCAAATATTCATCCCACTTAGAGAGCATATTACCACACAGAGCCCAGTATAGTTGAAATGAGCACAGTACATCAAATATTTTCATGAAACACATAATTAAAGGTTTTCTGTTATGCAGCCTAATGGAGTACAAAGAATAAATCACATAAACTAAAGGAACAGCACTAACAACTCAATTTCAAGCAGAAGTCCAAGTCCCGGAAGGTTTAAAGCCTCAGGCGACAGGAATTTACTGTTCTCGTTCACAGAAATGATATGCAGATCTCAGTGATTTTTTTGTTCAGCTTACTAAAACAGTTCATTACAGAACTAAAAAAAACCCTCTCAGCAGTTTTATGCTCAGAGTAAAATAAATAGAGGGTAAAGTCTGGAAGAATTGAGTGATATCATATGATGTTTGATTCTGTTCTATTTCCAGATTTTCTGAGCAATGGCATATCAAACATTAAGGCCTAAAAGGAACCCTTTCTTGGAATGCAAAGCACATTAGCTATTGTTTATGTTTCCACATCATTATGGTAGATTTAGGCTGTCAAGCTCTGTCGATAGCAAAGTTTATGCACAGAAATGTATGTACAAAATGAGCTACTGCCAAACAGGCAAACAAAAGACTCTTCTGTCAGTCAATTATGAATTCATAAGCTAAACCAAACCAAAGTAATATACACAAGATGAGGCTTGTGTTTAATCCCCATTCAGCCAGAGAACTAGCTATCCCCCCCCCCCCCCCCACACACACACCAGCCACGGTTATACCAAAGTACTATAAATGAAGCAATTAGAAAACATTTCTTTTTTGAAAGGTAAGTACAGCTCCTGCTGTTGAATACATTATATATCATATTCATTTAACATGAATATGAACTGGAATTCAATAGGAGAAGCGGTAGGTTTGGCTATTAATTTATCCATTAATTTTCCATCCCATTAATTTCAATAGGTCATTCTCTAAATAAGTGTTATGTCTTCTTTCCTAAACAAAGAAGATGCTGGTATTGCAGATGAACATGTGACAAACATGTCAAACTGTATTTTGTCATATAGGAGCAAAGGCCAAAGAAATAGTTCTCACCACAAGCCTTCCCATTCAGAATTATAGCTAAACTACTAGAAGGACCATAGAATTACTACAATGAACACTTCATAAATCATTACATCACTTAAGCTTGAGAGAATCATTCTTTAGAATACAGTTTAGATGCATGTATTCAATCTGCTTCCCAAATAGTCAGTTTCATTACACGATCTCTTTTTTGCTATATTTGCAAATATTTTCACTCACCACAAGGAATATATATATATATATATATATATATATATATATATATATATATATACTTCCAAATAATTGACAACAATAAAGAGCAGGCCTTATGCAACTGATCATGGATTTCATATTGTGTTTTCATAAAATAATGCCTTAAGCTACAATAGAGGTTGTGTATGTGTGGTGTATTTTTCCCTGATAGGGATAAGAGAGCTTGGATTGACACATTTTTAATGGTACAACAGCATTTTGAATGGTAGCATTGCAGGAGCTCAAATCTGCAGGAGAAATTGTTTTTGGAAGGTTATAGTTAGAAGGCAGGGGAATGTAGTTACTTACCAGGATATATACAGTTTGGGTCACTGCAGCTATGAGAGCCTGGTTTAAAATCCCCACCCTATGGATACAGAAAAACATGGATGATCATGACCCTATGGAGTGGAGTGACTCAGGGTTATGTCCTAGGGCAGTGGTTCTCAACCTGTGGGTCCCTAGGTGTTTTGGCCTACAACTCCCAGATATCTTAGCCAGTTTCTAACTGTTACAATTTCTGGGAGTTGAAGGCCAAAACATCTGGGGACCCACAGGTTGAGAACCACTGTCCTAGGACAATTACTCAACATTTTTATTAATGACTTAGGTGACGGGGTAGAGGGAATACGTTTACAGATGACTCAAAACTGGGAGGGGTGGCCAACTCTTTGGAAGAACAGAATTCAAAATGAACTAGAGTTCAGGATTTTGTCACAAGATGTTGATGCAAGAATCCTGTTTCATCTTGTACAATTGCATTGAAGTTCTAACTAAAGTTGTTCAGAGTTTCCTAATTACGTTTGATATCTGATCCAGTTTAACATCTGATCCTGATTCAAATCACATCAACATAGACCCGATTCATTTTCATTTAGAATCAGATCCAAATAGAGATCCTGGAATCTGGAACACAGGTTTTCACTCATTAACGTGCACTGGGAAACCAATATTGGATTATATTGGGGCCGAGCTGTGGTGCAGGCTGGTTAGTAGCCAAGAGGTCATGAGTTTGAGGCCAGCCCATGTTGGAGTGAGCACCCGACAATTAAAATAAACAAATAGCTCTGCTCGTTGTTGACCTAAGCAACGCGAAAGACAGTTGCATCTGTCAAGTAGGAAAATTTAGGGACCGCTTATGCGGGGAGGATAATTTAACTGATTTACAACACCGGATGAGGAAGTACTCCATCAAAAAAGGACTCATTGTCACGGTGGATGATGAAGCAGCAGCTCCCCCTGTGGCCAGACGCAAGCATACCCTCACAAAGCCAGAAGCTGGGAAGTTAAATAGCCTCTATGTCTGTCTGTCTGTGTGTGTGTTGTTTGTCTAATGGCATTGAATGTTTGCCATATATGTACATTGTGATCCGCCCTGAGTCCCCTTTGGGGTGAGAAGGGTGGAATATAAATACTATAAATAAATAAATAAATAAATAAATAAATAATATGTATGCGTGGGTAATCCCCAGGCCTGTAGCGAGGGGGGGGGGGACTAGGGGTTCAATCCCCCCCCCAAAAAATTTTCAAAACCCCTTCCGAAATTTTTTTCTGGCTACGGCCCTGGTAATCCCCCTCCCCCATAATAACATATAATATTTGTAGTTGAGGTAAACCTTACAAAGAAGAATCACCCAATCCACTTTCAAACAGGTAAGTCCTATTCAGTGGGGTTTACTCTGAAACAAACTAGTATAGGGTTGAGGCTTATTACGTAATTCACTGTAAGTAATTATTATGGTGTTCTATGTTCATGGTGCCATTTGTATTTAAAAACTATGAACTAGTATACCTGAAATGGCCAATTTCTCATAAGATCAATATACTTAACATAGTGCAGGATTTGAACATGCTGAGGTTTAAGAAGACATTCTTACATATAGCTTGGCCTCAGCCAAATAGCACATGGAACAAGGGACCAGAGAGACGTTAACTTTTAATCTGTTTGGGGTCTGGTTTATCCAAATAAACCAACACATGACAGCCATTCAACTTCCATACATTAGAATAGGGTATTATGTACTTAGAGAATACTATTAATAACCAACACATCTTTTGCACCTAAAAAAATAGGAGGGGGGGTTAGTTGAGGTCAAAGAAGGCAGGGTTCTACTGTGATGATTTTGGAGCTGCAGAGTTAGTTTAGGGCACAGCCAGATTTTATTATTCATATTTCTGAGTTTCATTATAAATTGGCTAATGAGTACAGACCCTTCAGTATGAGAAAACATACGTTTGTATATGTGTTGCTAGAGAACAAAGGCAGGACGATGTAGTGGCACCCAGGTCCTGCTTCTGGACTTACCATAGATTAGTTTTCTGTGAACAAATTGTTGAACCATATGGGCCTTTGATCTGATCCTGCTTGGTTTTTGTTATGTTCTTCTATCAATTTTATAGTTGTTTTCCCCTTGCAAATCATAAAAGCATTTAGAGGAGAGCCCCTCATAAATTAGAGCTGAAAGAAAAAAATTATGTGACCTTATTATGAACCACAACATTTTTCTGTGTTACAATTATTACAGAGAATCCTACCCCTACAATTTAAACACAAACCAGACAGGAATGAGAAATGTCAAAAATCCCCCCTACATCCAGATACAAGTTTGCAGCTGACTGCCTGTTTCAACTATGGACCTTGGATCTTAATGCTTCTGTAGTTAATTGATGTTTTGCTTATTTAAGGAGTGTCCTGACCATATAACAAAGATCCCAGGACAATTCTAGAAGCAGCTGTTGAAAAGAGGAAAGGGGATGAACAAATTAAATCTTGAGTAGTGATCACTCTAAGTATAGTACAGTAAAAAAAACAACAAAAATAAAACAGGCACAGCTATATTTTAATAAGTTTCCAGATTGCTTGGGGGTAAACACTTAATCAGCCACCACACTTGAAATAGAGGCCGTTTATTGCAACAGATTTATGGTTTTTGAAGGCAGTGAGCATTTTGCAAACCTAAGTAGGAGAATAAATGCTAAATCATACATTTATATAAAGGTTGTGATTGGAGTGTGTGGATTGGGCATCCCATATCTCCTCATATAGGGTCTTCACATGTAGAATGAATGCAGTTTGACACTACTTTAATTGCTATGGCTCAATGCTAAGGAATCCTGGGATCTGTAGTTTTACAAGGTCTTCAGCCTTCTCTAACAAAGATTGCTGGAGATTCACTGAAATATAACTCTCAGAGTCATCACATAATCTTCAACATGTTATGGATGAAAACTGAAACATGTGGTCAAGGCCATATACAAATACGTGAAGGGAAGTCATAGGGAAGAGGGAGCAAGCTTGTTTTCTGCTGCCCTGCAGACTAGGACACGGAACAATGGCTTCAAACTACAGGAAAGGAGATTCCACCTGAACATCAGGAAGAACTTCCTCACTGTGAGAGCTGTTCGACAGTGGAACTCTCTCCCCGGGGCCGTGGTGGAGGCTCCTTCCTTGGAGGCTTTTAAGCAGAGGCTGGATGGCCATCTGTCGGGGGTGCTTTGAATGCGATTTCCTGCTTCTTAGCAGGGGGTTGGACTGGATGGCCCATGTGGTCTCTTCCAACTCTACTATTCTATGATTCTATGAAAGATGTTATTAGTGAAGAAGAACACACAAGCCAGGAGAGGCTGCAATAGTCTGCTTTTGACTGTGTCTTCAGCTTTTGCCCTTTTTTCTCCTCTCCCACTGGGTTGAGAACAAATTAGTTTTTATACTTTGAACTCCATTTCCAGCAATTCAAATAAGGTGAAGAGAAAGGGGAAAATAAGGACCTCATTGATGAGGTCCCCCATGCCGATTCACCTGTCTCCATGGTGAATCATTGGGGCAGCCAGCAATCCCTGCGCCCCACCCAGCTGGCAGTGATGCTTCCCCATTACACGTGGGGAAGCATCGCCACATAGCTTATTGCAACAGTAGCCCTGTTGTTCAAAATGGAGCACGGAGAGGCTCCTGTGTTGCCAATACAGTGTCCTATTACACTGCCACCCCAGTTGAGCAACAGAGCCTTACCAGAAGTGAGACTATGTCGTGTGATGGACAGCATAGGGCTCCTTCACTCAACTGTGGTGGCAGCATCCTCAAATGTTAAAAATCTGTTATGAGATCATAATGTTATGTTATGAGGTGGATGCTCTTAGAAGGTAGAGCTTAGTGTGCAAAGTTGGCCAACCCCTGGAGCCGTAGCTTGGTGTAAAATAGTACGGTCTCTGAGCCTATTATTATAGTATGTAAAAGATATGAAAGGAAGGTTTAATATTCTAAGGATGGAAAACTGTTGGCTTCCAGAAGTTTCAACTGTTTCCACAGAATTAAAGCCTCACCATTCTTTTTTGCATTCCCCTTGCCACTATATGTCTCCTTCCAAATCTCAATTTTGTTCAACACTACCGCTCTGTTCATTTAGACTCCTTTACCTTCCTTCTACTCTTCACCTCTCTTTTCTTTCCAATTCTGCATTATCCATGTATCTGTGTGGTTTTTCTGGTTTGTTTTGTTATTTCTGTTTATTCCTTTCCTTCAGATCTGTTCTCTACTTGTATTTCCCTCTTTCTCTCCAGCTTTCTGTTCCTCTGTGCATCTGGGCTTGATTTCTCTTTATTTGCTATCCCTTCCCCTTTTCTCAGAGTCTGTTTTTCTGTGCATTTGCCTTTTATTTATTGTTGAAATGGACAGGGAAGGGGGTGTCTCTACTTTCTCCATGAAGTCAGGTTTCAGTGCTCATTGGCTGTTTTTCTTTCTGGCCTTTGCAAACAACACACCAACTTACTTTGACCAACCCTTGAGTACTATGAAACTGGATTGGAGGGAAGAGTGCATTTAGATTTCTTCCATCTGGAGAAAAAAAGATGGAGAAGGATAAATACTTGGAATTCCATCATGGTAACTGACTACTTAACATGCATTCAGGGAAATCCAAAGAAATGGCAGAAAAAAAGAGGATTAGATTCCATGCAGGAGAAAGCATCCAAGCCCTGTTTGCCCAGGTCAGAAGGTGGGAATGGTTATTTCTTTTCCTTTTTAAAAATTTCTAGTTCATTTTGCCATTTTAAAACTTGGTATTATTCTTTCCTTCCCACTACTTCCTTTGGGAGAAAATTTACTATGTATGCTTCAAGGCTGTATTTTCCCCTAAAGCAGATCAAACACAAACTTTTTTTGCTCTACCAGCAGAACTATAACAGCAAAGTGATGGCAATGGAAGCGCCCACCTCTGTTACCATGAGGCCTCCAGCTGTGGATAACCTCTAACTCCAGGCCTCCTCTAAGCGTAGGATGGGATTTTATGCTTAGTATGATAGCTAAGGGAAAGCTGTGTAATGTTAGTGTTGCCAGCCATGCATAATTACATTTTATATTTGCAGCCATAATGAGAATTTTCCTTCAACTTTCTACAACCATCATGTTGTATACTTTATTCCAAGGTTTATCATAATTATTACTTTATATTTTCTTATACTAATGGATTTTTAATTAATGTAGATGTGGGAACACACAAAAACATTCACAGACAGTAGCAATATTAGAATAAACAATACAAGCACGCTTTAAAAAACCTTTTTGATATTATGTTTTCCATTGCTTCTTTCGTTTAAAGTGTTTCTATTTTGTTTTAATATCCATGTTGCATTACTTTTTAGTGTCTTATTAAATTTAATATTGTAGGCTTGGACAAAGCTATCAGTTTGTTGTGACTGCGCCTTCGGGGATTATGGTTGATGGTGATGGAATTCGAAGAGGAAGAAAAAACCCTCGTGATGAGGGTTCACTGGAGGAGTTGCGCAGGAAGCGACTTAGAGAGCTATATGGGGGATCTTCTGAGGAAGATTCAGATGGGGAGATGGATGCTGAGGAACAAGTGGTGGCTGGGGAAGCGGGCACTGAATGGGCACAGCCACCGGAGATGTCTGGGGATTTGGGGCCTATGGATACTTCTGAACCTGGGGTTTCTGCAGGAGCTGATCCCAATTGGGATGCTTGGAGAAGGGAGGATGGTTCTTTAAGTGTTCATGGGGCTAAGTGTAGGCAGGATGATTGGGACTCCGACGAATTGCTAGGTACTCCAGATCCACGAGCTCTAGCTGTGTGGAGTTCAGACTCTGAGTAGATTTGGGACACCTGGTGTTTGGGTGTGAGTGTTTGGTCACCCAGGAGGAAGGGGAATAAAATGGGAATGTTTGGCCACTGCACTTTGCGTGTGGCAAGGTGTTGCTGAGGCGCCATTGGGATCTCTGTGTTTCCATGAAGACTGGACTTGGACTATGATTTGAATCTGCTGATATCACCTAGCTTGGCTCTCGCTGTGTCTTATCGTGGACCTGTTTTGGATGACTGCACCTTCTTCGGACTTTGGATTGAATTTGACCTGGCTCTGTCTACTCCCTCTGACTGACGGCTACTCCCGGCTTCTGACTATTGGTTTGTCTTTCGGAATTTCTGCTGCCTCCTGACCTGACCTTGGATTCTTCTGACGACGGCTATTCATCATCCCTTTGAGGCTTTCGGCTTATCTGCACCGTGGAAGCAGCTTTATTGCTTTTCTAGTTTGTTTATTTTCCAGCAATTAACTCTATTTGTTTTCCAAAGCTGAATTGAAGCGTTAATTTTTTATTGAATGCCAGCATGGGAAATTAGCGTGACTCGTTTTTGAGTTATTATTGTCCAATCTACTCTCGAAACACTGAAAAGTGAAGTGTTTCAAGGATATTTCCTGTGTTTATGTTATTTTCTGGCTTATCTTCGGAATAAACTGTTTTGTATGTTAACTGGCGTCTGACTCTTGACACAGTTTGCCAGCTATAACTGAGTTTTTAAAATCTGCTCTGGATAAACATGTATATAAATACCAAATATTATCATATAACATAAGTGAAATCTTTCTACATCTTTGATCTCCTTAAAAATTGCAATTATGCACTTATCAACTTTAAAGTAATTCCCATTGTACTAAAGTGATCTAAGGTATGCAATAAACTGCTCTGTAAACTACTCTGGCTAAAGTACTGGAAGAAAAACAAAGATGAGAAGTACAGTAAATAACTGAAACTTGTATTTAACTCTCATCCAATCTGACAGGACATTGTAGCCCTCAAGACACATGATTTACTATGGAACTTACACAGAATTAGGCAGACAACGTAGATGTTTTGAATTTCACCTTAAAAGTTGTAAACAACATCCCCAGTGGTCAGCCATGTACAATGGTTGTCTGTTTTTGTTTTTTACCTGCTATGAATGGGTAAAACCTTGCTATTGACAGGTAAAACAATCAACAGCTCCCAATCCCACAATGTTCCTGTCTCAGCAAGCCAATAGTAAAGAGACATTGGGAGAGGGCTTCTCCTTCTCTCTCCTGCCCCCTCACTAATCCAAAGCATTTGGTTTCCCAAGTATTTTAAACTTATTTTATTTGCCTTCGTTTGCTTTTCAAAACTGAAATTGCAAGATGACTCCAAAATTAAAATTAAAACAAATGTGGAACAGCTATAGTGTGTCTTGGGTCCCTATGTCAGAACAAACACAAAGCAAGAATGAATAAAAATAAGTACTCTGGGAAGGCAGGGTTAGGAGGGTATGTGGAAGTACAATTGCAGGACCTTAAATTGGCACAATTTGCACAAATGAAGAAGAGAGCTATGATATTGAAGGTACTCATCCCGGTATGTATCTGCTATCTACTTAACAGTAGTGGAATAGCCGGCTCAAGCAATAAAGTCCTTAGGCTATTTTATTTTATTTTTTATTATGTTTTATTAGTTTCTATGTCTGGATGCCTGGAAACACATTTCTTCTATACTGAAAACTATCAACAACTTCACTACTCCTCTTGGCAGCAAATGTTTACATTGGAGATCTCTTCTTCCTTTCTTAGATTACCTATGGGGGAGTGCCAGGTGATTCGTATATTACATTCCCATCTCATAGCAAATAAAGGACATGAATGCAAACATTGCCAGAAATGACTGGATCAAATCAAGATTAATTAAGTCAAGCATCCTATTTCATATGTTGTCCCCACTAAGCCCTCAAACTAGGTATGAGTTGATAGCTCCCCACCCCAATCTGTTTCTCAGGCTAAGAGAGTGCAGCTTGTCCAAGATACCACAAACCCAGTAGATCTGTTTGGCCAATCAAGGATTCAAATTCTGATCTCCCAAAATCCTAAACTAACTCTGAATATACTCCTCTACAATGCTTCCTATCTATCCTTTTGTGTGTGTGTACCTTCACATCACTTGCTGACTAGTGGTTTCTTTATGACTTTATATGGTTTTCTAGGCAAGGAATACTCAGCCATAGTTTTGGTAGTTTCTTCCTCTGAAATATAAGCTTCAGCATCTGATATTAATTGATGAGCTCTTATCCAAGTACTATCCTGGTCTGACTCTTCTTAACTTCAAAGATTGTATGGGAACTAGTGCTTTTAGGGTATTTAGGATTCTTCTATCTCTTCACCCTATTGAATTATGACAATCTCTAACACAATTCCACATCCTCATCTTTAAAAAGAAATAAATTAACATCTTTTCAAACGGTTGCCTTTATTCATGCAGGAGTTACTCTAGTCACCCAATAATTTTCTTTTCTTCCTTTGCACTTTTTCCAGTTCAACAGCTTCCTTTTTAAGGTTTCATGACCAGAGCTCTACATAATATTCCATGAATGGTTAAAGCTCAAAGAGGTACTATTACATTGATTATTTTAGTTTTAAGCCCTTTCCCCAGTGAATTTACCCTCTTCACCCCCAACTGTAACACACTAAATTGAAATTTTCACTTGAGCTATCCACCATGACAGAAGGTTCACTTTCCTGGCTAGTGATCACTTGCTCTACCACAACAATGCATATATACAATAGTAGAGTGGCCCAATCTGCTCAAGTACTTTTATATGCTCTCGGGCTACCTTCAGTTTTGTTCACACCATACCTCACTGGTTAGGTTCCAGGAATGACAACGACTAGCTCAAACCCAGCCCCTTGCATATTCATTTCAAGTACAACTTCCATAGTTACATCATAACTTGAAATAAAAACTGGAAAGCTAAGGAACTGAAGTTATTCAATTGTTCAGAGCAGCTGTGGCCTTTGATACAGGCCTGTTTTCTGCTGACGCAGAGGCTAGGACAAGGTCTAATGGTTTGAAACTATGGAGAGTAGATTTGGTTTGAACATAAGAAACAAAAGAAAGAACATATTGACAGTAACAGCAGTTCAGCAATGGAACCAATTGCCTAGAGGGGTGGTAAAGTCTGAACAACTTCAAACAGATCCGAACAGCTACGTTGGGTGAGAGACCTGGAATAGTGGCACTGGAGGTCCTGAAATGCCTTGTTGAACGTTATCCCTGAACCAAAAATTATTTATCTGCAGAGATGCAATTATACTGATTAGTTGGAACATCTTGTTGCTGATTGTTTTCATATTACTTTACATTGTATATGTGCTTAGGTGCATCTCAGGGGACATGGGAGAAAGTGAGTGTCCCTGTTCCTGCAATTATAGACAGAGAGAACTATTGTACTGAGTACATATCAGGTAAGATGGGACAACAGTTTGAGATCTATCCCATGTTCAAGAATATTCTCATCTCATCTCTCAAACTCCATATTTCCTTATAAGTCCATCATCTGGTCTATTGCAACTTGCTACTGCTTAATACAAGGTTAACTGACAATAAAACAACAGTGATCTATAATTCAGTTGTGGATTAAAGTAAAGCAAAGAAGATATGAGCAAATCAAATCAAGTTATATTTGCACCAAATTAGTATATTTACATCAAACAAGTATATATTATATTTGTAGAACTATAATATATGTCAAAGATGTAACTAACCGACGTAAAAACTTGCTAGCACTTTAAAACAATATAATATCAATTATATGTTATTGATATAAATATACACAATATAATTAAAAGCTTTTCCTGAGTAGATGAAATAATTAAATTTGCTTGAGCATTACATTTTACAGTTAAGGACTCAAGACACGATTGCAGCCCATAATTTGACAGCACTGACTAACAGTTTTGCAGTTTTTACTGTGAGCCTATCAGAGTCCTCTAGAAGAAAATTCACATAATAATCAGCTGAGTGCCCAGAGTGAGATAACAATAAAGGAGTAATTAATTACCTCTTTCTGTGAGTTAGAAGATTGTTTGCCAGACTAATCTGCCATGTTTAGGTTTTCTTTTTAATACGATTTTCTATTGGGAATCATAGCCAAAGGAAAAGGTTTTCCCCTGACATGAAGTCTGATTGTGTCCAACTGTGGGGGTTGGTGTTCACCTCCATTTCTAAGCCGAAGAGCCAGCATTGTCCGTAGATGCCTCCAAGGTCATGTGGCCAGCATGACAGCATGGAATGCCATTACCTTCCCACCGGAGCGGCTCCTATTGATCTACTCACATTTGCATGTTTTCGAACTGCTAGGTTGGCAGAAGCTGGGGCTAACAGCGGAAACTCACCCTGCTCTTCGGATTTGAACTGACGATCTTTTGGTCAGAAAGTTCAGCAGCTCAGCAGTTTAACCCACTGCGCCATTGGGGGCTCCATCGGGTATCATAAGCCTCTGTACATTTCTTAGGGCATTGCAATACAAGGAATGGTAAATAGCGGAGCTGATGTGAATAACTTCTCCTATTTTCAAAATTCTTATACAGTAATTCTGAGGAAAAATATCTGGAAAATATATATTCTTCATACATTCCAAAGTAAATAGACAAAAGGAAAGAACAAGTTACATGTTTTCTTCTATGCCATTTCATATAAGATATGCAAAAGCTAAGTGGGTTCATAGACCGCAACTCGTAGGAAGTAGATAGGAGGATTGGTAGATAGGAAATAAAAACAAATAACCCAACCATTTTGGCAACCCACACTGCTTTTCAATGTTTCAAATCATACTTTATACTTAACATTCATAATGTGTCATTTTATGCGTGAACATTGGCCACAGATTGGTTCCTTACCCCATTGTGTCATGGTATCAAGGTCATTTTGTTTTCATTCTTTATTCTATCTTTTATATTTTCTTGATTTATTTTTTCAGTAATTTACAGTTTAAACAAATACGTTAGGAAAAATATTTTAGCAGTTGATGCAGTTTAAATGAAGATGTGAATGTAATGAGAAACAGAATTATTTAAAATAAAAACTATACATTTCTCATATCTTGAACGCAGATATTTTATACCAATGGCATTGATAAAGCCAAAATTTATTAGCTTTTGAAAAAGATTGTTACTGATTCAATGCATTTTATTAACAATTGTTCTTTTACAAACTATTTCAGTTTCAGCACATTTTTTAAGAAACCCAACCCATTTATGTATATCTAAAAAGAAGGAAACCCTCAAATCCCACAGATTATTAAAGATGTATCAAACCTTGTTATTCAAAGCATGAATGAAGAGGTTGTATTCTACTCTCTGACATTAACTGGATGCTCATAAAACAAGCCAATGCCTTAGTTTCTTCTCCAAGGGATGATATGAAATCTCAACCAGGGTAGCTTCAAAAATAGCTAAAGGCTGCCTTTGTGCTTATTAGCACCATTGGGACCACATTTTGTATCGGAGGCTTTAGGTTTTACCAGAGCAGCTCCAAAGAAAGTTGTTACCAGTTTGTATTCTGCAGTTCACAGGCTCTCAAAAAGAGCACATTAAAACAGTTAGAATCCCCAGGGCAAACAGCACAGATTAAGTAGCCTTCTCTTGCAACAGAATCCTGAGCAGACAAAGCTTGGTATTGTGTATTCACCACACTATCTCTTTCTAGCACTGAACTTTACTATTGTGCCTCCAGTTTTCTAGCTTACAAAGTGTTTGGGTCTTTTGCGTAACGGTTCAGTGGCACCACCATTGACATCTGTCTGAGTGTGGGAACTTTCTGAAAGGGGCATGGTGCCTTCCCAAGCTATTGGACTATTATATTAAATCTCCTTTTTGGAACTTCATCTTTTTCCTCCCTTCTCTCTCCCCCTCCCTCTCCCCCTCCCCCTCCCCTCTCTCTCTGACAAAATGGGGCATTTCTATTGCAAAAGACTGTTTTCTTTTCACCTGGGCAGATGTTATTTTCTTTACATTGTTGAAGAAGCTTTTAAAAGGTAATCATATGTGTTTAATAATGAATGTATCATTTTTCAAGCAGCACCAACTCTGCTTTACTGATTCTGATAGAAAATTGTGTATTAATAAGAATAAAAAATAAAATAATTCTATTTCAAGTGATCTTACTGAGAATTTAAAAAGGCATTGAAGTTCTCTAAAAACTTGCTTTTATCCTTAGACAAGATAAATAAAATGTGACTCATATATTGAACTTATGTATCTCAAATTAATACATTTTTTGAAAATACAAAAGATTGTTAAGCACTTACTATAAGTACAGAATCTTTCAAATTACAGAGCCAGTATTTTAATTAAACGCTTCTCATTTTTATTTTAAGCACTTATTTATATTTTCTGCTGAAATCCCTCTTGTTTGAATCTCTGATAACAAATATTTTATATTTAAAGCACAAAATGAAAATTGTACAGGGAATGAAGTGTAGTAGTTTTTAAAACAAAGTAATTCCTTTTAAACCAGTTATACCTGATTTAGAAACAATCACAGAGTTGGAAAGGGTCTCATGAGCTATCAAGCACTTCTATTTTATCTTGAGCTACCTTCAGCTATGTCACCAAACAGAATTTCCAGTTAAAGGATAAGTACATTTTTTCTCTTTGCCTGTAACAGAGACACTCACTTTCTCTTGAGGTGTACCCAAACACATGTTCAATGTACAGTAATATGGAAGCAATCAGTAAAAAAATGTATCAGCAAATCTGTACAATTGCATCTCTTCAAGGCCAGCAGATGATTAATGCGCAATTTAGGGATAACATTTCAGAACTACCACATGCAGCAGCTACCCTTACCACAATGCATACTTCATACCTGTATTACCTGTCCCATACTAAGGAAATGGTTTCAACAAAGTCAATCCATGCTCGCAACAAAGATTATATTGTTTAATCAGACCTTGGTCTTTGACCACTCCCTATACACTGAATCAACCCCAAAAGGGATGGTGCAAATTTTCCTTGTCCTATGATTTCTCAAGGAGGTGACCTCCTTTGATTTTATGCCTTCTTTCATGGCCACATTGACATAAATGACTAGCTTTACATTTAGTCTCTGTACCAACCAGGAAGGTGATGATCTCCAAATAGGAGAAATAGCTGAATTTGACCAAGAATAATTCCTGGTCTTATAGCAGCTAGTGTAACTTTGATTCTTAGAGGGAGCAACAAGCCAAAGGTTTTTTTTTAACAATACAGACTTTATGATAAACCTATATACATCATACAATAGTGCAAAAGTGTCATTAAGTACACATCTATTAAATGATTAATTATATTTGCATCTTACTTCTCCATCAGTAAGCTAGAAGTAGCATACATGCCTCTTTCACTTCCCATATTATTCTTATATCTAATTATGATATAAGGCTACTTGAGAGAGACAGATAGATGACAATGAAGGGAGTGCAACATCCATCTGGGGACTATAACTTATATATCTCAAGTTATAGTTCCTAGTGGACTATAACTTGGGTCAACATTTTAAATACAGCACACCATAGTTCACTACACTGAATTTCTTCTACAATTAATTCTAATTCTAATTAAAATTGGGGGTGTAGGTCACCAGCCTTTTTTATCTGATTTTGCTAGGGACTGTTACATTTTATCTTCATAGACTCCATTTCTTTTCATTCCTTTTGTGAACTTACATTTCTACATTTTCAACCTCTCCTTCATGCCTTTCTTACATTTTTTTGCATTAAACTACTAAAAAGTTATTTTTATGCAGTTGCATTGAAAATGTAAACAAAATACCTAGGCCAACAAATGAAGGTTCAATAGCTGTAGTAAGTTCCTCAAAGAGTTAGGAAAGTAAAGCCCCAGTAGAAAGTCAAGGAGAGGAAGAGGAGGAAGAAGAGGAAGTTGAATAAATAGAATGGAATAATTTAAACTTATTTTGGAAGCAACTGTATACTTTTCCTCTCCCTCTCTGGGTACACAATGACCATAGCGGCTGCAATATTACTGGAGACTTTGTTAATTATCATCACTTACCCAACCCTACTCTAGTTCATGGCTAGACAAAGAAACAAAGTATGATATATCTTATTTATAATTTGTAAAACTATCAGGGTCTGCAATACAGATGAAGATTAAAGGCTGATGAAAGGCATTCCAAATGAGATATGGCCATTAAGAGTACACTGTAATGTCCTTTGGATTGTGCAATGCCCCAACTGTATTTCAGTATTTTGTGAAGGACGTGTTTAGTGACTATCTGGACTATTTTGTTATTATTTACTTGGATGATTTTTTAATTTACTATTCTAATCAACAGTCCCATGATAAACATGTGCAGGTCGTTTTGCAGTGACTGCGAGAGCATCACTTATATGACAAGCTGGAGAAGTGTGTTTGACTTCCAGGAGGTGGACTTTCTGGGGTATCGAGTGTCAGTCAGAGGCATAGCCATGGACCCCAACAAAGTAAACGCAGTGTTATCTTGGCAGGCCCCAATTTCCCAGAAAGATGTGCAGAGGTTTTGAGATTTGCTAATTATTGTTGGAAGTTTATTCCTGACTTTGCCAAGTGGGCCGATCTTATTACCCAGTACTTACAGGGCAAATCCACTTTCCAATTGACTCCTCAAGCTGAGAACGGGTTTCAGGAGTTAAAGGCACGATTTACCTCCAAGCCTCATCCTTCAGCATCCCGATCCACGTACTCCTTTTATCGTGCAGGCTAATGCATTGGATTTGGCATTAGGCTGATGCATTGCAGTTGGAGCTGTAATCTTGCAACCAGACAGAGACAATTTGAAGCCTTGTGCCTACCATTTTCAACAGTTGACCATCTCAGAGAGGAAATACACTATCGGGGGAAAGGAACTCTTGGTGATCAAGGTGGCTTTTGAAGTGTGGCACCATTTGTTGGAAGGAGCAGTTTACCCAGTCGAGGTTCATACAGATCATCAAAATTTGGAGTACCTGCAGACAGCAAGGAGATTGAACCAACGACAGCAGCGGTGGGCTCTGTTCTTTGAAAGGTTTAATTTCAGGGTCAAGTATGTGACCAAATCTTGCACTCGGTAAGCAGATACTTTATCTCACAAGCCAGAATACTTGGAGTGTCCAGAGGAGACCGTCCCAACTTGTATCCTGAGTCCAGAGAACTTTGCAGCCATGCAGGATCAGGCATCCTTGAAAGAAAGAATCGTAAAAGGACAACAGCAGGATGTATGGGCCCAAACCCGTAAGCAAGGAGGGGTGTCCATTCAAGATGGTATGCTATGTCAGCAGGGTTGGATTTATGTTCCTGCTGGGCAGTGTCAGGAAGAGGTGCTACAGCCCTGTTATGACAGCAAACCAGCAGGCCATTTTTCGATTTTACAAGACTCTGCATCTGTTCCTTCAGGAGTTCTGGGGCTGAAGGTAAAACAGGATGTAGAATGTTATGTTCGGGCCTGTCCAGTCTGTCATCGGGCTAAGAATCAGCCAGGTCGACACCGGGGCTGTTGCAGCCTTTGCCAATTCCCTCATACCCATGGGAACTGGTGTCAGCAGATTTCATTACAGATCTGCCTTTGTCTTCAGGTCGTGATACCATCCTTGTGGTGGTAGATCTTTTGACTAAGATGGCCCATTTCATACCATGTGTGGGTACACCAACTGCTAAGGAAATGGCAGCTTTGTTTGTAGAGCATGTCTTAAGTTACATCGACTGCCAAGTGGTATAATCTCGGCTCGCGGCTCGCAGTTTGGTTCCAAGTTCTGGCAAGCCTTGTTAAAGCTCTTGGGGATACAGTCACATATGTCTTTCGCATATCACCCACAAACAGATGGACAAATGGAGCAGACAAATGCCACATTAGACCAATATCTGCATTGCTTTGTCAACTACCAGCAGGATAACTGGGTGTCCTTGCTGTGCTTGGCAGAGTTTGTGTACAATAATGCAGCGCACTCATCAACCAAGCAAACTCCCTTTTTGCCAACAGTGGCTTTCACCCACAATTCTTCCCTACAGTGTTGGCCCCTTCCTTTTTTTAAAAAAGTATTTTTTATTGAAGATATTTCAAATTTGGTATACAATAATATTTAGAGGGGAAGAGTGTAGTAATAGTTGGGAATAGATAAGGAAAGGCAGAGGTAAAGTGGAGGGGGAATGGATAAGCAAGGAAAGGGGGTGATTGGTAAAAGAGGGGGAAGGGTACTAAGGGTCAGGTTCAATGCAGGGTAAATATGAAGGGAGGGGGAAGGAAAGAAAGTATTTGCTTTGGTCTTCCGTTCAATGTTCTTGCATCTTTATCCCATAAAGAAGTTGCTGCTAACGGTGAGAGAAATAAGGTCGAACATTGTGAAAGCAACCCACTGCATGGCTATCAGCCTCCTCACACCAGACTCAAATCAAGGAAGGGCTTCATGAGAACCACCACTCCTCTTGATGTTCCTCCAGCAGCAGCAAGGGTGTCTCTCTGGGCAGCTAAACCTGGCAATTCTAACTGGATGGCCCCCCATGAGGATCTTCCTCCAGGGGCAAACTAAGAATGGGCAACTTGGAAGTCCCTGAACAGACTCAGAAGCGGATTGGGCAGATCTAAAGCAAGATGGCACTACTTGGAAGAATCATCCACCTTGTGTGACTGTGGAGCTGAACAAACAACTCAGCATATGTATGCTTGCCCACAATGCCCTGCCTCATGTACGGAGGAGGAGTTGTTTAAAGCTACGGACAATGCAGTTGCTGTTGCCCGCTTTTGGTCCAAAACTATTTAGTTGCTTGTGATTTCCTTTTTCCCCCCCATCATTTTGAAATGTATTTGTTGTACAATGCTTTTGACATGAAATAAATAAATCCCATAAAATTTTGTTGCTTCAATTTAACCCTGATTTCTGTTTCACCATCTTCTTTTAGACTCCTATTTGTTCCTTTTGCTTTTTCAGATGTTTATATATTCTTCTAGCTGTTTCCAATCTGTTCTTCATATAGGGTGCTTGTGTTCTTTTTCATATAGAAGGTTAATTGGTCCATATTCTTTATATCCAACACTTTTTCAAGCCATTGTTCTTTTGTCGGTGTTTCTGCAGTCTTCCAGTTTTTTGCAAAGACTATTTGTCTTTGTTTTGATCTAAATCTATTTCTGTGTCTGTCATTCCTAATAGGTAGTATTCTGGCTTTATAGGGTATTTTATTTTTATTTTTATTTTATTCCTTGTATATCATTTTCCAATAGTCCACTGTTATTTTGTAGGTCCACCACATACGGTAGTAGGAGCCCTCTTGTTTCTTACACTTCCAACATTTGTTTGATGTGTTTTATACATGATGCATATGTATATTTTAATTTTTTATTCAAAATTTGTTCTCATTCCGAAATTTTTATAGATAACGCTATATTTCTCACCCACTTTATCATGCAACTCTTGATCTCTTCCGTTTCTGTAGACCACTCAATGAGTTTGTTGTATATTTTTGTTATTATCTTTTTATTTTATTTTATCACATTGTCCCACTTTGTCCCAAAAATTTTCGGAGTTGCTAAATCCAATCTGTTTGTCCAAATTATAATGTTCTTTAACTTGTATAAATTGAAACCATGAGAAATTTCTGTGCCTTTGGGTTATCTTTTCTTGTGTTCTTACCTGGAGTTTTCCATTCTTTTTAACAAGTAATTCCTTGTAAGTGGGCCATGTTGTCCATCCCGGTAATCTCCTTTGCGATGGCTCTAATGGGGAGAGCCACAGAGGAGTTTTTGAGTACAAATTTCTTTTGTGTCTTTCCCATACTTTCATGAGAGCAGATCTTATAAATGATTCCCGAAGTTGTTCTCAATTTTGGTTTTCCCATATCACAGGTAGGCATGCCACCTAATTCTCAAATTGAAACCTTCCAACATTAGAATTTTTTCATTCTTTAGGGTGGACCAATCTTTTACCCATGATAGGGCACATGCCTCAAAATAAAGTCTCAAATCTGGAAGGCCTAGGCCTCCTCTATTTTTTAAACCTATCATTATCTTGAATTTTATTCTCGGCTTTTTGCCATTCCATATGAACTTCATTATTTTTTTGTTCCAAACACTGAAGATTTGAAAGTTTCAAATTATAAGTAAGTTCTGAAATAGATAGAGCAGTTTGGGCAATACATTCATTTTTATAATCGCTATTTGGCCTAATAATGATATTTTCAGGTGTATCCAGTTTTGTAAATATTTACTGATTTCTTTCCATTTCATATTATAATTATTTTATAGTAATTGAGCATTTTTCGCTGTTATCAAAATTCCTAAATATTTT
The DNA here is from genome assembly GCF_035594765.1 of Anolis carolinensis. Lineage (NCBI taxonomy): Eukaryota > Metazoa > Chordata > Lepidosauria > Squamata > Anolidae > Anolis > Anolis carolinensis. The sequence continues at coordinate 62,632,776 of NC_085843.1, read as the reverse complement.
ATTTTGGGTGATATTTTTATTCCTGTCATTTCCTGTAACTTTTCTTGATCTTCTTTGGATATGTTTTTTGTTAATATCACAGTCTTCTTTTTGGTTATTATGACTCCTGCCAAAGAACCAAATTCTTCTATTTTTCTTATCCATTTTTATAGTATTTTTGGGTCTTCCAAAATACATATCACATCGTCTGCGAAAGCCCTCATTTTATATTCCTGATTTCCAATTTTTGTGCCTTTTGAGTTCTTATCTTCTCTTATATTTCTTAATAGGATTTCAAGTGCAAAGATGAAAATTAAAGGAGATAGAGGGCATCCTTGATGTACACCTTCCCTTATTGTAATTTCCTCTGTAAGTTGCCCATTTACCAAAATTTTAGCTTTTTGGTTATTGTAGATCATGTGTATCGCGTTTATAAACTGAAATCATGTATCCAATTCATGAAATAGCATTTTGAAAAAATTCCAATTTAGCCTGTTAAAGGCTTTTTCTGCATCGAGGGCCAATAATGCAAGTCTTTTTTATGATTTGTTTCATAATATTCTATTATATCTAGAATATTCTTTACATTGTCTTTCATGTTTCTATTAGGTAGGAACCCTGCTTGTTCTTCTTCAATCCAATTATTTTTTAAAAAAAATTAAATCTATTCACAAGAATACCTTGAAAATTTTATAATCATTGTTCAGAAGAGATATTGGGCAGTAATTTCTTACATCCGTACTGTCTGTGTTCTCTTTGTATATCAATACTATTTCTGCGGAATTCCAAGATTCTGGAGTCTCCTTGTTCAGTAGGGCATGGTTAAAACTTTTCTTTTAAAAGGGTTTCTTCTTCTTGTTGTACTCTCTTATAGAAGCTTGCTGTGAATCCATCTGGACTGGGTGCTTTATTGGAATCCATTTTCTTGATTACATTTCTTATTTCCTCTTCTGATATTTCCTTATTTAGCACCTCTCTGTGTTCTTCAGAATTTTTTTGTAATTTTTGATTCCCTAGGTATTCCGCAATCTTGTCTTTATCAATTGGATCTTGGGCATATAGTTGGTGATAAAAGTTCTTAAATTCTTCCATTATGTCATTATTTCGAAGTTACACTGTTTGATAGTTGCTGCAGGAGCTACTAGCAGTACAAGGAATACTGAAGGAACAGCTGGACCAGGCTAAGGATCCTTACAAGCATGTTGCGGATGCACTGCGGAAAACGGGTGTGGAATTAAAAGTAGTGATTGAGTATGGCTCTCCACCGTCATCTGGCATCTCAAAAGCCCTGCAAGAAATTGGATGCTTGGTTTATTGGACCATATCGGATTGTGGCTCAAATTAATCCAGTGGTTTTCCAGCTGCAACTACCAAGAAGCCTTCAGATCCACCCAGTCTTCTATCGATCCTTGTTGGTCTCTGCTGCTGATGTGTGTCCATATGGGGTTGACAGAGTACCATCACCCCCAATAATTAGGGAGGGTGAGGAGGAGTTTGAGGTGGCACAGATGTTGGATTCCAGACACCATCGAAGGTGTCTGCAATACCTCATTGACTGGGAAGGGTATGGGCCAGAAGAAAGATCTTGGGAGGATGCAGAAGATGTTCAACAATAAGTAATAAGGAACTGTGTAGGTCAAATAAAGAAATAGGATGGAGAATACCAAAGCTACAAGAATACTACGAAGCATTCCAGCTGAAAGCAATTTTGGAATTGGTAGAGGGAAAGCAAGACAAGGGGATAAGAATAGAGAAGGAAGTTAATAAAAGTCAAGGAGACTATGGAATCTTTACAATTAATTTAAAAAAGGGAATAGAAATAATAATAGGTCCAAGGTGTTGTGGATTGATCTTCTGATTCTGAGGGAGAAGGAAGACAAGTGGTGGAAAAGGCAGCACTTGGGGATTTAGGGTTATTTGGTGAGAAAGAGGACGAGGGAGGAGAGATAACAGATATGGCAGAGAACCCTACTTTTTTGGAGGGACAAAGGGAGAAAGAAGGCAGAAGAAGGTCAGCTAGCTTAGCAGAGAAAATGTTGAGCAATCAGACCTTGCCCTAGGATGTGCTGGAAAGCTCAGGGCTATAAATTAGCAGCAAGGTTAAAGCCCAGTGCTGGCTGCAACCATCTTACCTTTGAGAAAGAGCCTGAACCCAGCATCGTGTCTAGTGTGGAATCTCTGAAACTTCCTGTTGTTGGCAATTCATAAGCCTGTTTATCAAAGACTTTATTTGATGTCTGCTGCAAAGACTTTTGTTTTGTTTGCTTGAAGATTAACATTGAGATAGTACTTTCTGTTTTCTAAATTGCATTATCTTTATTTTGGCTGAAGTAAAGCTCTGTACTTGCTTTCACTTGTGTCTAAGGTTGTTTCTGGAGTAGAACTGGACAGATTGCAGGCAGCCATGACTTTACAGCCTTAATTAGCAAAGCTATAAATTGGTCTGTCATGGAACATTTGGAAGCTAAGAATGTGGAACTGCAGCAGCAAATAACTGCCTTACAAACTACTGTACATCAGCTGAAAGTTGCTTCGCACACAAAATGCCCAGCAACATTACCAGAGAAATTCACTGGCAGAAGAGATGATTTGCAAACATTTATCATGCTAGTGGAACTCTATACACAATTGTGTCCTGCAGCTTTTCCAACAAAAAATTATCAAGATGTCTTTCACCATTTCCCTGCTAAGTGGACCTGCTGCAAAATGGGCTACTTCTCTTTTGCTTCAGAGGAATCCCCTTCTGGATACCTGGAGTAACTTCCTGGAGGCAATGAAACAGACCTGGGGAGACCTATTACTACAGAAGACAGCCAACAGAGAGATCTGGAGGTAGAAGCAGGGGGAGAGTTCTGTGTTTACTTACAACACAGCCTTTCGCTTGCTGGCCCAGGACTTGACCTGGTATTATGCTGCGTTGAGGGATCAGTATCGGGAAGGTCTCAATGACACTGTATTGGATAAGTTGATTTGGTTCGACCCCCCAGCCTCCCTGGAGAAACTCATGAAGCTCAGTTTGTGGATTGATGGACAGTTGGAAGCCATATGGCAGACCCGTTCCTCCTGGGGCTCCCAGAAGTCAACTGCACCCTGATTTTGGACACCCTCAGTTCCGGAACCACCTTGCCTGGATTCTGTTTCATTAGAGGAACAGATGAAGCTGGGTGGAGTGCAGATGCGGCTCTCCAGCCAGGAAAATGAGTGTTGCCGCACTGCTGGCCTTTGCCTCTACCGTGGACAGCAGGAGCATTTCATCCGTAGCTACCCTGCCAAAAGGAGAGGTCCTGCACCATTGAGAAATGCTCATCCTCAAGTCTGAAGGGTCTCGGTGACTTGAGGGGAGGCGTTTTGTTCAGGAGTTCTAATCAAAGAGAGCCTACCGGTGGCCCATTAGTGGTCAATGTGACTCTGATTATGTCTTTAAGTTCCCCAGTGCAAGTAGGAGCTACTCTTGACTCTGGGGCCTCTAACAACTTCATGGACATTGCTTTTCCATTACAGGTTCTCCATGAACCCTGTCCCATGGAAACCAATGATGGATGGCTCCTGTACTCTGGACTGGTCACACACCAGACGGCACCTGTGCAGATGGAGGTCCAAGGGCACACTGAGATCCTGCAGTTCTACACTGCGGCAATCCCTAGCTTTTCAGTTGTGTTAGAGATGCCTTGACTGTGGAAGCACGACCTCTGACTATTGTCAGGATCACTGCTGGCCAGAGCACGTTTTGGCGGTGAGCAAGCCTGTTTCCAGTCCAGCGGAAGTGTGGTTGCTGCGAAATACCAAGACTTTGCCAATGTGTTCGACAAGAAGGAAATGGACCAGTTATCACCACATTGGAAGTTTGACTGTCCCATCAATCTGGTCCCAGGGGCCCGCATTCCAGCTGGGCGGCTTTACACACTGTCTGAACCGGAGCTGGCAGAGCTGAGGGATTTCCTGGAAAAGAACTTACACCGGGGTTTCATTCAGCCCTCCATTTCTCCTGCTGGTGAGCCGAGAGAGCCGAAACTCTGTAATGGACCTGGGGAGTTCCTACAATCTGGTGCAAATCCAAACTGGCGATGAGTGGAGGACCACTTTCCAGACATGGTATGGGCATTACGAATATCGCATGATGCCTTTTGGACTCTGTAAAGCTTTGGCGGTATTCCAACATTTTGTGAATGAGGTCTTCAGGGACTATTTGGACCAATTTGTGATCATGTACCTCAATGGCTTTTTGATTTATTTACAGAACCAGCAGTGTCATGAGGCCCACATCCGTGCAGTACTCCAGCATCTCCAAGAACACCATTTGTATGCCAAGCTGCACTTTTGACCTGTCCTCAGTAGACTTCCTGGGCTACCACATCTCACCAGAGGGGATCAGGATGGATTCAGCCAAGTTGGAAGTGGTGGTGTCATGGCTCCACCACGGAGCCACAAGGATGTGTAGTGCATCCTAGGCTTTGCCAATTTCTACCGGCACTTCATTTCCAAATATGCCACCCTGTCGGGCGCCCATCACTCGCCTCTTATAGAGCAAGGGGCCAGTCCTGTGCACAGCAGTGGCACAATAGGCATTCCAGATGCTCAAGAAGCGTGTCACTTCAGAGTCCATCTTGCAGCACCCTGATCCGTACACACTCTTCATTGTAGAGGACAATGCGTCTGATGTGGCCATTGGGGCTGTGCTGCTTCAACTGGCAGCCCAGGGATCACGTTTGCTGCCCTGTGTGTTCTACTCCCGTCAGTTGGGTCCTGCTGCCCATCAAAGCTGCGTTCAAGACCTGGCTCCATCTTTTGGAAGGGGCTGTGCATCCAGTGCAGGTACACACCAACCACCAAAAGATGGCATAGATGCTGACCTAGCACCAACTATGTTGGGCCATGTTCTTTTCCAAATTTAATTTTCAGTTATCTATGTTCCTCGAACCTGGAACCAGCAGGTGGATGCCTTTTCAAGGAAGCTGGAGTTTGCTGCTTACCCTGCTCATTTGGTCACCTCCACGATTCTGTGGCCAGAGCATTTTGCAGAAATGTACCCCACTCCTGGACTAGATCTGGAAAGCTTAGGATGGGGATAGGTTCTCCCACCAGCAGCTGCAGATGCCGGACAATCTCCTGTATAGGATTCAGGATAGTCTCATCTATCAAGGAGATCAGCTGTATGTTCTTACTGGGTCCTGCTGGTAGCAGATCCTGTGCCAATGTCATGACAGCCAGATGGCGGGACATTTCAGCATCCACAAGACTCTGCACCTACTGACCTGAGACTTCTGGTGGCCTTGTGTCGGAGAAGATGTGGCTCGCTATGTCAACTCCTATTCCATCTGCTGTTGGGTGAAGAACCAGACTGGGAAGCCCGCTGGGTTGCTTCAAACCTTGCCAATGCCCTCGGGTCCCTGGAGGGTGATTTCTATGGACTTCATCACAGACTTACTTTTGTCTGCTGGGAGCACAGCCATTTTGGTGGTGGTGAACTTGTTTTCAAAGATGGCCCACTTTGCGCCATGCCCCTGAGTACCCATGGCCAAGGGGACCGCCTGTCTGTTCATCTACCACATCTTCTGGCTCCATGGACTACCGGGGGGGGGGGGGATTGTGTCCGACCGGTGTCTTCAGTTTACAGCTCAGTTCTGGAAGAGCTTGTTGCAGAAACTGCTTGTTTCAGAACTGGACACAAGGACAATAGCATTAAAAATATGGGGGAAATGGGAAGATAAATTGATGTCATATTTATCAAAGAAAGCCCTGATAGGTAACTTAAGAAATTATGAGGACAAGAGTATCAAAAAAAATTGAAACACCTGGGATATAGTAAAATTAAAGATTTATATAACGAAAATAAGGAATTAATGGAATTGAAACAATTGGCCTACCAGGATTATGAGCAAGTGCTCGCCATAGAATACCCTATAGCACAGTCAGTGATTGCCTAATGAAATGTAAGTCATGAGAACATTACTTTGATTATTTTGTATTCAGTTAAGTATTGATTTGATGTTAATATAGTGCAATAATAGGGGTGCTATAGCATATCTATTTATGTATGATGATGTTCTTTTTATACATGTAAATATAGTGACAGAAACTTATCCCAAACTGGAATATTAAGTTATATTTAAAGGAACAGAGAAGAATCAATCACCTGTAGAAGGTGTTCCAAATACTGAAACAAGGAATACACCCGAGATACCTTGTTGTAACCTTGGTCACTGTGTAGAACTGTTCTTTGACATCACCACAACATTGGATGCCACACATGGTCCTTCAAGATATCTATAAGTGACTTTTAAATCATCATATATTGGACTATTGTGTTTATTTAGAGGAGATTGAGGTCTCCCGTTTGAAATCTATTTGAATACGGACGTTTATTCAGGATAGAGATAAGTTTTATCTTTATATTGTGTATACATATAAGCAATAAACCTGTTGTACGATAATACATTTGAAGTTTCAAAAATAACAACAATGTAATACTTTGTGTATTTCAGTTGTGGGTGGCCATTGAGCAAACTCAACTTCAGGTTCTCCTTGAGGTTCAGCTGTTTCATCCAGGGGAATCTATGGAGGATATCTAGGGAAGACCACCTGCATCAGCTGCTATTACCTGCATCAGCTGCTATCAGCTGCTACCCCATTAGGTAGCTCCTCCCTTTTGAATCTTTCAGAAGTTAAAAGTTAAATAAGCTCATAGTTAAATGAAGTGGCTCTTAGGGCATGTCCACACAGCCATATAACCCAGAATATCAAGGCAGAAAACCTCACAATATCTGCTTTGAACTGGGTTGTCTGAGTTCACACTGCCATATATTCCAGTCCAAAGCAGAAATTGTGGAATTTTAATCAGTTGTGTGGAAGGCGCCTTATTCACCCCAAGCTTTGTGTCTGGTCTTTTTAATTGCATGGTTGGTCAGCAATGGGATGACAGTATGTGTTTGCTTTCAATCAAGTAGTTTTACTCCCATGAATTGTGAGCTATACTGTGAGCCATGTTTAGGAAAAACTTAAGTATTATAGGCATGATTTGATGTAGAAATTTCACAAGTATTTCACAAATTCTTATTCCTTTGAATTATTTCTGTATAATTGGCTATTACCAAACTGTGAAAGAAATTAAAGTCTGCAACAAATTAGTCTTATTTCTTTTCATTGTAAAGCTCAGAATATGTAAGGCAATACTACAGCTAAAATTGTGTCCAGTAATTAAATAGAAGTTGTCATTTATTCTAAATGGGTTTATTTCCTGAAATAGATAATATTTGCATACAATGAACAATTCTATTTAAAGGCATTGTCACATACCACCATGATTGCCATTTTTATTTTATTTTTTATTTTATTTAGCAAATATACCTAGAAATGTCACTCAGTATTCAAAGATTTTTTTAAAAAAAAAAATCTAGAAAGAGACCATACTGAATTTTATCCAAGTCTTATAGCACCAGATATATAGAACTAAATATATGGCCAACTATGATTCACTTTACTTTGTGACATATATATGATACAAGATATCGGGGCTTTTCCAAATATTAATTGTCAAAGCATTGCTAGAGGAAGCAACTGTCATTTCTATTCACTACGGTCAGAAACCACCGCCCTTAGAAGAGTCTGGCAAAAGATCTAAACTCTACTGAGAGCCAGAGATTTGCAGCTGGGCAAGCTTGTGGGATTCAACTCAGCATTAGTTTTCAGACATAAGTCCTATGTTTCCTGGGAAGCATTATGAAATGCAGTAAAAAAATCAGGGTGGGAGAAAAATGTGTGGTAAAAACTATTAGATAGATCTAGGTAGGAACAAAAGAAATTGTGATTCACCAGCACAAAGTTCTGACCTAATTTTCTGGACTCCTTAAGAAAAGTATGAAACCCAAACAATAGGCTGAGCTGTGTCAGTGAAAGCCTGGAGAAAATGTATTGAGTAGTAGTGACTATCATGATGGTTCAAACACTAAGAAAGAAATTAGATGGAAAATGGTTTTATTTTGAACATACTACAGTTTTCTGAGCACTAGTTCCGAAAGATGTCAATCCTCACAAATCTTATTATATCAGGTTGTTGTTTTGCAGCACTGATTTCTGAGTTCCTAGGAAGGATGCTAAAAATCTTGACACTGAAAATTTTTAGAAGTAGCAGGAATGTGAGAGTAAAGGGAACTAATTGGGATAGTCCATGCCAAATTGGGATAGTTGGAGGGTATGTTTCTTCACTTAGCTTAAATTGCATGGTTACTCTTATTTTGAGCATCTGTTAAGTAAGAAAGATGGTTACATTTCTGCTACTTCTAAAATATCCCTATTTTCCCTCTCCTGCTTTCTTCCTTTTTTCTTGGCTTGCTTTTATTGTGACAGACTAGTTTCAGAGTATGAAAGTAATCTGAAGTCAATATACCACTTCATCACATAACTTAAATTGCACTGAGTACTACACTTAAAATCTGCTAATCCACTGGGTTCACCACATTAGTTTTGGTTAAAGTGTAGAATACAGAAGTTTTTGAGTCTTTTTTCTAACGTATCAGGAAGAGGTGAGGAAACGGATTTTTCTCAAAACTCCAGATATTTTGCCAAATTTCTAATGAAGTGGTACTCGTTGCTATCAGGTTAGGATCACCCAATCCAATTTCAAGGAGAAATTGGGGAAGGAATCAAAATAAACTTTTTTGGGCAATTTCCACCATTTCCTTTTGCTCCACAAGCAGGAAGGTTTGGTGGTAAGCTACCTCATAACGCTTCTACTTTGCCAAAAAATTAAAATAATTAATAGCCTTTTAGTGTACCTTTTTCTTTCTTTCCATTATTTGTCTCTGTCCTGTGTTGGGAGGGCCACTGCTGTTGCCTTTCCAAAGGGGTCCCCTCCCTCCATCCCTTCTCTCCCTCCCTGCTGTTGGGAATTGTGGGAGTTGAAGTCCAAAACATCACCAGAGCCCGTGCTGTTTCCTTTCCATAGGGAAATCACTTAGAAGGATGGTAGGCAGGGCCAAATGTCTGCAGTGTGGAGACCTCTTCCTTGAAAGAATACACAATACAACTGAGTGCGCTGATAAAGTAAAACAGTGTGAATAAAAGGTAGGGAAAATTCCATTTTATTATGAAATGGAGTTAGACTGAACTCTCTTCTTCCAAACACTTCCCAGCATAATCTGATGAAGTCCTAAATCAGCAAGAATCGTAGAATAGTAGAGTTGGAAGAGACCTCAAGGGCCATCCAGTCCAACCCCTTGCCAAGAAGCAGGAAATCACATTCAAAGCAAGAGGGAAAAGAGAGTGGAATTTTTGCCTTCCCGATGGGCTTTGGCAGAAGCAATCTGCTGTATCCTTTCCTAGTATTTTTGTTCAGCAGTAAAATGCATTTGGGGTGTTATCTTTATTAGCAGATTTTAATACCTGATTTATTTATACACAAACTGTGCTTAAAAAACTTCAGAAGAGAAGGGCATAATGTATCACCAAACCTATAAAGTTGTGGCTAAACTAACAATCACAGAACCTTAATTTCTTGATAATTTTGAATCCAGTTATTTTGTGCTTCTCCCCTTGGCTGCAAGCTTGCTTTCTTACCTAAACAATTAAAGTGCCTGTTGCTGCTAGTCCTAACAAACCAAGATGGTACAAAAACTGTTATCACAGAAGTGCCTGTAGCACTTCTAATCTCATTTTTATTAGCCGACTAATGAATTAAATCCATTACAATTTCCTTACTGTGGTGAAAGCATTATAAATTACAACCGGTGTTTTCTTCACCTATATGAAAATTGATCTTTGTTGATATAGATTTATAAACTACTTGGTAACAAAAAGTTATCAGGGCTTACATGTTACACCAAAACACACTTGAACCTTTGTCATTTCTTGGTAAAGAAAGCCTCACTGACTTTACAGCGTAGTTTTCAACACCTGGATGATAAAATCAGATTATACACATGAGTGAATATTTATGTAGGCAAAATATATAGTAAAATGCATTGAAAGCTATTACACTACAGAAAGTAATCACTGTGGAGGTTTAAATTGTCTTTCTATGATAGTATACTGGCAGAGATCCACCAAAAAGGCAGGGTGGGAGAGCTGAAAAGCCCACACTTGAAACTTAAAAAGAAAATGTTTTCCACTAAATGCTTGTCTCTGAAATATTTATATACGTATATAGCAGCAGGTGTTCCATGGGCTGGATGCCATACAGTTATCTGTCAGGAATAGCCTGAGGTCCAATGGGTACAATTCAAGGGAAGTTCTGTGTTGCTCTCTCTGTGAACTGAAATAGTGCACAGATAGTGGTTTTGCATAACGATCACTAATGTAGATGGGTTTGCAAAGAAAAAAATCCCAGTTAATTGTCTGTGCACATGTTTTAAAAAGCCCCGAGGTGCACTTTCATACGCTAAAGACTGATCCTCCTACAAGAAACAGCCGCATGTCTTTAAATCAAGTGTGATGACATAAATTAAGCCTGACCAACAGATTAGAACCCGATTATCTTGAGGGGGAAAATTGTTCTTAAAGAAACAGCCCTAAGTAACTGAAACAGAATCTTTCCCATTTCTCTCTCCCCCCAATTCATTTTCCCCACAGATATATTGGTCATCTGCATCTTAGTTGTGCAATTTCTGACACTGAAAAGGAAGTTTTGTGGATACAAGGAATTTGTGTTTTTGTTTTTGGATCTTCAGATTGCAAACAAGAGGCTGAAAAATATAGTTAAGGGATAAATTACAGCAACTCTCTAAATACATGTGATTCTTTAACTGACCTTGTTGAATCAACACAAAATAAAAAAGCTTCCATGACTTGGCTGGGGGTGAAGCCAACATCTGTGACCTACCTTAAAGTCTGTAGGATCACTGCGGAGAGACACAGGCTCTTGCTGATTATAAATTAAAATGATCCCTGTACTAAAGTAAACACAGCTACATTCACACATCTGTGTTCTATTAAATGAACAGCAGCTGCCAAAATAAGCATTTATTGGTGGAAATAATATTCTATGGGTTTCTCATAAACAAACTTGGCTCTATTAAAATAGGCACTGCTCTTTCTAGAAATAAAGTGTTCACAGTATATACCATCTTGTTCGTAAATGCCATTATTTTTCAAATATGTCATAATTCTTCGCAGCTTTACAGTTACAGTAAACTTTCAGGACCAAATGGGGGTAAAGGGAGATCCATTTTTGGAAGGCTGCTGTGAAATAGCTATGAATGTTATTATTACAGCCAGTCTTCCACATTCATGAGATTAGGGGCACAAGCATCCTGTGGAGATTAAAACCCATGACTAGAAAATTGCTATTATTTTTACCTGAAAGAATATCTTTTTAGGAATCTCTAGGTCTTTTAGTAGAATCTCAGTGGAGGACCTAAAGATTTCTAGAAAGGTATCTTCCCTAGGAATTTCTCAGTCCTCCAGCATGATTGTATGGGGAGGTTAACCATAGAGTTACACTGAGATTCCTGATTATAACATTTTAATGGAATTTGTGAAAGTCAAACCTACAAATGCAGAGTGCTGGCCGTAATTATTTGCATAGAACTGTGATTCCATCCATTATAGGGCATGAAAAATACTCCACAGCAATTCGCTCAGTCCAAAAAAAGGCTGAAATCTGTATTTGACCCTGAATACCTATAAAATTCTCAAAGCCCCAGATTTTTCTTTTAAAGAAATGCAGCAAGATTTCAGACACACTATGCTCTAAAACTACAAGAAAAACTCCCAAATACATAAAACTATGCTATTTTACAAGCCAATCAGAACCTCAAGCAACTTCAAAATACCTCTATATTCATCTGCAGTTCACCTCAAAATGGTAGGAGGAAATAACGTGAAATCATTACCTGTTGCCATTTTGAGAGGGATTATAGAGCTAAAAATCGATTTAGTTGGGCTTGCTATAGGAGAATGTGTCTTGCAGGATGGAAATGGAAAGACGATTGGCTCCAAGTGCCCAAACAGCTGCCTACCCTAGGGAACTAATTGGGATAGTCCATGCTCTAGATCAGAGGCTCTCAACCTGGGGTCCCCAGATGTTTTTGGCCTTCAACTCCCAGAAATCCTAACAGCTGGTAAACTGGCAGGGATTTCTGGGAGTTGTAGGCCACAAACATCTGGGGGGCCCAGGTTAAGAAACACTTCTAGAGGATATTTATTGGTTTGTTTATATCCAGCATTACCACACCAATCCTGGGACTCAAGTCTACTTGTACAACACATATCTGTGGGGAAGCCTTTTCAAATTGTCTGGAGAGAACTGTTGACAATATGTTGCTGAACATGAATGGCAGAAGACATTAAGTGAAAGAATCAGGACAGCAGATGAATGGATGCAAGTTTTGCTCTCATTAAGCTGATAAATGTGGAGTGGTATTGATGAGATATGAAACCTTTGCACAGCCAGGACCCCTGGTAAGCTTTACTTGTCCACAAAAATATTGATTTGTGTATTTGTGTGTGTGTGTTTTCATTCTTCCTAAGCAAACTCTCAGAAACCCTTTTCTATCATCACTGTCAAAATACTTCATTCTTCTAGTTGAAATGTGCCTTACTTGTTATTTCATCCTGCTCTTTGCTGCTTTTTGAATGCTGGCAGTCTAGAAATAGTCTGAATATATATCCTTCTCCCCAGTGGCCTTGCAGGTAAGTTAATAGAAGATGGATACCTAGTATATATGATTGCCTTGGTGGGTGAAATGCCCATTTAATTCTCAACCAATAAATCTCCTTTTACTTCCTTTAGAATGAGACTGGTCTTCATCCTGGACTACAGATTCTCAATGACCTCACAAAGGAAATATAACACCAAATAAATCCTTACAATACGTTCTGTCAAACCAAACATTCTTTAACAAGCTCACACGTTAGAGGCCAGAGTATCAACAGCTGTCTGGGAATATAGCATGTTGGATATTGCTGAATTCACTCATAACCCCAAAATGTATTTTGTCAGTTAAGTCTTTGTTTTTTAAAACACACACCTTACTCATAAAGTTCTGTTCATTTACATAATGTGTGATGGTACTCTTTCTTTCTCCTGGAGAAAAAAACAGCTGCCTCTGGTCCTAGCAAAACTGTGAGCATTAAAGTCCATTTTACTAGGAATGAGATATTAGTTAACAGAATGGGTTCCAGACAGAAAGAGAAAATTGGAATGAGGGGGGAATAAAAAGGGAGGTTCCTCATTTCAGGATTAACTTATTATAAAATTCAGGTATTGGGTGTATAGAGAAGTGAAAATCAAATCTGTGTTTCAGGAAACACTATTCGTGCATGGGAGCACTACTGAGCAAATGTGAATGGTAATATAAAAATGAGAATTTACTGCTTCATCAAAAAACTAAATAAAATTTGGAAATTTCACTTATACTGTGGCACAGCTGGTTAATAGCCAGCTGCAATAAATCACTACTGACTGAGAGGTCTTGAGTTTGAAGCCAGCCCACATCGGAGTGAGGACCCGACCATTAAAAATAGTCCAGCTCATTGTTGACCTAAGCAATCTGAAAGATAGTTGCATCTATCAAGTAGGAAAATTTAGGTACCGCTTATGCGGGGAGGCTAATTTAACTAATTTACAACACCATAAAAATCATCCAGCAGCATGCAGAAAGGAATGAGGAAGCAATCCATCAAGGACTCGATGTCACAGTGGATGATGAAGCAGCAGCTCCCCCTGTGGCCGGAATAGAGCATACCCTCATGAAGCCTGGAAGCTGGAAAATGTTAAATTGCCTCTGAGTCTTTGTCTCTGTCTCTATGTCTATTGGCACTGAATGTTTGCCATGTATGTGTACACTGTAATCCGCCCCAAGTCCCCTTATTTATACTATAAATAAATAAATATAATTGTCTTTCTGTAATAAGGCCATGCATGGAAGTCACATTTTCAAACTGGAATATTGACAAGTATTTTTTCATATTGAACTAGCAAGGTGGTTCTCAACCTATGGGTCCCCAGGTGTTTTGGCTTACAACTCCCAGAAATCCCAGACAGTTTACCAGCTGTTAGGATTTCTGGGAGTTGAAGGCCAAAACGTCTGGGGATCCACAGGTTGAGAAACACTGATATAGCAAGAACCTTTGGAAATTTAACTGGGGATTTATGAAACGCTTTCAACCATTTGTCTATAAATCTGAGAGTCAAAAACTTGCTTAAGGTGACTTCCAGCAACAGCAATGGCCGATCAAAGCTCCTCCATTAAGTTCTTTAAGAAGAAAAATGTTGGTGGAAGTGACCAGAAGCATGGAAACAAGTTCTGGTCAAAGTATTTCTCTCTAGATCAAAGGGAGAATGAGAGGTCACCCACATGAGCCGAAGAGTCTCTATTTCTGTTGCAACTGTGGAAATCTGATATGTAATATTAGGCTTAGCAGAGGAAAAACTTAGATATGTTTTGATGATATGTCACATTTGTTGCGCATAAGCAAATATCAGGTCCAAATATCAGGTCCAAAACAATAGACACACAAACAAGAGGAAAAAAGAACAAAAATCTTTACTCTTGTCAGCAGAGTTGCAAAATCAAAAATGAAGTAACTCAACAAACTTACATAGTTCTTCATAGCAAAGAGCATTGCTGGTCATTCATTGCACATTCAGCTTCAGCATCACCATCACCAACTGTATTCTAAAAACTCATACAGTTATACCCCACTGGGTGTGGTCCAAGCTTGTTTGCTGACCTACATCAGCAGCTGCTCATAATAATTAACACCATAAGGTTTTTTTAAAACACACACACACACACACATATATATATATATCTCCTGTTACTACTTACTGTAACACCCCTCCTTGTGTTAAATAAAACCTTTATAAATCAAACTCAAATATTCCCAAGTCATCTAGAACTTGGTTATGTTTCTGTGCTCCTAGTGGCTTAGTTAATATGTCAGCAAGGTTTTCAGAAGTATTACAATATGTCAGTGAGATTTTACCATCTCTAACAGCATCCCTGACACAATTGCAATTAATGTCCACATGTTTACTTCTTTGTTTGACCCTTGCTTGTGTAGCCATCAAAATACAAGTTTGGTTGTCTTCAAAAACATTTGTTGGTTCTTCAACAGGAGTTTGTAGATCCTTTAACAATTGTTTCAAAACACATAACTCTATGTATGCCAGAGATAAAGCACCAAACTCAGCTTCACTCGAACTCAGGGCTACAAAACTTTGTTTCTTAGATTTCCAATCTATGACAGTGCCACTAAACTTAAACAAAACTCCAGTTGTTGACTTCCTGTCGGCGCTGTTTCCAAAATCACTGTCCACATAACCGCCTAGAGCCAATGAATCGTCAGGATTCAAAACTAAACAAAAAATTTGGGTTTCTTTCAAATATCTCAATAGTTGCTTGAGACCATTCCACGCTGCTGTGGTTGGATTACTTGAGTACCTGCTCAAGAAATTAACAGAAAAAGCAATATCAACATGAGTGTAATTACTTATATACAACAATTGTCCAATTACAATTTTGTATAAATCCTTCTGTTGAATTGGCTCAGAATTTTCAATTTTGTTTTGAAATCCTAAAATCATAGGTGATTGGGCACCTTTACAATTTTCCATATTCATAGTTTTTAACACATGTAATATTTTCCCTTTTTGGCTTAACACAAAACCTCCTTGCTCAGTCCTCATCATGTGTAACCCCAGGAAATATTGTATTGGCCCAAGATCTTTTATCTGAAACTGTTGCTTTAACTCAGGGGTCCTCAAACTTTTTAAGCCGAGGGCCGGTCTACAATCCTTCAGACTGTTGAGGGGCCGGATTATCATTTGAAAAAAATACAAACAAATTTCGATGCACACTGCATATGTCTTATTTGTAGTGCAAAAACAACAACAACAACAACAATGAAAGAACAATACAATATTTAAAAATAAAAACAATTTTAACCAACATACATTTATCAGGATTTCAATGGGAAGTGTGGTCCTGCTTCTGGCCAATGAGATAGTCAAGTTAATTAGGGTTGTTGTTGTTGTTGTTGTTGTTGTTGTGTGCCTTCAAGTCATTTCAAACTTTGGATGAGCCTAAGTCTAAAATTTATTTATTTATTTATTTATTATTTACTGCATTTATTTACTACATTTGTATCACACCCTTCTCACCCCAAAGGGGACTCAGAGTGGCTTACAAATTATATGTACATAGCACAATATTAGCATTATATATTACTATATTGAACTATACCACTATACTGTAATATTATTAGTAATATTATATGTAATATAGAATATATAATCAATATTATTATATGGTATTATTATTAGTGTTATATTGTATTACATTATAATATTATTATCAATATTATATGTATATACAATATATTATATTATAAAACTGAAGGCGGGAGCCAGGTAAATGACCTCGGAGGGCCGCATCCGGCCCCCGGGCCTTAGTTTGGGGACCCCTGCTTTAACTCATCAGCAAAATGGTTCACTTCTTTATCAGTCTCAGCAATAAAACAAAGGTCATCAACATAAACTAAAAGAACTTGATGATCACAATTAACATTTCTAGTATATACACATGGGTCTGCTCTGCTTCTAACAAAACCTATTTTCAATAAACTTTCATTAAGACAATTGTACCAAGCAAGACCAGATTGCCGTAATCCATAAAGAGCCTTGTTCAGTTTGAAAAATGAATTTGACTCATTGTTCTTGAGTTCTGGAGGTGCTTTAATGTAAATATTCCCCTTTAAATCTGCATTAAGATATGCAGTATTGATATCAAAGTGGTTGGCCTTTAACTTTAAGCTTGCCGCTATACTCAAAGCTATCCTTAACGAATTAGGGTTAAGAGCGGGTGAGTACACTTCAGAGTAATGAATGTCCTTCTTCTGAATAAACCCCCATGCCACTAATCGTGCTTTGTAGCGCACCTGACCTTCAGAATTTACCTTCTGTTTGTATACCAATTTGGTGTCTATTGGTCTTACACCTTCTGGTAACTTAGTTGGTTTATAGACATTTAGCCTCCTCATGCTTTCTAATTCCTCCTCCATAGTATGCAGCCATTTCTTCCTTTCCTCATGAGGTAAACTTTCAACTTTCTCATAGGTCTGAGGCTCATTGGTAACCAAACACACTTTAACATGCTGATTTTTAAATCTATCAGGAGCCTTTCTTATTCTTGTTCTCCTAAGGCCTGTTCTTTGGCTAGTTTCATCCCCAGGATCTCCCTGTTCTTCCTTTACTTCATCCTCATCTGATGACCTAGATCTTTTAAATCTCTTAGTCACAGGTCTACTTGTGAGTTGAGGAGAAGCAGGAGTTCCTGCAGCAGCACTTTCCTGCTCTGAAGCTTGTGTCTCCTCATGAGGTGCCTCATTGGAAATTGGAAGGAACACCTCATGGTTAGCATGAATTCTATCCCAACTCTGAGAACAGGCAAAGTTAGCAGATCTGGAAATTACTACAGACCCATCCTTATCCAGAAATCTCCATGCTTTAGCTCCTTGAGCATATCCCACCATGACTAACTTTCTGGATTTCTCCTGACCTTTCCTCCTAATTGTTTTGGACACAAAAACCCATGCTTGAGTCCCAAATGCTCTTAGATGTCCCAAAGGAGGCTTCTTTCCATACAAAAGAAAATATGGGTATTTTGAATAGGTTCAGATGATATTCTGTTAATTAAGTAATTGGCAGTCATCATTGCCTTGCCCCATAAATTACTTGCTATTCCCGAGTCTGCCAAAAGAGAGTCCTTTACAGTTTGGATCTTTCTAACAAACCTTTCTATTTTACCATTTTTGGCACTTCGGTATGGACATGTCAGCCTGTGCACAATCCCTTCCTTCTGCAGGAAATTTTTGAAATTGTGTGATGTGAATTCACCCC
Source organism: Anolis carolinensis (assembly GCF_035594765.1). NCBI lineage: Eukaryota > Metazoa > Chordata > Lepidosauria > Squamata > Anolidae > Anolis > Anolis carolinensis. The sequence continues at coordinate 62,614,961 of NC_085843.1, read as the reverse complement.
CCTCTATCTGTTTGCAAGGCAAATCCACCTCAAACTGTCTCTTCACATAGGCAACCCAGTTCTTAAAGGTTTCAAACACTTCACTTTTGTGTTTTAACAACTCCACGCAAAACCAGAGTAGTCATCTAAAATACATAAACAATAAATTGCCCCTCCTTTACTGGGGTGAAAAGGACCAATTACATCTGCGTGCACCAGCTGAAAGGGTTTTTCTGTATTGCTTAAGCTTTTCTTGCTTATTGGTGCAGATTGGGCTTTTGTTCTTTTGCATACAGTGCAATCTAAAAAATGCTTACAGTTATTTAATTTTAGACCCTCACTGCACTCCTGCATTTTGTACAGAACTTTAAAACTTGGATGATCCAAAACTCTGTGCAGTTCATGGATACATCTATGATGCAATGGAGTATTTTTGCTTATTATGTTGATATTGCAATCCAACAGGTCTGGGCATGTGTCAGTTTGGGGAGGGCTGCAAATGTTGTTTCCTCTTTCCTCAATGCAAGGAACCAGTGGCATTCAGAAGTAGCCTGTTCAATGTTTCAAATGCAGGTTTGCATAAATGTTTAAAAAAGGTAAAGGTTTCCCCTGACGTTAAGTCCAGTCATGACTGACTCTGGGGGTTGATGCTCATCTCCATTTCCAAGCCGAAGAGCTGGCGTTGTCTGTAGACATCTCCAAGGTCATGTGGCCGGCATGACTACATGAAGCGCCATTACCTACCCGGCGGAGTGGTGCCTATTGATCTACTCACATTGGCATGTTTTCGAACTGCTAAGTTGGCAGGAGCTGGGGCTAACAGCGGCCGCTCACGCCGCTCCCAGGGTTTGAACCTGGGACCTTTTGGTCTGCAAGTTCAGCAGCTCAGCGCTTTAACACACTTCACCACTGGGGCTCCTGCATAAATGTTTACCTTGCTGTTTATTTAAAACATTTATATTCTGCCCTTCTCACAGCGAAGGGCCCTCAGGGTGGAGTGCAATATATAAAGAGCAAGCATTCCATGCCGGGACATAAAATAACTGTAAATATATGCAAACATTAAAATCAGTTATATCTACTTTAAAATCAGCTATTTAAACCAACTCAGGGCCTCATGCTGGCTCCGGTCAGCTGAGTAGATTTCCTGTTATTGCTTCATTGCCCTGCCCCAAAGGCTTGGTATTGGCCATCTTTCTGAAGGACAGGAGGGAGGGGGCTGATCTAATCCCACCAGGGAGGGAGTTCCATAGCCGGGGGGGCCATCCCAGAGAAGGCCCTCTATCTCGTCCCCACCAAACATGCCCGTGTCTCCCTAGCTCTGATTGATCTACTGGAAATAACAACCTCCCAAGCCTTCCACTGTTTATTTGTTAATATATAAATTTGCTAACATGCATTCTATGTGTATGTTGATTTGCCAGTTTTACTACCTCTTTGGTGTGGGAGGGGTTATAGACATGTGATTGTACTGAGCATGTTCAGACTCAGGACTCCATTTTGTATTCAGTGTGTGTTTGGTCTTCAATGAAAGCTGGTGGCTGTTTGGGCTGTGGCGCAGGCTGGTGAGCAGCCAGCTGCCAGCTGCAACAAATCACTCTGACCAAGAGGTCATGAGTTTAAGGCCAGTTCGGAGCCTGCCTTTGTCTCTGTCTCTGTTCTATGTTAAGGCATTGAATGTTTGCCTTATATGTGTGCAATGTGATCCGCCCTGAATCCCCTTCAGGGTGAGAAGGGCGGAATATAAATACTGTAAATAAATAAATAAATAAATAAATAAGCTTTTGATTAAATATTATTATTAATAATGATAAAACTTTATTTATACCCCGCCACCATCTCCCTGCGGGGACTCAGGGCGGCTCACATTGTTACAAAAGTAACCACAAATAAATTAGCACAATATACACAGGTTAAAACACAATAAGGTAATAAAACAAAAGTTAAAACAAAAGTTAATACAACAGTAATAATATCAAACAACCACCAATACAATTCAGTTATACTTCATAGGTGGGGGGACTACAGCAGCAATATAAAGATAAAATCATTAAATTAAAATACCCAGATAAGAGGACCTAGTAAAATATTCTAGTTGATAGTGGCAACAAGACTAATAATGTAATTTGATAAATATACTAACCCTTTATTGACTCTTTCTTGAAATTTTGAAGAACCCTTTATTGAGTAATCCTTTACTGATATTTTATAGAAAATTTGTTATTTCTTGACAAATTTAAAATATGACCAGCTTTGTTGACACATTAAAATTTTATTATTAATAGATATATTTTATAGAAGATAGTAGCTACTAGATGAGAGAGGCATAAATGGTTTGGATCAGGGGTCCCCAAACTAAGGCCCGGGGGCCGGATGCGGCCCTCCAAGGTCATTTACCTGGCCCCTGCCCTCAGTTTTATAATATAATATTTTATATCAGTTTTAATAATATAATACATTGTATATATATATGATATTGATAATAATCTTATGTTATACAATATAATACTAATAGTAATACCATATAATATTAATTATATGTTATATATTAGATATTATATAATAGTATAGTGGTATAGTTCAATATAGTAATATATAATGCTAATATTGTGTTATGCTAATAATATAATATATTGTATGTACATACAGCTGCTCTGAGTCCCCTTCGAGGTGAGAAGGGTGGGATATAAATGTAGTAAATAAATGCAGTAAATAAATAATTAATTTTAGACTTAGGCTCGGCCAAAGTCTGACATAACTTGAAGGCACACAACAACAACAGCAATCCTAATTAACTTGACTATCTCATTGGCTAGTAGCTGGCCCACACTTTCCATTGAAATCCTAATAGGTTTATGTTGGTTAAAATTGTTTTCATTTTTAAATATTGTATTTGTATTGTTCTTTCGTTGTTGTTGCTGTTGTTGCACTACAAATAAGACATGTGCAGTATGCATAGGAATTTATCTGTATTTTTTTTCAAATGATAATTCAGCCCCTCAACAGTCTGAAAGATTGTGGACCGGCCCTCTGCTTTAAAAGTTTGGGGACCCCTGGATTAGATGTTGAAATAATTGCTGAAAAGGAGTTTTTGTGTGTGTGTCAGGAGCGACTTGAGAAACTGCAAGTCACTTCTGGTGTGAGAGAATTGGCCATCTGTAAGGACATTACTCAAGGGATGCCCAGATGTTTTGATGTTTTTACCATCCTGTGGGAGGCTTCTCTCATGTCCCCGCATGGAGCTGGATCTGATAGAGGGAGCTCATCCACGCTCTCCACGGG